>NC_052048.2:58479569-59841042 GCF_903992535.2 Arvicola amphibius
ACTTAAGGACATAGGATGATCATCTTCTCACATCATGTATGCAATTTTACAGTGCACATTCCCCCAGCTGTTGATTGTGACTGTCTGATGGGGTTATAATTGATGTAGTCTCCATTGTTCTCTAAAATAAGTGTTTGTATCACACAATTAATATTTGTTTATTGTAGAGATTTAAAAGTGGAAATAATTGCAAGACAGGAAGAATGTGCCAATATCTCAGGGTGGATCCTGTCTGATTTTTCTTATAGAAACGGATTTTTTTGCATGCATTATTTCTTTTTACACAACAATACAGCATTTGCATTCACACTTGTGCAATGCTGTCCTGGACGGCTGCATAGAATTCTATTGTATGAAAGCAGATAATATATATTAAATATGTACACACACACACACACACACACACACACACACACACACACACACGGCCACCGATTAGCTGACATTACAAGATAAAGAAAAGACAGCAATAAATGACCTTCAAGCTAATTCTTTGTTTTTCGTGACACAGTTCTGCAAGAGGAGGGGGTAAAAAAGTGCTCAAAATGGATATGGGAGGTGAAATTGCTCTCCAACAAGCTATGCCACTTCAGGTCTCCCAGAAGCAGAAACACCCAGATTCACCCGCTCCCTAACCCAGGTGCAAAAACAGTAATAATGAAGAGTCAATTTCATAGGTGAAAACGGGGGCTTGTTGTTTTAATTTGCATGTACTTGAATACTAATGAGGCTGAGCGTTTTTCCCAAATGCTTTTTGATATTTTCATTTCTTTCATTGAAAGTTGGGGGTTCAGAGTCCCTGTTCATTTTTCTATTTGTATGTTAATATTTTCTTGTTTCCTTAATATGTTAACTCTTTACCAGGATACATACAGGAGTGTTGAAATTATTTCCCCACACCCATTCATTACCTTTTCCACTTTGTTTTTATTTTTAATTTTCTTTATTTTATTCGTTTAATCTTGCAGAAGTTTAAGGTGACAATACAGATTTTGTGACTTTTGTTTTTTGGCATCATGCCTAGGAAAGTGTCCCTAACCTCTAGATTTTTGGATTCTCATCTATACCTCCTCTCTCTCTCTCTCTCTCTCTCTCTCTCTCTCTCTCTCTCTCTCTCTCTCATCTAAATCTATCTATCTATCAATCATCTATCTATCTATCTATCTATCTATCTATCTATCTATCTATCTATCTATCTATCTATCTATCTACAGGGCTGGGGAGTCTAACCCAGGGTCTCACATATGATATGCAAGTGTTGCTTTGCTGAATTAGATCCCTAGTCCTTAAACTATTTTTCCCTAGAACATAGTGCATTTTGGGGAGTTAGCATTGCTCCACAAAGCCTCTTACTGACTGTCCTTGCCCTGTCACACAGAGGTATCACAGGAACAGGTCTTTGCCTCCCTGCTCTCAGCTCTGCTCTGTGGATGTTGGAGGTTTTCATCAGGTTACTTTCAAGACATGGGAGGGTGAGTGGTTCTGTCTCCAGTTGGCTTCTCATTTTTTTCCTGTCTGCTCCTGAAACATCTTTCAGATCAGTTTTGTGATATTTGAGATGAAACTTCCTGTGGGTTTGGGTATCCCATCATCCCATTTGGGCTGAAGCCAAATGAGCCATGTTAAGATCAGTTCTTTATGAACAAGGATAAGGCATGCATCAGCGTTTATTCAAGCCTTCCAAAGGATCTTTCTGGAAACTTCTGTAGTTATAACAAAAGCATTTTCAGGTAAGAAATGCACTGAGGTCAGAGAACAGGGTCCATGCAATTCCCCTTTGATTTTTTTGGTGGATATTATTTCTTTATTTACATGTTCCGACAGTTTATCTTGATACGTGACCAGTTTATTCCTGATCTGTCATTAGGAAGGCCAACTTGTCAGATTCCAAGCTTCACACCTATACTTGTCTGTCTCTCTTCACATTTGACACCATGTGCCTATGCATGGATACTATGCCATCAATAACATTTACATTCTTTGTTGATTTGATTTGCCTACTTGTGCTATCAAGAGTTTGTAAAGTAAATTATAGCTCCCAATTAATATTTTGTCAACCCCTTTCATTTTTTAAGCTTCACTATCATGACTGGACAGGTGGCTCAGTGGTTAAGAGCAGTTACTTCTCTTGCAAGAGAACCTGATGCAGTTCCCATCTCCCACATGGGGCATCCCCCACCCACTTACATCTCCAGCTCCAGGGGTTCTGACTCTCTCTGCTGTCCTCAGTGAACACTGCACTCGTGTGCACACACATGAACACACACACATAAATGAAAATCATCTAAAAAAGTTTCACTTTCTTTTAGAATGTGATATAATTTGGTTCTAAGATCTCATGACCATTTGGGTCTCCTGCCCTGTGGAAGGCTTTCTGTCATATTCTACTGAACCTGAAGTGAATACTTGTCCCACGTGCTCCTGATTTTTGTTATGCTGGTGAGTTTCTATCTTTTATAACTTTGCATTAGAAGGATCTTGTATGAATGGTACTTAGTCAGATATTGTCTGACTCATTATGGAAAGATTGGCTCTTTAGTTAGGTGGTTCTTGTAAAACAGTGTGTTAGGTACTTACTGTAATTAATAGTTCCACTCTTTAACTGTCTCCTTAGTCCGCGTTTCTGCTTTCCCTACTTCTATGGCCTTTTTTTTTTTTTTGAGACAGGATTTCTCTATGTAGCTTTAGAACCTGTCCTGGAACTCTGTAGACCAGGCTGGCCTTGATCTCACAGAGATCCACCTGCCTCTGCCTGCAAGTGCTGGGATTAAAGGCGTGCGCCACCATCGCCCGGCTTTTCCTTTACATTTTTAAGAAGTTATTTTATTGTTTTTATATGTATCGTTACATTCCCTGCTTGCATGCCTGTGCGTGTGTGTACAGTGCCTGCAGAGGCCAGCAAAGGGCACTGATTCCCTAGAACTGGAGTTATAGATAGTAATGAGCTGCCGTGAGGGTGCTGGGAATAGAGCCCAGAGAACCACTGAGCTACCTCTCCAGTCCCACTTGGTTTTGGCTTTTGATGAACGTCAGAGTTCTGGAGACTTTGTGTGTTCTCTTTTCATCTCTTCAGATTCATACTTTAGACTCCACGCTTCTAGTTTCCATGTCTAAGAACAAAACACAGCACCTCTTGAAGGCTTCCTGTTTAGGATTCCTGTTAGAGTTTATTCAGACACACTACACCTTCGTTCTGCTTGGGACACGGTGGCTCCCTTCTGTGTCCCACCCTGGGGTGTGCTGGCCTCTGATAGGTCTGGTATAGACTCCTGAAAGATGCTCGTGTGCTGGACATCTGCCTCCTGGGAATACTTCTCACTGAAGAGCCGTGCTCCAGAGCATCCAGATAGCTGATGGTCCCAATGGTAATTTGGTATGTAGGAAGTTGCATCAAGGGGATTCTTTTTGTTTTTATAGTGGTGTGGGCAGGACCAGAGGGAATCTCAAGAGTCCCTGAAATACCAAGAAATCAGCAGCTGCTGCTACCCCCAGAGATGAAAGGTTAGGAAAGGAACAGGGTTGAACCCAGGCGAGGGGCAGGATTGCTCCAAGAGATCCGTGGCATCTACAGGGTGTCCGGAGGAGGGAGGGAGTTGCATGACTTCTCTCTGGGAGACACAAACAAGCGAGTCTTTGCCACAGACTGGACACCAGCAACCAACCAAAGAATGGATTCCAGTCAAGTGTAGCTTGGTGAGTCAGTAAGTTTATCAGGGTTACTCAGAGATGGTGTGAATGAGGGCTTACTAACGAAGTATGGATGAAGGGCTACCTTTGAGAGCATGGCTGACTCAAAGCAACTACATCACCAAAAAGCCCACTCCAGTGTGAGTGACTCCTCGTGAGCCCCTGGCCCAGCCTGCAGGCAGCTCCTCCAAGGGAGCCAGGCATGGTTTACTGCCTTATGAACCTGTAACTTGGAACTTCCTGCGCCAAGTCCTTCAAGCCTCTCTCAGAGGAAATGTTTGAATCCCACAAAACAGCTACATGACAAAGGGGAAGCAAAATCTCAATGATTTTTACCTTGTTTTGCTCCATGCCAGCCCTGGAGCTGGTCCTCGGCATCACTGGGAAGTCAAGCTGACCTGTGTCAGAAGAGTCAAAAGATCATCCTCCTGGGCACAGGTAGGTGGCAGGGAGGATGGAGAGAAGCCATCCAAGGGTGGCTTCAGAAAGCTGGTGAATGGCAGTGTTGTGTTTTCTTCTTTCTTCTGCATCGTGTGGTGGTGGAGGGATACCTGCTATAGCTTCCAGCACCCCATATTCATGTGACAACATCCAGCCAGGAAACCTAGGGGTGGGAGTTCCATAGCCTCACTGGGTTATTCTATCTTGTGCTCCTGACACCCCCAGCTATTTTAGCAGGCCATATTACAGGTTATTGGCCAAACGGAAGTCAAGGTGATAGATGGTCCCAATGGTTGCAGACTGTCACAACCCATGCCTTTGCTGGATGCCCCAGGTTCTCTTGCCTACCGTTGTCTCCTATTTCACCTGCCTGGGGGAACTGAAGTAGCTGGTCACTCCCTGAATCTTTAGAATCCTTTCTTCAGCTCAGATGCTGTGGAGACACAAGGTGTGGATGGGCAGATCAGTCCTTAGTGTGGAACTGTTTTCTTAGGCAGGAACTGCACACATGTGCATACACAATATATACTCACACACAGAGATGCACAAACACACAAATACACACACACTGCACACACACACATATACAGATATATACGTGTGCGCACACACACATACTAATGGAAGCCCTGCCTTTTGAGACATGCCCTTGCTTTGCTTCTGAGAGATCTCCTCCTCCTCTACCCTTCTTCTCTGGTTTCTTTCATCTCCTTGATCTTCTATTGAAAGCCCCTGGGGCTTGTGCAGATCCTCCTCTTGTATCTGTTAAGGGGTTACCTCAGTGTGAGGACCTCAGTCACTTCCCAGAGACCAACAACTCCTACTTCTAAGCTCTCGCCATGCCCTCCAGCATCTACCTAGCAGTTGATCCAATCACACGGACCTCTTCTTGCTATAACAAACGTCCACAGACTATGAGGCTTCAGCATTGCCAGCTTAACCTTCCTCGATCCTCCAGGTTGGGGAATCCCAGAGTCAAAGTGTTGACAGGGTGGTTTCACTCTGGAGAAGATTGTGAACTCCATCCCTTGAGGCTCCATGTTCCCTGGCTGGTAGGCTCTTCTCATTCTTCAGATTCCTGTGACATCTTTTAGGGGTCACAAGCCAGACAGAAGTGCCTAAGAGAGCCTAGTGTGTCCAGCAAAGGTGATGGATTTTAACTTTCTGTGGCCATCAGAATCACTTATCACAATGTCCTTGGGGCTCTGTGACTCTGTCCCTCCTACCTCCTGCCTGCAGTGCCTTGGGGCTGGCATGAGGCTCCATTCGGATGATCCAGAACCATCTCTCTATCTAAGGACTCTTTTCATAACCATACCCATAAAGCCCCTTTGCACACCATGCAACACCTCTGGGGGACTGGGATGTGGATCTCTCTGAGGACATTTGTCACCACAACATGCAGACAGAACTCTGGACCTGGCTTCTCACCAGCACTTCCTGCCTCAGACTTGAGTCACGATCTTCCTGGCCTCTTTCTCCATCATCTTCCCAGGACAACCCTCTAGGGAAATCTAGTGACTCTCCTCTGAACCACAGCAGACCCCCATGTCTCCCACCTGCTGCCCAAGGGCAGACCCTCAGCAGGGCCTGGCCAGCCTTGGCTGTGCCCTACTTGGTCTTTCTGGTCTTATAGTCGTCACCCTTTCTTGCAGGCTACATGGCAGCTCTCTTGCTTCTCTTTGTCCTGGCTGTGCACACCCCAGGCACCTCCCTTGCCCTTCTTTGGGTCTCCTCTCCTGGAATTCAGTTTCTTCATCTGGATCCTGCTGCATTCTGGTCACAGTGTCACAGGTTGCAGGCCCAATGAGCTGCTTACCTGTGTTCGTAAAGTGGGATGCCCACCCTACTTACCTGTGTAGCTCAAGTGGAATCCCCACCCTGCTTACCTGTGTTCGTAAAGTGGGATGCCCACCCTGCTTACCTGTATACCCCAAGTGGGATGCCCACCCTGCTTACCTGTATACCCCAAGTGGGATGCCCACCCTGCTTCACCCCATGTTTAGGCTTCATTGGCCGATCAAGTGAACAAGAAGTCAGCTGAAGCTCAATAGTGCTGGGAGAAGGAAACTGTTTCACCCCCACAGGGCACCTGGGAGGTTTGGTCATCTGAACCAGGCTCCAGAGCATTTCCCTTTGTCTGGAGGTGGGGATTGGGTGGAGAACGCTTGCTGGTTGGGGAGGGGTGGAATAAGAGAGTGGACCAGGGCTGGCTCCTGACTGTGATGAGGGGGACTTGGCCATGAGGAAAGGTATGCTTCACCTGGGTTGTTTGTGAGTAGGAGGCACAGTTATGTCTACATGGACACGTGTTTCCTGCAGGAACTTGTGGCCATTGTTTATATGTGCAAGCATGAGCTTCTGTAGTGTCTGAAGTGTGGTTTGTGTGCATGTGTGTGTCCTTGGGTGCCTGTGCCTATGTGTGTGAGAGAGTTATCCATGTTTGCCTGTGTCTGTTTCAGGGTCTCTGTGTGTCTACCTTGGTGCTTTGGGAGGAGGTATGTTTGATGTCTGTTATCTGTTACCTTTGGATCTGAATTTCCATAAATGTAAGCATGTGTGTGTCCATGAGAGAGTATATGTGTAAAGGTGGATCTGGGTCTCCTGCTATGTGTCCACTGTGTGCCTGCATGTTCCAGTGGTTTGGGGTATCTATATATGTGTTAGTGTGTACGTGACTTGATGGGCATTAGAATAGCCATGTTTGTGCATCCATGCATGGCTGCCCCAGGTATATGTACATGCTAGTTTTCAACTACACTGCTTTGCCTCTTCCCAGCATTCCCTTAGATGGGAAGTCCATGAGCTTTATAGCCCTTGCTGGGGAGCCCTGGGTCTTGTCCCAAGACCAGGTAAGGCAGAACAGGTGGTCTGAGGCTGGTTTTAGGGGTACGCACACCCTTGGTCCATCCTGCCTTCCCGTCACTGTCACCGAAATCCTGTGTCCAAGTACAGGCTGGAAATCAGCCAGCCCCAGGGCTCTTGAGCCCAGCACCCTCCTCTGTCCCATGCTGTCACCAGGGCCACTTGCTCGGGTTAACTGATGGCAGTGAAAAACCCATTAAGTGCCTGCTTCTCCCAGTCATTTGCTATCGCAAGGCAGCCTGGCTGACACGCGCTGGCTCTTCTTCACATAATTGGAGAAAGTTTTCCCGTCACCCGGTTCTGTGTGTGGCAGCGCTGGCCCTCTTGGGCCCCTCTCTGCCATCACGCAGGCTCTTCTCTCCTCCTTCAGAGGCTGACCTAATTTCCACTCTGTCATTTTGTCCTCCATGCCATGTCAGTTTCCCTAGGAGCTCCCAGGAGCCCCAGTCCCAGCAAGCCATCTGCTCCTTCTCTCTCCTCCCCAGAGGGATACTGGTATAGTATAGCTGTACCCGGGGGAGGCAGGAGCGGCCCTGCCACATACTAACCCCGACAGAAGGCAGATTGTAAGGCGTCGGAACTCAGGGACCTGCCCAGGCAGGATGCTTCATATAAGGTAAGAGCAAGGTACTGGCCTTAGTACCGGATCTGGACATCCGACAGCTGCGTCTGCAGATGCCGCCCCATGTTGAGGCCTGGGGTGGGCAGATTGACTCCCAGCCTGCTGCATTCCTGCTTTCTATGAACCTCTTATACCTCCTGAGGCCTCTCCTCCAGGTTCCCGTTGCCATGATACCAGTGAAGCACTCCAGACAGATGGACTCCACTCACTGAGGCTCTGACAGTGTCCGAATGAGGTCAAGCTCTGGGGAGTCCACGAGTGGTGCCCTCACTCAGGAAAGGAGCAGTGCCCCTCTCAAAGTCCTGGATGCGGAACCCAGGCTGGAGCCTCAATATGCACAGCCTCATGAATGGAGAGCCCAGGAGATCTTCCGACCACACTAGCTGGAGACAGCCGAGCTGTAGGTTAAGCCTTATCCTTGGAGCCCCTGGTAGACAGTGCCCCAGGGTGCAGGTTGCTATTACCTTGTGGAATTTCCTGGTGTTTAACTCAGGCTCCCTGATCTCTAAATCCAACTCAACCCCGAGGCGGAGGATGCATTTCCCAAGTTTCCTTTGGTCATGGTGTTTTATAAGAGCAATAGAAAGCAAACTTTGCTTTAATTTCGACTTGCAATTAACAATCTGTCATGGATGGAAATCAGGACCAGCATACAAGGCAGGGACCCAGGAGCAGGAGCTGAAGCAGCGACCATGGAGGAACACTGCTTTCCGGTTTACTCCTCAGGCTGACATACAGCGACATTTCTTAGACCGGGGTGACACCACTCCTAGTGAAAATGCCCAGAGACTTGCTTATAGGCCACTCTTATAGAAGCTTTCCTCTTCCCAGGTAACTCTATCTTGTGTCAAGCTGACAAAAAGCCAGGTCACCAGGCCTTACTTGCCACAGCCCTGCCCTGCGAGCCACAACGCCAGACTTGTCATCCTTGCCCTGGTACTGTGAGGACAGCTGTATTTACTTTCCTGGGCTCCCCAACATTAGTCAGCCAGGGCTGACCTGGAAGCCTGTCCATCCCAACTGGACTCAGCTTTCTTGAGTACAGGAGTCCACCTAGGTGAGGAGCAGCCAGATGAGAGAGGAGTCATTTCAGGGCAGCAGTCTGCCTATGGCATCCTCCCGGCCTTCTCAGCCTCTGACTCTAATGTGCTGCTCCCCATATCCTATTCTAGAGTCAGCCCCCAGGGAGTTCAGGACCTGGCTAAGCCCCCCCAAAGGTTCTGTACCCACACAGGGGCTTCATGGGAGCCACATGTCCCTTTAGGGTTGGCACATCCCTGTGGCATGCTGTGTCATCATTATATAGTATTTCAAAGTGCACATGCTGTCTGGAGCCCTGGCAGGTTTTTAATTAGTGGATAACATTCAATACTCCAGAGGCTTCATGTGGCATCTCTGGAACCATTGGGAGCTTGAGCCACCTGGGTGGCATACCTGTGCTGGGCGGAACTAGTGCTCAGTCAGGATGCCCTCATGCGAGCCAGTTTCCTGACTTCCTACCGTGGGCTGCACTCAGGTTGCATGTATCCCATGACAGTGTGGCCCTACTGGCCTTGTGCTGCTGCCATTGGGGATTTCCAGGCATCATCTGATTCCTGCCAAACTGCCCATCCACATATTCTCTCCATCCCTCTCTGTGCATAGCCCAACCAGAGGGATCTGTGGTCCAGCTTTCCCAGAAGGGGCCTGTCTCCTTACTCACTTTTGGAATGGGCCCAGCCCTTGACATGATTTAGCCAAGGGGCACTGGAGAATGTGGATGGGAACTCGTTGCCTGCAGAGGCTGCTGTGGGGTGAGCCAGCCAACCCATAGCAGACGGATGAGAAGCTGAGGCTACGGGTGGGGAAACTGGGAGTGAGCAATGGCTCTGTTAATCAAGGTCTGAGAGAGCTTGGCAGATCTGGGTTAGACATGTGCCCATCTGCCCAGAGAGCAGGGTGTTGATAAGTTTTGGTTGTGTGGAGCCTTCAGCTCCAGAATAGTATGTTACATGGTGGGAACTAGTTGATATATTATGTTTATGCCACAAGTCATCTGGTTCTGCTAGAGGGCCCTGGGGAAGGACGCCACCACTCCTTTTCACTCGGACCTGTCTTAGTGACAAACTGTACCAGATCATCTTGGGGCCCTCTGGTTCTGTATGATGGGGTCCGCTCACCAGCACCAGACCCCTGGGAAGACTTCTGGAAGCCACACCATCAAGATGTCACCTTGCTGGGCTTAACTCCTGCTGGGTATGCCTGTTTCCCATTGGCCCTAACTATAGCAGCCCACATCCCGCTCACAAACCTGGTGCTCAGCCTGCTGCCCTGGGCAGCATTCTGACTTTCAGATGCCCTGGGTGCACACAGTCTCTTGAGACCCTCATCAAGGCCACTGCCTGGCTTTCACTGTCTCATGTACGATCGGGTCACTTTTAGTTTTTTCCAGCTGTTGAAACTGTGGGATGACCAAGTAGAACAGACACTGTGAGTGACAGGTGCTGGCCTGCAGCAGTCCTGAGCTCCTTCACCCCAGCTCACAGCACATGCACGGCCATACACAACGGGGCATGCCTGCTCACACTCACAGGCTCACATGGCACACATGGACACACACATTCCGTGTGAGCACCCATCTTTTTCTAGATGCCAGGCATTCCCCTTGGGAGCAAGGCTCTTCATTTGGGTCAGTATAACACCCCTGGGCCTGGCAAGTCCCTATCATACAGAGGGCATGAGAAGTTTCTAGCAGCTGGTTACAGAGAGGGAGGGGCAGCTGGTTAAACAGGGGTGAGGCTCCATCCCCATATACTCTCTGCTCACCCCTCTGGCCCTGAAAACCTCCCCATTCTCTGCTGGGTATGCGGTGTGCTCTGCCAGATGTCAGTGAGCTGAAACAGAGTCTGGAAGTGACAGGTGCTTCTTGGCTTCGGGCGTGCCCCGGGCTGAGGCTGAATTGGCTGTTGCAGGCCCTGTTTCCTGGGCTAATTGGGGAAGGAGAAGGAAAGGAGGGGCCAGAGGGGAAGATGCTGAGCTCTGGGCTCAGGCTAAAGGCAACAAAGCTGCTTATGAGAATGATGATATGGGAGTGTGGGGGGGGGAGCGTGTGTGTGTGTGTGTGTATGTGTGTGTGTGTGTGTGTGAGAGAGAGAGAGAGAGAACTAGAGAGGAAACAAAGGGAGACAGATGCTGCAGATATACATAGAGAAAGAGAGATCATAGACAGGATGGGAGAGACAGCAAGGGGGAAAAAGAGGGTAGTAGGAGTAAGAAAGAGCAAAATACAGAGAGACAAGAGACAGAGAGACAGAGAGGGACAGAGAGATAGAGAGGGGCAGAGAGATAGAGAGGGACAGAGAGATGGGAGGGGGACAAAGATGTAGAGACACCAACCACCCATGGCAGGAATGCCTTGAGTCCTCTCATGTCCATCAGCATGCGGCTATCGGGGACCCTCGGATATATTCTAGCCCTGTTGGTCATAGGCCCTGCTTCTGCCTACCTTCTGTCTTCTGCTGTGCCCTGGTCCTGGCCCTGGGGTACTCGGCTGTCAGCCTGCCCCAGGTCTGGACCACATTTTGGGCACATGTGCAGCCTCGGCAGACTCAGACTGGGTGGTGAAACTCACTTCTCCAGGCTCCCAGGTTCTTTCGGGTTGCCTCTCTTTAGGAGCAGAGCTCAGAAGAACGGGTTGTCTCCATGAGCTAGGGCACAGTGTTCTAGATCTCCAGATCAGAGGTCTCTCTGTGGATGCTGAGATCCAGAGTCACAGCTGGTACATGCTGGACGCTGGGAGCCCAGGAAAGGCCATCAAGGTGGACAGCAAGGACCATCGAGACACATGGGTGTGGTGGTCAGAAGCAGGAGCAGTAGGTAGGTGGGCACTGTGGGAGCCTAGGAGGCTGAAGTCACAGTGGATCTCTCCTAGATGGCAGGATCTGGGTGGATGGGTGTGAGTTAGCATGAAGCAGGTGCCAGCCTTGCATCCTTACCAGCTACATCTAGCTGGGCAGTTCTGGGCCTGCTATCTCCACTGGTAGAAAGAATCTGCCTAGAGATGACCTAGAAGGCTCTGGCATTATTTGAGTCTATGTGGGGCAGGTAGTATGTATGTGAATGTGCCCAACGGCCAGCACACACACACACACACACGCACACGCACATGCATGCACGCACCCACTCTTGGGAGTCAACTGTCAAGCACTGCAGTTTAAAATGTGCTTATTTATTTGGTTTGTTGGTGCGCTATCTCCTCGGCTGCCTTTATAAATATTTATCAATGTTGTCACAGTGACATTTCCTGGGAGGAGGTGAGGAGAGGAGGGGAGGAGAGAGGAGCATGTCAGAGAGAACTGACAGGTAGGAGGCAGGCTCTAGGGCCCCGGACCAGCCTTGATGGGAGGAAGCTGGGGGCTGCACTAAGGGATGGAGGCTATCCTCCTGGACACCTGACCCATTCCCAGCCAGCTGGGGTTCTAAAACAGGATCCAGAGCTCAAGGTCTCAGGTGAAGATGAATCAGAACCTCCCATCGTGAGCCAAGTCCACAGTGACTTATTAAGTCAGTGGTTAATACTGACTTGCTGTAGTAAGGGTTCAGTATTTAATGCCTAACAACTTAACAACTTAAAAATTCTGTGACAAAGGATCTCCAGGCTTCTCATGCCCTCTGCATGACGGGCCCCTCAGGCCATGGAGATCCATGCTGAGCGCACACAGCCAGCCTGCTCTCTGGGGATGCCTGCTAGCTTAACAGATGACAAGCGTTCCCATGAGATCACTCTAAAAGCCTTAGAGATGGCATGCCAATGTGTGCTGTGTGGGCCCATGAGTGTATGCAGGTCTGTGCGCATGGCAGTTACATGAGGGTATGTTCATGAGAGTGCGGCACACGCGTTTGCATGTCACTGTGTATATATGGTCATGTATGTAAGGATTTGGTGTATGCTTGCATGTGTGCCTATGAATACATATTTGTGTGTGAGGGTTGTGGCCATGTTTGTGTGTGAATCTCTGAATGTAAAATGTCTCTGCATGTGAGAGGGTTGCATGTGTCCACTGCATGTGCTGGGAGCTGAGGCAAAAGAGCTCAGGACTGCAGTAGTCCCAAGAAAAGACACAGTCAGCTGTAGGGAAACGGGGAGTCCAGGTAACAGAAGACAGCGGGGATTTGACAGTCTGAAGCTAAGGAAACAGTGAAGTTGGTGGCTTGATCAGCTAGGCTTCTGCATTAACAGATCCTCTAAAGCTCCATGGCTTCCCACCCACTGTTTTAGGTAGGTTTTTATTCTTGTGATAAAACACCGTGACCAAAAACAAGTTGTGGAGAAAAGGTTGATTTCATCTTATAACTCTCGGGTCACACTCCATTACTGAGGGAAGTCAGAGCAGGAACTCACGGCAGGAACCTGGAGGCAGGAGCTGATGCAGAAGCCACAGAGGAGCGCTGCTTGCTGGTTTTCTCCCACTGCTTGCTCAGCCTGCTTTCTTATAGCACTTAGGACTCCCAGCCTAGTGGTGGTACCACCCCAGTAGACTAGACCCTCCCACATCAATCAAGAAACATAAATATGTCCTATAAACATCCTTACAGGGAATCTGAGGGAGGCATTTTCTCAGTTGAGATTCTTCTTTCCAGAGACTTCAGCCTGTGTAAAAGTGAGAAAACCAAAAACCAAAACCAACCAGGACGCCTGTTGTTCACTGGGCTTTCCACTCTCTTGCTGCCCATTTGGGCTGATGAATTCAGCTGTTCTTTGAGTCTGATTCCAATGTGGATTTCAGCTCAGATAATAGAGTCTTCCTCATAGGTCTTATGCTCCTGCAGCTATCCTGGGTGTCTTCACATTCTGACCCCAGAGTTCATAAGGTGAGGATGTAAGCATGCCTTTTGAGGGCTTAGATTAGAAGTAGTGTAATGTTATTTCCAGTACATTCTATTATTCTGTATTCCCAACTCCCATTGCTGCTAGTGCAGCTCCTTTTAGGAATTAGGCTGGCATCTCTACCCTCACCCTTAAGTTAAAGCTCGCCTCAGCAAGGCACTCAGTATTTATGATGGCTGCCTCTCTTGTCCCACCTTGGTAAACATCTCCTTCATGGGACACCGAAACCCTGTCCACTTCCTCACCTCTACTTCCATCCACAACCATCCCACACCTTGACTGCCCAACCCACCTGTGTCGTTGAGAGAGCCACTCATTCGTGCCCTGCTGCCCAGACCCGAAACAATCACTCAGAAACAATATTATTTGCAATACTGTTTGGACAATAGCTTAAGCATATTTCTAGCTCACTCTTATATCTTAAATTAACCCCTTTTCTATTATTTTATATTTTACCCTGAGGCTCGTGGCCTGCTGGCAAGGTTCCGGTTGGCAGCTTGTGTCTTTCTTCTCTGGCAGTTCCATGGCTTCTCCCTGACTCTCCCTACTCTCTCCTCCTCTATCTACTTGGAACTTCTGCCTTGTCCTATTCTCCAAAGCCACTGGCTGAAACAGATTCATTCATTCAGCAACAAAAGCAAGACAAAGACAGAAGGACTTCCCATATCATTTCCCCTTAGGTTTTAATTTAATATAGTAAAATTACATATAACAAGACAGTTATCAAGCATGAATTAGTTACAATATTTATATCTATCTTTTATCATAACTAAGGAAAACTATAGCTATCTTTTCTTCAACTCCATCAAAGACTCCAAAAGCACAAAATATTACCTAAGTAAAAAGGAAGTGCATTGTAAGCAACTTCCAAAACTCTAAAATTGACAGAAACATCTCGCTGCCTGGACAGTCATCTAAAGTTCTTCTGTAACGTTGTGGACACTCATCTTCAGCCTACAGGTCCATAGTATCTGGCAGACTTTTCGTGAAGCAGGAAATTTCAAAGACAGTTCCACCTATATTGGCAGTTTGTCAGTCACTTTCTTCTGTGTTCTGCAGAATGTCTGGCAGACTCATGAAGCAGGAACCCTGGAGGACTGTCTCACCTTCTTTAGGCAGCTTCAGCAGTCATTTTTCTGTGGGTCCTGCAAGTCCAGTCAAACAGTTCAGACAAGAGCAGTTTCTTGCCCAAATGGCTAACAAACTCTATAAGGAGCCTCTTCAATGCCCATTATCCTCTTGAAGTAATTGGTGCTGCGAGGAGCAGATGTGTCTCATTGTCATGAAAAGTCCTAAATTCTTAAACATTTTAAATGTCATTTTCTGAAGGTCTCTGAAAGATTTTAAGAATCCCTATCTAACTAAACTATATCTCTATATATCCAGAAAACCTAACTTACATGACTACAAACTTCAGTATTATAGATGATTATCTATTAACCTATATTTATTTAATTATACATTTTTAAATGAGCTGTACAAACACGATACCTTAATTAAGAGCAGAAATACACATATAACAAAATTGACCTTAAATTTGTATCAATAAGCTAAGATCCATACCAATGTGAATCTCCATAGCATATCCTCTTTTAAATGTAAACAAACATTTATAAACAATATTTGGGAATTTGGGCATAGCTCTATCCAAACTGCTTCCTGCTTTTTGTTGGCAAAGTAATTTTTGGTGGTGTTTACTGTGACCTTTTGGGGGATCTTGGTCCATTAAACCACATTAGTCTGGAAGGATTTCACAGTTTCTCATCCTCTGTGGAAACAAAAGAAGAACCTCTTTTCCAAAGCAACAAATCCTTAGACCCAAAATCTGAAGTAATTTTAAAATATATATGTTGGTTTAACTTAGTAGCCCATACAATGAAATGTCTCTTTGGGCTTAGCTCCTTCACAGTCAAAAAATTTACGACACTGGATTTGGATCCTACTACGCATACTGGCTTTGGGGGGGCCTGGCCTGTTTGGATGCTCACCTTCCTGGACCTGGATGGAGGGGAGAGGAACTTGGACTTCCCACAGGGCAGGGAACCCTTACTGTTCTCTGGACAGGAGAGGGAGGGGGAGTGGAGGGGGAAGGGGGGTAAATGGGAGGCGGGGAGGAGGCGGAAATTTTTAATAAAAAAAAAGAATTCCAACTAAAAAAAAATTTAAAGAAAACACAATAATATACATAATTCAGACTCTCTGTGTATATTCCATCTTTACATGGCTTATTTGTTTTTACTCTATTACTTTTTATTATTTATTTTATTATCTTTTACTCCTTTAATCTATGACTGTCTGTATTCTGCCTCTTTAAAGACTTTGTTATTTTTAAAAATTATTTACTTCCTTTTATAACTGCCTGTATTCTTTTTCTTCTCTCTCCTAAGCCTACATACATTTATCCAATACTGTGACCCATTTAGAGGTCTATATCTGTCTGAATCTTTCTTTATTGTGCATCTGTAATTATTTTCTGACCAGAAGTGCCTTTTTTAAAATGCTAAGTGGGCGTGGCTAGAGCCCAAGCGGCTCTTGCCCTGCCCAGTCAAACGTGGCGGAGGCATGTTCACTGCCTCTGAGAGACACGTACATTGCCCATTTTTAGGCACACAGTGGGTCTATGTTACCATTAAGCAAGTTGTATCACTCTGCTCAAGACCCCAGAGTCAGAGCCGGTCTGCTAGTGAACCAGGAAGCCTTCTTAAAGGAGCCGTGCAGTTTTTACTGCTACCGCTGAGTCAGGAAGCCTTCTCTTAAAAGAATCGTGCCTCTGCTTGCTTTTAGCAAATGGAACCCACCCAAGACAATGCTGCTACCAAAAAACCATGCTTAACTCTGTTCTTTTGTGTCTAAAATTCCTTTTCATGTTGGCTCGCCAATTTGTTGTTGGGAGAGTGACTTGTTCGTGCCCCGCTGCCCAGACCTGAAACAATCACTCAGAAACCACATTATTTGCAATACTGTTTGGACAATAGCTTAGGCATATTTCTAGCTCACTCTTATATCTTAAATTAACCCATTTCTATTATTTTATATTTTACCCCAAGGCTTATGGCCTGCTGGCAAGTTTCCGGCTGGCAGCTTGTGTCTTTCTCCTCTGGCAGTTCCATGGCTTCTCCCTGACTCTCCCTACTCTCTCCTCCTCTATCTGCTTGGAACTTTTGCCTTGTCCTATTCTCCAAAGCCACTGGCTGAAACAGATTTATTCATTCACCAACAAAAGCAAGACAAAGACAGAAGTACTTCCCATATCATGCCTGTTCTGCCTTGCCATCTCCAGACACACTGAAGTCAGAGCACAGTCTGCTGCTATGCAAGGTCAAGGCCTCGCCATTGTCTGCGTGTTCTCTGGATGCCCATGGCCCCACCTTTGTATCTTTCACCTGTTCCCCAGCTCTTTGGCATCCTGTACTCTATAGTGTGGCACCAAGGACGCTTCTCTTGGCAACTCATTTAAAGTTTCAATCCTTCCCCCACCCTGACCCCTGTCTCTGCTTTGATTTCCCCCACAGTGCTGTCATTTTTTGTCATATGCTACCTCTTGGGAACTGTCTGTTGGCTCCTTCAGGATTGGGTGCCCATGGATACAAGTGCTTACATATTATTTGCCTTTATATCCTGCAGCAGGTACCCGACAAGCAGCTACAGATCTATGAGTGAATGGACGGTGTAGGGGATGGACAGGTGAGTGGATCAGTAAATAAGGGTCAGAGAGATGGGTGGGTAGAGAGGTGGATGGATGGGTGAGCAGATTAGCGGATGGAAGAATGACAGGTAGGTGAACAGCTGGATGGGTGGGTGGACAGGCAGAATTGTGGGCAGGTGGATGGATGAACAGGTAGATAGGGAGAAGAATGGGTTAAGAGATGGCCGGATACATGGATGGATGGGTGGGTAGTTGGGAAGATAGGAGGATACATAAATGAATAAATGGATATAAAAGAAGGATGGATGTGTGGGTAGGTAAGTGGGTGGCTTCCAGGTCTCAGGGCCCGACTGCTCATCTTGATCCCATCACAACCGCAGCCAAGTGGTCAGTCTCTTGTGATGTGGGTGGGAGGAAGGAGTAAGAACTTGCTGCTTTCATGCTGACATGATGGAAGACTGTCTGCAGCTGGGGCTTGTGGCCATCTTTTTCACAGTCAGCCACAGACTCTTCTGGTAACTGAGCATCCTCACAGTGGTTGAGTCTGGGGATGAAGACCACCTCATAGAGGTTGACAAGGAGACGCCTACAGGGAGCTCCTGCAGATCAATTAGAGCCCCAGAGGAAAGCCACATGCCAGGGTTACAGAAGGGGACACCTGGGCACAGGTTCAAACTCAGGGATCAGAAAGGCAGAGGGCAGTGGCCGAGGTCACGCTACCTGTCAGTCTGTCCAAGCAGTGACACTAGCCAGGCGTGGTGGCTCACATCTTTAAACCCAGCACTAGGGATGCAGAGGCAGGTGGATCTCTGTGAGTTCAAGGACAGCCAGTGCTATGTAGAGAGACCCTGTCTCAAATAAGAAAAAGGTGACACTGACTGTACCTCAGGGACCTTGGGTGGGAAAACAGCAGAAACCTCCAGAAGGCAGGCGGCACTTCATTGCTAGAGTGAATGGCACACATCTTTGAGAGTGCCTCTTCAGGGATGCAGGGAGATGCCATACGGGTACACCCAGCCTACAGGCAGGGCAGCTCAGGCTGGGGGCTGGGCAAACTGACACTGTGGCAGTTGGTCACAGGAGACACACGAACTCTGAGAACACAGAATGAACTCACCAGTAAACGGGGCTGGGTGGGGAAGAAGCCGCAGGTGGGGCTTATGCAGGATGCTGTTTGTGTCAATGGAGATACATTTCAGCAGAGCTACGCCGTGCTGACACCTACACTGTGACCCACAATCCAGGCTGTTCCTCTTGGGAGAGAAGTGGGTGGAGGAAGCATGTCAAGCAATAACTCAAAGTAAATGAAGCTTCCTCTGAAGATGCTGAGAGCTAGAGTGGCCACTGGACCCCTCCCTCCCAGTAATCAAAGCATAGGATTTAAAGGAACCGAGCAAAGTTACCCTAAAATGTCTTAACTAAGGATGAAATGGTTAAAATAGCAAAGGTTTTTAAAAACTAGCAATGGTGTCCAACATGCACTTGACGGCTTTGAACACATTTTGGAAAGCCATGGTCACTGAGGAGGCTGGCATAGGAACAGAGCTGAAGTCTAAAAGGCTCCTGGACCTGGTACATGGTGGGCTGCAGGACACAAGCTGCATCTTCACAGACTCGGCTATCTCTGCCCTCTGCTCACACGTCAGAGTTAAACTTGAACTCTATCCCATCCCGGCTCAGTGCTTGGGGCACAAGGATCAACCTGGTAGACACCAGGTTTGGGGCAGGGTTGCTGTTCTTGGTCCAAGGAGAGGAGACAGGAAGTCACCCTTCAAGACTGGTAATGATCTGTAATGAGCAAGGGGGTAGCTGTCTGCGGCCACATCACCCCGGGGACACACCAGATCTCATCTGATCGCTGACGCTAAGCAGAACAGAGCCTGGTTAGCACTTGACCCAGAGAAATGGAGACAGTCAAGGAAGGCAGGCTGAGGAGAAGTGGCATTTACAGGAATGTCTGCTAGGGGTGGGGGACTCTCAAGGTGTGTCCCCACATACAGGCCAAGAGGTTTGTCCTCCAGTTTTTGTCAGATTGATTACATCAATCCTTACAGCTGGTAGTATAAATGAGGAAACGGAAGCCTAGAAAGACGAAGCCGCCATGGAGAAGGCAGGTTCTACCTGCCAAGGCCTGACCCGACCTATGTGCCCTAGCGTTCCCACAGATGGGAGCCCCGCCAAGGTTTCCTCTCAGAGGTGGGCACCTGGAATTTAAGCAAAGCTGTTGGTGTGTTTAAATACTGTCATTGATGACTGTAAGTGGGCTTATGAGCCTTATCGGCTTAGATTTGTATCTGCAGGAGAGCCGTTCATCTTAAATAAATATGTTTTTAATAATCTCTGAGTATTTATGGAGCATAAAGCTGTCAGAAGCGACGGAGATGAGGATTTCTGAAGTCGCTTGCCGCACAGGGCCCTTGCCTAGTCATTAAGGAAACTGGCTCCCAGCAGGACGGCGAGTTCTGCTGCCAGTGTGAGCAAACGTGCAAACGATTATCATCCCGGAGGATTTTTAATAAGCCGGGGTTGGTTATTTAACCTACAATAACCACTTAATAAACATAGTAAATTACTTGCAGGTTTGGAAGTCTCTGCTCCTCCCCAGCTCCTCCCAAGACCACCTGTGTCCTGGAGTTTCTCTCAGGAAATCCTGGCACGCAGCTTGCCCTTCCGGCTTGTGCTGCAGTGGTCCCCAGGCTATAGCTGCTCCAGGGTCTGAGAGCAGCAGGGCCCAGCAAGAGGCTCTCCCTCTACCTCTGTGTACAGTCGGTCAAGGGCACGTCTGCCTGATTTCAGCAGGAGCCCAGGCCAGACCCTTTGGTGCTAGGCTAGACCACCAGGCTCTTCCCATTTTTTTGAGTTGGGCCAAGACATTCAGCACTGTCAGAGCTGAGGTTCCCACCCATAAACCCACCACTTTGGATGTCCCTTCTCTGCCCTAACACAGCACTCACCCCAGCTTTCATGGTTTCCAATAATACAGCAAGCAGCAAACGCCTGTCGGTGTGAGATTTAGTTACTACTGAAGACAGCACCTGCCTTCCCTATTAACATCTCACATGGCTGGACACCGCTCAGTGCCAGGTGCCATTCAGAAACCTCATAAGACCTGCTCACTGTCTCCTCCCTTCCAAGCTGTGGGGCAGAAACTGTTGGTATCTCTTCTAACAGATGGGGAAACTAAGGCTTGGGTGTTTGTCTCAGTGACATTTGAAAGAGTTGCATCAGGGATTACATGCCCAGATCACTAACTGTCTTCTCTCCTACATAAAGTATGCTTTCCATAATGTTATCCAAAGGTTTGTGGGCTGCTCAATGTACAGGACTTTTATGTCTCAGTCAGCTTGGTCTGTGTAACAAGCATACCACATTGGGTGGCTGAAAACACAAGGTCAAGGAGCCAGTAGGTTCTGGTCCAGGTAAGGCTTGTGTTCTGGCTTTAGACCCACATCTTGCTATGTATATGCTATTTCCACAGTGTCTAGCTTACTTTCCATAGCAGACTCTATCCGCCTTTCCTGAGGACCCTCCTCCAAATGCATTATGGGTAGAGGGTCAACACATGAACTTGGGGTGGGGCAAAGAGCTCTGACCGAAGAAGCCTGAAACCCTTGAGATCACCTCTTATGTTCCCCCTGGTCCGTGGGATGTACAGGGGGGCACAGCCAGGTGGGCTTCTCATAGCCTCTCCCATGGCCACGGAACTGGAGTCACTTGGAGGGTACCCCCTGATTAATCCAGAGGTTGTCCTTGATCAGGGCTCTGAGACCGGACACTGCCAGAGACAAGGGGTGGGTACCGCATCCCACACATCTTGGATCTAGAAAGTTGACTGCGGTTGTGAGGGAACGAAGAAAGGACAGATACTAAAGAAACAACAGACACAGCCGCAGAGAGCTGGGGTCAGGTGGGCTGTGTGTACCCTGTCGGAGCTGCACCAGCAACTGCAACTACCGCGAGCTAAGCTCATCTTGGTAGGACATCTCTACAGGTGAGCATGGTCAGGCTGCAAGCGCCTGGGAGGAGGAAGCTGCAGCTGGTTGTTTGTGTAGACACTGATCACTCATCTGCAAACACTCGTGCTTTGCCCTTCTGAGCCTGACCTGAGGAAGGTGTCACCACTCCGTGGGTGGGTGTGAGGCATTGCTCTGTAGCACGGCTCTGCCTATGTCAACAATACACATTCACTCAGTGCCTCATCCACCCTTCACGCATTCTCTCAGGGCTTCCTTGCTTCCCCACAGCTAAGACACTAAGATGGGTGACCAATTACTTCTGCGGGAAAGGCGCTATGCTGGCCAGCCTGGGTGAATGTCTGGAGCAGAAGAAGGCAGGCCAGGCTGCCTGGGTCAGATTATATTACCCTCTCTCATGCTGTATCTTTGTCCCAGACTCTGTTGGCCCTCACCTAAAATTCTGAGGGTTTCCCTCCTCTGTGGGACTCATAACATTGAACAGTATGGAAGGTTCCAGTCCCCTCACACAGGCACACGGCCTATGGACCACATGGCTCAGGAAGGAGTGCTGGTTGGTTTTCATTTTTAAATTCACACAACCTTGAGTCACCTGGGAAAGGGAAACCTCACTTGAAAAATTGTTCAGATCGGTTCGGCCTGTGGCCATGTCTGTGAGGAATTGTCTTTATTGCCTATTGATATGTGAGGGCCCAGCCCACTGTGGGCAGCACCATCCCTAGGCAGGTAGGTCCGGGCTGCCTAAGAAAGCTAACTGAATATGAGCTGATATACGAGCCAGCAAGCTGAGTTCCTTTATGGTTTCTGCTTTCATGCCTTCCCTGACTTCCCTCAATGTAAATTGTGCCATGGGAGTTGAGAGCTGAAATAAACGCTTTCCTCCCCATGCTGCTTTGACTGATATTTTATCACAGCAACAGAAAGGGAACTAGAACAATACGGAAGCTTTTCCTCCAGTCTGTCACTGGCAGCATGGAAGACATTCCTTATGTCTTAAATATGCCTAGGAATGCTAGATGGTGCCCCTGGGTGGGGCTGTGTGGGCTGCTGCCCAGTGTCCGTGGTAAGGGTTCACACAGAAAGAGGAAGATGGCACAGAAGCTCCCCATGGGGGCATCTGGGGCAGTTAAAAGGAGAGGGGCATCAGGGAGAAGACATACAATGCATCTGGGGCAGGTGGAGGTGCCGGGGGCACCCTGCTCAAGGGCTAGGTGTGCTGTTGGAGACTTTGCTGGGTTAAGACTGGCTAGGAGCAAGCAGGGACAACAGCTTGCAACAGTGATGCATGGCAGAGGCAGGCTGGGGAGAGGAAGTGGCCAGACAGACCTGCTTGGGATGCTGGGCCTTTGTGTGTGAGCATAAGTGTTTGGGTGTGCAAGTGACAACACTGAGAGTGTGCAAGCACATTTGAGGAGAAGAGTGTAGGAGCATGGGGGTATGTGTGTGCCTCCCCAGGATGAAGGCTCTGTCTTTCCCCATCTCTCTCCATCCTTTTAGTTCTCTTCAAACTGCCCACAGCATCCACCCCTGCCCCCATTTAAAAAGCTTTGTCATCAAATATGTGACCCGCTCAAAAGCTTGTGCCATGTGTGTTTGGCAAAGAAAGAATTTAAGAGAACCTGAAACAAGAGGCCGTGCCCAACTCCTACAGCTCCCCCAACCCCATGTCCCATCTCCCACACCGCTGTGCCATTTTGCTGGCCAGTCCTGGCAGCGTGCAGCTGCCTCCCCAAACACCTCCCCCCACGAACTGTTTGGGCTTGCTGCTTTTCTTAAAAACATCATGCAAATGGAATCGGACCTGTGTATTCTTGTGTGACTTGATTCTGTCAGGGGCATTGTCTCTGCCACACGTTCCTGCTGCTGTGCGTACCTACACATTAATCACTGCCGAGGCGAGTGGGTCCCTTTGTCTGAACACCCAGCATGTCTGCATTCTCTTGGGGTGGGCACATGGGTCGCCTCCAGGGTTTCTTTTGTCCCAGAGAAGCGCAGTGCCACCATGAGGGTCTTAGACGGCTACACAGTCAGGGTCGGGTGATCGCCAGGTTTTGGATAGGAGAATGGTCAGCCATGACTCAGGCACAGCCCCCAGAAGGCAGAGATTCTCCCACTCCCCATTTTATCCCCTCTATTTCGATAAGGAGGCTATTTAGATGAGTGGATGTCCTTGCTGGCTTGATCAAAGCAGGCTGTAACCCAGGAAGAGTGACATTCTGGAGCAGGGTGAGGAAGGGCATCTTCCAGCTCAGTGGCCCCTACAACCAAGGCAGAGTCACTCTTGGGCCCTGTGTGCCTATGTGCCTGGCTTACAGCACAGCTGTGCAAATGCTATTTCTCTGGCTTAACCAAGCTGTGCAAAATTCACCTTTGGCTGAGGAAATCAGGACCTGGGAGGTATAGGCAGCTGTCCAAGGGCAGGGCTCTCCATCTAGGCAGTTCTGGGTCTCATCTGTCCTAGCTGCTCAGCTGTATCTGTCAGAGGAAGCTAGTTTATCAGCGAAAGGCATGTGGCTGAGTCCGTGGAAGACAGGCAGAAGATGGATGGTGGGCAGGCTCTGTGCTGGTTTTGCAGGTGGACAATAAACACTCCAAAGAAATGCTTCTAAGAGCCAGGCCCTGTGTGAGCTCCGAGCTAGAGTTATGTGGGAGAGGAACCCCACTGGCTGACACCCACCAGGCTCCCCTGCAGCTTCCAGTGCAGATGCCGCCCTGGAGAGAGCTCAGGCTGCCTTATAACATGCTGTCTCTCTCTCTCATCTGCAGGGGTAACAGCTGGAGTTGAAACATCCACAGTGGAGTGGAGCCCCCCCCCACTGCACTGACTCCCCCAGAATCTCCTCGATTGTTGCATATCTGTGACTGAGAAGGTGGGACCCAGGAAAGGTTGTTCTTTGAGGTCTCCAGGGAGGTCACGAATGGAGGAAAGCAGGAACTCAAGTTGATTCACCCAAGTCACGCTTGGGGGTCACAGAGATGGCCAGTATTAGCCCACTATTCAGACATGCCTGAACCTGGCAAAGAATCATGGACAGCCATTGGCTCTCGTGAGGTTCATGAGCAGAAGATTCCTCACCAAGACCTCTGCTCCATCCCCAGGATCTGCTGTGTCCCATCCGCTACCAGGTGAATCAATCAACCGTGAATCCAGCATTTAAAGTCCCAATCCTGGAAGGCAGAGCCCACTCTCAGGAAGAAGCGGTAGACTATCTGGGGGTAGGCAAAACTGGGCCTTGTAAGTTGAGGAGAAGTTCATCAGGATAAGCCAGGAGGAACAAGAGTAGGCTGAGGGAACAGTGTGTGAGACAACACAGGACTGGAGTCTCAGGGTATGGTAACCAGAACAGAGGTACAAGGCGGTGCTAGGCCCAGGGTGGGGCCCTGGGCACTCTTGGGTCCTCTGCTGAAAGTCACAGAGATTCCAAAATGCTTGGATCTTTCCAGGGCTGTGGGAAGTTATGCTGGCTATCTCCCACTCTCTAAACTGATGGTTCCTGCATTCTGTCCCCAGGGCTGAGGAAGAGGAAGGCAGAGTCTAGGTGGCAGCTGGGAGTTGTGGCCTTGGGTACCCACTTTCTTAGGCACACCTCTGCTCCTCAGTGGGTAGTAACAAGCAGGTTTTCCTTGTGAAAGGAGCACCTAGGTATAACCATGTGTTCAATATTTAGGTTGTGAAAACAGTCCCTGCCACAGGCTGGTTGGCGGCCAATCAGGGTCTCCTGCAGTGGAACCCTGAGGCCAACGTTCTGTGAGCAAGACTGTCCCAGACGGAGCTGAGGGTTAGGTCAGCAGGGATGTGTCCTGAAGGGTCTTGCTAAAGAAGTGACATAATATTGAGTGGCCGGGAAGCAGAATTGAGGCAGGAACCTGGAAGGAGGGGGTGTGGCTGCAGAAAAATTGGGGCAGGTACCTACCATCTGTGTGGTTATGACTAAGGGCCCAGATGCCCACTGTCTGTGTGGTTGAGACTATGGCCCCAGATGCCCACTGTCTGTGTGGTTGTGACTATGGGACCAGTTGCCCACTGTCTGTGTGTTTGTGACTATGGCCCTAGATGCCCACTGTCTGTGTGGTTGTGACTCATTATGCTAAGCTCTGTCCTGGACTGGGACATCTCACTCACCCAGCCCGGTCATCCAGGCTCAGAGGCCCTTGTCCAGAGCTGAACTTATGGACCAGACACTGTGACCCACTAGCTGCCCCACCTCCTGAGGGTTCTGTGAGCAGCTTTCTTCCTGCAAGTTGGGTGGCATCAGCGGTCTCTTAACAAACTGCTACACAAGGAGAAATCCATTGCATAGCCCACTGTGCCCATGGCTGTTGGTAAGGGTCTCACTTGGCCCTTCCTGTCTGTGTAACATGGACAAGTCTCCTGCCACCTATGATCCCCAGCTGTGGGGACAGAGATTCCTCCAGGGCATGATGCTGAGAGGACAAAGGAGATGATGGTATGCTTAGGGCAGGGATGTTGAGTCCCTGGACTTCAGAGCTTTTGGTACCTTAACTGGAGTGGGACCCAGAGCCCTGGCTGATGGAGACACTTCTCATTCCTTGGGCTGGCTGATGTCCCCTGCTGCCCTGTGGCGTGGGCTCCTGCGAGTCTCCTAGGACCTGCTTTCTCAGTGGACATCTGGAAGCATATGGTGGTAGGGGAGAGAAGACGTGAGTGAGGTGTGAGACCCACTCTTTCCTGTTAATAGCTTGTGCAAGAGCCTCTTCTCCATTGGATTCAATTTATTCCCATCTGGGCCCTGCTGTCTCCATCAATTCAGCTAATAAAGAGAGGTGGACGGCTGTGACCCAGGCCACTGCAGAGGCCTCTTCCAAGCTAATTAACCGGTCTGTACAATCCCTTTTAATATCTCTGTACTTAATGCCTTAAAAGGGAAGACTGAACTGGAGGGAGGGGGAGGGGCTGGGTGGGAGGCAGGGAAGCTGTACCAGCTGGTAGTATGAGCGCAGGTCTCTCTGTCTCTCGAGCATGAGAGAAACTCTGCTTTGTGGCCGGTGGACCCATTGGGGATAGCAGGGGAAGGATGGTGCCCTGGCTGAGGTATTCTCTATTTTGGTTTGGCCTTGTTAGAATGGCTGGCTTCTTCTCTTGAAGCAGTCTCAGCCCTGGCTGGGAGCAGGATGGGGTTTGGGGGCCGGAGGTGGGCAGGGCTGTGGAGCTGTCCACCTAGCCGTGCTGAAAATGCTGATATTGCAGCCTTCTGGGGCATCAATCACCAGCTAACCCTGCAATCTCTGACCCTCTGCATGTCCTGAACCGTCAAAGGTGGTCTTCATTACTGGAGAGCCTTGTCCCAAGCCCTGGCAGTGTGCCTTGTGTAGACTTGGAAGAGAAGAAGGGAGGGGACTGTAGCCATTTCCTGTTCCCTGGAGAGAGTGGTCTTCTGCAAATGAGACCTTGGGAAGACAGCCTGTAATTACAGCAGTAATTTCCAGGCTGGATGGCAGGTGTGGGAAGAGGCGGGAGTAGAAAGCTAGCTGCAGGCTTGTGAGGTCAACACACAGGTTGTCAGGGCCAGGCTGGTCATGCACATAGCAAGGTTCAGGTGAATGACCTGCTCTTACACATTCACACACTACTCAAGGCCTGAAGAGTGGCGGGGATCAGACAGAGGGTGTCTGGCTCCTAGGTGAGGGCTGCTGGCCCATTTGTTGGTTAACACTCTCTTATTGCCTGGAAATTCTGGGCCGTACAGGATCTCAGTCTAAATCTCAGCTCCTCCCTTCCCAGGTCTATGTAGGCACAACACTCAGGTCCTGAATCTCTATCTGCTTTATACCCTGGAGTTTCTCAGGGCTGAGTGAGGTACCATCCAGAACACCACAGTTATAAAACTTACATCTCTCCAACCCTCACTCCTATGTGGTAGTTTAAACGAGAATGGCTCCTAGAGATTCATATACTTGAATGCTTGGTCTCTAGTTGGTGGAACTGCTTGGAAAGGACTAGGAGGTGTGGCCTTGTTGGAGGAGGTGTGTTGCTGGGGTTATGCTTTGAGATTTCAAAATTCCACACTATTTCCAGTGTTCTCTCTCTCTGCCTCACATTTTTAGATCAGAATGTGAGCTCTCAGCTACTCCAGTGCCAGGCCTGCCTGCCTGCTCCTGGCTGTCCCCACCATGATGAACATAAATTCTAACCTCTAAAACTGTAAGCAGAGCCCCCTCCCTCTGTGTGTGTGTGTGTGTGTGTGTGTGTGCGTGTGTGTGTCTGTCTGTCTGTCTGTCTCTTTCTTTTTTTCTTTTTTCTTCTTTTGGTTTTTTTCAAGACAAGGTTTCTCTGTAGCTTTGGTGCCTGTCCTGGAACTAACACTAGCTCTTGTAGATCAGGCTGGCCTCAAACTCACAGAGATCCACCTGCCTCTGCCTCCTGAGTGCTGGAATTAAAGGCATGTACCACCACCCCCCGGCTAAACTCGTTTTTATAGAAATTGCTTGGGTCATAGTGTCTTACCATATGATTCGCTAAAACTTAATCTATATTGTGTCCACATAAAACTGCTAAATTTCTTATCATTGGAGGACCTGTGAGTGGCTGCCCACCATTCTGGCCTACTTTCCCTGCCTCTCACAGGAGTGTCTTAATCCTTGCTGCTGCGAAATAACCCAAGCTAGGTGACCTGACGCCAGTGGATTCTGCTCTCTTTTGTTCTAATACAACCCTTGTCTGTACTGGCATTTTGTTTGTATTTTATTAAATAAAGCTTGCCTGAAGATCAGAAAAGTAAAACAGTCACATTGGCCAGCCTTACAGATCAGGCAGTGGTGATACACGCCTTTAATCCCAGCAGCCACACTAGCTCACCATAGAAACCAGGTAGTAGTGGTGCACGCCTTTAATCCCAGCAGCCACAATGATACACACCTTTAATCCCAGCAGCCACACTAGCTCGCCGTAGAAACCAGGTAGTAGTGGTGCACGCCTTTAATCCCAAAACTAGAGAGGATTATAAAACGGGAGGGGACAGCTCTCAGTCTCAGTCTCATTCTGAGGTTTCGGAGGTAGGGTCACCATTTTTGGACTGAGGTTGAGATAAGAGCTGGTGACTGGCTGTTTTGCTTTTCTGGTCTTCAGGTTGAACCCCAACATCTGCCTCTGAGTTTTTATTAATCATACATCACTTGTCCCCCCCTTGGAAGGCAGACCACTCTGTTCCCTCATCCCTTGGTTCTCTCCCATCCCTAAGGGATGTTTACCATCATTTCTTGCTCGAAGAACTTTAACCAGGCAGAGGAAGCAATCTAAGTAGTTTAAGGCTCTGTCCAGAATGGGCCAGCCACCCTGCAGAGAAGATGTGGAGCAAGTGACAGTGTGTGAGCTATTTTTGGAAAAGAGGTCTTCCCTGGGTGGCGGTCAGGTGGGGTGGATGAATGGCAGTGTGTGAATACACAGAGCAGAGTCATTCAGGGGGACGGAAGTGCCGGGTGAGGGCCGGAGGCAGTGAAAGGGAGGAGTAGGTCTCCGCGTGGAGACTGTGCTGAGGGAATTGCTGATTTGATAGATGAACTGGGATGAGAAAAAACATTCTTTTATCATCTTATTCTCTGATGTCAGGGTCTTTGCTAGCCCTAGATAGAAAAAAATGCCCCCTCAGTATAAGCTTTAGCAGCAGCAGGCAGGGCCACATCTTCCTTATATAGACCCCCACTTCTACACCCATACCCCAGCTCTTCCTCACTGGGTACCTGGGTCCAGCCACCTGACACCTAGTGTCAGACATCATTAAGCAGAGATGGCCCCTGTCCTACTAGCCCTGTACTCACCCCTGCCTATCCCCTCCCCATCCTTTCCACAGAAGTCACAGTGATGCTCCTGTCCACAGCCCGCCCTCGGCCTACCTGGTGCAGTCCTGTCCTTGTGTGGTCCTGATGCTCTGAGGGAGATGTGAGGAGGAGCCATATTTCCTTCCGTGGCAGTCTCCTGACCCACGGGCCTCCCCACACCTCAACAATAATGACAGCATATCTTCAAATGCCTCCCCCCTTGCCAGCCAGCCTGCTCCTGTTGCTAGAAGAAAGGCAGAGGAAGTCCATGCTGGAGTCCACACCTCCCCTCCCCTCTTGTACCTCTCCATTTGTTTTTTTTTTCTGGCAAGAGAGTGTTTCTATAGCAACCTTGTGAGTAACATTAGCCAGTCCCTTTCTCCAACAGGTGGATCCAGCTAGAATGGATGGCTAGAGAAGGGATGAATGGGTTTGCTACAACCATAGCTACATTTGAAAGCAATCCAGGAAAAGAAACCCAAGTACAGATCCTCCACTTTCTCCTAGCTCTCACAGTGAGGGCTGGCTTTCTCTAGGACCTATTTATCGCATGCGTGGTGGATATTTCTTTCTCCTATGACCCTCCCACACACCTGCTCTCAGGTGCCAGTGTGGGCAGTCTGGGTGATCTTTCTCTGCCCCCACATTGAACAGTGTGCTGGGTGGCTCAACAGTCTCCTGGCCGGTGATTTGACACTCGAGGGCTGTCGCCAGGGGAGCTTGGTGGGCTCAGCTCCAGCTGCTGTGCACAGCTGCCTGGCTGAAGATTCAGGGCCAGGTCTGACATACCATGAGTGGCTTGCCAGAGCTCAGGAAGGGCAGTTGAGGGCACAGCCAAGTCAGCGGGCCAGGCACCATGGGTGGCAAGCAGCCAGGCCAGGCCAGCACCGTTCCAGGCAGCCCACGTCCAGCTGCTCATGGTTATATTTAGCCCCTTACTGCCAGGGACAACAGGACGCTGGGGCTCCCCAGGCCAAGGAACCATACGCCGCCTAAGTGGTCCCTGGCATGGGACATGTGAGATTGCTTTCCATTTTGAGGACATTATTTTAAAATGTTTCCATGAAGGAAAAGAGAAGAAGGGAAAGCTGATCTGGAAGGAGAGGCCTAAAAGGAATGCGGCAACAACAACCGCAAACCCTTGTTTGCATTCCAGCGCCGAAGAACCAGCTCCGAAGAGATCACAGGAGACATCTGGGAATTCGCACACAGGCTGAGAATTAGACGATATTAAAGAATTATTAATTTTGTTGAGTGTGATGATACTGAGATTAGATGTCTTAAACTCCTTATCTGCCAGAGACACAAATTGAAATATTTATGATAAACCGGCACGATGACGTATGAGGCTCACTTGCCACCCAGATCATGTGTACGAGAGTGTTGGGGGTGGAAGCGCACCGGTTGTGGCTGCTGCCGCCAAGCTGGGGCTGGCATACACTCATTATTCTTGTCTCTCTACTTTTGTGTGGAGTTGACATTTTCCGTAATCAATGCTAAAAAGGGCTTCCGCCCGTATATTCTTGCCTGAGGCTTTTCTTCCCCAGTCCTTTTCGCCTTGCTTGCTCAGGGAGAATTCCCAGGGGTGGGATTACTGGATCTGGGAACTTCATGAACTTTTTTCCTGGAGGACATGTGCTGTTAGAAGTCCATGGGCAATAAGGACTCACATCGTGGTAGGCACGGGGACGCCTGGAGCTACCGCCTGGCGGCAGAGCTGACACTCGCTGAATTCCCCACCTCTCAGTAGGTCAGTCGCTATAAAACTGTCCTGGCATCCTGCACTTGACCCCACCCCCCCCACCCCCAGCTCCTGAATGAAGGGTGAGGCAGGGCACAGTCCCTGGGCAGCTGCCTGTGCTGCCTCTGGACCCTAAGAACCTTTGGGATCTTTTGTTTGGAAAATGCTTGTGGCCTGCTAGTGATCCTTGTCTCTCCTGATGCGAATCTGTGTGTCGTCCCACCGGTTTTCAGTTTTTACATTCTTTAAAAATGGTATGTAGGGGCTGGGAAGATGGAGCAGCAGGCAAAGTGCTGTTCTCGAAGTGCGAGGGCTGGAATCTATGAACCCACATCTATGCTGAGTGGCCATGGCAGCTGCCATAACCCTAGGCTCCAAAGGCAGAGACAGGGGATCCCCTGGGCAAGCTGGCCAGCTAGGCTAGCTGAATCAGCAAGCCCTGGGGTCAGTGAGAGCCTCTGCCTCAGCAAATAAAGTGAAGAGGGGTAGAGGCAGACACCCAGGATCCACACCAAACTCCACACACACACACACACACACACACACACACACTTAAAAAATAGCATGCCGGCAGGAAGCTCTATTTTTACACTCTAGCTATACGTCATCTCTGTCTTTTCTGTTTTGAGATGGGCATTCTTACTTCCAAATAGGTACACCGACGCTGACTATATCTTGGGTAATTGAGCCTGGATTCCTAGTGTGTCCCCCCAGCTGATCTCGAGTGACCTCAGCATCACTGTGCAAGTCCCTTCTGTTTTTCACTCTTGATCGTGAGTGATTCATTGCCCACATCCGGCAGACAGAGTCTTTCCCTCCAGCCTGGTCTCCTGTGTTAATACATACCGCTTCAGTCACGGCTACAGCAGCCTGTGCCCCATTCCTGACCGTTCTGGCTCAAGAAACCACCCCTCTTATTGCCTTTGAGGCCAACAATGTCTCTTCCACCTTCCTCACAATGCCCTGGACCTGGAGAGACAGAGAGGTGAGACAAAGGCTTGAATTCAAATTTTGCTGTGAACCATGTTTTTGGAGAAATCCTTGACCCTCTCTGAGGAACAAACAAGGTGTGACTTGTCGATGAGCTACCATGTACAAACACACTGTATTTAAACTTAGAATTTAAAAATACCCCCTTGGGGTAACAGAGGCTGCAAATAGGTAGGTATGGGGGATGGGTCAGGACACCTCCCCAGGAGGGAGTGGATGTTACCCCTCTTTCAAGGACCCTACAAAGGGTAATTTGCAGGACAGGAGGTCAGCAGCAGCTCAGGTGAAGGGCATGGATGCACCTCATCTTCACGCAAGCCATAGCTGCTCATAGCCTGTTTCCATGGTTACTGCCTAGGGATGAGATCACCTTCCACACAGGCAGGAACACCAGGCACTCTGCCAAGGAGATTCACTAATGTGTGGCCAGCATAGTGGCCTCAGGGCAGGGTGAAGCCTGTTGATACCCACCCCACCCCCCTTGGACAGCAAAGGTGGGAGCCCCAGGATATAGGTGACCATCACAGAGCTGAGCCAAAGAAGCATGAAATTAGGGCTGCCTGTCCATCCCGGACCATGTGACATGTCAGTGCTGACTCCCGACACAGTAGACTCTGGGAAGGAATGGCAACTAGTCAGGAACGACTATACCCAGCACTGCCTGTGTTGGGTGCTCACCTCGGAGCTAAGTTTCCCTCATCACAAAGTCCTTTGGAGTCCTAGCTGATAAGGACTGAGGACTCCGAGTCAGCCATGCAGGCCAGGGAGTGGCAGCTGTGGTGCAGAGATGCCATCAACCTCTCATGGGGCCCTGGTCTCGAGATGTCATAGCATGGAGCCCGGATCCTGTTAGAGTGGGCCCTGCTGGCCACACCGACGTCATCCCAGGATGATACAGGGGCAGAGGGTTCTGGCATTGCACCAAGCCAGGCAGCTAAGGCATGAGAACCAAAGAGGAAAGTCTGTGCTCTTGGTTTTCTTGTAGGAAATGACAGGAGTGGAATCTGTTGCCCACTTGCTGAGATGTTTGAAGGAGAGGACACGGAAGGGATTCTCCTGAGACCTTGTTTAGAGCTGGGATGTAAGTAATCTGGCTCTTCAAAGGAGAATGGCCTTGGAGAAAGGACAGACAAAGGAGGGCAAGGCTGACGATGTGTGGTATGGGAAAGGCTGGTCCGGGGTGAGGCAGGAGGTCTGGTCAGTACTCCGTATGCTCCTTGTTAGCATTTGGAAGCGACAAAGAAACCTGTTCCTTCCTCAAATAACCTATCTCCACCTGCTTCTGATCTCGGCTGACTCCTGGGATCTCTTTGTAGCCTCACTGATCTGAGCCTTGACCTTGGCCTCTGTCTCTGACTGGCCCTTCAGGCTCCAGCCCCTCCCCAATCAAACAGCCTGCTGCCTGGACTGCCCCAGCTTTTCTTTGTCTTGTTATCCTGGCCTGTCTGCTTCTTGCCATTGCTTTGTCGGTTCCCCGTGGACAGGAACCTGGTGCAATCCCTCAACCAAGGTCCTGGTCCCTAAGGCACATCTGGCATGCTGGAGGTGCTTCACCAATGGCTGCCAGAATCCATGAGGCCTTTCTTTAGTTCCAGTTGCCTCTTTGCCACTGATGTGGAGTAGATAATTGCCTCAATTCTTTTCCAGTGAGAAAGAGACCTCAATTCAAAGTGACCCAGGGAAGCAAAGGTCGTGACTGTCACGAGGACCCTGGGCTGGTCCCTCAGCTTCCGGTCTGACTGGCTTTATGCTCATGCTTGTCCAGGCCATGAACGTGCAGTTGGCCCTGTGCCAGAGTGGCTCTTCTATGAGGCAGCCGCCCGCTAACTGCTGGGGCGGGCAGAGACCAGAGCCTGGAGGCTTCTCTGCGGGGGCTGATGTGTGAGGGATTTATGGGTCGCGGTTCGAAATGAAAAGCAATTCAATTCAATCCCAGGGCGGTGAGAGCTTCCCAGAGCCTCGCTAAGTGGGTCTGGAGCAGCGATCAGCGTTGCGAATCTATTAGCCCACACTCGGCATCTGAGTCACGGGGTAAGAGCCAGGAAGCTGCAGCGCCCAGCGGGCTGCACGTCAATTACGCTCCTCTCTGTTTAATTAAGTCATAAAACACACCCGTGTCTGGAAAGGGGCGGGACACCAGGGCTACTATAGCAGTGCAGCTGACCTCTGCTGCCTGCACCACACACTCGCAGTCTGGGAGGACACTGAGGGGCCACACTCTCTATTGTCTGCCTGGGACTCATGTCCCCGATGGAAGTCTGGGGGCTTTTAAGACACTGCCTCTGTCCCTCTGGTGCCCAGAGAGGCCAAGAAGAAGGGTGGTGTGGCTGAGGCCATGCTCTGGGAGACCACGCAGTTTCAAGCTACTGAGCCTCCCTGTGCCTCAGTCTCTCCACATCCACTGGGAAGGATGGAGAAGTCTCAGCATTCAGGGAGAAGTGAGATGGAGAGAGTGTGGAGAGGTTGCCAAGGGAGCAGGGAGAGAGTATGGAGAAGCATGGGGGTGTGGAGTGTTGTAGAAGGGAATGGGGACCACACAGAGACCTTGGCATATGGCGTCAATACAGCTAGGATGGAAGTAGCTCAGACATCGGTGCTATCCAGCTTCTGGAAGCAATGCCCTTGAATGTTTCTGGTCTGTCTCTTAGCGGCTTGTGCTACCTGGACGATTATTCATCTCATACATTCTCTTAATGCAGTTCCCTCTTTGAAAACATAAACAAAAATAACGGTAGAACAGGAGAGCCACTGGCCCTAAGGAAAAGGGAACAGTGACTGAAGCACAATCAATGCTGGAACAGACCCAGGCCAGCCTCTATTTGAAGGCCAAGGTTTTGTTCTGATCGGCCTCCTTCCTTTAGGAGATTAGCAGGTGCTGGATGCTTTGTAGACAGGCCAGGAGCACCTGGGACCTTTCCAGCAAGTGGTGTGATCTGTAGGAGGCCCAGGTTCTTGCTGGATTCAAGCAGGATTCTCAGTGGAGCCTCTGAAGCCAAGATGGGCAAAAGGAAAACATAGCTAGAAGGTGTTACCTTGGAGGGCAGGAGACACAGCTTGATCCAGAGAGGACACGTGAAGGCCCGAGGTCTTTTGGATAGGGACAAGAATGAAGGGACAGGTTCAAAGCACCCATCCCCTCTGCCATCTGGGCAGCTCTGTCAAGCCAGGGGTAGGAGCATCTTTGAAAGTCCCCTCTTAGATTCTTCTTGCCGCTTGGTAGGTAAGATGGAAAGGAGTACCTCACAAACCATCGTGGAATGCAGAAAAAAGCCTGAGCCAGATCTTGGGGAGCTTGAGAACCTCTGTCCCCAGCACCAGTGAATTTTCTAATCTTTCCAACCTCTACCAGGCCTAGAGGGTCAAAATGCTGGATTGCCAAAGCTAGAGTGTTCTGTGAAGAGATCGCCCGGATAATACTCTATAGTAGAGAGGTCTATGCACAGCATGAAGCCCAAAGAGCTGGTCAGTAGGTACCAGGAGTTGTTGGGATGGGGGTTGGGCAGGGCTCATGAAGATCATTTTAATGACTTATCACCAATACATGGCAGCTTCACAGATGCTGGGAGTGAGACCTGGGGCTTACAGGACATGTGCTTCTCTTGTTTTGGACTTCATTTGCTGGGTTGCGGCATGGGTTGAGTTTCCTCTAAGAGGAAGGGAAGACAGCATTGACAATGGCACTTTCTCACAGGAGTCTCATGGGCCATGAGAGCCACAGAAGTCTCTGGGATGGCTGCTTTCACAAGCTTCTCTTTTGTGAGTCAACTTTGGCTAACATAAAAAGCTGAAATGGGAGGGACCATTGTGGTAAGCAGATACATTTATCATGAATTAATTTGGGCATGCTTACATCCCCCTCAATAGATAGAAAATTAATTACAGTCAAGAGGCTTCTGTAGGTGCTTAAATGGAAGATAAATACATGCAAGCAAATAGATTTCTTAAAAATATGAGCAGCCTAGGGACAGGCTGCCCATCATCTCTCCAGAGGAACTTGGATTTGGTCAGTGGTACACTGTGGATGACAACCTTCTTGGGATGGATGCCTGAAAAGGCTCACTGTTTTCATGGCTCTACACAAAATAGCTAAGGAAAAATCTTAGATGATGGGACAGAGAGTTGGATCGACAATTAAGAGCACTGGCTGCTCTTCCGGAGGACCTGTGTTCAGTTCCCAGGACCCATATGGCATCTTACAACTGTTTGTGACTCCAGTTCCAGGGGATCTGACACCCTCTTCTGGCCTCCATGTACACTAGGCATACACATGATGTGCATACATACATGAAGGCAAAACAGTCATATACATAAAATAAATAAAACTAAAACTAAAAAGTTAAGTGACTTCAAATGGAAACTTAAAAGAGAGGAGTCTTAGTTCAGGACAGGGACTCTGCATACTAGACTTGCCTTGCAATGCTTGAGATTAGCTGGCAGCTAGGCTGGGGTAAGAGATGGCCAAGTACTCGGGAAGGCGTTGTGTCTGATGTAGCTGAGAGAAGTCTCTGAAAGACATTGGCATTGCATCGATGGCTGAGAAATACTCACCCACCCTAGTACAGGAGGCACCGTACACACCAGCAGGGCGGACAGTGAAAGATAACTCCAACTCTGGGCTCGGTTTTCTGTCTTCTGCCCTTAGACATCAGCACTTCAGGGTCTCATGGTGAACTTCAAACAGACATCCTTGTTTCCCAGCTTGCACATGGTCAAGGGTGGGATTTCTATGCCTCTCTGTGAATCAGTCCCTTGTGGGGTGTTTGTTCCCTCACACTGGTGGCTCGGGGGGAGTGGGGTTGGGGAGATGATTTTCCCGGGAAACAGCGTCTGGAGACCATCATCGAGGTACAGATCTGGCTTAATGTGTATGTTTACTAGCATATATGCATACATTTCTCCATCAGATAAGGTCATATCAAGTTGCTGTCCAGTCAGTCCAAATGGCATGCAACCCGTGTTATGTGAGGGTGTACAGAAGGGGATGGTATGTCCAGGCAGTGTGTCTACAGACAAAGGGCTAGAAGCAGGGAACACCCTGGCTTTGGCACCAAACTAGAGGGCCTTCAGTTAGCCAGACTCCATTATGAGTCATCTGGTCTTCCAGAGACTCGGGTCTGCTCAAACAGCTGCAGGAGATGTTGGAGCTTCTCACGTCTCCTGTCTTTTAGTGACACTATCTGAACAGAGACTGACCCGTCAGTCCCTAGAATAAACATCTTCCTATCTAGTTGCTGGGCTACCTAATCACCCATCTGTATAGTTAATATTGTTTGTGACACAATGCAATCTACAGCCACTGTGGAAATGAGCCTCTGGGAAAGTCTGGAGGGATTTCCTAGGTCAGGTTGAGGTAGGGCGTCCCATCCTAGGCTGGACTCCTGGGACGAATAAAGAGTAGTAAGTGGGCTGAGCACCAGTGTCCATCTCTCCATGTTTCTGGACCGTGGTTACACAAGCCTCAGTTTCTCTCCATGACCCCTTCATGCCTCCAAAACCTCAGTGACTCTTGTGCTACCAAGTTTGGCTACTTCTGGAACACAGCTTGTGTGTGCTGACCCCTAGGGAACACTTCCCTGATTTTTGCCTCAACGATGCTGGCCTCTTCTGAGTCACCACTGAGTTCTTAGCTCCAGCTATGCAGAGGTTTCACTTCAGTGTTTCTGGTCTCTTATTAGTTATGGCTGACTCTTCAGCTCCAGCTGACCAGGATGACAAAATCTCAATTCAGAACAGCAGACAACACCATTAACGTCTTTATACTTCCCTCTGAAACCTCACAAGCCAGGCCCCTATCTTCTGCAATGCTCTCAATGTTCCTATTTCCCAAGCTCCCACAGAAAATCCCACTGAGCTCTCAAAACTCAATGGCTCGTCTAGTCCAAAGTTCCGAAGTCTTTGCACAATCCTCCCAAAATATCATCAGGTCTGTCACAGCACTATCCCACTTCTGGTACCAACTTGTCTTAGTTAGGGTTACTATTGCCGCAGTGCAACACCATAACCAAAAAGCAAGTTGGGGCAGAAAGGTTTATTTGACTTGCATTTCCATATTGCTGTTCATTACCAAAGGAAGTCAGGACAGGAACTCAAACAGGGCAGGAACCTGGAGGCAGGAGCTGACGCAGAACCAAAGGAGGAGTGCTGCTTGCTGGCTTGTTCCCCATGGCTTACCCAGCCTGCTTTTTAAAAATAGAACCCAGGACCATCAGCCCAGGGATGGGACCACCCACAATGGGCTGGGCCCTCCCCCATCAATTACTAATTAAGAAAATGCCCTCCAGCTGGATCTTATGGAGGCCTCTTCTCCGCTGTGATTTCCTCCTCCAGATAACTCTAGTGTGTCAAGTGGACACAAGACCAGCCAGGACAGTTCCACAACCCCTTTCTCATGTATCATTCATGACGCTGATGCCAGAACCATGTGGACTACACTGCCAAGTTTGACTACCAACCTGAGGTGAACCCCTAACCTCTTGAGTCACGTTCACATCAGCTTTTCTTTGTTGTTTCTTTATAGGGTTCCTTAGGCCTTTTGCTTTCATAAGTTTGGAAAGTTAGCTGGTTAGGCTCCTGCCTTGAGGACATGCCTCCCTTTATTCCAATATAGGCAAGGCCTCCCCTTTATCTCCTTAACTCTTTCAGCTCCAGCATTGCCTCCAACATTAAGTTTCCTGGTTCTTTTTCCTCTCCAAATTGTACATGTTGTATTTCTTTTTACCTTGCTTACTCTTTTTTATTGTAGACCTGCATAAGAGCGATTAATAATAACCATGTGACAGAGTCACTATTAGTCTGTCTTGAAATCTCCTCCACCAAAGAAATAAATCCATTACTTTTCAGTTTAGCCTCAAGTAAATTCTTAGGAAAAGAGCAGGAAGCAGTCACACTTTTATTATTTTATTTTATTTTTTGCCAAAATATCACAAGAATGGTCTCTAGCAACATCGCTAATATCATTTTTCTCTGAAACTTCTTGAGCTTGGCCTCCATAGTCCACATTGCTCTAAGCTTTACTGTCTTCCAATATCCTACTAGGATGGTCCATTAAGCCCTGCGTACAGTGTTCAACCTCTTTGTCTAGTCCAAAGTTCCAATCTTCCACATTCCTCCTAAAACATCATGGTCAGGTTTGATAAGCAATAGCCCACTCCCTGACACTAAATCCTGTCTTAGGCACTTTTCTACTACTGTGACAAAGAATCGTGACCAAGGCAACTCATAAAAGAAAGAGTTTAATTGAATTTACACTTCCCATGATGCTGGAGCAAAGGTATAGTGGCAGGAATAGCTGAGAGTTCAAATCCTGATCCACAAGTAGGAGGAAAAGAGAATGGGAATGGTATATGTGGTTTGAAGCCTCAAAGGCTGCTCCCAGCGACACCTCCTCCAACAAGGCCACACCTTCTAATCCTTCCCAAACAGTTCCACCAATTGGGGACCAAGTATTCAAACATGTAAGCCTATGGGGGCCATTCTCACTCAAACCAGCACAGTTCTATATGAAAGAAGAATGTGTGGGGTGGAAAAGAATTTAGAGAGGTTTACTGCTCCATCAGACCCCAAGACAAACCCAGTTTTGGAGGCCCTCACGTCAGCACGTAGTCCATATGGAAGCTGTGGCAGACAGGGAGCTGCCTGAGAAAAACAGCAAGTTACAGAAGTATTGATTAAAGACTGTGTGGGGAATCTGTGAAAAGAGTTGAGAGAAATAATTCCATGTAGCCAGCCTCCATCCAGGAAGAGCCGTGTGGCATTGATTCTCTCAAATAAGGTCAGTAAATGAGAATGGATTAGATAAATCTGCAATGAGATAAAGACTGGCCAGCAGAGGTAAGTATCAACAAAGGAGTAAGATGAAGTATTAGTCACACAGGACAAAATGAGGTTCACGGCAAAAACCACTTGGAAGATTGAAAGCAGACTGAGTATGTGGTTCAGTAGTCTCTCTCTCTCTCTCTCTCTCTCTCTCTCTCTCTCTCTCTCTCTCTCTTTCTCTCTCTCTCTCTCTCACACACACACACACATGCCACCCCAATACCTATGAGTCAGATCAGAGGAGAGGCTGATGAAATGATCCACAGGGATAAAGGCACCCACAAGAAAGGCTGAAGTCTATGAGGAGGTGGAGGGTGGGCTTCCTGGGATTCCCAGCAGCTGTAGCCAAAGAAAAGAGGCAGTTGACTAGGCACACAGCTGGTCAGCTGCAGTACTGTAGAGAGGAGATGCCTAGTGTTGAACCCAAAATGGAGAGTGTCCCCTCCCTTGCCCTCTGGTCTCTGGATTGCAGAGAAGGATGCAGTCCCATTAAGGTCAGCTTCCAGGGCAACAAGGGAGGTAAGGAAGGGGTGGGGCGGGTGAGGCCAGTAGAGCGGGAGGCCGAAATGCTGCATTGGTGAGAAGATGATTAGAAAAACATAAGCAATGACAATCTCACCTCAAAACATCAATCCAAACCCAAAAAGGACAGAACTATGAGGAAAATGGAACAAGTTATGGAGATTTATCACAACAGATCACAGGACACCAGAATCTTCAGCACCAACTTAAAAAGCTAACATCCTGGCTGGCAGCGGCATGTGCCTTTAATCCCAGCACTTGGAAGGCAGAAGCAGGCTGATCTCAGTGATCTCACGTGAGGCCATCCTGGTCTACAAAGCAAGTTCCAGGACAGCCAAGACTGTTACACAGAGAAACCCTGTCTGGAAACAACAACAACAAAAAACCCACCACTACCACCACCACCACCACCACCACCACCACCACAACCACAACAACAACAACAACAACAACAACAACAACAACAAAAAAACCAGCTAACCAGGTATCACTAACTAGACTGAGAGTCTGATGATTTGGGTTAGTGTATAGGGAGTATGGGAGGTGGCAGGGTTGTAGTCATTCTGTGGATGAAATAATTCAAGGGGTTTATATATCAAGAGAGAAAGAATACAGATGTCAATTAAAATTAGAATTTAAAAAAATGGTTGTGTTAACAATTTGCAGGTAAACAGAATTGAATGTATAATTTGTTGAATATTTTGTTGTTTTTTCAAGACAGGGTTTCTCTGTATATTCCTTATTGTCCTGGAACTCACTCTGTAGACCAGTCTGCCCTCGAACTCAGAGAGAGCCACCTGTATCTTCCCTCCAAGCACTGGAATTAAAGGCGTGCACCACCACTACCCAGTCTTGTTTTGATTTTGATACAGAGTCTCACCATGTAGTCTTGACTAACCCGGAACCCACTATGTAGACCAGGCTGGCCCAAACTCATAGACATCCATGTGCCTCGACCTCTTGGGTTAAGGCGTGTGCCACTTCAGTGGAGTGTAAGGGTGGAGTGAGTGGGTGAGGAACGAAATGTCCAGTTCATGGGGGACTGGGCAAGCATAACAAAAAGCAGAGTCAAGAGATGTGCCTTGGGGGAAACACTTCTGAATGGGTTCTGTCCTGCCTTAGAAGGCTCTTAAGTTAGACTAAAGCACAAGACCTGACTCTACTTTATTGTCAAGAGAAGCTAGAACACAATAAGAGAGAAATAGAAAAGAGACAACAGACAAGAAGATTCAGAAAAAAAATCAAAACAAAATGAAAAAAGAAACAACAGAACATTGATGGGGTAAAAAGGTTCCAGAAAAGACGAACAGACAGCCTTAATTTTTATAAAAAGCACATTCCACCAAAAAGGAACCACTTTCATTAGCTCTCAAAGACAGCTCGGGATCGTGAAGAAGAAAGTCTGGCAGAAACACGGGACGCCCTCTCAGAAAGGGAGGGTATATAGATAAATAAGCAGTCACGAAGGGACGGAGAGCTCTGGAAGTGTGGCAGCCGCTGGCCCTGCCATCTGTGGGTCTGTGAGGGTGGACACCACTGTGGCTCGGAGATGGGGTGTGGGGGTGGCACACAGTAACCCAGGTGGTCATTTGGCTAACTTGAATCACCCAAGATCTTTTCTAGATAACCCGCACATTCCTGGAAGGAAGCCCTCTTGTTAAGGTCAATCGGCTGTCAGTGTGTGGATCTGTCTTTCCACTCCATTTGTCCAGCGCCCCTCAGCCGTCCACGGTGGTGGTGGTGGCTACTGTTGCTGAAACCGAAGAGCGAGCTCTTCATTCTGTGTTTTCTGATTCCCACAGTTTCATGTGAATTTTAGGATGAGCCTTGTTAATTTATGCAAAAAGCCAGCTGGAGACTTCGACAGGGATCACAGCGAATCTGATCAACTCGAGTATTTATCTTAACATGATTATGTCTTCTCTCTGTGAGCATGGGATGTCTTTCTATTTATTTTACTCTTTAATTTCTGTCAGTGGTATTTTACCGCTTTTGGTTACAAGCCTCAGACTTCTTTTATAAAATAGTTCCTTAAATATCTTACTTTTCGATATCTTTATAAACTGGTTTAAATTTTTTATTTGCGACTTCTTCCTGTGACTGTTTAGAAATACAATAGATTTCTTTGGAGGAAATGAGAGGAGGATCTCAATGTTGCAGCTCAGGCTGGCTTCAAACACTCTATGTACTTGTACTTGGGCTTCTCCTGCCTTCCCCTCTGGAATGCTGAGATCGTGAGTGTGTGCCACCACCCGGAGCTCCGGAAACACAACCGATTTTAAAATGTACTTCCTAGTCCCCTTCGGTTCCACCAGTTTATCAGCTCTATTTTGTAATTCACTTACCTGTCATCTTATTTGTTTACGTGTATGAGTGTTTTGCTTGCACAAACGCAGACGCAGAAGAGGGCATCAGATTCCCCTGGACTCGCAGTTACACATGTTTGTATGCTGCCATCTGGGTGTTGGAAACCAAACCTGAGTCCCCTGGAAAAGCAGCCAGTGCTTTTAACTTCCGAGCCACCTCTCCAGCTCCATCAATTATGGTTTGTTTTGTTTTGGTTTTGAAAAAGGCCTCACAGTGTAGCCCTGGCTGGCCTGAAATTTGCAGCGTAGATCAGGCTGTCCTCAACCTCACCGAGATCCACTTGCCTCTGCCTCCTGAGTGCTGGGAAAAAAAGGGGTATGCCCCCATGAGTAACCTATTTTTTTTTAAACCTTTCTCCCTGCTGAATTCCGGATTTTTCATCTGGTTGACCTTGACACCAGCAAACCAGACACTGCCTCTCCAGTGCTGGGATTAAAGGTGGGCTCCCCCATGTCTGCCTGGCTAGATGATATCTTTTGAAGTCTAGGGTTTTTCTTATTGGGGTGGGGGTGAGGGAGCTCAGCTTACTGGCTGTTTTACAGTTGCTTTGGTAGTCACAGCTAGGAAGCCACTGTGTAACCACGGCCCTGAAGACAGTGCTGCTGTACCCTATTGTTAGGTCCAAAGTGCTACCCCCCAGTGGCAGTGCTGGTGGCCAGGTAAACAGAAGGACTTTGGCCAGGTAAACAAAAGAATTGTTATTGGTCTAAAAAGGCCAAAGGGTGGCTTCTGAGCCATCTTTTCAGCTTCCTTTAATCTACTCCAAAGATCAACTACCTGCCTGGGTCAAGGGCATTTATTTCCTGGGCAATCCAGCCTGTATCAGCTTAAAGACCCCATTCTGCTGGCATAGAAAGTCTGCTTGCTTTTCTATTCTGTGCTCTTCTCTCTGACTCCTACCTTGGCAGTACAATCCCCAATAAACCTTTCTTTTTTACCCATGGAGTGGTTCGGTTTGATAGCTTTACTATGTCCTCGCTTACATCTATAACTGTTGTAGTTTTGGATACCACATTGTGTGTTTTGATCCAATTAGCATGATGAGAGAATACCACTTTCCTCTTGAGTGTGGGTGTCCATGGAGCTACTCTGGCACCGTGGGTTGAGGTCCTAATATCCTATACTTTATGCTTGAGGTTGGTCATTTGAACATTGAATTTTTATTTATTTTTAATCAAAAACTTAACTATCATTTTAATTGTAATCATTTATGTGATATAGTGAGGTAGGTATTTCCATCCTTGGGTGTGACAATGACCAAGCCAGGATAACTGGCATTTCTGTCTCCTCATTGCCTTCCTTTAATTTCTGTCTTCCAGGTATTCCCAAGTATTTACTGTTAAAGCGAGTAGCTCTTGGGCTTTCTGTCAGCTAGTTTACCTAAAGTGTTGGGAGCGTTGGCTGCTCTGACCTTGACTAGGGACACACACCTTTAATCCCAGCTCTCAGGAGACAGGAGGATCTCTGGCAGGAGGCCAGCTTGGGCTACATATCAAATTTCAGGATAGTCAGGAAGACAACATCTCAAAAAGAAGGAGAAGGAAGGCTGATTCTGGCTCACAGTTTGAGGGGCCAGTTCACCACTGTTGGGAGCAGTGAGACCCCAGATCCTGAATTTCTTGTAATCCCCTGATCTAAGTGCCTGCAGCTGCTCTGAGCACAAGACCTTCAGGAGTTCCTGATGGCAGGAGAGTGGTTTCTGGTGGGTTTGGCTATCTCTATATAATTTGCCCCTGAACATAATGAAGGGGGCATTCTTGGGGAACTCAAGGATGACCCGTGTCGCTGTTTCTCTGTCTGTGTGTGTCTCTGTATTTTAACCTCCAGCCCCTTGCCCGAATCTCGCGAACTGGGTAAAAGCGCACTGAACACAGACACGGGGGCACAGTGCGCGGCAATTGGAGGTCTCCACCGAGATTTCGGCACACCATGGCAGTGGTAGGAGCTGGAGGCATCTGGCATCCAGTCAGGAAGGGGTGCCCATTAATATCATGTTCAGCTCACTTCTTTTTAATGCAGTCCAGGATTCAACCCCAGGGAAGGAGTTGTCCTCTCTCCTTTAGGGCGTGTCTTTCCGCCTCAGGCACACCCTGAGGTTAACTTGAGTCCAGTAATCTCTCCCCATCTGCCTGGAGTCCTGTTTTCCCAGGTGACTCCAGATCCCCCTCAGGTTGGCCGTCAACATGAGGTGATCTTTGGATATCCCAAAATTACAAAAACATGTTTTACTTTTTTTTTTTTTTTTTACCTTTTATCTAAACACAACTTTGGATCTACAGAAGGTTGCAACACATTCTAAAGAATTCACATATCTATACCATTTACCTTCCTTTTAAATTTATTATCATATATAACAGAATATAATTATCAAAATAAGAAATAAATTGTTTTTCTTTTAGCATATGTATTATTTTGTCATTTAAAATAGGTCTGTGATCATTGCAAACTCGCATATAATCTGAGACCGGAACTGTGTGTTTTTCTCTCATATGTGAACCCTTGAACTCCAGCCCAGCAGGAAAGCACTTCATTCTCACACTGAGCCATCCGTGCCTCTGCTGCACATGGTGATGGGTCTATGTACGGATCCTGTGTTTTCTTTCATTAGGTGTTTGTTCCTGCATAAATACCATGCTGACATACTCGATGTGTCTTCAGTAGGATTTAAATTCTGGCACTGTTAATCCCCCAACTTCATTCCTTTGTAAGACTGTCTTGGCTGTTTCTGGCTGAATGCTATGATATGTATCAGAAATAGACTTCTTTGGTGAAATCGGCGGCTCATTAATCAACATAATGAATGTGTAAGATGTTTGAAACTGAAGAAAGAAATTAAACTTCAAGTGGAAAGGTCACACTAAGAGTGTAGCAGAACAACCCCAGCAAGAGAAAAAAAAAAGTCATAATTACAATCTGGTGACAGGTCAAAGTATCAAAGGGAGAGTGAGATCCTGCTCGCGCCGAAGCAGGAAAAGAACCTGTTTATAAGGAGACAGATTCCGATAAAAACCACGGTTCTCGGCACCAAAATAGAGGAAAGAGGCAAATTAAACAATAGAATTAAACCAAGTAAATAAGAAACTAAGGGCAAAGACTCTGTATCTGGAATTCTAAACCTAGACAGACGGTCAAAACACTCCAAACCTTTCAAACTTCACCAAAGAATAAAAATAAGAATGCAAATGATAGAATTCTACACGCTGCATGTTATAGACGTTCTAGAAGAAAATTATAAGGCAATGAATCCCGAAAGAAATTATGTAGGTCAGAAGTGATGGGGCAGTCATGTGTGAGAACTATTGCCAAGTCTAATTAAGCACCGATTTAAAAAAAAAAAAATAGACATTGAGATCAAGTCAAAATTCCAAACATCCATCCACCCAGGATGCTAGGAGCATTTCAGACGGCAACAAAGGATGTCAAGTCTTGTTTTCTTGAAGGGGAAGAGAGATGTTGGTTCCTAATTTGAGATAAGCAAATATGAACAGAATCAAATTATTTATTGAAGGACAAACACTGACAGTATCGCAAAGAGTGTGTTTGGTAACAATAAGACAAAATCTAACTCAGAGCCAAACCCCTGAAGAATTCAGGGAGGTGTCTCTACGAAGGTTTCAGTATGAGGTGTCTGTGCTGAATGCTGAGTGAGGGACTGTTTTTGAGTCCTGGGAAGAAGGAAGAAAGGGTGGGGAATGACAAAGTTTTCAGGGGTATATGGACAGTGGCATTCGATGCCATATCTGGCCTGAAAGGGCAGGGGAGGAGAGACGATGGCAGTGAGGAGTTCCTCAGAGAAAGCTAGGGTTCAGACAGAGGCTGCTGACAGGACTTGGGGTGTCTAATATAAGATTTTATTGAGACAAGTATGAGGCTTGTTCTACAGGTTTCTTGCAAAGAAGCTGCATGGAGCTGTGTCAAGAAGTGTCGGAACCAGAGCAATGGCAGCTTAGTTCTATATCCCTCACTGTGAATGTGGCCTTGGGGACAGTTACACAAGCAAAGCGATTGGTTGGCACAAATTCTGATAGGGTCCAAATCAGGCTAGACATGGTGCCCTGCTGGAATATATCTCCAGATATTTATTTCCTGATTAGAACACATACAGAACGTGACTGCTGTTGGCCGCTTGGGACGATTGGAGGTGCGGTGTGCATGCCTTCCTATCTTTAGTTTAGGGCTCCTGTATAACCTTATAAAATTTGCAGTGGCGTTCCTTTCTTGTTAATTGATTTATCTGGGTCCCACTGTGGCATTCCTAGGGTACAGTGAGGATTAATGGAGTTACTCCTGAGACCTGCTCAGAACAGAGCCTGCTTCTATTTCAGAAGAGGCAGGGTATATGAACAAGCAAGCATACTTAGACTTAAGTGTTGTTTTTCCAAGGGATAACTAGTTCTTGTAAGCTCTGTACCTAATTTAGATCCAGCTGCTCCTGGACACTCACCAGCATCTTCCTCCTCCTCCAAAGGCCAGGAAGGTTGGTGTCTGGATTCAACTTCCCATGATTTCTGACTTTGGGTATGTGGGTCTCTCTTTGTGCAGTTCTGTACTTCAAAGATGTCTGAGCCCCAACAAGGATATCATATATATGTGTGTAGCTATATAACTGTACATTTATATATAAACATATATGATCAAATACACACACATATATAGAGAGAGATAGACAGACAGATAGATATAGATACACAGAAACATAAATGGATAGATAGTATGTATTTGGAGACAGAGTCTCTCTACAAAGCAATGGCTGTCCAGGAAACTCACTATGCACACCAGGCTAGCCTTAAACTCATTGATCTTTTTGCCTGTATCTGCCCAGTGTAGGGATTAAAGGTGTGAGTCACAACGACTAAGACTACATACTGTTTCTTTTCTTTTATGTTTTTCGAGACAGGGTTTCCCTGTAGTTTCTAGAGCCTGTCCTGGAACTAGCTCTTGTAGACCAGGCTGGCCTCGAATTCAGAGATCCACCTGTCTCTGCCTCCCAAGTGCTGGGATTAAAGGCGTGCACCACCACCGCCCGGCTACATACTGTTTCTAAATTACCTGAAACTCAGTTTTTAAAATGTGTACATCAACTTAAAATCATATGAAGAAGACACCCCTTGATTTTGGGACACACATTCCGCTGGAAGGTTATCCTAGGAAATGTAGGAAGGATGATTTTGGTCTTTGTTTGTTTGGACTTGCCTAGATAGAAAAATGTATCCTACTTCTATGGGATTCTGGTATATACTTAAAATCAACTGTGACATCCAGCCTAATGGACTGAACAACTACTAGATTCTTCCATTCCTGAGCAGGCATTCTTAGATTAGCTGGACCACAGTCATTCATTCATTTTCTTCTTTTTATTTTGCTTTTTGTCTTTTTGTTTTTGTTTTTTTCCTGACACAACTTCTCTGTGTAGATCTGGCTGTCCAGGAACTTGCTCTGTAGAGTAGTCTGTTTTCCCGTAACACAGAAATACACGTCTCTGACTCCCAAAAGCTAAGATTAAAGACATGAGCCACTAACTCACTGAAGTGACTCTAATGGATATATATATATATATATATATATATATATATATATACACACACACACACACACATACATAAATACATATATACGTATACATCATATAAATCTGAATATGAATATATAAAAGACTTGCCTCCCCAAAAGCAAACAGAAGTGTCCTACAGATATACCCAGATTTCCTCCTAGTGACTGATACACATAATGCCTCATCTCTAACCCACCCCACAGGTCCTGGACCTGAGACTTACTCCTACTACAGCTTTCCCCTCCTCCCCTCATCGCCTCTGGAGCCTGTCTTCTGCTTCCAGCTCTCCTAACTCTCTGCCTGCCTTCTCCACACACAGACAGATTGGAGCCACTCAGAGTCATCATGAGAGGAGACCCGTCTGGAAAACGCTCGCGGACTCCAGCATGGGAGAGAGGGTTCTCAGCAGAGAAGGATGAAGGCGCGTCCCAGGAGCCAAGGGAGGACAATGGCACCTGCACTGCAAGGCAGTTCTGGAAGGGATGCGACCTGCCTGTGATTGAACCAGACTCCTGGGTCACTGTGGATTCTGCCTATGGCTTTGGCATTAGCCGGCCTGCCATCAAGAGGACCTCATGGCACATCAGGAGGGCTCCCTGTGTCTCCCAGGTCAAATTGGAACGCTTGCCAGAACCTTTCCCATGTCCTATAATTTCTACATGGATTTCTGCAGGTAATCATCCTGGACGTGGCAACTCTTCCACATCCTGGATGTGCCCTCCATTTGGACATGGGTTGTCACCTGCTCTTCTCCTTAAGTCAAGAGACAATACCCAACTGCTTCGTGTATTGGTATTTCATTTGTATTTTAATAAATAAAGCTTGCCTGAATATCAGAGAGTAAAACAGCCCCACTGGTTAGCCTTAAAAACCAGGCAGTGGTAACACACATATTTAATCTTAGCAGTCACACTAGTTGCCATAGAAACCTCGCAGTGCACGCCTTTAATCCCAGCCATAGAGAGGAACATAAAACGGGAGAAAATAGCCCTCGGGCTCAGGTTTATTCTGAGATTCCTGCAGGCAAAATTTCCATTGTTGGACTGAGGTCAAGATAAGAGCCAGTAGCTGAATGCTTTGCTGGTCTTCAGGTTGAACCACAATCTCTGTCTCTTAAGTTTTTATTAATCGTGAATCTGCCACGGAAGCCTATACATTACCTTCTTTCCTGGGATTCCGACTCTACGATGCTACCTCTCAATAACCCAATTTCTGGGGTCCCCCCACTGTGGCCATGAACACTTTCAGCCAACTATAGGACAACCTATAGCCAACTCAGCTAGAGAGGCAGTGAGAGGACCTCTGGAAGGCCCAGCATCAGGGCAGGCCTCTGGCTTTATTAAGTGGAGCAACCAACCACCTCTCAGCCCTGAACTCCAGCCTCTTTCCTCTTCCCTGAATGAGAATCTCTTGGTCAGAGTCCCAGATACACCTCCAGACTGTACCTCGTCTCTTCAGCCAGTATCCAGACTCTACTACCCCAAAGAATCTGGGTCATAATACCCCCACTCACTAACATGCTCCCCCATTCTAAGTCTTGCTGCAGTTTCCTCGTCCAAAGGAAACCACTGCATTTATCTCTGCAACCTAGAAGAGTCAGTCTGAAGACCATTGTGAGGGCTGCACCAGAGAAGAAGCCTCAGTCTCGGGTTCAAGACCATCCAAAGTTTTTATTGGCCAGTTGGCTACTACACTGGGGGGGGGGGTGTCAGGGGTAAGATCACAGCCCTGAGTCTTTCCTCTGGGTGAACTTGTTAGTTGGAAGGGGAACTACAGAGGCCAAAGAGCAAGGGAACTGCCTTTACTTTAAAGATGTTCCGAGAACTATGGACATTAGTGGATTACATCATATTTTCAATTCGGCATGGTCACTACCTCTACCCCAGGACACAGTTTCCACTGACTTTGCTTCCAAAAATGAGAACCCACCTTGCTTGTAGGCCAGGACCCTCGTCAAAATCCAGAGTCACTCATGGAAGCAATGAGTCACTCGGCAATGAGCTCCCGGTCTAGTTCCTGCATTCTGTGTCTTCTCGTAATTCTCTCAACAAGTGAATAAGCACAGAGAAGCAAAGGGGAGGGAGGATGGGTGGAGGGAGGCTGCTAGGACACACCAAGGAGATTTTCATGACTGTTTGGTTGCTTTGAGACAGAGTCTCCCTACATACATAGGCCCGACTCTCCTGGTTCTCACTCTGTAGAGCAAGCTGGTCTTGATCCTAGAGATCCATCTAGATCTGTCTCCTGGGTGGTGGGTGTAAGGCATGGATCCTAATGTTTCTTGCATACTGTTTCTAAATTACCTGAACCTCAGCAGAATTTTAGATTAACCCCATACTCAGAATCCCCACCCCTGATATTGGCCATGCCTTCTGCTGAAAGGCTGTAGAAGGACAGCGATGAGCAAGCTTTTGCCCTTTGCCTGCAAGTCCATTCCTGCACTGGCATTTCAACCTACTTGAGGGTTTTTGTAGTGTTTACTGAAGACAAACTGAGACACCTAACCTCGTAGATTAAACTATATTCTTGGGTGTTCCATCCATAGGTGACATCCTTGGATTAGCTGGCCATAGCCGCCTAGTCATTATAAAGAATGAATTTATGTACGTAAGTAAATTATATAGGTTATAGATTAATAGATACAGAGAGATAAAGTTTGTTGACCTAGAGAATCCTGACTGGTACACTATTAAAAAGGAGCACCTCTCCTGAATCCCTACCCGGATACCCCCATTTAGTTTTTTGTGGGGGGATTTGACATAATTTTACTTGTTTAACCTTGATTAAAAGTGCCAGGACCTTCTGGGATATGCAAGGAACCACCCCCCTCCACTGAAGAATGGGATCTTTGAATCCATGCCCCTCCCACCAGCTCTCCAGAGGGTATAAAAGAGCACACACCAGACCAGTAAACACAGACCACCTAGATACCACTTCTCCAGCAAGGCGGGAGCAATATCAGGCCCTATTCTAGGGCATTTCAGCAGCTGTTAAGAAGAAACCTTACCAGAATGAGTGCAGGAAAACCAGCCCTGGAAGACAAGACATGGAAGGAATACAGCCTGTTTGGTGGCTCAGGTAGGGAGTTTTGTGGTCTGGGTTAGAGGTTCCCTCTTGGTTTGGAGATGGGCTGCTGGTTTTAAAAGTGCATTCCTACAGCCACCAGACCTCCAGGATGGGAGCTTAGAGTAGCTTCCAGTTGGGCAGAAGATGTTGTCAGTCACCATACCGTAGGTTGAATATTTTGGCTTACTGCACCCCAAAGCTGGTGCCCAGTCAGGTATCCTTAACATAGAGGGATCCTGTTGTGGCATTTCATTTGGCTTTTGTTTGCTTGTTACTGTTTTTGGTTTTTCCGGACACGGTTTCTCAGTAGCTTTTTTTTTTTTTTTTTTTTTTTTTGGTTTTTCGAGACAGGGTTTCTCTGTAGCTTTGGAGCCTGTCCTGGAACTAGCTCTTGTAGACCAGACCAGGCTGGTCTCGAACTCACAGAGATCCGCCTGCCTCTGCCTCCCAAGTGCTGGGATTAAAGGCGTGCGCCACCACCGCCCGGCTTCTCAGTAGCTTTTGAGCCTGTCTTGGAACTAGCTCTTGTAGACCAGGCAGGCCTCGAACTCATTGAAGTCTACCTGACTCTGCCTCCCAAGTGCTGGGATTAAAGGCATGTGAAGCCACCACACAAACAATTGTATTTTAAATAAATAAAGCTTGCCTGAACATCTGAGAGTAAAACAGCCCCACTGGTCAGCCTTACACACAAGGTAATTGTAAAACACACCTTTAATCCCAGTAGCCACACTATTTACCATAGAATTTGGGCGGCACAAGCCTTTAATCAGGGTGGCACACGCCTTTAATCCCATCCTTAGAGAGGATTATGAAAAATGATTGCCATTTCTGACTGAGGTTGAAGTCAGAGCCAGGGGCAGACTGCTTTGCCTTTCAGGTCTTCAGGTTGAACCCCAATTTCTCTCTCTCAGTTTTTGTTTATCGTAGTTTAGGATATTGTATGGAAACAGAATGCAGAGGATTTGGTGCTGCTGTTGTCTTGATTTGGGATTCTGATGTCAGAATCCTTGTCTTCTACCATGCCAGGCAACCACTCTCCCCTTGATTGCTAAACCTGGACACTCCAACTTTTTTTCCCTCAACACTCTTTTGAATTGGTGCTGCTGGTTTAATTGCCCAGATTGTCCCATGTACCAGCGCTACCCTTCAGTCGGATAATGAGTTGGGATCCTTCTAGGTCACCAATGGCGGCTTCCCGATTTTGTTCAGATATCCAAACAAAGGTGTCTTATAGCTGCTAGACAGCTGTGCCCTCAGTTACTCCTAGTAACTGACACCTGCAGTCCCCAGTTGCCTTCCTTCCCCAGAGGTTCTGGACCTGAGTCTTGCTTCCTCTACTGCTTTCTCCCCTCCCCTCATCTCCTCTGGTCCTGTCTTCTGCTTCATGCTCTCCTAACTCTCTGCCTGTCTTCCCCACAGACAGGTTGGAGCCGCTCAGAGTCATCATGAGGGGAGGCCTGTCTGGAAAGCACTTGCCGACTCCAGAAAGGGAAAGTGGGTTCTCCAGTGAGAAGGATAAGGATACCTCCCAGGAGCTGGTGGAGACCAATGGCACCTGCACTGCAAGGAAGATCTTGGGGGAAGGCTCTCCGACTGTGACTGCACCAGACCCCTGGGTCTCTGTGGCTTCTGCCTATGGCTTTAGCATTAGCCAGGCTGATGATAAGAGGAGCTCATGGCCCATCAATAGGGCTGCCCGTGTCTCCCAGGGTAGTATGGATAGCTTGCCAGAAAACCTTCCCATGCCCCATAATTTCACAAAGTGTGTGAAAATGTGATTGCCAGCCTCTTTCTTCCTCTGCCCTCCCATTCTACATGGGATGCCACAAGTTCTTATTGACAAATAAAGGGCCAGTACCCTGCTACTATGGACGCAGATGCATTTTCTGTTTTCATGGGATTCCTACCCCCAATTCCTCAAGGTATCCTGTTGTGGCCATGGACATATTCAGCCACTGTCCTGATCAGGAAGACAACTAGTTCATGCCAACTCAGACAGGATGCCAGTGAGGGGCCCAATGTTAGGCCCTCCATCAAGAAAAGCCTTTGGTTTTAATCAGTGGGGCAAGACACCAACACTTAGCCCAGGTCTCTAGCCTCTGCCCCTTCCCCCAGGCAAGAAGTAGAGTTCCAACCCCAAAGACCCAACCACAACATGCCTCAAGCCATGGCCTGCCATCAGTGCATTTCTGACTACAGATAACTTAATCAGAACCTCAGTGATACCCCAGAACAACCTCATCTCTTTAGCCAGTATCTATGGTCCATTGCTCCAAAGATTCTAGGTCATAATGCCATTGTTCTCCAACCAGCTCCCACATCTGAAGTTTGAATGCAGCCTCCTCAAAAAAGAAAAGCAATGCATTTTTCTACTGCTCCACCAGGAAGAGTCAGTATGAAGACCATAATAAGAGCTGCACCATAGAAGAAGCCTCAGTCACGTGAGCAAGACCATAGAAAGAGTTATCAGCCAGCTGACAACTACAGAGATTGATAGGGACCAGACCACAGTCCTGAACATTTCTCCTGGGTGAGCTTGTTAGCACGGCATTGGATCTAGAGAAGTAAAAGAGCAAGGGAACCGCCTTCACTCTAAAGACTTTGGCAGAACTAAGGACATAGCTGGATTACGTCCTTGCTTCCAGTTTGGGGGTTGGGAGCTCACTACCTCTGCCCCAGGACCGGTTTCCAGAAACTTTGGTTCGAATAACATGATCACTCGTTGCCTATAGGCCAGCTTCCCATCAGAGTCCATAGTCACTGTTGGAGGCAAACACCCCACCCCCTTTTTTCTCTGCAATAAACTACAGGTTTTTCTAACTAGATTCTGTGTCTGTTCTGAATTCTTTCAACAGTGAATGGGCACAGGGAGGCAAAGGGGCAGGAGGTTGATTGGACGGAGGATGCTGGGATGCCCCAGCCCATCACATGAGGTTTTCAGGGCGGTGGGTTTGGTTGCTTTGAGACAGAGTCTCTCTACTACAGATATGGCCCTGGTTCTGCCAGAAGGTTCTGTGTAGATCAGGCTGGCCTTGAGCCTAGTGATCCATTTGCGTCTGTCTCCCGAGTGCTAGGAATAAAGGCATGGGGCCTAATGTTTCTTGAATCCTGCTTCTAAATGACCTGAAACTCAGTGAAATGTTAGATTAGCCCAAAAGTGGGATTACCCCACCTCTTATGTTGACCATTACTTCTGATGGAAGCCTGAAGAACAATGAAGAGCAAGCTTTTGCCCTTTACCTGTAAGTCCATTCCTGCACTGGCATTTCAACCTATTTTGGGGGGTTTTATAGTGTTTACTGAAGATGTTGAGACACCAGCCATGTAGACTGAGCAATTATTGCATACTTGGTTGAAGGTCACAGCCCCCTTATCATTGTGAAGAATAAATGTATGAATGTATGTAGATAGGAGGATCGATAAATAGATACATACATAGATAGAAAAAGTTTGATAACCTACAGAATCTTGAGTTGCACACATTTTAAAAAAAAAAACCAAGAAAAAGAAACCTCTCCTGAAGCCCTTCCTAACCTGTCCCTCCAGTTTTTGGTGGGGTGATTTTACTTAATTTTACTTGTTTAACCTTGACTAAAAGTGCCAGCACTTTCTGGGATATGCTAGGAAACACCCTTGTCTAACCCTCTTCCTCTGAAGAATGGAATCTTCAAATCCATGCCCCTCCGACCAGCTCTCCAGAGGGTATAAAAGAGTACACACCAGGCCAGTGAACGCAGACAGCCTAGATACCACTTCTCCAGCAAGGAAGGTGATAAGACCAAGCCCTGTTCTAGAGCATCTCAGCAGCTGTTGAGAAGAAACCTCAGCAGAATGATTGCCCGAATACCAACACAGAAAGACCACATAACGAAGGAATACAATCTGTTTGGAGGTCCAGGTAGGGTCTGGTCTGTCTTGGTCTGGAGAGACAGGCCCTCTTGTGTGGGAGAGGGGTTGCTGGCTTTAAAAGTGCATTCCTACATCCACCTGGCCTACTGGCTAATGCAACTTCATGATGAAAGCTTGGATCAGCTTCTAAGCTGGGCAGAAGACATGGCCATCTGCCATGCTGTGGGTTGAATATTTTAGTTTTGCTCACCCCAAAGCTGGTGCCCAGTCAGCTTTCTTGTGTTTCACATGGAGGGATCCTGTTGTGACATTTCAGTTGGTTTATTTTTTTTACTTGTTTGTTTTTCTGATTTTGTTTTTTGTTTGTTTGTTTTTGTTTTTTGTTTGTTTTGTTCTGTTTTGGTTGGGTTGTTGTTGGTTTTGGTTTCATGGTTCACGGTTTCTCTGTAACTTCGGGGCCTTTCCTGGAACTAGATCCTGTAGACAAGGCTGGCCTAAAACAGACAGAGATCCTCGTGCCTCTACATACCAAAGCTGGGATTAAAGGTGTTTGACACCACTGCCCAGACAGTTGTACTTTAATAAATCAAGCTTGCCTGAAAATCTTTTAGTAAAACAGCCCCATTGGCCAGCCTTACACACCAGGTAATTGTAAAACTAAACACAGTAGCCACAATGACTTGCACCTTTAATGCCTAGTTCTGTTCTGTCCTTGTATTCATCCAGATACAGAGAAAGCAAGATGAGAATGCATTGCTGATAAAAGGTATCAAGCCACGTGGCTGACTTCAGTGAAGCAGTCACATCTTGCTTAAACTGTGTCTGGATGACAGCTGCAGATCAAATCTTTCCTCTTCCCAGAACTCTCCTCTTGCCTTCGAACCGCCTATACTTCCTTCCTGGTTCTACCTCCTATATGTCATGCCTGGCTACTGGCCAATCAGCATTTTATTAAAAACAATACAATTGACAGGATAATAGACCATTGTTCCACATTACTCCACCATCTTTTTATTTTTACAAAACAAAACAATAAGAACTCTGAGTCTAATATCCTTAGTTTAGCTTTTCTCCTGACCATTATCCAAAACAACTTGTACCCAACATTCTCAACAAAGGCAAACACCCACAGTCCATTTCTTGGGAATGTGGGCATGGTTTTCCAGGCTTCTTTCTGCTCATTGTGGGAGCTGATAGTATTATGGGAACCTAAAGAATATTTAAATTATGGTAAAGTCCTACTGGCATGTTCCATGTGGCTTGATCATCTTAGACAGCAGTCTTGAAACACTTCTAAATGCAGAACTCAGAGAAAACTCCAACAAAGGTCCTCTGACATGCTAGAACATCTGGACCATCTCCTCCTATTGGAGATCCTTCAGTGGGTCTTCCTTCCTTGATCAAACCTGATGTTTCTTTGCCAAAATGAATGCACAACTCTTATTTCCTGTGGAAAGAAGACCAAAACCTCATTTCCAAAGTAACATACCTTTTGACTTAAATCGTGAAGTCAAGGCATTTTCAAATTATATATTTGAAATATATAATTATTAATTAATTATATATTAATTAATCATTATTGATTAATCCATCAGCATTTTTTTATCAAATATCTTTTTTAGCAGTTGTTGCTCCTTCCTCAGCCATCAGCTAATTAAAGACAACACAATAACACACAGTATCCAGACTCACTGTGCATTTTTCATCTTTACGTGGCTTTATTTTAAACTCTCTTCCTTTAATTTTTACTTTTAATTTTTGGCTTTTTGAGGCAGGGTTTCTCTGTGTATCTTTGACTCTCCTGGAACTCACTCTGTAGACCAGGTTGTCCTTGAACTCACAGAGATCCACATGCATCTGCCTCCCAAGTGTTGGGATTAAAGGTGTGTGCCACCACCCCTGACTACTCTTTCTTTCTTGTTTATTTCAAAGACTTTTGTCCTTTTCCTTTTCTCTAGCAAGCCTACATATGTTTTTTAAACACACTGTAAATCATTTAGAGGTTTTCTTCATCTGAATCTCTCTTTATTGTATAACGTTTTCTGACTACGTGAGTCTTTAATTTTCTTGCAATATGGCTAGGATTAAAGCCGTGGCTTTGACTGCTGAGTCTATCCCATTCCTTATCTTTCCGAGTGTCTAGCCTCATGGCAGAGGTACTGGCCAGAGCCATGCTTATTGCCACAACTCTGTGGCGTACCAAGGTCCCTGCCACTGTTGGACTCTAGCGTCCAAACACTGAGGAGGAGTCACCCCCAGAGACCACCTCTCACACCACAGCCGATGCAAAAGCATGAGGATTTTATTAATTCTGTCATGACAGGGTCCCTCAGCATTCGGGAAGCCAGGAGACCCCGACTAGCTGGTACAGGCTACTTTTAAAGGAGAAGGCCATAGAAGCAAGGGGGGTTGTGATTGGCTTATTCGAAAGGGCTATTACCAATAATTGGCTGGAGAGCTGTTGCCAGATCAGATGAGGTAAGAGGTCATTTTGACCCCGTTTCCCAGGGGACTGAATCTAAAACATACGTATATGGGTAATTGTTCAGGAACTGAGTACGTGCATGTGTAGCTGTTAGGTCCTTGGTTCCCAGGGGAGGATGGGAAGCACTATGGCACGGAGGCTGAGAGGATTCAGAATTGTCAGAAATGGCTTCAGAATTGTCTTAAAGTCTTACACCACCATCAAGAAGCATGCTTTCGGCTATTCATCAGCACCATTTAAGTGTTTGGTGGTGGTGCCTCTTAAGTGAGCTGCAAGATTTTTGCAGCTAAAACTGAGTCAGGAAACCTCTCTTAAACAAGATGTGCTTGTCTCCAACACAAGAGCCTCCCCGAGAAAGGGCTGCTATCAATAAGCCGTGCTTAACTATTCTTATCTGTTTAGAATTACTTCCCAAGATCTCTCAGTCTTTATGTGGATGCAGTTGTCCATATGGGTGTCATTTGTTGACTGAGGTTTCTGTCCTACCGAGTCCCAAATGTGTTTAGTCCCAAATAAACACACAGAGACCTACATTTATTAGCTCAGGCTTTTATTAACTGTTATAACTTATCTTAGCCCATAAATCTTGTCAGTGTTAGCCACTTGGCCTGGTACATTTTTCAGCTGGGCAGTCACATCTTGGTTCCACTGTATCTGGATGACGACACCAGACTGAATCTTTCTTCTTCCCAACATCCTCCTGTTCTCTTCGGCCCGCCTATGCTTCCTGACTGGCTCCTGGCCAATTAGCAGCATTTTATTAAATATAATAGAAGTGACAGGATAAAAGACCATTGTCCCACAGTACAGGACTGGGTGGGACAGAAACCTCTGTCAACAACTGAAGAAAAAGCGTTTGCCATTTGCCAGCAAGTCCATTGCTGCACTGGCATTTCAGCCTCTTTTGGGGGGGTTTATAGTGTTAACTGAACCCCAAGAGAGACACCAAGCCTTGTAGACTGAGCAGCTCCTACATTCTTGGGTGTTCAGTCTGTAGGTGCCTATCTTTGGACTAGCAGGTCACAGTCACCTAGTCATTCTGAAGAATGAATATATGAATGTATGAAGATTGGTAGATCAAAAACTATAGAGATGATGTTTGGGAGACTACAGAACTCTCAGTGGCACACATTAAAACTAAAACAAAAGCACTCCTGAAGTCCTCCCCAGACTCCCCCTCCAGTTTGGCATGGGAGGGGATTTTACTTATTTTCACTTGTTTAACCTTGACTAAAAGTGCCAGCACCTTCTGGGATATGCTAGGAACCACCCTTGTCTAACCCCCCCTCCTCTGAAGAATGGAATCTTCTAATCCAAGCCCCTCCCACCAGCTCTCCAGAGGGTATAAAAGAGCACACACCAGGCCAGTGAACACAGACAGCCTAGATACCACTTCTCCAGCAAGGCAGCTGGTAAGACCAGGCCCTGTTTCAAGAGCATCTCAGCAGAATGATTGTCCGAATACCAACCCAGAAAGACCAGAAAACGAAGGAATACAGCCTGTTTGGAGGTCCAGGTAGGGTCTTTCTCGGTCTGGAGAGAGGGGTCCCTACTGTGTGATAGAGGGGACGCTGGCTTTAAAAGTGTGCTCCTACATCTACCTGGACTACAGGCTAATGCAACTTCAGGATGGGAGCTTGGATCAGCTTCTATGTTGGGCAGACGACATGGCCAACCTTCATGCTGTAGGTTGAATATTTTGGTTTTCCTCACCCCAAAGCTGTTGCCCAGCCAGGATTCCTGTGATTCACATGGAGGGATCCTGTTGAGACATTTCAGTTGTTTTGTTTGTTTGTTTGTTTGTTTGTTTGATTGATTGATTTTCATGTTTTGGGTTTTTTGTTTGCTGGTTTGTGTCTCTGCTTTTTGTGATTGTTTTTGGGTTCTCGGGACTGTGTTTCTCTGTAGCTTTGGGGTCTGACCTGGAACTAGCTCCTGTAGACCAGGTTGGCCTCCAACAGACAGAGATCCTGGTGCCTCTACATACCAAAGCTGGGATTAAAGGTGTGTGACACCATTGCCCAGACAGTGGTATTTTAATAAGTCAAGCTTGCCTGAACATCTGAGATTAAAACAGCCCCACAGGTAGGCTTCACACCAGGTAATTGTAAAACACGCCTTTAAACCCAGTAGCCACGTTGACTCGCACCTTTAATGCCAGTGACCACACTATTTGCCTTAGAACTCGGGCAGTCCAAGCCTTTAATCAGGGTAGCACATGCCTTTAATCCCGTCCTTAGAGAGGATTATGAAAAACGAACGCCATTTCTTACTGAGGTTGAAGTCAGAGCCAGTAGCAGACTGCTTTGCTTTTCAAGTCTTCAAGATGAAACCCAATCTCTCTCTCTCTCTCTCTCTCTCTCTCTCTCTCTCTCTCTCTCTCTCTCCTCTCTCTCTCTCTTTCTCCCTCTTTCTCTCTCTCCCTCCCTCTCTCTCTCTGTCTCTGTCTCTGTCTCTCTCTCTCTCTCTCTCTCTTTCTCTCTCGGTTTTTGTATATCATAGTTTAGAATATTGTATGGAGACAGAATAACAGAATGCAGAGGATCCTGTGGCTGCCGTTGTTCCTGATTTGGGATTCTGATGTCAGAATTCTTGGCTTCACCCACACCAGACAGCCAGTCTCCCCTTGATTGTTAAACCCAGGCACTCCAAACCCGTTCTTTCTTTTTCAACACTTGGTTTCAAATTGGTGCTGCTGGCTTAATTGCCCATATTGTCCCATGGTCCAGTGCTACACTAGAGTCAGATCATGAGTTGGGATCCTTCTGGGTCACGTGTGGTGGCTCCGTGGTTTTGTTTAAATACCCAAACAGAGGTGTCCTACAGCTGCTAGACAGCTGTACCCTCAGTTACTCCTAGTGACTGACACCTGCAATCCCCAACCGCCTTCCATCCCCAGAGGTTCTGGACCTGAGCCTTGCTCCGACCACAGCTTCCTGCCCCTATTCCCTCATCTCCTCAGGATCCTGTCTTCTGCTTCCTGCTCTCCTAACTCTCTGCCTGCCTTCCCCTCACAGACAGATTGAAGCCAGCCAGACTCATGATCATGAGAGGAGACCCGTCTGGAAAACGCTCGCGGACTCCAGCATGGGAGAGAGGGTTCTCAGCAGAGAAGGATGAAGGCGTGTCCCAGGAGCCAATGGAGGACAATGACACCTGCACTGCAAAGCAGTTCTGGAAGGGATGCAACCTGCCTGTGACTGAACCAGACTCCCGGGTCACCGTGGATTCTGCCTATGGTTTTGGCATTGGCCAGCCTGCCACCACGACGTCTTCTTGCACCGTCAGGAGGGATGCCCGTGTCTCCTTGGCCAGCATGGATGATGTTTCAGGAGCCTTCCCACGTCCCATAATGTCTAGATGTGTGTGCGAGGATGATGTCCCCTGGCTGTGGCAGCCTCTTCCTTTGCCCTCAGCTTGGACCTGGGATGCCACCAGCTCTTATCGCCAAGACTGGAGCCAGTGCCCTCCTGCCACGGAGGCAGATGCATTTCCTTGTTTCCTGGGACTCGGGCACCCTGATCCCTCATGGTCTCTCTCTGTCACCTTGGACACATTGAGCAACCATCCCCAAGAGAGAAGCCTAGCTCATTCCAACTCAGACGAAGGAGCCCCACTGGGGGGCCTACTGGTAGATCCTATGTCAGCTGCGGGCTCTTGCTTTTATCAGAGCCTCTCAGCCCAGAACTCCAGTCTCTGTCCCCATCCCCCACTCAATATGTGGAGCCACAGCCCTGTAGCACCAACAGCTCCATTCCTTAAGCCAGGGCCTGCTGTTGCCACCACTGCCTCCGCTGCCGCCTTATTGAACCTTGATCGCTGGATCAGGGCCCAAGAAAGTACTCGAGATGGCCACTCTTGTACTCAGATATCAGGCTGCACTCCACACAACGATTCTGGGTCAAGATGCCTTGGCTCTCCATTCTACTCCCTTTTCCTAATTCTTGTTAAGCCTCCTTATCCAAAGGAAATCATTTCTTGATCACCACTGGTCCAAGACGGTTCAGAATCCGTCTGAAGATCACCGTGAGGGCTGCACCAGAGGAGAAGCCTTGGTCTCGGGTTCAAGCCCATACCAAGTCATTAGTAGCTGGCTTGCCATGAAACTGTGTGTTAGGCACCAGATCATAGTCCTGAACTTTTCTCCTGGGCCAGCTTGTTAGCCTGGCATTGCATCTACAGAAGTCAAAAAGCAAGGGAACCGCCTTCACTCTAGAGACTTTGGCAGAAGTGAGGACATTGGTGGATTAGCTCCTTGCTTCCAGTTTGGAGGTTGGGAGCTCACTAGCTCTGCCCCAGGACAGGTTTCCAGATACTTTGGTTCGAATGACATGAACCCACGTTGCCTGTAGGTTAGATTCCCCTCAGAGCCTATGGTCACACACCCTACCTCCATTTTTCTCTTCAATAAACTCCAGGTCTCCTAACTAATTCTGTGTCTGTTCTGAGTTTTTTCTACATTGAATGTCACAGGGATTAAGGAAGGAGGTTGATTGGGTCAAGGCTGCTGGGCCACCCCAGCCCATCACATGAGATTTTCATTGCTGTGGGTTTGGTTGCTTTGAGACAGAACCTCTCTACTACATAGTTGGCCTTGGTTCTTCCAGAAGGTTCTCTGTATACCGGGCCTGCCTAGAGCCTAGTGATCTGTTTGCCTCTGTCTCCCGATTGTTGGAAATAAAGGCGTAGGGCCTAATGTTTTTGGATATCGCTTGTAAATGACCTGAAACTCCGTGAAATGTTAGATTAGTCCCAAAGTGGGATTTTCCCACCTTTATAATCTTGAATATGCCCTTTCCAGAAGCCTGTGGAAAGATTAGGAAAAGCAAGCTTTTGTCATTGACCTCAACATCCATTCTTGTACTGGTATTTCAACCTATTTGGTAGGGGCATTTTAGTGTTTATTGAAGACCAACTGAGACACCTAACTTCATAGCCTGAAAATATACTACATTCCTGGGTTTTATATATTTAGGTTACTTTTTTTTATTATCTGGGAAAAGCCACTTAGTCATTCTAAACAATTTATGTATATATGTAGATAGGTAGCTAAAGAGATAGATAGATAAAATTTGCTGACCTAGATATCCCTGTCTTGTATACTAATTTTAACAAACGTGCCTCTCCTGAAGCCCTCTTGGACTGTCCCTCCAGTTTTAGGTGGGGGGATTTTACTTAATTTTACTTGTTTAACCTTGACCAAAAATGCCAGCACCTTCTGGGATATGCAAGAAACCACTGTTGTCTAACCCCCCTCCACTGAAGAAAGGAATCTTCAAATCCATGCCCCTCTGACCAGCTCTCCAGAGGGTATAAAAGAACACACACCAGGCCAGTGAACCCAGACAGCCTAGATACCACTTCTCGAGCAAGGAAGGTGGAAAGACCAGGCCCTGTTCTAGAGCATCTCAGCAGCTGTTGAGAAGAAACCTCAGCAGAATGATTGCCCGAATACCAACCCCGGAAGACCAGATAATGAAGGAATACAGCCTGTTGAAGGTCTAGGTTGGGTCTGTGTCAGTCTGAACAGGGAGATCCCTCCTGTGTGGGAGAGGGACTGCTGGCTTTAAAAGTGTGTTCCTATATCTACTAGGCTTTCTTGCTACTGCAACTCCAGGATGGGAGCTTAGAGCAGCTTCCAGTTTGGCCTATGTCACTTGCCACCATGCTGTACTTTGAATGTTTTCGTTTGCCTCCCTCCAAACCTGTGCCCAGCCAGGTTTTTTCTGACTGACATGGAAAAATCCCAAGGGGGAACAGACTGATTCTGGAATTTACTGTACACTTTGGTTAGATATTTGGTTTGGGATCCTCTGGGTCACCAGTGGCATCCTCTGCTTCGTTTCTACACCCAAACAGAGGTATCCAATAGCTGCTACACAGCTGTGCCCAGTTACTTCTAGTGACTTTCACCTTCAATGCCTCATCCCCACCCCATGCCACAGGCTCTGCACCCAAGTCTTGCTTCCTCTACAGCTTTTCCCCTGCCCACATCTCCTCTTGTCCTGGCTCCTCGCTGCTCTTCTGGCTCTCTGCCTGTATTCCTCACATGGTCAACACAAGCAGAGTCCTATCTGGAAAGTGTTTGCCAACCCCTGAATGGGAGAGAGGGTTCTCAAGTGGGATGTATGAATGCATGTGCCACGAGCTGGTGGTGTCCAATGGCACCTTCTCTCCTCTGTCACCGTGCCTTCTTTCTATGGATTTAGCATTAGCCAGCCTATAACCTACATGGTCTTGTGGCCCATCAGGGGGACTCCTTTTGTCTCTCAGGCTAGTATGGAAATCTTGCCAGAAGCCTTCCCATGCCACATAATTTCTAAATGGGTGTTTGTGGTTGATCACCTCTGGCTGTAGCAGCCTCCTCCTGTGCTCTCAACTTGGACATGGGATGGCCACCAGCTCTTATGGCCAAGTCGAGAGTCAGTATCCTGCTGCCATGGAGGCAGATGCATTTCCTTGTTTCATGGGACTCCTGTACTCTGATTCCTCATGGTCTCTCTCTGTGACCTTGGACACATTCAGCCACTATCCCCAGGCGAGAAGACTAGCTCACTCTAAGTCAGCCGAAGTCCCACGGAGGGGCTCACTGGCAGGCCCTCCATCAGAGCAGGGCTCTGGCTTTAATCAGAACCCAGAGTTCCCTTATCCAGTGTTGGTGCAGTCGTTATAGTCATTGGAAGTTGTCCTTAATTGTCCTTTGAAGAGCCACCAGTCCCTCTCTAAATGACCTCCATTTCTTCCCCTCTATCAGCAGTCTTTGGTTTGGTCCTTTGTTCTTCTGGGAGCGTCATTTTTGTCTCTATTAGTACAGGGGCAATGTGATCATCCATTTCAAATCTTCCTCGCCAGCTTCTTGGGCTTCCTGAGACCTTTGTTTGTCTTTTAGTTATGTTTGGGATTGTGAATTCTTCATGCCATTCTAGTGTATGTAAGGGGTTTTAAGTGTTTGCTTATATTAGTTTCTTTACTGTTGCTATAAGAAGACATTGTGACCTAGGCAACTTGTAGAAAAGAAAAAAACCTCCCTTTACTGGGGGTTTATAATTCCTGAGGGGCAAAAGTCCATGATGGCATAATTAGAGAGAGATCACAGTTTGAACTACAAGTAGGAAGCAGGGAGAATGAACTGTGAATGCCATGAGCCTTTCAACACTCAAAGCCCACCCCCCAGCGATATGCTTCCTTTAGCAAGGCTGCATACCTACCTTTCAAATCTCCCCAATAGGCCACTGTCTGGGGACCAAGTGTTCAAACATCTGAGCCTTGGGGGCCACTCTCATTCAGACCTCCACAAATGCCTGACCTGGTTAGAGTAATGTCAATTTGACACCAGCTTGTAGGGGGCAAGGTCGATTGGCTGGGCTTCCCCTTCACCAGCTAGAGTTATTTTAGAAGAAACTTCAATATAGAAAATGTTCCCATCAGATTAACCTGTGGGCAAGCCTGTGGCGAATCTTCTTAATTGGTGATTGCTGCATGATACCCTAGCCACTATGAGTGGTGCCTGCCGCACCTGTGCTGGTTCCTGGTGCTATAAGAAAGCAGGATGAGCAAGCCATGATGAGCAAGCCAGTAAGCAGCACTCCTCCATGGCTTCTGCTTCAGTTCCAGCCTCCAGGTTCCTACCTTGAATTCCTGCCCTGACTTCCTCCAGTGATGGACCATGACCTGACAGTTGTAAGTTGGAAACCCTTTCCTCCTCAAGTTGCTTTTGGTCATGTTGTTTTATCACAGCAATATAAACTGTAACTAAGACAGCACTTCAAGGCAGTTCAGGATGATAGTGCATGGCATGATGGGAGAGTCCTGCTGAACTCAGTTCCTCCTTGGGAGAATGAATGGAATGCAGGGAGAATTGGGTTTGGCAGGTGTAATTATTCAGCCACAAATAAGGCTGCACTTCCGGGTTCTAGAGCCATCCACATGCAGACATGCCCTCAGGCAAGTGCCTGAACATTAAAGGGCCCCACATGACCCATGTGCGCGCATGCATGGTCCCATCCACCTATGACTCAGCTAAACCCTTACACGCATGTGTGAGCCCGTCATCTGTGTATGACGTAGTCATGCCAACCCCCTGTGCTCGTTCATGCGCTAGGCAGCTTTCAAAAAGCTGGACGTGCCATCTTCCTCTCTCTCTCTGCACTCCGATTCCCCAGGTCTGTACACACCCCCTCTAATAAACTCCTAAGTGGGTTTGTTGTGTGTTCCATGTTTCCTTCTCACTTGCACGAGGTAATTTCAGCAGGACTAGATTTTTCCAGGAAAGCTAAAGAGAGAAAGAGATATGTAGGGCAAGAAAGATAGGTCACTTGGGCTATGGTGGCACACACCTTTAATTCCAGAACTCAGAAGACAGAGGCAGGCAGATCTGAGTTCAAGGCCACCCTGATCTACAGAGAGAGTTTCAGGACAGCCAGGATTCAACAGAGAAACACAAATGACAAGAGAGTTGCGTCATGAGATAGAGAGCCATGAAGACCCGAGCAGGGTCAGGGATGATGGGAAGATGGGAGGTTTGATCAAATGGGCAGTTTGCATTTTATTTGGAGACAATATCTTACTCTGTAGTTAGTGGTCCTCCTGCCTCAGCCTTCCAAAAGGGGATTACAGGTATGCACCACCACACCTGACTTTAAATGGAGTTTTTAACTGGTCAAGAAATCATTAGAATGGAGGGTACTAGATAAAGGGATCTTGGAGGACAGTGTGGAGGGAATGTCTTAATGTCACTTAGGAATGGACAACATTATTGTTAATGACAAGATCTGTGGAGGGCCCTGGGAACAAGTGGTTGAGAACAATTAGAGAACAAGAGGCTTGGGACAGGAGCACAGAGTTGGAAATCAATGTCCCTGCACAGCTGGAAGTAGGCCAAGAAGCAAGCAGTGACGGTGGCTGACTACACACCGGCGAGACAGAAGGATGCTGTGTCCCCGGCGGAGCCTTGCTTCTGGCTTCCGTCATAGCAAAGGGGCTGTGGAACTGATGCTCCTACCCGATATATCTGAAAGCACTCAGAGACTTTGCTGATCGGTGTGATATTTGAAGAGTGGGCAGGGACTACAGAGGCTGGGTGAGCTCCAGCAGGCGGCAGTTCCTCCCTGGGGAGAGCTGTCCTTGATGTGCCAATGCATCTGTCCTTCAGACGTGCACAGAGGTGAAAACTGCTCTGTAGCCATTGAAGCCTGGATGAGAACTCATTTTACATGTAAACACACCGAACACTAGCCAATGTGACCTCTATTCCCTAGTTTTCTTGTTTTTTTTTTCTTGGTATGGAAAGGCACTGACTTTAGTTCTCAAATCCAGAATTATTAGTAGAGGTAGCATAAGCTTTGATGGCATGGTTTTATGGTTTCTAGGGTGTCATGCCCATATGTTTACTTAAAGACACACTTTTACTATTTATTCACTCTGTGTGTGTGTGTGTGCGCGTGTGTGTGCGTGTGCGTGTGTGTAGGGGAGGGAGCATGCATAGCACACGGGAGTCATGTAGCCCAGGCTGGCCTTTAGCTTGCTGTGTAGCCAAGGTTGACCTTGAGCATCTTATCCTCCTGCCTCCACTGTTCCAGGGCTGGGGTGACAAGCATTGCATCACCACACTGCTTTTGTGTGGTGCTGAGGAATGACTCCAGCACAAAGGCATGTCAGGCGCATGCCTTACCAACCGAGCCACATCTCAAGCCTTGGGAAACGCGCTTTATTTCTCCTTTGTATGACAAGAGTGTATTGGCCTCTTCAAATAGGCTTGTCAGTTACAATCTGGGACTCTTTCAAATGTGTAATTATTGTGGGTTCCCAGGAAATTGTATAGATGGCAAAGCGATCTCATTTCCCCTCAGTGGTAACATCTTATCTTGTCTGCCCATCTCCATGTACTATGGAGACAGGAGCTGGGACTGGCAGCACAGTTTGTTGGGTGGTCTGTGTCGTTGCATCTTATTGCAGCCTATGCTACACTTTAACCAGGGTTCAGAAATATGTTCACCATAGAGGTCTTGAGTGCTCCCTCCATGACCATGCCCCACCATCCTCCAGCTCTTGTTTCCTCAGGTGAAAACCCAGCATGCCATGGTTACCGTGGGAGCTCAGCTCTGCTTTCTTCTTCCTCCTCCTCCTTTCTTCTTCATCTTCTTCCTTCAGTACTGAGGGTGGAACCTAGAGCTGGCACTCCACCCCAGAGGTCCTATTTGATTTTTTGTTTGTTTGTTTCATGCTTTGTTTGCTTTCCCACAACTTGCCTGGATATTTTAAAGAAGCCCATTTAGACTGAGCTACGGGGTCCTCAGTGTATCACTGCATTGACTTGTGTGTGTACATGTGTGCATACATGTAAGAAGGTGCATGTGTTCTCATGCTCATTGAGACAACCTCAGGATTGAACAGAACAGAACCAAGTGTTCTCTAGTGCTATTTTTTTGGAGATAAGGTCTATATTCTTATTTATTGTTAGGTCTGTATTATTAAAATAAGGTCTGCATTTCTTTCCTGTTGATTTGATAAAATACCAGGACCAAAGGGACTTATGGGAGGAGTTTGTTTTGGCTTGTGGTCCCAGAGAGACAAGAGTCTGCCATGGGGGAAGCATGGTAGCCGGAGTATTGAGCTGAGAGAGCTTTCTTCAACCACACACAAGAACAGAGAGCAAACTGGGATAGGGAGGGGCTGGTTATTCTCAAGGCTCACCCCCAGTGACATATGTCCTCCAGCAAGGCCGCACCCCTTAAACCTCCCCAAACAGTGCCACTAGCTGGGGACCCAGGATTCAAATCACAGTTTAAAACTTCAGCCATCCTCCGTTTCAGATAGTTTCCTGATTATTCTCTCTACATACATGGGAGTCACATCAGGCAATGTCACACCTCCCAGCTGTCAACACCTGCAAGAGTAGAGCTATTTCTCTCTCTCTCTCTCTCTCTCTCTCTCTCTCTCTCTCTCTCTCTCTCTCTTTCTCTCTCTCTCCTGAGCTGAGACTTGACTCTGTAGCTCAGGCTGGCCTCAAACTCACAGCAGTCTGGTGCCTCAGCTCCTCCAGCTTAGCCCTTCCTTCAAGCCCTTTGCTGTCCTAGGAGGGTTCACCTGCTGCTGATAGCCTCTGGGTTTTCCTTGTCTGAGGACATCTTGCTCTCCTCTCAGGGGTGAGTTGACCTTTTCCTTCAGTATGTAAAAGACATGATTCCGTTTCCTTCCAGCCTTCCACGGCTTCCGATGAGAAATCTGCCTCCCCCCCCCCCCAATACTGTGAATTTTCAGATGGTTTTTGGACGAGTTTGAGAAATTCCTTTGGCTTCTTTTTGCCAGTCCACTCTCCTAGGTCTCCTCTGACCCATCTGAAACTCTACTTAGAGATCCACAGATCCCAAAGATCCTTTTATTTTTTTTTCCCTCACTCAGTGTTCAGACTGAGAACTTTCTATTGTCTTTAAGTTCATTAAGTCTAAGTTTTCTTCATTTAGCTGTTGAGCCTATTTGAGCTGAAAATTTTCCCATACTGTGGTTTTCTGTTCTGAAGGTCTTTGGACTGATGACTCAGCACTTGAAAGCACTTGCTGTCAAGATTGAGGACCTGAGTTCAATCCTCTGGAGCACACATGTTGGAAGGAGACAAGTATCTCCGGCAAACTCATGGTGTTCAATGGGTGTATTCTCCCAACCCCACTCAATAAACACACACACACACACACACACACACACACACACACACAATTCAAGCATCTGTTGACTATTTGTGGTAATTTTTTTTACTAAGATTTCTATTTTTGTTTTTTTTCATTGAAGAATTCTTCATGGGTTTATTAACAAATTACTGAATGGAGGGGTGTTGGTGATGGAACCCATGGGTTTTCACATGCTCCTCCAAGTGCTGTGTCGCTGAGCTGAGCTGCATCCCAGTTCCAAAGGGACTAACTTAAGGTGATTCTGCTCAGCGCTGGCCTCTATTGGCTGTAGCTTATTGAAGTTGAAGCTTTCCAGGTCCTCAGTTCCACAGGGTCTTTGTGGCTTGGTGCACATTTGGGTATTGTGTTAGGAGACTGGTTATATTTAAACCTGTTTTTCCCCAGACTCCTCCGTTCCAGATGTGGGGAGAAGGGGATGGTCAGTGACTTCTGAGAGGGGATGGAGGTCTACATTCTCAGCCTGCTGGGGGTGCAGATGGACATCCTGGGGAAGAGTGTGAGGGTTCAGTCTTCCCACAGACCTCCATAAATGCCACAGAGATGGATGGAAACCCTGCACTGCTCCCCAGATGGCCTCTTCTGAATGGCAGAGAACCTCTGGTTCTCCCCCCAGGCATCTCTGACATGGGTGAGAAGGAGCACAGTGGATGGAAGCCTAGGATTTCCACGTGGTCTCCAGCAACATACCCAGGCTTCTCACTCATCTCCAGCACCTCTTTAGAGCCAGGCAAGGGTGGCGGTCTGGGTTCCCCTCTGCCTATGGGCTGAAACCACAGTTTTCTGTTGTGTCTGGCCAGCAATTATTAATAATTGTTTGCAGGTTTTCTGCATTTCTGCCCATTTCCTAGTCCCATGGCCAGAAAAAGAGGCTTTCATTTTTTTCTTTCCGTTATTGATTTTTTTTTTTTGTATTTCTGGTTATTACAGACTTCCTCAGCATGCTGCCCAGGACATACTCAGAGAAGTCACCACCCTGTCATGGGGGTCTTCTGCTGCCCTTTCCCCATGCTTTCTCCCCTACAGGTGACACACGGGTTTCCTCCTGGCTCATTTAACAGGAGATACAATGGGCTCAGAACCTCTGCTTCACTGGTACTGGAAGTCTGGTGACGCCTGGATTGCATTAGATGGTCACAAAGACAAAGACAGTGCATGTTCCCAACAGTAAAAGAAGACCCTTCACACCCACAGAGATCAGACCCGTAAGATGTGACCCAGGGCTACAAGCATGCTCAGGGCTGCATGAGGGAGAACAGGCTTCCTTTTTTGCAACCAATGAGCTTGATTGCTCTGATGGGACAATTTCTCTGACATTTGACACTTGCTGGTTCATACTGTATCTCGTCAGTTCAGATGGCTTAGTATTGTCACATGGTACCCACCTGTCCTTCTGTGTTCCTATGACCATCCAGGATAACAGGGTGGGGATCTGTGGAACCAAGAAGCTTTGCCTCCCCTGGGTGGACTCTCCCCCACACCAGCCTTTCTCCTGGGAATCGTTGGAAATTCCTTCTATTGGAAGGCGGTCCATCTCATTGTGGGTCCAGATGGCAGGGGTTTGCTTTTCTCTTCTTTTCTGTGTTTTCCCATCTTTAAAGTGACTTTAATTCTGGGAAATGTAGGTCACAATGTGTTCAGATGCCGCTTCTCTGAGGATTTTCCTGTCTTCCCTTGAGACTCCAGCATCCAGATGTGGGGGCTCTGGTCTTCACACCTCTTAGCTGGCCTTTCCTCCCGCCTTCTAAGCGGCAGCTCAGCCTCGTCTCCTGGCTCATTAATTCTCGGTCTCCTGCTGTTCAGGTCTTCAAAACTCCACATTTCCACCCCCAGCATTTTCTCAAGAGTCTTATTGCCATTGTTCAGGGCAGGCGATGGAATCCAGGGCTTAGTGTGTGCTAGGCAAGCTTGCACTACAGTGCCACACTCCAGCCCCCAGGGCCTGCTTTGAACTCCTGTCCCTGCTTCATGATGTCAGCACCCGCTTGTCCCACAGGCACACTAAATGAGACTTTTCTGTTCTTACTAGCTCTTTGTTCCCTGAATTGCTTTTGTGGATGTCATTGTGTGGGCCCAGCACTGAGTGGGCAGTTTGAACTCCCAGGAGCCCTGTCTCACTGGAGTGGCCTCACTTACAGAGGGGACCATGCTAGATCTCAGAGTTCTTGAAGTCTCTGCTGCCTGGCACCAACAGCCTAGGGATATCCCTGAGAATGCAGCCAGCTGAGGGGTGAGGTGTGGAAAGCAGTCTTCTATGTCCCAAGGTTTCCTGCTTGGCACACAGCGACATGCCTTTTGGTGCAGCTCTTAGAGAAAGCATTGCTGTCAGGACTGGGCAGCCATCAATCCTGTCCAGGCCAACAGTCTCGAGGAGACCATCCTGGTGAGTGAGTGACAGGTGCTTTATTGTTCCTGCAGAGGCCCTTCTGGAGGACGGGAGGAGCTGTGGCTGACTCCAGTTGACCCCTGATCTTGATGAAGGCTCAAGCATCTGCCTGGATACGGCAGTCTCTGTAACTGTCCTGTCTCTACCAGATAATGCATAATTTTCCTGTCCCAACTTGAATCCCTCTCCCAGCCAATGTGGTCCTGCCTGACACTAGGTTCTTCTTGGTAGATATTATCAGTTCACGAAACGATTATAGTGAGAATAGCCAACGGACACTCCGCTTGCCTCATCCCAGAGTATCTTAGAGCCAACTATAGGATAGACTCCTTGCTACAGGTGGAAGCAAGGTGCTGAGCCTACTCCAGCAAGACAAGTAGTTCCCACTTCTGTTGGGAGGCTGGAAAGCTCAAAGAGGCTCTGGCCTGTGCAAAGTGCTTCAGATGGATACTTGTGTTCCAGCATCCTCCTGGCCAGCACCAACCAGCTGCCTCTTTCCCACCAATGGCAAAACAGAAGATTCAGTACCCAAGGCAAGAATCTCTGGTGTGCTTGGGTTCTGCAGCTGACTAACTAACATTGCCCACAAGACCCACAGAAATCTCAGCCTTGGTCACCAGCTTGTCTGGAAGCTTCCACCCCATGTGCCTACTTCTCCAGCAGCAAGAGTGAGCCTCTTCCATGCTCTTATCTCACATGGGTCAAAGAACCTCCAAGCCAGGCCTTACCCCCTGCCATTGTGCCTGCCATCTGCTTGTACCCCTCATCAGGGGCTTAAAGTCATTTAAACAAGAGCACCCAAAGCTGGTGCCTCTAGGGCAGGTGGTAGATTGTATAAGAAATGTAGAGGAGGGTTGGGTGCTGGGCTGGAGTAAGATGAGGTATGAGGGGTTCTCCTGGGGTGATGGTTGGACTGGCCCTCAGGATGAGTGTGGAACTTCACACAGCTGGCCCAATTCCAAAGCATCTAGTCACATCTGGCAGACTTTCCATCTACAATGTGGCCATGAGATTGCCACCTGCCTAGGATGCAAACTCAGGGGCAATTTGTAGCCTCAGGCACGCAGTCGTCTTAACGTCAGCACTTGCTAGCATTAGCAGTATTGGTATTGGGAGGGCAGGTTAGGGAAAGACATTTTTGGGGGGCCAAGGGTACCTGGGGGCCTAGCAAAGAAAGGAGAACGAGGCAGTGGGGAGGGGGGACACAGCTGAGACCCAGGAACAGTGTGTACTTTGGGCATGAGCATCGACACCTTATGTGAGGCTGGCTCAGTCACTACCTGACTCGGAGCAGCAAGCAGGGGCCGGCCTTCGACTATTCATCTGGAAAGGAGGGGCTACCAATGTCCTGTCCCCTGTGATCACCATGTCCAGGATGAGTGACGGGCCTTCCACCAGGAAGGCGAGGTTCATAGATATCTGTGGTGGTTGGATGAAAAGGGACCCCATAGACTCATAGGGAGTGACATCAGAGTGGGACTTGTCAGAAGAAGTGTGTCACTGGGGGTAGGCTTAGGTTTCAGAAGCTCAGGCCAGAACCAGTGGTTCAGTCTCTCTTCCTGCTGCTGGCCAATCCAGAGGGAGACTCTCAGTTCCTTCTCAAGCACCATGTCTGCCTGCACACCACCATGGTTCCTGCAATGACGACAGTGAACTAAACCTTTGAACCTGTAAGGAAGCCTCATTAAATGATTTCCTTTATAAGAGCTGTCATAGTCACAGCAATAGAAACCCTCAGACAGTATTCAAGTTGGATGAAGGGCAGCTATGTGGAGCCCCACCAGGGTCTAAGCACGAGCATCGAGAGATTTAGTAACTGCCATGAGGTGATTTCCCATGATGCCGTGGAAGGAGAGAAAAGGGTAGCTCCTGCCACTGGGAAGTCAGCTAGAGCTTGCCATGGGGTGGTGCTGGCCTTTCAGCAGACATGAACTATCTCACTGAAAGCCAAGCTCAGCCAAGTCAAGGTGAGACCACAGAAAGCAGGACACAGCATGACCACATTCCAACGGTCAGAAAAACAAGGTTTTACTTGACTCAAATGAACCATGACCACACAGATGCCAGCTTGATTTGGTTTCCCCAGGCTTGCTCAGTGAGGCTCAGTTGCTTGGGGCCATGTCTGAGTGTAGGCTGACCTCCTAGAGAGTCACTGTGGTACACAAAGCAGGAGTGGTGCTGTGTGTACATGTTAACATGTGGACAGGGAGAAGCTGCAGCAAAGGGCAGCTCAGGGCACAGTACTCAGGGAAACCTGGTCCAAGCAGCTACTGCAACACCACAAAGCTGGGGGAAGCTGGTCTCCCCAGGAGTTCCTGCGCCCTGCAGAGATGGTGGTGACGACACATTGCATGTCCTGTTTGGGGGACAAGGGGACAAATTTAAACAGTATGTGCAGGAAATGCATAGCTTTAGAGTCATCCTAAAGCAGAGAGGAGAGAGAGAGAGAGAGAGAGAGAGAGAGAGAGAGCTACACATTCAACTGTGTTAGAAAATGGGGACAAAATCTGTGGAAATAAAAGCAAACAAAACAAAGGGATTGTGTGAACACAGACTAACAAAAGAATGAAGAAAAGTTAAGAACAATTCCCCCCCCCCCAAAAAAAACCCAAAACCAAACAAAAATCAACCACCGGCAGGTGCTGGAGATATGGCTCAGTGCTTAAGAGGCCAAGGGTTGTTGTGAAGGATGCCAAAGTTCAGTTCCCAGCACCTGTCAGGCGGCTCACAGGCACCTGTAACTCCAGCTCCAGGGCAATAACCCCACACAGACACAGGCAGGCACAGACACATACCTCCACACGCACAATTAAAATATAATCTGACAAAACCAGCAAACACTATTTGGTTGCACCAGGAAGTTAGACAAAATATTGAGAAGTCTGATTAAGAAACGTTAAAATGGTAAAGAGCTTGCCTGAGGCACACATGATACCCGGTTCCAGAGCAAAAAGAGGAAGAAGAAGAAAAGAACTTACTGTTCTATCACTGTGAAGAGGCACCAGGATCAAGGCAACTTAAAGAAAAAGCATTTAGTTATTTGATTAAGGGCTTGCTCACAGTTTCAGAGGATTAGTCGATGGCCATCACTACAGTAATTTTAATAAGAATGACCCCCTACAGACTCATATATTTGAATGCTTAGGAAGTAGCATTAAGAGGTGTGGCCTTGTTGGAGTAAGTGTTTCCCCTGGGGTGGGCTTTGGGGTTTCAAGTAGTCAAGTCAGACCCAGTGGGTCTCTTTGCCCTCTGACTTTGAATCTGGATATAGAACTCTCAGCTACGTCTCCAGCACCATGTCTGCCCGCGTGCCATCATGCCTCTCACCATGACGATAACGAACTAAACTTCTGCACTGTGACCCTGCCCCAATTAAATGTTTTCCTTTATAAGAACTTTAATGGTCATGGTGTCTCTTCGCACCAGTGGAAACCCTGACGAAGACAAACACGATTCAGTGCATGGCGGAAGGCAGGAAGCAGTAACTGAGGGCTCACAATTAATCTGCAAGTTCCAGGCAAGGAGACAGTGGGCCTGGCTTAGGCTTTTGAAAGCTCAAAGTCAATCCCTAGTGACACAACTTCTCCAACAAGGCCATGCCTCTTAATCCTTTCTAACAGTCCGGCCAACTGGGGACCAAGCATTGAAATGTATGAGCCTATGAGGACCATTCTTATTCAAACCTCCACAACTTGGCATTAATAAAAATAGGCACTGCAACTACAAAAGAAATCCACTGGACCAGAGAGACGGCTCGGCAGTTAAGACCACTGATTACTCTTCCAGAGGACTTGGCTTTGATTCCTAGCACCCACAGGGTGGCTCACAACTGTCTATAACTTTAGCTCCAGGGGATCTAATGCTCTCTTCCGACCACAGTGGACACTTCACACATGTTGTACACATACATATGTGCAGGCAAACACTCATATACATAAAATAAAACAAATCTAAAAAATTAACAAAATCCTGTGTATACGCTTATAAAAAAGAAATCCAGAATGACTAACTTGCAAGTAAACGTAAAGGCAAAAGAATGGCTCCTCTTTTAGTTTGCTTTTCTATTGCTGTGATAAAACACTGACCAAAAGCATTGTGGGGAGGAAAGGGTTTATTTAATCTTACCCTTTACAGTCCTTCTTCAAGCGAAGCTAGGGAAGGAATTTAAGGAGGATCTTGGAGGCAGGAACTGATACAGAGACCATGGAGGGGTGCTGCTTACTGGCTTGCTCCTCATGTCTTGCTCAGCCTCCTTTCTTACACAAATACAAACCAACCGCCCAGGAATGGCACCACCCACAGCATGCTGGGCCCCATGTGTCAATAGTTAATCAAGAAAATGCTGCACAGATTTGCCTACAGGCCAGTCTGGTGGAGGCAATTCTTCCGTTGAGGTTTCCTTTTCCTACATGACTCTGGGTTGTGTCGAGTTGACAGAGGCTAGCATGCTGATGGAGGACTCTCATTAGTTAATAAAGAAACTGCCTTGGCTTTTTGATAGGGCAGGATTTAGATAGGTGGAGTAGACAGAACAGAATGCTGGGAAGAAGGGAAGTTAGACATTCGCCATGCCTCTCCTCTCTGAGACAGTCGCCATGAAGCCAGCCACCAGGTCAGACACGCTGAATCTTTCCCGGTAAGACACCACCTTGTGGTGCTACACACATTACTAAATATGGGTTAAAGCAAGATGTGAGAATTAGTTAATAAGAGGCTGAAACTAATGGGCCAGGCAGTGTTTAAATGAATACAGTTTCCATGTAATTATTTCAGGTGGGTGTAAAGCCAGGCGACCTGGAGCCGGGTGGGAGGAAAAGCAGGCCTGCCCACAGCTCATCACTACAGCATGCATAGCCTCTTACTAGTCTTCAAACATCCCAGCCATGGACAGCTTTATAGGCTAATTTCCCAAACTCTCTCCTAAACACACGTGAGGGTAACTTTTTTCCCAAAAGAAGAAAAGTGAAATTTACTTCATTTTATAAAAAAGTTATTTCTTAAAGCTATTATTTTCCTTGGATTCAAAACTGGTAAGACAACTAGGTTATTTTTTACAGTATGTAAAATATTATAAACAGCATGTCAACAAATATGATGAAAGATACATTACAAAATAAAACCCTTTGTTTAGTTCACCTCAGCACGGCTAGAGTAAGTGGATGTCGCTCACTATACTGGTAGACTGTAGGAGGTAACAAGTTAGTCATGTAAAATAATGCTTAGGAGGTGCAGAAAAGGACTGGTGCGTATTGTTGTTACTTTAAAGGTGTTGTTGTTTTGCCTGCAATATATTTGTGTATCACATGCATAGAGTGCCTGTAGAGTCCAGAAGAAGGTGTCATTGGAATGGGGAATGGGAGTTAAGACGCTTGGGAGTGGCCCTGTGGGTGCTGGGAATTGAACTGAGGCCCTCTGCAAAAGCAACAAGTGTTCTTAACTGCTGAGCCATGTCTCCAGTCCCAGCATGAATAGATTTTAATACACCTGTGATTTGCAAAGCTCTCAAAAACACAAGGAGTGATACAGACCTTAATAAGCATAAACTCTGTACAAGTCTTTAACTAACAGAGATTAAGCAATTAAGAATTCCAGGTGAGCAAGACTTGATTCATGCTTTAGTAACTTGATCAAATGGACACATACAAACCCCTTCAACAAATATACATACTTCAGAATAAATGTACAAAGTTGTAGTAGTTTGATTTATTTGGCCTCCATAAGCTCATAGGAAGTGGCACTATAAAGAGGTATAACCTGTTTGGAGGAACTGTGGTCTTGTCGGAGGAGGCTGGATGACCTTGAGGTTGGAGGGCACACTTTTTAATCTGGGTCACACCTTCTGTTGGAAGGCTTGCCAGTGTGAGCTTTACTCAATGAGACAGTCAGTTGATTTCCTGTTGCCTACCTATGAAGATGTAAGGACTCTCAGCTTCAGGACCACGTCTGCCTGCATGTTGCCATGCTCCCCGCCCTTTTATGATCAGATGGACTGAACATCTGATCTGTAAGCAAGCCCCTCAGTTAACTGTTGTCTTTATAAGAGTTGCTGTGGTCATGGTGTCTCTTCACAAGAATAGAAACTTAACTAAGACAGAAGTTGATCTCAGCTACTGAGGTATTGCTGTGATAGACCTGCCTGACCATGCTTTTGTTTGGGGGTTGGACTTTGGTACTTTGGGTTTGGAAAGCAGTGGGATGCTTTAAGCACTGATTAACAAACCATACTAGTAGGAGCATGGAAGACAATGGTGTTGATAATGATTTGAACTGTCAGGAGCTGGCTCAAGAGGTTTCAGAGAATAATTTTAGTATGCTGCTGAGAAATCATTTTTGTGATATTTTGGTGAAGGAAGTGACTATTTTTTGCCCTTGTCTGAAGAGTCTGCCTGAGGTCAAAGTGAAGAGTTTTGGATTAATTCCATTGGCAGAAGAAATCTCAAAACAGTCTAGTATAGACTTTGTCATATGGATATTAGTGGTAACTCTAATGAAGATTTATAATGAAAGGAGCAAGCTGAGCAAGATAAAATATTTGAGGAGAAAAATGGCACCAGCTAGTGGGATGGAGCTGTTAAATCCTCTGTTCAAGGAGATAAACAAATTAAGAAACGTAATAAAAGGAGTGGTAGTCTCAGGCAACGTTGGTGTCACCTTTAATCCCGAGGCAGAGGCCGACAGACCTCCATGAATTCAAGGCCAGCCTGGTCTGCAGCGCAAGGTTAAGGACAGTCAAGCTTAGTAAAAGACTGAAAGCTGGTGAAGATGTAATTAAACAGGAGGCCATATCCCAGCCCCAACATTGGCCGTGTGGTTCTGGCTTTAGTGTTAAGGAGAAGAAAGGAGTTAAGATCCTGTGGTCCTGGTTAGCTGGGGCTGATTAATAAGACATCAGAACTACTAAAGCAAAATTTTGCTTTGCTGAGATTCTTGATGCTGTTGGCTGGAGCTGAGAAATTAGTAGTGATTAAGACGAGACTAGCCTCACTGAGATGAAATCTTCTGGGAAGAGTTTCCTGAGAGCATAGAGAAACTGTGTTCCAGGGACAGCCAAGGTTGTACCTCGTGCTGGCAGCCGGACTTGGTAATGTGCAGGCATCGCCCAGGTGGTACTGGTTTTGAAGGCATGAAGGTGTCATGGAGAGCAGCTGAGGCTTGACACTGAGAAAGGTCAGGAGAGGCCATTGGTGAAGGTGCAGCCTCAGTGGCAGTTGAAGGACCAGGACTGAAGCAATCATGCAAAGAAGTGAGGCTTGGCACCATGAGATCCTATGAGGATCATGATCCTCATGAGAGGCTATTGGTGGAAATGCAGGACAGTTGCAGCAGAAGATCCCAGGGTTTTGGAGATGTCAGTACCATGGGAGGACCACCAGGAACAGAAGTAGTAGTGGGGTGGAGCCAGCCGGAACCTAGAAGATGAGCTGTATGTACTGCAGAGGACAGAACCAGAAAATGACCCAAGACGCATGTGTGTGTCTGTTCTCTGTCCTCCTTTGTGACAGATCTTACTGTGTAACCCAAGTTTGCCTCAAGCTCATCATCCCCTCAGGTGCTGGGGTCTCCAGTGTTCCCATCTCTCCCAGCACAGAGATTCATTTTCAGAAAAGGACTGATGCACTTCCGTGCATGTATTCTTCTCTGGACCCTTGCCACATTTTCCTTATCCACTCACCCATTAGCAGACTCACCGTTGAGTCTGTGTTGGCTGTTGAGACTGGTACTCCGATAGATTTGGGGGGTGCAGGTGTTTCTGTGATGATAGGATTTTGTTCCTGCGGATGTGCACACAGCAGAGGGCCTGCCAGATCATACGTTTGTGCTATTTTTAGTTTTTAATGGCCTCTCCATAGTGCTTTCCATTGTGGCTGCTCTAATAACACTCCTACCAACGGTGTGAGGTATTCCCCTTCTCAGTATCCCAGGCAGTATTTGATTTTTTTCTTTTTATTGACTTTTTAATATTCTCTTAAATATGTACAGATATTGTAATAAAAAGAAAGACAGAAATGCTCCCAGGTAGATATAAATGGAAAGAATTTCTCACACACCACAGATGCTCCATGGAAGGTCTCTAGGTCAAAAGAAAGTGAATCCAGGTGGAGGTGTGAAGATCCGGGAAGGAGAGGAGAGTGCTAGAAACAGAAACAACTAGGCACCTGTGTGGCAATAAAGACCACATGCAGCAAATGCAATGATGTCACATCTCCAGCATGAACTGGAGTAACAATCTAACAATAGGGTGCAAGGCAGAGAGAAGGTAAGAGATACAACTGCTGGAAGGCACAACCTGCTTAGAAAGCAATAAAATACACCACTGCAGAGTAGATTGGGGGGTGGAGGGCACATGTTGTAATTTCTAAAGTAACTACCAAATGAATAAGAGACAGTATAATTAAACAGTAATGGAGGAGAACTCTGCAATAAAAAGGTATATTGGTTGGCTTCTGAAAGGGCTTCTGGCCATACCACCCTGAACATGACTGATCTCATCTGAATATTGCTTGTGAAAGATTCCAGGAAAAGAGGAATAAATAACAAACAATAAAGAAAATCAAGAGAACAGGGTAGAGAGATGGTGGATGGAGATCAGTGACAATACTAATTACATTAAATATAAATGGAAAAAACAATCTAACTAAAAGACAAAGACCAGTCAGACTGGATTTAAAAACCAGAACCACCGTCTGCTGTGTGTGAGGTACAGCTGAACACAAGACACAAGCTGACTGAAATCAGAGCAGGACGCAGCATCAAACTTTATGTCCCAAGCATTGAAAGATATCTAGTGAGATGTTTTATAAGGATAGAAAGGGACCTCTATTGTGAAGACATTCCCATCCTAAATGTGGATATATCAAATAATATAAGTTTAAGAATATGAAGCAAAAATAAACATAACTAAGAGGAGAAATAGAATAGTTTATACATTCAAATTTGAGATTTTAATTCTCAACAACCAAAGATAACAATCAAGTCAATAGTATGGAAATTTTCAATAGAATGATTATTTAACTTGATCTAAATGACAGACTATTACACCCTACAGTTGAATAATTTTTAAGTACAAAAACGTTTTCTAAAGCACCAGATGTTAGGCCCAAAGCAGGAGTCATCACCTTTCAAAACTGATGTTAGTCCACAAATGTAATCATGAGATGCTATAACAGAATAAGCTTCAAGAAAAAGAAAACAGTGAGAACATGCTCACAACCTCGAAGGTGACAAAGCAATTAAATGCATCTTCCAAAGCTTCAAAGAGAAAGTCTTAATAATTTAGAGCTTCATAAACAGAACTGTTGGCCAAGTGCTTGTGGTGCCTCACCTGAGTCAGAACCCCAGCATGTACTAATCAGGCATGGTGCTTGTGCCTGAAATCCTAGCACTTCGAAGACAGAGACAGACAAGAAAATCACCAGGGCCCGCTAGCCAGCTATTCTTACTGAACCAATGAACTCCATGTTTAGTGAGAGAATGTTCTCTAAAAACTAAGATGAGTCATAGCAGAAGACACTGACATCAGAATATGTGTATGCATAAGTGAGAACCCTTACATACACACCAGCATGTGCCGAGAGGAGAAAGAGAAAGCCACAGGGACTGTGTTGCTAAACATGCACATGTATAATACAGGGAACTATGCCATAAACACACACTGCCCACACCAGCCCGAGGAAGAAAGCGAGAAAAACTTGGTCACTCCACAAAATAAGACATGTGATTAGCCACAGGCTTTATCCAGGTTTTACAAAGCTACAAAGTATATAGTTGGGGCCACCGGAAATATTTGAATGCATTTTGAGCACTAGACCATGAGAGTATTAATTTTGATCTGTGTGGTTATTATAGAAGGCAATATAAGAGAACTCCCCTTTCTTAGAGATGCAAGGACCTGGCAGGCATCTGCACTTGAGGCTGAAATATAGCCTGACAGACAGATGATCCACTGAGAGCTGGATGCATGAACTTCTGTTGTGTTATTATTTGTAACTGTGCTTGGTTCTGAATAGAACAATGAGATGGATATGGGGGATAATTAACCACCTTTGTATCTAGATAGAAAATACATGGCTATCCATTCATCCTATTATTTATGACTGAAGTTCTTCAAATAACAATGTGGAAATTCCCAAGTATGTTGGCTCATGCCTGTCATCTCAGCACTCAGGAGGCAGAAGGATTGTGAGTCCAAGGCCAATCTAGGCTACACAGAGAGTCTGTTTAAGATGAAATGGTATAGTTAGAACTCAATAAACCCGTGAAGAAGAGGTAATAACAGAGAGGACAGGCAACTTCTTCATGGTCCTTGTCCTCCCACCCAGGCAGCCTTTCTGCAGCTTCTGACCTGGTGGCAGGTGGCCCTGCACTTTGCTGGGTCTGTAGAATCCAGACTGTGAGGGGCTTCAGTGAAACCAAATGGTGCTCTAGCTTGCTAAGAATTGATCTTTAAGGTGCCCTGAAAGCCAAGCACTACCCCCATACCCTTCAGAGCCTCTGGGGAGACAGCCTTGTGCAACTACGACTGATGGCATTGTAGGTTTGTTCAGACCTCTGTAACCAGTGTGGCAAGAGAAGGGACTGCACACACTCTGCTGCTCTGATCCAAGAGCATGGAGTCCAGATGAAGGGCAAGGCTGTGCAGACAGCAGCGAAGCAACAGCCTCTTTAAAGACAGCCACACTCAAGAAGATACAGCCTAGGTGGAGCATGGCAGAGCGCTGGAGGAGTGGCCTGATTCTCAGGTCAAGACCTCAGCAGGCAAGCTAGGCCTCGGGCGCTGCTGGACTCCCAACCCTCAGCCTAGCATTGCTGAGGCCTGTAGCTCCTTGCCCTCCCACCTGACTAGGAGCTTGCATGATGCCCCATCGCGGGCTGCCAGCCACAGAGACTCCAGCAAGTTTTTTCAAGTTCACTCAACCTTCTAACAATCGATTATTTCAGATTCAAAAACTACCAAGAAACCTGGGAATTTTCTATTCCTCCCACATGTATTTTTAATGATCTCTCTTTTACAGTTCTAGAATGAGCTTCGCTGCTCAGTGAACTGTTGTTTGGGGATCATGAATGTAAAGTTAGTACCCCACACCAGAAGTGGTAAGCTTCCACATGAATGGTCTGTTGCAGAAAGTGTTCACTAGATCACAGGGCAGCAAGGGCTGGAATCATAACCGTGAGGAGGTAACTGCAACCCAGAGAGAAATACCCCAGAGATTTGACACACCTGGGGATGGAACCCAGGACCTCAGGGGAGTCAGCCAGCTCTCCCACTGAGATCTCATTGCCAGCCCTATTAGAGACATTTTAAACCACAAAGACAGGTCTGGTTTTGCACATTAAGAAGACAATAGTGTCAGGTGATGGTGGTGCACCCCTTTAATCCCAGCACTCAGGGAGGCGAGGCAGGAGGATCTCTGTTGAGTTTGAGGCCAGCCTCGTCTACAGAGTGAGTTACAAGACAGCCAGAGATACACAGAGAAGCCCTGTCCCAAAAAACAAAACAAAAAAGATAATTTAGAATACAATACTGACTTGGTCCTCCATACTCCTTAATAGTGATTGTTTAAAATGTTACAAAAATATGGGTCTGAAGAGATGGCTCAGCAGTTAAGAGTGTGGACGTCTCTTGCAGAGGACCTGAGTTCAGTTCCCAGCACCCTCAGCAGGCAGGTCACTACCATTCATAACTCCAGCTCTATGGACACCAGGCACACAAACATAGTACATGTACATAAAACTAAGAAAAATTACGAAGATAATAAAATGGTCACACATCATGATGAGAATATTTTTAAATTGATATATTTAATAGTAAAAGGAACTCAAAGCAAATGGATTGACAGAAGTTATCCTTGAAGATACAAAAAAAGCTGAGGCAATGGATAGGAGATACCAGTGAGTCAGTGACATCAATAGTCTGCTTAAACACAACTCCAAATGCCCAAGGTCATTAATTTCTGTAGAGAAAAGGTTACCTGGCTCAGCTTTAGAGGGCTAGAGCCATGATCGCTTGGCCCCTTTGCTTTGGGCTTGTGTGGCACATGGCGGAGGGAGTGTGGCGAAGTGAAATTGCCCACCTCATGGCCAGAAAAGGGGCTGGGGCCTCACCACCTTCTGCAAGGGCTCTCTCCCGATGACTTAGAGACCTCCCAGCCTCATAAAGGCTCCACCGTTTATCAGGCATTCAACACGGGCCACTGGATAAATACTCAAGACCTAAGCCACAGCCTCTGTTAAAACTTCCCTTTTCTCCTTTAATATATTAATTTTTTAAACAAACATTTAATATTTGTTTCAATATTAGGAAACAAAAGTAGAACACAGTGGCTAATAAAAACCAGTAGGAAGTACACGAGAACTTCCCTGCCAATAAATTTGAAAATATAAATGTACTATTTGCAGTTGCAGGTTAGGCTGGGCCTTAAAATACATTAACTTGTGGAAAAAAATCAGAAACTATGATTGATAGAATGTCATTTATTTAATATTAAGAAACACATAAGTCACTGTGTTCTATGGTAGACAGCAGGTGAGAAAGGGGACGATGTGGTGTGTGCCGTGAGCTCCATGCGGAAAGAGAGAGGCTCCTGGCTCAAGTCCATCCAAATGGGCTTTTGAAGAGGCTTCAGAGAGCACCTGTTGTATTCTGTAATCCTAGCGTGCTCCAGGGACACTACCTGGAGGACACAGCTCCCATACATGGCAGCCAGAGAGCAGGGGGCCTTCTCTAAGGGAAGAGCACAGGGCAGAGGCTTGGAAGGATGGTGGCCACAGGGTGCCCTGTGAGATCCACTTTAATGGATGAGAGGGCTCAGTGTGGGTGATGGCTCTTCAGGGTTTACAGGTTTCTCAGGCTGTTGTGTAATTAAAAAAATTTGACATGCAAAACTATCTGCCCAGGTGGAGGACATGAGAGCGCTGAGCCAGGACAAGGGCTGGGGAGAAAAGGTGCCCACAGTGACTTCTGAAGCAGCACTCAAAAGAAAAGCAGAGGGAGATGTAGAGGTGCTGCCAAGCCTGGGGGGGGGGGGGTCCTGTAAGGATGTGGGTAGGGCATCATGACCGAAATCCTTCAGGCAGTAGAGGCTAGATGCTGGTTCAAGAGACACACCATGGGGTATCTCCATCTCTGAACATCTGATCAGCCCTCAAAGTGACAGTGGTGGACCCTGCAAGGTGATGCCAGAGGACTGCTGGGTTGGGACTCAGGATTTGGGGTGAAGGAAATGGGGAGACATTTGAGGGTGGGACTGGCAGGCATCTGGGTAACTTGTATACCACCTGAGGCCTCTTCTAAATGAGGGGTTGCGAATGGGCCCCTCACTACAAGCCTGGCTGAGCTGGTTGGCACCTGGACCTCAACTTGGACAAGAGTTGGAAATATCACCAGTGAGGGCAGGGGTAATCAAGGAGCAATTTCCAAGAGCAAGGAAATGCACTGGCATCTGGGGACCGGCTCTCGAGTTGGCAATAAAAGTTGGTGACATTATTTGACCACACAGAGGGCACAGGAAGCCGCCACCTCAGATAATGGTATTTATGTGAATCTATAGGGGGTTGTATCCACGTGAAAGCATAGGGGGCTGGGTAGGCTTGTGACAGGATAGTTACACAGGGGTAGGCAGCATAGAAAGGCCTGGGGGAGGGTTTCAGGACTAAGTCAGTTAGGACTCCTCCCCTTATGCCACCCCAGAAACCACAGGGATGCTGAAGGTCCATCACAGGGTCTGAGGCAGCTATGGACATGTGGGTTTGTCTGGACGCTTGGCAGGGAACATTTCTTCTCCTAGATGGTTTCTGGGTGGTGGCTCTCTATTCTTTCCCCAGTTGCATGTTGTTGAACAGGTTGAGCATCTGGTCCCGTTGGCTAACAGTTACCCCTGTGGAGGGGATGACAATCAGAAGAGCTACGGGGGGGGGGGGGGTGAGGCCCACCTTACAGGGGGGTGCGAGGAGCTAAAGGACAAGGCAGCAGCCATAGCACACATGAGAGCTTACACCAGAGAGAATGTAGAGGAGACAGTCTCTTTTAGGGGTTGGGGGGAAGGGGTGAAGATAGAACCTGGGCCCTCACGACATGCTAGGTGAGCACTCTACTACTGAACCTCACCCTGGCCCAGATGGGATTTGTCAAAGAGACAGTGTCTCAAATCAATTAAAAGTTCTTCCTTCTGTGCCTCAGGAAGGTCCTGTCCACTTCAACATGTGTGTGGAACGAACATCCAGGAAGACTGGCATCCAGCCCCACAGACATCAGGTGACATGCAGATGGAAAGTAGAACATTCCAGAAGGATCTGGAGCCCCCACCTCAGAAGTAGGAACAGGAAAGGCTGGTACAGAGAGGTTTTCCCCAGGGTGTGAGAAGGAAGTCCTCCTCCTCTGTAGGCAGACAGGTGACTCACCTCCCTAGCTGAGTTCCCAGTTCACCTTCCTTCGCAGACCCCTGAGGAGTGAGCAGGTCACGGACAGATGAGGTCACTAAGGGTGAGCAAGAAGGTCATTGAGAGATAAGCAGGCGGGTCACTTGTTTTTCCCTAATTCAAGAAAACTGCCAACTTTTTCTTAGCGTCTTCCAGTTCCCCTATTTGGTTCTATCCCCACCATGCAGGCCAGCCCCCCTTTCCTGTGACGCACTACCCTGTGTGTGGTTTCTGTGTCCTGAGTCCCTCTTCCATACAGGGAAGGTAACAGGTTAAAGCGTCCCGAGAGTAGTGTGGCAGAAATGATGGAGGACAGAGACATTCTGAGAAGGTGAGAGCAGGAAGAGAGAGCTAAGGCTGTAACAAGCCAGAAACAAACTACTGGCCCGGTTCTCTAGAAAAGTCCCAGGAAGCTGCCAAGTTCTAAGGTCCAAGGCTCCCACACAGCCTGGCCTGGAACACTGGGTGCTACAGAGCTGAGGGTCCCAAGCTGGAGGCCCAGCCATGAGCTGTGACACTAGCAGGCCCTGATTGCTGCTCATTACCAGGAAGCGGAGGATTATAGATAGCTGCCCAGTGCTGGGATGCTCATTAAAGTCCTGGGCTGGGGTGGGGTGAGGTGGTGGAGTGGAGGGTTAGACTTGAGTGCCTGGAGTCCAGACTACCCGACCCCTAAATCTTTGAACAATAGGCTGCTAGCTCTTGGGGCTTCAGCGGCAGTCTCTGGCTTCACCAGCTCAGTTCCCGAGGCTCGGGCATTCAGAGGCTGGGACCATCTGTACTGCAGTGTTTTTACCTACTCATGCTTCTTTCGGGGATAAGCAAAGCTCCAGTTAGCTGAGAGATACCACCCCTGGTTACTTAGCGTCCAGCTTTTACCTATCAGCCAACACCATGTTCCAAGAGACTCCTGAGTGTTGGGGATGGTGAACCACCAGACCCTGAATTTCTTGTAAGCAACTTGTTTTCCTTTGCTCTGAGCAGCCTGCAGCTGCTCTGAGCACGAGACCCTGATGGCAGGGGAATGTGTTCTGATGAGTCTGCAGCTGAAAGATCCTGAGAGCTAGGGCGTGGCCAGAGCCCTTTAGGAGCTGCCCCTGAGCACAATAAAGTGGGCACTCTTGGCCTTCTTGTATCAAGGATGACCCGTGTCTCTGTCTGTGCGTGTGTTTTTAAGTCTCCAGTTTAGTTCCCAGCTTGTGTACCATCCTGTGGCACAGACGTTACACCTGAAAAAGCCTGTAGCCAGCAAAGTAAAGGGAGGATAAAAACCAAAGATGTGGAGAGAACTACACACCCTGGAGACAAGACTGGGACTGGATGGGAGGTGAGCACTCAGGATAACTGCCTACCTCCAAACCCTGGAGTCCAAAGACAAAGCGGAAGAAATCCTGAAAGTCTCACAAAATTAGAACGGCGACAATTAGGTGAGAAAATTAGAGGTAAACCATAGGTCTAACATCCAGATAACAGGACAGAGTGGAGGAGAGAGTTCACCAAAGATCAATTCAAGAATATGTCCTAGAACCTGAAGCATTCTAGGTGAATGGGGCTTATCTATGGGGGCAGCAGGCAAGTTAAAGCAGACCCAGATATTGCACTGTGAAATATCAGAATACTAGTGCTAGGATTTAGAGTTTAGATGCCCTCGATGAAAGTGTATGCTGAAATTTTATCCCCATTGTGAATCATCAAAAGGTGGGATCTTTAAAGGGGTGGTTACCTCAACGACTCTGCCCTTCAAAACCGTTTCAGCTGTTGGATCTCCTCATAGATTATCTTAAGGGTAGATCTGCTAGAGGTCCTGTATCATCCAGTCTCTTATACATAACCCTGTAGCCAGGGGTCCTAGGCAGCTTGGGGGATCTCTAGTATGGTAAAGTGTCCCCCAGCCCTACTTGGGACCGTTCGTCATCCTTTGGTCCAGTGTGGCTACACCGTATATGCTGCCCTCCTGATACACACTTAACCATTTCAGTTATCAGATGAAATGAGATCCGTTGACTCATAGTCTTGTTCATTGTGATTCATTGTGCCGTGCTGGCAGTTTGCCTGCGCCAGAGAAAAGCTGAGAGCACTTTAAATGAAAAGGGTGAAAGTTGTTACCGGCACAGAAAGTGCCCCAGGTGAGCCTGCCACACAATCAGATGATCCGGAGTGTATATAAGAAAACACTGCAGAGTGTCCCATGCCAGCTGCATCTATTTGGGGACATGGTCAACTCCCTCAGTGCTGGGGGGCGGGGGGTTAACTGGTTACTTGGGCACATGGAAGTAAATGGCAAGAAAAGTAACTTTTAAAGTTTAGAGGCAGGAAAGGAGGGAATGGGAGGGGGCTCATTTGTCAATAATTCTATTCTGTTGTAAGTACCAGATTTGTATCGGTAAGAGTCAAGCAAAGGAATGGGCTCTCACTCCCTGCGGTCAGGTTGGTCAAGCTGGAAAGGATTGACAGCACTGAGCACTGAAGAGGTGGAGAAGATGGTGAGACTCTCATACTGGCGCATCTGTAGAAGGCGAGTTGGCAAACATGATCAAAATGTAAGGACTGGCCATGCCCGCCTCACCTTGAGGGTGCTCCTTATTGGAGCAGCATGAAAAGCAAGCTTAGGGTGAAAGGGGAGCCACTTACGATATTACTGGGGGCCAGACTGGGGTTCTGAGAGCTGGGGTGGGGCTGAGACAGGTCAAATCAGGCAACTGATGGTGAGCCTGGTACCAGCACAGGCCCCAAACCAACCTCTCCTTGTCCCCAGCAACCTTACCTGGTGCAAGGAGGGCAGGCGTGAAGAGATGGTGGTAGAAGGGGAGCGATGGAAGGCTGGCAGCTGCAGAGGTGGGTAAGAACAGGTAGGTTGGCTGAATGAGTACAGGACCGTGAGGGCTGGAGCCGAAGCTCATGATGACCTCTGATGCTGGGGAGGAGGCTGGGCAGGGAAGATGGCTCACCCTCACCAGGAACAAAACCACGGTCTCCTTGAACAAGCCCAGGAACATACATACCTGATCCTCCTTGAAGGATTTTTTTTCTGCTATTGAACTGGACTGGATGAAGACGCCGAGGTCTTGGGTGTCCACTGGCAGAGTTCCACTGAGACTGGCCACTCGGCACCAGCCTTCTCCTCACTGGCTACTCACTCCAACAGTGGCAGCAACCACACCCGCCCGGCCGCCCCGTAGCTTCCAGCTTCCCTGCAGCTTGAGGGTAGGCCCAACGCTGCTCCATTTAAGCTAGAGGGTGGAGCCAAAGATGGTCACGTGGGTGGGGCAGGCCTGGTCACCTGGGTGTGATTTTGGATGACTTGGAGCGGGTAGGGAGGAGGCTGATTGGATTCAGCCATTTCGTTGTTTCCAGAAACGAAGACTGCCAGACCCAAGGGAAGCCAGTGATCTTTGGAATCTGGAGAAGGATCTGAGGCCTGAGGTCACGGTGCAGGAGCTGGGTAACCCTGCTGGGTAATGAGGAACCTGCCTGACTCCATTTTGAAGTCAGGCGCCATTAAGCTGTATTGTTAAAAGTCAGTTTCCATGTACTGCTAGAGCTGAGTTGTTGGGTCTTGTTTGGTTGGTTGTTTTGTTTGTTTTTGTTGGTTTTGGTGGTTTTGAAACAGGATTTCTCTGTGTAGCCTTGGCCATCCTGATCTCACCCTGTAGACCAAGCTGGCCTCAAACTCAGATTTGCCTGCCTCTGCCTCCTGAGTGCTGGGATTAAAGGTGTGTGCCAATTGTTAAGTCTGTTTCCTGGATCCTGACCTCCCAAAACCATGACGTTGATGTTTCTTGGGGTTTTTTTTTTTCCTCTTTTACCCTCCTTAATCACTAGGTGACCACCTTTGGGGGGGGGGGTTAGATTTTTCTGTATTTATTGCCCCATTGTGTCTCTTCTGTAAACATGCTTTGTATCTATTCTTTAAATTGACTCCTTAAAAAGGCCCAAGAAGTAGACTCCAGGCTGCTCTCTTTAACCAGACTTAGGAAGTAGTGCTGGCCTGCTCTTGGGTATATAGGAGCCAGTCATGATAAGCTAAATGGAAACAGAGCACCCAAAGGAAGTTCTTTACTTCCAACCATTATCACCTGCCAGAGTAGGACTCAGCCACAAGTTTAATAGAGGCCTGAGTCTCAGTAGTTTTACCCTGAAGCAATAGCTGGTTGCAGGAAGGACCATAAACTAAGATTACCTGAGCACCATCCAGGAACAGACCATCCAAAGGAAATGCCTAAAGTTCCAACTGCTGTAGATAGGATCACCTGCCAGCACACACTCACCAGGACACCCCTAGACAAGTGTCAGTCAGTCACGAGTCCTGAACCTCAGAAACTCCTCACCCCCACCTTTACTACTATAAAAACCCAACTCTGAATGAGCTCGGGGCTCTCCGTTTATTCCAATACATTGGACATGCGGAGAGACCACGTTTGCAAACTTGCATAAAATAAAGGCTCTTTGCTTTATATATGGGACTCGGTCTCCTTGTTTGCTTTTGGGGAACTTCGCGGATTTGGGCATAACAGGTGTACCCCAACAAAATCAAGCTTGCTTCAAATCTGGCTCAAAACAGCGACAAAGACCTTATCCTTGTCTGGTGGGATTAGCAGTAAGAGGTCTGGAGCAGAGGGGCCCAGGCCCTGGGGGAGGAAATGCCCTTCCAGGAACCTGACAATTGAGAGACAGGGACTGGATCAGGCAGGTAAGTGGTCCCACCTGCCACCATCCTGGGGCTGAGGAGTTTTGGTTAGAACAGGTGAGTCTGGGTTTGATCCTCCTCAGTTAGGCTGTGATTTGGTGTGGAGGGCCAGTGTTAGAAATGGCCAGGAGGTTTGGAAGGCCCTGGACCTGCAGGGTCCCTGATCACGGGGAGAAGGGTTTTAGACCTGTCCTGTTCATCCAGCATCCAGCTGCGAGGAAAAGGAGGGGTGTGTAGTTAGGGCAAAGCACTCCTGTGCCTACTTTCTAATTGCTAAACTGAGATAACCATCATGTCTGCCCCACTGCTTTGGAACTCTTGATTAGGCCTTATCCTAGCAGTGGGTGTTTTAAATGCATCTTTGGCGATAACTCTGGGTTTGCCTGCTTCTCCTGCATTCGTGTAGCTTTTAACTAACATGTTTTGAAGCCAATTATTTATGTAGTAAGGATCAGGCACCATTCCCCATACTTTCCAATTGGAGCACATTTAATCAATGAGCAATATTCCAACAATAGGAGACCAGTTCAGAAAATTATACGGTGAGGATTTTGAGAAAAATGTAATAAAAGTTTATTGATTAACAAGGAAAATTGCTCACGATACATTATGAAACCAGAAAAGCAAGTTACAGTGCAGTTTAGAGAAGCTGTGGAAAAGTTATGGATGCCGTGGTGGCGGCACATGCCGTGGTGGTGGCGTGGTGACCCTTGAGTGCTAGAACAATGGGAGACGATGTTTTGCAATTATATGCATACACATTTTCTGCTTTTTGATAGCAAAGATCTATTAGTTTGGTAATAGAAGATAAATTATCTGATAAGGATCCCATTATTTAAAATAGGAACTGGAGAAACAGCAGATGAAAGCCCTGAACATTCTGTTTGGTGAATAATAAGACGTTCGCTCGACAGAAGGAGAACAATGGGTGGGGAAAGACAGGTCCGCACTTAAAGATCTCGTTGTGGGTGATCTCGTCAACCTGGCTGGGTCGAGAAGTAGTGTGTGATTAGTAGAATCCAAGCGTGCCTGTGAGGGCATCTCCAGGGACAGCGACCCCAAGGCTCTCCCAGATGGATTCTCAGTAGCCACCTCACTGGGAGGAGGTGATCTGACTGGAGGAAGTGTGTCCCTGAGGCATGACATTAGAGCTCTGTCATGTCCTCTTGTCTTCCTGTAAACTCATCTGCTCCTTGCCACCAGGACTTTAGTGGCTGGGTTTCCAGGCCAGTCTCGGCTGTGTGAACTGGCCCTTCTGAAGCATGAGCAAAAACAATCCTTCCTCAGCTAGGTGGCTTCTGTCGGGTGTTCTGTCACAATGACAAAGTTTAATATAGGGCCAATGACATGGCTCAGTGGGGAAGGGTGATTGCTGCCAAGGCTAATGACCTGAGTTCAATCCCGAGTTCGGTCAAGACCTACATGGTGAAAGGAGTGAACTAACTCCCCGAAACTGTCATCCCATCTCCATGTGCACCCCATGATGTGTGTACCTGCCACACAAAATAATTAAATATTTTAAAACTAACATACAGCACCAGAGGAGAGACATCTGTGAGAGTCAGTTATGTTTTAAGTTTTAATTACTATGCCTAAGAGATTCATAAAACAAAAATGCCTCTGATCTGCAAGCCTCTTGCCCAAGGGCAGATAGTTCCTGAAGTGCTAGAGACTATTGTTTATGGGAGATAATAAGCCATGTGTTTTCACTTCCCTAAACAAGTTTGTTGATCCATCTGCACCGGATGTGCTTGATCACATGTGGGTGGGAGGTTCACAGGCAGGAAATATGTCTGGATGTAGGCTGAAGGTACGGCAGGATATATGCTTGCCCCTGACTGGGCCTGGTGGGAAGTGCAATGAATTGTGGATTTTCTTAAACCACTGTAAACTGAGATTCTGGGTCAGTTCCATGGGAACCCGGGTATGGAGCTGGCCCGAGCCCATTCACCTGACCAGTATTTAAAGCTTGCTTCAAATTTGGCTTTGAATTGGGGTAGTGGTTTTACTCTCGATCAGTGGGATCAACACATCCTCCAGCCTTAAGTATTTTCAGCATATCACATAGTCTAGAGGGCGTGTGGCAACACAGAGGCTGAAACGTGCACAGGAACGTGTGCAAGCACACACACACACACAACTAAAAGCTTCTGAGTCTGCAGGTCTGAGACAGGGTTGGTTTGTGGCTTTCTGTCAAGTTCTCTGGTGATGTTGATGCCACTTGTAAAACAGCCTTGCTCTGAAAGCCAGCTACCCCCAATGATGGCAAGACTTAGTCTGTTGCAAAGAATCCACTACTATCTGGCCCAGCGCTTTCTACAGAGCGTTACTGAGACATGTTTCCACTCCCAGCTGGAGGCCATGACCCCCTCGGAGGTCTCACTTCATGCCATGGCCCCTCAGAGATCTTTGTTCCTACATTAGCTTGAAGAGATTGGCTGTAACTATTTCCTGGTGCTATTGGCTGGGTTCAGTTCAGCTTTGTGCTGCTTTATGAAACAAAGAACTCAGGTATAAGTAATACACAAATACAACTGCCAGCAGCGTCTGTGACGAGAAGTGCCAAGACAAGGGAGGGTCAGGTTCCTCCAGCTGTAGGACCAGGCCGTGGCTCTGAAATGGCATTGGCCACAGCGGACATCGGGTGGTGCCCCACAGTGGCCACAGTCTCACACAAGCTGCATGAGTTGGTCCGGTGGAATTTACCCACAAACCCTCTCAGGCCAGGAACACCCTGTGGACGGGTGGCTGGCGACACTTCTAGTTTATTCAAAGCTCAATGAGCTGGATCTTCTTTCCTAGGCTGGTTTTATTATTTATATTTTTCCTAGAAAGTTGCCCATTTCATTAAGCATTTAAAGAATAATGATAATAATTATACGTGACACGGTCTTACGATTCAAAAATCTCTTTAGAAGTTAAATCCCATTTCTCTGTGGTGTGAATTCATCTGTTCCCTCCCACCCCATCTCCCTCTCCTTCTCACATTCTCTCACGGGTTGGCCAGCAGCCAACTTTGTGCGTTTTAAAAAAAAAATAGGATTTTATTGATAGATACTAATGGAAAACATTTAAAAACACGAAGTGATTTCTGCTTTTCAATGTATTCATGTTCCCCTGTCTGCAGGTTTGTTTTTTGGGTTTTTTGTTTTTGTTTTTTCCCTTCTCCTAGAATTTGGGATTTTTGGCTTGGTTACCTATTTTCTTTTTTATTATGAAGTAGCTCAAAACACTGAAAAGCACTGAGAACAAGATAATAAGTACCTACTCGGGCAATGTGGCAAGTTGAACAGACCTGTAGCCTGCCACACTGACTCCGGCGTGTGGAGGAGATCCAGTCCCTCTCACCTGCTCCTCACATCTCTGCTGCACCAATTTTGTGTGTGCATATGCATGTGCCTATGCGTGCGTGCGTGCGTGTATGTGTGTGTGTGTCAGTCGTGTGTAGACTTGTTTTGCACATGTTAAAGTTTGTGTTATCACACTCCACATTTCAGTTTGTAACTGTTTTTCCATCCACATGTTTCTGAGATCCAGCCTCGTTGGTAAGCTCACTACTATTCCCAGCTACGTGAAGTGCTGGGTTTGTGAGGGGAGAATGAACTCCCTGTTGGCGAACACGTGGGTGCCTGGGTTAGATGTTCCTTTTGCTCCACGTTCCCTCTGCTGTGTTCACTGTTGCTCCTTATGGCGTGTTGTGAAAATGAGGGAACTGGAACAGCAGCTTGTCCTGTTGCCTGTAGGTGCACGTGTCTGTCCACATGAGTGCAGCACCCTTGGAGGCCAGAAGAGGGGGGCAGATCCCCTGCAACTGGGCTAGTTAGTAGTGAATTATTTGACATGGTGCTGGGAACTGAACCCAGGTCCTCTGGAAGAACAGCAAGCACTCTTAACCACCAAGCCAGCTCTCCAGGTTTTGCCATTTTAAACACATTTTCCCATGCTTTGTTGTTGTCCCATTTTTGTGTGTGCACATATGTATGTGTGTGATGTGTGTGCATGCAAGCACGTTGTTGGAGAGAGTCTCATTTGCCTCTGTGTAGTCCATGGTAGCTGGCCTGAGGGCTTCTAGTCACTCTGTTCTGGCTCCTACATCCCCACAGCTGCACTGGGGCTGCAGATGCTCAATCCCACATCCACTTTAACATTGGTCCTGGGGCTTGAAGCTTACATCCTCAAGCCTGCCTGGTAAGAGCTCTGCCCACTGAGCCATCTTCCCAGCCTCCCCATCTTGGTGAATGTCACCATGCACACACATGCTTGCCATCTAGGCGTCCTTTCCTCTTGCTGCCTCGTCTTCTTCGCTCATCTTTTACTCGGCTCTGTCTTTTCCCTACCAGACTGTAGCAACTCCATCTTAAAAGCCAGCAGCTTAATCTCCATTAGTTACGGACATTTGTGCACCCCTTTCCTTCCGTGACTTGGATGTTTACTTTCACTTTTATTATCTTTAATTATTTAACATTTATTTATTTAGTGTTGGGGGGGGGCAGGTGCCATGGTGTGGAGGTCAGGAGAGAGCTTATGAGAGCTGGTTCGCTTCTTCCATCATACGGGTTCCAGGGGGCAGACTCGGGTCATCAGGCGGTAGGTGTCTTCACCCACTGAGCCAGTGTTGCTTCTTTTAATTTTATAGATTTTTGTATTATGGGCTGCATTTTCTCTTGTTCTGTGACTTCACCTCTCACTTCAGAGAAAAAAACAGTGGACTTTAGAAGTCCTTGAAGGTTTATTCTTCCTGATACTCAGATTCACTAACTCCTACCGAGTGCCAACAATTCATTTCCAGACTCACACCAACCCCTGGAGTCAGCATCAGACTCCACAGCTTTAAAAGCTCCAACTCCAGAGCCCGCCCTTCCTTCAGATGGCAGTTGATAGGGATCCTGGGACACCCATACTTCTGCTGGCTACATACAAACTTGGGGGTTCACCTAATGTTTCTCCTTAGTTTCTATAACTTGGTAATATGACTCAAAGAACTCAGGAAAAGCCAAGACGCCAAGCAGGCAGGGCATGAGAGAGGGTGCAGAACTCCCAGGCATGCCATCTTCCCAGCATTCTAGGGTTCAACTTGGAAGCTCTGTGTGAGCCAGCTGCCCACTATTGTGACAAAATGCCAATGACAGCCATGAAGAGGAACATTTTCATAGGCTTAAGGTTTCAGAGACTTCAGTCCCTGGTCTCTTGTCCCCATCACTTTGAGCCAGTGCTGAGGCAAAGCACTGAGATAGGGCAAGCTCAGCATAGCAAAGCTGGTCATCCATGAAAGGGTAGAAGCCAGTATAGAGGACCCAGGGCCCCACTGTTCCATTCAAGGTCACACTTCCAGTGACCTAACTTCCTCCAAACGGCTGCATCCCTTTGCAGTCACAAGGCAGGCAGGCAGGCAGGCAGGCAGGCAGGCAGGCAGGCAGGCAGGCAGGCAGGCAGGCAACCACAGTCTTTAGCACATGGTCTTTGGGGGACTTGGAAGACTCATCCATCACATCCTCTGAGTATTGTTGTTCAGAGAAAGCTTCTTTGAATAGGCATTAACATTCTTGGCTCTCCCAGGGTCAGGGCTGGAGCACTAACCTCCTCTGTCCAAACCTCCAGTCTTCCCGTCTTCCTGTACCCTGAGGCATGGTAGGTACTGTCAAATATGTGGTACATGGTGGACTTGAATATTATTCTCCCTCTCCTCATCCCTTTTCTCCCTTTCTCTCTCCCCCCTGTTCCTCCCTCTCCCCTAGTTTCTCTGTGTGTCTCTGTCTCTCTCTCTGTCTCTCTCTCTGTCTCTCTCTCTCTCTCTCTCTCTCTCTCTCTCTCTCTCTCTCTCTCTCTCTCTCTCTCCTTGGAGAGCACTGCCAGCCCATGTCCCCGATCTTCTCTGAACCTTCCCCTTCCCACTGTCATGCTTTACCCCAACCCTGTCACACACACACAATGACAGGGATAATATCAAATTGCAGACACCCCGCAGATGGCCCCCTGGTTGTTACTGGATTAGCCTAAAACAGCCTAATAATTCAATCTGCAAATCTGAGCTATTTGAAATATCTAGGACTTCACCCGCACATACAAAAAAAATCTATATTCTAACACCTTGAAATTCTGAGGAAGATTTGGGACCAGTTATGGGCCACAGAGGAAACCTCATCTTGTTCTTCTGAGTCACCACTACCCATCATAATGCGATCAATTAGAACCTGATGAGGAAAAGGGCTTAGAGGTTAGGAGTACATTAGCCCAGGAAGAGGACACAGGCTTAGTTTGCGGCATCCATATTGGGTAGTTTACAACTGTCCGTAGCTCCATCTTGATGGAATCTGTCCTCTCTGAGCACCTGTGTGCATGTGGTACACTAATGGCAAGCAGGTGCACACAACATATACATGTAAATAAAAGAATAAAACCAGGCTGGGGAGAGAGACTCCTAACTGGTCAAAGTGCCGAGAATGAATGACCATTGAGAGTTCAGACATATATGGGACGTCGTTACCAGTCTTCCCCAGTGATGTCATGCGACAGAAAGAATGCGAGAGCTGGAGGTGGGAAGGAGAACTGTGAAATGCTGTCCTCAGGACACATGGCATTGCACTGGTGACCTTCCAGCAGCTGCACAAGATCACATGATCAACAACAAGAGCAGTCAGCATGCCAGCAGCAACTTTTTTAAAAAAGGGCATGGGGTAGAAGGATGTGGAGGGGAGGGAAATGTGTTGGGGGCACTAGAGGGAGAAGGAGGAGTCTCTGAGGGTGAATATGATGGAGATTCATTGTTCATGTGTATGAACTCATCAAAGAATAAATAAGACTTATTCTACATGAAAAAGAAAAAATATTTTAAAAAATAATATAAATTTCTGAGCTTTCACACATTACTCTTGGAAATTAAAATGATACAGTGATATATAACTGCTGTGAGGAAAGACAGTGGGCGAGGACACCTCCCCTTGGAAAACTGAATACCGTAGTCAGCAAGGTTTGTGCTTGGCGACTGGACAGCTGGGTGACCTGAGCTGCTTCCTGTGAGCCTCTGGGATGGCCTCTGAAGCAATGGGTCCTGGGGAACAGTTTCCAGCACTGGCCCTAAGGAAGGTGCCTGCCTGTGGCCAGCACACAGATGATGATGTAGGTGACCCAAAGTCACTGGGGAGCACAGATAAGTTGCTTCCACCAAAGTGAAGGATCTCTGCTCAGCAAAGGTCATGAGACAACGGGGCAACGCCTAAAATGGTTGTGTCTACCACCAAATACGTCCCTGCAGACACAGCTCTGCCACAAGTAGAAGGATCAGCGTGCTCTGAGGGAAGGAGACAAATGACTGGAACAGACAGAACACAAAAACAAAAACCCCACAGGCTAGCAAATGGGAAAAGAGAACACTGCTTCTTGAGAGGAATGCAAATTAAAGCAACCAGAGGTCACTTTAGTCCCTCAGATCGTCAAAATACTAAAATTAGAGATGTGCCAGGCATTGGAACAGGCTCTTGGCAGGGCAGAGGAGGTGGTGAAGGTTCTCCCCTTGCTGACCACTGGGAGCTTCTACAAATTAAATATTCATACACACTCGATAGCCAGCAGTCTTAGGTCATTTTAGAGCTGTCAAGACACCCTGCAAGCTGAAGTCACTCAGGTCCTGAGAGGAGCTGGAAGCAGCTGATGGGGCTGCCCGCACGCCTTGGAAGGCTTGGATGGGAAGGCTGGGGTGTACACAGCAAGCTGGCAGTGCATCATTTCCCAGGCAGAAGCACAGTAGCATGGATGGACCCTAAAGACATCCCAGCAAGAAATGGGGAATCAGGAAGAGTCCTGGAGGTCAGAGCCTCCTCTGAAAAAAAGGTTTATTGCTGGGCGGTGGTGGCACATGCCTTTAATCCCAGCACTCAGGAGGCAGAGGCCGGTGGGTCTCTGTGAGTTCAAGGCCAACCTGGCCTACAGAGCAAGTTTCAGGACAGCTAAGACTACACAGAGAAACTCTGTCTTGAAAAATAAAAAAATTAAAAGGTTTTTGTTATACTTTATTTGTGGAGGTCTGAGGACAACTTCCTAGAGTTGTCTCTCCTTCTACCCTGTGGGTCCCAGGGATGGGACTCGGGTCATTATACTTGGCAACAAGCCCCTTTATCCACTGAGCCATCTCACCAGCCCCAGAGATGCTTTTTGATCTGACCCTAGCGATGAGGGCAGACATGAGGGTCACCCTCTGTAGGCTATACTGGATTCAGAATACTACAGGTCAGCAGGGAAGATGAGAGCCCCGCTGGGCTGAAGGCAAGAATGACCATGCAGCAGAAGCGGGGTGGGGCACATGCCACACAGGGCCGGGATGCCCACTGTCCCTCTACCATGCAATGGTGGGATGCCTCCACCACAGCCTCAGGGTTTCCTGGGAATACCAAAATCACCTTTCCTTGTCTGTCCCTCAAGACATCTGCAGCTGCCTTCCCAGGATGGCAGGGCTCCAACGCTGAGAAAACATTCAGCCAAGTCCTTATACCCAGGATGTGTTTGTCAGTGTTGTGTATATGGGGGGGGACCAGAGCAGGGCTGGCGGGGGGTGGTCATTTTTCTTTATCATTGTCTTGCTTTGCTCTCGGCAGCAGACAGATTTAACTGTGAGCAATCCCATGAGTAGCTTTCTTCTTCTGGACTCAGGGGCACGTGGGCTCATTACACTGTTCTCGGCTCCGGGGACCCTGCCAGTCATCACCCTCCACCCCATGGGCCATTATTCTACATTTCAGGTGGGTGGGACGTCCTTTGTGGAGCTCATTGTACTGTAGGCCATGTCTGCTTCAATGCCTGCTTTGCACTTGAGCGCTATTTTATGCAGATCCAAAAGCAAGCAACACTGAATTCTGAAGTACAGCTATGTGAAGTGCATTAATTTGGAGAGGATGGACTCATGATATCAAGGCTCGCCCAGTCTTTCTGGTGTCTATACAGCCTCATCCCAAGCAAGGCAGCTATTGTCCCGACTGTCTCCAGTGTAAGCCCCCAGCTCCAGGCCCAGCACCCTTCCTGCCCCACATCTGTGCCTCCACCTGCCCCATCAGTCCCAATCCCCACTGTCTTCTCTCTAACCTGCCCCGTGTCCTCATATTACTCCACTCTCTCCCGCTCTTCCCAGCTTGGTACTACTGTTCTAGAAACGCAAAAGTGCTTACCCCTTGGCTGAAGTATTCAGTGGCTCCCGGGCTACAGTTAGGAGCCTGTGTCCTGCTGCCCGTCCCCAGCACTGTCCATTCTCAATCCTGCTGGTGTCCCCAGTCCTGCACAGGGGTGAGGTCTCGGTCCCCTCCCTCTCCAGTGCCTTGCCAAAGACTTCCCCCTGCCTTTCTCCCTCCTGGGACCACAGCACGGCTCTGCTGGGAACCTAGCCCTGTTGACAGTATTTCTCTGTAGTTCCTTGCCCTTTGCTCCCTTGTCCTAAGGTGCTTCCACTATGGCCCAGTCACAAAAGGCATCCCACCTCTTCAGCTTTTGGATTCCGCAGGCCAGTAAGCCCTCTACCAAGCGATCCCATTCCATCCCACTGCTTCTTTTCTGAGCTTTCCTAGGCGTCCTGGGCCATGAGATGGAGTATCGTATTCTTCTTTGCTCTGACCTGAGGTCACTATGGTCAGCACTCCCTGTATGTCCCTCTGAGTTTTCTGATGGCCACACTGAGGCAGGGTTTATAGACTGTGAGGTCTCCCACATACAGCAGAAACTCTCCCTTTGTGTTGTGGGTAGGGCCAGCGTGATGGGTCATCCTTAACCTAGGTCCAAGTGGACAGTGTCCTCCGAATCCTCCATTCCTAGGCAGGCCATGAAGGTGACATCATGGTCCAAGTGCTGAACACAGCTCACACCTAGGCATCTCTGTCCAGGGAGTCAGAACCTCAGGCTGTTTTGTGGTGAGCCGTGAGTGCGAGGACACCAGCAGGACCCAATCAGGAGTGGAAATGCCAAGGCTACTCTGGAGGGTGTAGAGGGGGGCGAGTCTTCCAGTTAGGGGTGTGAGGACATGTGGTCCGTTTTCTCACTGGCCTCTGGCTTTTTATTATGTATGTATGTATGTATGTATGTATGTATGTATGTATGTATGTATGTGTTTGTTTATTTATTTATTGAGGCTGCCTGTGACTGTCATAGCAGCTGCCTGGCTTTCTCCAACTTAGGGAAGGAGTCATGGATCAGAGGCAGAATAAGTCCCCTGCCTTTGATAGGCTTCACAGTACCACTGAGATCAGTGAAATCCTGGATTTCTGGAAGAAAGACTAAGATCTTGGGTCTGATCCAGGATAGCCAGCACCACCTCTGCCTGGTATCACTTCTGCTCCTATAGCCCCTACCTCCAACTCCTTTCTTCCTGGGTCTGTCTCCTTCCCTACCCTCTCTTAATAGAGCATCCTTCCTGCCTATTCCTAATGCCCAACTATGGAGGAGTCCCTTCACCGCCCAACACCCACAGGACCCTGTGTTCTTTACTGGGCATGAGATCAGGGGGCTGGGTGACCCTGTGTCCTCAAACCTGGGACTATCTTCTCCCCCTCACAAAGAACCAGGTTCCAAAATTCCCACCCCAGAAATGCCTCCCACTGGAGGCCTTCCAAAGCCTCAGCACTCGCAAATTGCCTGTCTAGGTAACAGTTCACACTGGGCAGGAAGAGGATGGGGGACAGGAGGGAGCAGACATCTGAAATTCAACTGCAATTTGGAAATCTACCCAAAGGTTAGGCCATTTTCGTCCCCCCCCACCACACATGCAAATGCCATGCCTGTCACTAAACCCACCCACTGACTGAACTCTTTCACCTGCCACTCAGTCCTTAAGAAACAATCCCACAATCTTCCTTTTTAAAAGTCTCTCTAATTATTCTTGAGGTGGATGGGGGATTTCCATGTGTGTTCGGCTTTAATGTTAATGGCTCTCTCTCTACCCACCTCTTCACCTCCCTCCCTCCCTATCTCCATCCCTTCCCCCATCTCTTCTTTCACACAGAGATACTATCTGTCGTACTGTTAGTTGATCTTTATGTTTCTGCCTTCTGTGACATTGTCGGGGAGCCCTTCCTAGCATGTGCACTGTTGGGGAGCCCTTCCTAGCATGTGCACATCTCTTTTTTCACTGCATTTTTTTCCGGACCCTTCTGTAGAAAGTTCTGCGCCAGCAGCAGTTTGCTTCACACAGGCACTCAGAGGACCTCCATGTGTGACGGCTTCCTGGTCCCCAGCACCGTTCCTACCCACTCCTTACCAGTGCCAGTGTGGGAGCCGTGCTAGCTTAGACTGGGCCTGACAGCATTAGTGCTGTGTGCCCATGGCCTGCCACATGGTCACCCAGAGACACTCCGCCTTGGTGCTGGCCTTCTCCCAGAGCTGCTTCCAACAAACCCAAAAGTTCCCGTTGCCTAATGTCCCATCTCTGGATCACTCCCCTTGAGTTCCAGCTCCCCCATAGGGGTTCTACATCTTCAGCTTTGGTTCTGGCCATTCTTGTATAACAGAATTCCAGAACTCAACTCTGCACAATGAACAAAAACTCATGGGGCTTGCAATTCAGAGACTGGCAGGTCCAAGGAGCTGAATCTTGTCAGGACCTTCAGACTGTCTCACGCTGGGCAAGAGGGCAGAGCAGGTATGGGGCAGGGGCAGGTAGAACCCAACCACCTCATGCTGGGCAAAGGGCAGAGCAGGTATGGGGGGGTAGAACCCAACCACCTCATGCTGGGCAGGTGGGGGGATGGAACCCTCCGCAATGACTTTTGATAAGCCACACCCACCCATTCTGAATCACAGAGCCCATGAGAGCATTAGGAACAACAGGGGTTTGACAGGAGAGGACACATGCCAAAGACAGTGGCAGGGTAGGTTGTGGCTCCCTGTCCCCCTTGTGAATGTCCTCCAGTTCCTTTCCTCTGAGGGCTCCCACCTTCTCCCACACTCACCACCTCGCCTCCAGGTCTGATGAGGGAGGACAATCCCACAGATTTCACACCTACCGAAGACACACAAGGGGGCCTGCCTCTCCCTGGGGGCTGGACAGGGTTGAGCACCATTCAGAGTGGCTGTTAAACACTGTTGAAACCCACATTAACGTGGATTAGCTTACTATAAGCACTCCTAATGTTTATTTTCCTGTGACTGTGCAAAATTGCTGGGGGTGGGGCTACTTGACTCCTAATTGACAGCTGCTGGCCCCATACAGAGAAGGGAATAGGTACTTGTAATTAATTGAGGGTCTTCAGTGAAGTGGTCTGACACAGGGAATATAACCAACAGCTTTCCCATGAGCACCAACCACCACTGAGAACACCTGAGTGAGGTTCCCGGTGTCCAGGGGACTGATCCCAGGACTGTGATACTCAGGTTCCCTTTCCTTAAATGGCCTCTGGGTTATTTGGAATAGCTGATAGCAAACACTCCGGTCATTGATATGCTTCTGTACAGAAAGGGTACAGACCCACGTCTCATCATTCCCTACGGTATGCAGTGCAGGTCTGCCCCCTCTGCACAGGCTCTAGATGTATGCAACCTGCGACTGGCAGACTCTGCTGCAGGTGTGGAGCCTGTGGGTTCAAGGACCAACTTCCCCGTGAGAATGAGCTCATTGTGACACCAGAGCCCTTCAAGCCACCACTGATTCTTTACAAGTGGCTGAGGCTGCCACCATCTCCTTTCCCACACAGAATCCACAGTGACTTGGGGTGGACAGGGTATATATAGTAGCTACCTGGTAGGACTGGAGACTTGCAACCCACCCCCAGTTCTTTAACGAATGTCAAGACAGCCCTAAGAAGAACACACTTCAGAACAAGAACAATCCTAGACCAGCAGAAAATGTGCCGATTCCCTGGAGTAAGAGAGCGAGTGGGTCTGATGAAGGAAAACTAACTCCATAAGAGCCAGGTATGTTCTGGAACATTCTGTATGCCCCCCCTCCCCCACTAGGCTGTGGCCATGAAAGAAAGCAGTGTGTTAGACTAAAGGAGAAACTTACTGGCAGAGATCAAACTGAGATGTGATGGAGGTTATTGCTGCAAAAATAAGAAACAGGTGTCATGAAGATCTAGCTAGAGATCGGAAGCAAAAGCTCATTATAGAACTCAGAGAGAGACAGAGGGCTACACACCACACAGAGAAGAAGGCAGCAGTGGCCAGGATACCAGGGACACAGTTAGTTATCTGTCAGTCACTCACTGCATCTAACCATCCAAGGGGTCCTGAGCCCCAGATCAGTCAGGGCCTTGCTGGCTGCAGCAGAGGGCGAGTCCCTGGCCACCAGGAACAGAAAGAACTGGGAAGTATTGTGGATCTGAGCTGGGCAGTCAGTCAGGTTTGGAATGTGTCCTTAGGGGAGGGCCGATAGGTCCCGCCCTTTGCCTTGTCCTAGGGAGGTGTTGTTCTCAAAACTGTGGCTTTCCACCTAGAAGGTGTGTTAAGAACACTTCCTGCCAGCTCTACTGCACTGGCAGCTTCTTCCCAGCCATAGGAATGGGCTACGAGCTGCTTCACCCTCCCCTGCTGACTGAATCATTCCCGGGGCCCTGTCCTGTTTACAGAAAAGAAACCGAGTCACCAGACAGCGGTGGTGAGGAGCTAGAAGAGAGAGGATGACCTGACTCGGGCTCTGGATTGGTGCCTTCCCCACCTCCTTCCCTGTCTTAGTTTGCTCTCTGTTGCTCTGATAAACACCATGGCCAACAGCAACGTGGAGAGAAAAGGGTTTAGTTTACTTGAGTGCTTACAGTTCATTGTGAGGGGAAGTCAGGGAAGGAACCTGGAACTGAAGCAAAGGCTAGGGAGCTCTGTTTACCATCTTGCTCAGCCTGCTTTCTTATACAGCCAGAGACCATAGTAGGCTGGGCCCTGCTACTCAGTCATAAATCCAGAAACTGTCCACAACAGGCCTACAGTTGATGGAAGTATTTTCTCCACTGTGCTTTCTTCTTTCCAGAAGATGTTAGCTTATGTCAAGTTGACAGAAAAATGAACCAACACGTTGCCGCTTGGGTCATCTCATCTACCCCTGGACATTCAAGATCAGGTACTGCCAGGGCCAGTGTCCAGCAAGACATCTCCCCTTGTTGCAGAAGCTGACCCTCTCATGTGAGCATATTTGTGTGGGCGTGAGATGAGGCAAAGGTGCTGCCTGATGGACTAATCCTGTGGGGTCAGCACCCTCCTGGCCTCTGTGACCTTTGTAACTCTTGTGGGTTGGGGTTGTGCATGTGAACTCAAGCACTCGGTCTGACTGTGGATTTGACCTTCCTGGAGTCACAGTTGACAGGTGGCCCTTGACCTTGGGATAAGTGGTTAGCTTCAGGCTTGTAGGGACTCTGGTCAAGCAGCAGCAAAGCCTTGGGCATGCAGTATTTATTAGGTCCTGGGAGCACTGACTGCCCCATACTAAGTTTCTGCCTCAGTGGCAGGAGTGCTCAGCCCTCACCTTACATCACCATTGTGAGGGCTGTGGAGCCTTTAGCAGGTGAGGCCTGGCTGGCGGAAGTAGGTCGCTGGGACAGGCATCTGAAGGTCTTATCTGCCGTAGCTCCAGCCAAGTTATCTGCTCTCTGGGCCACAGCCATGTGAGCAGTTGGCTCCTCTCACTCCCATTGTTGCAAATAGAGCCACTTCCCAGTGCATCTTCTGCCTCCATGATGGACATCTCAGTCTGAAACCATGAGCTGAAACCAAGCTTTTCTCCCGTAAGTTGTTCTGTCAGGAGTCCCGCCACAGCAGCACTAACACAGCCAACGTGCTGAGTGCCTGTCCAGCCATCTAGAGCATAGCCTGTCTGTGCTCTGTTCCCCACCTGCCCAAGGACAGTGACCAGAGCCCTGACCTGGTCAGACTCAAGTGACTCCCTCACTTAACGTACCTCTCCACTATAGCCAGACGGTGGCAGGATCCCCAACACTGCTGTGACCTTACTGGTTGCCTACCCAGCAAAGCTGCTGTCACCAAGCCTTGTCCTCTATTCTCAGCAGGACATGGGGGGGGGGGGCAGGTGCTGCCAGAGAACTGTGCTGAGGTTCTTGATGCCAAGGCCCATGGGTGTTTGGGGCACTGTGCACAAACTCTTCGTTACCAAAAGGCTCTGATCTTATCTCATGTCCTTCCTCTCCTCCAGGGCTGGGTCCCCAGGGTTCAGTGTTCTGATTCTTAGCAGCACAGGGACCTGAAAGCAGGGAGGATGCCTGACCAGGAGCCAGTGACGCCTTTGGAACAGGGCTCTGTAGGCCTAATGGCTCTGGCCAGGCAATTATTTTTAACGAATCTTCTCTCTCACAGGTGATGGGGCCCCTTGTCAGAACTCTGGGAGGTAAATGGGTATCCCCTCCAGCCTCTGTGTTTTAAAATGAAATTCTGCATTGCCTATGGAGAAGTAGCACTAACCACAGTCCAGGAAGAGGATTGACTGAAAGCCAAGCCATGCACAGGCAAGGCCAGTTTCTCAGTCCGCAAAGCATGGGGCTGGAGTTGACCACCTGCTCACACTCAGGTGCTTGGAACTGGTGCCTCCTGAGCTGAGTCCTATCCAGGCCGCCCAACTCTCCTCTCTTTCTTTGGAACATGATTCAGAGGCAGAGACGGCAGTGTCCCTGAGCCTTCTCCCAGACATAAGGACTTCTTCCTAGGGACACTCTCTGTTGTGCACACACCATGTACCCTGCCTTATGTGGTCCAGTGAATCCCACACAGCTGGAACAGCGAGCTACTAGGTTGGAGTTCTAACAGGCCTGCTGCTTCTGAATGGAAGCACACAGGCAGGGTAGGTGGGGGAGGAACACAGGCTGCTCCTTGGGTGGGGTGGAGGTCTGGGGTTCTGAGCAGGGGACAAGATGGAGTCACTCCTGAGGCTACTCTTTTGTTTACTGCTCAGCTGGGTCTTGCTCTAAACCCTCCCAACCGAGGGCTGGCCTAGGGCTTCCTGGGCAAGCAGACCTTCTACAAGGGGCTTCAGTTCACATCAGACCCAGTGTCTCCAATCTTAGACCCCTTCCGGGACCCTGACTCATACACAGCTGAGGCCACAAGGGTGAGAGTCTGCTCTCCACAGAATGAGCTCAGCTTCACAAGGAGGCCCTGACTGACTCTCTGCCCAACCTCCTGAAGACGCCTAGATCCACATCTGTACTGACCTCTGACCCTAGCTGCCCACTCACTTTGATCTCAGACACCCCCTGACCCTTGACCCCAGCCCACACTGACTCCTGGCACTAGGTTGACCCAGCTTTGAAACCAACTGAACTGATCATTAGATTGTTTATGAACTTGAACTTGGCCTTGGCTATGGCTTCACACTGATCCCACCATACATACTGCTGTGACCTCCCTTCGGAGAACCTGGAGCAGACAGAGGGCCTTGGTCCCAGGAGTCCCAGGAATGGACAGAGTGGTGCATGGGGTCTAAGACACTGTTCCCTGTGTCTCTACAGTTCAGAGCTGAGCTGGTGATGAGCTCTCAGGATGAGGTCACTGCCCACTGTTGACCATCAAGGTGCTGGGTGACTGGAGCAGTCATGTGCCTTTTCTAGGGGCTCAGTCTGCTTAAGTGTTAAATCCAGGATCTGGTGAATGCCAGAGAGGCACAAGAAACAAGTGGAAAGGCAGCAGCTTGGCGCAGATCAATCGACATAATGCATTTAAGATGCCTAGCACAGCGCTAAACACATCCTAAGTGTCCAATAAATGTGGGTTATTAATGTGGCTATTAATAATCCAGCCTGCCCACTTCAGTGAGCAGACACTGGGGCAGACAGTGAGGAAAGCAGGCAGGTGCTGCCCTGGGCAGCAGACATCATCATGAGAGGCAGCTTCGCCAGAGCATCGGAGTCAGGGACTGTGCAGGGGAATCAATGACAGAAGCAGCCCTGAAACCAGTCCTGCCTCAAAGGAGATGACACCAACCCAGGAAGCAGCTCCTCTTCCCCTCCTGTTGATGCTCTGGACCTTCACTACAGCCTATGATCCCGATGCAGCACAGGGATGTGAGGAACTGTAGGGTAGTGCTGGGCTCATGTGTGTGAGCATTGCCTGGAGCCTGTTAGTAAAGGTAGCCCCACCCAGCAGAAAAGTCTGATGTCATTCCATCCTTTATGACTTGACAGCTAGAGAGGAAGCTGGGAGAGGGGCAACAGGAAAGGGACAGGAGCGAGCTCTCCCTACCCATCCCCTGGCCCTGGGAAGGCATCTCTGAGGAGCCTTTGATGGAGGCTACCCCATTCTCCAAGTACCCCCAGGGGCAGGGAGGAGCCATGCTGTCATCTCCTAGCTGAGATTTCACCTTCAGCCCCCTCCCCTGCTTTCCTGTCTCCTCTCCCCTCCCCAAAGTTATTCCTGCAGCATTTTGCTGCAAACAACTGGCCTTGCCCAGAGGACCGGGGAGACAAGGCCATATCTGGATGCTCAGCCCTTTGCCTGCATCTTTTCTCATCCAAGCCTTCTTCCATCAGTGGTCCTAAGGGTGCTGTACGGGAGCTGTTATCATACAGACACCATCCACCTTAGAACTGAATGGCCCAGAGAACATGGCTAAGCTGCAGTGGCCTGTGGGGCAAGGGTTGAGAAGCTGGTGGCGAGGCACAGCAGGTTCCTAACAGGTAACTTCTAGGTCAATAGGAAGCCACTGAAGGTTTTTAGGTGGGGTGGACATTTGAAATTCTAGAAATTTTAGTGTGCAAGAAAGCAAGACCCAAGAGGAAGATTTGTTAGCAGCCCTTGCTGCAGCTCTAGGGTGGCGCTGGTTCTGACTCCAGATGTTTTGGAAATGAACAGAGGAGGGGTGGAAATAGACAGGTAAATGTTGAGGTAGAATGTTCTAATCAGGGCATACTGAGGTTTCCTGGGTACGTATCTGTGCTGGTTCTTGTTTTTTTTTTTTTTTTTTTTTTTTTTTTTTTTGTCAATTTGAAACAAGCTAGAGTCATCTGGGACAAAGAAACTTCAGTTGAGAAGATGCCACCATAATATTGGGGGCAAATGCATGGGGCACTTTCTTGATTAATGATTGATGCAGGAGGGCCCCTCCCACAGTGGTTGGTACCAACCTTGGACAGGTAGCTGAGCAAGTCACAGGAAACAAGCCAGTAGGTAGTGTTCCTCCGTAGCCTCTGCTTCAGTTCCTGCCGCTCCACCTGCATGAGTTCCTGAGCTGGTTTCCCTCAGTGATGGACAGTGATCAGGACATATAAGCCGAATAAACAGTTTCCTTCCCAAATTGTCTTCGGCTGTGGTATTTTTCATGGCAATAGAAAGCAACCCAGGATAGCATCTTAAAGGAACTCTATGCTCACAGTATTGGTAAACCAGCAAGTAACTCTTGAATTCCCTGTGGATGCCAACACTTTCTCAATTTAACTTAGTTCTAGCTCTGAGTCCCTAGAGTAAACACAGATCCCGTAGGTTCTATGCTCAGTCTTACAAGACTGTCCCAATTTGGGTACCAGCTGCAGGTCTTGGTCACCTAGGCTTCCACTGATCTGCCTGTAGAGCAGGATCCTGCAATCCCTGCTCATGCTGGGTGATTTTCTAGGACGACTTAGAGAACTTGGGGTCACCATTTGGAGACTGGGTTGCTTCGAAAGAGGAGATGGGCAGTCTGAAGAGGCTCACAGTGCAAGTTTGGAAAGGGTCCCACGCTCTGTGCCCATAGTATTTGGGGTGTCCCTCCCTTCTGGTATGATGATGCCCTCTCCGGCCTGTATGATCTCTGAACCTCGTCCATCAAGGTTTCTCTGGAGCCTCCATTAGATAATTCTGATTAACTGCAATACTGGCCATGGTGATATCTATCCAGGTTTCTCATCTTCAAGCTTCAGGAAGGCTGTGAAAGCTCAAACCCTGTGGTCACATGACTAGTTCCCCTGGAAACCGTCAGCATCCACTGAAATATTCTGTGGCTATTTGTTTTATAAGAATAAACTTAGGTATGTTCTTTAAACAATTGCTATGAATGAAACAAAGATACTCCTTTTGATTCTGTGACTCAGGAAACTCCAAGAGTCCCAGAGAAAGGAACTGGAACCAAACAAGATATTAATCTGCTGTGTTACACTGGGAACTTCGTGTCAGGAGTCAAGGCCAGAGGTCAAACGTTATACACACAGCACCTTGACAGATGCAGAGGACTCTTCAGGAAAAGCACATTCTGTGGGGACAGTGACACTTGTTTGAGAGGCAAGGACAGGTTCCTGTGCAAACGTTCGGCTGTTTAGTTGAACTCGTGACCTGAGGCCCTAGGGAGAAAGAGACAGATTAACTTGAGGACTTGCCAATCCACCAAACTGTAGCGTGTGCGAGGCCTCCAGGACAACATGGAGAATCTATTTATATAGTCTGCTCTAAAATTAAGCATGATTAAAGCCATTATTGTGATTCCGAGTTTTATTAAAGATCCTAGACAGTGAAGTAAGACAAGAAAAAAAGAACAAAACTGGAGACAAATAACTAAGCAGCACTAGGATGGCTTAGCTATGGAGCGCATATTCAAATACACACTCGATATACAACTTAATTGAGCATCTACCCAGCACCGAGAACCTTAGAAAGGCTGCTACAGTCTAACCAGCAACAGAAACAACAGATCCAAATGGAAATGAACCCAGGTAAAGTTGTAAAGATCCTGTGTAGAAAATCAGTAGAATTTCCCTGAAGGATATTAGGACCCAAATAAATGAAAAGGTAGCCTGTGTTTATGAATTGGAAAGTTTAATATTCTGATCTAATCATCTCAGATTTATGAGATGATTACACAATATGCCAATCAAAACTCAACAGGGTCTTTTGCAGAAACTGACAATTCGATATGAAAATTAACATAGGAGAGACACTCGGAGACAGCTCTGAAAAGAAAGGCGGGTGTGCTGTGCCAGACGTGGAAATTTATTGCAGGGTTTTAGCAATGAATACTGTGTGTAGTGTCAGTGTGGGGTAAACAGAGCACACACATCCCCAGTAGAATCGTGTTGGTCCAGAAGGGTCTGGGGTGGGCACAGCCTGTCACACCGAATTCCCAGCAAGTGAGGGAAGAGGCCGCTTCAATCGTTACACCTGGAAGAATTGGCTTTCTGTTCCCTCTGTGTGTGATGCACCCCGCTCTGCTCGAAATGGATTAAGAACTACAGCAGAGCAAATGTCAGAAGCAAGAAATCATATTACTGAAAGAAAGTCTAGGTGAGAATTTCTGATCTCTAGGCAATGCAGGGTTTCTTAAAGTACAAAAAGCTCTCTAGCAAAGGGAGAGGTGAAGAGTTGGAAAACACCATGAACTTCTGAAAATCGGGAACAATCCAGACGAAGTAAAAAGGCTGCAGTGTGGGAAGCCTCTTACAAAGCAAATTGCTGACAAAGAGGCATCAAGGTGGGGTAGACACCTAAATCCATAAGAAAGAGAAAAGCAAAAGCAAACTCCAGCGGGCAAAGATTAAGCAGCCAACATGGAACAGAGAGCATTGCTGGAACTCTGAGAGACAGGAGCCGTTGCTGCTGTAGACACAAGCCCCGAGATTCCAATCTATTGGCAAAATAGTAAGAAATCGGATAATGCAGACTGTGTGTGTGTGTGAAGCAGAGGCCTCCCGTGTGCCTGAACTGTCGCTCCTGTGTCACCCAGAAGGGTTCCCTCCTCATATACACCTAAGACAAAGCCTGCATGTGTCTACCCAAAAACAAGCCCCAAATGCTCTCAGCAACGCTACCTAGTGGGAAAGAAGCTGGAAAGAGCCTGTGGTTAGGGCAGGAGGCAAAACACCCGATCAAAGCAAGACAGCGTAAAGGGGGGAAGAGCATCTCTGACTCCGGATGTCAGGAGTTTCGTTTCATTGCCCAGGCCCAAGGAAAGGCAGAAAGAACTGTCATGGCAGCCGGACACGTGAGAAAGCCCTCCTCTCAACGAGGTGCAGAACCAAGAGAGAGACCGGGACTGAAGATAAATTGTGTCCTTTAAATATGCTGTGACCTACTTCCTGAAAGTCCCCACATCCCAAGTTACAATGGCATCAGTGTGTTAACCCATTGATCATCGTCACCAGCTGGGGGCCATGCCTTTGACACATGAGCCTTTTGGGAGACACTTCACACCCAAACCACAGCCTCAGGTCCAAAGACCATCCACACGGAAATGGATAAGTTGAGGTACACACAGACAGGATGTCATACAACAGTAACAACAAAGGACCTCCACATAGGCACAACCATAATTAATACTAAGAGCATGTGTGGGGACCCTACCTCAGGAAATAATGAATAGTCCTGGTCCCCTGAACTGACATCGAGAGGAGCACCGATGCCTGCCCGTCTGGGCCTCTCTAATAGAATTGTGGGGGAAACAACACAGCAAGACCAAACTTCCGGGTGGTTTGCCACACGCAGGCTGTGGTTTCACAGTGAGCCCTGAAACCCGTGGTGATGTCTAATTGCCACTGTGATGATAAAAAATGAGACCATCAGAGACTCAGGGACTCTGCTCACAGGAACAGGTTATAATGGAATCCAGCTAGGATATTTCAGCAGCTCTTACTCACTGACTGTCACCCCCCCAGTCTTCTCACTAGCTACCACCAGTTGCGTGAGGTGTCGCCACCCCCAGTCCCATGCATTATGTCAGCTTCTGTTTGTGATAAATCACAGCTTGTGGTTTTCTGTCACAGAGGCAAAAAATGGACGGAGCCAGCACTCTAGATAAAGAGCACTCCATATCTTTCACTCTTTCCGCGGCCCTACACAAAGACCCTTCCATGGGAGCTGAAGGAATGGTTCAGCGGTTAAGACACTGCCCTTGCAGAGGACCCAAGGTCTGTTCTCATCACACACAACCACCTGTAACTCCAGAGGCCAAAAACCTCTTCTGGTCTCTGAGGGCACTGCATGCACATACACAAGCCCATACAAGCACACAATTCAAAATAAATACAGGGATGGTCTAGAATATTATTTTAAGGTATGTTGCTTTTGTCATGCTGCAGGATGGAAAGACGGCAGTAGTTACAATCTCTTGCTGATCTTTCCAATTTTGGTCCTTAGCACCCAACTTGTGTGGCTCACAGCTGCCTCTAAGCCTAGCTCCAGGGGATCTGATGAATTCTTCTGGTCTCCAAGGCATTGCATTCACTTGAATGCACACAAACATAATTAAAGCTGGGCATGGTGGTGCACGCCTTTAATCCTAGCACTCAGGGGGCAGAGGCAGGCAGATTGCTGAGTTTGAGGCCAGCCTGGTCAACAGAGTGAGTTCCAGAACAGTCAGGGCTACACAGAGAAACCCTATCTTGAAAAATCAAAACCAAACAAACAAGCAAAAAACATAATTAAAAATAAAAATATATGTTTTTTTAAAGACCCAGCTATTTTCCCCTTCTCCAGTTGTATGCCAGGATCTCCCCCTACCCCCCCCCCAAAAAAATAATCCAATACTATCTTAGTGTTTCAATTGCTATGAAGAAACACTATGACCACAGCAACTTTTATAAAGGAAATTATTTCATTGAGGCTGGTTTACAGTTTCAGAAGTTTAGTCCATTGCCATCAAGGCAAGAAACATGGTAGTTTGCAGGCAGGCCTGGTGCTGGAGAAGGAGCTGAGAGTTCTGCATCTTGTTCTGTAGGCAACAGGAAATGAACTATCTACCATACTGAGTGTAGCTTGAGCAAAGGAGACCTCAAAACCCCACTCCCATACTGACACACTTCCTCCTACAAGGCCACACCTACTCCAACAAAGCCACCCCTCCTAATAGTACAGAAGTTCTGAGCAGCACTGAACTCTCTGGATGAAGGAGAATGACTCCATCCTGTTTTGAAATAAGAGTCTGCTGTATCCTCTGAGTGTCTTCTAGTTCACAGCTGCCATTCCTGATGCCCAGGTTAGATCCACACCCATGTACTAATCCACTGGGCTGATATTCACTGATGTTCATATTAAAGTTGGGGAAATGGAGGCCTAAGGAGCTTACAGGATATGGATATAGCTGCTCAACTTGTACATGGGAGGGAAATCAGGATTGGAGCCCAAGCCAGCCACCAGCGAAGACTGATAGTGCCTTCCCTGTGCAAGACCAGGAAGAGCATCGATGGAAGAAATAAAGGAATGTGGGCAAAAGCCAGAGCAAAGCTTGAGGCCAAGTGTGGAGGCTGTGATGGTGGCCCACTGTGGAGCCCACAGGCCAGGGCTGAGCTCTGCGACACATGCGGTGGATGGCGTTGAGGCACTGGGCTCATAGGTGATGGATGGCCAGGAGAGCCCATGTTGGGGGAATAACTGGCTTTTTTCACTTGCGGAGAAGGGGACCTCTTCCAAGATCCCATGAGGAGCAGAATCATCAAGCAAGGGCCAAAGAATGCCCCTTCTCTGCCTTAAACTTTCCTCATAGTGAAGGGGCCTCAAGAGAAGCCAGCACAGATTCACTTGTGTGGTCATGGGACACCACCCCACCCCCAACACAAAGATCCAATAAAGCCACATTGGAAGGGCAGGTTAGCGATGTAGGTCGCAGCGGTCAATGTTTGGCTTAGGCAGCAGAACACAATGGAGAACCTGCAGGTGCAGGCACCTGAGAGCAGCTTTCATAGGGGTGACTCTCTCATCTGAGAACTACTTAAGCAAAGACAGGAGACTTTATAAAATGAGAATGTTACAAAATAAAATGAGATCTTTTTACCCTTGGTGCTGGGGATGAGCTCAGAGCCTTGGGCCCACCAAGCACAGTCCCTTCCCAGGCCCCAAATGAGCCTTATAATTCAGAAATATAGATCAAATGACCTCCTATAATAGTAGGTTTAGGGGCCAGCAAGACAGCTCAGTAATTAAAGAAGCTTGCCACCAAGGTTGATGACCTAGGTTCGATCCCAGGGATACACGTGGTAGAGAGAACAGGCTCCTGAGAACTGTCCTCTGGCCTTTGCCTTTAGGTTTAAAAAGAACAAAATGGACCGTTAAGAATCAATCAAACCTAAATGAAAGAACTGACTGAATGTAGCATAAAAACTACTAAATCCAACACAGATACAAGAAAATAAGCCAGAATATGGAAAAGCGAAGAGCTCCTGAGTCAGACGAGGTATCAGAAGTCACGGGCAGCATCTGCCTGTGCTGTCACTCAGGAGTTTGAGTCTGAATTCCCACTGTAGCCCCTGAGCTCAACTTTGTCACCAGGGGAGAGCCGTGTCCAGGTTCCATGGGGAGGAGCCTTCACACAACAGACAGCAGAAATGGGGCTGTTTAAGACTGCTGGAAATCAGATCCCCTATAAAAGTTTAATAAGGCCCATCGGGCTTTCCATGCCCACAATGTCTCTGCACATGGGGTGAATGTTCCAAATACCTGTGACCTTGCTGCACAGAGTGGGGCAGGCACAGAGTGAGCCCATGCAGGAGGACAAGAGTCCCTGTGTCTAGGAACTGACGTTAGGAAGCAGTGGTGATGGCGAGAGGATGAAGTCAATTTCTCAATCAAAGGCAGAGCTATGAGGGACCCCATGCAGAAGAAAGACCAAGGTGGACAATGACCAGTGGCTTGGGGAATGGAGGCCCAAGAGTGATGGTCTAACATGTCATCTTATTTATATTTACTTATTGAATAGTTTATGTTTATAGATTTATTTTTGGTTTATGTGTATGAGTGTTTGCTTGCATGTATGTATATGTACCATGTATATACTCAGTGATATATAGCCAGGTGAGTGCTAGGAACCAAGCCCGGGTCCTCTGCAAGGGCAGCCAGTGTTCTTAAGCACTGAGCCAGCTCTCCAGCCCAGTATTTTTTTATTGATATTTATTGAGCTCTACATTTTTCTCTGCTCCCCTCCCTGACTCTCCCCTCCCCCTCTCAACCCTCCCCCAAGGTCCCCATGCTCCCAATTTACTCAGGAGATCTTATCTTTTTCTACTTTCTACTTCCCATGTTAATTAGATCTATGAAAGTCTCTCTTAGTGTCCACATTGTTGTCTAAGGTCTCTGGGATTGTGGTCTGTAGGCTGGCTTTCTTTGCTTAATGTTTAAAAACCACCTATGAGTGAGTACATGTGATAATTGTCTTTCTGTGTCTGAGTTACCTCACTCAAAATGATATTTTCTAGCTCCATCCATTTTCCTGCAAAATTCAAGATGTCGTTATTTTTTTCTGCTGTGTAGTACTCCATTGTGTAAATGTACCACATTTTCCTTATCCGTTCTTTGGTCAAGGGGCATTTAGGTTGTTTCTAGGTTCTGACTATGACAAACAAAGCTGCTATGAACATAGCTGAGCACATGTCCTTGTGGCACAATTGAGCATCCTTTGGATATATACCCAAAAGTGGTATTACTGGGTCTTGAGGAAGGTTGTTTCCTAATTTTCTGAGAAATCACCACACTGACATCCAAAGGGGCTGTACCCGCTTGCACTCCCACCAGCAATGCAGGAGTGTTCCTTTTTCCCCACAACCTCTCCAGCATAAGTTGTCATCAGTGTTTTTGATCTTCCAGCCCCTTATTTTTAATTACATGTATATGTGTGTGTTCAGTTGCTCTCAGAGGCCAAAAGGGGGTGTCAGGTACACCTGCAGCTAGAGTTAGAAGTGAGGCCCTGACATGGGCGCTGAGATCAGAACTCTGGAAGAACGATATACACTCTTCATGACCAAGCCCGCTCGCCCCTATATTTACTTATTGAATTTTTAGAAAAAGAACTGTAAAACTGTTGACCTCTGCTCACCAGTATTTATAATGAAGCAAACAATACCCATTTGGGAACCATTCTGCTACCATAGGGTTGTTATTCTGGCTTCTGCTGAATCATAGCCCAGATACTGAAAGGTCGAGCCTATGCGTAAGGAAAGAGTTGGGATGTGGGTGGGTGGGAGAAAAAGCATGTGGGCCAGTAATTTGTATTCATGACTGTTGTTCACAGATGTGTGTCAGCAGGTTCTAACTTGTCGGCGTTCCTCGTCACATGATCACATTTCCATGTGCTATCTCAACTATCCCACACGTTGTGACATTCGAATGCTTGAATTCTGACTTAATGTGAAGGAATGGTTCCCCAGAGGAGCCCTTTCAAATCTTGTTTAGCTAACTCAAAAAATCAGGATAATATCCTGTTTTTTATTATAGAATCCAAATCTCAGGGGCTGGAACTGGGCCTGGGACTTCATGGATGAAATGTTGCCTAACACACACAAGGCCCTGGGTTCGATCTCCGCACTTAGGAGGTGGAGGCAGGTGGACCAGAAGCCCAAGGTCCTCCCAGGTATACAGCAAATCCAGCTTCAGCCTGGGTTACTTGAGATCTTGTCTCAACAAAAAGAAAAGAAAAATCCCAGGACCAAAGCATTTTGGAAAGGTGCTAAGACAGCTCCAGGGGTGGAAGGGAGGAAGGTGTGTGTGTGTGGGGGGTTCTTCTGAGTAGAGGCTCCCAAGGGAAGCCTAACGTGCATTCCTCTGTGGCCAGATTGAGTGACATGGGAAAGAGGTGACCAATCCAAGAAAAGCAAGACTTCTGGCAAGCCCTGGTCATCCGGTCCTGGATAGCATCTAAGCTAACGATCACGAAACATGTCTGTGTGGGGTCTCCAGTGTTTCCAGGTAGGCTGGCGTCTCCCAGAGCAGCTCAGTCACCCCAAGATAGCAATCTGAATGCTAGGAGACCGGTACCTCAGATGGGGGCGAGAGGCCCGGGAGAACTTTCAGGTGTCCACTCTTTGCAGGCAGCCTCGGGATTTCTGTGATGTCCTATGGTGATGTCCAAGTGTGGCTTGACTCCACTGAGTCAGGCTGGAGTTTTACATTACAGAGACTAAGTGGGGTCTGGGAGAGGTGATGAGATTCTGCCCTGGTGACAGCGTTACTCCTGCGTGAACGGGAAGGTAGCAGAGCTGAGCCCCACAGCACAAGCAAGGCAGCCTGGGGGAAGGAAGAGGAGGCAGTGTGGGGAGAAAGCCACAGGTTTGCTGGAAGTGGAACTGTGCAGAGTATATACTGACCCCCAAGTACAAAAACAAGACCAGTCAGACAACTAACTAGGTAGGTAAGTAAAAAGTATGAAACAACTTAATAGTCAAGGCAATTCTAATTAGAACAAAAACAAGATAACATGTTTTTATCTAAGATATTGCCAAAAAAATTCCAGAGCCCCACCACGGCCTGCCAGGGATGACGCCTCACGCCGTGCACAGCTTGTGGGAGCTGGCATTGGGGAGAGCTAATCTGGATTCGATTTCTTAGTATCTATTAAAATAAGATAGACCATACCATTTTACATAGGGTTATGTTATTTTATCAAGTATTTTATCAACTTTTTAAGTTATAAGTTTGATAAGTTATTTTATCAACTTTAAAAAACAAAAACAGACTAGTCCTTAAGATCTGTTAGTAAACATGTGGCAAGGCCTGTGGCCATGGGAACGCTGTAGAAATGGCATATCTGGGACTTGTGCATCCTGTGTAGACATGCTAGCAAGGAGGAGGTGCATGTGTAGGGGTGCTGAGTGACAACCCTCAGGCTCACTAGAGATAACCACAAACCAGGGAACCCCACCATCCACTGTGTTCTTCACTGCTTTCAAGACCAGATGGAGGAGCCGTGGGATTCAAAGAGACAGTTGCCAAAGCACCTGCCACACACCAATGACACGTGTTTGGATCCTGAGCTTACTTCTGGATGATTCCAGAAGATGGTGTAGTTCAGAGGTGAAGTGCCCCCAACAGGCTCATTTGAACACTCGGTACCTGCTCAGCAGTGCTATTTGGGAAGTTTGGGAACTTCCTGGAGGTAGAGCCCCACTGGACAAAGTGAGTCACTAGGGATGCAGTTTGGTAGTTTATAGTCCTGCCCACTTCCCGTGATGATGCAATGTGACCAGAAGTCTTCCTCTTCAGCCTTCATGCAGCACCCGGCATCATAGACTGTATCCCCTCAAACTGTGAGCCAAGATAACCCTTCCTTAAATCGCTTCTTGTCAGGCATTTGATCTCAGCAACAAGAAAAGTGTGACTGACCTGGAGAGAACAGTCTTTGTGTAAAATCAAAGTACAGGGGCGACTTTAGAGCTGACCCATGTTGAGTGGTTTGTGTGGTTACAGGGAGACAGCAGCGATGGAGGGGGCCAAGCCTACCATCTTTTGTAATTTCAAAAGGAAACATTTTGCTTGTTTGGTTGGTTTTCTGAGACAGTGTTTCTCTGTGCAGCCCTGGCTGTCTTGGAACTCGCTCTGCAGACCAGGCTGGTCTCGAACTCACAGAGATTTTTACCTCCCCAGTACTGGGATCAAAGGCATGCGCCACCACTGCCCAGTAAAGAGAGTTTTTCTAAACACATCTTGCAGTGGTAGTTTGTGAAGAATTTAGTACAACCAAAGTCCAGGGGAAGGGTTTATTTAAAGAATAGTTGACTACATTAAAAAGTTCAGGATAAAACTCTTCTTGGACATTTTCTCTTAGAAACAAATATCAAATGATCTGGTGAAAAAAACCTTCATAAGTATAAATCCAATTTATAATTCACCTTTTATGGAGTACTGAAGACAGAAACTTCTTTAACTTGATCAGAGACACCCGTGAAAAAACCAACAGCAAATTCCCATTGATGATTTTAAAAAAATTAAAAGCATCTAAAATAGTGTCTCTCACTGAGGCCAAGAGGCTATTATCAAACTTTTCCTTACTTAGCCTTTTTTTTTGAAAGGGTCTCATTATGTGGTTCTAGCTGACCTGGAAATCACTATGTAGACCAAGCTGGCCTACAACCCAGAGATCTACCTACCTTGACCTCCAAAGTTCTGAGATTAAAGGCATGTCCCACCAGTACCCAGCCTCTTAAAAGTTTTAAATATGGCTTGCTCTCTCCCTGTTCCCTCCCATACATACTCATGCCTACTGTTTGATTCATCCAGCCGCCTTTGATTCACTCATTCCTCAATCGGTTTCCTTTCACCTCACCTGGGGTTCTCAGACTGGAGAGATGATGCAGCAGGCACAAGCACTCTGTCAAGTCTGGGTTCATGCCTGCACAGGGTAAGAGAGCCGACTCTGCAAGTTGTCCTCTGACAGCCATAGACATGCTGTGACACACAGGTGTCCACATGCATGTACTCAATAAAATGACATAATAAAAAGTCTCAGGACCCAGTGCTATTGTTGCCCCCATACTTCAAAGGTTCTACATCAGGATGGCCTTCCACTTCAGAGAACAATGGCCTTATTCTCTCATCCTCTCTGGCTCTGGCATGGCTGGCTCTGCTTCTGGAACTGTTTGTTCACTTCCCAGTTCCCTTTTGCTCCAGTTCAGGGCTGCCTCTACTGAGAGTGTTACAATGTGTCCCTCAGTCCGATCCATTGATGATTCAAATCCCAAATCTTGCATCCCAACAGCCATTTTCCATCTGAGGTCTATACTTGCCTCTTTGTATACACACATACATGATTTCATAGGTCCAGCATCAGTTTCTCTGAGGGTGTTACATTTCTGGGAAAATCTTGGGTTGCAAGATCAAGCCAGTCACCATTTCAGCCTGGATGAGGAGGGGCTCATGAGGCTCCACCCTCAGCTAAGGAGCTATTGGTTGATGGTTGCTAGGGGAGAAGAACCATTTTTCTGCAGTAGATTGCCCATACTCCAGTATGGCACAATCTACTCAGGCACTGCACAACAGATTTAAAAAAAAAAAAAAAAAAAAAACAGAGAAGGGGAATTGGCAAGGGGAAGTGTTAAGGGGGTCTAGGAAGAATGTGATCAAGGTGTGTGTGTGTGTGTGTGAATTAAATCCCAGTTAGGAAGAGAAGTCCTATGGTTAGTGTTACCTGTCAATTTGACTGAATCTAGAGTCATCTGGGAACCTAAAATGCATTCACGCTTCTGTTTTCAGGTAGGGTACGATCAGTTTTTTCAAGTGCCTGGTGCCCTGACGTCACGCAGTGATGAACTGGTAACCCTAAACCACAGAAAGAACAAAACTCTTCTGTGAACTATTCTGTGCGGGAAGACTGACATTGGGTGGCAACAGTCACTGAGCATTGTAGGTGAGGTACCAGGGAGTCCTGAACACATAGATCATAAAAGAGGGCCACACGAAGTACAAGCCCGTGCTGGCCAGGGGAATGAAGACCTGGTAGGGGTAGGAGACATAGATCCAGTACTGCATTCCGGCCCAGTCCCTGTAAACCATGGGTAGCTGCTGGACCATCTGCACAAACACTGGACCTGTTGGAGTGAAAGGGGTGTACAATCTCAGCTCATTCTGGGTGTACAGGTATGGTCCTCTGTAGTAATACAAGTAAGGTCCCGGCCACTCCTGGTAGGCAGCCTGCAAGGGTTCATATCTTTCTGTCCTCTGCCTCTGTCTCTCTGAGTAAGCTCTTTGCACTTGGTCATTTCTCCTAGCATAACGTTCTACAGCTTGGTCATTTCTCCTAGCATAACGTTCTACAGCTTGGTCATTTCTCCTAGCATGACGTTCTACAGCTTGGTCATTTCTCCTAGCATAACGTTCTACAGCTTGATCATTTCTCCTAGCATAACGTTCTACAGCTTGGTCATTTCTCCTAGCATGACGTTCTGCAGCTTGGTCGCTTCTCCTAGCATCATGTTCTGCAGCTTGGTCGTTTCTGCTAGCATGACGTTCTGCAGCTTGGTCGCTTCTCCTAGCATCATGTTCTGCAGCTTGGTCATTTCTGCTAGCATGATGTTCTTCAAGTTCAGAGGTCTTACACATCGTGGGTTTCACATAAGCAGTGGGTTTGGCAGGTTGGCCTGACCATTTAGGCTCATCTACTTCCACAGAGTCTTTGGACTCCTCATCAGGACAGCTTTGCTCTCTGGGTAGCTCATCTGAGTCTGGAGAGAAACAGACAGTGAGAGCAGGTTTTGTCCAGGCTCCCCTGACAACCTGTGGTTAGGACATAACAGCTCCATTTTATTGGTAGATAAACTGAGTATGAAACCCAATAGGGAAACTGAGCTTGACAAGGTGTCTCCTCCCTATAAGTTTAAACTTCAGAAGGAGGAATCTTCATGTACACACTCAAAATCACACACACACACATACACACACACACACACACACACACACACACACACCACACTGAGGCTGTCGCTCAGTGGGAAGTGGCAGATCAGCACCTCATGGAGTAACTGCTCTGAACTGGGAAGGCTCAGGATTTAGTTCATGCCTCTGGGCCTGTTTCCTTGTTCTAAGAACCCTTGATTATTGTTACAAGGGTTAAGTTACTACAGGCAAGGTGTCTAGACTGGTGCTAGGTCAGAAAAGCCTCCTCAACTATACACCAGGATGGTTGGAAGAAGGTAACATGAGCTATGCACCGTGGTAAGAGGATTGAATAGGCACAGGCCTAGAAGTCAAAACCAAAACAAAACAAAACAAAAAACAGTTGAGTGGTTGCCCTCAACTCCACTGGGAGAGGCTAAGGGCTCCCCAGAATGCAAAGAGTGGGGAATGGCAGTAGGGTTACTGTGGTCATATGAATAAAAATGGCTCCCATAGGTACATAAGGAGTCACATTATTTGAAAGGATTAGGACACGTGGCTCTGGAGTAGGTGTGGCATTATTGGAGAAAGTTTGTCACTAGGGAGGCGGGTTTCAGAAGCTCAAGCTAGGCCCAGTGGCTCACTCTCTCTTCCTGCTGCCTACCAATCCAGATGTAGAACTCTGGGCTCCTTCTCCTGTGTTTCTGTCTATGTGCCACCATGCTTCTCACCATGATAGCAATGAACTGAACCTCTGAACCTGTAAGCCAGCCCCAACTGAATGTTCTTTTATAAGAGTTGCTGTGGTCATGGTGTCTCTTCACAGTAATAGACACCCTAACTAAGACAGTCGCTCAGCAGGGAAGGGGCAGTTCTTAAAGAGGCAGCCTTAAGAAAAGCAAGTTTTTCTATCTGGAGATCAGAGGGTGCCATTGAAGATACTGATGGAGGAGCAACATCCTCAGGTGGGCTTCAGAAAGGAGGTCAGAGGGAAGTAGGCACGCAGGAGACAGGGCAGTACCAGAAGGCAAGTTCAAGGAAAAGTATTGGGAACAGAGATGGTGGAGGCACCCTATTACCACCAAGGGCAATTCCAAGTGGCCTGCCAGCACTGGGAGAGGCAGGATTGAGGATCCCTGTCTCCAGGGTAGAGCTAAGGTGAGAATATTTGTTCAGTAGTGGGTTTGTAACTAAGATATAAGAGCATCCAATAACTCTGCAACCTGGAGCTCCATGGAGGTCTGTTTCTTAGGGTGGCAGGGGGGTGGGGTCGTCCACCCTGCTGTAGTCCATGATCCCCATGGCTGGAAGGAGATACAAGGGTAGCCTCTGAGAGGAGCCAAAGGTGCATGTTACCATCCTATGGGGAAGCCAAAGCAAAGGCTCTTTCCAGACTGAGCAGAGAGGGAGAGCTTAGGTGGACATGTGTGATCCACGATGAAGAGTATCCAGAGCCTGAGAGTAGTGCCCACCTAATGGGAAGCAGTACCCGCCTAATGGGAAGCGATGCCCTCCTAACAGGAAATACCTGTGGAGTCCTGAGCAGCAATGCGAACTGAACAGGGAAAGTCTCCTGGGTCGGCTGTGGAAAGGTTCTCCCTGAGAATTAGGGCAGAGTGGGGCGGGAGGTGTGAGAGAAGAGGAGACACAGTGAGAGCAGCTGGAGTAGAGCTGGGCCAGGACTTCCACGAGGCTGACCCAGTCATGCTAGAGAGAGCAGGCATGCCCGTCAGAAGCAACCACTACCACAGAACTCATGCCCAGGTGCGCTGTGGACAGGGCCACAAACGTTAAAAACGGCCAAAGAGCAGTTCACCTCACGAGTGAAGTCTTCTCCACTTTGTGGTTAGAAAAAGGAAAACTCAAACCTTTGTGAATTATCTGGGGTCTGTCTGCAGACCGTCCACAGGGAGGGAGGGAAGTGGCAAGAGCTCGCTGTGAAGGCCTTGTGCGTTGCAGCTTGTTAACAGTCCTGTTGACAGTCTCTCTGACCCCTCTTCCAGTCAGGGACAAGGGATACGGGAAGGGGACATGGAGCACACACCCCGAGTGCTTCAAGAACTGTGACACACAGTGAACATCACAGGTGAAAACCCTTTTGACCCATGACCTTCCAGTGTCTCCTGCATCACCTTTTCAAAGCCAGTTGCAGCTCATTTTGGACACAGAATTAGCTTAGGGACCACAACTGTGGCAGAGATGGAGGTCTGGGGGTTTGGTTACCTGCAGGGCACAATGCCCAGACACCAGAGTGGTGGGTGAAGACACCAGGGATGGGAGCACCCCTCCAATTTCATGATACTGTGTGAGCCATCTTCCCCTTTATTGGCTTAGCGTAATCCCTGGAGTTGGAGTGGGAGACTGATGTCTGAGCTGATGAACCCCAGAAACTCAAAGAGCACTTAAACCTCACTATGAAGATGTGCAAGCAAGAGCACTCAGAGACAGGGGGCTGGAGAGGGGGCTTAGCAGTTAATTCTCCCAGGGCACCTGAATTTGACTCCTAGCACCCTCGTCAGGTGGCTCATAAATATTCTACATCCAGGGGCACCTCTATCCATGTCATACACTCACACAGACACATACATATGATTAAAAATTAAAATAAATGTTTAAAGAAAAGAAACCACCGGCAATTCCATTCACAACAAGAGAAAAACAAATGTTTGCATCTGAGAGGCTAAGTATGAAATAATCTCAGGCTCCAGAAAAGACAAACTGATAAAGACTGAAAAGATAAAGGCCAGTGGACAAAGAAGCAGTTCAGGAGACTTCAGAAGAAACCGTCAGGTGTTAAAGTCTCTCTAGAAAACCGCCCAGGTGTAAGTTCTTGGTCTACCAGAGCAGAGGCTGTTACACTGATAAAGACTAGAGCTGTTGGGCTTGTGACGTAGGCCTGTCATACCCAGTACTCAGGAGGCTGAGGCAGGAGGATCACAAGTCCAAGGCCTGCCCAGACTACAAAGTACAAGGTCACCCTGGGTAACTCAAAAGGAAATATAGCTAAAATAAATAAGAATGAACTGAAGTCATAGCTCAGTAGTAGAGCACTTGTGCAGTAACTTGTGCAAGGTTCCCGTTTCCATCTCTAGTATTCTCTCTCTCTCTCATCTTTCTCTGTCTCTCTCTCCCGTCTTTCTCTCTTTCTCTGTCTCTCTCTCCATCTTTCTCTGTCTCTCTCCTGTCTCTCTCTTTCTCTGTCTCTCTCCTGTCTCTCTCTCCCATCCTTCTCTCTCTCCCATCCTTCTCTCTCTCTCGTCTCTCTCTCTCTCGTCTCTCTCTCCTGTGTCTCTCTCTCTCTCTCTCCCGTGTCTCTCTGTCTTTCTCTCTCGCTCTGTGTGTGTGTCCCTCCATCTCCCCCCCTCTCCGTCCCTCTGCCTCTCCGTCCCTCTGCCTCTCCCCCCTCTGCCTCTCTCTCTCTCTGTGTCTCTCTCTGTGTGTCTCTCTCTGTGTGTGTCTCTGTGTGTGTGTGTCTCTCTGTGTGTGTCTCTGTGTGTGTCTCTCTCTGTGTCTCTCTCTCTGTGTCTCTCTCTGTGTGTCCCTCTCTCTCTGTGTGTCCCTCTCTCTGTGTGTGTCCCTCTCTCTCTGTGTATCTCTCTCTCTCTGTGTCTCCCTCTCTCTCTGTGTCTCCCTCTCTCTCTGTGTGTCTCCCTCTCTCTCTGTGTCTCCCTCTCTCTCTGTGTCTCCCTCTCTCTCTGTGTCTCCCTCTCTCTGTGTCTCTCTCTCTCTCTCTCTCTCTCTCTCTCTCTCTCTCTCTCTCTCTCTCTCTCTCTCTCTCACACACACACACACACACACACACACACACAAATCTACATAGGGATCCAGCATGGTGGTGCACACTTTTAATTCCAGAAACTAGGGGAGCAAAGGCAGGCAGATCTGTGGGTTTCAAGGCCCTCCTGCCTCTGCTACTTAGTGAAATCCTGCTCTACCACCTCCTGAAAAAAGAAAAAAAGAAAACCTTAAATTTTCTTAAAGTCTTTGTGCAGACAAAAGACTGGCTACAGGAATGGGATAGAAAGTCAAGAACCAGACATTATCTGAGGAGATTTTTGTCCCCAGTAGATATGACACTAAAGACCATCTGAAGACTTTTCCCTCTGAAAACAAGACTCAACGTTCTTCAAAGATCACATCTGGGGCTCCCTACTTGTTAACCCAACCACTTAAATTCAGGGTACCCCACAGAGAGCAAACTACCCAAGGGCTCAGTCTGAGCAACAACTGAGGACCAGCATAGAGAGATGCAACCAGGCATGAGAGCAGAAGCAAGTCAACAGGAAGAGATGCCATAGATGAAAGCTTCCCCAATCTATAATTAATACCTTCAGACACAGAATAAATTATACCCGTGAATCAATTACAGGATACTTTTGCAAAGAACATCCAGGGGGAAAAAAGCTTTTCTGAAATTAAAATTAGGAAAGCAGAAATTAAAATCTCCATTGAAATCTTGGAAGACATTGAGGAAATCTCCCCAGAAAGAACAAAACCCCAAAATGACAAAAGAGAGGGAATAAAGTATATGAGAATCAGAGGCATATTATCATCAAGGTATAATAACACAAAATTTCAGGGCATTGATCATATCCTAAAAGGGGGTGGGGCTAGAACAAAATCTCAGAAGCAACATTAGAATCTGGAAGATAACAGAAAACATCTCCAACATTTTGAAGGAAGTGAATTCCCAACCTAAATTTAATACCCAGCCAAACTAGCCCCAGAAATCAAGGCCAGCACAGTAAAAACATTTTCAGATGTACAGGTTGTAAAACAACCTCACTCACATTTTCTTAAGCCCACGTTTCACCATGTAGGCCGTCTGCACCAGCCTTGAACTTTCAGCCCTTCCTGGCTCCATCTTCCCTGTGCTGGGATTACAGGCATATGCTACCAAAGCTGGCTAAATAAATTCCTTTTAAACCATTGCTTTTTTATTAGAAAACTGGTGGACAGAAAAAGTACTAAAAAAAAAATTAAAGTAAAGATGATATGGGAAAGGAATATGTTAACATCCCAAAGGAGAAAATGGGGGGCAAAGGTGGTGGTGAAGGCGACCCCAGGGTGCACCTGGGAAGCTGGTAGAGCTTGGCTCATCCAGTTTGGAGCCAGCCTTGAAGAGGTACCATTGGAAAGCTGTAGAGCTTGGCTGTGCTTAATTCAAACATCCAGGGAAAGTGTTGAAGATGGATGCAGACAGATAAGCTTGTAATGGCCCAGTAAGCAACAAGCACCAAAGAACACAAGCTCTACAAGAGGGGAAAGGGACTCTGCTACCCCATAGTGCTCTGTAGAGCTGGGGTGGGGCAGGCGTGAGTGGGCAGGGTGATGACGATGTTCCTGGGATGTGGAGCTATGTATTAGTCTCCAGAGAGTGGATGACAAAAGTCTACAATGGAAAGAATTACTTAATGAATAGGACTGCAATCCTGGGGGTGTGGCTCAATTGTAGAGGGCTTTCTTGGCATACAGAGATCCTAGCTGCAACCTCGATAGTAATTGTAATACACACCTTCATTCCAGCACTGGGGAGACGGAGGCAGGACGACAACCCCAAACTCAAACTCCAAACTAGCTTTGGCTAGAGAGAGGCCTTGTCTCCAGAGTAAGTGAAAACAGATCTCAAAAAAAAAAAAAAATCACTTCACACAGCACAGGTGTGAGGGCTCCGCAGATGAAGATACTTTTTGCCGAGCCTGATAACAAGAGCGTGATCCTGGGATCCCCATGGTGGAAGGAAAGAGCCAACAGCCTCAGGCTGTCCTCTGACTTCTACACATGCTGTGTGGTACATGCAGAAGCCCACCCCCCATTTTTTTTAAACCATTCACAAAGACATGCTTGACTCTGGGGTGTGGGAAACTGAGAAGGGGAGACGGGGTGATGCTGTGTTTCACAGTAAACCCAATATGGATGTCTAAGCTGTAAAACACCCAAAGACGAGTAAAACCCGGGACAAAAACTCAAAGTCGTGATGGGCGTCAACAATACCTTCGTGGGATGTCTCACAGCGACGCTGTCTCGGAGGTTGGTCTTTCTCCATGAGATCGCCACCAGATTCTGCATGAGGAGTGGGAGAGACACGGTCAAGGAGCTGAAGGCACACAGTCGGTCCCTGGGGAGAGCACTGTCACTAGGTGTGACAGAGCTGCCAGCCCTGGGCTCAGCATACTGCAGAAGGCATGTAGACCCAGTGGTCTTTGATCCCTAAACCATCTCCCAGGATTTTAGAGATGGTGGTTGACTTGTAGTGAAGTGAAAGCAGCATTAGCCAGGAGGAGGAAGGCCATCGCCTGGAAGGGGAGAGGGGGAAATAGGGCTGGGACAAGCTGGGGAGCAGAGTTCTGCACCTGGATTCTATCCTCATCCAATGCAGGGTAAACCCTTCCCTGGCCTGAGATGCACACCTGGCCTCCTGCTGTGAGATCCTTGAGCCGGCACTGAGTCTGAGAAACTGTTTCTTGGCTGAAGTAGCCTGGAAGTCTTGGCGACCCTTCTGGAAAAGGCAGTGTTGGCTGGATGTGTCAGAGACTGATGCCAAGGTTACCTCTTTCTTCAGAGGTCTCAGGCCTTCTGCTTGAAGAACATCTGTTCTTATAGGGTACCCAGGAGCAGGCAAAACCTGCTGGGTGGGGCTAGGCTTGATTCTCCAGGCTCATTGGGGCCCTCTTCAGCCCGTCAATCAGGCCCTTCCAAATGAAATCATTCATAGAGGTAAATGCTGGGTGGGTGGGTTAGTCAAATCATCCTCTTAAACTTAAGTACAGGCAAGGAGGTGCCAGGGGTTACAGAGTGGACCCAATCAGCTGGGAGTGACCCAAGGAGGGATGTGTAGGCTGAAGGAGGAAGGGTTTGCCAGGTGTGCCAGGCTAAAGTGAGGGAAGGAGGGAAGGGGAGAGAGAAGAAGGATCCTGACTCATGCCAGGGCCTGGAGGAAACTGACTCCCCAATAGGAAACTGGTGCGCCAGGCCGAGGGGTGGGCATGCGGGGCAAGGAAACGGTGCATCTAGCCCTGCTCCCAGGGCCTTAGGGACCGTGGAACAGTGTAGGACACAGAGTGGAGTTGAGAGACTGGGACATTTGAAAGCCAGGTCTCCTGGTTGCACTTTAGGTTGAGTTCACTCGGGGAGCTGCTGACGCTCTGAGTGGAACCTGTAGTTTTGGAAGGCCAGTAGGTGGTGACAGATGAGGGAAGCTTAGGCTGGCCAAGGCTGGTGATGTACAGACTGCCTTCTGGCAGGAAGGAGAGTAGCCTACAGGTTGGAGGCAGAGAGGATCCAGACAGCAGGAGGGAGCAGCAAGACGGCTTAGTGGATAAAGGTGTTTGCTGCCAAGCCTGATGTCCTGAGTTCAACCCTGGGTTCCACATAGTGGATAGAGAGAACCACTCCCAAAACATTGTCCTCTGATCTCCACTATGTTTGGTATTGTTCAAATGCCCACATGTTGGGGGAAAGGCGGAGATGTGGTAACCCCATCTGGGCTTTGGCTCACGGGTTGTGAACAGCTCTGGAAGTGAGATGGGGTCCGAGGCCCGTTGAGACTCATTGTGCTGTGCGGATTGTGAAAAAGAAGAACAATAGGGCTGCGGGATACAGGAGCCCCCCATTAGTCCTCAGCACCCACAGAATAGCAAGAGGCAAAAATAAAAGGCGCTGGGGTTAGAGGAACAGAGTGAAAGGAACAGGACAGGAGCCCAAGCCTGCGTCAAAAATGCTTCTCAAATTAGTGCTTAAGTGATGCAGTTCAATTAGCTTTTCCACTTTATTTTAATGGTGCTGACGATCAGAAGCTGATTGGAAGAGCTGTCCCACTGAGCTCTGTTCTCAACCCTTTAAGATGTTTGAATGTGTTGAGATGGGATCTGGCCGGACATCCCCCACTTCAGCCTCCGTAGCCAGGATTGCCATGTGCATCACCATGCCAACCTCCAGCTGGACTTTTCTTCTGTTGTTTTGTTGCTGACTTTTAAAAACAATTTTTCAACATAAAATGTACCTGTTTTAAGCACACAGTTCAGTGGGTTTGGTAAACACATGCGGGTAGCCTCCATCCTTGAGACAGGATCTCCATCTGTTTTCCGGCAGTTCTGCCCTCAGCAGCCCTACCAGCCTTCCAGCTCAGGCACTGCCTCGGTTGCTTTTTATCACGATGGGAATTTTGAAAAGTGGGCTCTTGCACCTTCAACTGCCTTAAGCTGGGCTGCCTCATGGCTTCCCTTAGTCCCATCCCCAGGGTGTCATGTAGCCCAAACTGGCCTTGAATAAGTAGTGGAAGACACCCTCAAACTTCTGACCCCCTGCCCCCACCTCTCCTGCTGGAATTACACATGTGTATCACCATGCCAGGTGTGGTAGTTTGAATAGGATGACTCCCACAGGCTCATATATTTGAATGTTTAGTCTTCAGGGAGTGGAGATCTTTGATAGGATTAGAGGAGTAAGAGGTGTGGCCTTGTTGGAAGAAGTATGTAAGTGTGGAGGGTGGACTTTGAGGTTTTAAAAGCCCATGATGAGCCCAGTCTTTCTCTCTCTCTCTCTCTCTCTCTCTCTCTCTCTCTCTCTCTCTCTCTCTCTCTCTCTCTCTCTCTCTCTCTCTTCTGTCTGCAGGTCAGGTCAGAATGAAGCTCTCAACTACTTCTCCAGCACCATGCCTGCTGCCATGCTTCCCACCATGATGATAATGGACTAACCCTGAAACTGTAAGCCAACCCCAATTGCATGCTTTCTTTTCTAAGAGTCGCCTTGTTCATGGCGTCTTCACAGTGATAGGACACTGACTAAGACATCTATTTGTGCAGTGCTGGCTATCCAGGGCTTCTGGTATACTAAGTAAGCACCGCAAACAACTACCCAACTCATCTATATCTCCAATCCCCCTTTCCTTTTTCTTTTCTCTTATTCTTTTCTTTCAAAGTACTAGAGATTGAGCACGGGCACTTATCTGTCTTTTTTTGTTTGCTTTCTTGATCTCTCTCTCTCTGTCTGTGTGTGTGTGTGTGTGTGTGTGTGTCTGTCTCTCTCTCTTTGTGTGTGTGTGTGTCTCCTTTCTCCCTCTCCCCCCTCCTCTTCTCTCCTGTGTCTATTTTTCTGTTTGTTTGACTGTTTTGTCAGCTTGATTCCACAAGCTAGGAACAATCACCTGAAAAGAAGGAGCCTCAGTTGAGGGCATGGCTTCATCAGACTGCCTGCAAGCAAGTCCGTGATGCATTTTGTCAGTTAATGATTGATGTAGGAAGGCCCAGCCCACTGTGGGCAGTACCATCCCCTGGGCAGGTGGCCCTGAGTTTTATAAGAAAGCATACTGAGCAAGCCACAGGAATCAAGCTAGTGAGCAGTGTCTCTTACTGGTTTCTGCTTTGACTCCTGCTTTGATGTCTTTTGATGCTGAATGTAACATAGAAATGTAAGCCAAATGAATGCTTTCCTCCCCAAGTTATGTTAGATCTCGGTGTTTATCGCAGCAGCAAAAATCCTAAGACACCATTGATCTACTTCCTCTCTTTTTCTTTCTCCCCCTTCTCTCCCTCCCTCTTTCACTCCCTTCCTCTTCCCCCACCCTTTTCCTTTTGAGTTTGTTTAATGCGATATTATCCAGGTACATGAGGAACGTGAGACAATGTTGGAACAACTGGTGGCCCGCCACACCCCTGATCTTTTCGGTTTTTTTTTTTTCTTGGCCTTCCTTGTGTCTGTGCAGTGGCTCCCCAGGGTTCTCTGTGGCTTCCCTAAAGGCTGACACTACAGTCATGATCTTTGGTAGCAATCCCATGCTCATGCGGTTGGTTCTAGCCTCAGTGAAGTCCTGGAGTTGTGGAGCTGGTCCTGTGTCCCTAGGCAGTGAGCTGCAGCCCCACCCATGCAGTTCTTACCCACTGATACTTTCTCTGTCCCGCAGTCCATCCCTCTCCCATGGCAGTTAGTGGAGGCTCCCACTGTCTGCGGCGGTTTCTCAGACCATCCTTGTGTGGTGACCTTGACAATGATGAGTGTGCTCAGGCTTAGGGCTTGTTATCCAGGAATGGAATTTACTTGGTTCCTCTCACGTAGACTGGGAACAGACTGAGCTTTTGTGGGGACACCAACATCACCTTCCCAAGGTCTCAGACTACCCCCAGGCTTCACGTCACCTGACTGAGGTAGGGCTTGCCAAGACCCTCCCCAGCCAAGAAACCCTTCTCTTCCTATACTGTAACTATCCTATACACTCCCTCTCCTGATAGCATAGGATCTTCCTAGGTTGGAAGACTGTCTGGAAGATCAGTCTGCTGTCCCTGGAGAGTCATTTAGTCACTTACATTGGCATCGACTTGTGGGTATGCATTCTGTACTGTGTGTTATACTCCAACACCTACCTGAAATACTTAGCTAATTATTATCATTATTAGACTCATTATTAGCAATCAGTAGTTAGCTGTCTTGCTGTTCCAAGACTCCAGCCCTCCCTACTGAAGCCGTCAGTTGGAAGCTGGGTCCTTGTGCACTCCATGGTGACAGTCAGCTCTCCTATTCTGGTTCTTGCCCCATTTTCCCTCCAAGAATGGAGTAGGCTGAGAGCAGCAGGAAAACAAGGGGACCTTCTAGCCAGAAGTGGTGACACGTGCCTGCAAACCCAACTTCTTGGAGGCAGAGGTAGGGAGATTTCTGTGAGTTCAGATGAGTTTGGTCTATATACGAGTTCTAGGTCAGCTTAGAGATACACAATGAGACTCTGTCTAAACACACACACACACACACACACACACACACAGAGAGAGAGAGAGAGATGGAGAGAGAGAGGAGAGAGAGAGAGAGGAAGAGAGAGAGAGAGGAGAGAGAGAGTGGAGAATTTTTTTTTACTTGCCACAAGGAGTAACGACTTAACTAAGAAACAACTTGAACAACAATGTAGAAACTCTGAGAGTCTCGATGTCAGTGGGATGTCAATCAAGAGATGTTCCTGTGTTAGCTTCTGCTCTCTTCCGGCTTCAAGGAGCCAGCTGGGGGATTGGAGGATCTCAGAAGGCTGACCTAGAGCACTCCCTGGCAGAGCCCGTCTGCAGGAAGCACACAGCTGATGAGAGTCGGAGAGCAGCAGGTTTCTCCTCTTCAGCAGGGCCCAAGGGCCTGAGTTCCCTGGAGTGAGCTCTCTCACTTTCAGAGAAAGCAGCTGGTCTCCAAGGCTGAGACAAAGAGCCCTCAAGGCAAGAACAGATTTCCTGCGGGGGAAAGAGCAGGGGCAGTGCAAGCTGGGGAGTTCTGCCTGAGGTGGATTTCCAGTGGGTCTGCCCTGGGGAAGGGGAATCCTAGGAGCATGGACTGAAGGAGCTGGATTCCAGCACGGCACAGGACTGGGGAAGATGTTTCTTGATTAGCAGAGTGTGTGTTCATGCAAATGAGATATGAAATGGTTCAATCAGGAATGGACTGAGAAAGCCCGGCTGCTCAGTGGGTAGAGCATGGGACTCTTAATCCCAGGGCCGTGGGGTTGGGCACCAACTGTAGCATGAATAATAAAAACCTAGAGACAGAAATTCTGTTTCAACCTGAAAACCAGAGAAGCAAAGCAGCCAAGTCACTAGAGAAGTTTTACCTCTACTAAGGGTGGGCGATCACAAACTAAGGAGACTCAGCAGACTAAGCAGACCAAGCCTCTCTCTCCTCCCATTTTATATCCCCTCTGGTACTGGGATTAAAGGTGTGAGACACCACCTCCTGGATTTGTTTCAGAATTGATCCTGTGTAGCCCAGGGTAACCTTGAACTCATAGAGATCTGTAAACAGAAGCTGCTCGTTCTGCTGCCCAGACCTGAAATCATCACTCAGAAACTATATTAATTGCAATACTGTTTGGCCAATAGCTTAAGTGTATTGCTAGCTAGCTCTTATATTCTAAACTAACCCATCTCCATTAATCTGTACATCTCCACGAGGTTGTGCCTACTGGCAAAGTTTCGGCAGACTCCCGCAGAGGAGTCCATCTCCTGTGGCAGCTATATGGCTTCCCCCTGACTCCGCCTACTCTCTCTATCTATCTCTTTCAGTCTGGCTTTACTCTGTTAAGCCATTGGCCTAAAGCAACTTCTTTACTAACCAATGGCAATAAAACATATTCACAGCATATATCACCTCAGAGATCCATCTGCCTCTGTCTCCCAAATCCTGGGATTAAAGGCGTGTGCTACCACTACCTGACCTCTAGTGACTTAGCTTTGCCCCTCTGACCTTTAGGCAAGCTTTATTTATTAAACATAAATAAAATGTCACTATATAAACCTGTTCTCAATAGGTGTGCTGTTCTTTCCCCTCCCCCTCCCTCAGTGGAGCAGCAGAGTGGGGGAAGTGAAATGAGAAAGTTGAGGATGTCCTCCAACATACACAGTTTTCTCGTCGGTTCTGGCCCTGACTGCCAGGGAGCCAAAGCAGCCTGTTGTGTACCTGGAGCCTGACCTCATTTCCAGCTGCCAGAGCCTGCTTTCTAGATTGACCAGAGCCCTGCAGTCATGGTTTGCAGGCTCTCAAGCAGCCTGATGCCTTCAGGGGTTCTTAGAGAGTTCCATCAGCGGGGAAGATGCAGCTCAGATCTCTGTGCCTTATTTCTCTTGCTGCCACAGCAGTCACGGAGTAGCAGGCACTTGACTGTCAGAGTGCTGGCAGGTCTGCTTGCCTGGGTTGTGCAGTCAAAGGTGAGAGCATGGGAAGCTGGGGGGTGGGGTGTGGCATTCATTGCTGCAAGAGTCTGACTGCCTTCACTCCCAGGGGTCTCAGCTCTGCTGCAGCTATGCAGCTCAGATCTCAGCTCCTGGGAGCCCTCCTGCTGCTGGCCACCTAAGATTGTCATGGAGGCTGTTCCTACCCCTGTCACCATGGCCCATGGAACTTTATGTTGTTTTGGTTCCTGCCCTCCACTCCCATTCATTCTCCCATTCATTCTCTCTAGGTTTTCTTGTGCTCTAGAATCGAACACACATGTTCCTTCCCTCGCTGAGTTTAACATCTTGATCGTTCATCATTGGACTGTCATGAAGTCAGATAAGTCCTCCCCAGGCGGCAGCTCGCGGTGTGAAGTTTGTGTCCCATCTGAGAGACCTTTACCTACTCTAAACCCAAAAGAGTGACCTAAGGCTACAGGTGGTGGTGTGCGCCTGGCAGTCCAGCACCTGTGAGGCTAGTTGGGAAGAACACGAGTTCAAGGCAACAGAGTGAGACCCTGTCTCAAAGTGAACAAACGAAAGGATTTTAGAAGTTTTTGCCTTTACCTCAGTGGTCAATTTTGACATTTAAAAAAAAAACAATCAAACAAACTTCGAGTGTGTTCTAACACCATTTGTTGAACTCACTACTGATTCATTTTTTTTCATGAAATTGTTTTAAATTTTACATGAAAATGCAGTTTTAAATATACAGTTGTTTTAATGATAAATCCATGAACATTACACAACTTTACACTATGGGCTGGACCTTAGACTGATCACTTTTCTGTTGCTGTGAGAAGCACCATGACCAAGGCAGCTTACAGAAGACAGGGTTTATTTGGGTTTACGGTTCCAGAGGGATAAACGTTGTTTCCCCCTGAATCTTCCTGATATTCGCAGTCTGCATTGCTCCCAACACCACTTTCTTAAAGCCCCACCCCCTTTCCAAATATTTTAGGTCTATTTTATTTTGTGTGTATTAGTGTTTTGCTTGATGTATGTATGCGAACTACCTACATCCTGGTACCATTGGAAGTCTGAAGAGGGCATTGTATCCCCTGGAACTGGAATTACCAATGGTCGTGAGCTACCATGTAAGTTCTAGGAACTGAACTCAGGTCCTTTAAAACAAGGACCTTAACTTCTGAGCCATCTCTCCAGCCCCCATTGTGGCAACAGGAACAGGAGGCTAAGAGCTCACATTCTGAACCACAAGCATGAAGTCAAGAGGGAACTGGAAGTGTCACAGATTCTTTAAATTTCTAAAGTCTACCCCTGGTGATATATTTCCTCCAGCAAGGCCAATCCTCCTAAGCAGCCCCAGACAGCGCCACCCACTGGAGACTACGTGTTCAAACACATGGGCCGTGGGGGAAATTCTCATTCAAAATACCACAGGCCTTTCCCAGAAGGCATGAGTACAGTTTTGGCAAAGGAGCAGGTAGGTTAGGCAGGAAAGCAAGCCAGAGTCTGTCAGAGCTCACAGTGACTGTGTGCCAGGCAAGGCTCTCAGCCCTACTACCCCTGTGTTCACACATTCCATCCACTCAGCAGCTCCAGGGGGCAGTACCACCAATATTCTCATTCTCCAAATGAAGCCATGAGGCCTGGAGTGAGTGAGTGCCCCCAGTCTGTGGGGCAGAACCAAGGTGTGGACACCACTCTTATTCCAGTCCCCAGAGTCCAGCCCTCCTCATCACATCCCCACCACCGTGAGAGATCGCAGCATGACCTGAGGTGACATTTGGACTCAGTTAGAAATCAAACTTTCCTTAGCCTTCTTTGCAATTTTTATCTATTAATTTACCAGTTCACATTCATTTATGTAGTGTGGAGGAGGGACACTGGGGTTATGGCTGGTAGTAAGCCACACTGTGGGTGCTGGAAATCAAATGTTGGCACCGTGTGCTCCCAGCAGCTCTCCAACCCTTCTCACTCATCTTCATCATGGCAATATCACTTGAATATACTTATAAACTTATAATTAATATTTACTGCTTTCCAATAAGCTAAGGTCTTTTTATTTTCCCATCTAGGACAATATCACTTGAATTGTCTCATAAAACTATCATTAATGTTTATTGTTTGCCTACAAACAATTTTATTCACCACTGTCTCATTATTTTAATATTTATTTATTTATTATGTATACAATATTCTGTCTGTGTGCATGTCTGAAGACCAGAAGAGGACACCAGACCTCTTTACAGATGGTTGTGAGCCACCACGTGGTTGCTGGGAATTGAACTCAGGACTTTTGGAAGAGCAGGCAATGCTCTTAACCACTGAGCCATCTCTCCAGCCCCCTGTCTCATTATTTTAATCCTTTGAAAACCCCTCCCTCATCTTTGCATTACTACAACACAACACTCTGGGCAGCAAACTTCATGAAAAGAAAAGGTTTTCTTAGCTCCACAGCATTGTTGGTAGAAAGTTTAAACAACATGACATTGATTTTGTCCCTGATAAGGGGCCTGCCATGGCCAGAAGTGTGAGAGCAGAAGTCAGGGTAAGAAGGCACATTGTGGTGGAGGGTTGTGTGCGTGTACGTGCATGTGTGCACATGTGTGTGCATGCATATGTGTGTGCTTGTGTGTGTGTAACAGCAGGAAGAGGAGGATAAGATTTATCCAAAAATAGCCAAACCAATTGACAGAGACTTACATGGCCAGACAGGAAGGCGGAGAGACAGAACAGAGGCTCACATCCTCTCTGTCTGAGTTACTGTTCTATTGCTGTGAAGGGACGCCATGACCATAGCAACTCTTATAAAAGAAAGCATCTAATTGGGCTACAGTTTCAGAGGATTAATCCATTAGCATGGCAGGTTGTGTTGCAGTGTTCAAGCAGACATGGCACTGGAGCAGCAAAGAGCTACATCCTGATCCACAGGCAGCAGGGAGAGGGAGAGGGAGAGAACCAACTCGGACTAGACAATCAAATATAATGAGCGCGTTCTCCTTCAAACTGCCACACCTCCAAGTGCGTATCCCTAATGATCTTCTTCTTCTTACCGTGTTTCACCGTTTTTCAATGGAGCCACCCTGGGAACCAAGTCCCTATTAGCATAGACCCTTGGGTAAATTGCGTCCAAGTCACCAAACACATTTGCCATTGCTCTTCTGTATTGTGTGGGGCCTTACAGTCACTAGGAGGCTCACTCAAGGTCAGATCTAATGAGCCTTGAGTTGGCACAACGTAGCCCAGGCTCAGCCACTTTCCGGTCTACATTGTCAGATTACATGCCTAACACCTCCGGAAGTGGTAGAATAAATTTGATCAAAACAAAACAACAGCCGGGCAGTGGTGGCGCACGCCTTTAATCCCAGCACTCGGGAGGCAGAGGCAGGCGGATCTTTGAGTTCGAGGCCAGCCTGGTCTACAAGAGCTAGTTCCAGGACAGACTCTAGAAACTACAGGGAAACCCTGTCTCGAAAAACAAAAAAAACCAAAAAGGTTCAGTCTGTAAACAGCTTACATGAGGACCAGAGTTTGAGCCCCAGAACCCATGTAAACTAGACAAGGAGGCCCATGGTTTCAATCATAGCTCCAGGGAAGCCCAGATTGGACTTACTGGCTAGCCAGCCTAGCCTATTCAGCAAGCTCCAGGTTCCAGTGAGAGACTTTGTCTCAAAAAACTAAGTGACAGTTGTGCTGGCTAGTCCTATGACTCCTTGACAAAAACTAGAGTTCTCTAATAGGAAGGAACTTCAATTAAGAAAATACCTCCATAAGATCAGGTTGTAAGGCATTTTCTTAACTAGTGATTGATAGGAGAAGGCCCAGACAATTGTGTGTGATGTCCCATCCTGGACTGGTGGTCCTTAATTCTATAAGAAAGTCGACTACTGGGGCAGTGGTGGCACACACCTTTAATTCTGGCACTTGGAAGGCAGAGGCAGGCAGATATATTAGATTTGAAGCCAACCTGATCTACAAAGCAAGTTGCAGGTCAGCCAGAGCTTGTTACACAGAGAAACCCTGTTTCAAAAAAAAAACAAAGAAGGAGGAGGAGGAGGAGGAAGAGGAGGAGGAGGAGGAGGAGGAGGAGGAGGAGAAAAAGAAGAAGAAGAAGAAGAAGAAGAAGAAGAAGAAGAAGAAGAAGAAGAAGAAGAAGAAGAAGAAGAAGAAGAAGAGAGAAAAAGAAAAGAAAAAAGAAAGAAAGAAAGAAAGAAAAGAAAGAAAGAAAGAAAGAAGAAAGAAAGAAAGAAAGAAAGAAAGAAAGAAAGAAAGAAAGAAAGAAAGAAAGAAAGAAAAAAGCAGACTGAACAAGCCACAGGGAGCAAGCCAGTAAACAGGACCCCTCCATGGCCTCTCCATCAGTTCCTGCCTTTAGGTTCCTGCCCTCTTTGAGTTCCTCTCCTGACTTCCTTCAGTGATGGACTGTACAAATAAATCCTTTCCTCCATAGCTTGGTTTTGGTCATGGCGTTCCATCACAGCCATAGGAACACAGAAGAATGACACCCAAGGCTTATCTCTGACCTCCATAAGTACATGCACACATGCATGTACACACGTGCACACCCAGGTACACATAGACAAATGCCCTTCTACATATGTGCTTCTGGTATGTCAATCAAGTAGCTACAGCTGCAGAGCACCCTTCCAGTGCAAGCTTTCTGTGGCATGGAATGTTCAATATAGTTATGAAATTAAAAAAAAACATAGCTTAAACATAAAGAATTATAACACAAGGCTGATGGCTAGACAGAGAGTCTAGAGTCAGAAAGAGAGAAAGGAGACTGAGGTATGGAGGAGAGGCCAGGAGAGTCCAACACACACTTAGTGGGTGGAGAGGTGCCATTCAGAGAACAGAGCAAAAAGTCTTCTGGACTTGAGAGGAAGCATGAGTGCTCAGAGAAGAATGGAGATTTGCAAAAAGGATAAAAATAAATAACTTTACACCCAAGCATTGTGTGGGTGAACCTGCCAAAAACAGGAGGCAAAAAGAACCAGCAAAAAGCAACTGCGACAGAAAGAGATATATTGTCTGAAAACAGCTAATCAGTTGACAGAGACTTCTTATTGGCGGTGTCAACAGATCTTCAATGTGTGTAGAGAAGACAGTGTCAGGGAGAGCTCTGTGCCAGCTGAGGCTCGGGAGAGAAGCTGAAGGCAAGAAAATATTTTTTAAGCTCTGCAGAAAAAGTTGAGTTCCATCTAACTTCCCAGGAAAGAACTTTAAAGACATCGTCTTAAAGAAAGCAAAGGCATTCATTCTAAAGGAAGTCGTGAGAGTCCGTGAAAGAACAACCAATTTGTGTATCTTGTGACCATGCAATGCCCCAAGCCTGTGAACCTGAAGCTCTGTAAACAGAACCAGGAGGCAGAATTCTATAACTGGGGGAGGGGTGTGTGATAGGCAGCAGGGATTCAATCATCTAGGCTGCCCTTGGCGTCATCTGAGTCATTAAGAACATAGATTCAAGCCTGGAGAGATGGCTCAGTAGTTAAGAGCACTTGCTGCTCTATCATGAGGGCAGGAGCTTGGGTCCCACCTCCTACATCAGCTGACTCACAAATGCCACATAATTGAGGCTCTGAGAGATCTGTTGCCCTCTATTGGTTCCCCATAGGCACTGCAAATACATGTGTGTATACACATGCACACACATAGGCATAAGTAATATAAATAAAACACCGACGCTAGCCCCTTTCTTCCATGACTCCTAATAGGGTGGAGCCATGGGGGCAGATGGGGTCCCCAAAGGAATGCACCACACACAGGTTAGGACCTGTGGAACATGACTCTGGTTGAGCTCCCTTCCATTCAGATTCAAAGCCCATTCCCGGCCTGTGGCAAAATGCTCCAGAGCTGCTGTTGCGACTCTGTGTTCTATTTAGTGTTACAAGCGTCATGCGAGGGCTGCTGAGTGGTAATTTGGTCTGCCACCAACCAAGAAAATGATGAGGACTTGGAGAAAACAGGAAGAGCAGCTTTCAGCTGCTAGATGTGGCAAACACAATAATTACATGTTTTCCCTGGAAAACACTTTAATATACTTTCAACACACACACATAAAAAGTATTTAAATGTTTTCTCCAAAATTTTTCTTCTTTGGAAAATTGGCATGCAGCATGCTGTCTTCTGGCTGTAGGTAAGATGTCAAATTAGCATGGGACCACGGCTTCCCAAGAGAGCCTCAGAGAGGTTCCAGAGATGGAGTGAGGGGAGAGGGCTGTCACTCCTTCTGGAAACAGTGGGGACTCCAGGAGCATCTAGTGGTGACTGCAGTCCGGAGAATGCCTGGGGACAGTCCTAAGCAGATGATGGCAAGGGCGTGGAAGGGAGGATGAGGAGGGATGCTTTTCAGGGAAGCTGTCACCATTCCAAATTATCTCAGGGAAGCCACAATCTGTGACTTATGTGCTGAAGCCAAGGGGTCTGTGGGATGCTTGAAAACTCTCAAAAACCAGAGAGGAAAGAGCAGGGCACATTAGAAGTGAATGGGCCATCCACTGAGGGGGAAGCCAGATCTGTGAACAGGAAAGGATCTCAGGCTTCCCAGCAAAGACACTGAATGCCTACAAACCCATCAGATGGGCAAGAATGCCCCTAGATAGGGCACTTGAACACTTGGTCCCCAGCTGGTTGCTCTGTTTGGAGGAGATTTGGGAGGTACAATGCTGGTACCAGAAGTACACCATTGGGAATGGGCTTTGAGATTAAAACTCACGCCTCTTCCAGTTTGCTTTCTCTGCTTGGTCCTCGAGGTTCAAGCCACCATGCTTGCCACCTGCTGCCATACTGTCCCTGCCTGTCATTATGGTCTATAACCTTCTAGAACTATAAGCCAAAGTAAACTCTTGAGTTATCTTGGTCATGGTGTTTTTATGACAATAACAGAAAAGAAGCTACTACATCCAATGTCAGGAAGATGCAGTGTGTGTGTGTGTGTGTGTGTGTGTGTGTGTGTGCATGCATGTGCATGTGTATGTGTGTGTACATGCACATACAAAGAGCAGGCTCTTCTAGCTGGAATGTGACTCTGGGCATTCTGAAGAACTGAGAGAAGTCAGGTATTGTGAGAAACACAGCCAAGCAGGGGCTGGCCTCATCTTGTTGTTTTGAGAACCAGGAACAGTGAAATCACACACACACACACACACACACACACACACATTCTTTGCTAGAGAAATGAAGGAATAAGCATGGTGGCCTTGAGGCCAGAGTACCTGAGGAGAGTACTCCACAGTGTGGAGGGTGTGAGACACACTCAGTGGGGGAAGGGAACAAACACTATCCACCTGATCACGTATTATCATTTGTGCGGGCTGAATCCAGTGCATCAGTCAACAGCAGACCAAAGGACCATCGAGAGATTCTGCTACCTGGTGACCTTATCAAAAACATATCTCAGAAAGTGTCTCCAATTGCTGGGCAATAATACATTGATATATTTGCAGAAGGTAATTGTGGTGATTAATCTTGATTGCCAAATAGATGGGACTGAAAATCACCATGGAAACAAGTCTTTGGGCATGTCTGTGAGGGAGTTCCTAAGTAGGTTAATTGAGATAAGAAGACTCAGCCTACATGTGGGCCAGCAACATTCCATGGACTGGAATCCCAGGCTAAGTACCAGGAGTCATCTCCCTCTACCTCCTGAGTGTGGATGCAATGTGATGGACCGTCTCGTGCTCCTGCTGCCATGATGGACGTACCCTCAAACTGAGAGTCAAAATATACCCTTTCCTTACATTGCTATACTCAAGCATTTGCCACAGCAACAAGAAGAGAGGGAGCAAGTTCTAAATGCCCTCGGAAGAGCCTTGCACAGGGAAGAAGGGAGCCAGTCACAAAGTGAAGAAGAAACTGAGTTTGTCTGCAAACATGGTAGTCTCTTCCTTTCCTGGGCCTTCAGAGTGGCTTCATTTGCCAAGATCATTTGTGTAAGTCCTCATTCAAAGGCCCCATTCTTCAGCATGCTTTTTCTTCAGAACAGTGGTTCCAGGCTATGCTTTAAGGAATCTGATGTAAGTTAGAGAAACTGGCCTTCCTTCCTGACTATTCCACCAACTACTTAGCTGCTCCTTCATCGTGCAATGGGGAAAAGAAATAGGGAAAAGAACATACTGGTAGCTTAAATTGCACTAAAATTAGTAAATTAGCTGAAAAGTCGACACTTTTGTTTTAAATGTGGGTGTGAATTTGTACATACACACATTGCCTATCATTGATGTATATATGTATCTATCCTCTATTATCTATCTATGCATCATCTATATTACTCTCTCATTTGTCTAACCCATTCATCTATGCACTTCCTGATCTATGTATTCTATTAAATCAGTTCTTATAGTATCTGTCAATCATTATTTATCATCTTTATCAATCTATCATATACCTAGCATCTTTTATATCTGTATCTCTCTACCTTATCCATCCACCAACCCATCCACCCATCCATCTACCCATCCAATATATCCATTTGCCCTTTGCCAGTTAATATGTATGTAACTTCTGTACATGACTATCTATACCTTGTGAAGCTACACATGAGCCCACACTGATGACTCCAGCCCTGGTCCATGGCCTGCTGGGCCAGCACCTCTCCCTCCTGCTCCATGACGAGAAACCAGGCTCCCTGGCATGCACACTTCAAAAGCACAAACATGATTGTTGAATCTCGTGGCACATGGTCAGTGGTGCCAAATGGAGACCTTTCACTTGGAGCTCAGTGCTTCAGGGACATCACGCTGGGCTTGGGTCTTTTGTGGGGGCTGGGAGGAGTTGTTCTGGCTCAAGCACTGAGCGCCTCACTTGTCCCCTTTGGCCTGCCACGGGGTTGCTCACACAGGGGTAATGCAGTTGGAGTATTTGCCCCTTTTGCCTTCCACACTGGAGTCCTACTTCCTGGGTGATTTTTAGGTTTGAATATATTAACGTTCTCTCCTGCTGCTGTAAAGCTGCATGGGTTTGAGCGTCACGTGTTCCCTACAGAAACACACAAGACAGTTCCACCACAGGGCCACGCTTCATCTGCTCAACCTGCCCCTGAGGCTGGATTTTCAAACATCTCTACGGTTTTTGCCTTGTTGGAATGTCGTATAATTGGACTCAGATCATGTGTAACTTTTTCTTGTCTGGCTCTTTCACCTAACAATTAAAATTTATCTGGAGCATTTTAGAGCTTGATACAGTCTTTTCTCCCCCTCTTAATTAATGGATTTTACTTTTTTACAAGTTTTTGTGTGCATTTTTAGCTTTAAGTTTACAGAAAAACTGAACAGAGCATAGAGCATCTTCCCCGAAGCCCTGCCCTCTGGCTCCCTCTGTTAGCAATACCTTGCCTCATTGCATGTGCTGCAATGATTGAACGAAACTGCGCACATTACCAGTTATGAAAGCTCGTGGTTTACATGGATGCTCTCTTGCTAGTGTATGTTCTGTAGTGTCTAACATGGATGTATCAGAAGACTGTCACTGCCCTAAGTAACTTCTGTAACTCCCTGTACATGCTTGTCATATGGGTGGAATCACCTGGAACATGCCTTTTCAGACTAACGTCTTTCATTTTCTTTTCAACATTTATGATGACATTTGAGAGACTAGAGAGGTGGCTCAGTGGTTGGGAGCACTGACTGGTCTTCCAGAGGACATGGGTTCGATTCCTAGCACCCACATAGTGGCTCACAAGCAGGAACTCCAGTCTAGAGGTTCCAAACCCTCTCATGGCCTCCCCAGGTGACAATGCATGCACATGGCATATAGACGGACTCACGGGCAAAACATCTGTATACATAAAATAAAAATAATAAAAAGTTTTTAAAAATTAATTTTCATGTTGGTAGTGAGCTATGTGTTTTAGATGCAGCTGTTTATTTTTATACTCTTGCCTGGCCCTAAACTCGCCCCCTTCCCAAGTGCCATGACATCATGACATCTAGCTCTTGATGTCTTTTCATAGCGTGATAGTTAATTTCTTTTTACTTTTAATAATATTTCACAGTAGGGATATGCTGGTGAGGTTGTCAACTCAGCACAAGCTAGAGTCACCTGGGAAGAAGGACCCTCAAATGAGGAGTTGCCTCCATTAAACTGCCATGTGGGTATGTCAGTGGGGCATTTTCTTGACGTATGATTGATGTAGGAGGGCCCAACCAATTCCTAAGTGTGGTGGGGATGGAGTGGGGGTTGGGGAAGGGTGGGATTTATAAGAAAGCAGGCTGAACAAACCATTGAGAGCAAGTCAGTAAGCAGCTTCATGGTTCCTGCCTCTGTTCCCGCTTGACTTCCTGCCCTCAAAAATAGACCATGATAAGGGCATGCAAGCCAAATAAACCATGTTCTCCCCAAATTGTTTTTGGCCCCGTGTTTTATCACAGCGACAGAAAGTCAAAACCAAGATAAGGAGTAATGGGGGGCTGAAGAGAGGCTCGGTAGTTTAAGAGCACTTACTGAATCTACCAGATGGACTCCAGGTTTCAATTCCAAGCACCTACATCAAGTGGCTCACAACCAGCTGGAACCCAAAGCTCCTAGGGGCATCTGAATTGCCCTTTTTTGGTGGCCTTCCATGGTAGACCATCGTGTGCCTGTAGAATGCTCTCATCCTTCCTCTCTCTCCTCTCCTCTCCTCTCCTCTCCTCTCCTCTCCTCTCCTCTCCTCTCCTCTCCTCTCCTCTCCTCTCCTCTCCTCTCCTCTCTTCTCCTCCCTCTTCTCTCTCCCTCTCTCGCTCTTCCCACCCTTCCCTCTCTCCTCATTTTCCCTTTTTCCCTCTCCCTCCTCTTTCTCCTTCTCTCTCTTCCTTTCCTGCTCTCTCTCCTATGCATGTTAATGATAATAATAATAAATAATAATATCCCACAGCCTAGCTGAACCTCATTTCAACCCTTCATCTATTGAAGGTCTCTCAGATGCTTCTTAGTTTTGCTTTGTTAAGAATAAAGCCACTATAAACATCTATAAGCAAGTTTTTGTATGCATAAGCTTTTGGGTAATTTGGGCAAATCCCTAGGAGTACAAGCTGCAGACTTTATGGTGACAACATCCTTAACCTTGTGAGAAATGGCCAAACTGGCTTCCAAGTACCCACACCACTTGGGGTCCCACCAGCTCCTAAGGCCCATTCATTTCCTTCCCCCTCCTCCTTGTGCCCGCCAGCGTTCTGGATTGTAGCCATTCCAGCCCACCTGTGAATTACACTGTTTCAGTTTGTGTTCCCCAGCTACAAACGCTGTTGAGATCTTTCCCTTTGCTTAGCTGTCACAATACCTCTTTTAATAGATCCAGAATTAAAGTCCTCCATTTGTCTTTTCCAGCAAAATACATAGTACATTTCCTTACAACATTGTTCACAATTTTCGGTGAAAGTAGTTTCTGAGGATTTAATATTTCCTGTCCCTGTGCAAATGAGATCTTTCTCAATGGTAGTAGATGCCGGTATTGCATAGAAAAGCCAGGTACTTGAGGAAAACTCTCTCAGATTGAAGCCTCTTAATTAATTCCAGTTATTTTTCTTCCATACTCTTGGGAAATATAGACGTATAAACATATCATTTATAATAATTATGATTCTGTATCTTCACTTAGAAGAATTATACCTCTTATCACTGGTGCATATGTAACTGAAGTGCTTGGAAAATGTTAAATAAAAATGATGGAAACCAAGATTACATTTTATTCCTCATTCTGTAGGATTTTTTTAACATGACGGCTGCTGACTTGAAGTTGCTTTTGCAGGCTGGATTAAAAAAAGAATCCTTCCAAATACCCAATTTCTCGTAGGGAATTAAATTAATTACTCGATTAGGTACTGGCAATTAAGATGTAGAAGCTTATATGGAAATATGTTCACAAATATTGCTAAGTGAAATGTGAGCTCCCAACACCACCCACGCCCTCATTGTGTGAGGCATACAGCTCAGGTGAACACGGCTGACGGTACTTTGGTCTGTCTCCGGTTCCCCATCTGGGGTGAATAGCTGCTTGTTCTCCTCTACCCGGGAATAGTGACACACAGCACCCAGACAGAGGCTTGAGCACACCAAAGTGACTCTCTTCTGCAGTCCAAGCCTGGAGGTGGGGATCCCAGGGCTGCGCCGATGCCTCTGTGTCAGTGTGGCCACCTGCTTTTCCTCCCACATCCCAAGACCTCAGAGTGGCGGCAAGGACTCCAGCGTTCCTGCTAATATTCCAGCAACAAACAGAAAAGGGCAGGCAATGATGGGAGGGTCCAGGAATAAGTCTCCTTTCCTCCCGGGTGTTATGTTGGCCACCTGAGTGCCAAAGCAAACCCAGTGTTGTCTTAGCGGGGTCCGGCAGACTTCACACATGAGAAGAATAGAAAGGTACTGATGTCACCTATACAGAGGAGTTAATCTGGCCCTGGCCGCTGGAGGGTTTGGGCCCTATGACCCTGGTCAGGTCTGTCTGGTGCTAAGCTGAAGTCTCACTGAGTAATCCCAGCCTGCTCTCTAAAAGGTGGAATTCCCTGAAGATCTGAGCTCATGACCTGTCCCTGAGCATGAGAGACACCCAAGGCTGTTTCTAAAAACACAGTCACATAGAGGCCAAAGTTCCACATCCTCTGGGATGGGGATGGGGCGGGGGAGGGGGGGCATCTTCCTCCCTCCTGTCTCCTCTTAAGGGATGAAATGAGTTAACATCTAATCAAAATATTTTTTTTTTACCCTGGTTGGGATATCAATAAACAAAATCTCCCACAACTGTTCTGTTTATCAAAAGGAAATACACGTGAAAAGAGATAACAACCGCAGTGCAGAGGTTTAAAGCCAAGAAGTCCACTGTGCCGAGGCCTCGGTTCGGGAGCTCGGGGCCCCGATAACAAAGTCACTGCTGACTGGCTTCCTCTCGTTCCTGGAGGAGGCACCTCTGAAGGAAGACTTCAGATCTTCCTTAGACTAAAGTACCAACCTTGATTCTTTCTTATGCCATTCCTCAGCCCCACCTCATCTTTAAAAATAATCCGGTTTTCTTTTCCACTCTAGACCAGTTCTTTTTATCTTCTAGAGGTAAAAATCTTTTGTCTCCCAAGCAAGTCACTTCCCGCTGGGTGCAACTGTAAGGGCTTGTTTATTTATCTTTCGAAGGAGCTTTCATGAACTTCCGTGTTCTGTTTCTGTGGCAGAACTGAGAGTTCCCCTCCACAGCACCCTCTCCTCACCGTGGGCCCAGGCTGCGGGCTCTCTAACGCAGACTCTTCCCTCTGCCTTTTCACAGTGAGGGTGTGTGCTAGTGTGTTCCCACACCTGTGGAGAGGAACCCTCACAGTGAGGGTGTGTGCTAGTGTGTTCCCACACCTGTGGAGAGGAATCCTCACAGTGAAGGTGTGTGCTAGTATGTTCCCACACCTGTGGAGAGGAACCCTCACAGTGAGGGTGTGTGCTAGTGTGTTCCCACACCTGTGGAGAGGAACCCTCACAGTGAGGGTGTGTGCTAGTGTGTTCCCACACCTGTGGAGAGGAACCCTCACAGTGAGGGTCTGTGCTAGTGTGTTCCCACACCTGTGGAGAGGATCCCTCACAGTGAGGGTGTGTGCTAGTGTGTTCCCACACCTGTGGAGAGGATCCCTCACAGTGAGGGTGTGTGCTAGTGTGTTCCCACACCTGTGGAGAGGAACCGGTCGATAAGGCAGATGAACTGCCCTGCCTGGGGCTGTAAGAAAATGACAGTCCGGCCACCAACAGGCAATGAACGCAGACCCTCCTGAAGCCCAGTGAGGGGTTCACAGACATAGTCCCTCTGAATTCTGGGTTAGGAACCCTCCCAACCAAACCTCCAGAGCTGTCACAGGCCAGTTTAGGGCAAACGCATGGAGTTCTTCCACAGCTCATGCTCGCGCCCGCCTTCCAGCATCTTCCTCACCCATGTTGATCATTTGGATTTTGTATGAAACTGTCCAGCTTTTCAACATTTCGGACCCGCCCACAGAGTGCAACGCATACACTTTATTACAAACCGTAAATCGGCCCCCTGCTCATCTGGGGACCATAGCGGTTACCTCCCATGCCTTCATCATCTATACAGCTCACGGGCACCTCCACTTTTGTTGCACTGACTGCTCCTCTCTGAGAAAATACTCTGCCTGTTTTCTCTCCTGCTGTATTCTTACCCGGCACTCTCACACCTTTGAGTCGGGCCGTAGATGTGCGTAGTTTCCCTGAGACAAGCTGGTCCCCAGCAGGCGTCTGCCTGGCATCTACAGTGTGGCACAAGTCTCACACTGCCAACGTGGAGATTGCCTCAAACACTACACATTGGAGACCTTGTCCCGGGCAGTATCCTCTCTCTATGCAGAGACCTGCTGCAGCTCAGGCTATGATGAGGATTCTGTCTGAGCTGTTGTACCCCGGGATTCACACTACTCACCCGGGGTGGGAGAAGCACTCAAAACTCAAGGGCACTTTATTGTTACAAAGTACTTTCTGAAGAATGCAAATGAACACCTAGATGGAGAGCCTTGGGGTATCTAGAATCACCTGAGAAGTCTCCATGAAGGATGGCCTAGCTCAGGTTGGCCTGTGGGCATGTCTATGGGGGATTGGCTTGCTTATGCTAATTGGGGTGGGAAGATCTGCTCACTCACTATGGGTAACACCATTCCCTAGACAGGGTATCCTAGACTGCACAGGAGTGGATAACATGAACTGACCAGTAAGCATACATGCATTCGTTCCTATCTTGACTGTGGATGTGACTAGACCCTTCCAAGTTCCTGCCTTGACTTCTCTGCAGCGGTGGACTGTGATGAGGAAATGTAAGGTCAATAAACCCTTTCTCCCTTCAAGTTGCTTTTGTGGGGTGTTTTATCACAGCCACACGAGAAGGAAAGGTGAGGAAAGGCCCCCAGCACAGGCAAGTCTGCCCTGGTAGAGCTGGTGTACTCTATCTCTTGAAAAATGTTTTAGTAGCTGTTCCTATGTAACACATATATGCTAGAGCTAAGCAATTTACAAAGAGCGGTTCTGATTTTGGCTCCCAATCTTGGAGGTCTCCAGCTGTGATCAGTCCAACCCATTGCTTCAGGCCTGTGATGAGATGACACAGCACAGGGGAACACGAGGAGTGCAGAGCTAGGATGTGAAAGCAAGAGAGGAGGAGGGAAGGACCTGCCTCCCACAATCCCTTTTGAGTTCAGGACTTCCAGTGACATAAAGGCCTCCCACTAGACCCCGCCTTCCCAAGATTCCACCATCACTTCATCATGGCACACTTGGGACCAAGCTCTCAACAAGGGGCCATTGGAGGGCAGGTAAAATCTACAGAGAGCAAGGAGAGTGGCAGTCAATGCTGGGGGCTAAATACTCCACGGACTAAGGCATGGATGGGTCCCCTGAGGACCAGCCCAATCTTAAGGCTGTGTAGAAGCCCCCACCAGTTAGCCAATAAGCATACAGGCAGACATTTGTAGGCTTGGAGAGTCCAAGATTTTTGCATGTCAGGGAATGACATAAAATTTCTCTGTGTCACAATGTCTGGGGTTTCAAGATCTTAGCTCTGTGAAATCTCTTCTATGCTTCTTGCCTCTCACAATGATCTAAATTTCTAAATTTCTTTAAGTCACATTATTTCACACACTTTAATAACTTGTTCCATGCTCTACAACACTGCTCTAACACTGCCTGCTATGTCTTGGTGTCAGGCTGCACAGGCTAGAGTTCAAGCCCTCCTTAAGGCTGTCCATGCCTCGTATCCTGGCTGCTGGCTCTCAGAACCCATATGGGTCTGGCCACTGAACTGTGAACTCAGTCTCCCATACTCCCTGAGGGCCTATCTTTGCTAGAATATCACCAAGGCCTTGGTCTAGTTTGGTTCTCTGTTACTATATGTTTCGGTTGCTATGAAGAGACACTATGATTAATGAAACTTCTAGAGGAAAGCATTTGATTGGGGGCTTGCTCAGTTTCAGAGGGTGAGTCCACCATCATCAGGTGTAGTGAAGAGCTGCGGGCGGCTTCCCGCCACCCGGCTCCCAGCCACCGGCTAGCTTATACCCCGAAATAACAACACACAAATTGTATTCTTTTAAATACTGCCTGGCCCATTATTTTCAGGCTCTTACTCACATCTTGACTAACCCATATCTAATAATCTGTGTAGCACCACAAAGTGGTGCCTTACCAGGTAGATTCTAGTGTGCGTCCATCTTGGGCTGGAGCTTCATTGCATCTGGCTTCTCTCTGAGGAGAGGCATGGCGGTCTGTCTAACTTAGGAGAGGCATAGCATCTGACTGAGCCATCTACCTCACTTCCTTCTTCCTGTTCTGTCTACTCCGCCCACCTAAAGGCTGGCCAATCAAATGGGCCAGGCAGTTTCTTTATTAGCCAATGGGAGTCCTCCATCATTTCCCCTTTTTCTGTTTAAACAAAAAAGAAAGGCTTTAACTTTAACATAGTAAAATTACATATAACAAAACAGTTATCATGCAAAAATTACAGCTACAATATTTATATCTACTTTATCTTTTATCATAACAAAGGAAAACAACTATAACTATCTATCTATTCTTCAGCTCCATCAAAGACTCCAGAAGGACACATTATTAACTAAATAAATAAGAAATATGCAATTTCCAAACTCTAGAAATGATAGAGACATCTCGCTGCCTGGACAGTCACCCAAAGTTCTTTTGTATTGTTGGGGCATCTGTCTTCGGCCTATAGGCCCACAGTATCCAATAGACTTTCCCATGAAGCAGGAAATTTCAACGACAGTTCAGTCACTATCTGCTGTGTCCTGTAGAATGTCTCGCAGACTCTTTCTTGAATCAGGAACCCCGAAAGATCATCTCACATTTAGGCAAGTTCAGCAGTCCTCTCTCTAAGGGTTCTCTGTGTCCAGTTTATGCAATAGTCCAGGCAAGAGCAGTTTCTTGCCCAAATGGCTATCAAACTCCATAGGATCCTCTTCGATGCCCATCATCTTCTTGAAGTAGACTGGTGCTGCCAGGAGCAGACATGTCTCATTGTCATGAAAAGCCCTAAGTTATTAAAACATCTAAAATGCGATATTCTGTAGTCTTTGAAAGATATGAAGAATGCCTATTTAACTTAAATATATCTCTATATATCTAGAAAATCTAACTAACATAACTACAAGTTTTACTATTATTGATGACTATCCATTAACAACCTCTATACATTACATTTTTTAAATGAACTACATAATCACAATACCTTAATCAGTATCAGAAATACATATACATATAACAAAATTGTATCACTAAAGCAAAATCCATATCAATGCAAATTATTCATATCTATATCATATCCCCCTTTAAATGTAAAAGAACATTTATAAACAATATTTGGGAATATGGGCACAGTTATTTCTCCCCAAACTGCTTCCTGCTGAATGGGGACGCTGTTAATCAGATCTTTCATAATGTAACCTGTGTGCCAGGTTCATCTTAGTCATCAGTTGAGCGAAGTGATTTTTTGAGGGTATTCATAGCAACCTTTCAGGAGGGCGTGGTCTATCATACCATATTGGGATAGAAGCAATCCACAGGGTTTCATTTTCTGTAAAAACAAAAGAAACTTCTTTCCAAAGCATCATGTCCTTAGATCCAAATCCTGAAGTCAAGGTATTTTCAAAATATCTATGTTGAATTAGTTCAGCAGTATTTATAAACAAATATCTTTTAGCAGCTGTTGCTTCTTCCCCAGCATTCAAACAATTCAAAGAGAGAATAATAGCATACAGTATCAAGATTTTCTGTGTATTTTCCATCTTTATGTGGCTTTACTTTAACTTCTGGTTCTTTTATTTTTACTTTTTGAGACAGGTTCTTTTTATATCTTTGTCCTGGGATAACTCTGTAGACCAGGCTGTCCTTGAACTCTCAGAGATCCATTTGCCTCTGCTTCCCAAGTGCTGGGATTAAAGGTGTGCTCTACAACACCTTGAACTCACAGAGATCTGTCTGTCTCTGCCTCCCAGGCATTCGGATTAAAGGTGTGTGCTACCACACCTTGAAGTCACAGAGGTCAATCTACCTCTGCCTCCCAAGTGTTGGGATTAAAGGTGTGTACTACCACAAACTACTCTCTTTCTTTTTTCTTTGTTTTTTAAGAACTTTAACCTTTAGCCTGCATATAATTTTAACACATTGTAAACCATTTAGAGGTTTTCTTTGTCTTTGAATCTTTCTTACTGTATATTTCTCTTTTTCTGACCACACGAGTCTTTAATTTACCAAGCAATATAAGTAGGATTAAAGCCGTGGCTTTGACAGCTAGATCCAGCCCATTCCTTAGCTTTCTACGATTCCAGCCTTGTGGCTGAGGTATGGGCTGTAGCCATGTTTATCACCACAACTCTGTGGCCGTTCAAGGTCCCTGCCAGCAAGCAAGCTGCAACAGTGTTAAACAACAATCAAAAGCTCCATAGTCAGGACTGCCTGCTTGAAAGAGTCAGAGTTTGCCCTGGCAGGACGGCCCAGAAAGCCGGCATTTTAAAACAGCACAACTTTTTTCTTGCTACAGCTGAAAACCAAAAAACATGCATTCAGCTTTTCATCAACACCTTTTAAGTGTTTCGTGGCAGGACTTCTTAAAAGAGCTGCAGGGTTTTGCAGCTAAAGCTGAGTCAGGAAGCCTCTCTTAGATGAGAGTGCTTGCTTGCCAGACCCAAAAAATAGAGCTTTACTCTATTCTGTCCCAAGCTTTCTCAAGCTTTCTGCAGATTCGGTTATCCACGTGGGTGCCATTCTGTAGTGAAGAGCTGCGGGCGGCTTCCCGCCACCCGGCTCCCAGCCACCGGCTAGCTTATACCCCGAAATAACAACACACAAATTGTATTCTTTTAAATACTGCCTGGCCCATTATTTTCAGGCTCTTACTCACATCTTGACTAACCCATATCTAATAATCTGTGTAGCACCACAAAGTGGTGCCTTACCAGGTAGATTCTAGTGTGCGTCCATCTTGGGCTGGAGCTTCATTGCATCTGGCTTCTCTCTGAGGAGAGGCATGGCGGTCTGTCTAACTTAGGAGAGGCATAGCATCTGACTGAGCCATCTACCTCACTTCCTTCTTCCTGTTCTGTCTACTCCGCCCACCTAAAGGCTGGCCAATCAAATGGGCCAGGCAGTTTCTTTATTAGCCAATGGGAGTCCTCCATCAATCAGGGATTATCAGCAGGGAGTATGGCATCAGGCAGGCAGATTTGGCTTTGGAGAAGTAGCTGAGCTCTCATATCTGACCCACAAGCCTAGGCAGAAAGAGACATTGGAAGATGGTGTGGGCTTCTGAAACCTCAAAGCCCACCCAAGTGACAATCCTCCTGGAAGAAGACCACACCTCCTAATCCTTTCCAAACAGTTCTGCCAACTGCAGACACCAAGCATTCAAATACATGGGCCTATGGGGCCATTCTCATTTAAACAGCCACACTGATAAAACACTGACCAAAAGGAACTTGGAGAGGAAAGGGTTTATTTCAGCTTACAGGTTTCTATAGTGTATCATCAAAGCCAACCCAGGCAAGAACTCAAGGCAGGAACCTAGAGTCAAGAACTGAAGCAGAGATCATGGAGAAACTTGCTCATCCTGCTTTCTAATACAACCTAGAACCACCTGCAGTGCGGGGGGGCACTTCCCACAGTGGACTGGGCCCACCCACATTCATCATTAGTCAAGAAAATGGACCCACAGATTTGTCTATAAGCCAATTTGATGGAGGTAATTCCACAAGCAAGGTTCCCTGTTTCCAGGTGTGTCCAGGTTTGTGTCAGCTGATAAAACTGTGACACTGGAGCTGATTTCCCCGCTACTGCCTTACTACAGTGGCCACAGATCAGGACCAGGTGAGTGGAGAGACACCAGGCACCTTGTGGGTGGAAAGCAGCCTCCCAGATCCCGGCACACCACCCGCTCCATTAAGCTACATTTTTGTCCGTGTTCAGACAAACTATGGGACAGTATGCTCTTAAGGAAGGCAGGGCTCCTTTTGACTCACAGTTTGAGGATCTGGTCCATCACGGTGGGGAAGGTGTGGTGGTAGGGGTGTGAGGCAGCTGGTCACACTGTGTTCACAGTCAGGAAGCAGAGAGAGGAAGGCTGTCACTCAGCTAACTTTCTCCTTTTTATTCAGTGTTAGACTGCATATCACTGGGGTCCCATGTTTGGGATGTGTCTTCCCACTTCAACCCAAACTGGACACTTTCACATGGACAGGCCCAGAGGCCTGTCTTTTAGGTTGTTCTAGACCCTGTCAGGTTGACAAGAATATAAGTCATGCCTGCCAGTCAGGAAGTCCCGAGGCACCTCAGCACCCAAATTTCTGTGATGTCTACGATCTCTGGCCACAGGACTGGATTCGTCACCCAGAGGTTAGACAGCTCAGGATTCCACCCACTAATCCTGTACTTGGCTTTCTAAGGATGGCTGCTATCCTGAAGCCAAGAGGATGTCACCAGGAGGCACCCAATCAATATAACATACACTCCTGTCACTCGGGAAATTCCCAGGGATTTTGGAGCCAAAAATCAGAGAGAAAGACCAGGTGTGTTTTTCGTTATACCACAACTGAGCTTCTCCTCTCGAGCAGCTCATTTATTTATCATTAGCGATTTCTCATCACCATGTGTGATCTAGGCATTGCGGGGTACACCAGTGAACAGAACCAGAAGAACCCTGTTTTCGGTTCTCACATGGGATGTGGGGGGCAGAGGTCAGGCAAGAAATGCAAGTGCAAGCACTAGCATGCCGTGGTGACTGCTGGACCAGACAGAGCAGGTGAATCCTGGGAGGGAGAGTTCCCTTCTCAGCATCCTTTAAGAAGACCAGGAACCCTTGAGATGAGGTAGGGGTCAGGAGAGGCGGTATGCTGCTTTCTGACCACACTGCCACAGTCAGGACAGTAAGATAGCATGCTCGATCATCTGAGTTTGGACCCCAGATCCCACCAAGTACATGCATGGCACACTGCAAACCACCGCCTCTAACAATGAACAAAATAAACATCATGGTAATGATGAGAGGGCAGTGTGTAAGTGGCCAGCTCTGGATGGAGGGCGAGGAGGACAAAGGGAACAATGTCACTCATGAGCAAAAGGCACCAAGAGAAAGCTTCACCAACGGCACCCAGGTATTTATAGCTAAACGAGCCTCTTTAAAATGCCCTTATTATTAAAACCGTTTTCAGACAGATGGTTCTGTGGTGAATCTGTGCCTCTCTAGGCTCTGTCTCCTCTTCATTCATAGTGTGTGTGTGTGTGTGTGTGTGTGTGTGTGTGTGTGTGTGTGCGCGCGCGCGTGCGTGCATGTGTGTGTGTGTGTGTGTGTGTGTGTGTGTGCGCACGCGCGTAATCTTCTTAAAATCACATTATTTGAAATTGTACAATGGCAGTTTTCTGTTAATTTCTTTTTAATTTTGTTTTGTTTTGTTTCACTTGGCCAGAAATCTGAATAATTATTCTGATATATTTAAATAGTCAGATCTCATCCAAGTAAACAGTGTCTACTACAAGCACGTAATGAATGTAGAAGCAGGATGAAGGGGACAGGATGGGAAAGATGGGCTGGGTATGTGTTGGCTACGGAGAGCACCTGTCTAGCATAGTCAAGGCTCTGGGTTCTGTACCTCAAGCACAATTAAAACAACAGAAACAACAACAAAACTCTACCACCGATCAAACTAAATTAAATAAAATTAAAATGAAATAAATACCAATCAGATGCTGAAATGGTTAGGTTGGCATAACTGTCTTGTGTTTTGTGCTTCTTTCTGTAGCAGAATACCCCCAGACTGACCACATTATAGACAATAGAAGTTAAATGGACCTTCTTGCTAGGTCTTTCTCTGGACGAAGGGAAACTATAATGTCTTATCTTAGTCTGCTTTCTGTTGCTGTGACACACACCATGGCCAAAAACAATGTGGAGAGGAAAAGGTTAACTTCAGACTGCAGTTCACAGCCCAGCATGAAAGGAAGGTGGGCTGGGAGCTTAAGGTCGGAGGCCTTCGAGGCTGCTGCTTCCTGCCTCATTCACACTCAGCATCTTAAACACCCCGTCCTGTCAGCCTAGGGATGGTTGCTGCCCAGTGTCTCTTACTGGAGTTTGCCCCTTGGCTACACTGGCTAGCCAGCAAGTCCCCAGGATCCCCACCTTCCCAGCGCTGAGATTACAGGCTCAGTGTGCCTGGCTTTTATGTGGGTGTTCCCCAAGCTCAGATGTACATACTTGACCATCAAACACTTTGCCAATTAAAAACTCGGCCTCCTATTCCCTTTGTTTTAGACTCATCTCTTTGTATGTGGGTGAATTCATCTCTTTGTATGTGTGTGAATTCATCTCTTTGTATGTGTGTGGATTCATCTCTTTGTATGTGTGTAAATTGCTGGCAGGTGTGTCTGTGTACCACATGTGTTCAGTGCTACAGATGCCACAGAGGCCAGAAGAAGGCATCAGATCCTCTGAAACTGGAGTTACTGATGGTTGTAAGCTGTCATGTGGGTGCTGGGCACTGAGCCCAGGTCCTCTGCGAAGCAGCCACTCCTCTTTACTGCTGAGCTGTCTCTGCAGCCTCTAGATTGGCCAAGTGCTTTTCTTTATCACTCAGAAGTAATCCAAGAGAGAAACCAGATGACAAGAGACAGCAGAAAGGCACAGGAAGTAAGGTCCGTTTCTCCGAATGGGTAGTTTGGAGACTTCAATATGCTAATTCTTCCTCAGTTGCTGGTTTCAGCATGCACAGGGTGAGGAGGAGGGCCACCAGGGAGGAAGGGGATGAAAAGTGAAGGACAACATGGCAGACCCATCTCTAGAACAACTGACCAGAACAATGAGAAGAATTAAGTATCCAGAAACTGACCCTCCCAGTGCCACAGATGGGGCTCTGATACCACTGACATGGAATTGAGGAGCAGGAACAACAGGCAGAGAGGCAAAGACAGAGAAAATACCACGTGGCTCAGTCAGCCCTGCCGCCACAGTGTTGAGAACACCCCAGGACCACGTGGCTCAGTCAGCCCTGCCGCCACAGTGTTGAGAACACCCCAAGACCACGTGGCTCAGTCAGCCCTACCGCCACAGTGGTGAGAACACCCCAAGACCACGTGACTCAGTCAGCCCTGCCGCCACAGTGGTGAGAACACTCCAGGACCACGTGGCTCGGTCAGCCCTGCCGCCACAGTGGTGAGAACACTCCAGGACCACGTGGCTCGGTCAGCCCTGCCGCCACAGTGGTGAGAACACTCCAGGAAAACAGAGCATGCACTACCTTCCACCCTCTCATGTCACTCCGTGTCACATAGACCATCACGAAGTCTTTTGTGACGCCTTTCTCAACTGCCCTCCAGGTGAGATGGTGACAGACACACCCTGTTGTCAGCCCCAGTCCATTCAGCAGGGAGAACCTGGGGTCCTGAAGTCTTCCGGGGTTCCCAGGGCCATAGCCACTGGAGTTTCTCCTACCTGACTCTCCACCCCTCCCCGGAACTCTTCAACTTCATCCAAGAGGCCACATCCTGGAGTTTCCTCATCACACTGACCACCGGCCACATGGGCAGGGGACCACACAGTCAGCACCCAGCCCTCCCGCACCCCCTGCTCCTGGCAGGCCCCTAATCTCTAGTCTGGTTGGTCGCAGGGGTGATGTTGACTACACTGGTATCAACTCAAAGCTCAGAATGTCCTCTCCTGTGAAGCAATCAAGCAGAACCTGGTCTCTGTCCCTTACCCAGGGCCTGCTCCCCAAGGACATCCTGATAGAAAATCTTTCTTCTCCTCCTTGGTCTTGTCCAACATGCACGGGGGTCTGGGACGGTGGTTATTTTCTGGTTTCTGGAATATTCCAGGTGTTTTGGGCTGGCCCACCCCCAACCTAAGGCAGCACAGTCTCCAGAGGACTCTATGCCTATCAAAAACCAATTACTGTCCCTCATACCCATCAATATGGAGCAAGCTTAAGAGCTGCATAAATGGTTGTTACCACTTTTATTGCTTCCCATATAAACGCCTCCTGAGTTAACACGCCTTTAAAATACCTGGAGACCGCCTTGGAGTCAGCAAGTGTGTGAGGGGGTGGTTTCTGAATTTTAATAGCTCTGAGCAGATGCTGCCCCTCACTAGGACCACAGTCTGCTCCTGATAGGAGGACTCAGCAGCATGGTCCCCAGATGCTGCTGTACCTTGGATTCATCTGGGAAGCATAAAACGCCGAAGGCCTGGATCCAACAGGGTCGACTGCTTTGCGGTGCAGCCCAGCACAGGGAATTTCAGAAACTCCCAGGAGACTCTGCTGCAGGCCAGAGGAGCCCCAAGTGTGTGTTGGGGGTAAAGTTGACCTTTGGGCCCCACCCAGTGCATTGTCATCTGCCACGACAAGAAATTGCACCACTGGCCGGAAAGCCCATGTGGGTCACGGTGCTGCCTCTGTACAGGCTCTAGGGCCAAGAAGAAGTGCTCCTTCCTCACCCCTCCCTACACCTTCCTTCCCACTTTACTTTCCTTGCTCTTTTCTTCCTTCCTCCCTTGTTTCTTCTTCCCTCCTCCTTCATTGTTTTCCCTTTCCTGCTCTTTCCTTCTACCCTTCCATTTCGTCTTTCCCTCATGCCCTCCCTCTCCCTCTCCCTCCTCTTCCCTGTAACTACAGCCAGCATTGCTAACAGCATCTCAGCCAACAACACAGGCACCATAGTGGACACAAGAGCCCATCTCCTGGTGATGCTATAGCCGTCTTAGCTTGCATGGATCCACACTGTGATGTTCACACAATGACAGAGTCATGCAGGGAGGCGCTTCTCAGAACACAGCCCCATCATGGAGTGATGCACAACTAACAGCTGTGTAGTCAGAAAACAGTGTCACCTCGAAACAAAACAAAGCCATCAAAGGAGACAAAGGAAGTGCCCTGGTGGCGGGGCTGCCTGCGTAGGGCTTGGGACTCTAGGTTCCCAAAAGAGAAGCCTGAGTTACAAAGCAGGCAAGGAGGAGGAGGAGGGCCAGGTGGCCCAGTCTGGAATATCCACAGGGCTTTGAGGCTAGCACAGTTGCATCCGCAGAGGGCTGAGAGAGATCCGGCCTGGGCTCAGCCTGTCCTGTGCAGTAGAGGAGCCCCTCAGCCCTGGTGCCTCACTGGGCACCTTCCCTGCTGTTCCCTCCTTTGTTCCATTTGAGCCTGTGTGTCACAGACCCCCTGGCTAATCCTATTGTCCAGCTTTGAGCCAGGGAGTCACGCGATGTGGCTGACCTCAGCCTCCAGGTCACCTCCCTTGACCTCTCTGCTGATGTTGCAGCTTCTGAGTTTGGGGACTTTGTTCTGGGAGCTTAAGACACAAAGGACAAGTTTTCATTCCCTCACGTTCTCCTTCACTCACTCGCTTGCCTGTTAACGAGTCTTGTTTTGTGCGGACACCACAAGAGCTCACAGACTTGACTAGTCGCTGTGCGGCTAACCAGGCACATGAGCGCGTGGGGCCCGCCAAACTGTATGTGCTGAAACTTCATCCTCGGCACAGTGGTGAGAGGAGAGGGGCACCTGGAGGGGACAAGGTTGTGAGAGCTGAGCCCTGTGAATGTCATTATAAAAGAGGTCCAAGATAGGGCTGGAGAGAGGGCTCACTGGTTGCTCTTCCAGGGTACCCAAGTTCAGTTCCCAGCACCCACATGGTATCTCACAACTGACTCTAACTCCAGTTCCAGGAAATTCAATGCCCTCTGCTGGCCTCTACAGTCACTGCATACATGTGGTGTGCAGCCATACATGCCGACATACCCATGTAAAATATAAATAAGTCCGAGAGAGAGAGAGAGAGAGAGAGAGAGAGAGAGAGAGAGAGAGAGAGAGAGAGAGAGAGAGAGAGCAGGGTGAGAAAGTTGGTTCGTCCTTCTACATGAGGCTATGTGGACGAAGAACAGGTCTCACCAAATACCTACCTGCCACTTCCTTCCTCACAATCTTCTCAGGTTCCAGAAGAAAGAAACCTGAATGTCTGCTGTTCATAAATGACCCTGCCTAAGGTATTTGGTCATAGCAACACAAAAGGGTAAAACAGTGTCACATTAAGTACTTGCTGAGAACCCAGCTAAGCTGTAAAGCAAACTCTGGAATGTCAGATGGCAGCCACAGAGAGACAACGAGCCAGGGACAGCGCTGGGTCACTGCAGCCTCACCTGCCCCTCCAGGATAAATTGCATGCTCGGGTCAGTAACGTATACATACTGTGTATGGATGTGCACACCTTACCACATTTCCCATATTAAAGAATACATCAGTGTCTTTAACAGCTTGAGCTGACTGCAGCTAGCTGGATCCCTGAGGCAAACGGTGGGTTAATTATCATCAAGGTAAACAAACATCCTTGCAGGGATCACGTTCTGAAAACACACCACGTAGCAGTTCATCTTCGCCTAATCAACATTTTCAATCTCAATCGTACAGGTTGACACTTTGAAACTATTACAACAAAATTTTCAGTATTACTGAAAAGTGATTCTTCTTAGCAAACAGATGTAGACAGAAACTCAACTTTCTGAAGGCAAGACACAAAATCAGTATAGATTGAACTTCAATTTTATGGTAATTGGTATGCAAATATTCTCCAGCGTTCTCCTAATCCACGTAACAGGATGTAATGGCTAGCTTATTGCTGTCTTCGCAAAGCATCTGTGTCAATGGAATTTTTTTCCAAGATCCTTTATTAGCAGCTAGATTTTGCTGCCTGTAGATCTTGTTTCTGTTATGGCTTCCAGCCCTAGTATCATCAAAGCCTGAACTTGATCCTTTCTGGTCTTCAACGCCAAACTCCCATGGCCTGTGCCTTGCCACCCACATTGTGTTCCCCCAATCCCTCATTCCCATCCATACCCCCACCCCACTTCTAGCCAAGGCTGTATCAAAGCCTAGGATTTATGCGCAGGCCTTTGGGGCTGTCCGTGGTGCTGACCAGGAGACATTGGCCTTCCTGTAAACATGAACTGATCGTCCACGCCCACTTAGAGTGCTCCAGACACTAGTTTAATTGCCATGACCTTGATTCCAGTCTTGGCTGCTGTTCCTTGTCTGACCACTTCTCTGAAGTATGTTGTACCCTCTACTGGAGCCTGCTAGCCTGTCCGTCCCACCCTGCCCATGCTTGCTGATTCACTGAGGACTGGCAAGTCCCTTCCAAAGACCACTGCCTTTGTCTTCCTACCAGGAAGTCCTTCCCACCTTTAATGTCTCATCATAAGGCCAGACCAGAACAAACGTATGAATTAATGCTAACCTTGGTCATTTCCTTAGCTTCTCCTCCCCAGATAACTGAGTCTTTGTGGCAAGCCTCTACTCCTGCCTCCTCTTCTGCCTCTTCCTCCTCCTTCTCTTCTTCCTTCCCTCCACCCTCCCTCCTCTTCCCCCTCTCTCTTTCTGCTGCAAACTTCCAGCTGGGCACAGGGAAAGCTCTGGTTGTGTAAAATTAGACAATCTGTCACAGCATTAGTGGCACTACCTCTACCCAGGTACTCGGGACACAGTGGATTCCTAGTGTTCCTTTGCTGCCCCCACCCAGTGGTGCTGGGAGGAGGGCTGTCTCTTCTGTCTTGGGTATAGATCGTGCTCTGCCTGGGTGTGTAAATTAAGGAATAATAGAGCAGCAGAAACATAAGCCTTCAATGATGGGGAATGTGTTTGTCTGCTAAGAAGCAATTTCAGCGAAAATTAACTCCATTCCAACGGGAAGAGTGAGGCTTGGCATCAGCCGGCCAATCCCCAAGGACAATGAAATTACTCCGTCAAATCTCTGCTTGCTTAAATTAACCAAGCGAGCACTCCAGGATCCTGGCTAGAGACAGCAAGTAACTAGGTTTTAATGAGCAAAAATAGCTTCTTGGATAAATGAGAAAAAGAAGCCACAGCCTACCTCTGTCCCACACTTGCAGGGTACATATCTCAAGGACACTTCCCCCCAGGGCTCTGAGTGGCTGTGACAGGCCATGTAGATCCTATGCCAGCCAAGACTGGGCTATCAGGTTGAATCCTTGACCAGCAATGTTCTATCTACCTTCTCCACAGACTTTGTCCTGTGATGATATATAAGATACCAGTGTCCCACACAGCAAGTCCCTTCACATTTAGCCAAATGAGTCCCAGGAAGATTTTGACAGTATCCTGTCTGCCTTCTGGGCTAGCCAAGCCCAAGACATCTGTCCATCCTGGTCTGTCCTCTGCATGGTGTCTTTAGCCTGCCATATCCTGCACAAATGTTACATGGTTGTGTCACTTATGTCTGTGACCTTGGCTAAGTCTGTAATCTTGGCTGCCTAATGCTCCAGAGATGTAAATGGAGCCCTGGGTGACTGGCTGTGACCAATCTCATCTTGAGAAGTTACTAATCCACTGTCTGATGAAAAATCTGCCCACTGGCTTCTCTTCAAATTAGCCATTTAACTAATTACTAATCTATAGCAATCAGGGCGCACCTGAAACAGGTAGTATGTATATGAGGGGTAGATAATGGGTAGGCTTATTAATATAAAATATCAACATTAATATTGATACCCAGAATGTATTATATGTCTGCACAGATTATTGACATCGGGGGGAGTTTAATCATAGGACTGGCCTTGGAGACTAGCTGAGCCTCTCTGAAAACCACAAGGAGGCTGTTGTGTGTTTTTTCACTTTAGGTTGAGTGTGACCATTAATATCTTGAATCAGAGTAGCTGTGATCACCCACACATAACCACACCTCTCTCTAGGGTTATAGAAGAGCTAACCAATTCACTGAGCAGGGGTTTCTTGGGTTATAGAGAGTATGAAGGTTGACTTGGGCTTGGGACTCTTAAGATTGTCTAAACCAGTGGTTCTCAATCTGTGGGTCTCAACCCTTTTGGGGGTCAAACAACTCTTTCATAGGGGTCACCTAAGACCATCAGAAAAACATAGATATTTGCATTGTGATTCATAACGGTAGCAAAATTGCAGTTATGAAGTAGCAACAAAATAATTTTATGGTTGGGGGTCACCACAACATGAGGAACTGAATTAAAGGGTCACAGCATTAGGAAGAGTGAGAACCACTGATATAGTCAGTGTAAAGGTTGACTGGGGGTTGGGACTCTTGGGTAGTGCTGCTGCCTGTAAGGTTCCCTGGGGACTTCTCAGTGGGACAGCGTGCCATGGGTTGCCCTGTGGTGGGTGGGATTCCTCAGTAGCAGGGCTGCACAGTCACCCAGAGGCATTCTGGAAGTCCCGATACTTTTACTCACCCATGCTCCTGTATTCAATCCAATATTCAATCCAATATTCTCGTTGGCTCACCAAGCTGGTCTTTGCTAGCATCCTTTCTTGGCTGTTAGAACTCAAGGCAAAAAGCAGGCTGGAGACACAGCAGCCGAAGCTGTCACAGGCGGCTCTCTTCCTCGGGGAGATCTCACATCTGTGCCTCGGGGCTGTCACACAGGTCACTCACCGTAAGCTCCTTTTCTACAAAGTGGACCAGCTGCAGATATTAGTAGCCACATCCCCAACGTGCCCACCACCAAATGTCTGTGTGACTGGGTAACCAGTGCAGGATGGGGGAAACTGAGACCCCTTGATCGACAGTTTGATACACAACTGTCAACAGTGGGTGCTCGGGGGTGAGGCCTGGGGTAGTCAGCCCTGCCCATACCCACATGGATACACTTTTATCTCTAGGATCATTAAAGAAATTTTTTATTATTGTTTTATGTGTATGAGTGTTTTGCCTAAGTATTTGTATGCCATGTGAACTCAGAGCCCATGGAGGCCAGAAGAGGATGAGGTATCCCCTAGAACTGGCGTTACCACTGGCCGTGAGCTGCCACATGAGTGCTGGCAACCAAACTGTGGTCCTCTGCAAAAGCAGACAATGGTTTAACTGAGCCATCTCTCCAGGCCCCACCTCTGGGATTTTACCTTCAGCTTGGGCGCAGCTGGCACTAGTGTGGCACTAACCCCGGCGTCCAGGTCTAATGTTCTGTGTGTCTGAACGCTTACTGGAGATCTATCAGCGAAGGGCACAGGCTTTATCCTGGTTGCATCATGGCGGGACTATGTTTCTTTCTCATTTTTTTTTTTTGTTTATTTGTCTTGTTTTGTATGTGGTGCTGGAGACAGAACTCCAGGCTTCAGACATGCTGAGCGCATGCGCTACTGCTGAACCACACACCTGACTGCCATTGGCAGTCTAAAGCAGCAAGGAGGCCTAAGACTCTGTCTGTCACCTGCTGACACCTCCACCTACTCCATCATCTCCTTCTTCCAGCCCTGCCTTCCTCTATCCCATCCTTCCTTCCAGGTACTATGGGTTATTGCAATCCCCATGCTGTCCCTCCCACCTGGAGGTTCACAATGAGTAAAGGTGACAGAGATGTGACATCCACCCACTCCAGTTCTCTCTCATTCCCCTGAAAGAGCTGGGCATGGTGGCTCTCACCTTTTATCCCAGTGTTTAGAAAGCTGAGGCAGGATCACTGTGACTCTGGAGCCAACCTGAGTACACAGTGAGTTTCAGATTAGTCAGGGACACACAGGAAGACTCCGTCTCAAAAATAAAAGCAGATAGAAAATGAGTCAGAAGTGCCAGTGGCCCAAACAGCAGCAGGGAGTGGGGCTCAGAGGCCAGCGGACCCCTGGGGTGCAATATCTCCTAAGAAGGCATTATAGGCTATGGGGCATTACAGCGGGTCCCAGACAGGAGACTGCTCCCTTCATTCAGAAACGGTGAGGTTGGACAGGAGAGGCAAACTGGGGGAGGAGACCAGCAGAGTGGGCCAGGGAGGCTCCAGTGGACAAGTCAGGTGACGGACAGCCACTCCAATAGAGACTGTTCTGAGTGAGATGGTGCCACTACAGCGTGCAGACTCAAAAAGATCTCCTACAGGGCCAAGACCCTCAGTCCACTTGTCAGGAGAGTCAAGCCATCAAGGTGCTGTATTCAGCCCCAGAGAGCAGCCTCCCATCCTTGGGGACATCAGGCTGATGAGGAGAGTGCAGGCTACACCAGAGTCCTCTTTCCCCAAACCCTCCCTGCTCCAGAGTTCAGAGCACCTACCTCAGGTAAAGCCTGTAGATGCTGGGCAGCCCCTCCCTCCCTCCAGACCCTCTCTTCTCAGTGTGAAGACCAAATGTGGATCCCCATGGTATTTCGTGGATGTTATACCCAGTCTCCCGGCTCTCGGGACAATGTGTGCTGCAATGGCCCTGGTACTGCTGTCTCCCAAGACAGGGCCCGTTCAGAGGTGTGCCCGCGTAGAGAGCGCCGTCATCTCTCCATCACTGCGGCACAGTCCTGAAACAACTGATTTATGAAGAGAGAAGGTTTGCGATGGTTCAGCTTTGGGGCCTCCAGGCAGTAGACAGCTGGCTTGGGTGCCTGTCTCTGGGGTCTGAGGTGGCCTGTTACATTGTGAAGGCGTGGCATAGCAAAGAGAGAAGGAAACAAAAGAAGACAAAGGGGTTGGAATCCCACAATCCCTCCACATCCCAAGCACTTAACAGTCTTCAACTCCTCTCGAAGGCCCCTCCACCCTGCAGTGGGGCCAAGCTGACTAGGCCTTTGGGCACACTTAAGTTTCAAATGACAGCAAGATTTAGTGCCTTTCTACCTGAGCATGTGTATCAGATCCATCTCTTGGTAGAGAAAGTGAAGCTGCCAATCAAAGCCCCACATGGGTTCAGATGTGTGGAGCCTGGCACCGAGCCAGCCTGTGATCTGATCGTGAGAGCCTCCAGCATGCAGCCATCCCATGATCAGACAAGTCTGTCCTGTGGTGTCGAGAAACCATACAACAGACCTCGTTGATAAGAAAAGATAACCAGATGGGGAAAGGGCCAAAGGATATGAATTCACCCAGAAGGAAACAAACGGGTCAACAGACATCTCAAGGATGCTCGGGGGGATGCAAATGAGGCCAGTCTTCTGATGCTGATGCATTCAGCTCACAACTGGCCAAGTTTTGCTTGATGCTATCACGGACTGTCTGGGGAGAAGCTCCGAGTCCAGCAGTTCTCCTCCCAGACAAGGTCCCTGGGGGTGGCAGTGCCGCAACGCTGCATGGAGCCACACATCTGTCAGCCTGGACTGGCTGGATGCCCTAACTCTGTGAGCATGCAGTAACTCTACAGATACCAGAGCACCAGCTCAGTCCTACCTGAACAGAGACTGTTCTCTGTGGTCTGGGGTACCTTGCTTCAGCTTTTTTGCAAATAATTGCCCCACAGTGCTCTAGGGTACGAGGCTGGTCAGGGCCAGCTTGGCTTCTCTTCAATCCTTTGACTGGCTTAAAAGAGGGTGAATGAGGCAGCAGAGCAGTTCAGCTGACAGAGGGCTTCCCTGGCATGGGGGTAGTTCATGCTTGTAACCCCAGCAAGTGGGAGGTGGAAGCAGGAGAATGTGGAGTCCAAGGTCATCCTCCAATACACAAGGTCATCCTCCACCACATAGCCAACTTCTGTGTCTCCAATTGTTTTTGCCTCACATAAGTGGGGTCAGCCTAGGAAGGCTAGTGGTTTGGGACAGGGCCCACTGAACTCAGCCAAGCTCCCAGCCTTGCCTGTGCCCAGCTGGCATGGCCTGGTGGCTTACGAGTCTGGGGATTTTCCCATTAGCTGGAACAAAGGGATGGCAGCTGTCCACAGCACAGTGGCAGGCCCCGAGAGCAGGAGAGCCAGTCTCAGAGGCACACGGATACTCTGCCTGCGCTTTAGATAATTCACCTGTGTGTGTGTGTGTGTGTGTGTGTGTGTGTGTGTGTGTGTGTGTGTGTGTGTGGCAGGAGAAGGGGGAGGATTGAGCGTCACGTGGCCAAGGTCTGACTCCCAGCTAGTGAAGAGCCTGGTTGTTTCTGCCAGCCCCAGGACTTCACATTCTGCCCACAGTTTCTTTTAATAAATTCTTGGCCAGATTACTACTCGAAGCATGAATTGCTGAAAGAATAGGTGAGACTAGAAACAGCCCAGGAAAGGAAAATATCTGTAGCATCCAGCAAAGTTCTGGGTGGTGGCTTTGAAATGAAGCCTTGGTTACAAATCTCCCTCAGCCTAGGGACTCTTGACTCTGTGGGGCTTATCCTGAGGAATGGGCAATGGTGTTAAGAGAGGCAGGCTTTGATCAGGCCCTGGGCAGAAGTCCTGAGCCTGGTTCATCACCAGATGCAGTTAACTAGATGGCTGTGTGAGCTCCCCCACCCCCTCTATCTCCTCCTGTCTCCTCCCCCTACCCTGTGTGCATTCACACAATGCTATTGATGACTTCCGGTCAGAATCCAACACAGAACCATGTGACTCAGAGGGCTTTGTTCATTCTATGCATATTTACTGAAAACCTCCTATATATTCTGTGGATCTTCCAGGTGACAGACAGAGATGGAGTAGAAAACAAAACAGCCCCTTAGGTCTGTGGAGATGACCTCAGCAGTTAGGAGCTCTAGCTGTTCTTCAGAGGATGGGGGTTTTATTCCCAGCACCCACTTAGGACAGTTCACAACCACCTGTGACTCCAGCATCAGGGGATACAATGCTCTCTTCTGCCTCTGTGAACAATGAACTCACACATACACACAGACACACAGACACACAAAAAATCATAAATACATATTTTTAAAACTGGCAGCCCCCATGTCCTTTGGTGTCCAAACAGGCTATCAACAAACATATAGCATCTGTCATAGTTTAAATAAGAATTGTCCCTCCTGGGCTCAGGTGCTGCGCAGGGAGGGTGCAGATGATGGTCTCTAAGGTGACTGCCGGAGGCCCGGATCTCATGGGCAGACTCGTCTCTGGTTTGACAGCATTATTGGAAGTGATGAAAGGGAGAGGGCGGGGCCTGGATGGAGACAGTAGGTCGTGGGAGACAGCATATCTTTGAAAGGTGTCTCTTGCCCTGGCTCCTTTCTCTGCTTCCTGACCACAGCATCTGAGCAGCTCTGCTCCACCAAGTTCTTCCACCTCTGAACAGGATGAAGGTAGCACACAGGATGGAGGAGGGGGCTTGGGGAGCAGAAAGTGTGAGCTCTCACTGAAGCCTGGGCATTGAGTGGAGCCTGAGGAGATCCCAGGGAAAGGCATGGCCTTCGCCTCTGAGAAGCAGAGCCTGGATCCCCCACGCCCAGAGAGCCAGAAGGAGGACATCTGTTCTACCACAGCAGCAGACAGAGAAAGAGCAGCTGGCTAGCAGTCCAGGTTGAGGACGGTACTCATGTGGACAGGACAGGTGGAAAGCGTGGTCCTTTGCCTGCTGGGTTAGAGTACAGGGACACCTAGCTCTGGAGTAAGGTAGGTTAGCAGCTGTGATATGGGCATGGCCTTGGGGGCTGCAGGCCTCATCTCCTGCTGGCTTTGTTCACGTCTGTGACTATCCAGAAATACTGTAAATTAAGCATGGGCACAGGTGCAACTAAAGGATCCATTTCTAAAGCTTGTGCTAGAGCAGTGGTTCCCAACCTGTGGGTCGTGATCCCTTTTAGGGTTCGAGTGATCTTTACGCAGGGGTCATCTAAGACCATCAGAAAACACAGATTGTGTATCTACATTACAATTCTTTTTTGGGGGGGGGGGTTCGAGACAGAGTTTCTCTGTGGCTTTGGAGCCTGTCCTGGAACTAGCTCTTGTAGACCAGGCTGGCCTCGAACTCACAGAGATCCGTCTGCCTCTGCCTCCCGAGTGCTGGGATTAAAGGCGTGCGCCACCACCGCCCGGCTACATTACAATTCTTAACAGTAACAAAATTATAGTTATGAAGTAGCAATGAAAATAATTTTATGGTTGGAGTCACCACCACATGGGGGACTGTATTAAAGGATCACAGCAATAGGAACATTGAGAACGACTGGTCTAGAGGGTGTCAAGCTCACCTCACTGTACTGGGCAGGGTTCTCCAGAGGAACAAAACCAACACAATGAATGTATGTTGGAGAGGAATCCACTAGATTGACTTACACATAGTCCAACACTGGCTGCTGCACACAGGAAAGGCAGAGAACACGGGAACTGCTCAGTTCACAAGACTGGGTCCTCAGTAGTCCCAATAGGATGCTGAAGGCCTAGGGGATTCCTGGAGAGCCTCTAGTCTTCAGTCCACACTGAAAAGCTGAAGAAGCTAGGCTCCTGTACCAGGGAGAGGTGACAGCAGCGGCAACAGTGGACAAGGAGGAGGAAGGGGGAAGGGAAGAAGAGAAAATGCACTCACCAACTGGGAGTGAAGGTGGCAGGCAAAAGCAGCAAGTTTTCCCTTGGCCTTCTTTACATTGGGACCACTGCTGGGTGGTGCTTCCCACTCTGGGCCTTCACCCCATCAGTTAATCCTCCCAGGGAATGGTCTCACAGATCCACGCAGAGGCTTGTCTCTTCTCTTCATTGACCCCAGAGCCCATCGAGTTGACAGGAATCACCATCACACTTTGGTGCTGGCTAAGCCCAGTGGGAAGCTCTTTGCAGGCCTGTGTTCTTAATGCTCACACTAGCAGCCCATAGAGAAGCAGCCAGAGGCTTGGAGATGAGACAGGGACCGGCCTGAGTTCTGTTTCTCAGTGAAAGAAAAATCTGCAGAACACTTGTAGACACAGGGAGATGGAGCCGGGAGCCTGACAGGGTCTGCCTGAGCCTGCCCACCCCACTCTGATCCCGCAGTGAGCCACTTTTCATAAACAGGCTTTTTTATTAATGCGCAAAAGCAAGGGCTGTGCTGTGTCTGCCTGTGTTCCACTTCATTCCGTGGGAGCAAAAGCATAGCAAAGAGTGTTCTAGTAACACAACCAGAGAACAGGGGACATGGCTATGTGTCCCACCACCATCTGTGACGTAGCACCTCTGTCCCCTGTCATATTGGTGCTGGCTTGCTCAGGTTTAAGAGAAGTTGCATTCAGATGGCAGGCATGCACCTCTGTTTGGCTTTAGGTGACATCACTTGCAGTGGGGTGACATAAGGTTTGCTCAGGGATGCCAAGGCTAGCCAAGCTGGAATTGGGGCAGACAGGACAAAGGGAAGCAGGATTGTAGAGCATCCTACCCAGTGATATGAATAAAAACAAAAGTAAAGGCCTTTTTTAAAAACCATGGAAGATGGACCGTGCAGATGGCTCAGTGGGTAAAGCGCTTGCCTTGTAAGTTTAATTTGAATTCCCAGAACCCATGAAAAAGCCATATGCACAGTGCAAGAGTTTATAATCCCAAGCAGAGACAAGAGGACCCAGGAAGCTTATGGGCAGTTAGCCTGCAGTAGGCAGCAGTGTCTCAAAATGAAGGGTGATGTAAGAACTGACACCCACGGTTGTCCTCTGACCTCCACATACACACAGTGGTGTGTGCACGCACACATCACACACACACACACACACACACACACACACACACAGCATAAACACAAAATCAGTTACTTAACTAAATTTAAAAGTAAAATAAATAAAAGGTAAAAGACAAGCTTGGTGGGTGGCACACACCCATAATCCCATGTCTTAGTTACTTTTCTATTTCCATGACAAACCACCATGATCAAGGCAACTTGTAAAAGAAAGCATTGAATTTGGGGTTCACGGTTCCAGAGGGTTAGTTTATGGCCACCACAGTGGGGAGCATTGCAGCAGGCAGGCAGGAAGCCATAATGCTGGAGCAGTAACTGAGAGCTTGCATGGTGTGACAACAACCTGAGCAGAGAGAAAGCTAACTGGGAATACTCTGGGCTTTTGGAACCTCAAAGCCCAACCCCAGGGGCTCCAACAAGGCCACATCTCCTAATCTTTCCCAAACAGTTCCATCAATGGGGAACCAAGCATTAAAATATACTAGCCTAAAACGACCATTTTCTTCCTAGCACTCAGAGGCAGAGTCAGGAGGATCACTGCTAGTTCAAGGCCAGTTCACTATGTATTAGTTCACTGGTCTACATAGTGAGATGTTGTTTCCAAATATGTACAACAGAAGGAAGGAAGGAAAGAAGGAAGGAAGGAAAGAAGGAAGGAAGGAAAGAAGGAAGGAAGGAAAGAAGGAAGGAAGGAAGGAAGGAAGGAAGGAAGGATCCCCCCAAAACAAATAAGAAAAGTCCCACTTCAGTAAAAATTGATGGATAGCAATTTAAAAGGAAATTAAAAACCTCCTGCCATAAAAGGCTACCACCCCGTTGCAAAGTTTCACCACTCCAGCCCTCCTCCAGGCTTTCAGACAGCCATGTGCCACCCCCCATCACACACACACACACACACACACACACACACACACAGGAATCTGGAGAGAAAATCACCTAGCTGACCAAAGGCTCTCGGGCCTTGTTCTGAGCTGTGGCCCCCAGAGCAGCACGGGGTCTCACTTCTAGCCCCCTTTAGTCAAGGTCTTGGTCCACAGTTTTCTGCAGGTCTCTCCCTGAGCTCCAGGGGGAGCCCTTTTCAGACACCTGAAGGAAGCCACCAGCATCCGCACCCCTGAGAACAGCCCCTTTGCCATTTCATTCCACACCCGCCCTACTGACCAGTCCAGGAGGCAGAGTCAGTTCTGTCCAGGGATCAACAGCTGACGTATTCACCAGGCTTCCTGATAACCAATCAGCTGGGGCCCCAGCTGGGCACCCTATGAGGCAGCTCCAGAAGGACTAGGCCCCAGAAGAAAGCTGTCACATGCTGAGACAAGTCCCAAAGACTGAAGATGTTTCCTCTCTAGGCACAGAGATGCCCATTCAAGGACAGGCAGCAAACAGGAACCTCAAACAAACATGGCACCAAGGAAATGAAGAGGGCTCCACTGACATCTCCAGAGACATGGAGATGTGTGAGCTGCCTAAAGAGGGGTTCAAACCGTGACCACCTGGGTCCTGATGAGAAGTGCTGACTGACACAGGAATGGAGGCCAGGTCAGAAGCTGAGCCGGAGAACAGAAAGAGTCCGTGCCGAGGCACTGAACCCCTGAGCTCCAAGGGCACACACGAGGAGACAGAAGCCCTGAACTTCAACGCAAACTATTTGAGATCAGCCTATTTGAGCGAAATAAAAAACAATGGAAGAGAGTGGAAAAAGCATGAGACAGGGTGAGAATCCTACAGGGGGAAATCCAGAAATCATGATTACCCAGAAGAAGAAGAGGGGAAGGGGAGTAAGTTTATTTCCAGAAATAATGACTGAGCTGGGCATGGTGGCACGCTTTAATCTCAGCAACCAGAACACTGAGGCAATTGGATCTCTGTGAATTGGAGGCCAGAACAATCTGTGTAGGGGGCTTCAAGCCTGCTAGGGTTATTACACAGTAAGACCCTGTCTTAACAACAACAATAAAAAAAATTTTAAAATGAAAGAAAGATTGGTGGAATGTTTCCCAAATCTTGGGAGATATTTGAACACACAGATTCATGAAATTCAAAAAATACCAAGTAAAGATGACTTTAAAGAATATTTCAGGATATATTATAATTATTTTCAAAAAGTCAAAGACATAGAAAGACACTCTTGGAGCTGGTCACGTGTGAGGGAACCCCCAGAAGGCTAGCAGACTTCTCGGAGGCTGAACACACAGAGCTTGCTCAGCAAGGGGATGTGCTGCCCACAAAATGAGCCTCAACACCCTCAAGGGCCGAATCAACCCTCGCCATTGTCTTTTTGACCACAGTGATAGTAAGTGAGAAGTCAATAGTAGGAAGAATGTAGAACGAAGCAGTGGGGCGTCCTGCCACCCGGCCGCCGGCTAGCTTTACACCCGAAATAATTACACGGAAACTGTATTCTTTTAAACACTGCCTGGCCCATTATCTGTAGCCTCTTATTGGTTAATTTTCACATCTTTCTTTAACCCATATTTAGTAAACCGTGTAGCACCACGAGGTGTGGCTTACCAGGAGAGATCTTAACCTGCGTCCATCTCAGAGAGGAGAATCATGGTGACTCACTATGGCGACTGCCTGAAGCGTCTCCCCAACTCTCCCAGAATTCTGTTCTGTCTACTCTGCCCACCTAATTTTCTGTTCTCTTAAAGAGCCAAGCCAGTATCTTTATTAATAATGAAAGTAACACATACACACTCCTCCATCAGAAGAATTTGGGGAAATCATCAGATATGAAGAAGTTAAACAATGTACTGCCTAATCACAAATGGGTCCAGTGGTTTGAAGATGTCCCCCGTAAGTCTCAGACTTATGACTTAGTCCTCAGTTGGTGGCTGTTTGGTAAGGGTTGAAAGGTATGGCCTTATCGGAAATGTGTGTCGCTAGGGGAGGGCTCAAGGTTTCAAATGCCTCTGCCATCCCCAGTGCTTCTTTCTGCTTCATGTTTGTGGATGGAGAGGTGAGCTCTCAGCTGCTGCCCGGCACCATGTCTACCTGCTTGCTGCCATGCCTTATGTCACGATGGTGATGGACTCCAATCCCTCCAGAACTGTAAACCCCAAACATGCCCTTTCTTTTATAAGTTGTCATGGTGTTTTATTCCAGCAGGAGGAAAGTAAATAAGACAGAATCAGAGAAGAAAGTTTTTAAAAATCCCAAAGCATCAGGGGCTAGAGAGATGGCTTAGCGGTTAGGAGCACTTGCTGATCTTCCAAGGGATCTGATCTCAGTTCTAACTCCCCATATCCGGCTGCTGGCAACCATCCGTGACTCCAGCTCCAAGAGACATGACATCTCTCTGGCCTCTGCAGGCACCTGCAGTCATGTGTACACACACACACACACACACACACACACACACACACACACACACTTAGTAATAGGAAAACAAATCTAGATGCATATGCCATGAAATGAATGACTGCAGAGGCACAGCCCGCTTGGGAGACTCAGTAGAAACAGCTCTAAGAGGGAATTTTACAACAGTAAATGTCTGCATCACACAACCCAGCTGCACACCTTCGGGACAGGGAAAGAAGACAAATTAAGCCCAAACTCAGCAGAAAGAAAGAAATATTAAAGCTTAGAGGTTTAAAAAGTAGAAACTGGAACTAGTGAGATAACTCAGCGGGTAAGGGTACTTGCCACTAAGTCTGATGAACTGAGTTTGATCCCCAGGATCAGGGTCACATGACAGAGGGGGGAGAACTGACTTCTGCAGGTGGTCTTCTGATTCCTAAATGACCCATGGTGTGTACACATCTCTTCCCTCCATGCTAACTAAATAAATAGATAAACAAATAAATGAAATATAAATGTTTTAACTTAAATATTTTTGTTTTATGTGTTCAAGTATTTTGCCTGCATTTAAATGTACCATGTGTGTGCAGTGCCCTCAGAGGCCAGAAGAGAACATTCTATCCCCTGGAACTGGAGTTACAGAAGGTTGTGAGCCACCATATGGGTGCTGAGAACCAAACCCAGGTCCTCTGCAAGAGCAGCCAGTGCTCTTAACCACTGGGCCATCTTTCCAGACCCAAATTTAATTTTTTTCTTTGAAGCAGAAATGATCAGTAAAAGTATGTGTTGTGTTATTTTGAAAGATAAACAAAATAGACAGATTGACAGACCTGTAACGAGATCAGCCAAGAAAAAACATATAAATATAATTTAAATAACATAGGAGATATTATAATTGATACTACAAATCAGAAAGCTCTGGAGAGAGTGTGGTGAGCGGTGACCTGGAAGAAAGGGTAGATGAGAAGCACGCTTTTGCCGCAGTTTGCATGTGAAATGTCCCCATAAGCCTGGTGTTTGGCACCTGACACTGGTTCTCCCATTGATGGTGCTGTTCTGGGAGTTTGTAGAGCCTAGGATATGGGTTCCTGGGGGCAGACCTTAGGCTTATAACTCCACCCTACTTATTGTCTTATCTGTGATCTGCCCAAATCTGAGCAAGCTCCTCCAGCCATGCCTCCCTCACCACAATGGACTTCCCTCAAATTATGAACCAAAATAGCGCCCCCTTCCTCTAGTTCTTGTATGGTGTTTTGTTGCAGCCTTGAAAGATAAGTAATACCCTTACCAAGGCTGAACACTGAGGACTTGCGGAATGTGCACGGGGCTGAGGACACGCAGAACGTACACAGGGCTGAGGACATGCGGAATGTGCATAGGGCTGAGGACACGCAGAATGTGCACAGGGCTGAGGACATGCAGGATATGCACAGGGCTGAGGACATGCAGAATGTGCATGGGGCTGAGGACATGTGGCATGTGCATGGGGCAGTAACATGAAAGAGGAGAGACAGGGCCAGCAATACAACCCAGCAAAAAAAAAAAAAAAGTCTGGCACCAACTAGCTTCCAGGCTCACGCTGCTCGGCACTTAAAGGAAGATGGACGCCAATTCTTCTCAAATTCTTCCAAATGTCTGAGGAGGAGGGAATACTTCCAAATTCATTTTGTAAGGCCAGCACCACCCAAGCCAGAAGAAATACAAAAGACAAGAAATGAAAAACAATATCCTGATGTACACAGATGCCAAAACCCACAACAAAGTGCTAGTTAGTCAAGTTCAATAACAGGAGAAGCTTACACGCCCGCCTGTATTAGGAGTACTGGAAGTCCTGGATGGAGCAATTGGCATAATTAAAAGCATCCAGATCAGAAAAAACCTGTTACATTATTTTTAGATAATATTATTATAAAAGAATAGTCAAATTCAATAAAACTGAGAGCCTTAGATCAATTACTTCCCTCTTCAAGAACACCATTGACCCCATGTCTCTGTCTCTTAGATGCCATCTACCAATAGCACCTCCTGGGGGGCCAGGCCTAGACATTCATGCTAATGCTCCTTATAGCCCCAAGGTAGCTGCCAAGATTCCAGGCACCACAGAAGCAACCTCATATTGCAAAAAGTGATCAAATGCTTTTTTTAAGTCAATCAATGGCTAGGGAACTGGAATTGGCAGGACTGGTTTGGGTTCATGAGGACCCAGTACTGTCCAGAGCCTCATGGAAGAGTAGACCAGACAGATCTGGAACTCTAAAACAAGAGACAATGGTGGCTTTGGGTGAGTACTATAGTGATTTGAAAGAAAATGCCCCCCCCAAACAGAGTGGCACTATTAGGAGGTATAACTTTATTGAAGTAGATGTAGGGAAAGTGTGTCACTTTGGGGACAGGCTTTGACGTCTCTTCTACTCAGGCTTTGCTCATATGACAGACAGTCTACTTCCTGTTGCCTGCATATCAACATGTAGCATCTCCTTCTCCAGCACCATGTCTTCCTGCACACCACCATGCTCCCTGCCATGATAATGGGCTGAACCTCTGAACTGTAAGCCACCCCAATTAAATGTTTTCCTTTATAAGAATTACCATGCTAGCCGGGCGGTGGTGGCGCACACCTTTAATCCCAGCACTCGGGAGGCAGAGGCAGGCGGATCTCTGTGAGTTCGAGACCAGCCTGGTCTACAAGAGCTAGTTCCAGGACAGGCTCCAAAGCTACAGAGAAACCCTGTCTCGAAAAACCAAAAAAAAAAAAAAAAAAAAAAAAAAGAATTACCATGCTCATGGTGTCCCTTCGCAGCAATAAAAACCCTAACTAAGACAAGTACCTAGCTGCTGTCTAAGTTCTTTGTCCAAGCTCTAAGGCATCTGGTCAGAGCTATTTAGGATATAACAGGACGTATCTTTCACATCTGTCATGGTTCGGGTGAGAAAGTGGGAAGGGCAAAAGGCAGTCAGTGTGTTGTGTCAGGACCCAGGCAGCAGCCTGGAATGCAGAGGAGCTGGATTGATCCACAGAGTAGAGCCTTAGCCTTTACCCCATCCACACCAGATGCACAGGAAAGACCCCTCAAAGACCCAGATTCTTCTCCATAGATACAGTAGTGCTCAAGGCCTCCCCCTCTTAAATGACAGAAGATGAATGAGTAGGTGTCACAGAGGTATTAGATACCCAGAACCACAGGAAACCACTCTCATGAAGCCACTGGGGAAGCTGGTCCAACATCTATATGGAAAAAGCGTCCTCCCTGCACTATGCAGGGTTCACAGAACCTTTTGTGAATCTGTTGGCTCCCATTGCATTTTAGGGGATTCAGGAAAATGCCAAGGAGGTACCCAGTCCCCACCAGACAAATGGCAGAAGCGTGAGCCACACATTGAGGAGAGCAAGGTGGCTCTCAAGTGGCTAGAGTGAGGTGGAAGAGCCCTCTATTGCTGAACACGTCTAGGACACCAGCATAGCCTGCAGCCAGACAAGCCATTGGACAGGGCGGATGTGGGGCCAGCCAGATGCCCACCGGAGGAGTTAGAGGGCTCAAACTATGCTTGCGACAGTTGAGCCTTCACTAGGGAGCCAACAGGCCATGGATTCCCTTCGTGGAGACTGAACGTAGTGGACAGATGTGTCCCTTCATGGAGTTCTGGAGAAACAGATAGGGCATAGACACCAGGGACACACTCAACAGCACAGAGGACAGGCCAGCAATGGCTATGCCCCTTGTTTTTCTGCAAAGAAACAGTGGCAAGAGCCTCTGCAGAGAGGGAAGTAGCAGGTATAACAGAGAGCAACAGACACCGTTGGGAGATTGAGGACCCATGAAAGAGCCTGGAAGGCACAATGGAGGCTGGAGGGGACTAGAACACATGCATCATGGTCTGGAAGATAGCTGCCCTGCTGCTCAGGGTGAGGCTGCAGCTAGGTTAGAGGAGGAGGTCTGAGATGCAGGGACTGTCCCTCCTTCCCACTCTATACACATAGACACCGCAGGTATATGGGACCACCTTTCAGCTACTGCCTTCTGAGAACACAGCCTTCTTGCTGACAGACACATCCCGCCTGTTCCCTAGGCACCACACACCCACCCAAGCACTAACGTCCAAGCATAACAATTGCCATCTTCATTAGATTGACTGTGCCTCTTACAAGAGTCCATCATGTAGATTTTGTTTGCATCTCCCTGGGGAAGGCATTTTCCCAACATCTACACATCTACACACATGTGCATGTTCCCCCATGCACCTCACACCCTACACACTACATGCTACACACAGGCTAACCACACTCTTCCTGTGGACACCACACTCAGGTCAACATGAACTTTGTCTCTGAAAGCACAGGACACAAGCCTGGCTCCAGACCCTTTTCCCTGGCACACAGGGACTGACCCTGGAGTTGGAATGACTGCGTGAGGATGGGCCTGCCATCACTAGCCCTAGAATTTCAGGCAAGGCCTCTTCTGTCCTGATCCTTCTGCCGGTGGGGGACCCCAGACCCTTCCAGCCATGAGTCCTAAACAGTTAAGTCCTGTACCGAGCCTGATGAGAAGACAGTTAATATTAGGCCCAAGAACCCAGCTCCAGCCACAGTCCAGAAAATCAGATCTTGTTCTGCAATCAAGTCTACTGAGCCAGCTGTTCAGTCCCCATATGCTCCTTCCTCTTCCAAGGCCTCTGCCGCCAATTGGAATCTGAGATTAAAAAAAACACCATCTGTGCCCCGCGTCCTTCGATTTCTTGCCCGGGACGTCTTGGGGCCAGGAGATGCTTTTCCAGTTTCTTCTGGCACTGCCGTCCCTCCTTGGCTAATGATGTTAGAGAGATGGTCTTGGCTGATTCTGCCATGCTGGGGGAGGGGTGCGGGAGGTGTATGCTGCCAAGGGTCCATATGATGGAAGTGTGGGCCTTAATGCGATCGTGTAGAGGTGGTGGGACTCTTAAGAGGTGGGATCTGGGGCCAGTGGCACAGCTCAGTGGGGAAAGGTGCTTTCTGCCTAAGTTCCTAACTAGAGCTCCTAACCAAAGGAACCCACGCAATGAAGAGAACTGACACTGACTCCCACAGTTGTCCTCTGCCTACAATGAGCACGAGCACAAGCATGCAAGTGCGTGCACGCAGGCTCGTACACGCGCGTGCATATGCATGTGTATACACACACAGAAAGAGAGAGAGAAAGAGAGACACAGATAGAAACAGAGAAAGACAGACAGAGAGACAGAGAAAGACAGACAGAGAGACAGAGAAAGACAGAGAGACACACAGAGAGATAGAGAGAGAGAGAAAGACAGAGAGACACAGAGAGAAAGAGAGAGAGAGACAGACAGAGAGACAGAGAGAAAAACAGAAAGACAGAGGGAGAGAGAGAGAGAGAGAGAGACTTTTTAAAAAGGTGGGGCCTGGTGGGAGAGTGTCGGGTTATAAGAAAGGACCAACACGGTCACCAGGGACCACGGTTGGATTTCACCTTGTCCTCCCACCTCATGTGCTCACATCCAAAGGGACACTATTCACCAAGATGTCCTCACAAAGCCAGGCTAAACCTGACACCATGCCCTTTATCTTCCAAACTCCAGAACACCCAGCTAAATAAAGACTTTTTCTTCAAGGTCCCCAGTCTTGGATATTCTGTGACACTAATAGAACACTGGTAGATGTCTTTCCCTGACAGCCACAAGAAGCCCCTGGCCACAGGACTGCTGCCATGCTAACCCTTGGTTCTGTGGCCCTTTCCAGAGTCAGTGACACCAGTGACACCCCACCTGGGTTGGAAGGTGATTCTTACACTGAGGTCTGTGTGACAAAGAGCAGAGATGGTCAAGCAGCCATGGCTTCAACAGAAGGAGGTCCCAGTGCCTCCGACAGGGATGGAAGCATGGGTAGTATAAGATGGCCCATAGGTGGCATGGTGTGAGGAGACCATTTTTCACTCCTTGCTGAGCCCACACCTGGCCCTGTGACTTCATAGTCCTTCTTATAAAATCTGGAGTCCCTTCCTTCAGCCTGGAGTTCTATGGCTGAGGCAGAGGAAGTGGGTGGACACTGAGTTCTCAATCTCAGGAGTCCTTGCAGCAGCCACCTAGCACCTGTGTGTCCGCAGCTCAGCGTAATCTGCCAAGGAATCCAGAGGAGAGGCCCCAACCTGGCCTGGGCCAGTCTGCATGCTAACTACTCTTGAGCAAGTCAGGAACCTAAACCACAAGTCTGTGGGCAGATGCTCAAGTTCAGCTGACTGGCTGAGCCAGGTTGCAGTTAGAAGCCATCCATAGGCAAAAAGAGATCTGTGAGAAATGCTGTTTGTGGCTTTGGGCCATGGGACTGACGGCAATTTGTTACACAGCTGTACAAACTGATACAAAAAAAAACACCCACAGTCTCTGTGTATGCTATTTTCTCAGTGCTATGACAAGAAACCCAATGAAAACACTTAAGAAAGGAACCGTTTGTTTTTGCTCACAGTTTGAGGGTGCAATCCATGCAGAGGGACTGTGAGACGAGGTCACATGACTTCCGTAGCCAGGAAATCAGAAGAAGATGGATGGCGGAGCTCAGCTCACTTTCTCCTTTTTACTCAGTCCTGGACCAGGGATGATGCCCCACACAGTCAGGATGAGTCGTCACACCTCAGTTAACCCAATCTGGAAACTCCCCACAGGAATACCCAGAGGTTTGTCGTCTACAGATAGACCCAGTCAAGCTGACAATCCTTACTAAACGTCATGTTCCCTGAGAGGAAAGAGCAGTGAGCATTAGGCAGCTCAGGCAGAGTCAAGAGCCCCAGGCCAAAGGGAAGGACTCAGGCCCCTGTTCTGAAGCCAGCAGCAGGAGGCAGCACCCTCCCAGCAGCATCATTGATAATTAGGCCTCCCTGTCCAGTGCAGACTCTCTCTCCTACCCACTCAGCTTCTACTCCACCCTCCACCAGCATTGGTCCTTCCTGGTCACTAAGGAAGCCACCACCATCTTCTCGTATCACTGTGCTGGGCTGTTCCTCTACCTTTCTCCCAGGCTACGGGAACATAGCCAGGCTTTGTCTCGACGGAGGCCCTCCTTGACATTCTGCCAATTTTGTGGTACCCCAAAGGAGATGGTGCAGTTACCACAAGTGACGTGGGCTATGGCTTGAGGTGACATACGTACAACATTTTATCTTCTGTTAGTCTGTTTACTATTCTAGAATGCCTGTGTCCTGGTCCATTGAGGTTGCTTTACACACACACACACACACACACACACACACACACACACACACATACGGCAGGGCTGTGGTTTGTTATCTTATTAATAACAGTTCAACAAGCTGGGAACTCCAAGAGAAAGTTGCCAGCTTCTGACTAGTTCATGGGTGGCAACCCTTTGCTGTGTCCCTACAAAATGGGAGGAGGTGGGGCAGCCCCCTGTGCCCTCTTCCATTTCCCAGGGCCCTACCGTCAGGCCCACCGCCCACCTCAGGGACCAGGGCTCCAGCGTGTGAGTCCGGGGGCAGAAACATGCAGTCTATAGCAATTTATCAAATACATTCAACTGAACACATAAAAGCCTAGCTGACTGTGAGGTAATGTTTCCTTCTAAGACACAACCATATCTGTCTTTGGGAATGCAGAAGGCGATATCCAGGCCAATAGATGCCCACCTGGAGGTGTGGTATAAAATGCTCATAAAGAAGATGACTAGAAACAAGAAGAGAGAGAAGGTGGTGGTGAGCTCCCATAACCCCAGCTCTCAGGAGGCAGAGGCAGAACAGTTACTGTCAGAGGAGGAGAGGGAAAAGGAGTTGATGAGAGAGGAAGGGAAGAAGAAGGTAGAGGAGAAGGAAGGAAAGGAGGGGACATGTGGTCCAGGACCTTTGACAGGTCATACTTCAGGAAGAGAGGCAGAAGGTTAAGAAGCATGGAGGCAGAGGGGGCTTCAAGGTCATCTTGGGAGCAAGAGGAACACAGCCAGGGCCCAGAAAGGTTAAACCTTAAGGCCTGGCCTGAATGACCGAGGTGGACATTAAAGTAAAGTTAGGATCTTTTTCAATCCCAGGAGGCCATGGAGACCACCCAGCAGAAGCCCAGGTTCCCACAGACAGCACAGCTAAAGGGCACGTGGATATTTCAGAACACAGAGAGCTCTAGGGCTGCTCAGGAAAACCCCACAGGAAGTAGGATGCAAAACCTTCTGTTACACCCATGCAAGCCTGTGGAGAGGGGTAGCGTAGGCTAGGGAGGAGGGGTGACAGCAGCGCAGGGGTGGGGGTGGGGGCCTGTCTACACAGAAAGCAACAGATAGCTATCGTTCTATTCTGGATGTTCAGCTTCACAGCATATGTCCATTTAAAAATGATGTAAAGATAAGCCAGCAAAATTAAATGCAGGAAGCACTCCCCCTACTCCCGAGAGGCAAAAATCAAAGCCGGTGGCGTAAGTAGAGTGAAAGAACAGAAGTGAGTAGAGCCAGGAAGCACAGAACATTCCAGAAGCCAGAGCAGACAGAATTAGTGAGCAGCTCAATCCGTCATCATGGGACAGAGCCCAAGGCAACATTGCCGAGCAGAGACACCTAGGGTATCGTGATCTAACTGGAAGCTTCTCAGAGAAAGTGTGAAGGTGTCCTCTGCTCAGATCATCTCATAGAAGGATGAGGGGGCGGGGGACAGAACTGGTGGTCACGGTCATCAGGAGCCAGGAGGTCAGCTCAGGAGCAAGGCCATGGCAGCTTCCCTTCTGGACACCCAGGTTTCTCTTCCCCAGTATGGAACCCTCCCTTTGGCCCCAATGGATGCCCCTTCCTCTCTCAACCCTTCATGATGTGATGTGGACAGGTCTTTGTGTGTATGTGCTGTATGTGTGTGCACATGCTCATGCCTGTTCCAGGGATCCACCTGTCTCCACCCTTATCCACACCCCCACCCCCGCGTGTGCCATACACACATCACTCTGTGCTTGGTGATATGATTACAATGCTCCTTGCTTTTACATGGGCTCTGGGGATAGGAACTCAAGTCCTCATGCTTGTGAGATAAACACTACCTTCTGGGCGATCTCTCTGTCCCCAGTTTTTGGCTTTTTTGAGCTGTAGCAGAGGGTGGCCAAGGTCCTGTGGGCAGCTGGCCTCAACATCTAAAGGCCAAGAGGTTACTGTCACCATAAAATAAATTTATTATATGCCATCTGTCCTCTATCAGACCAAAAACTGTCAGAGCTCCTCCACCCCCACCCAGAACAAAGACCCATGTAGGAGATCCTGGAGAAGGGAAGACCTGGAGAGCCCTGTGCTGTACACCAGGTGAAGAGGGTGACAGTTGCAGGACAGGGACCCACCTGGTCCAAGAACATCACCAGTCCACGTGCCTCCCTCCCTCATTCCCACCCTTTCCCTCCTTTCCTGCTCTCTCTCTCTCTCTCTCTCTCTCTCTCTCTCTCTCTCTCTCTCTCTCTCTCTCCATCCCTCCCTCTTATCCCTTTGTCTCTCTTCTATATCTCCAGGGTTTCCTAACCCTGAGGCTGAGACTGTCCAGATGTGCACAGAGATGCTTCAGTGCTCCCCGTACCTGGTCATTTTGCCCACAAAGGGACTTCCTGTTAGAATTCCCATAATAATGCCCCTGGGTGGATGGATGGGTGGATGCAGAGTGGGTGGGAGGATGGTATATGAGTCAGCATGCTATCACTGTGACAAGATACCAGAGAAAGTTTATAAGGAGGGAAGGTTTGTGTTGGTGCCCCATCAATTGGTCCCACTTTTTAGAACCATGGCAAAGCAGTATATCTCTGGACATGCATGTGGAGAAAATTGTCCACCTGTGGCAGGCAGAAGAAGAGGAGAAAGGGGAAGAGACGGGTACTGTGGGATAATGCTCTTGTACACTGTAAAGATTTGTCACTCATATTGGTTTAATAAAATGTTGATTGGCCAGCAGCCAGGAAGGAAGTATGATAGAGCAAACAGACTAAAAAAATCTGGGAACAGGAATGGCAGAGATACAATCGCAAGACAGATGCAGAGGAAGTAAGATGAGAATGCCTTACTGAGAAAAGGTACCAAGTCATGTGGCTAAACATAGATAAGAAAATATGGGTTAATTTAAGGTATAAGAGCTAGTTAGTAATAAGCCTGAGCAATAGGCCAAACAGCCTCTGTGTGTTTGTTTTAGACTGAATGGATGAAGGGCCGGGCAGGACAGAAACTTCCATCTGCAGTCTGGAGATAAAAATAATCACCTTCAGAAGCATTCTACCAATGACCTGTGCATCATCAGCTGAGAACCATCAAGAGATTCCCTGGCATTTCAGATGCAGTCATGTCAAGTAGGCCAGTGTCCCAGGGCTTTTGGGTGGGGAGCTGTCCTGCCTGGATTGTGTGGCTGGTTTTTGGCTCATCGGTCCCTTACCTCTGCTCCAGCACATGCTGGCACTCCCTCTGGTCCACCCTGATGGAGGAGAGTTATCTGTCTATGTTACTTTCATTGGTTAATTAATAAAGAAAACTGCCTTGGCCCTTTAAGAGACAGAAAATTAGGTAGGTGGAGTAGACAGAATGGAATTCTGGGAAAGAGGGGAGACGCTTCAGGCAGTCGCCATCGTGAGTCACCATGATTCTCCTCTCTGAGATGGACGCAGGTTAAGATCTCTCCTGGTAAGCCACACCTCGTGGTGCTACACGGATTACTAAATATGGGTTAAAGGAAGATGTGAGAATTAACCAATAAGAGGCTACAGATAATGGGCCAAGCAGTGTTTAAAAGAATACAGTTTCCGTGTAATTATTTCAGGTGTAAAGCTAGCCGGCGGCCGGGTGGCGGGACGCAGCCCCGCTGCTCCTTCAACACCACCCCAATCTCCCGAGTCTTCTCTGAATCCCCTGGGATGCTCTCTTATCTCATCTTGGCCCACAACAGCCAAGATCACAATTGGTACAGAGTACTGGGGGTGGGGTAAGGGAGCTGGTTGGGGGACCAGACTGCTCCTCTGTGCCTTGAGAGCCCCTGAGGTCTATGAGGAGTGACTGCAGGCAAACCTCAGCTGTGTCTCCAGCAAGCCGAGCAGACAGGGGATTAGCCTCAACAAAACTCAGGGTCTTGGCAGCTAAATTCAAATCAAATATAGTTTGATGTTAATTCAAGGAGTCTAGGCAAAAGAGCCGAGGGATTTTCTTCTGGAAATTGTATCAGGAGATGAAGGAATTGTAACAGCTAAGAGTTTCAAGAAGAGAGAGATTTGGGGATCAGGAAGAATCTACTTGGAACAGCCTCCCTTCCCTGTGGTGTAGGTAGCACCAATCTTTGCTGCCATGGTGACAGGCTGGGACCAAATGCCAGTGTGGAGAGGAGCTAGCCCCTCCCCCACAGAGTGTCACAGTCACTGAGCCTCCTGAAAAAAGAGCCAGCCACAGTGACTGAATAGACAAATGAAACAGGAGCCCACACCCTGCACAACACAGCATCCAGAGGTGCCCTCCTGAGCATCTGTAGCGTTCAGGAACCTGAGCATGACCCCTTAAGCTCACAGCCTCATACCCCAACTTCTTTCTGCTCTAGTTTTTAAAATGGTAGCTTCAAATAACAAATATCAATCTACTGTCAAGGGGTCAGGGATCAGGCCCTCAGGAAGGGTGGGCCAGTGGTCTGGCTGCCGGTGTAGATGGTGGCTGGGGTAGCTGACCAGCCATCTGTGTAAGTCAGCTCTCCAATCACTGGAACAAAATGCCTGGAGCAATTACCCCAAAAGGTAAAATGTTTGTTTTGGCTCGTGGCTTTGTAGGTTCAGTCCCATAGTCTGGTAGCTCCACTGCCATTGCACACACTAAGGCAGCATGTCACTGCAGGAGCCGGCACAGAAGAGGTTGTTCACTTGATGGCTGCAGTCAAGCAAAGAGAAAGGGCAGGGTCCCACTATCCCCCCTTGAGAACAAGCACAGTAACCTTCTTCCAGGAGGTCCCATAAGCTCCATCACCTCCCCTTATTACTCTAGGTTGGGGCCCATCCTTTAGCGCTCTTGGCCTTTTTGGGGCACTTATATCAATGACACTCACAGTGGCAGCGTCTCTCCTACTGAGGGAACAGGGCTTCTCCTGGTGGACCACAGTAGCATCATCTCACGGTAGCAGGATCTTTCCTACTGTAGCAACAGGGCTTCTCTAAGTGGACCAGCTGGGGTTCCTAACAAAACACAGCTCAGTGCCTCGGGAAAGTGGACTAACCTGAGGCAGGAGCCAAGTGACTTTCTAGGTCGTGATGGTGTCACAACAGAAGGGAAGTGGCTCCTGTCCCTTGACAGGACAGTGGCAGTGTTCTGAAGGAGCCCGAGGGATCAAGGAACAGAAAATGTCTTTGAGGACACACCATATTCAGCTTAGGAGAGAAGAAAAGGAATTCCTGCATGTTTTCTAGCTCAGCTAGAGGATGGGGCCTGCTCTGGAGGGAGACAACCACCGCAGGCTGTATTCTAAGAATTGAGATTTCCCACCCCTTCAACCCAGGAAAATATGCAAAACCCAGCAGCAGACCAAGAAGGAGGCGGGAGTGTGCTGTTTGAGGGTAGATACAACTGCCTGGAGCAATACTTTCCAGAACAAATTCCACCGTGCAGGCATGCCCAACATCTCTCCTGTCAGTAGTGGTGGGATACCTTACTCAGCCTTGATGGGGGGAGGGGCTTGGTCCTGCCTCAAGTTGGTATCCCAGACCTTGTTGACTCCCCAAGGAAGGCCTCACACCTTCTGAGGAGTAGGTGGGGGATGGCAAGGGGGGAGGTGTGGGTCAGGAGAAGGGGAGGGAGAGGGAACTCAGGTTGGTATGTAAAATAAAAAGTAAATTTTTTAAATGAAAAATATGAAAAAGAAGTTGATACCAACTAAACCTTTGGAATACAGCAAGGAACAGCTTGACCACACTTCTTCATTTTCATAACTCTAGACAGCTATGATTGACTAACAGCTCCTGGAGCCACCAAGCCAGACCTGGGGCTCAGCCACCTGTGAAAGAGTGGCTGGAAGGGAAAATGGCAAAGTGCTTGCTCTGAAGCATGAAGACCTGAGTTTGATCCCCAGGACCTACAAGAAAACTAGATGTGGGGCTGGACAAACAGCTCAGAGGTTAAGAGCACTGACTGATCTTCCAGGGGACCTGGGTTTGTTTTCCAGCACCCATGCAGTGGCTCACAACCACCTAACTCCAGTTCCAGGAGACCCAATGTGATGCCCTCTTCTGGCCTCTATGGGCACTGCACACACATAGTGCACATACATACAAGGAGGCAAACACTCATACACATAGAATAAAAACATCTTTTTTTTAAAAAAAAAGACAACCTATCAAAAGTAATACTTTACATAAAACATAAACAGCTAAGAACACTAGAGACCTCACCAGTAGCTGAGAATGAAAAATGCAGAAAAGGAAAAACCTAAGACAACCAAACACCTAACATGAGCAGAACTTCCGAGCTTGGTGAAAAGGCACATAGTTGGAGAAGATGGTCAAACCTCGAGCAATAGGAAGACAAGTTGCCAAGATGTCAATCTTCTCCCAGTCAAAATCCTAACTGAATTCTTGATTTAAAAAAAAAATAAAAAACCCAGTGAACTTGACAAAAGTTTTCAAAATATGAACAGATTCATCAACGAGAAAAAGAGAGTGGAGGGGCAGGAAATAGGATGGTGAACATCAGTGTTTAATAGCTGGTAAAGATGGCAAGAAACCTGGGGGAAATGATGGATTGTTTAACAAATGGTGTAGGGAGAGATTTGGGAAAGCTAAATCTCTCTTATATTTAAAAAAAAATTCTTGAAGCATTAAAATTCAAATGTCAGAAATGAATCTAAAAATGTAATAGAAGAAAACGTGGGTGCTTTTTTTTTATCTTGATGTGAAAAAAGTCTTTCTAAGCATGACATAAAACCCAGAAGCCAGAATGAAAAAGACTGGCAGATTTGACTATGGAAAAATGCAAGGCTTCTGGTCAGCAAAACATCCATTTAAAACAATAAAAGACATTTGCGAATACGGATTGACTCAAAGGTCAACTTTCCCTAAGAGGAAACAGCAAAAACAACGACTTAGGTGCCATTGAGGAAAAAAAGTCACAAAGCAATAGAAAAATGGAGAAGGTGAAAAGGTGGGGGGATTTACCAGAGAAGACCACAGGCCTCTGACACCCAAAAAAGGACACAAGAAGTGGACCAAAATCACCACGAATGGAGAGAAAAAAAATGCAAGTGAAGTCAAGATTATAAAACATCTCCCCATTGGAGAAAAATGACCATGGAGTGCTCCCTGCCGCAAAGGAGGTGACAGCAGCGGCATGGGAATCCAGAGGCTGTCCTGGGAGCTGTGAGATAGCAGCTACGGTCGTGCCGCTTTCAAAACCTTTTCCTCTCAGTCTTCCATTCAAAGTTCTCAGAACTGCGTGTGGAAAGCAGGGTGCCATGACACCCTCCCTTGGAATGTATTTGCGCACACACAAAGGTCAGGTAGCGACTGGATAACCCACTGAGGTGTAAGAACACGCTGGTAACTCAGGCTGTCTGGGGCAGTGTGCAATGTACCGTCAAGAGACGCGGGTTGTGCATGTCTGCAGGGCCATCACTGTCCTCATTCCAGGGGTCTTTACTGCCATCATTTTCCCCCATCCTACCCTGCTTTTGGGAGCACTCCAGCTGGGATGGTTTAAATGAGAAATGTGCCCCATAGTTTTACATACTTGAACGCTTGGTCCTTGGTTGGTGCTTTGGGGGAAAATTACGAAAGCTGTGAGAGGAGGAGCATTGCTGGAGGAAGGACGCTGCTGATGCCGGGCCTTGACAGTTTGGAGCCTCCCAATTTCCAGTTCAACCTCTCTGCTTTCTGTGTGTTGTTGAATATGTGGCTTCTCAGCTTTCTGCTCTGTGGTCTCCGCCAGGACTCTCCTGCCATTTTGGACTTTCTCTGGAACTGTAAGCCAAAATAAGCTTCTCTCTAGTTGCCTTGGTCACGGTGTTTCATCAGGATGGCAGGAAGTCACTAACACCAGCCTTCCCCTTCCATTCTGTAGTGTATAATCGCAGTCGGTCCTTGGCAGTCTTAGGTCTTCCCAGTTCTAAGCGCCCCTGTCCTTGCCATTCCCTGCCTCTGCTTGTTCCTGGGGCTGGCTGGCTTTACAACAGGTGGTCTGTCCCTTTCCCCCTCCCCAACACCCTGGCATTGTCTTGATCACACCCGTCATGATTTAGGTTCTTGGTTTTTGGTTTGGTTTGGTTTTTAAGACAGGATCCTATGTAGCCCAGGCTAGCTTTGAACTTGGTATGCAGCTGAAGATAACTTTGAATTCCAGTATTCCTGGTCCTGGGATTACAGGCATGAACCACCAACTTACTTTATTTCTCTGTCTAGTTGCTCATTTTTCCCCTAGAATAACCTCCATGAGGGCTAAAGCCATGTCTAACTTGTCACTCCCAGGGATGACCTTCACTCACAAAAGAGCCTCTTTTTCTCTCTCTTCCTTCTCTAGGACATGCCCTATCCCTGATCCCTTCAGCCTCTGCTCCTAGAGGCCTGGACACTGGGGAGACAGACAATAGATTCCTGGCACTCACTGACCAGCCAGGCTAGTCAAATTGGAGCTCTCCAGGGTCAACGTCTCAAAAAATAAGATGGAGAGACACTTCAAGAGACATCTGGCATCAACCATTGATCTCTGGCCCCTACATAGATGTATGCGCACGTGTGCAAGCACACACGTGTACACACACACGAGAGAGAGAGAGAAAGAGAGAGAGAGAGAGAGAGAGAGAGAGAGAGAGAGAGAGAGAGAGAGAGAGAGAGAGAGAGAGAGAGAGAGAGAACCCTGAGATCATCTGGCAAGAGAAATCATGGCTCTGATGGAAACCGCGGGTAACAGAATAAAACCGCTGATGAATATGAGAGAGACTTCTCCACACCAGTCCCGTGTATCAGGGCACCTAACACAGGTAGAATCTGGTATGCGGTAGCTCATTCCAGCTGGAAAACACCTCTTGGTCCTTGAGCCAAGATGACAAAGTGCCGTGAGGACTGAGAAGGTGGCCTGGGTACTATATGCATGTGAGCTGAGAAGCCATGGCCTTCCTAGGCAGACATGGAAGCATTCCTTAGAGACACTGGTCTTCCCTGTTACCTCTCTAGCATCCGATTGCCGTACCTGATAACGGTTGACTGTGGTAGAGCTCGCATACTGCTCACAGTCCCTGAGGAGATGATGTCACCCTCTGCCTGATGCCCCGCTATAGTGTGCTAAACAAGGCCCCGTTTCAGCCTTCTAAGGGATCTCTCCAAAGCACATCCTGTGGTCTTGGAATAGGCAAGCCGTGTCCTGTGACTGGCCCACATAGTCATGCCAGGCTCGGCTCCATTCCCTACTTGGGGCAACTCTGCATTGCAGCAGTCACAGAGGATATCATTGCTCCAACACAGCTCAGTCACCTGTCCACAGTGCCTGCTTCCTCCCCCTGGCCACAAACCTGCCCCTAGGCTCTGCCACAGCATCCCTGCCTATACCACACTAGAAGTGCTCAGAGTCCTTGACTCACTGACTCGGAACCTATGGAAGCACTGCTGGAAGACCCCATGTCCTGGCCCCTCCACTGCAGATGGATTGGCTGCTCGGGGCCTGAGGAAGCCTAGGCCAGGTGCACGGGCTTGCCTCATTGACAGCCATGCCTGAGCCACTCCCCACCCGACCCAGAAGGTGTGAGCAGATTTCTCACCGTCTGCCACTGCTCATTGTTGGAGGGAAGCACCAACCCCCGGCATTTGTTTGAAGGAAATTAGATCCTCACCTCCCCACTAATGAAGCCAGGCTGTGCAAACAGGGAGGCGCGGCAGCAGGCTGCCTGTCTCTCTGGTGGGTGGTGGCCCAGAAGTTGGCGCCCCAGGTGTCTCCTGGCACGCATGCCTGACAGGAGCAGCCCACGCCAAGCTGGCTCACAGCTTCCCCAGGTGACACATCTTAGTGGGTGTGGATCCCAGCCCAGAGTCTCGAACAGCAACTTCCCTGGCAGTGCTTAGGGCAGAGAGCACGCCAGGCTCAGGACTGGCCTAGGTCTCTTCCCACCGCAGGCACCCTGGCTCACACCTCCTCCTCCATACCTATTGTAGAGCCACCATGGGCACATGGATCTTTAAAATTTCATTTAACTGAGATATAACTTCATAATTAACGCCTGGCATTTTAAACTGGACATATCAGCAGTTTCTTAAACATTCGCCTCTTCTAACCGCTCCCAAAGAAAACTTGCATCTTTAAGTTGTTCCCATGCCACTCTGTAGTTGTCGGTTTTTTGGGGGGGGGCACCAACCAGACCCTGAATAAGGCACGGAGGCTTATTATTAATTATAAATGCTCAGCCTTAGCTTAGGCTTGTCCCACTAGCTCTTTTAATTTATCCAGTTTCTATCCATCTACGTTTTTCTTGGGGTATTTTACCTTTCTTTCATTCTGTATGTCCTAATGTCCTGTTTCCTCTGTGTCTGGCTGGCTGACTCCTGGCATCTCTTTTCTTTCTTCCCCCAGCCTAAATTCCTCCTTCTACTTACTCTCCCTGCCTGGAAGTCCTGCCTATATCTCCTCCCTCATCATTGGCCATTTAGCTTTTTATTAGACCAATCGGGTGCCTTAGGCAGGCAAGGTAAAACAGTAACACATCTTTACATAGTTAAATATTCTGCAACATGAACAAATACAACACATCTTCGCAGAGCTAAACAAATATTCCGCAAACCACTCCCTCAGCTCTTGGCAGTCACTAGCCCACTGTCCTCTGTGGATCTGCTGCCGCACCAACAGAATCACATAATGTCTGGTCTCTCCTGGCCAGTTTTCCACTCAACACAATGTTTTTAAGCTCTATCTTTATAGAAATACATTCTTCAGTCCTCTGCATGGCTGTCACACTTGGCTTGTCATTTCTGGCTAATAGAAATGATGCCTCCATAAATATTCATAGATTGATCTATGGGGATATGTCATACCTAGGGTTGGGCTGTGGTGCTCCTAAGGTTTGCATTTTGAGGAAGCATTTGGGTTATTTTCCAAAGCCATCCATGTATCTGAGCAGCAATGTACCTGGTTTCAACTTCTCAGAATTTGACCTAACCTTGTTACTTTGCATTTCTCTGATGGCCAATGATGTTGAGAATTTTCTTTCTCCTGTGCTTACAGGCCATGTAAGTGTCATCTTTGAAGGAATGCTGTTGGAGGAGGCTGCTTGTTTGTCCTGGCCACCCAGAACCAAAATAACCACACAGAAACCAAATTAATTAAAACATTGCTTGGCCCATTAGCTCTGGCTTCTTATTGGCTAAGTCTTACATCTTAATTTAACCCATTTATATTAATCTGTATATCACCACAAGGTTGTGGCCTACCAGCAAAGCTTCAGCATGTATATCTCCATGGTGTCTCCCTCTTTGCCTTGCTCCTCCCAGCATTCAGTCCAGTTTTGCCCACCTACCTAAGTTTGGCCCTATTAACAGGCCAAGGCAGTTTCTTTATTCATTAACCAATAAAAGCAACACATAGACAGAAGGACCTCCCACACCAGAATGCAGATATCCATTTTGGATTGGGCAGCTCACCTTTTTTTATTTGTTTGTCTGTTTTGTTTTGTTTTGATGCTGTATATATATTCTGATGTATACATTCTGGATAGCAGGCTGGAAAGTGTGCTCCTGCCCAGTGAGGCTCCTTCTCACCTCTCTGTGCAAAATATGTTTCTACATTTGGTAAAGTCCAGTTTATTCATTCTTAAGCCAGGCAGGACAGCATATGTTTTTTAACCCTAGCATTCAGGAGGCAGAGGCAGTAGATCTCTGTGGGTTCAAAGCCAGCCTGTTCCACAAAGCAAGTCCAATATAGCCAGGGCTACATAGGGAGACCCTATCTCAAAGAAATCCATTATTTTAGATTGCTGTGGGTTGGTGCCCTTTCCTAAGAACCCTCAGAAATGTGTACTCACCCCAGGGCCCACCAGGAGGTGACAGGCTTTATCTCTCAGAACCTTCAGCCTTTGACCCATTCGGACTCACTTGTACATGGTATGAGGTTGGGGTCCAAGTTCGTTCTTCCATGTGAAGACAGACAGATCTTCAGCACCATTTGTTCAAAAAAATCATATTTTTTGCATTGTCTGGTGCTGCAAGAATTCCTTCTGTGGGGAAGATGTGAACAATGTCAGCACCTTCCTCCTAAAGGTCAGACTGAAGTTCCCAGAGTTCCCTTAGAGGAGGAGTCATGGCAGGGTTAGCTTACAGAGCCTGTGTGGAGGGCTATGGACAGGAGCACAGGTGACCCTAGAGCAGCCCTGCTGGGAAGTCTTAACTCCCAGCATAGAGATGGCTTCCCCACAGCCACATAGTGGAGCCCCCCTCCCTTAGATCTCCCCAGCATATAGATAGACTCTAGCACCTTCCTAGACCCCAAGGCCTCATGCAATTAGGGCAGAATTGCTTACAACTGGCTGAAAGAGGCATCAGGAAGCTCAGGTGAGGTTTCCATGACATCTCCAGCCCCTCCTTCTGTGAGGACGTGTCAGCAGCCACCAAGCCCAGCTGGGATTATCTTTTGCAAACAGCACAGCTGATCTTGTGACGGTGGCAGTTTGGCTCTGAGGATAGTGTTACACAAGTGGTCCCCTTGTCAAAAATCAACTGGCCTTAAATTGTTACTAGACTCTGCATTTTATTTTACTTTCATTTATGGGAATTGGAACCCAAGACCTCATGTATTTAGCAAGCTCTCAACTCCTGAACTAGATTCCCATCCTCTTTTTGTGTTTTGAAGTGGGTTATCGCTAAAATGCCTATATTACCCTTGAAATTGTAATCCTCCTGCCTCAGCCTCCTAAACGCTGGGCCTGGTACCATGGGTCTGGAATACCAGCCACTGGATCGCTGGAGTATTCTGTGTATTCTACCAGTAGCTCAAAGTAGCCTCCTAGGTCCTATTCTTTTGGAGCATAGCTCATGTACATCTGAAACACTAGAAAGTGCTTTGCTTCCCCTTCCCCATCTTCCCTATCTGATCCAAGACTCCTTTTGTGTTCAGAAATATCTGTGAGAATAGCCTGAGCTCCAGTCAGGGATGTGGTAGACATCAACAGGGAGTTTCAGAGTCTGGGTGCAGGTGACAAGAGAAAAGAGACTTAAGATGTCACAGCAAGTCATATGTAAAACTAGGAAATGATATCACTGTTTTCAATGAGTTGAGGACCTCATCAAGAGTAGATGCTTCAAGGACAGGAAAGTGTATTTACCAAACATACATGTGACCAAAGACTGCAACTAGAATATTGAGTCTTGTGACTCAAAAGGAAGATAAATCCCCCAATAAAAATAGTCAAAGGAGCTGGGCAGTGGTGGCACACACCTTTAATCCCAGCACTCAGAAGGCAGAAGCAGGAGGTCTCTGGAGTTCAAGGTCGGCTTAGTCTTCAGAGTGAGTTCTAAGACAGCCAAGGATAGCCAAGGCTACACAGAGAAACCCTGTCTCAAAAAATGCCCCCCACAAAGGTGAAGGAATGTTAGGCATGGTGGTGCAAACCTGTAATGCCAGCTATACCAGAGGCTAAGGGAGGAGGACTGTGAATTCAAGCCTGCCTGCACAACAGAACTAGTTTGAGGTCAGCATGGACAACGTAGTGAGACCCTGTCACAAAATAAAACGGGTGGGGTACAGCTCAGTGGCAGTGTCTTTTCTTAGTGTTTGTCTAGTGTGCATAAGGTCCCGAATTCAAGTGCCAGTAGTGGCAGGGGTGGGGGGGAAGAGAAAAATGAATGAACAAGCAAACAAGGAAAATCAAGAGTTCAAGAGAAGTTTTTTGTTTTTTGTTTTTGGGGGGCTTTTTGGTTTTTTTAAGGTGTTGTGTGGGGGAACTGTGAATGATGCCACTAGTGTCACTAGTTTTTGGAGGAACACTCATCCCATATGTACCACCTAGCACGTTCACTCCCATGTAAAAACCTCACAGAATGCTGCCGAAGACACAGCCTGGACTGGGCTGGGAATGTCTTTGAAAGCACTGGAAACAGCAGGATAGCCACTAAAGGCAGGCACACATTCACCACACCAATAGTGTCCTGCTCCTCGGTGAGGAACCCAAACCCATGCAGCCCAAAGACTGTGCAGACACTCAGAGAAATCGGCCCCTGATGGACTCAGGTGGAAACAATATACTAGGCATCAGAGACTTGGCCACCCAGAGAAAGAACAGATCTGGGTACATAGCCCTGTGAGGACAGTGTGCATGCTCAGAGGAGGATGCCAGACTTCACTGCGGTGAAACTCAGAGAAGTCAGGTTGACCAGACAGAAGTTGCCTCAGTGTCCACAGGAGGTTTGGGGTATGGGTGACAGCAGTGTACCTGGTGGCCACCTGACTGTGCTCAGAGGGGAGAATCCAGCTGCAGCAGATGGGCCTCACCAACCTGAGCTTAAAACACCTAGGTAAGACTGAGGATGCTCCCTCACTGGGGAGCTGCAGGCAGGCACAGCCTGGACAAACGCGAACACTGGGAAGTACGGGGAAGGCACTGGGGCTGCGAGTTTAAGCTTGATTTTTTTTTAAGGCAGTATTATGCTAAATGGGGGAAGCCAGGCACAGAAGCCACATGCTGCCTGACTCCCAAGTCAACTTGTAATGAGGACAACATCTGGGGTACTGGGCCGGAGGTGACAGCCAGGATTAACTGGAAAGGGGTAGGAGGCTGGTTTGGCACTGCGGGGAGGGAGGGGTCCTTGATTGCTGTGGCAGCCACCTCACTGTAGTTATTTGTCAAAACCCATTGAACTATGTGCTTAGAGGGGTAGATCTTACTGTATGTAAATTCTCTCTCCAATTATGTAAATTATACACCCCTGACTTTTGCAAAAGTCAGCTGAGTGGAAGAGAATTGTTAGATAAACAATCGCACAGGTGATGTGCAGAGACGGTGGAGGAGGGACCAGGACAAGGAGCACACTGATTGCGCTTCCCTAAGAGAGGGGAGTTACTGGTGGTGGGTAGGCAGCTGTTCTCCTGCCCCATCTGTGAGGCTGCATGTGTTGGTATTTGGTCCTGGATACAATGAGAGCTCCCTCACTTCAGGAAGTAGGCATCCAGTCTACAAGGTATTACTGCCAGGGGCTATGAGGCCAACAGGTTAGAGATGCCAGCCTGCAGCAGGGTGACAAGGCCCCTTCCTGTGGTCTGAGGGAAGGGGTGACGAGGGCCACCAGTAGAATAACTTTGGGGCTCTGAAGTTGCAACTGCACAGGGTATTTGTCCTGACCCTGAGGTGATCAGGGTACAAACAGTGCCCCAGAGGGTGAACGCACACAGAGGAAGGGTTTGGTTTACTCTAAAGACATGCTGGCAGAAGCGTTTCCTGTCTCTGGGACCTGGGAGGGTCAACAAGCCCCCTTGTCACAAAAGCACCAGAAATAGTAAGTTAAACAAAGGCTTCCTACGGGCTGGGATGAGCTCATGCCAGAAGAGGAACTTAGCAGAGACAGGGACCTAGAGAAGACTGTCACAGGGGTGACTGGGGGTGACTCTCTAGAACACTTGCTTTGCAGAAATGAGACCCAGGGTTCCATCCCTAGCCCTGGAAAAAGTAAACATTCTAGTCACTCCGGAATGCAAACAGAGTTGACCTGGAGTGGGTCTCTATCCAAGCTTGCCACAGGGCATGGGGTAGTTGGGGACGGGGGAAGAGACATCCATTGCCAAAAGGAGTCACTCACACCTGAGTGACATCCATCACACAGGCTCCCCCACAGCTGAAGGGTCCAGCTCTCTCATCTCCACCCCTTCAAGGCCCTCCCATGGCCTTTGCCATTTCTCCCTCTCTGCAGAGGGCTCTGTGGCTGTGGCTGTTCCCACCTCTGTTGTCTCCCCGTCCCTCACACTGAACAAGGTCACTGCTTTGTCACCTTTAGACCTCCAAGGCTCCAGCACCACTTGCTATGAAGGACAGCTTCACATGCCAGGAGCTATGGCTAGGAGTGGGCGGGAAGAAAGTGAGAACACACAGAGTCAAGTCAGATATACAAGACTTGGCCACTATCCTCAGCTGGGTCCTAGACTCACTGGGCATGTGCTGGCCGGCTATAAGATGATAATGGGAGGGACAGATGGGGTAAAAACCAGACAGAACACAGGCTTCTGGCTACCTAGGGCAATGGCAAACATGGGATGACTGAAGCCAAATGCATTTGGGAGCATTGGACTTCTGCACTGGGCCCTGCTGATGCCCTTACAGGTTTGGGTCCTGCTTTAAGATGGTTGTCCCAGGATGGAGCAGGTTCTCCCTGGTGGTTGGGGACGGTGGCTTCAAGGCCTTTCTGCTTAATCTTCCCGGCATCCTCAGCATGAAGTCCTTTTCTGAGGACCTTCCTCTTCTACCAACGTGCTTCACGCCGCCCTCTCCCTTCAAACCAGCTTGCTATACCCGGCTCGTGCATCAGCTGGGGTCCTGTCCATCCTGATGTGGTAGAAGTGGGGCTTGTTCCCTGAGACCCCATGTTTCCCCCATTTCCCTCCTGTTGTAGCTGGTAAGTGATAGCACTGCACAAGCCGAGTCTGTACCCAGAACTCTCCCTTTTGTGCAAACCCCACAATCCTGGTGATCCTGGGAGTGGATACCCTGCATCATTCTATTCATAGGATTTGCTGACTCGGATAGCAGAGGCTGGGTGCAGGTGGTGAGGCCAGCATGGGCACTGTGCCAGCATCAGTTCTGTTCATGCCCATGATGGTGAAGTCAGGCTGAGCAAAGGAGACCAAGATCATTTCTCTGAAGCTGTTAGAGAATGTCCAGGGCTTGCAATAGCCTAGCCAGGCCTCTCTGCCTAACCCCTCCCACTTGAAAGCGGCAGGAGGCCTGCACCCTGTGTGTGGTCACCTAGCTGCCTCTCCTGCTTAGTAGGGGTTCTGGGGATTTCTGGGCTCTGAATCCTAAGCTCTCAGCAAGGCCTGAGGGGGGTGGCCTTGGGCAATGCCAGCCAAGGGACCTGGCACAGCAGCTCCTGGTCCTCAAGTGGCTCCACTCTCTGAGTCTGGCCATTAGCTCTCTCTGGGCACCAGGAAGCTGCCACTCTCCCTGCCTGGCTTTTAGTCCAGCACAATTAGGACCCATTATTTCTGCCGTGTTGATTCTTGAAAAATCATTTTAAATTGTCGTCCTTTCTCTGTGCTTTGGAAAAAGAACGCAGCAAAGAAGATGAAAACAGAAAAGCGTGCCCACACCCCCCGCCTGGCTCCCTATGCCCCCCTCGGATCCCCCATTTCTCCTGACCCGTTCCCTTGGCAACCAGCAACTGGCTGCTGCAGTATTCAAAGGGAATCTCACAACCACACATCAATGAACGCAGGGGATGCTTCCAGCTGCCTGAGATGAGAGGATGGACAGACAGACACTCAGCCACCCCAAGAAGACATGCAGACAGACAGCCATGAGCAGAGAGAGCAAACGACAGAGAGGAAAAGACAGAAAGAGGAAAGAACCAGCATGAAAAGACAAAGATACGCAGGGAGAGAGACAGAGAGACCTCAGGATGCCAGAGTGGTTACTCAGAGTGAAGCAAAGACAGGCAGCCAGGAGAGGAAGAGAGACACAGAGAGATAGCAGAGACAGACAGACAAGGAATGGGAAGAAATGAGAGGAAGAGAGAACTTGGGATTGGGCATAGCTGGAGTGGAGGTTGATGTTCCAGGCTGAGGTCGGGGCCACCTTTTCCCTCCTCCCTCCCCTCCTCCTGCCTCTCTACCTCTCTCCCCCCCTCCCAGGCAGAAGTCTCTCATCAGGCTGCACCTTCCTTCCTTCCTTCTGCCACTCTGCCTCTCTGATCATGATCAGTTTCCTTCTGAAGTGGACAGAGCCCACGACAGGCATATCCTCCTGACACCATCCTGTCCCTTCCTAAAAGTGAGACTAACTCTGCCTCTGGGGTGCTATTCCAAACCTTCCAGCAGGGCTCATAAAGTACACAGTGAGACCTGTCTACTAAACAAAGCAGCTCTGGGGAGGCCAGGGGTCCCTTAGGGATGAGCCCAAGCTCCAGGCGCCTCTGCAGCCCCACATGGGAGGGAAAGGGTCTCAGGTGAGAGCTCAGCCCCAGCTCTGTTCCTAACCTCTGTCTTGCCTCACTGCACCTGTCCCCAGAGCCCTAGGCTCCTCACATCTGCCTGAAGATGGCTGCAGAAGGAATCTAAAAAGAAAAATGCTGAGGTCAGAGGTTATAGTCAGGGCAAAGGTCACCCTCAGAGACAGTATGACAGGCCAACCTGGAGACCCTCAGGAGTTCCTCTCTGGACCACCGTAGATAACATAGAGCCTCCCTAGGCTTGCGTTTTAGCAGAAGCTGGAGCCCAAAGTGGCCACTACAGCAGGGAGTGCTGGCTATCAGGGTGGTAGAAAGACCAGAACCAATCCCAACCTCCCAACAGAAGAGCCACACACTTAGCAGGGAACAAGGGGTCAATGCAGGCTGCTAAGGAGCCTGGGGCATGGCTGGAATAGAAGAACCTCCTGGGTACTAGGGGAACCTAAGGAATGTCCTCTTCCTGGGTACTGGAAGAGCCTGGGGGATGACACCCCCCATGCTGGACCATGGAGGAGCCTGGAGTCCTTTCCCTTGGGTGCTGGGGAAGCCTGGGATGCTTCCTTTTGCATGTGGGCAGGTACAGGCTCAGTAGGACAAACCACGCCATGCTTTCAAGAGGAGCTGAAACAAGGACTTTTAATGCCCACTCTGAGTTTAATTATTGATGGCCAGTTCCATTTTTAAACAGTTGGAGGCAGAATAAGATTCCAGAACCTAAATTGCAGCCTGTGCGCTTGTCTATGGGTCAGTGAAGGGTGAGGTGCAGGATCTCAGTCTATCAGAAGGGGGCACCATTGTTAGGGCTGCGGGACTAGGGGGTGGGGCCCTCAGAAGCTAAGCTGCAAAGTTTTATCCCTCCCTGCCCAGGTGGGGCAGTGTGCTGCAGACCTGACAGCTCCCTGGGGTGCTGAGCTGAAAACCTCAGTGGGACTGGGGAGGACTGGCAAGGGAGGACTTCAGGGGGACAGGAGAGGCCCTCAGTGAGGCCCCTGTGCGTGGTGTCTCACAGGAAGTATTACTGTGCTGACCTCGTGACCTCTGCTCACAGCCAGCAAAGGGACTCACGGAGGGTCACAGGCCTACAGGCTCTGAGGCACTCCCAACCCTTGACTGGCTCTGCTGGGTAGCAGTCTTAGACCTCTCCCAAGAGAACATCTAGAGGCTGCCCTGAAGCCATCAGGGAGAGCCTGCTGGGACTCTCTTTTCAGCAGGGATCTGCAGGCTGGCCACAGGGTGGGACCTCAGGCTAGCGTTTTGAAAGCACAGCCTCTGGGCCCAGGCATTGGGATGCCAGCGGGTGCCTTGCTAGGTTAACAGAGCCTAAGCCCTGAGAGTCATAGCCTTAGCCTGTGGCCTCAGCTATCAGATCAGGTTTCAGGAAGGCTGAAGTCTTTCAGGGGTCTGTAGAACCACTGGGGTCATGGCGGAGGTACCCCAGGGTGGTGGCCAGGCCTGCAGGACTGAGAGAGGCTCCCACCATCCTGCCCAGGCTCTTTGCAGCTACAGCCTGCCCCCACCAACCCTGCCTTCAAATCAATTCCCTGTGGCCTCAGGTAGTTGATGCTCTGTCACTTGTAACCAGATATATCACCCTGAATCTACTGGCTCAGAAGAAGCTCCGGATTCTTAACAAGATCCCCAGGTGATTCATGCCAAGCCGCGCTTACGAACAACTGATGTTCAGGGCTGCCAATTAAGGGGCTGTGCCGCTGGACCCACATCTTCATGCGGAATCTCTCTGGGTTCCCACAGGTCTTCCCCCACACCAGTGTGGATGTCCCGCATGCTGTCTCATCCCTGTGACCCACAGCAGGATAGAAAGAGACCTGAGCCCCTCCCAGGCCTCAGCTTCAGGTGCCGTTTCTCTGGTGCAGTCACTTCTGAAAGGTTCCGTATATGAATGAGGGAGGGAACACAAACACAAAGGCCACGTCAGCTTCCTCTCAAATGTCCTGTGGCTGAAAACATGAGCTTTCCCTTGACCTTCTTTCCTCCTCATTAGAAATGGAGATGCGATGGTTGGAACTGGAGCAGCCTTCTGGGTCAGTGAAGGTTATACCACATACTGAGAAACACAAGCTGGAGAGTGGTGGAGCCACCAAAGACTCAAAACTAATCACCTCTAGGCTTTATCTATGAAAGAGAGGGTGGGAGGTGGGTGAGGGTGCTGGATACCAAACTAACATGTAAGCAAATAATAACTTCATATATAATAATAAAGTAAATGATGGCAGCCCACTGTGTACGAAAATGGAGTAAGGGGAAAGAGAGTTCCAGAGAGGGACTGAGAGGAACTCAGTGCAGAGCCACCATCGAAACGCCGCCCTAAATAAATGAAGTCACTGAGTGGGACTTAGGAGGGCTGCCCCGTTAAGATGTGGAGGGATGCAACGGCCATAAATTTGATTGGTTGGAGCCCCATGAGGACTTGTTGATGTCAAAAGACACCACTAAGAAATGAGCACACAGGACATAGAACAGGGAAGATATTTACAACATGGACATCTGAGAGAGGAGTTCCATCCGAGGAGAAAGACCAAAGCAGCAAGGAAAGATGCCGCTCAGTGTAAAGTGGACAGGACCTTGTGTGCACACAACTTACGGAGGCCATTTGTGATGGATGCACACACACATGTGTTTTAGGCAGACCACGTGGGATTGGATAAATATATCAGGAGGCTCATGCCTGGAGAAGACCGAGTCTCCGGTTCTCCTCAGCCATCGACTACCTGTAGCTCTTCATCCAGAGGCACAGTTTGTGAGATTTTGCCCATCCTTACAGTTGGTAGAAAGTAAATTGCTTGGCCATTTTGGAAAGAGACTAGCATGGGGGCTGGAGAGATGGCTCAGCGCTTAAGAGCATTGCCTGCTCTTCCAAAGGTCCTGAGTTCAATTCCCAGCAACCACATGGTGGCTCACAACCATCTGTAATGGGGTCTGGTGCCCTCTTCTGGCCTGCAGGCATACACGCAAAACAGAATACTGTATACTAAATAAATAAATATGAAAGAAAGAAAGAAAGAAAGAAAGAAAGAAAGAAAGAAAGAAAGAAAGAAAAATACTAGCATATCTAAAGCCAACCACACATCTCCTCTGACCAAGTGGACCAAGTGGGTCCTCTTCCACATCTGTACCCCACTGAGAGCCTGGGCACAGCCGCAAAAAGAGCCACAAACTCACGCTCATCAAGGCACTGTGGACACCCTAAATACAAAAGCACCTCGCTACCGGTGACACCAGGAGAAGTAGAAATCACCCTGGAAGCCAAGACCTGAGTTCCACAGCACACAGACCTCCCAGCCTCTGGCTTTGTGGGCAGAGTGACCAGGGGTGGGGGGTACAACCAGTCGGTAGAGAGATGAATGCAATGTTGTGGAGCTGTCTGTAGGGAGGTCAAAGGGGTTCTGAGGGAGAAGGCTGTGACAGACCAGTCTTCAGCCATAAATCTGCAATCAATTGTATGCCACCCACCTGCCTAGTGTCAGAGTGTCCCACACGAGGAGCAACAAAAGCAGAACAGAGAGGCCAGGTGACTGAGAAACAGATGAACTCACTCCTGTTGCACAAAATCTCTCCATGAGGTGGGAAAATGCTCACCGTGCCTAATGCACCCAGGCACAGGGAAGCCTGGCCTTCATTCCTAAGCCGATGTCCGTGACACCCTGTCACCTAGGCTGTGTGCTAACTAGTTGTCTGTCAATGTGGCATAAGCCAGGGTTATCTGGACAGGGAACCTCAGTAGAGAACATGCCTCTATCAGATTGACCTGTGAGCAAGTTGGTGGGGACATTTTCCCGATTAATTAAATTATATGGGAGGGCACAGTCCACTGTAGGCAGAACGACCTCTGGGTGGGTGGGTGGGTGGGTGGGGGTTCTCTACATCCGTTCCTGGCCTCCCTGGATAGTGGACCACAGCTGTAAGATAAAATAACCCTTTCCTCCCCAGCTGGTCTTGGTCATAGTGTTTATCACAGCAGTGGAAGGCCGTCCAATGCCAGCTGCTGCATAGTAGAGTGGACATCTCCAGCCTCATTACAAAATGTATAAAATGGCCCAATCAACATGTATCTGAGCAAGATGAAATATGAACAGAACAGATTTGTTAGCTCAGTCAGAGAATGAGATCCCAGCACAGCTCAAGGGCACAGGCATGCAAGGCAAGCTCGAGTGAGGAGGTTCGGCATGTCCACAGCTGAAAGAGAACTCTCAAGACATCCCTACTTTTACAAATAAATTAAATAAAATTCAAGCCTTGATCTTTTTATTAAAAGAAACTTTTGGCTCTAGGCCGTGGTTGCTCGGCTCTGTTGCTTTAGGCCTGTGGCATCATAGTGTGCCATGGTGGAGGAAGAATGCTCACCTCAGTAGAGGTTAAAATAGAGAAAGGGGTTAGGGTCTCAGCATCCCCTTCAAAGGCACACCTCTTTGACCTCATTTCCTCCCTCTAGGCTCCACCCATTATAACTTCCATCCCCTCCCATTAGTGCCATGGGCTGAAACTACACCTTCAATTCACAGGACTCTGAAGTGCCAGCTTCCATCACACACTTGCTACCCTGCCTTCCAAGGTGGAGTCTTTCTGTTTCTATTCTGAGATCTACAATGAGCTCCTTGTCTCTTCCTTCCCCTGACAACACTAATTCTCTCCCTTCTGTGTTCTGGGTATTGCCACACCTCCTCGGTGGCCATTTCTCATGAGTGCTGGCCCTGTCACTACCAGTGCTCTGTGAGGGTTTGGGGTCCACACACAGATGCATCTATTGGTGTCCGAGCTTTGCCTGTTAGTGGGTTCTGCCTTTGTTTACCATGGCTGTGAGGGACAGGCCAGAGTGTCCCGTGAGTTCTCTTCAAAAGTTTGCTTTCTGGGCCCTGGGATCTTCATGACCCTATATCTACCCACCACTAAGACCACTCTGCTGTTTCCTGCTCCCAGCAAAATGCCACACCTCCCCCTTAACACATAGAAGGTGTCTGCTGATGGCCTTGCCCAGTCCCTTGACAGTGACCCAGGCCTAGCCTTGTGTTAGGGACTCACATTGCCTACCAGTGCAATCCCCTCTGCAGACTGGTGCTCAGAAGCTGGACTTAGCTTAGAATGCGTGGCTTGACAGTTTTGCAGAGCTGTTCAAGATTCATGAAAGAGAGAAGACAGAACAAGAGAGACAAAGAGGCCTACCCGTGCCGTTCCGAGGGATCCGGAGTGGCGGGGAGGGGAAGTACACTTAATCTGCCATCTGTGTCTTTTTTAATTTGAATATAAAAATAGATTGTGACAGTTGATAATAAATGATAAGCAGAGAATAAGATTAAGACAAAAAAAAACCAGAAAAGTAAGTGAAAAAAGAAGGGGCAGAGATTTGGACACAAGCAGCTGTAAGATTCCTGGTGGCCTGGGTGAAGAGTGGAGTCAGGCTGTGAACACCGTAAAAATCTCAGGCTCCCCTTGAGGCTCCCCCAGCCATTCATCCTGCTGAAGGAAGGCAGAAGTATCAAATCTCACAAGTGTAGCTAGTGTTACTGCAAAAACACCTGACGTATCGACCTGATAAGATGAAGGTTTTATTCGGCTCCCAGCTTTGGAGGTTTCAGACCACTGTTGGGTGGATAGAGAGGCGGTGTGGTGACAGTGATGGAGGAAGCTGCTCACTTATTGGTGGTTGGGAAACAAAAGCAGAGGAAGGTGGGGTGGTCTCAATCTCCCCTCCCAAAGTACCTCCCATCATCTCACTTCCTACGCCCTAGTTTAGCATTGACTCTGTACGTTCCACAGGACCACAGGTTGGGGAACCAAGTCTTCAACACAGGGACCTTTAGGGGACACTTCCAATCCAAACCATAGTGAGAGGGGACATCATTTTTCCTATGGGGGAACCAAAGCTAGCCATCAGGGTCACACCCCATAGACACTGACCGTAGTGGTGCCCACAGTAAGCAGAGAAACACAACCTGAGGCCCAACACACAAGTCCACCCCAGTGTGCTGTCCAAGACCTTCGGAAGCTGGTCTTCCCCAGGCCAGTGTTTGCAGGGCACCTTGAGGGTCATCTGGAACACCATCTGCAGGGTCACTTGGCCTTGCGGTCTGGCCCCTGGCAAGGGAGGGCTGGCCTGCACAGCTAGCAGACATGGCGTCCGCTGTCCACCTGTGATCACCAGGTCTGTAACACTCAGGACCAGAAGAAAGGTGGAAGCCAGCCATTCACCCATGTATTCTGCTGAGGGACAAGACTGGCTCCCCGGGAGCAACCCTCAAGTCACGCACTTGAAATTCACCAGTCAGCCTTTCCACCGAAACTGCCTTCCAACACGGCAGGGCTGGAGCCGTTGATTCAGACACCAGGGCTGTGGGTGGGACAAGATACAGGTCCCATTGTGGACCCCAGGGAGGTGCTGCAGCTTGAAACACCAGGTGGCTGCCTCTTCCTCTATGCATGGTCTCCCTCTCCATGCAGCTCGTCATGGACCTGCCAGCTCTGAGAGGACAGGTTACCATCACCATGGTGCTAGCATAGACATGGAGAGCACTGTGGGGCCAAGTTCTGTGACCTCTGCCAGTCACTCAGCGCTCGTAGGTCCCTGGACATTCTGAAGGTAGGAATGGCTGTGGGAAGGAGGCTTAGTGGACACAGTGGATCTGCTCCCCAGGGAGTGGTGCTTAAAGGATGCGGTGGCCCTCGGGTACTCGATGGAGGCAGAATTTGTGGCTTCCAAGATGGAGGATGAACACCCTGAGTTTGGCTAGCCTCCAGATAGCTCACCTGGGGACCTGGACTTCGTCGTCATCCTCCCGTTAAGACTGCTTGCCACAGACAGCTGTAACGGTCACCTATGACACCTGACACCTGCTCCTCTTACAAATGACGATAATAAGGAGCAGTGAAGGACTGACACCTGACAACCCCCTCAGGAGAGAAGACAAAGGAACACATATGGGGGAGGGATTCCACAGGAAGGTGGGGTAAGGAGTGGGGAGCAGAGAGGCCAAGATGGAGGGGAGTCAGCGTTAAGGAGACACCTCTCCCACTGGGGCCCCCAGAGTGGAGCGCTGGGAAGAGGCTTGGAAGCAAGTGGAAAAAATCCTGAATAGTTGGGATTCAGGCTGAGTCTAGAACGCCAGGCTCATGGCCTCACTGTGGCCTGGGACAGTCAGGCCCACCTTTGAGGAAAGTCATCTGCCTGCTGAGGACAGAGAGAGGTGCCAGATCATCAGTCCCCAAGAAGGAAGCAGGGCTAAAGGAGAACTTCCCAGTACCGCATAGCTTTCTAGAAAGAACTGCTTTGCCAGGATCTGTCAGAGGGAGCCAGGAGTGGGCAGGACTCTGAACGGAGGGTCTCTGGGTTGAGCCTCATCCAGTTCCCAGTCATTGTGATAACTGTCGGTCCATCTTGCTCTCCCCGGCTGGTCTAGGAAATCTGACTCCAACGACCACAATGCTAAGGAGAGACAGTCCTGGGAGGCAGCCTGCAGGCAAGGGTATGCTAGGAAGGATCCCTGGGCCACAAATGCCCTGCTGTCTACAGTCACCTGGAGGACAGGTCCCCTTCTAGGTGGAGCTGGGTACCCAGCATGGGTTCTGCAAGTTGGGCAGGGGCTGAATTGTTGCCCTGGAGGTAACAGGTAGGACTATTCCATCCTTGTCAGGGTAGCTGGGGTAGGTGAAGCCGTCTTCAGGTGGGTATAGGACCAGACCTGATCAATCAGTGACCCACTCAGAATTATTGAGCAATACTGAGGTAACAAAGATCATCTCTGGGGGCTTTGGTCAGCACTGTTGGGAAGGAGGTGACTCCTTAGGAGAAGATGGCCAACCTTGGGGAGAAGATACAGAAAGGTGACCTTTCCACTACTGCTCTGGGAAGCAGTGTCTCAAGTCACACAAAGCCCAGCCGAGGGAAAGGAAAGTGCTGCCAGCATCACCAGAGCACCTGGATCCAGCCACGCCAGAAGTCTACCTTGGGTCTTTTAGTTTTATGAGCCAATAAATCCTTTTGTCTCGCTAAGCCAAAGAGACAACAGAGAAATTATACCTGAAAAGCAGTGGAAAATCTCTTTGTTCTTAGAGTGCCTCCTGGGGACGCCCTGTCTCTATTTAGAAGAAATATTGAAAAGTGTTGGTGCTTGAAGGTGAGACTCCAAAGGACCTGGTTATGGGGGAATACCAGAAAAAAAATGTGTATTCCTGATTTCATCCAGAGAGGACAGGGGAATGCTCACCTAGGGCCTGCTGCCTCCCGTCTATGAGTGCGGGCTGCTGGGATGTGATTTGGACAGCGTGCCCTGTGTGTGACCACAGGATGGCAAGGCAGCAGCCCTAGATGGTGACACAGGTGAAGGAGTTTCTGAACCTCTCCTTCCACCATAGCTGGGAGGTTCACAGCCTTCTCAGGCTCCTTGCCACGCCTTTAACCACCTGCAGTCCTCCTAGTCTCCAATATTCCCCTTAAGTCTGTGAAGCATGCCCACCCCCACTATCCTTCCCTGGCCCTAGCACACACACACACACACACACACACACACACACACACACCGCCATGTTCCCAATATCCCACTCAGTTTCATGCAGCTCATCCTGGGTCTCCCCCTCCTCCCAAAGTCCCCACAGCCTCCCACAGCTCTCAACAGCCCGGTGCTGATCTGCAGTGCCAACCAGGACTCAGAATCTTGAGAACTATAAGTTCTCAGGGTACAGAGATGCCCAAGTCAGAGTCACCCATAATGGGGACCTGGAAGCCATCTGAGTGAGCACTTGGTGCTATGGAGACAAACAATCATGGACCAGTCGGGATGCTGTGCGGTTGCTGAGAAGATGTCCAGCAAAGAACTCAGAGTGGGTAAGGCAGTGAGGAGAAGTCAGACTCCAAAGCCAGGTTGGGAGCCACGCACCACTCTGGAACAGGTGACTCCACCCTCGGTGACCAGACAGTCTGTCCTGAACAGGAAGAGATGCAAAGTCCTCTGGGATCCCAAAATTCACTGTGTAACCACAGGATGCAGAAGGCCCAGCCCCACAACCACACACTTAAATCAAGCAAAAATTAATAATCCAAGCTTTAGCCAGCCATAGGCTGGAGGTTAAAAGCCAACCCTAAGAAACATAGACGAATAGAGACAGGGGGGAGGGGACAAATCCAGCAGGCTGCTTCTCTGACTTAGGTTAGCGCAAAAGGCCTAGAGAGCCCACATCAGCTCCCCACTTCTTAGGTCTCCACCAGGGCCTCAAAGTGGGCTCAAAGGGGGTCTATGAAGTTCTTTTCTAAGCCCACACCCCATGTGGTACCAGGAGAGTGAGCCCTGTAACAGGAGACTCAAAGGAGAGCTGGCCGGGAGCCAGGAAACTTCTCCCCGGCCTCGTCAGCTGTGTAATTGGGCTAATTCCTCAGTATTTGGGCTCCAGGGCCTTTGTTTCCCTTTGCGGGTAACTCCTGCTTGGAACACGTGCTACTCCTTTTGTGAGCACTAAAGCCAGTCCTCTCTGATAATGTACATGAATGTGTTTCTGATGGATGTGTTCCAGGGCCTTTGTTGCCTCAATTAAGGGATAATGAACAAGAATTGTTTGTATTTGTAAAACAGCCCAGCCATTTCCCGCTTTCCCATTGGCGGGACCATGCGTCTTAATTAAGCACAAAGACTTCTCACTCCATCTAAAGGCTGCAACGGAGGATGGAGGCGCTATGGAGGAAAGGGAGTCTGGTGTGGTTTGGAGTCCCTCTGGAGGCTGTGACGGCCAGAAGGAGTCAAGGGTCAGAGTGGCCATGGGCAGAACAACAGCCAGGGTACCACCCTAGACCACATCACCAGCTCTGAGAGCCCAGCATGAGCCCCACCTGAAACCTGAGAACAGAAGACTCCAGTGATGGTGGCAGCCACTCCTGCAAGAAGGCAGCAGGAATCAGATTAGCAGTGCTAGGCTGAGAAGAGCCCTCTGATTGGTCCGCCCAGCTGTCAGATGGCACCAAGGTTTCCTTGGGAGCTGTCCTCACCACCCAATTAGGAGGGAAGTTCCTATGAGCCTCCACAGCCAAGTCCTCCAGAAGCTCGTTCCACCAAAGGGCCCTGGCCAAACTCCTGGATGGCTACTAAGTGACTGGATGTCACAGAAGGCCTGCTGTCACAGGGACCCCTGGAGGAATGTCTCCAGCCTGGTTCTCTGGGAAATACACACTAGGTTGTTTTTTGTTTGTTTGTTTTGCTTTGCTTTGCTTTTGGTGGGAACTCCCTGAACCTGGGGGCTCCAAGTTCACAAGATGGCTTGCAGAATCCACCTAGGCTGTCTTTCAAAAGGCCTTCCTAAGTGTGGTACCTTCCCCCATCTACAGGAGCCCCTCGCCCACCTGTGTCACCCACAGGGGACTCTCACCCACTCATGGGGAACCCTGACTTCCTTGTTTCATCCACCCACAGGGGACCCTCACTCACCTGCTTCGCCTGCCTACCTCACCCAACAGCAGGGGACCGCCACTTCCTGCCTCACCTACATGCTGGGGCATCTGGGGGTCATTTATTAGTAATCAGTTCCCATGATAAGAAGGAATTGGGCAGGACTGAGCAGAAAGACAACAGCAAGGGGGAAACCGAGGCACCGCAGCTCGCCCAGAGCGAGTGTGGGGAGCACTACCCACGGGAGTCCGGAGTTTATAACAGCTCTCTGCCTTTCTCCTCAGCCCAGCCTGGGGGAATTGATGGCTGCAGGTGCTCGCCGGCTCCTCAGCTGCTGCCAGGCACGGCATGGACAGGAAGACACCTGACATACTCACATGCGACATCCCCTGCCGGCTCAAAGCCTTTGGGAGCACCTCACAGCGCAGAGGCCAGCTGAGCACAGGCTGTCTGACCCCCATTCTCTTCTGTTAGCTGGAGTGCCATTGTGGCACCGGACCCATGGGGGGTAAATAGGTCAGATGATGAGGGAGACAGAGTGAGGGGTCTCCCGGCCCCGGCCCCTTATCCACACTCTAACCCTAGGTGGGTCCGGTCTGCCTGCCGCCGCCACCACCCCCAACCCTTCCATGAGAAGTTATGGTCTTCAAGTGACAGGTGCAGAAGGTGCCTGGGTTGTCATGACAACAAATGAGGTCAGCACTCAAGCTTTACCCGGATCCCTCCTGCCGAGGCCTCGGGGTGTGAAGATGGGCTCTGCTCCTCTGGGTCAGGCCCCAGCCACTGGTTAACACGGTGACTGGGACTTGTTAGGAGACAAGGCAGCGGCTCCCTCGATACAGCTCCCGCACGAGCAGGCGAGTTTCCCGACAGGCTGCTGTGGGGCTTGGAGCTGCCCTCCACCATCTGAACACTGAACCCTTGATCCCTGGGGTATCCAAGGACCAACTTGTTGAATGATCCTCAGAAGGTGGCTCAGTGTCACTTGGCTCCTCTTTTTGTGATGTTTTGATACAAGATCTCGGTGTGCGACTCAAACTGTCCTCAAGCTTGCAGCAATCCTCCAGCCACAGCTTCCAAAGGGCTGAGATTATAAGCGTGAGCCTGCTCCCCTCAGTCCCTCTTAAGGCAGTTTGCCAGCCAGTCTTGGACCTTGCCTTCTGTCCTGCCTACTGTTGCTCCCCTGGCCTCCTGTCCCTGCCCTGATGAACACCTCCATTCCTCCACAGAGGGCACTGTGACCTGCCCCCTTGTCACCATACCCTCATACCTGGGGACAATGCTCACCTACACGACAGGCCCTTTTCAAGCCTGGGAGGGGTACTTGGGGTCCTCCCAACCAAGGAATCTCTACAAGTCAGCAGGCATCAGTTGCTGGCCGCTCTCCTAAGCCTTCTGCTTTCCCACCAGCCTCACCTGCTTCCCTCAGGCTCCCAGAGCAGTGAGTGAGAGGCTTGTACTTCTAGTCTCCTGTTGTGCAGTATTTGTGCAATGTGTGAAGATGTGTTGCTGCAATTGGTAGGGGGCCAGTATATGTGGAGAGGACTGCTATCCTCTGGACCCCACTGTGAGCCTCTGGGTTTGACTAGGTCTAACTCAGTGCCTAGAGAACAAAGCTATTAGGGCCAATGTTGTTGCCTCAACCAAGCAGAGGGATCACGAAGCTGAGATAGGCACCAGTGCTGGGCTAAACCTGCATTCTGCCTGACCAAACCATCTGACTTGTTGTCTTCTTGCCTATCCTTTCCTCTACCTTCCCTTCCCTTGTCTGTCTGAGGATACTGTGATGAAGGCTAATAGGAAAACAGCCAGGGTACCCTTGTGAGCTTCCAGCAGCATTTTTTTGACAGTGACCTATGTCCCCCATTACTCCAGCTCCCAGTAAACTGAACTCCCTTGCATGGTCGCAGCTCTCTCCAAGAAGGCTTTACGTTGGTATGGGGTGCTTTGCCTGCCCTGGTCTCTGCACTCTGGTGACACTATGGTACATTGGGAGCTAATCCCCGCTCTGCTTCCCTTACTCATCCAGTACCAGCTGGTGATCAGTCCCTGGTGTTAAAGTCCTGCCGCTGGGCAGACCTAGAGTGAATTCTGTGTGGGAGAACTCTAGACCATCCCCCTGCAGCAGAAAGCTAGAGGCAGGGAAAAAAGTAGAGATGCAGCTCACTTCACCGTGTCACTGCGAGTGGCCTCCGGCCCACACTGGGACCTGCCACCCTCTCACCTGCCATAGTCTGGTGCCTTTTCTGTGTGGTCTCTTGTCAGGGCTCATCAGGGCACAGGGCCAGCTGGTGGTCAGAAAAGAAAGGGCGCTCACTGTCCATGTACCCATGTCCTGCTAGCAGACCCAAATCCTCCCTGGGCCCCAGACCTCTATAGCCCATGCTGACTTCTCTGACTGCCCAGAACTTTCCAACAGACACTGGGGAACATTCAGTCAGGCTCTGTCCAGCCCCTGGGAGAGGCAGCAGTTGGCAGTCAGAAATGAGTTCCCAAGAAGCCTCCGCAAAGACAGCAGTGTGAACATGGGCCCTGAAGATCTTATTCCCACTGTCTTTTGCAGATGCAACCATGTCACTCCAGGGAATGTGCCACTGGCACTGTGCAGCAGAGGAAGGGAGACTGTCAATGAGCCAGAGGACTCCAAGTGGCACAGACCTCAAAGGGATCTTGAAGGATCTAGAGAAGCAGGCTCCCTAGAGAAGCAGCTTCCAGTTCTGGTCCCTCAGGTCTTATTGAATGGCTCTAATGGTCCAGCATGGAATAAGTCCCCCAGGAAAACATACACATGGGAAACAAGAGCAATGGGGAGTAAGGTTCCACCTTACATTAGGACTCAGAGCTTCCTACAGACATTACTTAAGTCTCTCCCTCTGAGTAGGGCATATACCAAGCTGCATGGCTTTCTAAGGGAAAGTCCTGGCAGCTGCCCAGCCTCTCCCAACATGCCACCCTCCCTGTGTTACCAGTGGATGGAACCTGGGACAGGTGTTTCCAGGTTTTTCACCTCTTATTCAAGGAGTCAAAATGAAGTTTCACACGGTTCACAAAAGTAGCATGGACACTTTATTCAAAGCAGAGCAGGAGGACAGGCCAGAAAGACTGACAGCTAGCCTCCTGAGCGAGTGCCCTGATTATTATTTATTATTTATGGGGTTCAAGAGAAGGAGTAATTTGGCTAATAGGGGGATAAATGGGTGGGTCTCTATTTTGATTGACAGATATAAGTTACAGGACCATATGTTTTCCATGGACACTGCACTATGTTCATACACAGACATATACATAATTTTAAAAATAAGATACAACATTTTGAAAACAGGAGATTTGCCCTAAAAGTTTATTTTTGCCCTTATTGCTTGTGCACCCAAAGCAAGTCCAGACCAGATCAACTTATGCCCCAAGGTTCCCAGTTTGTAGTCATGGTCAGAGGTCACTCACTTGTCTTTGGGCAGTGACCTTGGGCCCCAGCCCCTCTGTAGGGATGCAAACAGCTACACTGATAGACTTAAAGCTCTTTTCTTAGCTCCTAGCGTGTGGGCTGATCTTCCTGCAGCCATCTGGGGTGGGTCCATCCTGTCTCATCCAGCAGCATGCTCACAGCCGGCATGGATGGAGATGGGAGCTTATCTATCTACCCAAACACTCAGGTGAGGCACCAGCCTCACCCCTAGCTGGGGACCTCTGAGGCTCAGAGCCAGGCTCAGTGAGACAGCTCCAACCCCTGTCTGGTCTCAGCGAGCCTCCTCTTTCTTGGCTCTTAGCTTCAAGATGGACAGTAACTTACAGCCAGGCTGTGTGCTTCCAATGGCCCCTCTCCACTTGTTCCCGGCACACTGAAGAGTCTCTCTCTCTCCCTGGTGTCCTGCCACACCACAGACACACTCGGGCCCTGGCCTACTGCTTCTACACAGAAAGAACCTCCTATATTCCAGACACAGGACCAGATCTGGGCCTAACGCAGTGACCTTGAGTGTAGGTGGTGACATGGAGGGGCTCCGAGATACGAGGGACAACACCTCAACTCTCCAGGCTGTAAACGTTGCCACTCGATACCCTGCTCCTTCTTTCTGTGTGGGGAAGCAGAATTGGCTCCGTCAGTTGGCTAATGAGAAGGACGCAGGCCCTCGCTTCTCACTCTTCTGCCCACGGTGCATTTCATAGACTTTACTCCTCTAACTCTGCTCTTGGTGGCAAAATGGCTACCACTGTTCCAGACATCATATTCAGAAATAAAAGGGACTTTTCTTCTTCTGACCTCTTTATTTTTATTTTTATTTTGATATAGGATCTCACTAAGTTGCCCAGGCTAGCCTTGGATTCACTCTGTATGTAGCCCAGGCAGCCCTTGGATTTTCACTCCTCCTGCCTCAGCTCTGAGTGTCTCAGATGACAGGTGTGCACCCCCAGGCCTGACTCCTTTTAAAGATATCCATCTATGGAGGACTAAAACCTCCTCCAAGTCAGGTGTGGTGATGCACGCCTTTTACCACAGCACGCAGGAAGTAGACACAGGTGGATCTCTGTGAGTTTTAATCCAGCCTGGTCTGCACAGTGAGTTCCAGGTCAGCCTGGGCTCGCTGCACAGTGTATCTTAGTTAGCGTTTCTGTTGCTGCAATGAAACACCATGACCAAAAAGCAAGCTGGGGTGGAAAAAGGGGGTTTACTTGGCTAACACTTCCATATCGCCGTTCATCATAGAAGGAAGTCAGGACAGGAACTCAAGCGGGAAAGGAACCTGGAGGCAGGAGCTGATGCAGAGGCCGTGGCGGGAGTGCTGCTCCTTATGGCTCCTCCTGTATCTTATAGAGCCCAGAACCACCAGCCCAGGGATGGCACCCCACCATAATGGGCTGGGCTGTTCCCCATTAATCATTAAGAAAATGCCTTACAGCTGGATCTTATGAAGGCATTTTCTCATTTGAGGTTCCCTCCCTTCAGATAACTCTAGCTTCAAGTTGACATAAGACGAGCCAGCACAAAGACTCTGTCTTAATGATACTGCCTGGAGCGCCAGTACCCAGAGGTGAGATAGCCCAGAGATCTAGGATAGAACCAAACATGATTGGAAAAAAAAATCCAATGAAATGATTCTTAATGATTTTCTGCTATACTCATAGCTTGCTGCCAATTGTCATCAGAGAGGCTTCACCCAACAACTGATAGAAACAGATGCAGACCCGCATCCAAGCATTAGGCGGAGCTCAGGCAATCCTGCAGAAGAGGAGGAGGAAGGATTGCATGAGCCAGAGGGATCAAGAACACCACAAGAAAACCCATGGAATCAACTGACCTGGGCTCACAGGGGCTCACAGGGACTGAACCAACAACCAGGGAGCTTGCATGGGACTGACCTAAACCCTCTGCCTATATGTTACTGTTATATAGCTTGGTCTTCTTTTGGGGTTCTTAACAGAAAGAGCAGAGGCTGTCTCTGACTCTGTTGCCTGCTTTGGGGACCCTTTCCTCATGCAAGATTGTCTTGTCCAGCCTCAATAGGAAAGGAGGTGCCTAGTCTCACTGAAACTTGATATATCGTGGCCGGTTGATACCCATAGGAGGCCTGCCTTGTTCCAAAGAGAAAAGAAGGAAGAGGAGTGGATGGAGTGGGTAAAATGGGATATGCGGGGCGGGGGAAGGGGGAATAGGAGAAGAGAAGGGGGGGGGGAAACTGCGGCTGGATACAAAAACAAACACACACACACATGCATGCAAACATGCATACATACATACATAGAAGAAACAAACAAAAACCCCTCCCTCCACCATATACAGGGCACCTATGAAAGCCTCACTGATGACACAGCTAACAGTGACAATTATTGTCACCAACACTTTGTTGCAAGAACATCCCCTCTTGCTATTTCTTTCAATACTGTCACCAGGTAACAAAGCAGGGAGCAGACGAGTGTGGTGGCTCACAAGGTGGCTGCGGCAGGAGTATTGCCATGAGTTTGTGGCTAGCCTTGGCTGCATGCTGAACTCCAGGCCAACAGAGCATTTTCTACCCTACAGGAGATCAATAATAAAAAGCAAAGCAGCCATCAACAGATGCCAGCACTGGAAGGCTTGGCCCAGGAGAGTCCTGAGTGTGAGGCTGGCCTGGCCTACATAACAAAACCGTGAGTGTGTGTGTGTGTGAAAGGGAGAGAGAGAGACAGAAGGACAGACAGAGATAGACAAAGTCAAAAATATATACAGAGACAGAAAGATAATGTGAAAGAGAGTGGCAGAGGCAAAGACAGAGACTAGATTTACTATAAAATGTATAACATGACCAACATACCAAATATATGCTGCATAATTATAGAAGAGCAGAAAGCAGAAATAAAAGCCATACAGACTGAAGGCCAGAGGGTACAGAGCGGGACAACTGGCAACGGAGAGGGATGGACAATGTGAAGTCAGTAGTACCGTTTGGGGGCTTGGCTTCCTGGCCTGGTGCCACATGCCTTTGATCCCACAACTCATGAGGCGGAGGTAAATGGATCTCTGTGAGTCTGAAGACAGCTTGGTCTACATGGTGAGTTCCTGGCTAACCAGACAATATAGTAAAACCATTACAAAAAACAAAAGCACACCTTGGTGTTGAAATAGCTTAGTGGGGAAAGGCACTTGCTGACAAGCCTGATGAGTTCATTCCCTGCGACCTACATGGTAGAAGGAGAGAACCCACTCTTACAAGTTGTCCTCTAACCTCCCAACATGTACCACAGCACACCCACACCCACGTGGATACGCACACACACGAATAATGAATGAATGAATGAATGAGTGAATGAATGAATGAAGAGAATGGACTGAAAAGTAGAATTTACAGATTGGAGATATGGCTCCAAGATTAAAAGCCCTGGCTGCTCTTGAAGAAGACTGTGTTCAGCACCCATGTGGCAATTCATAACTGTCTGCAACACCAAATCCAGGAGCTCTGGCATCCCCCTCTGGTTTCTGCCTGCACCAGGCACACACATGGTGCACGTACACAAATGCAGTCAAATATTTGTATACATGGAAAAAAATAAATAAATCTTTAAAGAAAATTACCATCTAGGAATGATGGCACGTTACTAACCCCAGCACTTGAAAGGCTGTGGTAGGAGAATCATGGAAAGTACAAGGACAGCCTAAGCCACATTGTGAAACCTTGAGTCACAACAAACAAACCAAAGAAGTACTTAAAATGAGGTTAAGTTATGAAACACAATAAAAATGTTCATGCTGAAAACCTCACAGCTACTAAAAGAAATCAAAGACCTAAATGAACAGAAAGTTCTGTTACGACCTTGGATGGAAGATTGGGAATGATTAAAACATCCATTCTCCCTTAAGCAATCGATCAATGCCTTGGAGGCTGCTCCAACCAGAGCCCTGAGGTGCTCATTGTAGGAACTGGCACCCTGATTCTGAAATCCGGTGAGGGTAACAGCCTGGGACCACTGGAGGGAGTCTACAGAAGGACGAACCAAGAGGACCCTAGCACAGGCTCCCCATAAAGCTTCTGTGTTGAAGGGTGACCTAGAATAGAGACTCACTGATCTGGGGGCCAGAACAGAGACCAAAATAGACCCAAGCATTTATGGGCCATCGACCCTTTGCCAAGGTGCAAAGGAAATTCAATGAAAAAAAAGGTGTCTTCCAGAAAATGGTACTAGTACAATTGAACAGCCACAACTTTGTGGAGGAGGGAGAAGGAGGAGAAAACAGAGGGGAACAGGAAGGCAAGAAATGGGAAGAAAAAAGGAGAATAAATTCTCAAACTATAGTTTTTGTTTGTTTGGTTGGTTGGTTGATTTGTTTTTTGGTTTGGTTTGGTTTTTGTTGTTTGGTTTGGTTTGGTTTGGTTTGGTTTGGTTTAGTTTTTTTTGTCTTGCACTATAATCCAGGCTGACCTCAAACTAACTCATAGCAATCCTCCTGCCTCCATCTCCCAAATGCCACAATGACAGGCATGACCCACCATGCCTGGCTATAAACTATATTTTCAACCACATAACAAAAAACTAACACAAAGTCTTCACAGAGCACACCCCAAAGAATAAAACTTCCTGAAGAAAATGTAAGTAAACATCTCAGACCCCAGGTCTAGAATGTCTAAAGATCTCTAAGAAAACAAAACCCAATTCTAAAATGAACACAAGGAGAAAAACACAGATGTAAACAAGCCAGGTGTGGTGGCGCACCTGTGAGCACTCAGCACTCAGGAGGTAGAAGCAAGAAGCTCAGGAGTTCAAGGCCAACCTCAGCTACATAAGAACGTGTTTCAAAAGATAAAACAAACACAAATAACAAGCATGAAATAAATAACTGATATGGGCACAAGATTGAAACAGACACTTCATCCAAACAGATATAAAAATAAAAGAAGACACCGCAAATGTGACACACCAGAAGCAGGACATGCAGGTTACAATGGCTGGAAACCAAACCCAGCTACCGAGCCCCTGTGGGTCAACTAAGTTCCTATTCATTGCCAGGAAGCACAGGCTAGGACTCTGCTTAAGAAAATAACTTGGCAGCACTCACGGTGGCCAGGCAATTCTGCTCTAGCTACGCCAGCTCTCGGCAGGTGAGCAGAGTGGGGGCCCCGGGAGATCCAGGGTGATGTGCTGTCCAGTGCCTCGGGGTCCTGCTGACAGGCAGCCGAATGCCCTTGTCAAAACTTACCGAGCTGTGCTCCAGGAGGAGAACACAACCTTAGCACAAGACAGACAAGAAAAGTAAGGTGAAGACATGTCCTGGCCACACCCCAGCAGTGCCCTACCCCACATCTGGACACAGTCTGGTGTATTTGCCAAAGCATTCTTGGTAAGAGTAGTTTGGCTGCCTGGTTTAATTTAGCCCATCAGAATTTGCTGGGGTGGGAGGTGAGGAGGAGATTCACATGTATGCACGCACACACACACACACACACACACACACACACATGCTTTCAGCCTTATTTGGAGGACAGGTACCAGAGGCCCACCCAAGCCAGGTTGGTGGTTCAGACTGACAGAGCACACAGATAGGTCACCTGAGATGCTCGGGTGCATGTGCATGTGCATGTGATGTCAGGGTCAGGCCTGGGAGCAGAGGGGGTCGGGAGTCTTCTCTCCGGAGGTGACGTGAATCACAGACCCTGGAGTCAGACACATCCAACTCTGCGAAGAGCCGAAGAGCCGATAGAGTGTGGAGAGCAGAAAGAAGGCTCCACAGCCTGCAGCCATCCTGTGAGCAGAATGGGAGTGGAACCCCAGGGCTGCTGGGTGACGCTTGCTGCAGAAGCTAGGTCAGGCACAGGAGGCGCTTCATCCAGGAGGATAGGATTCCAGCCACCAGCAGAGGATCCCAGTTGCTTGGAGAATGGAGAGAAGGGTGAAAAGATTGGGGGGGGGGGGGGGGGGGGGGGGCGCGTGGGAGACTGAGAGGGCTGAAGCCTTGGGATGGAATGAGAAACCCCAGGTTCTCTGCCTAAGTGTATCAGGGAACCATGTCACACTTAAGGGGCAGAGGAGGAAGCTCAGTATTTGAGACTCTGAACACAGGATGTGAAAACTCCCCCTTTACGGGGCACTGCTATAACTGGGGCATCCTAAGGAGGATGTGTTTCATCTTACAGGTCCGTGAATGGACTCAGAGAGGTGGCAGCACTTCCCTGAGGCATCCGGTGAGCGAGCATAAGAGATTGAGCCCCACCCCCACCCCATCTATAGATGGACAGAGTTGAGTCCTTGCCAGATGTGAAGGGTTTGGGTTTATTGGTTAGTTTTGTTGGTCGTCGTCGTCCCCTCCACCGCCTCATTGTTATTTTTATTTTCATTCTGCAAAGGCTTTATAGACACAGATCCCCAGCACCCTCCAACAGCCAGCCTCCCCCCACGGCTGTCCAAGTTGCTTTAGCCCAGGGTCCCTTCAGGAGTCCACAGACACATCTCCGCAGTCGGGCGCAGTATTTCCAAGTGGCAGAATTAATAGGGCAATTCCCCCGTGCAGAACTGAGCTGGCTTCTACGCTAAATTAGCATAGATAAATATTTTTGAGAGAGGAGGAAAAATAATGCATTTTGCAATAAGGCTGGAGGGCAGCCCCTCACGGCCCCGTCCCAGAACTTGGATGGAATGAATTTGCACCTGGCGTAATTGAAGGCGCCATGGTCCCCTGTGCCTGGGAGCGGGACCTAGCCAAGCGGATAAATTCCCTCCACTTGTGCAGAGCTAACGGTTGTCAAGAGGCTGAGCCCAGGGGAAGATGGGGGAGGGGCAGGCAGGACTGGAGAAGCAGGTGGATGAGAGAAGACAAAGACTGTAGGGCACACGCATCAGCACATATGCAGCAAACACACACGCACGCACACACATCCCACACACATACACCGCACACAAACAGCCACACCTGACCTGCACCAGGTTCGCCCTATATAATGGCTGAGTCTTGTATGATCTGTTATCTGCCCCAGTCAGCTGCAGGGGTGGGGGGATGGGGGACGGGGTGCTCACACTCTGTCCACAGCTCCATGGAAACTACAAAGCTCTGGGAATTCATCAGCAAATGGTCCTCAGCCCCAGACTCACAATATGGGTCTCCCTTGTGGCCGTCCCTGCTTCTGCTGTCTGTCTTGCCAGTCATTGTCTCGGTCCTGTTCAGGTCTGTCCTGTGAGTTGTCATAAAGCCCTCCTGCCTGTAGTGTCTCCCTGAACTGCCCTCCCATCTGTAAAACACTTGCCACACAAGCATGAGGACCTGAGCTCTGGTCCCCAGCACTCACATAAGAAGTGGGGTGTGATGATGTATGCGTGTAAACCAGCGCTGGATCGTTTACACGCAGAAAGATCCCATGAGCTTAATGGCTTATCAGTGAGGTCTGGATTCAGTGAGGGACCCTGTGTTAAAACACAAGGTGGAGAGGAGAGGAAGACACACACACACACACACACACACACACACACACACACTGCAAGAGCCAGAGAGATGGCTCAGTAGTTAAGAACACTGGCTGTTCTTCTAGACGGCTGAAGTTCAGTCACCAGCACCCACATGGTAACTCACAACCATCTGTAGCTCCAGCTCCAGGACATCTAACCCGTCTTTTGGCCTCCAAGGGTACCAGGTACATATATGGTACAGAGACACACAAGCAAAACACTCACACCACAAATATGACAAGATTTTTAAGTTGGCTGTAAACCATCACGCCCTCTACTTCTAAACACCTGGCTATCCCTAAGCCCCAGGACCTCTGGGTTTCTGGTTACTGCCTGGCCCCAGAGTGTGGCTGGGAACCTGCTGATAGACTGGGTCACTTCAGACTAGATGAGTTTATTTCAGTCACTACCCTGGAAGGAAAATATAAACCCCGGGAACACCCTCAAACCACACACCCAGATAATAGCCAGTTCTGGTGGAGAGATAACTTAGAGGCCAAGAAACAGCTCACCTTCCCTTTCTAGCCACAGCCCCATAATTCCAGCCCTGCTGACCCAAACCAAGGACAACAGAGCAGAGCCACAGACAGGGCTGCCAGGAACCCGAGAGGAGTAGCCACCCTAGAAGCTGGCACTGCCAGGTCCCAGAGCCAGCAGGTTGTGGCAGTGTGATGGTGTGACTGTGGCTGGACCCAGTAACCTACCTCCAGGTTTGTGAGGATCCAGCACAGCCAGCCCAAGGGACCCTCCTAGGAGCAGGCACCAGCAGAACTGCACCAGTCTCTCCACGCTTGCTCCGGAGACCAGGTTTGTCCAGGCCACAGGCCCTGCCTGGGAAATGCCTTTCCTCCAAGGCAGAGCTCTGTGTCCATCACTCTCAATAGATAAACACTGACTGGAGTTCCTTATGATATCCCTAATGCACACTGCAAGCCACTTCGCTGTCCTGAGACATACCAATGGATGAATTCAGTCTGACGTCTATATTCTTGGGTTTTAAGGGAAGGGAGAGACAGAGAGCTAGTGTGGGAGACCGCAGATGCTCTGAGATTTGGTCTCTTCCTTCAGGGCAGGGATCTGTGAGACAAGCAGAGGCCTCCACTCTGAGTCACAGTCTCCCCAGCAGACCTCTAGCCAGGTGACTCTGGCATCAAGAACCCTAAGACTCCAGGGTATCTCAGCTATGCCAGGACACCCTTGCCAAGATGTTGCCACTGAGCAGAATATCTGGGGGGGGGGGGGGAGGCACTGGGGACACAGGGGCTCCGGAAAGCTAAAGTTCAGAAAGGTCTTCCAGTGACTTGGCCTCCTGAGAGACCAAGCAGGGCCTTCTGGCCCAAATCATCCACCTCCTGGAGCCATGGGAGAGAGCAGGGTGCAGGAGTGGGTGGCTCTCTGGGCTGGGTCCCTCTACAGCATACAGCAGCAGCTGTGTGTGGACAAACCCCAGGCCCTTTGCTGCTGGGCCTGTAGTTAACCAGCCAGGAGCTTGCATCTCAACCAGGACTAAGAGTCACATCCACTCAGCGGCCAGGACACTCATGTTACACACAGCCTCAGCAACTGCCTCTGCCACCCTGGAGTTTCTACTCCCTCCCCTCCCACCCTGCTTCTCCCAGCAATCCCTCTGGGTGCAGCTGTGGCTGGCAGATCAGGTTGCAGAAGGGTGCTACCACTGCACACGCACTGTGTGCCCCACCCCACCATACTGTTTGCCCTGGGTGCCCGCCCATTGGCATTCAGGAGGCCTGGTCCAAACCCACATGCCTGGATGTGCAGAAAGACTCCACCAGCATTGAGGTCCTGGCTTCTGTAAGCCTCTACTTTGCCTCTGTGCAATGGGTACCAAGTTTCTCTGGGAAACTCAGAGGTGTGCACAGGGCCATGGTACACAGCACAAGTGATGGGAGAAAAGAAAGGGTCATGTGCCTGCCTTCCTAGAGGACTGCAGCTTGAAAGAGGTGGGAGGACACAAGGAAAAACAGCTGAGCAAATCAGTGGCAGGAACAGCCTGTGTGCTGGCAAGAACAACAGTATCCATCATCCAGGTGCATGTGGTGACATGGGACTCGGGGAGGCAAAGGAAGGGCCTAGAGCCTGGTGAGCAGGCGGCACTCCACCAGGGCCAGTTGTGGCCTGTGGGTCCTCCAGGTGGATTTTCTAACAGCATGGGGCTTGGTCCTTCAAGAGCTGAGGAAAGCAGGGCAGTGCCCAGTTTGGACATCCCAGGAGACCACCTTGGAGGGAGGGGTCAGGGAGAGGACAGCCACCCCACCAGAGCTCCCCCTGCTGCTGAGCCAGGAGGCTGCTAGATGTACCCCAGAAAGCCAGCAGAACAAAGTTAATTTTGGGACCACAGTAAACAGGCTTCCTAAAGCCATGGTTAAAGGGCTTGTGGCCATGCAGAGCTCACTGGCATCAGGACCCTAGGACCCTCCAGCTCACATCTGGCCCCACTGGCCCCATATCCAGTTCACAGGCAAGATGAGGAGAGAGGCAAGTAGTGCCGCTAGCACCCACAGGCTGCCTCTCCATGCCAACACACTGATAGTGGGGCAAGCAGCGCCCCCTTGCTTCTCAATATTCCCCAGCCCACTGTCTAAGAAGGCCAACTCAAGGCTTAGCCAAGGTAGGTGACAGGTGGTGCTTTGAGTCCTGGCACAACCCTGGTGAAGAGCTCCTGAGCCAAGTCTAAACCTGGTTCTTCACAGGGTTCAGCCTGCAGGCCAGATGATGACAGGCTCACCTGAGAGGCCACAGCCAAGTCCATTGGAGAGAACATCTTACAACCCCAGGGATCAAGTAAAATTAAGACTGACACCAGGGTTGGGGCCTCAAACATGACAGACCCTTCTCCGATGAGTTCAAAGAATGGAGAAGCCCCGAGCACACAGCCAAAGGCAATTCCAGTCTGGAGTACACAGGAATTATAGTGATGGCTAGTGAGGGCTTCCTGGAGAAGTTCCCACAGAGTCCCCACTGTGTCCTGAGGGAGGCCTGGCCTGGCCTTACCACCCAGAGAAACCACGGACAGTGACACTCTCTCACGAAACTCTCCTGGTTGGGGAGAACAGTAGGATGTTTCAGTGAGCTTTTGCCACATAAGGAGTTACCCCAAGTCATGCAACTTTTTTGTTTGTTTGTTTGTTCGTTTTTCAAGACAGGGTTTCTCTGTGTAACAGCCCTAGCTATCCTGGAACTCACTCTGTAGACCAGGCTGGCCTCAAACTCACAGAGATCCACCTGTCTCTGCCTCCCGAGTGCTGGGATTAAAGGCATACACCTCCGTGCGTGGCTTCAGCAGCTTAAGTCAGTACAATTCCTGTTTTTTTTTTTTTTTCTTGTTCTGTGTTTTGCCTCTTGTTCTTTTGCTGGTTCTTCTGCTGGGCTATCCTGCTCTTGCACAGAGCTCACACCTACTCCATTCTCTCCGATCTCAGGTTAAAACCCTGGATCAGGCTCCAGGCTGCACTCTGGGCGGGGGGGGGGGGGGAGGCGGGGGGGGGGGAGGCGGGGGGGGGGGTGACACACACGACAGCTGGCCAGAGCTCCTCCAGATGCCAACCAGGCTGGAACTGCAGCTGCTATGCACTCCCAGTCTCAGTCACCGCAGCTGCATTGCCTCTGCCCTTGAACCGACAGAAGGATGGGAAACCACGGAAGGAAAATAACACACAATTCAGTCTCCCCAAATCAACCCATCCTGCAAAGGGAAAAAAAAAATAAAACAAAAGAGTCCAGGCTAAGGCTGACCTTCTGTTTACATTTTCCTTGGCAACTGAGAAACAACTGCTGATCTGCAGGGCCCTTCCCTCCCCCACCCTGCCTCATCCAGAGACCACACCGGAATCTTGAACCACACTACGTGGTTACTATGGTGTCAGCCTGAAATTGTGAATCTCAGAGGCTGCCAGCAGGGAGGCATGGAGCCAGGGCAGCGCCTCAGCTGAGGCTGGTGACTAGGGCCCTAGCCAGTTAATAGCAGGGAAACCGTGCTCGCAGGAAAGAGTAGGGGCCTGAGAGACAGTCAGAGCTGGGGTGGGACCATACCCAAGTCCGCGGCCTGTCACATCCCCTGAGACTAACACCGTCCCCAGCTGCATTCTCTTCCTCCACCCTGTGGCCACCAGGACGGAAGCCCTGCCCAGCTCTGCGGGAGGAATGCTCAGATCCAGCCCTTTCTCATTTCTTCACTGAAGTCTAGAGCCTCAGTGCTCGCCCAGGAGAGCTGCAGAGGTGCTTCGGGTACCATCCTCCGCTCCTCCAGCTCCTCAAAGAAGCACAGGCCAATCCTGCCAGATTCCCCATGACCTGTCTGTTTAAGATCCCTTCTCCTTCCTCCACAGACACACCCTGGTTCCATCCCCACCTCTAGATAGTGACCCTAGTTCCTGCTCTGATCTTGACCCTCACATTCTTCTCATGACTGTGGCTGGGGGAAATCTGAAGAACAAATCAGATCCTGTCCCTGTTCATATCACTGAGAGTTAGTCCGTAAGCACCACGCCTGCATGGCTCTGACCTCCAGTCATCCTGGCCTCACAACTGCTCCCGGGGTTGGCTGGATTCTTCCTGCCCTGGGGCCCTTGAACTGGCCGTTTTTTTCCTACTGGGACCACTGAGGTCTCAGGGATTGTCTGTCTGCTCACTGTTGTGGTCTTCATGCTTCAAATCGCACAAGTGTGGGGACTGCTGAATGAATGAATGAATGAATGAATGAATGAATGAATGAATGATTTCCTGCATTCTGGTCCCCATTTTTTTTGTCTCTACTATGAGCATCTAGCCTATGAGAAGAAGGAACCAGAAGCTCACTAAGAAAACCCTAGCACAGGAACTTGTGTTCAACCCACACTGAACTGGATGCATGACTCAAGAAGTTACATTCGCTAACATGTAACAGTGGGGAGACTGAACACAGGGTCCAGGGAACCCAGCCAAAGGTCACATTTTTTTAAAGATGTGATCGAAATTCCCCATGAAAGGGCCCACCTGGGTTTTTTATCCTCTTTTCTCTCTGTCTTCCTTTCTCCATTAATCTGTCCTCTATCTCTCTTTGGGGATAGATCTGTTCTTTATTTTTCCGTCTTATCCTGATTCAGTGTGGACTACATGACAGTCTTCCTGTCTGTGGACCGAGGCTGGACATTGAGGCAGGAAACTACCCTACGTGGTTTGCAGTTCTCCTAGGTCTCCCACTCCCCCAAGACTATCCAGCAGAACCCCACAGCTGTCCACAGGAACAGAGCCAGCATCTCGGGTCCACCCAGGCCTCCCTCCCAGCCCTCAGTGAGCGAGACCGCAAGGAAGGCACCAGAGAAACACAGAACTTCTTCCCAAGTCTATGGTCATCCAGGCTGGCAGGGCTGGGGTGGCTCGGGAGGAGCTTCCACTTTGCACAGACCAACGTCTTCCGAAAAACGGCTTGATGGTTCTTGAAGATCAGATTCACTGGCAAAATTCTGTGCTTTGTGCTTTTCTGTGTTTCAACAAATGGCGCCTCTGGAAGGCCGCTTCACTCTCATGGCTAGTGTGTGTTTCCTTGCTCGAATATGCCAGTTTTGTTTCGTCTGTCAGCTGTTTTCAAAGCACTATCTTCCATTTTTATAGCAAGAGCCCGCCATTGCTTTTATTTTATTTCATTAATTTCTGTTCCTTTTCTACATTAATTTCTTCCGTCGTCTTTCTCTGGCTTTATTTTGATGTTCATTTCTGTGCTGATTGAGGTAAAAGCTGAGTTCTTCCCAATCTCTCCTCTTTCTAATGACGGCGTCTACAGCTATTCATTTCTCTCTAAGTACTGCAGCTCGGGTGGTATCCTGGGGGCTTTTATGGCGAGCCTTTACTGTAGCTCATTTCTAAATTGTTGATAATTCCGTTTTGATTTATTGTTTCACTCGCATTATTTAGATTTGTTTTTAAATTTCCAAGTGGCTAGATTTAGGGATATCGTCCTCTTCCCTCGCTTCCAGTTTTATTTCCTTTGTGTCTGAAAAATGTGACTGGCACCATCTTTTTAATTTAAAAAAAAAGCTGGTTTTAAGAATCAAAGGTAATATAAAAATATTTTCCCCATAAAATAGTCAATCAGTTCCGAAGTGCAGAGAATCAAACTTAAGAGTTCTTCGGCAATTACGCTCATTCTCTCTGGCTTCATTGTCCTGCTCGTTTGGAGGTAACCTCTGTGAAGCATTCAGAGGAGTTGTTTCAATTATATTTTTTAAATTTACATATGCATTTATGCATTCAACCTTACAGTTTCTTGTTTAATTGCTTCTGTTTCACGGTCTTGTTGGAGAACTCTTGCTCTTTGTTACTTAGAGCCTTCCTTTTTTCCCCAAATAAACACTTCTTTATGTTCAGACAGATGCAAGCGTTGGTTTGTCAGCCGCTTGTAACTAATCTCTCATTTGTAATCGTCCGTTTTCATTGCTAAAACAGAGGACCTGGGGCCATCTGCTTTATGAAAAAAACTTCCAGCTGAAGTTTGGAAGTTCAAATGAAGGTCTCTGTGCCTTCAAATTGTAATGGGAAGGAGTATGAGGCCCATCCATGAGAGGGTCTCCATCTCTCTACAAAACCTCTAGGATTTGATCATGGGGCCTCAGTCTGTTAATCTAATCTAATTGTGCCCTTCAAATCGCAACCCTAAATACAGTACCCTGTTAAGTTCCCAGTTGCTCACACCATTCAATGTAAGATTTTGAACAGTCAAATCCCTCATGGGCTCCCAGAGACAAAGCATATTGATGACCACCGTTAGGTCATTTTGATTTTGATGTATTTTTTAAGACTTATTTTTGTTTATGTGCATGTCTGTGTATATGTCACACGTGTGCAATACCAGCAGAGGCCAGAAAAGGGTAATGGGTCCCCCTGGAGCTGGAGCTACAGTTGGCTATGACCCACTGGACATGGGTACTGGGATTCTAACCCTAGCAGCCAACACTCTTGACTGCTGAGCCGTCTCTCCCATCCTTGACATACTTTCTAACTAGAGTTGTTTAGTTTGATCAAACTTAGAATTGTATAAATTTGAGACTGGGGTAGACTGAAAGCGCCCCCGTCATGAGGCCTCGTTTGCTAAGGAAGAGGGGGTGTTTTAAAAGGTATTTAAAAAGAAAGAAACTGGTGCTTTTTCACATTAAGCATTTTCTAAAAGCTTAAATAAATTTTTAATAAATTACATCCATAGTAAAATCAAAAGATTATCAGGTTGGAATAAAAGAGCATTAACCCAGTACTTAAAAAACAGTCCATGATTGTGACTCTATCCACTATGTTAACAGGCTAAAAAGAAAACTCACATGATCGTTTACATGGATACTCCCAAAGAGGTGGTTGATAAAATTTGACATTCATTTATGACTTGTAAATCTATTCTAGGTACAGAAGGGGGATTTCTTAATTCAATAGATTTGCCTGTAGCAAACCCAACAGTGAAACTTGAGCTGTGTCCCCAAGATTGTCATGAAGAAAGCAAGCAGGAGCTCACCTCCTCCTTCTGCTTGGCCTAGAAGATGCCAGGAAAAGCCAGCAGGAATCCTTTACCCACCAATCAATCTGTGGTTTCAGGATTTTCTGCTTTCAACTACAGCCTGAAATCATCCATGAAAATTATCCATAAATAAACAATTTATCAGTTTTATATTGACACCATCCTAAGAAGCACTGCCTGAACACAAATCACCCCTTTTAGTCCTTGCTGTATACAGTGCCCTCCCGTTAGCTATCTCTGAGTCCAGGTAGATGGTTGGTATTCAAGTAAGCCATTATTCTACTTTAATAATGACAACTGAACTTAAAAGTCGTGATGCTGGCAATTTTTTAAACAGAATTTTAACGATATGATTCTCAAAGTTTTCCAAAGGCTGTGGCCCCCAGCCTCTGGCAATGCTGGAACCCAGTGGAAGGAAGAGAGGTAGATGAGGGCTGACCTTAAAGGGGACATTGGGGCCCAGCCCCTCCTTTCTTTTGTTTGCTTCCTGGCTCCCATGAGTGAACAGCATTCTCTGCCTCAGGCTCCTTCCATGATGCGCACTCAGTTGAACTACAGGCAGAGCCATGGACAGAGACTGGGTACCGAGTGGAACCTGTGAGCCAAACCAAATGGTTCCTCCTTTTTATTGTTTGCTTCAGGTATGTTGTGCCAGCATGGAGTGCAGACTCACACTCGTGTGTCGCTGTAACTGTCCTGATTCTGAGAAACCTCTGCTCATCTTCTCCTGCCTGGTTTTTCAGCCACAATGTCACACTTTTGCACACAGAGGACAGAGCTGTGGTCAGTGTTAGGCATCAACCCAGGACTTAGAATGCAGCCCCCATGGCCAAGGGGTGTGGCTACAAAGAGGACCCTCATCCCTCAGAATGGAGGCAGCCTGGTGACCTGACATCATACCCTGAACGTCTTCAGACTGCTAGAAGCCTCTTCAGAAAGAGGAAATGGTAACAAACTGTCAGTGTTTGATACAAAGTCTAGCACAAGTCAGGATGCAGCCCCAGAGCAAACAAGTACTGCAGGGGTGGGTGATCCCAGTCACAGCAGCTACTAAGGCCGGGAAAGGATTAGTAAGAGATCTATCCCCAGCAAAGGTCCCACCTAACACAGGCAAAAACAAAACATAGAGGACTCTTGGACCAAGGATTAGTTCTCCCCCTGAGGAGTCTGTAATTCACTGCAAACAAGATGTGATACCGTCTGCTGGCCCAATGCCCAAAACCCTGCTCCAGGTTCCACAGCACAGAAGAGTGAGGTTGATAGATCTGAGGAGCTGCTGGAAGCTGTGAGCCAGAAGGTGATCTCATGGGGCTAGAGCAATGGATCCACAGTTAGGAGCACTAGCTATTCTATAGGACAAGGGTTCAATTCCCAGAACCCTCACAGCTCAACTGTCAACTCCAAGATCTGACACCCTCCCACAGACATATATGTAGGTAAAACACCAATGCATATAAAATATAAATTATTTAATCAATTGATAAATAAATAAAGGTGGTCTCATTCTGATGTGGGTGTGAGTGTCTGTAGTGCCCAGATGTGCATGCATTGTGTTCATACATGTGTGACTACATGTGTGTTCATACATGTGTATATGCATATGTCTAAGTATTTATATCTGTATATTAGATGTGTATGCATGTATGTGCATGCATATGTGAGGCATGTGTATATATGCCTTACATGTGTGTGCATACATGTTCCTATGTGCCCATATATTTTTCTATGCATGAGTATTTGTGTGTATGCATGTACATGTGTGATGCATGTGTCTATATGTTGTGTATGTTTGTGCATGTGTGATGCATCTGTCTGTATGTGTAAGTAAACGTGTATGTGAATGTATCCATACATTGTGTCTATGCATATGTTCACCTATGTGTGCAGGTATACATGTATGTAGTTATACAATGTTATGTGTGTTTATATATGTGTGTGCACATGTATATGTGTTATGTGTTTTGTGTATGCACATGGGGGAAGAAGGAGATGGCCATTTGAAGAGAGAAGTCAGCCTGTGAATATTTGGGAGAATGCTGTTTAGCGAGCTCCTTTCTCTTGGGGTTGCTGTCAATCAGTCACCTCTAAGAGGTAGGAATGAAGCCACTGAGCCAGTCCAGGCAGAACAAGACTCCTGACCAAGCAGGTCACTAGAGGACAGGCTGGTCCCAACACGCCGTGTCTCCTGCAGTCACTGAGGGAGCAGAGACTATAGTAGAAGATGACAGTTGGGTGTAAACCTCGGCTTTTCAGAGGCTTGTATTAGCACCTCACGGGTCGCCAGATGCTCTGTAACATATTACCCAAGACCCAGAGCCTTAAATGAGCAGTTTTCTGGGTATGTAGTTGCAGCTCAGAGCCCAGGCATGCATCTGGCATCTTCAAAGCCTGGGTCCCATCCCCAGCACCCATTCCCGTCGATCCATCAGTAAATACTAACAATTACCCTAGTCCCTGTGGTTGTGTGGGGCCGGGCTTGACTGGGGGCTTTCAACAGGACCCCTCATACAATCACATTTGGAAGATGGTGGGAGTCACAAGTGGCATCTATAGCTGAAGCTTTGCTCTCCATAGCACCTACACATGGTCTCCTTGGGAACACAGAAAACACTAAGCTCCCTGTGTCCTAGCAGAAGTGTTACCCTGTAAGTCATGTGGACCAAAAGAAGGGGGGAGGGTGAGACTGGCCCAGCATCAGGTGCCCAGCTCAGCCTCTGGGTACGAAGCAGCAGGAACAAGGCCTTCTCGGCTCCTCTGCCCTCTGCAGCTCCAGGCTCCCTGGTGCTGCCTTTTCCCCTACAGAGTGCATGTTTCTGTGGAAGTTCAAGCAATCTTGAGCGAAGCCGCACTGAACAGGCGTGTACACTGGCAAGCATGTAACCATGGCAGGTGACCCAGCTCTGGACTGGCATCCTAGTCCTTAACGCTGGGCTCATGTGGACCCCAGCCTCTCTGGTTTCACATTCAGTAAGGTGACCACCGGTTTCCACACAAGTCCTGCCGTGATAACATCAGTGGTCTCCAGAGTTCAAGTCAAGGGGTCCGATCTTGAGACTTTCCAAAAACTATGAGCAGATTCAAGCTTTCTCCTTCATAAAGTTAGCCTGAATCTGGTGTCTTGTTATAGTGATGAAAAAATGGGCTAATGAGTGTCAAAAACATAGAACTATTTTTCTTTCTTTCTTTTTCCAGGTTCTCTCTATGTAGTCCTTTCTAACCTGGAATTCCACTATGTAGACCAGGCTTGCCTGGAACTTACAGAGATCCATCAGCCTCAGCCTCCTGAGTGCTAGGATTAAATGTGTGTGCCACCATACCTGGTATGGTGGTTTGAAAGAAAATGACCCTCCAAAAGGAGTGGTACTACTGGGAGGTGTGGCCTTGTGGAGTAGGTTTGATCTTGTTGGAGGAAGTGTGTCACTGTGGAGGCGGGCTTTGAGGTCTCGTATACGCTCAAGGAATCATGCACATGTCTCAGATTACTTCCTGTTGCCTGCAAGATGTAGGACTCTCATCTACTTCCCCAGCACCATGCCTGCTTGCACGCTGCCATGTCCCACCACGATGATAATGAACTAAACCTCTGAACTGTAAGCTGCCAGCTCAGTTAAATCCAGGTAAGAAGGAAGAGAAGACCTGACCCCACTGAGCTGCCCTCTGACCTCCACATATGCATTGTGTCACCAGCACCCACACCCCCACAAATGGCATGCATATGCACAACAACAAATAAATTTATTAAAAGGAAATAGACCCTAATAAAACACAGATAAATGAGACAGTTTAAACAAAAGACAGGCCATCTTCAAAAAGGTTCAAAACAGAAAGGAATCTAGCAGTTTGGATTCCAGAGACATAAAAACAAAATGAGGGGGTGGTGGTGTTTGCGAATCAGGAACAAAAGTAAAACCCAACAACTTTAATATCAGAAAGGAAAAGATGAGATTCAAAGCAAATCTGTTGTAAGGGACAAAAGTCATTTTAGTTAAAAAAAAAAAAAAAAAAAAAAAAAGAGCAATGGATGGAGCATCCGTCTTGTTGATAGCGAGCCTAAGTTCCCAAGCAGAGCTGTGGGAGGCCAGCAGCTGAGGAACTGGGGAGGAAAATAGGGAACTTGGAGGGCCTGCTGAAGATTGTAGCGGCAGCAAGAGCCGAAGCTCCCACCGCAAGCGGAAGCACCCTCTGCGGTATTCATATTCATGAAAATGTCCATCCAACAGGCTCGGGACATGAGACTTTCACAAGACCGGCCATGTGTGAAAGAGCAGGGAGAGTCTGCCCAAATCAAACACAGAGTCAGCAGGGCAGAAATCTACGTCTACCTCACAGGGCCAGAGTCAGGTCCAAGAGCACAGAGCTCTTCAAGCGTTCTCAGAGGGTCTGGAAGAGATAGAAAGTCACATCAGTAAAGACAGAGCATAAAGAGGAAAGTAAGCACGTGTGGAAACAAATGAACAGACTCAAACTAAACATTATCACTGCCAGGAAAGTCGGGTAACAGATGCACTCCGAGCAGAAAGTAAAACTGCAGCAATATAAATTAGGAACCTGAACATTATCAGTAACCATTAAAAGAAGTTTAGAGAGTGGTCAAAGGCTTGTTTTCCAGATACTTTATGAGTGAGTTCAACCAAATTCTCAGGAAAAGGTCTAGATAACAGGTTACATTGCTTCAGAAACTAAGAGATGAAACCACTGTGTGTGGGTGTGTGTATGAAGCTAAAATAATGTTTAAAAGGTCCCCGTGTCACACTGCTTGTGAATAAAGAGGCAGAGAAGAATGCTTGGGGGCTGACAAAGGAAGTCCCCATTTTCAACGGGACTGGAATCTGAGGTGCCTAGGAGATAGATCTCTAGGTCAGTATATGGGGACGCATCCAGAGGGGATTAATTGAGGGGGAAGATCCACTTGATGGAGAGCAACAGCATCCAATAGGCTGGCGTCTCAGAATGAATAAAAAGAAAGAATTGGAGGAAGCCAGCTGAACGCCAGCATTTGTGTCTTCCTGCTCCCTGGCCGCGGCTGCAATGTGGCCAAGCTGCCTCACGCTCCCACCGCCATGGTTTTCTTTCCACCATGGCCCATACTGCTAAACAACGAGCCAAGGAAACCCTCTCTTGCTTAAGTTGCTTTTGTCAGGTGTTTTTAATTTTTCTTACTTTTATGTGTGTGGGTGTTTGTATGTGTGTCTATACACCATGTGTAAGCTAGAATTACAGAGATAATGAACCACCATGTGGGCGTTAAGAATCAAACCCAGGTGCTACCGGTGCTCTTAACGGTTGAGCCGTCTCGCCATCTCTATTATACTTATTTAATTGTGTGCACGTGTTTGTGCATGTGCGGGACAGCGGGAAGGAATGGGTTCTCTCCTTCTACCGTATGGGGTCCTAGGGACTGAACTGATGTCAGGCTTTGTGACGTGCCCTTTACCCACTGAGCCATCCCACCGGCTAACTGTCAAGTTTCTTGTCATAACCAGGAGAAAACTAGTCAAATAGGAATCACCTCCACAGTGTGGCGAAACCTCACATCTCATGATTCGATTATGTAAAAGTTACAGCAGACTGATGTGTGGTGGGTGGAACCAGCGGGGAAAGCCACCTTCTGAGGGAGCTAAAGGGCTGGAGGTTTCTGGACCTGGATGCCTCCTACAGGGCATGCGCCTGTCTCATCCCAAATCTCCTGTACACAAGTAACACACCTCTTTTGGTTTTGGTTTTGGTTTTGGTTTTGGTTTTGGTTTTTAGAGACAGGGTTTCTCTATAGTTTTTGGAGCCTGTCCTGGAACTTGCTCTTGTAGACCAGGCTGGCCTCGAACTCACAGAGATCCACCTGCCTCTGCCTCCTGAGTGCTGGGATTAAAGGCGTGCACCACCACCACCCAGCTAAGTAACACACCTCTTAACTCCCTGTACAGTTGATGAGAAATTTAAAAAAAATGAAAGAGTTAATAAGAAACTTACCCCCCAAATATCTACCAAATAGAAGAATCTCGGGTATGCCATTTACTAACGTTCAACACGGTAGAAGAGACTGTCTTCACTGTGTGTCCAAACCTCAGTCCTTTCCCTCCTCTGTCAGACACACTGTGTGCATCAGCGAGGAATGCCTGTCCATGCATATCTGCTCAACACAAGCCCAGAGACAGGATGGGGAAACAGGGTCAGAGTTGGGCTGGGAATTCATGCTAGGATGCTTGCCTAGCGCCCAGCCCTGGGTTCCATCACCAGCACAGGAAAATACAGATATATAGATTTAGGCATAATAGGGCAAAGGAAACAGGCTCATTACATGGAACAAAATAAAGCTAAGCGCTTACCTTTGGCCTGGCACCGAGGGGAACTTCATGCCTGAATACATGACCTAACCCATGAAGGATCAAGGGGCCAGTGAGATACTTCAGTGAGTTTACTAGTCAGGGTTTCCTAAGAGAATAAAGCAGCAGGATGAATATATATATGGAAAGGGGATTATTAGATCACCTTACGTCTTAAGGTCAGAGTGGCCTAACAATGGCTGTCTCACACTGAAGAGACCAAGAACCCAGTAGGCGCTCAGTCTGTGAAGCATCTTGGCAGTCCCTATCTGGTGCCAAAGGTCTGGAGGGCTCCTGGAGGGTACTGGGTTTTGATCTATGTGCTGTTCAGTTGTTGGGTTTTTTTTTTGTTGTTGTTGTTGTTGTTGTTTATCTTTTTGACACAGGCTAAGGGCCGTCTGAGAAAAGGAAGTCTCAATTGAGGAAATGCCTCCATCAGATTGACGTGTAGGTAAATGTGTTTGGCATTTTCTGGATCAGTGATGTGGGAGGGCCCATGGGCTGGAGGTGATGCCACCCCTGGGAAGGTGGTCCTGAATGTTAAAAGAAAATAGATGGAACATGGCATGGTGGTGCACGCCTTTAATTCCAGCACTCAACAGGCAGAGACAGGTGGATCTCTCTGAGTTTGAGGCCAGCCTGGTCTACACAGTGAGTTCCAGAACAGCCAGAGCTATACAATGAGACCTTGTCTCAAAGAAAAAAGTTAACTGAGTAAGCCATGGGAGCAAGCCAGTAGCAGCACCCCTCCACGGTCGGTGCTTCAGTTCCTGCCTCCAGGTTCTCTCCTTACTCGATTTTCTGCCCTGACATCCCTTCATGACGGGCTATGAGCTGTAAGATGAAATAAACCCTTTTGGTGGTGTTTGATTATGGTGTTTTGTTACTCTCTCAGTGACAGAGAGAGTAAGCTAAGACAATCTACATTGGAAGCCTGAAGAAGCCAGTTTTAATATCAGCAGAGGAATCAGCCATGGCAGTAACAGTGTAGATAAACTAGAGAGAGAGAGAGTGAAGGCCAAGCCAGGGGAAAAGCAGATTTCCTTCTTCCATATCTTTAAAACTTTTTAAATTTACTGCATTTATTTTATGTGTATGTGTATTTGTGTGTGTGTGTGTGTATGTATGTACCACATGCTTGCAGTGCCCTAGGAAACCGGAAGAGGGTATCAGATCCCTGGATCTGTAATTATAGATGGTTGTGAGCCACCATGTGGGTGCTGGAAACCAAACCCAGGTCCTCTGCAGAACAGCCAGAGCTCATATGCACTGAGCCATCTTCCCAGCCCCTTCCACATCCTTTGATTAGGATCCAGACCTTACGGCCCCACCCACATTCCAGCTGGGTCTTCCTACATCAGCAAAGGCAATCAAGACAATCCCCCGTAGATATGCCCATAGATCAACCTGATCTAGATGACCCCTCACTAGGGCTCTCTTCTCAGAGCGTGTCAAGTTGGCAATCAAAGCTGACCATCACAGCAAGTAAATGCACTTGTCACCAAGCCTAAAGACCTGAGTTTGATCTAGGACCCACAAGGTGATAAGGGGAGAACTGACTCCCACAAACTGTCCTCTGACCTTCACACATATGCTATCTCTCTCTCTCTCTCTCTCTCTCTCTCTCTTTCTCTCTCTCTCTCTCTCTCTCTCTCTCTCTCTCACACACACACACACACACACACACACACACACACACAAATAAACATGTTTTCTTTTAAAGGGAAAGATCAAGTCAGCCATGAAGGGTGCTTATTTGTGACCTCAGGGTAGGGGTCTTAACAACACAGAAAGGCATGGATCAGACATCTCAAAATGAAGATCTACCTCATAAAGACATGGTGGCCCTTGCTCCTGGTCCTAGCCACTCAGTCACTGAGGGGGGACAGTGGGAGGATCTCTTGATCTCAGGGTAGCCCAACCTGGTTAATAATGTGAAACCCTATTTCAAAAAGAAAAAAAAAAGTTTTCTTAGTAATTAAAAACCATGCTTAGCCAAACAGCAATGGCCAGATGGCCAGATGGGAGGAGCTAACTTCAGCAAACTGACCCCAGAGCAATCTCTTGAGAAGAGAAGGGGTGGAGTGAGGTCACCATGACATCAAAGCCTGGAGACTACTTGAGAGACAGTAGCGGTCAGGAAACCACGTGTAAATGCCCAACACAGCAATGATAGATAGATAGATAGATAGATAGATAGATAGATAGATAGATAGATAGATACCCCCTCCCCTAGGAACAGGCAGAGATAAAGGAGCTGAAGCCCTTGTCTTCAGTGGGATTGACAATTGGTGCTGTGTTTCCCAGTCCACAAGCTGAAACCCACAGGAGAGCAAGGAAAGAGAAACTCACACAAAACATCTTCCGTCTGAAGACTCTGAAGCAGTGCGACTCTGAAGCTGCTGGGAGTCATGTGACTGATTGTGAACTACCATCTGAACCAACCTTAAAACACTAGATGACTGAGATGAACTCTATTGCACTTGACGCAAAACCAGACTGAATATCTTATAAAGATAAATAGCTACCCAAAGATACTTATCAAACCAATGAGCACGTGCCCAGACCGTGGGCATGAGGAGGGAGAAAATAAATATAAAAGAAGAAAATGCTTAGTAAGAATTATAACAGCCATGATGTGGAAAGAGATCATAAGCTCAACACTCGCCTCTGGGGCCCTGTAAATAAATAATTAACTCAGTGTGAGTCCCTGGTGTCCAATAAGTAAACAGCATCATTAATGAGTTAATTCAGTGTAAGAGCAATCCGCCTCCAGGGGACCTCACTGAAGACCTGCACACACGGGCCCCTTACACTTATGTGGGGTACAAAATAACCCGGATTTAGAGTGATGGTAAGAACGACAGCAAACAGCCCCGAAAACATACAATTTGGGGGACTCACAGGAGCCTTGAACATGTGCATGCTGGCCGTCAGCTTCACAGAGGGCACAGCAGTGAACTCTGCTAACGAGCTCAGAGGGAGAGCACTGGCCTGGCACACATGAGACCCTAGGCTCCATCCCCAGCAACCAACTAACCAGCCAACCAGTATAGTAAAGTTGGCACAAAGTGAGAAAATCCAGAGCAGGAAAGGCCTCTTCCCTTTTTGGTGACAAAAAATGAAAATTTCAAAGTCAGGCCAACGTTGTGGTGCTGACAAGTAACTTCAGCACTTGGCAGGCGGAGGTGAGAGAAGCGCAAGGCCAGCCTGGGCTACATAAGACCATGATGGAGATGATCTTTAAAATTCATTTAAAAGAAAAAGAAGGAAATTCTGCATAGGAAAATATGCCATCAGCAACTTTCTGGCACGAATGGCAGATAGCGAAGAAATATGCAGAGCATCTACTGCAGGACTGACACAGCACAGAAGGAACTAGAGCAGCACTAAGACAAAAAGCCTGATGCCAGGCAGCAGGCAGAGGTGGCACACGCCTTTAATCCCAGCACTTGGGAGGCAGAGGCAGGCGGATCTCTGGGAGTCCGAGGTCAGCCTGGTCTACAGAGTGAGTTCCAGGACAGCCAGAGCTACACAGAGAGACCCTGTCTCAAAGAAAGAAAAAAAAGAAGGGAGGGAGGGAGGGTTACATGGGAACCAGCTCTAACTAACTATAAAACCATAGTTAGGACAGAGAGCAGCTATTCTAGGAGTTTCCTGGTTCTGCCCTTTGATCAACACAATTGCCTGGATCAATCTGGCCTTGAAGAGGCTACCGAAAGCCTCATCCTCTCCCGGAGGTAAAGCTGAGGGTATCTGCTTGGAAATTCTACATATTCCTACAATATTTTACACTTGCGGCTAATTTTCAAACATACGATGAATATGTATATTTTTTTCTATTTACAAAAATAAAGTCTGCTCACTTTAGAAAGTGCAGAAATTCAGAAAAATATTCTACAAGCAAATGTTGCACCACCAGGCTGGAGAGATGGCTTAGTGGTTTGAAACACTGGCTTGCAGAGGACCTAAGTCATGCCAGGAACCTACATGTCAGCTCACAACTACCTATAACTCCAGTTCAGGGGATCCCACACCCCCTTCTGGTCTCCAAGGACACTGCACACACACGGTACACAGACAAACTGCAGGCAACACACCCATACACAGAAAACAAATAAATATAAAATACAAAAAAAATCATTCCACCCTCGTGTCACCCCCAGTGAACACCAGGTTGCTGCTCTGTGTGTGACTGCCAGAGCCCTCTCGATGGAGGTTCACTCACTTCTCTGCAGAAGTCTGTGAGTTGGCATGGTTGCTGTGTGCGTGAGGCAAATGACAAATACAGGGTCGCCTTGGAGGTTTCCGTGACCTTGACTACTTCCTGTATCTGGTCTGGGCCTAAGGTTGAAGTGAGGATCAGACCTTCCACCAAGGGTGGGATGGGCCAGCCTCTAGGATGAGGAACCCAGCCCAAAAGAGGCTGCCAGAACCAGCTAAAGTGCCACAGAGGAGAGAGGAGGTTCTTGCCAGAGCCAGACAGGTAAAGGCCCAGGAGGCCCTTCAGAAAACAATCAGAAGGGACAAGTGGCTGGGCCACCAGAGGGACAAGAAGCTGGACCGGAGTTGGCTGGCATCTGTTGCCTCATCCCCTTGCTCTGTTGGCCTCTCCACAGAATGTTCTCCATAACTCCAGACCCAGAGGGGCCTCCTCCCCTCTCAGCAAAGTTCTGGAATGGTATGGTGAATTGCTGAGGTCAGGTTGGCATCCTCATCCTCTCTAATCACATCCCAGCAACAAGGAATGAGGTGCGTGGGGCATGCAGGCTGGGACCTGGAACATCATTCTTTTGCAGAGAGGTGGATCCTGATCCCAGGCTTGGCAGTTACATAGCCTGGTAATCTGTTAATCGTCCAGCCTGGCTATGATAACTCCACATAGAGGTTCAAGGTTTCTTGTTAAAGTGAGCAGGGCAGGACGGGAAGAGAGGCCCCGGAGTACACGAGTCCCTCCCATGTGGCACTCCCAACTTCCTTTTCTGCCTCCCACCCATCTCCCCTACCATGTCCAGGCCACATGCCCCAGAGGATGGCTCTTCTCAGCAACCCTGTCTCAAGGGAAGATACCAAGATCAAAGAACATGTTCAGAAAATGGAAATATTTGGCCAAGCTTTCAGAGATTTAATTAAAATTAATATTACGTCTTATCGAAGCAGAAAGCTCAACGCTGCACATGTAGAAGAATCTATTTAACCAATTAGCAGAGTCTAACACAGAGTCCAGTAGTCCAAAAGATCCTCCACGCTCCATCTGCAGCTGGAATTGCTGCTGCTACCACAGGAGACAGACCAGGGGCCCACTCCAACCAACAACCAGGACTGTGTCAAGAGGGAGCTTCAGACCCCAGAGGGTGTCAACACAAGTGTGGACCCTGGAGGCCCATCCCACATACACACTCAAGGTGAGTGCGGATTCATGGAAGAGTTCCAGCTGTCCCCGCTGTGTGTCCTTAAGCAGGTTACTAAACCTCTCTGGGTCATGGTGAAGGGAAGAAATAATCTGCAAACATGGGCTCTGATGGGGTTTGCCACCGCCCACATAGGAGCCAGTATTTTCTTTTCCTTCCTTCCTTCCTTCCTTCCTGCACCTCCCCACTGTTATCATTAGAGGTCTGTGCCCCATGCCCACTTTTTTTAACACAGGTTTTGAGGGATTAAACTTTATGCTTGCAAGAGAATGAACTGGGGATTGGTTGTAATTTTTGAAAGCTCAAAGCCCACCCTCACTGACACACTTCCTCCAGAGAAGCTCTCCCCCAAACAGCACGACCAACTGGGACCAAGCAGTCAAATGTCTACAACTGAGGATGAGCTTTCTCATCCAAACCATTACATTTCATTCTCTGACCTTCGTAGTCTCATGGCCGTATCCTAATGCAAAATGCATTTAGTCCAACTTCAAAAGTCCCCATTTTCAAAACACTGTTTAAAAGTCCAAAGTCTCTTCTGAGACTCAAGGCAATCTCTTAACTGCAACTCCCTATAAAATCAAAGCAAATTACATACTTCCAACATACGAAGACATAGAACATACATTGCCATTCCAAAAGGCAGGAATAGGGGTGTGGTAAGGAAATACTGAACCAAAGCAAGACTGAAGCCCGGCAACGAGAACTCCAAATTCTGTAGCTCCATGTCCCGTATCAAAGAGCTTAGACGGCTCCAGCCTGCCAGCCGGGCTGCTTCAAGTCAGGGCTCAGGGAAACCACTGACCTGGACCGCTCCATGGCTGCTAGAAAAAAGGTTGATTGGGGAATCACACCGTCACAGCTGTCTCTCAGGGGTGAGGGGCCAAGAGAAGCAGAATGGCAGAAAAGTCAGAGGATGTCATACCACAGTCAGGAGGGTTGCGGTCTTTGAACAGGATGCCCCTGCCTGAGGTAGTGACCTTTAGCATGGATGAAGGGAGGTTCTTTGTAAGGTTCCTGGAAGATGAGGGGGTGTGAGGTTCCTGAGGGGGTGTGAGGTTCCTGAGGGGGTGTGAGGTTCCTGAGGAACGCTGAAGCTAGGCTCCTGTTTTCCCTGGTCAGGATCCTTCTGTTTAAGACATTGTCACCAACACTGCCATCTCGGGGTAACAGCTGTCTGTAATGTATTTACCTCTCCTGGGCTGGTTCTACTCCACGCTTGGCTCTCCTTGACAGACATTCCACAGCTCTGACGGCTCCAACGTCTTGGGGTCTCCACGACAAGCTAGGTCTGACTTCCACAGCCTCACCAAAGGCCTCTCAGGGTCTCCATGCAGGAAGTGACCTGCCATGTATCACATGGCCTCAGCATCTCTCTGAGACCATGAAGGAAGATCCCGCAGCCCCTATCCTCACACGTCCTTCATGGCTCTAATACCATGCGGACAATACAGCCAAGTCTGGCTGCCAGCTTTGGGTGGACCCTTGGCCTCTTGAGTCACATTCCCAGCAGCTTTCATCGCTGTTCCTCTCTAGGAACAGAAAACACCTTATGCTCTTTCACAAGTTGGAAGCTTAGCTGGTGGGGGTCTCCTCGCAAGGGCACCCTCCCTTTGTTCCCACGGCAGATTAGGCCTCACCTGAATCTCCTTATCTCTTTCAGCTGCAGCGTTAAATTACCTGGTTCTCTTGTTCTCTTCAAAGTGTACATTTTGTATTTCTTTTTGTCCAAGTTGTTATTTTGCATTGTAGACCTGAACCAGAATGGTGACTAATAGCCGCATGGCGAAGACAGTATCAGAACGTCTTAAAATCTCCTCCACCAAAGAAACTCGTTCATTACTTTTCAATGTGGCCACAGGAAAGTTTTTAGGACATGGCAGAAAGCAGACTCAATTTTGTGAAAATACAGCAAGAACTGTCTCTAGCTCCGCTGATAAAATCGCTCCCCTCTGAAACCTCTGGAAAGCGTCCTGGCTTTCAGCACCACTGTCTCCCAAGCTCCTATTAAGATGCCCCATTAAGTTCTACTTACAGCATTAACAATTTTCCTCGTCCAAAGTTTCTACCGACATTTCTCAGAAAAAAAAAAAAAAAGCCTGTCACAGCAATAACCCACCCATTCCTCGACTCCCCGGTACAAACGTCTACCTTAGTCACTGTCCTATGGTTGTGATACTATGGTGTTTTCCATGACAGAAGCAACTTATACAATGAAGCGTTACTGGGCTTATGGTTCCAAGGGGATGGGAGCCATCATAGTGGGGATTCGAGGAACAAGCAGCAGGCACAGTGACTGCAGCCGGAAGCTGAGAACTCATATCTTAAACCACAAGCAGGAAACAAAAAGAGGAACTGGAAACAATGGGTGGCTTTTGAAAACTCATTCTCTTCCAGCATGGCCACGCCTCCTAAACCTACTCAAACATTGCCACCAACTGAGACCAAGTATTCAAATATCTGAGCCTATGGGGGGCCATTCTCATTCAAACCACCACATAAATAAGTATCTGTTCTCCACAAACTGCCCAGCCTGCTGCATTCTGCTATAGCCACAAAAAATGGACTAAGACCTTGGTGACCAGGATTTCACATCAGAAATTCCATCTCTGTGTTGTTCTGAAGTGTTGGGACACACCCACCCGGAGGCCGCTGGCTAGCTTGAGAAGCGGTGTCCTCTGTGACGGGCATGCTAACACAGGCCATGCATGACCTGTGTTCCTAAGGACATCTGCAGAGTGGGAAGCCACATAGAGCAGCCCCTCAGGAAGGCCGTGTGAATCACTCAGGAGCTTCTGCACCTGAGATGCAGAGCCACCTGAGGTGTCTAGATCTCTCTTCATAGGGACATGGCATCTCTACTGTAGAAAGAACTTGGATGTCAATACCAGGCCTGGCCCTCACGGGGCTGTTTTATGTCATCCTCTTTGGTATTCAAGCCCAGTGTCCATCACAGGATCTTCCACCGCAGCTTGGGAGCCCATGTGGTGGGGGGTTCCCTGCTCTAACTCCCAGGCTGAGGATTGAGGAAGACCAGGCAAATGGTCACAATTGTCTCTTATTCTCTCAGTAGTGCCCTTTGAAGACTCAAAAAGACATTAGCCTTTTAAATGTCATCGATAGATATTCACCCAGACACTGATTGTAACAGCTAGGGAAGGGGAAGGAAAGAAAGTGAGGGCTCACAGACTGTACATATAGAGTAGGTGTAGAAGGAAAATTACCACCCAGATGTAAGTTACATCCTTGAAAACCACAAAGACAGCACAATGTCATGGTGACAGTAAAGATCAGCACGGCCATGACCCCATTGGTTAAACACACCCATTTCAAGTCCAGCCACGATTTGCTTATATTAAGTTTTCTTCTTTATCCTGCACCACTGTGCATCCTCAGGAGAATTCTTTTGCCCTCCCTGCCTGTGTGCCTCAGCTACACAGCGGGAAAGACACTAATGAAGCTGCTGGCCACCCCAGCAGAGGAGTCAGAGCGCAGCCGTAAGGCCTGCCCCACAGGGACTATCCCTGGTGTTCTCGGGAAGCTGGCACTGGACGCAGAGGCAAGAGGATTGCCAAGGGGTTGTCAGGGGCAGTGTCTGGGTTGTCTCACCCATTTTGGATCTCTTGCCTTTGCCTTATTCACAACAAAGCAGGCTCCCAAGGCAGGGGTCTAGTGTGAGGGTCACCAGGATGATTCCAGAAGACCCAGTAGAGAGAGACAGGAATGTGGAAGGCAGGATTCAGCAAGGGCTTCTTCCAAGGCCACCTTGCAGGCCGTGGCTTCAGGGAACCACTCCCCCAGGGATCAAAGGGCTGGACTTTAAATTACTGCCCAAACTACAAACTACAAAGTATAGAACCCTCTATGCAAGCTGGGAGTGGTGGTGCACACCTTAAATCCCAACACTTGGGAAATAGAGGCAGGTGGATCTCTGAGTTTAAGCCAGCCTGGTCTACAGAGTGAGTTCTAGGACAGCCAAGGCTATACAGAAACCCTGTCTCAAAATACCAAAAAACAAAAACAAAAACAGAGATAAAAACAAACCCCTCTATGCTCGGCCCTCCCTGTGTCTCCTCCCCACTGCTACCTTCCCACCCCACTTCCCATGTGGTCAATAGCATTATGACCACCAAGATGTCCATAACCCAATTCCTGGACCTGGTCACTTGCCAGTTTAAGCATCAAGGAGGCTTTGCAGGTGTGACCAGGTTTGAGATCTTGAGCGGAGCAGGCTGTCCTGGCCTTTCCATATGACCAAGGCTACCTTAAGGTGCTTCTTAGAGGCCAGAATCAGAGAGGAAAGATCCAAAGATGGAGGCCGAGGTCAGAGCCACAGGAGTGAAGAGGGTGATGGGGTTTCAAGACCAGGAGTAGGCGGCCTGTGGACACTGACCAAGGTGAGGGACACCGCTAGGGCTTCTGCGCAGGAAGTCTCTCAGCTGACAGTGTGATGGCGTCTGTGGGCCCACTTCAGCCCTGGCCTCCAGAACTTCAGAGAGTAAGCTGGATGATTTGAAGCTAAGGTTTGAGGTGATCTGCCACATAGCTGTCTGAAGCTAACACAGCTTGCCTGAAGTCAGCTCTGCCTACCCATGCTCACTCACCAAACTCCTGTCCCCCATGGCAGGTCTCCTTCCTCTGCTGCCCTAGGACCCTCCCAAAGCCCAGACTGGCCATATTCACACTGCTTATAAACATCTGGAGCCCCTCACTGAGGCTATAGGCCCTGTGGCCTGGTGTCTGCTACCCTCTCTGCCCTCCCGTCTAATGAGGACTCTTTCCAATGCTGAAGACCTAGTCCTGGATCCCAGGAACATGACTGAAGCTAAAGAGACAGGAAAACCTTGGGCTTCAGGATGGATCCAGCAGCATCTCCAAGACTCCACCCATCCTATGACACTTGTCTCTCTGCAGTGGCCTCTTTCTCAGGAGGGCTTTACTCCTAGGAAGGCACATTCAAGCTTCAGGTTTGGGATCTCCCAGCTTTTCTCCTCCTGCCAAAGAGGTCCAGGTAGCTCATATAGGACAAAAGTTACTGACCAATGGGCCTATGCCCATCTCCCAACAAACCACAATAACTGGAGTAGTGTGAGTCTCTCATTGGCTAAGACTGGAGTAGTGTGAGTCTCTCATTGGCTAAGACTGGAGTACTGTGAGTCTCTCATTGGCTGAGACTGGAGTAGTGTGAGTCTCCCATTGGCTGAGACTGGTTTATATGTCCATTCACAGACTTAGCGTGGTAGTGTGCCAACCCTGGAGAATCACTTGAGGACAGTTTGAGAAGTTTGGGTTCTGGAACGAAGCAGAATGGATACTTTGTGGGCACAGATGATGCGTGCCACCCAGTATGCCTGAACCTCAGCCCACCTCACACTCCTCTGCACAGATGTCTAAAACTTACTCTTCCCCTGGCAATCTCTGCCTCAAGGGTCTTCTGTCCTGCCTGACCCACACCTCCTCCAGGAGGCTTCCCTGACCCCAGATTTTACAGCTGCCTCCTCTGGGCCCCCGCAGCTCTTAGAGCACCTGCCACACAAACCAGGTCATGTGTAAGCAGGTGGCTGGCTCCTGGGGGCCACCTCCCAGTCTAGCGGCCAGTGGGACAGCCACCAACACTGAGTCCTGAGGCACACCATGCACCACCCCAGGGTCTGAGGGCTTTGCCCCTGAGCAGTAGACACTGTCCACCACTTAAATCAGTGCTCAGGCTGAGAAAGAAAGACTCAGATGAGATGCACCCAGGCTGCACGGGGCTGCAGACATGGGCTTTCAGCCTCATAAAAACTTTCCAGCTCCTAGCACAATGTCCACCTGCACCCAGAAGTGGAGAAGCCATTACTCTGGTCAGTTGAGAACAATGGCACCTGAAGCTTGTTCTCCTGAGCTGGTGGGGAAGGAGGGCAACTCTCCCTCATGCTCAGAGCCAGAAGAGCAGGGGGGGGGGCTCGATCGCAGTTCTGCTTAAACCCCACCCCATCCTCAGGCTGTGGACTTCTGATACCTGCTTTCTCTCAGGAAGAACGTGCCCCGGAGAGCAGGAGAAAGCGGCCCAGCACCCTGGTTGCCATGGAAACCATTGAGTGTAAATTTCATTTTCTGCCTTGCCCAGCTAAGCTATCGATTCAGAAAGAGGGAGAGAAATTGGGAGAGGTTTCCCTCCCAAATTGAGGCAGAAAAGAAAAATGGGACATGCAGAGCAGGGGTCAGAAGCAAGTTGGAGGAAGACAGAAGCGGGGCTGGACTGTGCAGTGGTTAGAGTGGACTAGCGGCTCTCTTCATCCTTGTCTTCTGGCACAGGTGAGCTCCTCTGTCATTTCAGCCCCACTCCAAGAACAGGCTCTAGAGAGGAGTGAGCCCCCGTCTGCACAGTAACACCCTGCAGTTGTGCAATGTTGACCAGCCAGTCGAAGCCTTCTCACTTTGTTTCCCAGTGCACGAGAAAGCAAAGAACAATTGCAATCCAGTTGCTTTGTCCTGGGACATCCCTTCCTGTGTCTCCTGGCCTCTCTCCAGTGTTCTTTTTCTCCTCTCTGCACTTAACTTCTCCCCAGTGCTGTCACCGATGCCTTCTGCACCCACTGGGAAGAAAGTTGTCCCCAGAAGCTGCAGTAGAAGCCCTTAGGTCACCCGTGAAGAAAAGGAAGGCTACAGGGAGAGAGTCAAAACAGGTGAGGTTTTTAAAAAGACTTTTAAATTCATCTTATGAGTCTTGTATTATTTGAGTTTTATGCATTTGTAAGAGTGTTTTGCCTACATGTATGTCTGTGTATGACAGGCATGTCTGGTGCCCACAGAGGCCAGAAGAGTGTCAGATCCCCTGGAACTGGAGTTACATATGGTTGTGGGCTGCCTTGGGGGTGCTGGGAACCAAACTCAAACCAAAGTGCTCTTAACCACTGAACCATCTCTCCAGCCACAAGTGGGTTTGGACAGCATGACCTGTAGAATTCCAGAGCCATGAACACCTCAGGAAGAGACCAGTGTGCAGGTCAGTGGAGGGATGACCCCTCAACAAAGCCCACATCTAGACGACCTTCCCTGTGGTGGACACTCGGGCCCAAGCTTCCTGGTGTTCCCAATGGCCACCCAGGGTGCTGACTAGAGGGTGGTGAAGGGTCGCCTCTGTCATCTGCAGCCTCCCTGATGATCCCCCTAGAAGGCCCATGCCATACCAAGGTGCCCTGTCACAGGCAGCCTTGGCAGCTGCTTGCAGAAATACTAATTGGGAAGTGAGACAGCGAAGTGGCTTTAATGAGCTACCTTGTTGTAACTCTAACTCTTTGGTGTTATTTACAGATACTCTGCTAATGAGGTGCCTATCAGAGGGGAAGCTGGGGTGGGGCAGGGAGAGGGAAGATGGCAGCCCAGAGGGGGAAAAGAGGACCCTCACATCCACTGAGGCCTTCATGGCAGCAGGACCTCAGCCTCTGGCTGGGGCAATCCATAGAACCTGTGAGAAGCAGGTGAAGGGAGTCTTGCTCAGCTGCCTGATCCAAACAGGTCTCAGATCACCCAGGCAGTGGTGAGGAGCACCTCGCCCCATCCCCTAACCTGGACAGAGCACCTGAAGGGCAATGCCTCCACTCTTTTGTGAGCCCACACACCCTGCTCTCTAGTCCTCCAGCCACCCTTTAGGCCTTCCTTCCCCAGCTGTTGGCCCAGCTCTGAGCCTACTCCAGAGGAGGTTTGCTCTGGTCACATAGTCTTGCATCCAATGTATGGGTTTGGCTTTGGTTTAGCCGGGACAGCCTGGCCCAGGGTCAGGGTCAGTCTGAGACTGGTCTGGGTTGGGGAGGAGGCAAGCTTAGGCCAGGTGTGGGCCTCCTCGGGGTTAGGGCATGGGATTTAGTGTGGGTCAGGAGCTCAGCTCAGCCTGGGTTGGACAGTGCTGAAACTGATTGGGATCAGGGTTTAGGCTGGGCTGCAGGTGGAGCTCAGGTGTCTTTGGGGGCTCATCTCAGGCTGGACCTGGGGGAAGGCGTGTTTGTGGCATTATGTATGAATTTGTGGCCCAAATCAGGACAATGATCACCACTCTGATGCAGGTAATAAAGCCTGCCTCTGCAGAGCTGTGATCTGAAACGGCCGTGGACAGGAGCCCTGCAGAGTCTATGGCTTTGTGGTGTGCGGTCCTGCTGTGCCAGGGCCACCTCTTGTGCCAGGCCTGTCCCACTGGGCTCAGAGTACCCTTCTCCCCTCTCCATTCTCATCATTATGTCCTCCTCTTCTCCAACTACCTGTCAAGATTGGCATCTCTTTAATTATAACGTCTGTGTGTTTCTTTGGGAGCCATGTAATTCCTCCTGACAGCCACCTATTTAAAATCAAAGTCAAACACTCAGAACTTTGTTTAAGAGTTGAGTCTTGGGGAAAAAAATATGCATTAATTGCCAAAGGATGCTAATTTCATTCTTTGGGTTGTAAAAGATTTTCTTTTCTTTCTTTTTTTTTTTCCTTCCAAGGGCACCAGAGAAACTGTGGCTGGCATCAAATGTCAAGGTCCAGTCAGGACCCACCATTTGGGTCACAGATGGGAGAACTGGGCCCAGAGAGGTGAGGAAACCTGCCACAGGCTGCCCAGCCCCAGCAGCTGAGCGGCTGCACTTGTGCAAGCAGCAGCTGGTGATCCAGGAACAAAAGCGAAGCATTCCTTCTGCAGTCAGCAGCCAAGCCAGCTGGACCGCAGCCGCCCCGCAGGGCTGCTGTGCTTGCTAGTGTTGCCTGCAGGGAGCCTTGTCTGGGACAAGGGGCCTGGGGAGACCCTCCTCTGAGGTTGGGGATCTGTCCCTCTGTAAGAGGTGACACAGGGGCACAGTTTCACTGAGCAGCCATATGTGCTGTCTCGCCTGCCAGGCCCAGGGACGGAGGGTAACTGCAACTGTCAGGAGGGCTGGAGCTGCGGAGCGCTCTCTGGGTGTGCAGCCTCTGCTGAAAACCGGATGGAAGGTTCGTGATCTCTGACCTCAGTTGGGATCCCAGAAAACCCACTTCCCCGCAGGGAATTCTTGGGGAGTCTTACAGCAGTCTGGTGTCTACTCCTCCTCTGGCCAACAAGTTCAAGGTGGGTATCACTTAGAGTGGGTGGTGATGGAAAGGGGAATGTGTGCAGGGCTTCAGCAATGTCGTGATATAAAAAAAAACGTGATCTGGAGGCCAGTGACTTTGCTCAGAGGACAAAGGCACCGACTGCACAAACCTGGTGACCTGAATTTGATCCCAGGATCCTTGTAAAGATAGAAGGGGAAAACCTCACTCCAGAAATTGTTCCTCTGACCTCCACATTCCATGTGTGCACTATGACATGCACAACCACACATGCATCATACGTACACATGTAATAATGACAAATAAATAACTTTAAATGTAATTTAATGGCTACTGATACAGTGATGGTGCTTGCCACCAAGTTTGATGATGTGTGTTTAATCCCCAGAACCCACATGATGGGAAGAGAGAACCAACCCCCACAAGTTGTTCTCTGACTTCCACATGTCTACATATGTGCACATATATGTTAAGTGAATAAATAGAAAAGAATTTTAATGTGACTTGGGGTTAAGTATACAGTTCAGTAGAGAACCCTTACCTAAGATATGAGGGGCTCTGAGCTGGATCATCTCCTCAACAAAATTCTTACAATTTGAGGCCTTTTGCACAGGGATTGAGGTCCCAGCATGCCTCAAACTCATTGGTACCTATAGACTCAGTGCAAGCCTTTCTCCTGACCCTGGGCCCCTGGACAGACTCCTTTTGTATTAGAAAGAACTAGGCAGAGGGATGATTCAGAGGCAGAGCAATGAGAAACGTGAAGACAGCAGCAGATAGAGCTCCAAGGCAGAGGGGGAGGGGAGGTGCATATAGACAGAGCCACTAGTGGGGCAGGACAAAGAAAAAAAGGACCAAGTAACACCATGGCAGGAACCAGATGCCAGTTCTGAGCTGACTGCATACCCCAGTTTGGAGCCCAAGAGTTCTACAGTACCCCAGCTTTTGTCATGGCTGGAGTGAGTTCTCATGGGCCAGGAGCGCCCCCTGCCGCCCCTAGAAGACCAGGCAGCAGAGAGCTTCCACCATCCACCCACAGTCCTGGATAGGGGGATGGGAGGAATACATCATTGTAAGGCCCAGAGAATGGACAGGAGGGACAGGGTGGAACCTCAAACAACCTCTGCTAGTGTCACCACTGAGATACAGGCAGCTGGTCAGATGCCTCTGCATGGCACCTGGTGCCAGGTGCCTGGGTTGTAGTCTTTTCTGGGGAGATCCAAGGCTGGTCTGAGCTTCAGAGGACTTCCCTGCCTAAGGTCTCCACCCTGGGAAGATAGCCCCAGCCCCCAGACCTACCCCCCAGTGTTTCCCTGAATGGCAAGAACACTGTGACAACAGACGGCCTGCAGCCAGCATAGCTCCTGGGACTGGGGGCGGGCACCACTCCCACCTAGAGAGCCAGCCTCATGCAGACTGTGATGCAGGCAACCTTGCTGAGGTCTCAATTTTTTAAAAGGATCCAGAGAACTTGGGTTTGTATGGAAATGTTCCACAATTCAATAGCTTATTTTAAAAAAAAATGGTATGTGGGGGCAGCAGAGGGAGGGGCGAGGATCTAGTCCACAACTGTGGTCTGGTAGTCTTGCCAGCAGTAGCCTCCTTAGCCGCTCCACCCCAGACCTGACACCTGCTTTGGCTCAGTTACAACCTGTGTGGACACTTTCTCTTCTACGCTTAGTAGTTTCTCTGACAAGGGAATTATCTCCCAGTCATGCTAGAAACTCACTGTCCCCCACATAAAAGCCAGATCACCCTAAAAGTAAGACAAAACTGACAGAATGAGGTATGGCCCCGTCTACCTCCTGCTACTGAACTCATTGGGTACTGTCATCTGTGGCTGGTGAGGACCCAGATCTCTGATCAGGGGTGTTCAGGGTACCCTAAAAAGGCAGTTCTGGGAACCTGGGGACCCAGCAAGGCCACACTGTGTATCTCAGAACTGCTGTTTCCAGGGCAGAAGCACAGATTGAGGGTGTGGGGGGGGTGGGTGTGAGGGAATGGGGTGCATCCCAGGAAACAGCACAGAAGCCTTTCCAATGGCCACAGCAGAAGCCCTGCCCTGTGCAGAGCGGTGACTTGGCCCCAGGGCAAACCGGAAACCCCTGCTGTGCTGGTGGCTTTGTTTCTCCCCAGCAGCTTCCAGAAGGACCCAGCTGTGGGGCCTCCAGGCTCCAGAGTCTTCCGGAGGGGGAGAAAATGGGACTGACCGCCCAGCGTTGGGGGTGGAACAATACTGACCCGGAATGGCTGAAGTCAGAGGGGACTCTGTGATGGAAAAGGAGAAGCCTGAGGGTGGGACCTGTGACCAAGAGGGATGAGGCAGAGCTAGGCCAAGAGCTTGCTTTGTGAGTGTGAGGACCTGAGGTACCCAGATACCCCGAAACATCCAGAACCCAAGGAGAAAGTAAAAGGTAAAAGGCCTGGCATAGTATTACAGGCCTATAATCTCAGCCATGGAGAAGCCCAGACAAGTGGCTCCTGGGGTTCACTGGCAATAAACTAGCTCCCAACCAATGAGAAATTCTGTCTCAGAGAAAAAAAAAAAAGGTTAGCAGTGCCCAAGAAACCACACCAGGGGTTGTTCTCTGACCTCCATATGCATGTGCACACATGTACATACGCACACATGTACCCACCACACAAAAGGTTGGAAAAGGCTCTGGGAACAGGATCTGTATTTCATACACTCATCCCAGATCTCAGGTCCCCAGCTAGACCAAGGTGCCTAACGCCAGGCACTGCCACAAGCCTTCCTGGAGCCCCCGATTCTAAGACCAAGCCCTGCTTTCGTGATGTTCCATGAAGCCCCACAAACAGACCTGTGAACAGGCTGGAAGTAGGCCGTGAGAGTCAGGCTGAGTGACGAGGCTGAATGTCCAGGGCTATGGGACAGATCGGGTTCTAGGAGGGGCTGAGGCAACACCAGAAGGGGACCGGTGGGCAAGACAGGCAAGGCAGGTGATGGCACAGCCACGAGTAGAATATCTGCAGCCTGCAGAGTTTAATTAACCCTCTTCCCGTAGCTTCAGGAGATTTCCACAAGGTATTGTGGAATGTGAAAAGCAATTTGGAGATAAGTGTGCAACATTCAGTCAATCCCATCTTTCTAAAACAAACACTCTCGGAGCATGTGTATCTATATATGCCTGCACACTTCACAGCGAGGACGGAAGGATGCGTGCTGGCTTCACAAGGGTTTTCATGGGAGCATTGGGGGACCAAGCACAAAAGGCTATGATGGACAGTCCCATGGCTGCTGCACCAAGATAGCTGTGTGGGAGGGGTCCAGGTAAGCCCCTCCTCTGCCCAGCAGCTGCCCCTGCCTAAGCAGTCACCCCTAACCACCCATCAAAGCACAGATACGTCACTCCTGTTTCAGCTATGCCCCCTACCCATTCTCTGTACAGCCACCCATGGAGGGTTCTGACAGACTGAATCCCATCATGCAATCACCACCCAACAACCTTCTTCTCTGTCACCTCCCACCCCTGCTCGGGCCATCTCCCTTCCCTACACCTGCACATCCCTGTGGTGACATGGGATGCATTCCAGCCTCTATGCCGTGTCCCGGACCTTTATTGAAAGCATTTGCTCCTCAGCACAACCCTCTGACGGCATCTGATATTCTTAGCTACAGAATATTTTGTAAATGGAATCACATAGAGGGGGTCATTTGCCTAGGATCACACAGCCAGTGAGGACACAAATTACCTCAGAGTCTGTGTTTTTGACTACTGAGCTCAAGCCTTTCTTGTTTGTGCCTTTAGATATAGTCTCTCATTCTGAAACCCTCTAGTTTCTCTCTATACATGCCCAAGTCCTGATCACTGCTAGCTGTCAGTTGGGACATCACCACTCTCAGAAGATCTTCCCTGGCCCCACTCTGGACTAACCTATTCCTCTGTACTCTCTCAATAGCCTAGCTGCCCCCCCCCCCCCCCCCCCAGTTCTTACGTTGTGCCCTCATGGTAGGATGAGCTGTGTATCTGGGATAATGTCTCTGTTTGCAAGTATGTTCATTTGCATTAATGCCCAGCTCAGATAAGGACTGTTGAGAGCCATGGCCTCTTGCTAAGCACAAGAGAGGGGAAGGATGGGGCGGGAGCTGGTGGGTGAGGGGGAGAGGGGCTGGGGGAACGACCGTCTTGGGCCCTTTCAGGACCACGGAGAGCAACCTCGGGGCTGAGGCAGGATCCCGTGTTTGCCTCTTTTCTTTGTTTCCTGGCCTAGGCAAGACTCAAGGATGATAGCTCCCTAGATGGAATGCAGAATTCAGGTCAGAGCGGGAGGGGTCACGGAGCATCCAGGCAAAGCTGCAGCCCCCCACCCCAGGCTTTCTCTGTAGATCGATTCCCTTCTCCTATATACTTTTTAACCAACACAAAGTTTTTTAAAGTAGTTAGAGAGCCTGTTGGAACCAGCACCGAATCCATGTGTTTTCTCGAATTATTGAACTAGAAAGAAATGAAAACATCAAAATACTCCCTTTGTAGCAGGCTCAAATTGAGCGGCTGCTTCATTCAGTTCGTGTCTCAGTCAGACTACAATGCTGCAGCTACGGAGCGGAGAGTGGATTGAAAGGGAGCGTGGCTCAGCGGGGTTCCTCAGATTGCCATTCGCAGACCACAGGCAGCTCAGAACGTCCCTGCTCTAGAGGAGAGGGGAGGCCCAAGATTGACAGGTGCAGATGGGGGAGGGGAGAGAGGCCGGGGCTGGAGGCTGAAACAAAGCCCAGGCTTGCAGGACAACTGAGCAACAAGATAACCGCGTGCCACACCTACCCCAAGGATGTCCTTGCATCCTTGGGAGCAGGGAGCTACGGCCACACAAAGTAGAGAAGAATCACAGGCCAGAAGTCCACTCCCAGCAGGCTCTGGGGAAGCCCCTCCTCCCTGGCCAGACTCAGTGGGAACCTGTATAACAGAAAATTTGAGAGGCTAGTGCATCAGGCCCAGACTGGAAGGGACCCAGGGACTCCTGGATTTGCCTGCAGAAACCCTCGCCTGAGCATTCCACTGCATGCAGGCTGCGCACACACATGACTCAGATAGACACAACCACCTACCTGCCTTCAGCACCAAGCTGCAGAGTCAGGGCTTGAGCTAGGAACCTTACAGAAGTAAGGTCCATCTGTGGCTTTTCTCCCACATTCTGAGTCCTTTCTGCTCCTCCCATCTCTGCTTCATGACTTTCAGCCTTTACCATTTTCCCTGGCCTGGTCCTCATTCAAGACCTGTCTCCATAATGACATGGCCAGGCCTGTGTTCTCAGGAGGTTGGGGCCTAGATACCTATGGGGTCTCAGCCATGGCTTTGCTGGGAATTGAGCAGGGAGACCTCATCCGATTCGGTTCATCTGAAAGTGGCAGGCCAGACCCAGGCACATACCCTCCATGTATATATCTACCCCAGAGACCTCTTGCTCCCATCACCTCCCTCTGGGTCATCCTGTGACCACTCTTTCCAGGCCTGGCAGATGATCCAGTAAAGAAGAGTCCCACCCTGAGCTGCCCCTGTCAGGTCCCAGCTCATACACAGCATACCCTACTCCAGCATTCACTCTGCCTGATTCCTATACGAAGCCTGTGTCTGCTAGTTCGCTTAATCCTGACACACCCAATGGTGCAGAAGGGGACACTGAGGCAGGAAGCAAACACAGAGCTTGAAGGTTATTTGACCTCAAGTCCCTATCCCAACACACTTCTATTTAGCATGGCGTTCTGAGCATGCTCAGAACAAATGATTGCTAGTACAAGTCATTCCCTCTGTGTGCTCAGTCGTGTATACATGCCTGTGGATGCCAGAGGTCAGCCCTGGGTATTGTTACTCAGGAGCCATCCATCCTTCTGCTTTGAGAGAGGGCCTCTCATTGGCATGAGACTCACTAATTAGCCTAGACTGGATGGCCAGTGAGCTCCAGGGATCCTCCTGTCCCCGCCTCCCCAGAGCTGGGGCTACAAGAGCACACCCACCACTCCCAGTGTTTTTTAATGCTGGTTCCCAGAACTCACCTCAGGTCCTCGAGCTTATACAGCAAGCACTTTACCAACCGTGCTGGATGGTTTGGGGCTGACTTGACACAAACTAGGGTCATCCGGGAAGAAGGATCCTCAATAAAAAAAAAATGTCTCCATCAGACCGGCCTGTGAGCGTATCTGCGGAACATTTTCTTGATTAATGACTGATGTGGGAGGGACCAGTTCACTGTAGCCAGCGCCACCCCTGGACAGGTGGTTCTGGTTGCTATAAGAAAGCAGGCTGAGCAAGCCACGAAGAGCAAGCCAAGCAGTGTTTCTCCATAGCCTCTGCCTCAACTTCCCCAATGATGCACCATGACCTGTAAATCAAATAGACCCTTTCCTCCTCAAGGTACTTTTGGTCATGGTGTTTTTCCGCAGCAACAGAAGCCTAATTAAAACACCAACTGAGCCAACTCTGAGGCCGCTCCCTGACTCCTTACTAAGCAGATGCTTGCTGGCGTCCTCCTAGTGTCAGGCCCTCATATGAATGCTGGAGTATGAAGGAAGATCAGTTATGACTATGACCCTCAAAACCCTTGGTGGCGATGGGCCCAAATGAGGCAGAAAATCCCTGGTGTTCTTACCCAAAGTGGCCAGTGCCCTGGGGACAGCTATCCCTCCTGGGGACCAGAGGGTTGGGGGGTAGTCTAGGGACTATGACCCAGGCTCCCCTACCCAGTACTGAGCCTGCACTGAGGCGTGGTCCTGTGCTAAGGATGTGGCTTCTGGCACCAGCTGTGGCACTGCAGGCTCACACAATGAAAGCTAATTCCTCGTTGTAATGACTGGAACAATTGCTGGCTTTTGACTCTTGGCATAATTACCGTGAGACCTCCGTAGAGTAATTCACCAGATAATTACATGGTAGCAGGTGGGGGGTGGGAGTCTTCTCTGGAAGGTAAGAGGTAGCATTTAATTTCGAGGGGGATGTCTAATCCTATAATTACTCAGTAAAGTCCTGATTCTCGCCAACCTGATTCCATGGAATCAGCCTGACCTGCAGAACCAAAGCAAGCAAAGTGGAAATAAGGGGTGGAGAGACCATGGGGCTCCTCAGAGCATCTCCACCAGTGAGTCTCCCATAGAGCCCAGGAATGTATGAGACAATGGCCAGACAGAATGTGGACCCTCAATCCCTGGGCCAGAAGCTTAACTGGTGGAAAGGAGAAAACACAGCAGGATGCAGGCAGCACAGGTCGCTGCACACAGCTATCAGTGTGGCACTGGCCTCTCCAGTCAGTTGTTCCTTCAGGTGACTGGTGAAGGCTTGGTCAGTGTCTCTTCCATTCCTTCAGACCAGCTGTGCTGTTCTCACTGGAGTCTCGCAGGCCCATGAGGCAATGGAAACTGACCAGGCCTCTGAAGAACAAGGCTAGACCCAGAGCGTCACTTGGTCACATTCTGCTCTCCAAAGCAGGTGACAGGCCAGGCCTGAGCCAGGGAGGGGGACAGTAGAGCCGCCCCTTCATGGAAGACCGCGCATCACATGACAAAGAGGCGAGGGCGTCCAGGGGAATGAGGCATTGATTGGATCTATTTCTGCAATCAATCTAGCGTGACCTGGCTCATGGGGTTATTGCAAGATTAATGAGATGCGGCTGGTAAGTGTTGGGTAAAGCTCGGCTCTGCTTGTTATCGAGAATAAAAATGATCAAAGGAAGTCAGTGGCAGAGACAGGCATGGACTCTGCTGCCCAGCATCCAAGCCACTAGTGCTGCCCTCTGTCCACTGGGGTGTGGGCGTGGTCTGGGGTTCGGCGTGTGCTATCCACAGCCATGCAGCTGAGCAGTAATGTTCCCCTCCTCCAGCCTCCATGAACACATGAGAAAAGGAGGGACCTTACCCCCAAAGCTGGACGGCACCGGAGTGACTATGTTATGTCCAGAGGATCTTTAGTTCTGCTCCTTGTTCTAAGAAAAACAGCAAATTTTCCTCTACTTCCTAAATACTAAATTCTTTTCTAATCATCCTTTCACTGAGATGTTTTGCAAACTAAAGAATTTTTTTTCATTTTCCATTTGTATGTGGTGTGCATGCTCGTATATTTGGAGGGCTGGGCACACACATATGGGTGCTGCACACGTGTGTGGCTGCATGTGGGAGCCTGAGACTGATGTCAGCAGTCATTTTGATCACTTGATCACTCTTCCACCTTAATCATTGAGGCGGGTCTCTCAGTCAGACTCAGAGCTCATAGCTATGGCTAATCTCTCAGGCCAGCTTGCTCTGGGTATTGCCTACTGCCACTTCCCAGGCTGCCTTGCCTGCCCAGCCTTTTCTTGGGTTCTAGGGGTCCTACCTCCAGTTCTCATGCTTGAGAACGGTGAGCTCTCTCCCCAGCTCCTTAAACTGCAAAATTCTTTATGAAGATTTTATGTCTTCACAACCTACCCACCACAGGCAGGGCCACACCCTGGCACCCTGTAATTATTATACATAACTATTATGATTACATTCTCCTTTCCCATGAGAAAGTACAGGTATGGTCAAGTCCTCTTGTCTACCACCATCAAATCCTGGGCCCCGGCTCCACCCCCACCTCTCAAGGATAACATCTTCATCTCCCCAAACTGTGGCAGATATCAGCTCAGAGCATAGGTGCACATGTGTCTCCCAGCCCTGTCCCTGTTCATTTATACGTGTGTGCCGGAAGGTGCCATGGAAAGCACGCGGTCCCATCTGCGGCTCTTTGCACACGGTACAACACAGATATTTGCTGTTGTTTGATTGTGTTGTCGCTCTAAACAGTAGTGTTGTGATGGTATTGAAAGGTGGAGGTAAAACAGCCCTGGGGACTGAACCTAAGTTCTCACGGCAAGCCAGGCAAAAGCTAGCTCTGCTACCCTGTATTTCCAGGCCAGGAGGTAAGACACACAATGCTGAAGAGGACACAGAGAGGATTTGATGCTGCTCCCCCAGGCACTGGGTGAATTGTCTCAGGACCAGGGAGTCTGGCTTCAGAGTCCCCACTCTCACCATAATGCTGCTATACTGCCTCTCCCAGCGTGGGGGCAGGTGGTTTCATTCATTCATTTGCCCTGCTATTTTAAGTATTCCTCTGTTTGTCCGTGTTTTGGAACTTGTGTCCACTTGCCCCTGGAAGCCTCACATGTAAGCAGGTGAGCTCTGACTTTGGCCCTACTCAGTCCAGGATTCTTACCAGAGAAAGGACTAGCCTTCTTCTCCTAGTCTGTGTACGTGCCCATTGGGCCCAAGACCAGTTCAAGGAGGGTTAGCTCAGAGGAACTTGCCTCTGCAGGGCACTGAGGGACCCACCTGCATGGCCAGCAAGCAGGTGTCATTCTGGGCCTCGAGAGGCCATTTCTGATTCTTGATGCTTCTGAGTTGTAAGTAGAATGGCCTCAGATGCAGCCAGTCCAGCTCCCCGGAGAGCAGAAGGCATGGAGCGGGGAGTTCTGAAAAGCACAGTGACTCAGTGTTTGGGGACCAGAGCCAAGAGCAGGCAGCATGTGACAGGCGGATGGCACAGCCTGAGTCAGGAGGACTGTGGGTGGCAGGCTGAGGAAAGGTCGTTGATGAGGTCAGACAAGAGTGGGAGTGTCAGGGGGAGCTGAAGGAGTGAGAGGGAGCAGCTTCCAGAAGGAAAGACCAACCGTTGAGCAGCCTGTGGAGAGCCTGACTGGGGACTGAGTGTCTGAGCAGGGGCACATGCCAGCAGGCTGAGGACCAGAGGGTGGTTTTCTAGAGAAGGGAGAATGAACATTTCTGAGGGGTTCATTCCACCTCAATGGACCAAGACCTATGCCAGGGATGGCAAGAAAACAGCAGCCAGTCAGGGTTGCTGCAGAGGGTGGCATTGAGCATAAACACACCCCACTCTGAACCCCTTAGCCCTTCTAGCTGTCCTAGGGTCCAAGAGCTGGTGGGCAAGCGTCTACCAGAAGCAAATGGGGATGGAGCTGGCTCTTTAACACCGGGGGGCCAGGGGACAGAACCAGCCATCAGTCAGGAGCTGCTGCTTGTTCCTCTGCTGATTTTCAATTATCAGAGACAGAATATCCCATCACTCCCTGTCAATCAGACAGCACTGTCCCAGCACACAGAAGATCTCAAGCAAACAGGCTGCGAGTTGCAATCTACTCATCTTGTTCTGAGACGCTGCTGAGCCCGGACCCTGCAGGCACAGGGGACAGTGATCAGGGCCTAGCTTTAGCATCCTGCCAGAACCAATGCCAATTTCAGGAAAACACCGGCAGGGGCTCTTGAGGTTCATACGAGCCGTCTCTGATGTACACCTCTCCCCAGAATGGGAGCTCTTGAGCAGTGCTCCAGCCCAAATTGCTTGTTCGAAGACCAAGAAACGGGGCGGGGGTTGGGGGACGATGTCTCAGCCCTGTTTGTCCCAACCTCTCTTGAACTCAGCCTCTATGACATGTGACAGAAATGACCCTTGAGAGGGCTTGTGAAACCAAAAGGAAGTACCTGGGGAAAGCCAGATGGATAGAATGTTTGGGGTACTGTGGGTTCCTGTGAGAGACCAAGGCTGACTGGAACCCCACAGAGAAAGGCCTCCCTAGGAGTTTGTCCTGCCCAAAGCCTCTCCTTCTAAGCTGTCTCCAGTCTCAAGTCTCTAGCACCTTGCAGGAAGTCTGTCAGTCCCCCCAAAAGACTGCTCTTCTAACCCATATGTCCCAAGCAGTGGTCATCCAGGATCCTGTGAGGCCGATTCAGTAGTTATGGGATGAGACCAGCCTTTGTTGTCTGTTGGCCCTTCAGGAAGTTGCTCCACCCCAAAACAGAAGCACCCAGTAGGCAATGAGGACTCAGCCGTGCTGTCAAATAGGAGGCCACTGTATGTCAGAGACACAGCCTGGAGGATCCTGGACTCCAGAGTTCAGCTGGGATACCGTGTGTCTGATAGTGACTTCATCCCTGACAAGCTACCCCGTGGCCACAGGAATGACTCCAGTCCTCTGGCCTTCCTTTCAACTTCTGAGGTCACGTCTACTATCTACCTTTTGGGTTGTTGTTATGGCAACCAAGTTCCCCAAGAAAAGAACCTGACCCAGAACCAGAGTTATGAATTGGCCCACCCCAACATTCATCCCATCTGTGATCTGCTGAAGCACACATGAAGGGACCCATCTTGCAAACCAAAGCTGCAGGATCTCCCACAATACAGAACAACGGGATATCCAAGAGGAGTCCCTGTGAGGCCTCGAACCAGCCCAGTGACTCTGCAATGAACACTTGTAAGTAAAGACGTCTGGACACAGGGGTTACTGCGTGACTCACTGTGTCACACTGCAGCTCCCATGATGAGATTGTTTTTCCTTTCTCTCTCTCTTTTCCTTTTTTTCTCTTACATTTTATTTTAGTTTAGCTTTGGGGGAGGGCGGAGGGCAGATATGAAGGGACAGGGAGATGAAGGAGATGGAGATGAATGGTGGGAGAGACAGCAAGAAAGAATAAAAAGAAAGTTTAAAAAAGTAAATAGCAAGAAAATGAAAAAAAGAGGAAAGAAAAGGGTCTGGACTGACAGTAAGTACTCACTGAAGGTGGCATTAAGCAGAAAGGAGTGATTAGGGCCCAGATGGCAGGGTTGAAGGCATTGGGTGCCAGAGGTGTCCAGAGTCAACAGGGTTATCCCGGAATGACAGGGTGTGGTCGATCGGTAGTTAGAATTAACCAGACCAGCTCAATTTAAAACATTTAATAATTGGGGAGAAAGGAAACTTACACAACCAAGGATCCAACGAAAATCAGGAGGGCAGGGAACAAAATAGAGCGAGGTGAGCGCACCTGGATCTTTTATCTGGTTTTTGGGGCCTTAGGGGGACACACCCTAAACAGAATGTGATTGGCTGAACTTCCCTATCACCCGAGAGAGGCTTTTTCAAAGGCTCCATATGCCCCTCCTCAGTGATACCCAGGGGGTCACTGCACCATGACAGCTAAGCTGAAACAGCAAAGCAACAGTGTCAGGAAGGGGGTGCCCCAAGTATTCCAGAACCCTGGTCAGATCTGACCAAGGGTATATCCTAACCCCCAGAACTTGGGTTGCCATGGGTCTGGCAAACCAGCCCCATCTCCCAGACAAAGAAATGGAAGACCAGAAGGGCCTCTGACCTTGACCACTGAGAAGGGTGGCATTGAGTAGGGTCCCCACAAGATGTGGGGAGGTTGGTCTATGGTCATCTACTTTCACAGCACCTTGTCCTGGGACACAGAAGCAGGTGTGGGGGATCTGGCAGGCCAGAGCAGCGGGAACATGGGCTGCATTAGGAACCCCGGCTGCTCCTCAGAAGCTTCCCCCTTCCTCCCTGAAGGGTCTTGTCCTGTTGGCCCTTGCACAGGATCCTTCTTCTCCCTGGCCCTCCCCTGACCTGCAGAATGCTCCTCCTCTGCTCCCTCAGGGTCCCTGGACCTGGTCACCAGGTATGGAGTCCTGACCAGAGATGGTGGAACTGGCATGGGAGCATCACCCATGCAGAGGGGCAGCCGGGGAGTATTGGTGTGGGAGCACCACCCATGCAGAGAGGCAGCCGGGGAGTATTGGTGTGGTAGCAGCACCCATGCAGAGGGGCAGCCAGGGAATGATGACATGGTAGCATCACCCATCCAGAGGGGCAGCCGGGGAGTGCATCACCCATACAGAGAGGTAGTGGGGAGTGCTGGCGTGAGAGAATCACCCATGCAGAGGGGCAGCTGGGGAGTACTGGTGTGGGAGCACCACCCATACAGAGGGGCAGTGGGGAGTGCTTCCCTCGCCTCAGCACCACATCAAACCTCTTCTCATTAGGAAACACAACACGTATACCAGGGTGACATCTTCATTCGTGCGCCCAGAGACTTCAAAGCCTTCAGGAGATCTCCTTGGTGGATTAAAAATGAAAAATGTTGGGATGAAATAGAGAGAAGAAACAGCTGGCTGTTCCAGGGGCGTTAATTAGGCAGGGGGCAGGGCCAGCAGGATGGGACAGGCACTCGTGGCCAGGTAGGGGATTCCTGGGCCGCTTCCCAGCAGGCCAGTGTGCTGCGGACTTACTTGGCTATAGTCCTGGGTCACCTGATAGCTAAGGTTGTCTGGGAGGGACATGGGGAAGGAGGAAATGTGGGGAGGATACTGAGCCAGATGGTAGCTTACTGGGATAGATGGCCATCAGGGGACCTCATGAGGCAGACAGAGGTGGAGATTGGGAGGAGAGGGAGAGAAAGGGATGGAGTGAGGTGGCTCCTGATAGATGTCCTGCCTCTGGGATGAAGAGAAAGGTGAGCTAGCCTGGGGACAGAGGGTAGATGGGTCGTTCAGAAGCAAGGGGGGAAGGCCTATAGGGGAAAGCCCTGGGTTTCAGGGGATACAGGGTCCTGTCCTTGCAAAGTGGAACACCCTCCTTTTGAGGCAGAGGTAAACACACCTCTGCTTCCATTCTCTTCCAGGTTGGCATTAGTCTGCTGCTGGGGATGACCTTGAACTTCTGACCCTCCTCTGCTACCTCCGATTTCTGGGATTATAGGTGTGTACCATGCCCAGTTTACGTTAGGGAATCAAACTCAGGTCTTTGTATATGGTAGGCAAGCACTCTACCCATGAAATATCTTTACCTAGTACCCAGGTAATGGAGGCACTCAGACTGCCCCACAGGGGCTTTCTAAAACACCCCAAAGCAGAGCTGGAAAGAAGAGAAACTGTTCAAGACAGCTGAGAAATTCTTCTTAGAGAGAGAGAGAGAGAGAGAGAGAGAGAGAGAGAGAGAGGGGAGGCTGACTTCATGCGTTAGCACTCTTTCCCCATCCAGGCAGCAAGGGAAAATGGAGCTATTGATTGACTCATTTGGAGTGTCCACTTTGATTTGGAGTGTGTCACCCAGGTGACTAATTGGAAAAGCTGTGGCCTCTGGCAGGTGGTACAGAGTCTGCCTCCAGTGGGATGGACGACTGCCCTCCTAACTACCAGCCATGCTCACATCCTGTGAAAACATGTGGTTCACACGTGCGTGTGCGCAAGCATACACACACACACACACACACACACACACACAGACTGAAAAAAATCCCTAGCTGTGGAGTGACTAGAGCCCCAGAATCAGCCAATGAGATTCCTGGATCTCCCTCTCCTCAGTGATTGATTCATGGAGCAAAATAGAGCTAATCAGAAATGAGTCTGACCCCCCCCCCCAAGATCTGGGCACCTTTGAGACAGTTCTTTCCTTTTGAGGTCACTGAGCAGTGTACGCTGGCAAAGGCCCAGCAGCATCCCTAGCAGACTTGGGTCCCCACAAGGAACTCTGAGGTAGGGCATGCATGAAAGAGGGCCTTGAGTCACCCTGTGGAAGTCAGGAGGAGGATATGGAAGGACACAGAGAGAAGTGACAGCCTTGGCCGCCACAGAGTATTCTCGCAGCCACAAAGCAGGCTTCTCTGACCAAGCCTCTGTCTTTCACAATCATTTTCACATGGTCTGAGCCACCGGGGAAAGGTTGTGTCTTCAACAAGGTGGTTTCTGCTGCTGTAGCAGTCCTGGAGACCTGAGAACTTCCTGTTGTCTTCCCTCCCTGTGCGGGGTGGTTCATCCCTCACCTGTCTGTGAGCTGTATGCTGGATCTGCTATCTTCATGACTCCTGTGGTTGGTTGGATGGATGGATGGATGGATGGATGGATGGATGGATGGATGGATGGATGGGATGGATGGATGGGATGGATGGATGGGTGGGTGGGTGAGTGGGTGGATGGATGGATGGACAGACGGATGGATGGATGGTGTAAGATATTGGTAAAGGTAAAGTGTTGCATGCTATTTGAGAAGTGACTCTGGAAGAAGGGTTGGTCCCTCCCCACTTTAGACCCAAACATGTTTATGTCACGTGTCCTCCTAGACTGCCTGTCGGCCTGGGTCAGGCTGATCTTTATCTCTGAAACAAAGAGAGAAGTCATCGAGCAGCTGAGGATATTAAAAATGTCGTGTCTTTGAGAACAGCTAGATGGTCAACCATTTCCACCTGAGGTTACTATTGTTTCTCCCATAGTATAAAAGCACCTGTGGCGGGACCCAGAAGCTACAAGGTCAGCCATGGAGAGGACCCTCTACCAAGACTCATTCAACAGGAACTCCAGTTGACTGCCTCTGCTTCCAGCCGGACCTTCTGATCACCGCATCTGATGGCCATTTTACTCTCTATCTGCTTCCCTGTTTACTCTTTTATTTTGCTTACAATATGATTAGACTTACTCATTCCCCCAAAAACCATGGCCATGTAGAACATCATGGCACATAGCAGATGGATGGAGGGATGGATGCATGGATGAAGCCCAGGGGAAGTAGAGTTTCAGAGCAAAGCTATGCTGATAATCAGAATCCGGTTTGAGCCCTGGAGCCTACAGTACCTGCTCCCTTCCCATGGTGCTTCTAAAGCCAGTTTGAACTGGTTCCTACCCAAATAACTCCCTAAACTGACAGATGGCACCTGCCCTTGGGAGTGTGTATTTGGGGAGAAAATAGAACAGGAGAGATTGAGAGAACTTGACAAGAAACAGGGTAGGGGCCGGAGGGATGGCTCAGTGGCTAAGAGCATTACTGCTCTCCCAAAAGACCCAGGTTCAGTTCCCAGCACCTACATGGCAGCTCACAATCACCTGTAACTCACATTCCAAGGGATCTGATACCCTTTTCTAGTCCCCAGAGTACCAGACACACACGTGATACACAGATATCATAAATACAGGCGAAACAGTCCCACACGTAAAACAAAAGATTCAAAATGAGAAGAGATGAGGTGTTTCCCAAGACTGGTGCCTTGGCTGTTGGAGATCCACAGCTGGGCAGTGCCACAGGCCTGGCCCCACTCCCTGGCGTAAATATTCCTACACAGTCCCTAGCCACTCATGAGGGGCAGGACTCAGACCTCATCTCCTGCCTGCCAGATGGAGGCTCAAAGAACCCTTGGCTTCCCTGCTTTCTACACCTCAGTCGCTCCTGCTCAGCCTGCTGACTGGGCTACGGGCTGCCTTTCTTTTGTTCAGGCCCATCGTCTTTTGTAATTAGAAAATAAATTGCTTTTTCCAAAAGAAGCAACCCGGCACTAGCGCTGTGGATAAGAGGATAAGCGGTAGCAGGCGGCCGCGGTCTGACAGGTGCAGAACAGAGGCCCTATCAGCTTGTCCAGGCATCGGAGTCCCGCAGACAAGAAAGAAGCGGGGACTGGCAGTAGAGGGGCCCAAAGCATGGGCACAGAGGCATGCCCTTTGTGTTGGCAGCACCATCTAGAGAAAAGGAAACAATTCCCACATCTCTGAAAGAGACGCTCTGGGTTCCCACTCCGTGAGAAAAGGGTTTAAAAGCCCCCCTCAGCCCGTACCTCTAGTGTGCTTACAACAGCCTTTGAGACCAAGGCCCTCACTGAGGCTGCTACTCCCACTGGGCCTCAACACCTCCTTGTTCACACTCAGGGTCCCCGCCATCCCTGTTGCCTGGAAGCCTCCTCAGTGTAACTCCACTCACCCACGGTTTGCTGGCCACTCTTCCCACTCCACTCGTGCCTCCCCCAGACGTTTGCTCTTTAGAACTTTCTTTGTGTAACTCCTCACTCTCCCCATCCCAACTGGGAACAGCCCCTCTGCTCAGATGGTCGAGGTTCCTGGAGAGCCAGGGTGAAGTGGGCACCCCCAGACTGCACAGCTACCAGGAAAGAACAGCCTCAAAGATGGGGAGACGCAGCGGAACAGTCATGTGCAGCTCCCCACCCCTGAACCCTCTCTGTTCACAAAGCCCCAGTGGCTATGGCAAAACTAAGGAGGCAAGGAGCCTGCATCTGGTGGGACACCGAGAAGGGGGCGCTGAGAGAGTGCGTGTTTGTCTAAGCAAGGGAAAGCAGGGGCTGTGTCGGCATCAGGCACAGCCCACACATTACATGTGTGATGGTGTCTACAGATGACGCCAACACCCACGTCCACTTCGAGTGTGAGATGCTTCCCCCACAAGTGTGCTCCTCCTCACAAGCTGAGATGCCCAGCCCCACTGCATAGATAATGCTGATGCCGACAGAACCCCACAAATGGCATAGGGTGGAGCTGAGTTCTGAACCCACATGGAGCAGCCAAGTTCAGGCCTTAAATCATTTCTGAAAGATTCCCTCGTTGACCCAGATGGTCCAGCGTGGGTGTGGAGTCACACTCCTGCAATCCTAGTACTTGGAGGTGACAGGAGAAGTCCCCACACCAGGTGACCCAGGCCAGCCTGGACAGTCTAGTGTGAGCCCATCTCAAAGAAACAAAACCCCTCCAGCTTCAGTACCTTAAACTGTCCAGTAACAAAACACATTCTTCAAATGTCAGAACTTTAAGAGGCTGGGAGATTTGATTTGATTTTGGTGAGTCATTTTAATTCCCTGATACTCATTTGTAAAATAGTAAGCAAGCAAAAACAAGTCCTAGATGAACAGACAGGATCACTAGGCAACATCTGTCATTGTACCCATCAGGCAGGAGTGTACCATTTGGACAAGATCCACCAAACATCTTTACCAGTTCTTCCTGCAGTCAGCCGTGGAGAAATGTCAAAAGCAAATGGCTCAAAATGCTCATTCATAGACCGCAGCCTTAACCACAATATGATAAAGCTGGGAGCAAACACTTTGTAGAAACAGGAAGATGGGTTGGGAAAAGAGCCTGGATTCCTAGTACCCATAGAAATGCTGAGTGAGTGTGGTCTGTAAATTCCTGCACTTGGGAGGCAGAGACAGGGATCCCCAGTGCAGGCTGGCTAGCTACACTAGCTAAACCAGCAACCTCTGGGCTCAAGGGAGAGACCCTGCCTCAATGACAAGCCTGAGTTCTATCCCTGGGACCCAGAGGGTAAAAGGAGCGAACCGATTCCAATTAGTTGTCTTCTGTCCTCCACATACGTGCTTTGGTACATGAGCATGTGCACATGTGTGCATGCATACACAAACACACAAAAATACAAATAAATAGAATGATAGGTAGGTAGGTAGGTAGGTAGGTAGGTAGGTAGGTAGGTAGGTAGATAGATAGATAGATAGATAGATAGATAGATAGATAGACAGACAGATAGAATAAGCAGGACAACAGTCAAGGAAGACACCTGACTTTGACCTCCGACATGTGCAGACATGTGTACCTACATGTGTCATATGCATAAATACATACTTGCACAAACACTTATACACACATGCTAGAAAAAAAGCAGAAAGAATATAGAGGTTTTAAAATGACTTTTCCAAATAACACATAGGTCAAGGAAGAAATAAAACAAAAAAGCAGACTTTCCAGGCAACAAGCAAGGACAGAGCCCCACACACCAAGCAGTGTGGCTCCAGAGGAACCCATCTCCCTGAGAAAACTCCAAGCTCCAGGTTTTCTTGTCTAACTCTTTCACACTCATACAAAAGGGACAGATGAGACTTTCAACCTTAGATAGTTAAGAACAAACCACAGAAAGTTGTAGAGAGGCAATCATGGAGATAAAAGCAAATAAATAAATTAAAGAACTTAAAAGCTCTAGAAATAATAAATACCAGACCCGGTTCTTTGAAACTAATAAAATAGAAAAAGTTTGCAAGACTAATAAAGACGTTGTGAATGTAGAAGTCTTTCACTTCACGTTCAACATTCTCCCAAGTGTAGAGACTAGTAGAATAAGAAAGTTTTCCCAAGGCGGCAGGGAGGGGCCGACATGCACCACAGGTTCCTCTTGGAAGTGTCTGGGGACAGCAGATGTCAAGTTCTCCAGACCTGACTCAAGAAGTCAGACTATTGCCCCTTCAGGAGAGTGCCCTTCCCCTAGAAGGTGGGGTCCACCCCACTGGAGTCTCTGAGCATGTGAATTGTAAAACGGGGTCCTCAAGGCCTCCAGAGCTTCACAGATACAACTCCTGGACTTGGGGCTAATGGGGCTGGTGGTTCTCTCCCTAGACTGTCCATCTTGTCCAGCCTCCCTCTCTTCCCTGTCCCGAACTTTCATTTCTGATTGATCTTAGCTCTTTTTCATAATATTTTACTAGCATATATTAATTATATAGAATAATGTTTCATCTTGGCATATTCATACCTTATGCACTTCCAATTCACACCCTCCCCTTTATAATCTTATTGTTCCCCTCCCTCCCACTGGTCCTCTTCCCAATGACCCTCCTAGTTTCTCTCTCTCTCTTTCTCTCTCTCTCTCTCTTCTCTCTCTCTCTCTCTCACACACACACACACACAGAGAGAGAGAGAGAGAGAGAGAGAGAGAGAGAGAGAGAGAAAGAGAGAGAGAGAGAGAGAGAGAGAGAGAGAGAGAGAGAGAGAGAGAATGTGTCCTAGCATATTGAGTTTTGCTGGGGTCACTTACAGGAACATCTGGGAGTTGTATTTACAGAAACAAGGGCGTTTTACCAGCAGCTCCACCCCTGAAGAAAATGTCTCTTTCTCCCCACTAGCTCTACATACATCCCTCCGAAGGTGTGGGGTCCATGAGCCCTTCCCCACTCGATGACAGGATGCTGACATCAGGTAACTGCAGCTGCTGTGACTCATAGTGCACAAGCCTCATCAGGCCGGGAGTCAGGGTGCCGCAGCACCGCTCCCACTTCCTGAGGTTCTCGTGCTGTCTCTGTCCCTTCTTGCCTGATGCTCCCTGGACATTTCAGGAGATGTTATGATGTCACATTTATGGCTGCACATGCAGAGCCACTTAGGTCTCAGCACCGACCAATTAGGAACCTCTGCAGCTGCCACTGCCCACTGGAAAAAAAAAAACTTCTCTGAGCAGAGCTTACGGCAGCACTGGTCTATGGGCACAAGCACATCTCATTTAGAAGGCATTTGACAGGTACAGCACGTCCCCTGAGCAAAGCCACAGTAGTTTCCATAGTACAACCTATGACCTCCCCAGCCATGGACTGCTGACTTCATTTACAGTACCAAACCTGAATTCTACCGTGTGGAGGAGGCCTCCATCCCAATCAGAAAGCAGATGATGACCCCTACAACAGACTTGCCACTCTTGCGTCCTGCCTGGCTGGTCAGTACTAAGGCACGCAGAGTCCTAAGCTGAGTAAGACAGTTGGTGACAATTCTCCCCCAGCAGTCTGAATAGTACCTTCTGGCACTAGGTCTAGCCAGTAGGAAGGGAGCGTCCAGCCTAGCTACATCATGATTTCTTGATTTCCTCCACCAAGATGTCTGGTACTACAACGTCTTTTCTCTGACACTCAACCGACGCGTGAGTTTTCATCCTGGTAGCAACTGTTCTGCAGCTACTGTGAGCGCAGACATGACGAGCTCACACCAGAAAGCAGGCTAGGTGCAGCTCAGATACATGGCTGGTCCATCTGAGCATTCACAGGGTCCTGGACTCCACCCTCAGGGAGGGGAAGAAGCAAAGGGGAGAGGGCAGGAGGAGAGAAAGATTAACAAGACTTCGCAGATTTATCCAGAAAGCCAGTTTTCAGCCTGCCCTAGGACTATCTCCCTTTCCTCTAATTGGTCAGAAGCAGATCAGGTGACCACTTTACCTGCAAGGAAGCCAGGACACATGACCTGGCCACTGGAGCAGTTAATGGAGTTGGAAGAACAAGAGATGTATCTGGCTCCAGATGTAGCCACAGAGAGAAGGGGTGGCCACCTCGATCAGGAAGGGCAGCAACTAGAGGGAGAAGAGGGAATGGGAAAAAAGTCTGCAGACACAGCCAGGTGACCACCCTGCATAGGGCATGACCTTGACCACACAAGCCCTGGCCCTGCCCACCACAAGCAGGGAGTACCTGTCTGTCTTCTGTTACAAAGTGCAGACCCATCTGCACCCTGAGGATGGAGGAAGGAATGTGTCAGCAAATGAAACTCCACCCACATCAAGCCTGGATGCACCCAGGATGCAGGGTGACCCCACTGTCCAGCTGTCTCCACGTGCTGGTTGTGTTTTCACCTTAGTGACACCGCTTTTCCTGGTAGAGCAGGGCCACCAGGGACCAGTTTGTTCCAACACCCCTTGTTTCCTTTGCTTGACTGGCAGTTCCTCTCCCAACCCCCATCTCAAAGGCACTTCCAGGCCAGTCATAGAGAAAAGAGAATGTTTGCGGTCTGTAATGTAAGCAAATCTGTGACCTGGCTTCAGTAGCTGGTCTCCCTAGCCACAGACCAGCCATTCGCAGCCAGACATCAGGAGTCTAGAAATCTGTGTGATGCCATCTCCAAGGGGTGCAAGAAGCCAGGCTGAAAGTCTGCCCCAACATGATGAGGTCACAAGGAGCAGGAATATGGTCCTCCGCGTGCAATGAGATGATACCCTCCCTCCAGATGGAATAAGTGTATCCAGACCTTCTGTTCACAGCCCGAGGAGCATAACTGGGTTTCTTGCTCCTGGCACAAAATGATCCAGGCAAGGGGCAGACAGGCCCAAGGATCAGATGACAGAAGGCTCGCTCTGGCAGAGCTCAGGAAAGGGGGCCTGTCTGCCACTGCAGGAAGAGGGGAACATTCAGGAAGTCACAGGGCATGGTGTCATGCCCAGCGACTGTGGTGTGTTCAGGGTTAAGGAAGCCTCTGTGTGGACCAGAAAGCAGGAGCTGAGGCAGGCAAGAGACGGTCAAGCGGCAGAAGCAGAATGCCACTCTGAGGCTGCCTTCCGTGGAGAGCTGTTTTCAGAAGCTACCTCCCAGCTCCAGTGGCAGGGTCTGGCGATGGGGCTCAGTCAGCATAGTGCTTCTGTACCACAAAGGCCTGAGTTTAATCCTTACCACTCCCTAAACAGAGCACAGCACCTGCCTGGAATCCCAGCACTCAGAAGGTGGAGGCAGGAGGATCAAAAGGTCAAGGTCATCCTCAGCTAAGTAGGACGTGAAGCAATCTGGGCTACGTGAGACCCTGGTTAAAAATTAAAGCTAAAGCTGGGCATTGGTGGCACACACCGTTAATACCAGTATTTGGGAGGCAGAGACAGGCAGATCTCTGAATTCAAGACTAGCCTCATCTACGTAACTAGTTCTAGGACAACCAAGGCTACACAAAGAAACCCTGTCTCAAAAAACAAAATATTTTAAAGTTAAAATTTAAAAAGCCCCTGTGACTGGAGAGGGCTGCAGGTAGATATCTATGACAAAGCTGCTGGTGTCGTCTAGGTGAGAAATGGCCAGCTTGTGAGCTCAGCTAGACTGAGGGCGGCAGGTGACACTCAGGTGCCTGGATGACCTAAAAGACCCCCACACACAACAGTGTTGATAGGAGTAGGTAGCCTTTCAAGATGGTGAGACATAAGCCAGAGAGGATCAGGAGTCTCTGTCTCCTGGGCTAAACCTCTACTACTGTCCTGACCTACCCATACCAACTCATGATCCTGCCAAGGCCTCTGCCACGGTGTTGCTGGTCAGCAACAAGGTGACAGACTGAAATCTGATAACAAGATGACAAGCATGGGCTGGAGATGAAGCCAGAGAAGCCATGCTTCTCTCTGAAGCACCTTGAAAAAACTTGTCTCCTAGCAACGGGACCCCCAGGGCCACTCTGGCCTCTGAGCGTTGCTTCTGGCTCACTCAGTGGTCTTTGGAGAGAGTACTGCTAAGACCTGGAAGATCTTCATGTCCCCAAAGCCTCAGCCACTTAAACCTCGTGGATGTCCCAAGCCTTTCCTCTGACCAAGGCCAGTGCTGCAGCTGAGAAGCAATGAGGCCCTTGGGGTGGGGAGACTCGCAGAAAGGGGAAAGACAACCAGTCACCAAGATGGTCACGATGGAGGGGAGCAAGGGATGGCACGGGCGCTCGAAGACGAAGGCCACAGGAACCCAGGGTTGTGCCCAAGTCTGCAGGAGATAGCAATGTCAGAGGACCTGAATTCAAATGTAACCTTACACTCTAGTTTAGGCCTTGGTCAAGCAACTGTCCCACCCCTTGCTTTGTTTGCTTGTTTGTCAGGGAGCAACTAGCATCAAAGTCCACCATAGCAGGAAGGAGCAGAGGTCAAAGCTCCACCTACACCCTTCCAAGCCCCTGTTCTGCCACTGCCTGCTCCTGACTATGTCCCACCAAAGGTTATGGTTCCAGGGTGGCTAAGATCAGAGAAAGGCACACCATGGACCCAGGGAGACAAATGCAGATTATCCTGCTGGGTCCATACTCATCTGCCTACTTAGCTGTGTGAATTTAGAATTTAGACAAGATTCTTTTGGGGGGGGGGGGTTGAGACAAGGTTTCTCTGTCGCTTTGGAGCCTGTCCTGGAACTAGCTCTTGTAGACCAGGCTGGACTTGAACTCACAGAGATCCGCCTGCTTCTGCCTCCCGAGTGCTGGGATTAAAGTGTGCCACCACTGCCCAGCACAGACAAGATGCTTAACTTCTGTCTCCATTTCCTTGCCTATAAAATGAGAGTGGTAAAGTCCCCATCTCCAACAATTGCTTAGGATATGAACGAGCTGTCCGTGGCATCCTCTAGAAGGCACATGGGCATTGCAGATGCCATGATGAGAAACACTCATGACTCTTAAAGGAACAGAAACTGTAAGAGATGTGTGACAGTCATAGGCCTTGAAGGTCCACACCTCAATAGCCCCTGCTGGCCCTACAGCTGAGCCACCAGTGGCTCCACGCCCACTGAGGGTGGAAAAGACAGAAGACAGCTCCAGTTCTCCTTAACAGCCTGAAGAGTCTACCCTGGCCCACAGCCAGACAGGACCACCTCAGCCCCCGTTTTCCTGCGGTGCAGTGGAGAGCAGAGGACTAGCATGTGGTACTTGTCAGTGGGCTGCTCCAAGATGTCACTCTGTCCTCCCAGCATCCCAGAACTGTCTCCTCTGTCCTCAGCCTCAGGAAGTCTGTGAGTGGTCTCCAAGGCAACAGGGCATCAGAACAGCAGAGAGAATGTTGAAGATGCTCACATAGTCAGAGGGTGGAGGAAGCCCACAGATCGATACCTACCCCACAAGGCAAGCAAGGGCCTGCCTGCATCCACTGCCCCCTGCCTGCAGCCAGGTAGTCACCAGGCACCCACCCTGACAGAATCCATCTTCTGGGAGCTTCAAACCCTCCAGTCAGGTTGCTGATCGTCAACTTGAGGCACAGAGCAAAGCAGCTCCAGGCCTTGCTTTTCATCGGGTGTTGACCAGAACACCCAATGGGGAGGCAGCAGAAGGATAGGTTGAATTCAGAGGGTTTTCAGAGCTACAGATCCTGGGGGGAGGGGGTAGCTAACCACAGGCCCAGGTAAACCCTGGCATGCAAGCCCAGTTCTCCTCCCAAGACTGTAGCAGATATTGCTAATAAACAGAAGCATGAGCCAATGACACACGGGACAAAGGACAGGAGCCTGAAAGTGGCAGCTGTAACAGTATGGACCTCAGGCTATTACATGCCACAGAGGCCAACTCCTTAACTGTGCACCTTAGACTGATTGTGCCCCTTCAAATGTCACACTGACCCCGTTTCCTCAAACCCACACAGTATTCCCAAAGAAGAGATCACACAGCATGCAGCAAGAAGGTAGGGCACCCTGGCTATGCTGCTGGCCTGAGCTCAAACCCGTGGCCTGTAGCGGGGAGACAATGAGTCCATCTCAGATATTAATTTGGGCAGCTGGTGCCAGCTATGACCTCCCCATGACAACTCTGCTTGAATCTTCAGTTTACAGTTGAGGACACCAGCCCAGAAAAGTGATGCCCGTGAGTACATCTGTAAGGACAGGCAGAGGACAGTCCAGGTCATCCCTCCACCACCCATGCTGCGCATTACTGCTCTCCCTGCGTGGCTAAGTAGGCACAGCTGTTCACACCAGGCCTGTTCACAGCAGACGTGGGTTGTTGTTGTTGGTTTGGTTTGGTTTGGCTTTTGTGGCAGCCAGCAGCAATGTCCAGTGTGTTTCAGTACTGCCACTACTTAACAACATCACACTGAAACTCGATACTGGACAAGCCCTGTCAGGTTCGCACATGGACTCTTTGCTGACCACTCCCAGGAGGACCCCGCCGAGTCAAGCCCACTTGAAGCCTCCTGTGCAGTTGCGGACAGACATCGGGCGAGGCTGGACGAAAGCTGGACATGACACGTCAAGAGCTCTTGTCCACAGCCCAGCTGGACTTCGAGTGGTTCAGAGACCCCCCACAGCAGTATCCCCACAGAGAGGCAGCAGCTGCCTGGCTACATGTCACAGCATGTCAGTTGCCAAAGCCCATCCTGAAGAAGACCCAGGTGCCCCCAGATCCAAGGGGAGGGAGGGCATTTGGCCAGTTTTGCTCATCATTGTGGCCGAACACCTGACAGAAGCAACTTGGGGAGGCTGAGGTGGTACAGTCCTTCCTAACAGGCTTGTCAACGTTCATGGTGGCCAGAGCATGCCACAGCCTTCATCACAGCAGGAGGTGGAAATTGGAGCGTACTCAGGCAAGAGCCGGGGCTAGGCCTCAAGACCTACCCTCTCCCACCAACCCGCTTTTCCCAGAAAAGGCCCCACCTTCCACAGGTTTTACAGCCTGCAGAAACAGGGTCACTTGTTGGAGACCAAAGTGGAAGCAGGCCTGAGGGATCTCCAACTCCACAGTGTCAGGAAGTTGAACCGTCCCTCTCGGAGGCAAGAGTGTTGCAGTCCCAGGCCATAGAAAGAGGTTATGATTCAGACAATCTTGGGAAAGTACAGGCCACACACAGTGCTAAAACCAGATCTGACCTGCTAAGAGAAATGACACAGAAATTTCACTGTGCCTTGTTTCTCTGCTTGCATCCCCATTAATCACCTGTCTGCTGTCATTAAGCTGCCCTGCCTGAGCTCCTGGCAATAAAGCCCTGGTGTTTGATCACATCTCACAGGGTGGCTTGCGTGGGGCCCAGCTCCTCAATGGGGATGAATGAGGACAGGGAAGACATGGCTGAAGCGGGGGCAGAGCTAGGACCTCTCAACTGGCTGCCGGTTACCTCAAGAAGCTTTGTAAAGGCCCAAGACCAGTGTCTGCCAGAAGAATTAAAACAGAAGGTCTGAGCCCTGAAATGTATCTGACTGGAAAGCTCAGTTGTTGTCCCCGAGTCCCCAGAGACATCCAGGGCTAATGCTGACATTCTCTCTTGTGGGGATCCCTACATCATCTCCACCACCACCTTAGGCTATGTGACTGATTTAACTGCACCCTTTTCACCTAAGGGAGAACCCCTCTGCATCCCCAAAGACACCACCGAGCCAAGGAAGCCATACTGATCATTTCCTGTCTCTCTTAGCTTTTTTGGTCACCATTAGATGACCAGCTCTGCTCTGTCACATGCTCCACCATGACATCAGTGACCTCAGGCTGACACCTCTGAAACTGTGAACCAAATAAGCCTTTTCTCCTTCTAAGTCGACTTTTTTAGGTATTTTGTCACAGCCGTAGGGAAGCTGACAAACACAGGAGGGTATTTACTGGGTGAAATAAAGTTCATTAAAAGTTTGGCAGGTAATAAAGGTCATTATATCACCTCCAACCGAGCGTGACTCATCAGGGGCCTGAAGCTGCCCTTCCCACCACAAGGTCTCCCAGCCTGGTGCCCTTCTCTTCCTCTGGAGGCCACACTTAGGGGGACAGACTTCTGCTTCCTCCTCTACAGGCTCCTTCAGGGCTCACACTGCTGAGGCTAAACAATCACAGAGTCTTCCCCACCAGAGTCAAAGGTTCTTGCCTCCCACCTCAATGTTGTGGGGCAACCTTATCCCACTTAGAAATACCCAGAACTGTCTTTTCCAGACAAAAGAACCATGGTTCTCAAAGGAAGGCGTGTTCCATAGACAGAGGAGCTGTTGGGCTTCCCCACTGCCCACCGTAGAAGACATGCGTTTCTACACATTGAAACGATGGCACCGCACTCAGTTCTAGACAATATCAAGCGGGCGCTTTTGCTGAGCTCAAACGGAAAAAGCATAACAACAAGGTTGTTCAAATATTCTTGAAGGTATAAAATTGCCTGACAGAGAGTGGAGGCTCACTAAGGTGGGGTTCCCAGGGTACTGGCAATGGAGCAAACAGTAAAGAGACTGGCATAGGTTCTTAGTGGTATTTGCAATTCCATCGGAAATGGCAGAAAGGGCCAGACTTGGTGATATAATACATACACCTGTAGTTCCAGCACTCAGAAGCTGAGGCTGGAGGATTGCTGTGAGTTCTAGCCCAGTCCGGGCTATCCTGAGCTACAGAGCTAAATTCCATCTCAAAAAACAAAACCTAACAAAATTCGTGTGTGTACCTAACAAAAGAACCAGCCCACAGTTCTCAGTCCATGAAAGCAGGTACTTAGGGGTGAGGCAGGTGTTTTATGTTTTGAAAGGAAATAACACAATTAGCTTGAAGGAGTTTGTACTTTAGCTTTAAATGGCAATGTTCATTTAAACGGCATTGCATCTTCGCAAAGCTGGGGTGTTGGAGATTGCTGTGGTTATTGTGTGAAAATCAATACGAACAAGAAAGGAAAGCAGCCACGTCCAGCTTGATCCGAGGCTTGACAGGCTGTGTGGTGTCTGTGGCGATTAAGTTGTTATGGCATAAATACTTATTTTAAAAATAGTAAATCCACTGGAAATGGTCCTAAGAGAAAACATCAAACAAAGCGACATCTGTTCATGAAAACTTAGATGTGTAAGAATGTGGGATATAGTGAGTCCCCTCTACCTCTGCCTCAAACATTGATGCAGATGCCAGCCCTGATGCCTGCATCCTAGGCACAGGGACGCTGACTAGGCCAGCTCATGGGGTAAGCCTTTCTTCCCAGGGGACTTTCAGAATTTCCCATTCTGTCCCCAGATCTCTGTTGCTGGGACCAAGCTCCAGATAAGGGAAGCCAGGAAGTAGAAGTTACCCTTTACCAAGCAAGTCACAAAAACTAAATGATCAAATTGCAAGAATAGGGGCCCAGAGTCCAAAGTTCCCATAATACAGTATCCAAATTTTAAAGTTTCCAGTAAAAATTATAAGGCTTGTAAAGAAGCATAATCTTTGGCTTTTTAAATCAAGCAATCTAAACTGTGAGAGCCAGCAAAAGAAGGAATTAACAAAAAATAACATTAAAGCAACCATCTCTAGGGTCACAGAACAAAAGGAATGTGTACCTAAGGAAATATAGAAAGGTGTGGTGAGATCAGTGTATCAAACAGAGAATACCAATAAAGAAATAAAAGATGTTTGGGCTGGGTCTCAGGTTGCTCTCAAACTTGTGATCCTCCTGCCTTGGAGAACTGAGATTACAGATGTGCACCATGCCCATTGGGCAGTAGTTCCTTCCACATTCAAGCATTCTTTCCTGGAGAAGGGAAAGAGGCTCATAAAACATAGGAAATAACTTACATAATTTGCATAAATTACAAGGCCCAGGACGTTCCTAAAACTTACAGGATTCACAAGATTGACTGAGTTTAATTCCCACATAATGGAAGGAGAGAAGTGACACCTGCAAGGTGTCTTCTGACCCCCACACATGCTGTTGTATGTGCACATATACACAATAAAGAAATGTAATAAAAAAAATTTTTAAAGGAACATAATTTATGTAGCATATCTGTTGACAGCACAGAAAGTGTATATAAACAGACATTGAGCTACATGGCCAATGGTGACATTATAGTAATCACAACTTTCCCTAGGTTTGTCACAGAAACACATATAATATAAGAAACAAAGTATCTTTTAAAAAAAAAGGAGAGAGGGAGCTAATTGGGAGCAATGTTCCCTATGACAATATAGTCAAGCCAGTCCAGGTCTGACGATGATCTGAGCAGTAAGATGTATATAATAAGCTGGACCTGCTGGTGCAAGCCTTTAGACCTAGAAGGCTGAGAAGCCTTGAAACTGCAGGTGGCTGCGGCAGGAGGATCACAAGCTCAAAGCCACCTGGGCTACAGTGTGAGTCCAAGAACAGCCTGGGAAAGTTAGTAAGACCCTGTCTCAAAGTAAACGACAAAAACAGCAGGGGATGGTAGCTCAGTGGAGGAGCACTTACTTGGTATATGCTTGCCATATGCTTGGCCTTTGATTCAACCCCTAGGAAAATATTTATACGGTTAAAAACAAAAAATAACTACAAAAATACCTTTCGCATGACTAAAACTGAACACAGAAACTAAGACATACAGGATGCAGCCGAAACAGAAGTGCAAGGGAACTGGACAGCTGCCACACCTGTGTAACAAGAAGGGGATCACAAATGAAGTCTTTGTTGTTTCTTGAGACAGAGTCTCATAATATAGCCCAGGTTGACCTGGTACTGACAGCAATCCTCCTGCCTCTAAGTGCTAGGATTTTGAGCAGGTGCCTTATACCCAGCTCTCAAAGCAATAATCTAATGTTCCTCCTAAGACTCTGGAAAGAGAAAAGCAAACTAAGGCTGAAGCCCTCACAAGGACGAGAACAGTAAAGGCTGGACTAGGAATTAATGAAACAAAGAACACAAAACCCGTAGAGAACAAAGAGTGAAGCCCAAAGCTAGTTCTTTGAGCAACAAAATTGACAAAATTTTACCTAAATTGTTTGAGAACAAAAGAGAGGATTCAAACTATTCGAGACAGAAATAAAAGAAGTAACATTACTAATACCCTGAGAAAAATAAAGATTATAAAGAAATGTTATGCCATTACTATATGGAAAAAATAGATAAATTACAAGAAATATATGCATACACACACACACACACACACACACACACACACACACTACCAGGACTAATTTATAAATAAATAAACAAGCAGACTAGATTAATTAATTGCCAAAGCAGTCTACAAAGCAAAGGCTATGTCCAAATTATAGCAGGCTTTCTCATTCCACCAGCCCCCAAATCATGACCCAGAGACTTACTATTAGTTATGAATGCTCAGCCTTATCTTATGCTTGTCCACTAGTTCTTATAACTTAATTTAACCTGTTTCTCCTCCTCTACATTTTGTCTTGGGACCTTTTACCTTTCTTTCATTCTGCGTGTCCTGTTTTCCTGCTTCCTTCATGTCTGGCTGGCTGACTCCTGGATCTCCCTGGCATCTCTTCTCTTTCTTCCCCCAGCCTAAATTTCTAAATTTCCTACCTGCTGGCCCCTGGCTAGTAGGGTCTGGCTGGCTTGCTGGGCTCCCCTTACTCTTTGCCCACCAGCCCCATCTATCTCTCCCCTGCCTAGCTATTGGCCATTCAGCTTTTATTAGACCAATCAGGTGCCTTAGGCAGGCAAGGTGAAACAGTAACACATCTTTACACAGTTAAACAAATGCAGTCAAGCGGTGGTGGTGCACGCCTTTAATCCCAGCACACAGGAGGCAGAGCCGGGTGGATCTCTGTGAGTTTGAGGCCAGCCTGGGCTACAGAGTGAGTTCCAGAACAGGCTCCAAAGCTACGCAGAGAAGGCTTGTCTCAGAAAAGAAAGAAAAGAAAAAAGAAAACAAACGCAGCACATCTTTACATAGTTAACTTATTTTGCAACACAAAGAAATGCAACACATCTTTATATAGCTAGACAAATATTCTATTCCACAACATCAAATAGCTTTACAACTGCCAGTAGCTGAAGAGGAAAAGACCTCAAGGTGACAGGAGAGGAGGTGGAACCTCATACTGCGTATGGGGCCAGCATTAGCTGGGTGAGATGCAAACGGCGCAGGAATTACAAGTCAGGTGTGGAGGCACACACTTGCAATCCCAGAACCCAGGAAACAGAAGTGGAAAGTTCAAGAGCCCAAGGATAGCCTTGGCTACACAAGACTCTGTCTCAAACAAACAAAAATTTTAAAATGACAGACATATCTGTAATGATCAAGAATTCAGAAATCCTCGAGAAAATAGCAGTAAACCAGATCCAAGCATGAGCAAAATAAATTATATACCATGACAAAGGTAGATTTGTTCCAGGAATGCAAGGTGGGCTCAAATATATGAAAATCAATTAAACTGACGTAGCAGAGAAATAACATGTAGCTGACGTAACATTATGCCCATTGGGTGTAAGGTTTAAGTGTTTTCTCCCTAAGACTACAAAGACAAGGAGATCCATTCTCTTATCCAATATTATCCTAATGACTATAACTGGGGCAATGTAACAGGAAAAGGGACTAGAGATACCTATATATGAAAGGAATAGGTGAAGCTAGTCAATATTCTTACCCTAGAAAATCCTGAGAAGGGACTGGAGAGATGCCTCAGAGGTTAAGAGCATTGCCTGCTCTTCCAAAGGTCCTGAGTTCAATTCCCAGCAACTACGTGGTGGCTCACAACCATCTGTAATGGGGTCTGGTGCCCTCTTCTGGCCTGCAGGCATACACACAGACAGAATATTGTATACATAATAGATAAATAAATATTTAAAAAAAGAAAGAAAATCCTGAGAATTCCACAAAAATAAATAAATAAATAAATAACACAAAATTATATAACCAGTATATGAGCTAAGCAACATTGCAAGATCACTATACAAAGCTCAATTATATCATTATACATTTTCAGTGAGCAATTTAAAAATTAAATTAAGAAAACAATTCTGAAAGCCAGGAGTGGTGGCATGCGCCTGTTCTCCCAGGATTCAAAAGGCCGAGACAGGAGGATTGTTATGCATTTGAGGCCAGTCTGTGCTGCCAAGCAAGTTCTTATCTAAAAAATAAAAAGAAGACAAAGGAGATAATCGTATTCATGACAGAATCAAAAGAATAAACTTAGCAGAAGGCTTTAAAAGTCTGGACACTACAAAATATAATTTAAAGAACATTTGAAAGATCTAAATGAGAGATCACCCATGCTTGTGGATTGGGGTGTATTGCAGAGAGAATGTGAATTCTCTCCAAGGGACCCACACACCCACACACTCTCCAGTGGAGTCCCACTCAGCCTTCTTGTAGGACTGAGGAGCTGGTGCCAAAATTCACACGGAATTACAAGATAGGGATGACCAAATAGCACAGGAAGAAGGAAGCGAGAAGAGTCAACCTTGGTCTCCAAGTTTGTGAAGAAGTAAGAAAATAATGCAGATAAGAGACTAAAATGAAGAGGCAGAAAGAAGCACGTGAGAGAGCCAGTTCGGGTAGCTAAGGCGGTTTGTCTCTGAAAAGTTTGAGAAAATGAAAACAGGGAAGAAGAGGGGCAGATGCAGAGGCTGGAGAGGTGGCTCAGTGACTTTGAATGCTAGCTGCTCTTGCAGAGACCTGAGTTTGGTACTCCGCACCCATATTAGGTGGCTCATAGCCACTTGTAGGTACAGTTATTGGGGATCCAATGACCTCTTCTGTTCTCCAAGGTCACCTTCACACACACACACACACACACACACACACACAAAATCAATCAATCAATCAATCAAAAATAAAAGTAAATCTTTCTTAAAGAGAAAGAGGAAAGCCAAGTATGGTTACACACATCTGTCATGTAGCACTTGGGAGGTGGAGACAGAAAGATCAGGAGATAAAGGCTAGCCTGAGCTACTCGTGGCCTTGTCTTAGAACACCAAAGAGAACACCATTACAGATTCTGTCTACAGTAAAAACTTAAGACACTGAATAAATTTTTATGCCTACATATCTGAAAATTTCTATGAAATGAAAGGACAACTTACCATATCTGGCACAAGAAGAAATATAGACTATTAAAGGTTTCATAACTTTCAAAGAAACTATTACAGAAACTAAAATCATAATTTAACATCTTTTCACAAAGGAAACTCGAGATTCGGGTGGCTTCACCAGCAAATTAGAAATTTGACTTAGAGAAGAGAAAGGGGACGCTTCACAAATTGCTTTATGAGGCTAGACTATACTTGATACCAGAATCCAATAAAGACATTATGAGAAAGGAAATATCACTTGAAAAAAATAAATGGAAAAATCCCGAATTAAATATTACCCAATTGAATCCAATAAATTTAATCTAAATGAATACGATCTGATCATGTTGATTCAAGTTTATTCAAAAAAAAAATAAAGCTTGTCTCCACATCTGGAAATCATGACATTAACGGAATGAGGTAGAAAACATAGCCCCTCGTCAGAGATGTCTAGTTTAACACACCTTTAGGCCATATATTTGGTGTGTGTGGTGAAGGGTATATATGTACATATTCGTGTAGGGAAGAAGTAGGTGAACATGCGTGTGGAGGGGTAAACATGAGGGGTCTTTCTCAATCACTCTCCACCATTACTTTAGGCAAGGACTCTCCATGTACTTCCAGCTCATGGATTCCTCTGTCCTAGCTGGCTAGTAAGTCCCATGGATCCCCATGCCTGGCCACCTCCTCAGGACTGGTATTCAGATGGGTGTGTCCTACCACACCTGGCTTTCACATGGACCTTAGGGAACCGAACCTGGGTCCTAGTGCAGGGACTGCAAGCATTTTACCAACTGTGTCTCATTCCAGCCCTTCCAAGACATAGTTTCAACTTTTAGTGTTTTTCTTAAACATTAGGCGCTTCCCTCAATCCCTAGGCAGGACCTAATGTAGTTCAGGCTGACCTCAACTCACTACATAGCTGAGGATGGCCTTGAACCTTCAACCTTCCTGCCTCCACTTCCCTAGTGCTGAGATTACAGATGCGGATGTCACGCCCAGTTTTTGCAGTGCCAGAGTCTGAACCCAGGGCTTCATCATGCTGGACAGGAGCTCAGCAAATGGTTGATAGCTCCAGACCACTAGGATCTTTCACATCTTTCACATCTTATTTTCAACTTTCCCCCAGCCTTGCTATTACATATTCCTTTACATTAGGATATATTGCTTTCCCTTTCATATTTCGATCTTGGTTCCACCTGGACTGATCAGTTTTGTGTAGAAGGAAGCTGGATTTCTTTTTGATAGAGTCTTACTATGCTGACCTGGACCAGCAGGTTGTTCTTCAGTGACGGGGTGCTAAGTGGGAGGACTAGGGATGGAAAAATAGAGAAGACAGGAACGTTTAGACCAGGAGGTCTTGCACAAGCTGATGAATTATGCCAAGGGAGTTTGTTAAGAAATACAGCATCTTTATATACAGTTTTTAGGAGAGAAACGGGACAAAGTCAACAGAAAACTGCAATGGGATGAGGTCAGTAGGAAGCTAATCAAGCTATGTTGCACAAGGTGCACACAGGCCTCCTCAAGTGTGTCAGAGACCCAGCACACAGCGGCTTTGGGACTGATAACTTCTGTCTCTTTAGTGAGGAAACCCAAGTTCCTGGAACCAAAGCCTTAACTCCTTTGAGGATCTGGCCCCAGCCCCAACCCTGACCTTGCTAAGTCTGCCCCTGGGTAAGGACACAGATTGGGTCCTTCTGTCCTTTCATTAGGGCCTCTGAGAAGGCCTTGGGTCAGTCTAGCTCTGGACACGGAGCCAGAACTTGGCTTGGAACTTGCTATGTAGACCAGGCTAGCCTTGAACTCACAGAGAATCACTTGTCTCTGCCTTCTGAGTGGTAGGCTCAAAGGTGTGTGCCGCCATGCCTAAAATAAAACAAAAAAAATAGAATTTTTTTATTCCTAGGTCTTTGACGTTAATTTAAGCTGGTATAAATAGAATCTTTCAAACATTTTGCCTTGTGTTTGTCTTGCTGTTCAGATGTCCATTTTTGTCTTTGACCAGGGACTCAAGTGAACCATCTTCTTCACAGGCCCCCTGACCTGATCAGCCATTGCAATGCAACCCACAGATAATCACAGCTTTAGTGGCTTTCTATTCTTTACATCTTCCTTTTTCTTGTCAAGAAATGCAATATGGAACCTCTCATTAAAGGCCAGGTAGAGGTGGCGACCATCAGTAAGCCTGAGGCCAGCGAGCAGGCTCATTAGCCAGTCAGCCTAGCCAAACTGGTGATGTCCAGGTCACTACACCACACATAGAGACATATGAAAATAAAGAATTTTAAAAATATATTTGGAGTTCACACTCCATGTAGACAATCCATTATGCAGAATATATATTGGAATTTTAAAATCAATTCTTTTTAAGAAAAGTTAAACTAAATTGAAAATGAGAAAGTCTATATATCCAAGAACAGCAATAGGTGGAGCACAGCATGGGAAAAGGTACCAGCAACATAAGTAACAGATAATCTTGCTAGTAGCATAGGATTGTATACTAGAGATGCTAACATTAATAATTACACAGTAATGTGTATGACAGATAAAGGCTTGTGTCTATAGAATGCATAGAACTCCACTAAGAGAAAACACAGGAACAGTGAGACCTGAGCAGGAACACCACCAAAGACGTTTCCCAAATGGCCAGTAAATGCAGAAGCTGTGAAGACCCTACAGTAACCATAGGTATTCAAGGACAAGCCACAGTGAAGGATCTTCACACACCCATGTGAATGGTAAAATCAAAATACAGGACAGTAGCAGGTGTCAGCAATGATAGTTTGGGAGAGCTGTGTCTCCTCATCTAAAGGTAAGTCCTGTGTTGACAATTCCACTGCAGTTCTGTTCCTCACACGCTCAGAGCACCACGGGCCCTGCCTCCAGGATAGGCTTATTACAGGCTCTGGGCCCACCCACAGGGAAGCAGAAATACAAGATTTATCTGGGTTAGTCCTTCAGCAAAGAACCCAAGAAAACTCTAGTTCCACACAGCAGAAGTCCTGGTCTCACTAATGGAAAGCTACTTCTGATTCCAAGCAGATAGGAGACAGACTGAATGCCTATTTGGTTTGTTTTATTGTTGTTGTTGTTGTTTTGGGTTTTGATTTTGTTTTTTCTCTCCCTTTTGTTTATTTGTTTTTGAGACAAGATCTTGCATTGCCCAGGCTGGCCTTGAACTTGTTACAGCACCAGAACAACCTTGAACTCTAATCCCTCCTGCCTCCAACTCCCAAATTGCTGGGATTACAAGTCTGCAGTACACCATTCACTTACGTATACTTTAAGGCAAAATTAAACAATGATGTTTATAACTTAGCACAGTGACAGGGAAGCTCTGACCACCAGAATAAATGCCAGGAGATGAGGGCTGCTGGGCTTCTGTTGGGGGCTCAGGGTCAAGTTGTGCTTCAGTGTGTGTGTGTGTGTGTGTGTGTGTGTGTGTGTGTGTGTGTATGTGTGTGTGTGATATGGGAGGGTCTTCTGTTTGAGTTGATTTCATTGGTTAATAAACTGCCTATCTCATTTGATAGGCCGGCCCTTCGGTGGGTGGAGTAGACAGAACAGAATGCTGGGAAGTTAGTCAGACTGCCGTGCCTCTCCTCAGGCAGACAAATGCGATAAAGCTCTGGCCCAAGATGGACTTATGATAGAATCTTCCCAGTAAAGCACCACTTCGTGGTGCTACACAGATTATTAGATATGGGTTAATCAAGATGTGAGTAAGAGGCTGAAACTAATGGGTCAGGCAGTGTTTAAATGAATACAGTTTGTGTGTTGTTAATTTGGGGCATAAGCAAGCCAGGCAGCAGGGATCCGGGCGGCAGGAACGCTGCCCGCAGCTCATCACTACGTGTGTGTGTGTGTGTGTGTGTGTGTGTGTGTGTGTGTGTACAGACTTTCTTTTCTTTTTTTAATGTGTAGGAGGCTTTTTCCTCCCTGTGTCTGGGTGCCACATGCAAGCCTGGTGCCTGAGGAGTTCAGAAGAGGGCACTGGGTCCCTGGAACTAGACGGTTACTAATGGTTGTGAACCACCATGTGGGCACTGGGAACTGAATCCAGGTCCTTTGCAAGAGTGACAAGTGCTCCTAACATCTGGGCCACCACTCCAGGCCTCTTCTTCTTTCTCTTTGCTTCCCAGAAACTATGACATGAGCAGCTCCCTCTGCCACATGCTTCTCCCGTGACGCCCCGCCCCATCAGATCCAAAGCAACAAGACCAGCTAGCGGTAGACTGAGGCTTCCTAAACCGTGAGCCAAAACAAGCCTTTCTTCTTTGAAATTGTTTTTTAATTAGTTTTACTTTTATTTGTGTTCATGTATGTACTACAGCACATGTGTGGAGGTCGGAGGACAGCTCGATTCTTCCCTTCCACCATGCGGGTTCCAGGAGTCAAATTCAGGCACCAGGCTTGACAGCAAGTGCCGTCATCCACTACGCCATCTTACCAGCCCCACCTTTCCTGCTTTGCAGCTGATTGTTTCACGTATTCTATCCAAGTGATGCAACACTATTTATACAGCTTCAACATTTTCATAGTCACTTGAATGTTTTTTTTTTCCTTGAGACAAGGTCTTGTGTAGCCCAAGCTGGCCTTGAACTCCCTGTGTAGCTGAGGATGGACTGGAGCTCCTGACTTTTTCTCTACTCCACCTCCAGAGTTCTGGGACCACAGATGTCCGACCCCATGCCTGGCCATATCCACTTGATTGTTACCCTTGCGCCGTTACTCTGGACAGCAGCCCTACACTCTTAAAAAGTGTCACACAAACACTAAAATGCTGAGACAGCAGCAGGCAGTTTGTCCTCTTTCAGTGAAACAAGCCTAAGTTTGGGCACAAGACTAAGGGCAGAGGGCGAGGGCGGTGCAGAGAGCAGGCACTGGGCCTGTCTGCCTGTCTGGCCTCTGTTCTACACAGTAGCTCAGCACAGGGCGCAAACTGCAGTTTTGTAAATTGATTTCATTCCCAATGCACCAGGGAGCCTGTCACACAAAGAAACCCCAGAGCAAATTCATTTATTAATTGATTCAGCAAATATTTATCGAGTGCCTGTTTTATTCACAGAGCTGTGAACCCCTTTGGAACCGAAGAATTTATGTTGCAGAGTGAGTGACTTCCCTCTCTTTGGCCGTGGAGGCCTGTGAGTCCAGATACTGACCCCTTTTAAACCGTGTTTGCTGCTTTCTTCTTCCTGTTTCAAAGGCGATACATGGGCACTACGGAGTGTTTAGAAAGGAGGGAAAAAACAAAGCCGAGAAAATAAAATCAGTGTATCTAGGAGCCACATTGTTTACCGGTGTGTATTCATATGTATGTGTACACACGCGTGTATGTGTGGTTATGAGCATGCACAGGCCAGAGGCTAATGCTGACTCTCTTCCTCTATTGCTTTCTACAGTATTGTTTTTGAGTCTCACTCAGTCAACAAAGTGCTTGCTAAGATAGTTTATTTCAGTACAAGTGGAGTGATGGTGTGTGTGTGTGTGTGTGTGTGTGTGTGTGTGTGTGCTGAGTGCCTATGGTCAGAGCACTGGGATTGCAGACACAGGAGGATCCCTGGGGCTAGAAGTATTGGTGAGCAATAGGTTCAGTAAGAGACCTTGTCTCAAAAACTAAGGTGGAATGCAACAGAAAACATCTGATAGCAACTTCTGGCCTCCACAAGTGCACATACACACACCAAATAAATGAATAATTTTTAAAACTAGTCACGAAAGGACAAGTGTTATATGATTCCACAAGTGTGTGGTCCCTAGAGACTTGGATTCAAAGAAAGTAGCATGGCGAGTGCCAGGGCCTGGGAGACTATGGAGCTAGTGCTTAAGGGGGACAGAGCATCGGTTTAGGAAGAGGAAGTTGCTGCAGGGCACTGTGTGCTTCACGCTGCTGAGCTGTGCGGTTAAAAAGGTTAGCCAGAGTCAGGCAGTAGTGGCGCATGCTCTTAATCCTAGCACTCAGGAGGAGACGCAGGCTGACCTGTTCAAGGTCAGTCTGGTGTACAGGACAGCCTGGTCTACGATGCGAGTTCTAAGGCAGCCACGGTTACACAGAGAAACCCTGTCTGGGAAAAACATAACTTCCCTACAAAAAAAAAAGTTAAACAGAAATTGTAATGGGAATCTCATCACACTTTGAAAGATTTTATTAATTTATTTTACAAACACCTCATATTGAAATCAGTTTTTTTTTTTTTCTTGCAAATAGTGTTGTTCCCAGATGAGGACTTTGGTTAGCCTTGAAAATGATTTCAATCCTTAACAGCCCATCCTCTGGACTCAGGTGCACTGTTGGCAGCTGATTCCCCTGTCAGTCTTGCCTTGCCCCTCCCCCACAAATGAGGTGGGCAAACAGCAAAGGTTGAAGAAATGGTAACGGTTAATGACCTCAGGAGAGTGAAGACTCAACAGAGGAACAGAAGATGTAGCTCTGGGTGGGATCGTGAACAAGAGAGGTTACCAGCTGTGTTATAGCTCTGAGTTTAGGAGAAGCCCATGGCCGACAAGAGTAAAAGCAGAGAGAGCCAGCCTCAAAGGCTGGCCCACGTTCCCATCGTGAAGCAAGAGAAGCCTCTGGGGTAGCAGGAAGAACCAACCTCTGACAAGTGGTCCAGAGAGTCTGACTCCAAGGATACTGTGGATGGGGTTTATATAGATCCCGGTGAGCCTTGATTGGCTGGATGTATACAAGTGAGAAAGAATAAGGACCAATCATGGGAGAGTTTGCTAAAACTGTGGCAAGTCCTCAGTCCCAGGGGCTGTGTGTAGCAGAAGAGAGAAAAGCTGGGGGCAGGGTGGAGCCAAGCCTGAGGTGGTTGCTCTTCCAGATGCTGCTCTGATCGTAGCTGCAATCCCTCCTCGGCCATTGGCGTCTGGTCTGAGGACAGTGGTCTGCAGTGAGCTAATCATTGTAGAAGTGACTCGACCTCACCGTGGGCTCCCTGACAAAGGCCGTCCCCCAATTCACACAGCTGATGGCATGTCAAACCCAACCTGAATTTCAGCACCCCCTATGGCCTGTACTGCCTCCAGAGAAACTTCAAGTTCCCTCTGGGAATAGGGATGCTGCTCTGAACCCTGTTATCACTGCCTTGGGCACAGAGAATGCTGAAGACTGGGAGCATAGGGAGGATCCCCCTGAACTGCTGCCCCCTGACCACCTGTCAGAGCTGGCTGCACTTACAGTATTGAAAAGATTGCTCAAGGGTCTTCCACAGCATTCTAATGTAACATAGCCTTCCCTTGTATGAACACAAAGAAAGATAATTTAAGCCCCCCACCTCGTGGTTGTTTTAAACTTTTTTCTATTCTAATTGTCCCTACGGGGAACATACGCATAGCTAAATCTTTACTCGCTTAATTACTACCTTGGAATAAATTACTAGATCTGGAATTGATGGTTCAAAAGACACAAGCGTGTAAAGGCTTTTGATACATATTGCCAAATTGACCTAGCAAAAATGTACTAAAGCCTGCCCTCATACTTACAGCAAGGGCCATGCCCCCTTCCCTGCATACCTCCCAGCACACACACACACACACACACACACACACACACTCAGCTTAGCTCGTGCTTTTCCTCATCTGCCAATCAAACAGTTGTTGTTTTTGAGCACCTTATGGTTGTGCTAGGAATGTTCTGGGTTTATTAGCCACTCATGGTTTCAAGTCTTTTGTCAGAGTTCTTTGTCTGTCTTCCTGTGGAGGGGGCCTCCTCTCCTCTCCATAATGGCCTACAGAGAACTGAGAAGTACCTGCCTTCCTGAAGCGGGTCCCAGCTGCAATTCGTACCCTCTCTGGTTGCTATGCAGATGTGCCAGTGGAGGGGACCAGTCACCATGGCCACAGATGCCCGGGTCTCCACGAGGAGCTAGCGGGGAGAGGTTGCCATGGTGATGCTACCCAAGCGGGGCCTGGCTCCCCGCCCACCATGCAAGGCTTTGAGGGCTGTAGGGAGGAAGCAGGGGGTTCCATAGCCATGGGTCCACAGCGCCCAGCCTGAGGAGCCAGCAGCTTAGACTATTCCATCCCTGAACATGGAGATGCATGATAAGATGAAAGATAAAGCTGCTCATCCCCAAACTTAAAAGTCATGTCCCTCGGCCAGACAGGAGAGTCCTCAAGGCGCTAAATGAACACTTTGTGAATAAAATTGGGATTATCTTGAGCCTGGCGCAGTCACAGTGCTGTGAGGTTGTGTTTAAAGGGCTGGCTTGTTAGAGTAACATTCAAAATACACACCAGTTCTTTAACGCTGGGCACGTGCCTTTGAGCTGTAGTCTCCAGGATTCTCAAAAACAATGACCGGGAAGTGTCAGGTCTCTTGGAGACAACCTGCCCCGCATTTTACAGATGAGCTGTGTACCCCAAAATCCAGATGATGAATTTCTGCCCCTCATAATTATAGGGTGAGCCAGCACTTAGAGATAGCCTCTAAGGGGATAATTAAAGCGAAAGTGTGGCTTTCGGGTGGTCCTAAGCCACTGGCTGGTGTCCTCATGAAGAGGTGAGGACAGAGACACACATGTCAGGAACCCACATGGAAAGATGGTGTAAACCAGGCAAGAAAGTTGGCCTCAGAAGAAAACAACAATGGCTGGTCCCCCTCCATCCACTTCCCAAAAAACACTCTGAGCTGCCCCCAGGATGTGGACTACAGCCCACTGCTTTGCTTATTTCTTTGGGGAAACTGAGGTAGCTCTATTCCACCTCCAGGGGGGAAGCTGAAAGGAAGATGTCACCAGCTCTGGCTATCTTCGGCAGGCCTTACTTAGCTCTTTCTGCCTGAGGTTAGGGATATTTATATCATATTGTATTCATCATGTATTCATGCCATGATCTCACTCAGATTCCCCGGATGCCTCCCTTGCACCAGGCATTGGGAAAGGTGCTGGGACGACAGAGGGTGCAGCGCATACCAGTGCCCACCCTCACTGCAGGTTACTCAGTGATCTCTCGTATGCTCCACGGGCAGCATGGCATTGATAGGACAGATTCAGGAGGACAGGGCAGATGGGTGTCAACAGGGGGACAAAAGAGAGGGGAACATTTGAGCCAGAAACCACAAAGCAAGGAACAGCCAGAGGGAAGGCTGGGACAGAAGGGACCACAAGTGGCTGTTCGCAGGCTGGGATCACTGTAGGTGCCCATGAGACACTACCGCAGTGTTCTGTGTGGAGGAATAAGGATCTAGAGGCAAGGAGGATGGTGTCTTAAATTTTCCCCAAGTGTACTGTGCTGAGGGCCCCTTCTGTCCCTTTACCAGCACCCTCCTCCCAGGGTCTGCAGCAAGCACTGGAAGAAAACAAGCAAGTGTTAGAGAGAAACCTAATTAGAATCTCAGCTTTGAATTGGTATGGTGTGTGACCCTGTGTGTGCTGTGTGGTAGGGGACACTGTGTAGCCCTGATTCCTGCTTCTGGACCAAGAGCAGCGGATCCCGCTGAAGCTGACGCAAGTGTTGACGACTGCCACTGGGTTCGTGGGAAGGGGCTTCAACTGATGACAGCCACCCTACTAGCTCACGTTCCTCTCAGGAAGGAAGGGGCTAGAAGAAGCCTGCCCCATTGGGCAACTGACTGGTGTGGCCTGGAATGAGGGACAACATTGCAGGAATACCCAGGGGATTCCTGGGGTTCTGCCACTCTACTCCACACCCCAAGTTCCCTCGCTAAATAAGCTCCCGCAGGCAGCTCCCCTCTCAAACCTCTTTCCCCCCAGAAACCAGCTCCAGGCATATTTCATCTAATCAGCTCCCACAGAAACACAAGTATTCAGCGTTCAGCATCCCAAGAGTGGAGAGGCTGCGTTTGCAGACTGCTAGCCCAGGACCTGGATAAGTTCTAGATACATGTCATTCTTCCCCTTGCCTGACCTTGTCCAGATACACGTTATCACATCCCACTGAGCCCCGGCCAGGGCCTCGCACACAGAATGGGCTCGGGCTGCAGCTCCACCCTGGCTTCTCTGGCTGCTCCTGGTTCCACTTCACCAGCTGCCACTTCTGTTCAGAATGCTGTCTCTCGCTCCCGTCACTGGCCTGTCTCCAGAAAGATATCCTACAAGCCAACCCCACTACAAAGATTTAGGAGCCCAAGCAGTTGGGGGTGGGAAGAGCCAGAGAGAGAGAGAGAGTAAAGTGGAGAACCCTGCAGGAGCTCCCTGTGTCATACAGCACAGACCTGGCTAGAGCTTTCCCATGCTCACCCCCTCCTGCATCACCCAACACTGGCTCCCCTGTGGCTATCTGTATTGGAGAGAAGCTTGCTGAAGAACTAGGAAGGGATACCTTGAGTTGGCAGCAAGGTCTGTAGGGATCTGGACCAGGTTAGAGGCATTACCTGTCAATTGAGCATCCTCCTCAACACTTCCAGCCCCAGGAAGGCTGCTTGAAGCACAAGGGTCCTCTGTACCATCTCCCACCCCAGTGATCTGTGCACCTCAGGACCAGATGGTGGGTGCTAGGCACAGTTTCCTCTAGGAGGTCTGTGGTGGTTTGCGGCTCATTTAGACTATCCAAAACTTGTTCCTTTGGAGAAAAGTCCAGCGGGGACATTGGCATTGATTCCATTCTGACACAACTATAGTTCACATTCAAAAACAGCCATGCAATCAGTCCCTCTAGATATGACCATCTTTAGACAGATTCCTGAGCATCCTGATCACGGGAGCTTCACAGCCAGTCAGAGGCTGACTAGAGCACAGACTTGAATCTGTTTCATTCCATGTCATAGCAGTGGGAACAAGACACTGGTCATCTGCACACTGACTCCCCTCGATTCACACAGGCCTGTGGAAACAGGCGTTTGCGACTGGCTCACACTTCTTTATCCTGACAGGCATCAGCATGGAGCTGACGAAGGACGGGAAACAGGCAATTGTTTCTCTGGGTTCACGAGTGCAGGCTCTCTTCAGAGCGAGGCTACGCACAGAGAGCAACAGGAGAAGCTGTGATTCTGGACAGCCTTCAGGTCAACCCTGGGCTGCCACCCTGTCGGGAAGGACGGGGTCCATCCTGCCAGCAGGGTAGGGGTTCCACAGGTGGACCCCACAACTTCACGTGCTTCAGCGAGGCTGTCGGGGCAGGAAGCGGCCAAACCCTTACCGGCCAGTAGAGATTTTGTCCCCCTTCATTCTTTCTAGAAAATGTTCAGAGCCACTCTTACATACAAGATGTCAGGCACCCTCTGTAACCATGGGGCAGCTACTCAGTCCCCCTCTGCCTCCAGTGTAAAGTGGAGCCGCTCATTCCTGCTGTGTGCTTGCTCCAGCCTCGAGTGAGCTGAAACACTCCAAGCACTCAGCACGGAGCTTGGCACGCCGCGAGTGCTAAATGAGTCTGGTTATTCTTAGATCCCGGAGCTGTTGTTCTGGTGGGTGAGATGGGGAACTAAGAAGCCAGTGAACGGGAGAATCACCAACCAAACAAGCAAGATTGTCACAAGGAGCACGGGGCAGGAGGGGTGCACCTGTGCACTGACCGAAACAGACTGCTGGCCTGGATCGCCATGGAGCGGGAGAGCATCCGAGAGAAGACTCAAGCCCCAGAAGAGAGTCATGGGCCACGGAGAACCACGGGGAGGCGCTTGAGCAGCCTCCTTCCCATTCCTGGGAGCCCTGACCTTCTTCTTCGTGGCGCTGGCTCCCAGGGAAGGCAATCATAATTCTGAAGGGGAAATAAGACAAAAACTTCCACCCAGCAGCCCATCAGGCCAGCCCTTCCCTGAACGAGCTCCAAGGCAGGCCTAGATCTGAGGGTCTAAAGGCCTCAGATGGTACCTGTGGCTTACACCTATGCTGTCCTCTTGCATTCACCCCAGCCACATACGGAGGCTCCTCCGTCAGTGGGAAGAGTAAGCACGTCTGAGGACTTGGAACCTCAGTGACCCCTGCCCACTGGGGAAGCTGAGATGAGCAAGGATCTGCACAGAAGACAGAGCAGCAGACGGATGAGGGGCCTGCTGGGCTGACATGGACTCACAGTAGAAATTTCCACAATGCCCCTCCCCCTCCTTCCCATGTTCCCCTCCCCCTCCAAGCTCTCCTCTCAAGAAAATACTTTTTTTTTTTTTTTTTTGTCTGAGAGGCTACCATTGACTGGAGTCCCTGGTTGCTAGGTGATGAGAACTCAGTCTGGCAGGCGGAGTAGGGAATAGGGCAGGGGCTGGTGGGCTTGAGTGCCCCACCCCCAGCCCTACAGACAGCTGGGCACACAGACCCAAAGGCCCAGCGGCAGGCAGAAGCAGACAATGGTAGATGCAGGCGCTGGGCCCCTACAGCACACTCACACCATCAGAGAACTCCCAAACAACCCCAGGCTTCTGTATATAAACACCCCCACCACCCAGACGACAAATGCAGCAGGAAGACAGGAGGCTTGGATTCACACAAACACAGGCACAGGTGCACCCCAGATGCCTGCCATTCTGCAGAGAAGAGAGGGGGCCTCTCCAGGCTGTAACAGAGCTCAAAGGACCCCCCCTAGGGCAGGGACAATAGAACACCCAAGGAGAACCACATCCTCTCCCCAAGAATGCTGCCCACCCCATCCTTCCCACCTCCCACATCCTCTAGAAGAATAGAGGCCATCTTCAGCCCAGAGCCCAGCCAGGCTCTGTGGACCACCTTATTTCCCTTGCTGAGGACACCAAAACGCCCCTGCTCCTAAAGTTCACTGTCACCTTCAACAAACAAAGTCTGTGGGACCACACACACACACACACACACACACACACACACACACACACAGTACCTCTATGTAGTCCTGACTGGCCTGGAACTTGCTATGTGGACCAAGCTGGCCTCATACTCACAGATCTCCCAAGTGTTGTGATTATTAAAGGCGTGTGTCACCACTACACTGAGTGAGTGACCCTGGGACTTTTGCAGAGGAGACAGGCACATTGTATGCCAAGAGATCCTGACCTGGGAGAGACCCTGGCCTGGCAGCAGTGTCCCAAGAGGGGCATTGACGCAGGGGAGACTGCAGCAGTGGCTGAGGGAGAAGTGTGAGTCAGGACTCTTCTCACTGCTGTGCACAAATATCCGACAAGAAGCAGGATAAGGAAGGAAGGGTTGCTGTGGCTCACAGTCTGAGGGTGCAGTCCATCATGGTGGGAAGTCCTGGTGGCAGGAACAGAGGCAGCTGGCCACGTGGCATCCGCAGTCAGGAAGCAGATAGAGATAAATGCAGGTACTCTGCTCATTTTCTCCTTTACTCAGCCTAGGACCAACGGTGCCGCCCATCATCAAGGATGTGTTTTCCCCCTCAGCTGAACTCTGGGAACACCTCATAGACCGCACTGAACAAAATGTGTTCCCATGGTGATTCTAAATCCAGTCACACTGAATGAAGATTAGCCATCACAGGGAGTCACAGTGGCTGCTGTACAGGGACAGGGTGGCCAGCAGGGAACTCAGTGCCCCCGAAAGCTGGTAAGCAGCGAGTGCTGTGAATTCTGGGAGAGGCAGGTCTAGAAGGGATGCCTGGGGACAGAAGGCCACAGCCTTGGGGATGACTTTGGGGACAGAAAAGGAACAGATGTGCAATTTGGCAGGTACAGGACCAGGTACTAAGCATGGTGGGGTGTCTTCCATGTCCTGAATAACCAAACTCTTGGTCCCTTCCTTTAGTGAGCATGCCCATGTCTGTCAGCACAGTAGTGCCTGGCAGCATGAAGCCAAGAGCCACTCTCACCCTCTGAGGCCGCTGGAGACAGCTTTTGCCCTTTGACCTATACTGTGGTAGGTGTCATATCAGAGCTGGAAGGATGGGGGGCATGGACCAGCTGTGGGCTGACATAGCTGAGCTGTTGGGCCAGACTTCCAGGTTGCCAGCACCCAACATGGCAGGACACCTTCGCCTGGTCAGAAGTGATAGCATGTGGGGAACACTCTAGCTCAGGAGTCTTAACACTCCAGGAAGGCCAAGCCACAGCAATTACACTGCAAGAAAGTGCTAGAACACACCTGCCACAGGGCATGAGAAGAAAATAGTAGAACTTCTACTGAGTATCCCCCCTATGGAAACCAAACTGGCATGTCAGAGCACACAAAAGTCTAGCTCCCCACATCAGGCAGTGCCAGCCGTTTGTGGGGAAGCCAGCGTGACAGAATCGAGTCAGCCTCTCCCAGGCTCATCCTCCTTCTTAAAGAGGCCTGTAAGTTGATTTGTGGATTATCGTCTCTAGATTTAATTAAACTAACCCTAACAAAATGAGCAAGTGGCTTAAGAAGTGTCCTGTTCAAGAAACAGGGTTGAAGATAAAAGAAGAAAATGCTTAGCAAAAAACTCAAGGATGCCTTATCAGTCCTGTCCCCGCGCTTCAGGAACGCGGATGCCTATGGACCAGGAGACGGAAGGAAGGGGCCGGGCAGCTCCACTGTATGTGGCAAACACAATACTGAGAGGAATACATCCTGGCATCCAAGTAAACCCTGGAGAGTGTACCACGATGCAGGTCTCTGGGAGGTCAAATTATTATAGTGAGTTTGTGTTACAGCAAAGATGAAAGTGCAGTAAAAATGTTAAGTATCTTGGGCTTTTAAACTATTTTGAAAATAGTTGTAGGTTTATTACTGAAGAATCTCACACACACACACACACACACACACACACGTTCCTGAAAACCCTCCCCTAGCTCCCCCTAGTGGTAACATGTCAAATAATCAAGGTGTGCTTGAATAGATGAAAATGGATATGGCTGCATCATGGGGGAGCGGTTTTGATGGTGTCATCGCTGTCCAGGAGAACACAAGAGGAGGCTGCTTCACCCTATGGTTTCTCGAAGCCTACCACTCCATTGCAGGAACATGAAGGCACAACCAAGTCTGCAAACCCAGGGACTTCCCTAAAGAAACCAGCAGTCCTCTTTCAAAGTCAAAGATGTGATCGGCAAGGAAAGTCTGAAGAACTGTGTCTGGCAGATCAGCGGAGACCTGGACATCACCACTCCTCCTGAGCTACCCCAGCTTGCTCCTTGTCCCACCCATGGGCACTCGGCTGGCTGTGTCATGGCACATGCTGTGCAAACCGTGGTTTATACCCTGGAACTCAAAAGAACAGAAGTGGAAAAACGGCATCTCAACACCAGCGAACAGGGATGCCATGGCTTGGTTCTAAACTCTAGAACATAGGAGAACTTCATTTATGTTGAGGTTGCCTCTGCCAGACCAATTAGCTGTCAATCAAGTTGGAGTTTGACTTGTGACTAAGCTAAAGGCAAGCTTGGTGCACGAGGGCAGCTCTGAGGTGTTCCTGGGTCAGGCAGGAAGCTGACTAGACAGCTAAGCAGGAATAGTGCTGTCCAAGTGATGGGGAGAAGGGAGATGGACGAGCATTAGTGAGCCCATGAGGGAGCAGACGGTGGACTATGGGGGGAGTGTCTCTCCTCTGGAGAGCAAAAGCTGGGCCTCAGAGCTGCTTTCCTGGGGGCTAACATCTTTTGTGCAGCACAGACCCACCTCACACACGGCATCCAGAGGGCTAACCCAGCAGGGGTGGAGAGTCAGGGGCCCCTGAGCTAACACAGCAGGGGTGGAGAGCCAGGGGCCGAGCTTGCCATTGTGTCTCCCGGCTTGAGTCATCAGCCTGTTCTGAGCTGCCTGCTTCCTGTTTAATGAATGAAGGAAAAAGCCCAGGGGAGGTGGGGGCGCTGGCTGGGTGCAGCCCAAGCCTGAGTCCTTTTCCCCCAGCGTGCAGGCCTCCTCCTGGTCTCCGGAACAGAGATAAGCAAGCTGTACTCTGGTCCTAAGCTCCCTGCTGGGTCTGGCTCCGGGTTAATAGTGTCAGTGGCCCAGATCAGGTTGGGGTGGGAGCAGCAGGAGGGGGCTCTACTTTGGTCACAGTTGCTGTGTGACTTCCCAGCATTAAACAGTTGCCATTTCCTCTCTGTTCTGCCCCGAGGGACAGTACTTTAGACAGCCCAGCAGGGTGGCTCACCTCCACAGGTCTGAAGCCCTGGGGCAGGAAAGCTGAAGGCTGCCTGTGCCTGTAGCCACTGAGGGCTAGAGACACCTGGGGCTTCTTCAGCACAAGACGCCCTGGGGACTGGACTGGGATGCAGGCCGTGTAGCTGGCGACACGTGACCTTCCCACATGGCAGAGGCTCCAAGCCTGCACTAGGTTCCCACAGGGCTGCAGCAAAGAAGACAGAATCTGACCCTCACCTCCTAGCAACATTCTGCCCAAGTTATAGAAATCAGGAAGGTTGGCCCAGATCCAAATCTGAGGCTAGCCCTTGACAGGTGGGGGAAGCCATTGCGATGAATCCTGAGAGCTGGAGCATGCTCTGACCTACTTTAGGAAATGACACTTCCTTCAGGGTCCTGTGGCTGCACCCAGGTTCACACAGTGACCTTCCTTCTGGCCTTGCATCTCCCCTGTAGCCATCTCCCCTGCCCTGTTGATCCAGTCCAGAGGTTGGTATGCTGGCTTCAGTATCCTCACCTGACTCTTCCCTTGGCACAGTAACCCACAGAAGAGACCCAGCTCCTGGCCTACCACATCCTCCAGAGCAAGCCACCTTGAATGATGCTCTGTCCTAGGGGACTACCTATGTCATCCATCAGGGGAATTACTCCTCTGCCTCCCTTTGCCCCAGCCCTGCACCCCACTCCTCTACATACCCCAGCCTTCACCAGTTTGGCCAGTAATCCTGCCCTGGGTTGACACACCACTCTGACTTCGTCTGGGCCACTTTTTTTCCTTGAGCCCAGACCTGGGGACTCTAGTCCTATGACCCCAGTCATGCCTCAGTGACTCTATTGAAGGTCTAGCTTACAGGAAACTTCTCAGAGACGGACCCAACACTTTACCAGCTGCTCGTTTTCCTTTCATGTCTTAGGTTCAGGCAAGGAGACAGCCTTGTCCCTGTGAAGTTCACATCCCAGGAGACTCATAGTGCATAGACCACCAAACCAGCAGATTGTGGTCAGGTGTAAAGTGTGGGTGGGCCCTGTGGCAGACTGGAAGAGGAGTGAGTGGAGCCCATGGGGGTGAGTGCAGGTGACGGGGAAAGGGGCAGGAGGCATCCCTCCAGCCCCAGCCAGCCAATCAGAGCTTGGGAGATAAATACCCCAGAGCTGCGCTTGGGCAGGCGTGGGCATACCCCCATCCAGGCAGCTTTCTGCAGCTGGAATACTGGCCCCACTCATCTGAGATCCTGGGCAGCTGAGTAACTCCCACAGGTGCTATGTAATTAAGACTTTCATGGTAGTTAACTCTGGGTCAAGTTAGCCGGGTTAAACCAATGTTCAAGCTGAGGTCAGAAGTCAGTCTAGATGGTTTCTGCAAAAGTTCTTTTAGACATCGCTCACATTTAAATCAATGGACTTTGAGGAACTCGGATCGCTGTCTACAGCACAGTGAGTCCCACCTGATCCATCAAGGCCAGAAGAGGACAGAGGCTAACCTCCCGTGAAGGAAGATTCCGGGATGCTCTCAGACTTGAACAGCAAGGCGCCGCTTCGTGGCTGTCCAACCAGCTCTAAAGGTCGCCTGACCACTGCATACCCGGGGCCAGGACTGTGATCCCTCTTTTCCCCTTTCTCCTCACACACGTGTCTCTGTTGATTCCCCTCTCGGAAGACCAGCTTGTCTCAGGAGCTGTCATTTACACAGACCTGAATGACATGAAGGACGCTGACTCGCAGGCCCCTAGGACACAGGCTCGTTCAATAAGAACTTGAGGGCAACTGGCAGCTTATTGCCAGCCAGAATGGCTGGGAAACCAGAGACCCCAGCAGAGTGGAGAGGTGGGGACAGCTGTGGGGCCAACCATGTGGTGGGCCTTGTAAGCGAAGAGAAACTGCTGCTTATCCTGAGGAGTTAGGAGGGAGGCAACCTGGTAAAACACAGAGGGTGGAGGTCCGTGAGGAAGGAGATGCTGTGGCCTGAGTAAGAGGTGACAACCACAGCTAATAAGGCGCTGACCGTTGGGCTGGGCGTATGGTGATTTGATTCCGGGTATGTTTCGGAGGCTGAATCTAAAGGCCAGAGTACTGACTGTGAGCTTTGAAGCAGTGAGAGGGATCAAGTGGGGTGAGGACACGGTCAGAGCTCAAAGAGCTCCAGAGAATCCAATCTCAGTGGATGGCATGCGTGGGGCAGTCACCGCTGTCCTCCTAGGCAGGAAAACTCTGACAAAACATGAGTGGAGGGACCACCTTTATCCTAGTCACCCTGTGGCCTGTAGGTGCAGATACCTACGCTCTAGGCAAACACCAGAATAGCCCCTGGCCCAGTGAGCAAGGACCCTGCAAGGAGTGCAAGACCAGAGCCAATCCGGCAACAGAGCAGAGCCTGAGGAACTCAGGCGAGCTAAAGAGAGAAGACACAAAATAATTAGTGAGCAGAGTGTGTAATTAAGTGCTAAATTGTGTGTTTCAGACTGGCTGAGCTGCAAGAGTGGGGGTGGGGGAGGCGCACCACACTGCAGTGGCTGGGGAAGGAGGACACTGGAGAGGGTGCTCCACAAAGTCAGGGTTCCCAGGTGTGTGGGCAATGGTAAGGGTGGGGTCCGGTTACAGTGAGGTGGGGGTTTGCTAAGGAGAGAACCCCCAGAACAGTGGAGGAGGAGCACAGCACACGAACCCGGAACCCTCGGTACTCTGTGCCACGCTGGGCCTCAGGTGCCGTGTCTACGAAATATGGTTGCTTGTACTGAGGGACATCAGTGGCACTCACCTTGTTCAGGCCTAAGGTAAGGTCTGGAACTGAAAACGCCAGACAGACAAGTGGGTGGACAGGCAGGCAGGCAAGCAAGGGAGACCTGGATGAACAGGTAGACAACCGCATTTGGCCCCCTAGCCTGTCCTTGCAGGACTGGTGCAAACTCTACCCACTTTTATTGTATACCTTATCCCACAGGAGTATAGAACTGCATGGTGGCCCTGGTGTGGTCAAGACTCAGGGGTCCTGCATGACCCGACGACCTCACTGAGGCTCTAAGAAGTTGGGAGTGCTGAAAGAGGACCCTGTGGAAAGTGTAGGCCCCAAGAAAGCAAAAGTGGGGACCTCAAAACTCAACAAGACTCAAACAATTGGAGTTCACAGCTGGGGCAGGAGAGGGTCTGTTGAAAGGCAAATCAGAAGGGTCAGGCTGCAAGAAGGACAGGCGGGGCCTGCCAGGGCACTGAGGCCGGTGACCAGAAGAGGAACCAGTGTGCAGAAAGCCCCCGCTGCTCTTCAGTTCTGTTTGCAATGTGGCTTAGCACACTCTTCCTGCTAAACAAATGTTATGACAGGACTGCTTGAGCACCCAGAGACAGCAGTGACACTCGACTGTCACCAAGGGTGGCCTGCTATGGGGCACTCTTCCCTAGCCAGAGCCTCCAACGTTCACACATGGGTAGAAGGAAGAGGGCATCGTAGGATCCTTCCATCCCTCCAGGCATGGCCCGATCCATCAAGTCCTGGGACCTGAGACACAGAAAACAACAGCCACAGCTCTCTGGCTGCAAATGACACCCAAGCGTAGTAGGCGGACCTGCAGTAGGACCAGAGATGAATAAGTCCAACTTGCACAGGACCCATGTAAAGACAGAGCACAAAGCCTCAAGGTGAGGAGGTTAAGACAGAGAAATAGCTATCTGCGACAGACCCCATGAGGACCTGAACAAAGGGAAGGAACAAAGTAGGAATGTGAAGGAAGAATATCTAAGCGCTGAGCAGCATGAGCCGAGCTCCTGAGGCCAAATGATGCCTGGTGGTTTCTGAGGTTGTAAAAGAAGCAGTCTAAAAGAAGCAGTCGCGATGGAAGGAAACAGAACACAGGGAGCCAACTTCATGAGGCTAGTGAGGCACCTGGATGTATGCACGGGCCACAGGTCATTGGAGGGGATGGAGCAGGAGGAACAGGATCTGAGTTCAGGATGAACAGGACCTCTTTGGGTGCCGGGAAGAAGAGGGGTGACTAAGAGCAGACACAGGGAGGCTAGCTATCAGGGGATGGGTGGCTCTACTAGCAAGCTGCTTCAGGATGGAAGTCAGCCATAACAGGACCCCTTGACAGAGGAAACATGGGATCTCAGGGGCAAGGAGACCTACATGCTTCCAATGAATGCCAAGTCCCTTCCTTCATTCGTTCATTCATTCATTCATTCATTTATTCATTCTCCACTCATTCTCTTTTGGGGGGATGGGGATGAGGAGGAAGGGATGATGGACATAATGATCTGCTTACAACATTGCTTGTCAGAGTGACTTGTTTACCCCTTTATCAATAGGGGTAAGAAACAAACACCTCCCAGAGTCATTCAGAATAAAAGCAGGCAGTTCTGAGACTAGGAGAGATTTCTACCCACAAGTCCTTTGTTCTCTAGAACAAACACTGCCCAGCCCTGTTGCAGGTCCCTGGGGATGCTGGGAACCAACAGACCCAGGCCAGCCCATGCTGGGTGTATAGCCCTAGTCCAGCCCAGACTGGCCCTACAGCCCCAGTCCTGCCCAGGCTGGCCCTACAACCCTAGTCCTGCCCAGGCTGGCCCCACAGCCCCAGTCCTGCTCAGGCTGGCCCCACAGCCCCAGTCCTGTCCAGGCTAGCCCCACAGCCCCAGTCCTGCCCAGGCTGGCCCTACATCCCCAGTCCTGCCCAGGCTGGCCCCACAGCATCTGGGCACAGAAGGACTCTGACCAGCCAGAGAGTCAAGGGAGGGTCAGGGAAGTATCCTGAAGATGGTGACAGGTGAACCTAGCTGAAGACACAGCTGGGACCAGAGATGCTTAGACAATGGTCAGGGAATGTGTGCAGCAAGGCAAACAAGGCAGGGCTTGCACAAGGAGGCTGCAGGTCCTAAGAGATCTCTGTCACCTGCTGGGGGTGTGAGCTTTGCCTACTGGGCTAGGCTAGCACAGGAAGAGAACCATCCTATCACTCCCTCAAGAGGACAGAGCCCCCCGAGGCTCCTCCTACCTGGACCCCACCCAGTGCCTTCCCACTGAGCCTGTACCTGTCCTCTGCCCTCTCAACCCTAGTTCCAGTGTTACTATGAGACCTTGGCAAGTCCCCTGCCTGCTCTCAGCCTCCACAGAAGGCTTAAATTCAATCTGTTCTTTGCCGAGTTGAGGACACAAGACACAATGAGCCAGTAGCCCTCCGAGGACTGTATTCGAGGCAGTAGCCCAGCTGAGCAGCCGATTTCACTGTCTTTAAACAAAGCTTCCAGATGGGGCACTGCTGTCTGTGGGTGTGCTAGCCGGCTGCTTCAGTGATCCACTAATTGGATCTCCAGGGAAGGGGCTAAGGAAGAGCAGACTCTATCCCATCCATTGGTCCATCCATCCATCCGTCCATCCATTCACCGAGAGTCTACTATGTGAATGAGGATACTAGGGGCTATTGATTGTAGTTAATGGGAAGACAGCATTGCACAGATGGCCCAACTGGCCCACCATGCCTACACAGGGCGCAGTTCCCAAAGCCTGTATGGCAGAAAGTGAAGCAGAATTGAGAGGCAGAGAAGGGGCTTCTCCCAGGAGGTGAAATGAGACCAGCAGGCCACCATAGGGAAGGGACTTCTAACAGGGGCCTGTAAAGCAAGGCCAAGAACCAGCCTATTTTTAAAGGGGTTGAACTGTTGCATTTGGGTTGATGGGCAGGGCCAGAAGGAAGAAAAGATAGGATACCAGCAGGTGCCTGTGAATAGGCACTCTCTAGGAAGAAATAGCCCTGAGCCCCAGGCACCAGGCACCAGGCCCAGGAAAGGTGGGTCACAGCTAAATTGCTCCGCCTGCTGGACAGGGCTGTGATGACCATCTATGAGTTCAGTTACTAGGCCAGGGGCTGGGTAGACAGGATGAGTGGTCAGCCAGGCTGGACCCAGCCCAGAGAACTGTTTTCTTCTACCTGAAAAGTCTAGAAAAATCTGAATCTGTGCCAGCTCTCATGAACTGGGAGACTAAAGTGGGAGGTTGAAACAGGTTGGGAAATTCAAGGCCAGCATGCACTACAGAAGAGACAGTTGAAAAACCAAAGTCAGATAGGATGAAATGTCATATGAACAAATCACTCTGCACCGTCTGATTGAGGTGGTCGGGCATCACGCCAGGCCTCATCCCTCTTCTGCATCCAGCCTTTGGGCCACCTCTCTGGGGCTCACCATGGCCAAGAGTCCCTCTCTCAGCTGAAAAAGGACTCCGGGAACTGAGCAGTCCATTGTCCTTCCCCTCCCTCCCATTTCAAGACTGTCGCATCTCCCTGCCTATCGACCTGGGAATAAAACCTTTTAGGATATGATTAAATTCAAAAGCCTCCACACCAGAGTCCATGGGCAGGGCAAAGGTGAAGCTGAGGCTCAGTGGGGTCTCAGGGTCGTCATGCCAGGCCCCCTGGAGGACTTACAAGACATGAAGAAAAAGATTCTTCCTGAGTCTTGGAGCACTTGCATTTAGCTCTGTGATTCTGGGTGAGGAGCTGACCTCTCTGAAGCTCTGAGTCTTCATCCATAAAGACTAGCTCCCAGGGAAGGCCAGGCTCCTGACAATGACCCCAATGTCCACCTTCCGAGGTGATGAAGCTAAGCTGAGATCAGGAAAGGGCAGTGGAGTGGTGCTGTGGTCTGTCTGAAGGTGACAAGCCGCGTAAAGTGTTGGAAGCAGGCAGCAGTGGCCCCCAGCCCATCAGTCCAGGCTACAGGGTGCGTGCAGCAGGAGAGGAGGACCCAGGCTAGGGTGACAGTGAGGGAAGGGGCACCACAGTAGTTTACAGTGCAGGCTAAGCCAGAGCTGGGATGAGAGGGTGGGGCAGGGGCCAGAGAGGAGACATGATCTGGGGTCCTAGAAGGGGCATAGCAGGAGAGACAGGGTGGAGTAAAAACTGGAATCTAGGCATGGAGCTTGGGCAGGACAGTGACACGATGGGGACACAGCTGAGCTCCACGGTGTCTGGACTGTGTAGCTGAGTGTAGCCAGGTCTGAGGAGGTGGTTGTGGGAGTGGGAATACAGCAAGGAGCTCCCTCTCCCCTCTTCTGTCTTCCCCTGCCCTGCTCTATACCTTCTTTCTCTCTTCCTTCTCCTGGCTCCTTGGAGTCTGGTGCCACAGCACCCCCTGCTGTCCTCACACAGCTTAGCGCCCAGTCAGTTCAAACCGCCTGCTTTCTGTGACCACAGCACCTTCTCTGGATCGTGATTCCTGAGGGACACAGCCCTAGCTGCGGTGCTGCCCACCCAACCAGAGATTGCGGACCATCTGAAGGGCAAGGCCTGGGGTCCCCACCTGTGTACCAGCCACTGTGGCGGAACAATCAGAATGCAGGCGCCCCAAGACTTCAGCAACGCTAGAAGTCCGCTAGACCCTCCTCTCCTTCCGCTTCCCTCCAGAACCTGGAACAGAGTGACACTGAGAGCCTCTGTATGCAGAAGTGGCTTCCCGCTTGGTGTCAGAACTGGAGAGTGGCCATGGTAGAGTTGGGTTTGAGGGAGGGGGACAGCCTAGGAACGGGCTTCAAATTTAAAATGCACTTAAAGCAAAGGAGAAACCAAGTCACTTGACATGGGAAACTGCAGCTGTTCACAAGCCTAATGAGAGGTCAGCGCAGAAAACAGCCTCCCGGGGAGTGGGGAGTTGAGTGTGGGGTGGAAGCAGAGACCAGGAGCAGAAGGACTGCAGCAGAGCAAAGCCCAAATGGCCCTGAGCTGCACAATCACTGTCTCTACAAGTGATGAGTGAACCAGAGGATATGCAGACACCATCGGTCACCATCAGAACTGCAGAGTGCCCTCAGGTGTGCCTAAAGCACCGTGGAAACAATCCTGCTGGGCTGCCGGAACCACCAGGATGGACCCAGCGTCCATTGACCCGTCCTGCAGACACCCAGACCTCCGCTGTCGCTGTAGGCACAATTGCAACCCTGGAGCTAGGGCATTGTCACCTTGGAAATGCTGACAACACCCTGCCGGGGGCTGGTGTTATGTAAGCTCTGCTAGGTCATGGGAGGAGGGCCTCTGACTGCGGAGGGCTGTGAGCGCCCAGTGCAGCACAGAGTCCCAGGCTCGGCACTAAGAATCCTCTCAGCTAGCTGCCCAACTTTGACTGGAAAACCTCCCAGGACAGGAAGCCCATACCCTCTCGGGGAGAGGAAGCTACCCTGGATAGCTAGACTCAAAGCCCACCTCACCTCCCTGCCCTACACCATCCTCAGAGTCCAGCTACCCTACCCTCCAGCAAAAAAGACAAAGACCCACAGTCAGGGGTCTGAGGCTTTTCACTGGGGTGGTGGCTCTACCGAGTGAAACAGGCAGTCAGTCTCCCCTTTCCTCTTTAAATCAATGCAGGTGAGGCCAATCTCCCCTAACTCTTCCCGTACCCCATCCATGCTTTAATCAGAATGTTTGGTTTAGGGCCGAAACCAAGGCTTTTGCACTATTGTTCCTTCTGTGTGAGAAGCACCTACGTCTGCAGCTCCTCTCCTTTATCACCTTGGAGAGGCCTCCACTTCCTGCTCTAGCTAACAATAGCCTCTTTCCACTCCCCTCCCTTCTCCTCATCCACTCCATTTCTTTGCCTATTATCTGTGATTTCTAATAGAACACAAACTCAGAGGACGGGGGCCCGCCCTGTCTACTCCATATACCTCCAGAGCCTAGTGCCTAGGCTCTGTGTATGGCACATAGTAGCTATTCAGTTAACTACAGACTGGGCGGGGCGGCTCAGAAGGGGACTGCTGCACACAGGACCACAGTCAGGGTCCAGCTGTGAACTCTGCTCTGAACAGCATCCACTCAGGTCCCATGCATTGCCGGCCCTGCCTTTGTGCCCCTTCCACCCTTCCCCCATCAGCCTCCATGGGCAGAGAGGAGGCCAAGAGGTCATGTGTCTCTTAGAGACACACTGGGGCGGGGGGGGGGGGGGGAGTCTCAGTTCAGCAGTAGGCAGTGTGACACCTAATCACTCTGACCCTGGTGCAGGACGGTCACAGGGGTGATCCTCAGTGGTCCAGTTAGCCTAACCAAAAACTAGCATTGCAGCCAGACAGAACAAAAGAGGCAGAGGGGGCTCTGCTCACAGCCACCGACTCCCTCACACTATCTGAGCCCTTCTGAAGGCCTGGCTACGGGCAGGACTTAGACAGAAGAGGCCTTGAGAATGCTAGCGCAGAGGCAGGTGCTGGGAGGGGTTTGTGGGGGAGCGAGCAGGTGCTCAGCTGCTCCCGTGAACGCTCTAGCTGGTGCTCTCCTGAGCACTCCTGTGCTGTCTTGTCTTTTGTTTTTAATGTAGACTCCGCAGCAGAGGACACACACAAAACAAAACTCGGACTAATAAGTCAGCAGTGGAAAGGATCCCTTCCCCCAGCCCGGATCCCACACTTGGCTCCCATCCCCAGGATAAGCACACCCACTGGATCCTTGCAAGATGTGTTTATGCATACAGAAAGGCATGGCCACACACGGACACACGTGGCTAATGCTCTCTAAACTCAGTTCTGCTTGTTATGTTTCTCTACTTGGTGCATCTGGAGACTCTTCTCATCAGAGCTTATCATGAACCCCTGCGGTGACTCCTGAAAGCCTGTGTTTCACAGTGAATCCCCTCTTGTTGGACATTAAGGGTACTTCCAGCTTTATGCCTTTACAGATGATATCTTGATATGCCAATCTTTACACATTCCTCATTTTGCAAGCTGCTTTTCTCTTTTGCTCAATAATAAATGATGCTTATCTTCCTGGGTAAACAGCCCTGCCATTCCTTTGAGAGCTGAATAGCATGCCATTGTGCTTTCTAGCCAAAGCAGATGTAACCACTCCCTCACTGGAGTCTAGACTGTTGCCAGCATTTTGTTATTACAAGCTGCTCTGCAGGGACATTCCTTCAAGTTAAGCCTTGGCACACATTCTTAATTCTCTCCTCGGCCATGTGCCCAGAGATGGAATTTATAGGTCAAAGGGTGTATACTTATTATTTTTGGTGCCATATTTTTAAATCCTTTGAAAGGAGAGAGAGAGAGAGAGAGAGAGAGAGAGAGAGAGAGAGAGAGAGAGAGAGATCTCTTCATGGGCTAGGAGCTGCCTCTGTAGGTTGCTGTAGGTGTCCTAGAAGCTTTCCTGTGGTTTTGTATAATGGACTGTGTGTGCTTTCTCTCCCTGCCTCTAAAACTGCACAGTCATATTCTGTTCCTTCCTCGTGGGTGGGAGCAGACAGAAGTTTTCTTCCCCAGTCTAGAAGCTTTCTCCCTGAACAAAATGTGGGAGGAGCTGCAGATCTTACTGGAATTCCTGGCTGACCTGGGCAGCCAGGGTGGGAAGCTACAGCAAGCAGGGAGTGGTGGTGTATCTACAGCCACAGCTGCTCAGAGGCTGAGTTGGCCTGAGACCCTTGACAAACGTCTCACCATTAGGAAGCATTTCCAGGCTCAAGCGGAGGAGCCCGAATCAAAAACTAAAGGGAAGAGTTCCAGGCCAGCCAGTGCTACAAAGTGAGACCCTGTTTCAAAACAAAACAAAACAAAACAAAACACTAGAGAGCAACATTCAAAGTCAGGAAATACTGAAGAATGTTCCAGATTAAAGAGAAGCTGCAGACAGGCCAACTTGGCACCAAATGGCCTGATTTGATGCCTTAGCCATTAGAAACATTACTAGGGCCACTGGCCAAGCAGAACCTGGCAGCTTACTTGGGCACCTCCCATCAGTGTCACTGCCTGCCATGGGTGGTGGTATTGAAGCCACTGGAGGGAAAAACCCACCTCTCCCTGCACCCTCTGGCCTTCCAACCTGCCTGGGTGTTCTATGCTCAAACATAGCCTCCCTTTGACCTAAAACAGACAGGATAGGACCAGGGGGACTGGATCCCAGCCACCAGGTGGGCAGCTGAAATAGTTCTGAGAAACCTGAGACAGAGGAGGGGACCCCACTGACCCTGGGGTGCTGGGCAGGTGTTGGGCACTTTTAAAATCACTATTATTGTTAATTATAAATCCTCTAGGTTCTTACTGTAACCACACCCTTCTGATGTCCATGATCCTGCAAATAAGCAAAGCAATTGGGGGTGGGGCGATTTGATTTCCTAATTAGCAGCTTAGATTTTCCCTGGCTTCTCTGAGCAAAAGGCAAAAGAATTATCAGATTACCTTTATACCTTGGGGGGAACTGCACAACAATTGCAGCTGCTTGCTCCAACTCTTGAAAGTGTAGCTTCAACCAGAGCTGTTTTAGTGTAAGACTTTTGTTATTACAAGTCTTGGTGAACTCTAGATGACTCTGAAACCATTTCTTCCAAAGGGCCAGAGAAGGAGGGACACTCTCTCTGGTAGCCTAGAAGAGGGGCTTCTGTGACTGGGCAAGAGGGAAGGCTGTGAATGGCCTAGACATAAACCTCCCTTGTGATTGGAGCTAAAGGAGGAAGGCTGTGGCTGATACAAGCTCAAACCTTCATTTACATGTGAGGTTCGCTGTGATTGGTGCAAAAGCAAACCATCATTTGCATGTGAGGCTTGTGATTGGTGTGAACACAAATTGTCATTTGCATGTGAGGCTTGCTATGATTGGTGCAAAAGCAAACCATTATTTGTGTGTGAGGCTTGTTATGATTGGTGTGAACACAAATTGTCATTTGCATGTGAGGCTTGCTATGATTGGTGCAAAAGCAAAACATCATTTGCATGTGAGGCTTGTTGTGATTGGTGTGAACACAAATTGTCATTTGCATGTGAGGCTTGCTGTGATTGGTGCAAATACAAACTGTCATTTGCATGTGAAGTTTGTTTGATCTATGTACTCACCTCAATTCAGGTTTTAGAAACAGGTTGCTCAGCTCACTTGGCTCAGTGCTAAGAGGAAAAACAGTGTGTTCCAGTAAGGTGGTTCCTAGTGCCAACCTGTCCTGAGCTCCCAACTCGGGGCTGTTGACAAAGCCAATGCTTGCTTCCACCTGACATGTTTTGAAGCCCCTTGGTCAACAGCATCCCAAGAAGCTCTCCTGGATTGAAGCAGCAGCAGAGGACACACTGCTGCTTCAGCCTCGGTAGCTACCCTGTGGACTCTCATGCTGGGTTGTCATGCTCTGGCCCCACGGGTCTAAATGGTGTTCTACCCTCAGCAATCCTGGAAGGTTTTGAACGCAAAACTCCTTTACATTCTTAAACACTGAGGATATCAAAGATCTTGATGTCTATTTTCACTGTCTGCATTTATGACACTCATTGTTAAAGCACACTTTTCCTTTTGTTTGAGGAAAGGTCTTACATAGCCTAGACTGGTCTCAAGTTGGCTGTGTAGCTGAGGATAACACTGAATTCCTAATCTTTCTGCCTGCAGCTCCCAAGTGCTGAGATTGCAGGCATGGGTCATCATACCTGACTTAAAGACTTTTTAAAAACAAAGGCAGTGGTGGCACATACCTTTAATCCCAACACTTGGGAGGCAGAGGCAGGGGGTTCTCTGAATTTGAGACCAGCCTGGTCTACAGAGTGAGTTCCAGGACAGCCCAGGGCTACACAGAGAAACCCTGTCTCAGAAAACCAAAATGCTCCTACTACTATTAGTAATAACAATAATAATTAATAATAATAATAATAAATTATATTAATTAATAATTGATTTAGTGTGTGTGTACAGACATACCATGGTGTACATGCAGAGGTCAGAGACAACTTGCAGGGGTTACTTCTCTCCTTCCACATGTGTGTCCCAGTGATTCAAATCAGATTGTCCAATTTGGTGGCAGGCACCTTTATCTGCTGACTGTCTCAATAACCCCTAAAAGAGACTTTTAAAAAATCATTCGGGTATTATTCTTTACTTATGTAGTCCAGGCTAGCTTTGAACTTGCAATCCTCCTGCCTCAGCCTCTCAAGCCTAGGGTTGCAGGTGTGCCACCACACCCAGCCCCAGAGACTCATACATTCATGCTTGTCCCTTTAGCTGCCAGAGCTATGTCGTCAACACACAATGTGCCTAGAAAGCTCTACTGGACATCTGTGAGAGAATGAGAAGGCAGGGGTTATCTTACATTATTGAAAACTAGTTTTGATCTTAAGAATTCCTTTGAGGGTCTGGAGAGATGGCTCAGCAGAGGCCTGAGTTCTGTCTCCAGCAACCACGTGATGGCTCACACCCTCTATAGTGGAATCTGGTGCCCTCTTCTGGCATAAAGTTGTACATGCAGATAAAGCACTCATATATATTAAGTAAATAAATAATTTTTTTAAAGAAGCCCTTTGAAGGGTCTCAGGACCCAATTTGAGAATTCCTGGTCTGTGTCACGCCCTACTATCTTCAGGGATCATTAAAAACACTGCAAAGGAAATGGCAGCATGGTGGCATTCAGACATGTGCACTATGACCACAGTGACTTTGTTCCTCAGCACAGCACCCAAAAGGGCTTTCAAGAAAGTCAGATGCAGAACGTGTGTCATAGCGTCTCTTGTTATCACAGTTACCAAGCAACTCAAATTGACAGGAGAATTGACAAACAAACGGTGTCATTTATGTCACAGTGACACACAGGCATCTTGGGTGTTAGCCCTGGTTCCTAAATCAAAGGGAAATGAGCCAGCAAGTTCTAGGAGGTGATTCAGAACAAGCCAGTTTGGTACACTTCAGAGCAGGCACACACACACACACACACACACACACACACACACGTGCGCACGCACACACAAGGGCAAAGTTTCAGTTGCCTGCTGTGGGGTCAGACACAGGGGTTTTCATTGTACACATGATGCTTCATTCCTAAAATAACTGCTTCAGGGCCCAGTGACAATGTGAACATGTAGAACCCCAGGCAGAGAGAAGGGAACTACGCCAGCCTCTGAGCCCATTTGTTACCATTTTCAGTCCCGACAGCCAGACAGATGCTTCACTAATATTCACCTCTTTTCTTTCTTATGCACTTATGGAGAATAGCAGTCCCCCAAAGGAAACCAGACACGACCAGCTGCCATCGTAGAGATCGTAGAGAAGTGATCCTTTCAGCTACTTTGGGCCTACAATGCAAAAGAAAGGTATGAGTCACCTTTTCATGCATACGGGGTGACTGTGGTAGCGTTTGGACACTCTGTAGGAGTAGAGAGTTGGAGCCACTATTCTGCGCAAGAGAAGGAGGGCTTTGGACCACAGGGCACAACACAGAGGGGCTTAGGTGGTGGATGACATCATGAGGCTCTCTTCTTGACAGAAGTCAGTGTGGTCCAGCTGGTGTCTGGCCATGGCCATGCATTCTCTAACATCCCTCACACTGCCCAAGCTGGACCATCACCTCCCAAGCACAGCTCAAATATATGGCTTTGCTCACTGAAGATGCAAATGGCACGTGTTCCACCTCACTTCCTCCCCCTTAACATCAATAAGGAGGAAGCCTTCCCAGGCAAAGCAGAGCTCTACAGGACCTTAGCACACGAGCCAGTCAGCCTGCAGGCATCTGGACCCACCTGTGTGTGCACAGGGCACAGTTAGGGTTTTTAGACATCTACAGGCCTCTGGTTTAACTTCAAGTCAACTTGAACTGGGTCCTTGCTCTTCGTATGCGGAGATGTCCAGTGGATGGGAGAGCAGGAGCAAGGTGGCCTTTGTCTAGGGCAGTGGTTCTCCACCTTCCCAATGCTGTGATCCTTTAAAACAGTTCCAAGCTGGGCAGTGGTGGCGCATGCCTTTAATCCCAATATTTGAGAGGTAGGGGCAGGCGGATCTCTGTGAGTTCAAGGCCAGCCTAGTCTACAAGAGCTAGTACCAGGACAGGCTCCAAAGCTACAGAGAAACCCTGTCTCAAAAAACCAACCCCCCCCCCCCCAAAAAGGTTCCTCATGGTGTGGTGTTTCCCAACTATAAAGTTATTTCATTGTTACTTCATAACTGTAACTTTGCTGCTGTTATGAATCTTAATGTAAATATCTGAAAAAAATGCAGGATATCTGATATGTGACCCCTCTGAAAGGCCCACTTCAACCCCCAAATGGGTTGCCACTCACAGACTGAGAACCACGGCTCTAATTGTGCAGTTTGGTCCAGAAACCTGTCACCGCTTCTCCTGTATTGTCAAAGCAATTTGGAAACACAAATTGGTGACAGAAATTGATTTATTTACAGTGTGGCCAACTAGTGAGGCTCTAAGCTCTCACCCATCCAGTCTCAGTGCCTGTGGCTGCATTAAAGTTGTTAAAGTCACCAGTCAAAGGCTGGAGCAGGTGTCAACTCACCTGCCAGACAGGGCAGCCGGCTCCTTCCTGGGGAGGGGACCTGGACATCGGGTAGCCTCCCGCTCTGTTGTTTTATTCAAGTCTAAGCTGAGAAAATGGGGATCTTGAAGATTCCCCATCTATAAAGAGAAAAGAACTTCGGGGTTTTGATGGATTCTGTCTACCAGTTCCTGGCCTGACAGAGGACTTTACCCAAGTCCCTTCCTTGGATCTACCCTGCAGGGCAGTTGTGCCCCTCCCGCAGCAGGGGGTGGGCTTGGCCCAGAGTCACAGTTCTTGTACTTTGGAGCCTCTTGCCCTTGCCTTGAAAAAAAAAATTCCTCCCTTTTGGTACCAAATAATAGCATTTCAGCATTTAGCCTTGAAAACTCCGAGTCTTTCTTCTTACCCCTGAAGAATCCACACCAAGATAAGAAAGAAAAAAGTCCCCACTTCGCTGCAGCTGCAAAAGCAGCCACACAGTCAAACGGGTTCTGATCAAGCTGGGATATATATATATATATATATATATATATATATATATATATAATATATTCCTCCAGTGTGGAGAACAATGCGAAAGCCTGAAGCCCGTTCTAGTTTCTGCTGGAATAGCTACATCTTGCTGGAAGGGTGATTTGCACGGAGTCTTTAAGATGCCTTCAGTCTCGTCCTCCAAAGCGTGTGATCGCTGAGACATCGCATATGATCATTTCTTGCCCTGCTAATAACATCTAATTTGGCATCTGCTGTTTTCTGAAATCTCTTTGTCAAGTCTTAAGAGGATCACTGCCATTTGCATGGATGGAAATAATTAGCAAATGCTGAGATGTTGTTAGTTGACTTATTGGAGCCAAGACTCCTAGGGTCTTGCCTCATTTAAATCAGCACTGACCTGGGTTCTCCCTCCTGCCCCACCCCCATCCCCCCCATTCCCACCCCTTGCTCACCTTCACACCTGCCTCAGTGTCTCCGTCCTGTCAGGGGGAGCCGGTATCCCTCACCTTGCTTCTCCCTCTCTTTCACCTCAGCTAGGCAATTCCAGGTTCAAGTGGTAAGAGCCCAACTCAAGCTGGCTTGGACTAATAAGCAACTGTGCTGGTCCTTGTGCCTGGACATCCCAGCTGGTCCCTACTCAGGCGCAGGTGGAGTCAGGAGTTCGCAGTTTGCTTGGCTTCTGTACCCTGCCTGTGCCCAGTCCTGGCCGGAGTCTGCTGTGCCCCTGGATGGCTTCCTCTTCCAAGAAGCAAAATTATTCAGCAAACATGTTACATTCTGAAGAATTTCCAGAAGCACCTTGACTGGAGACTGATTGGCTGGGCCTGAGGGATGTGCCCATCATTCCCTAAGGAGGGATGCGGCTGGTTAAGCTGGTGGTATCTCTGTCCAGTTTCCCAGAATCAATTGCATAAACCTCCCTGAGCTTGCAGTGACTTCACCTTGCTAACTGGACATCAGCAATGATCAGGGAAAGCACTGAGCAGACACTATAGGTAAAGGTTTTCTTGGTGCTGGGAATATAGATCAGTAGAGAGTTTGCCTAGAAAGCACAAAGCTACTGCTCCCTCCCACGGGCAGAATTCCTTGAGGGAAGTCAGGGCAGGGATTCCTCTATGGTCAGTCTTCCACAATAGAAGTCAGCTCTGCAGTGTAGAGGAGGCTGGCGTGCAGCTTTACAGAAAACACTGTTAAAAGCTGCTAAGATTGATAGTTGGGTTGCGTTTTCCCTAAGCCTTTGCTGAACCGTGCAATGAATGTTTTCTATGAATGGTTAACAGCATTGAACAGATCCTCTCGCCCCCTTTGGTCTCTGCCTTGAGCAGAGGAATGTCAGTCAGCAGTACCTCATGGGCAGCCTAAGCTCTGAGCCTTATGCAGAGCCACTCTATGACAGCAGCCAAGTCAGCCCTTCCGACAGCCTGAGCCAGCCTTCCTGGGAACCACCACCCAGAGAGAACCTGCACTCATTTCCACCCAGACCAGAGGGGGAGCATTTCCTCAGGTGGTCAGCATGAGGGACTATACCCTGATTGGTGCAGGGAACCCTGCAACACCCCTTCTGGCTATAGGTTTTCTGCCAGTCAAGGTTGCTCCTCACCGCACAGGAGCAAGTGCTGGAGGGAGAAGAGACACCAGAATGTTGGCAGAGGGCAGAGCACCAAGGCTGATGGAAACAGAGAAGAGAAACTGTGTTTCTGGCCACTGGAAGACTTCCACACTAGGGCACTATCCTGCCCCGAGAGTCAAAGGCCTTTAGATCCAAGGCCACTACTAGGGTCTGTGGGTCTGGATGCTCTGTATGTTAGAGCTATGGGGTTGCTACAGTAGCAGCTATGGGAGCTGAGGGTTCCGACCCCGAGGATCACACGGGAGCTGTAGCTCCAGCAGATGTCACTTGGTATCACCAGAGACGCTGCTTAGAGCTGAGGACTTTGCGAACAGAGCAGTGAACCTCCGGCCTCAGTACCTGGAGCTACGCCCTCTGCCCCCTGAAACTGAAGCTGTATGTCTTTGAATTTGTGGCCTCTGGTGTCTGTGGGCCTATTTCTGAGCCTTCAGCACCAAGGCCCAAAGTCTGCCAAATACTAGAAGTTTTTTTTCTTTGTACCCATGATATCCTTCTGAGATGTTCCATGGTTGGACAGGCTGAGGGCTGTGTCAATGAAGACGGGTGGGCAAGGTAGGGTTGCTTGTCCTCTGGGTCACCAAGCAACCTTGTGCACATGACACTTGGCAGCAGCTGCCTGCAGTGCCCAAGCATCCTAGGAAGTGTCTGTCACCCTAGTGCCACATGGAGACATTTATAGCTTATACATGCACAAGGGCTGCAGAACCCTCCGGACAGGTGTGGAGGACCTGAGGATTGGGGTGGGGATAGAGCACCCCAGTATGAGGTGTCATGTTCTGTGAATTTGATTGTGAGGAGATGCAGAAAATCAGAATATGTGGGAAGGGACTGTTGACGTGCTGAAAGCCGATTGTTTTAAAGGCATTGTTCAGGCCTACTTTAATAAGGACCAGGACTAGCTTTGAAGCCAAAGAAGGAAGCATGGGAAACTTCCAGAAGGCCCCTTTACAGTGGTGGCCTATGAGCTATGACCCTAACTATCTGGGAGTCCTGGGTCCCTGCCAAGGCCACACTGGAGGAAGCAGCAATGGGAACTGAGTCAATAACCTGCTCTCTGCTTAGGTGTGTGTACTGGGCTGGGTACAGTGCATGTCTGATGTGCACAAAGCCCTGGTTTCCATCCCCAGCACTGAACAAACTGGCCGTGGTGGTTTATGCCTGTAATCCTAGAACTTGGAGAAGTAGAGGTAGGAAGATCAGAAGTTCAAGGTCATCTTCCGCTGCAAGGTGAATTCTAAACCAGTCTGGGCCACATGAGACCCTGTCAATAAATAAGTGAATGAATGAATGAATGAATGAATGAATGGCTGAAGAAATGGTTCAGTGGACTACATAAGACCCTGTCGATAAATAAGTAAGAAAATAAGCAAATGACTGAAGAAAGAGTTCAGTGACATAAGACCCTGTCATAAACAAACAAATAAATGGCTGAAGAAATGGCTCAGCGGTTAACGCACAGGCTGCTTTTGCAGAGGACCGGGGTTCAGTTCCCAGCACCTTCATGATGACTTACTTACAACAGTGTATAACTTCAGTTCCAGGGGATCCAACACCCTCTTCTGGCCTTCACAGGCAATACATACATATGGCCAACACTCATACACACAAAAAAATACATCTTTTAAAAAAGATTAAATCAAGCCAGGCATGATGGCATATGCCTTCAGTCCTTCGATTACTAGCTGCAGCTCTTATCCGTACAGTGCTGGGCCCCTCGGCACATGGCATCAACGAGTGTTCAGCTCCAGGCCTGTGCTATGGGAACCCCCAACTCTTAGGAACTGCAGGGCCTGGGAACTCCTGCAGTGACGTGCACTTCCGTTTCCCACAGCCTCCTATCTTCCTTCAGTCTCGGCTCTCCACCAGCACCCTGCCTTCTGCCATCCCTTGTCTCCTCTGCTCTCCAGAAGTCCTCGGCTACCTTTGGAGCTGACGCCAAAGCTCTTCTTGTAATGAAACCAGGGGACAGCCTAGGATGGTCACCAGACTGAGAGCTGCAGTCTTCAGAGGTGTGTGTGTGGCAAGGGTATCTGTACCAACCACAACCCAGCTCTTCCTGTTCATAAAGGGCTTTATTCACCAACATCCAAATGAGGGATCACTCTGTACCCAATCATAGCAGTCCATCATACAAATGAGGACCAATCACAGGCCTTTTGCTGTTCTCCCTCTGGTCTGGAGGAAAATGGCTGCTAGAGCTCCCTCAGGCTTGTGACAGTTAAAAGCTCTCTCACACAGGCTTCAGACAGTGGCCAAAGCCTTCAGGAACCTGAGTGCTTTGGCAGCGAGCAGCTGCAGTTGGCCTGGAGATTTCATCCACAGAGAGTTCAAAGCAGTAGGTGCTGGCATAAGCCACAGGCAGGCTGGCTGTTTGGCTGACTGTCTTTGCCCAAGGCAGGCTCTTCAGAAAGACAAGGCCTGCACAGCGTGTGACTGGCAGCCCAGTGTGTTGGCTGAGATTAGGTTCAAATGTGAGGGGAGAACCCAATGTGTTTAAACAAGATAGCCATTTATCTTGCTCATTCCAACAATCACTGGAAAGCTGAATTCCAAGGCCACGGCAGACACTGGCAGTGTGAGGGATATCAGCCCTTCTATCTTGTTGCGTGAGAGACTTCTGGTCCCCAAGTTAACCTATGGTTCAAGATGGCTACTGTTATACGGCCATTACAAGAACATCTCCACGAGCTGGAAAGAACCCAATTCTTCTCTTTCAGAATGTTGCTTGCCCACTCCATCCCGCTGACCAAAACTGTCTGCCGTGCTCCACATCACTCAGGGGAGGCTCCAACAGGCTTCAGTTAGGGGCAGTTGTGCATCCACCACCACCTCAGGGCTTCTCTTACAGTAGGGAAGAAAAATAGACCCTATCTGGGAGGAGAACTTAGTCCCTGCAGAAGACTGATTAAAACTAATTTAACTGTGAATTCTAGCAACTGCCCTTGCATAAATCCCCACAGACCAATTTATAAGGATTTGGAATTGTATTGTTCATTGTGGCAACATTAAGTCTATCCAGAGTGCTGGCTGGTCACGAGTGAGCACCCACACACCACAGGCTCCTCAGGAGTCCTCCTCCCCGCTGCCTGGAAAGCCCACCGAGACCCACTGTGCTGGGAAAGCAGCGAGCTTTCACAGCACAAAGGTCAAATAGTTACAGCTTCCAGGTAAGCACTGTAGGCAGGCTAGCTCTGTGACACCTGATTCCACGTCACCTGGCCCCTGCCCTGTGTGTGGAGATAAACTCAGGGTCAGAGGGGGAAGGCCACCTCCACCACACAGCTCAACTTTGTTTTGCTTTTCTATGTGCGAACAGTATCTGTATGGATTTACAAAACCAAAAAAAAAAAAAAAAAAAAAAAAGAGCTGGAGAGGTGGCTCATTGGTTTAGAACACAGACCACTCTGATAGAGGGCTGCTGTCTTAGCCAGGCTTTCTGTTGCTATGATGGAACACCGTGGCCAAAAGCAACTTGGGAAGGAAAGCACTTATTCTTCTTTTTTTTTTTTTTTTGTTTTGTTTTGTTTTGTTTTGTTTTTCGAGACAGGGTTTCTCTGCAGCTTTAGAGCCTGACCTGGAGCTAGCTCTTGTAGACCAGGCTGGTCTCGAACTCACAGAGATCCGCCTGCCTCTGCCTCCCGAGTGCTGGGATTAAAGGCGTGCGCCACCACTGCCCGGCTCACTTATTCTTCTTATACTTCTGTATCACTGCTCATTATCCAGGGAGGCAAGGCAGGAACTCAAACAAGTCAACAACCTGGAGGCAGGAACTAGCATAGAGGCCATGGAGGAGTGCTGCTTACTGGCTCGCTCCTCACGGCTTGTTCAGCTTGCTTTTTAGAGACCCTAGCACCACTAGCTCAGGAGCATCTTCACCCACAGTGGGCGGGGCCTCCTCACATCAACCAGTAATCAAGAAAAAAAAATGTCCTACAGCAGTGGTTCTCAACTTGTGGGTCACGACCCCCAAAGGGGTCAAATGACCCTTTCACAGGGGTAGCCTAAAACTATTGGAAAACACAAATATTACATTACAATTCATAACAGTAGCAAAATTACAGTTATAAAGGAGCAACAAAAATAATTTTATCGTTGGGGGTCACCACAACATGAGGAACTGTATTAAGGGGTTGTAATAGGAAGGTTGAGAACCACGAGCCTACAGACTTGCCTGCTTACAGTCTGATCTTAAGGAGGCATTTTCTCAATTGAGGTTCCCTCCTCTTAGATGACTTTAGCTTATGTCAAGTTGACATAAAACTAGCCATCGAAACCCGGCATGGTGGCACACGCCTTTAATCCCAGTACTCAGGAGGCAGAGGCAGGTGGATCTCTGTGAGTTTGAGGCCAGCCTGGTCTACAAAGCAAGTTCCAGGGAAACCTGTCTTGAGACACCAAAAGGAAAAACAACAACAACAACAACAACAAAAACCAAATCAAAACAAAACAAAACTAGCCACCACAATTGAGTTACCCATTTTGAGTTGTTCATGTCCTGTAAAGCTTTCTTCTGGCCTCTGGGAACACTTACCCCCTCCCCACAACAGCACACATCCACACAGACATCCACACACATTCGTATAAATTAAAAATATGATTTTCTGAAGTTGGCATCTGCTTCAGCTCTGTGGTGGTTCCCTCTGTACTCTTAACAGCTTGCTCAGTGTCAGCTCTGACAAGCAAAGCCTGCTACTGTAATATCAAAGCCTACTCCCCACTACACACACACACACACACACACACACACACACACACACACACACAGGCAGAGATGTGAATCCCAGTTCTGGACCTGACTGCCAATGCTCCTTAGTGGTTCCAACAGCTGCCATCATTTCAGTGAGAGCAAGCTATCTGCACCCTCAGATCAGGCCTCCATGTAAGTCACTGGGCTATTTAAGCCACAGGGTTAAACAAGTCACCGGGTTCCCACGCAAGTTACCAGGCTCCCACGTAAGCCACAGGGCACATAGGTGTACCCTTTGGAAGAAGCTCCCAGCAGCATTTTGGTCTGTCCCCTCACCACCAAGACTGAAGCTCACTGACCATACTAGGTCATCCGCAATGCTCAGGCCAACATTATCCTTCTGGGCCTGGGTCCCAAGAGGTCTTACATAAAGGCCTTATCACGTGACAACGTTAGGGGCCATGTCCTCGGCACCCTCCTGGCCTGAGGGAGAGCCACTGGGGCAGGTAGGGACCCAGCTGAGCTGAGATGACCACTTGGCTAGGCTGTGACCTTGGCAGACTCCTCAGGGACAGTTGGAGGTCACCAAGCACACTGAACCTTCTTCCACACCAGGCCTTGTAGAATATCCTACAGGTTCAGCAGTGTTTTGAGATTTTATGTGTATGGGTGTTTTGTCTGCAAGGTGCCTGGTGCCTGAAGATGTCGGAAAGGGCAGATCCTGGGGATTGGAGTGATGGATGATTTTCAGTCACTGGGAATCAAATGCAGGTCCTCTGCAGGAGCAGGCAGTGCTCTTAACCACTGAGCCGCCACGCCAGCCCGCTTGCTCCCAGCACACTCTCTTCCACCGTTATACTCTCAGTCAAACCAACCAAGCAACGCAGTTCCAGGGACTTAGGATGAGTGTCTGTGGCAGGTGACTGGTGGCATAGAGACAGACGGGTTTCTCTGCCCCTACTTTACAGGTGACACAACTGGAGAGGGGTGGCCCCAGATGACAGCTTAAGGAGCCGAGGTGGTAGGGACTGCAGGTTCCACCATACTGCGCTGAACATGGTAGGGAGACCTCAGCTCCCCAGATCCCCCTTCTTTTCACATTTGTCTCCTCCCAACAAGTGACAGTGACCTGTCCCTCACCCTGCCCTGGCAGCCAGCTCTGGGGACATCCGTGATGGGGGCCTCCCTGCCACATGTATGGCCCTGCTGCTGAAAAGCACCGGCCCACACCTGCTACTCCTTTTGCTTTTATTAAAAAACAGATCAAGAAAATATACACACTGCAGCCCTGAGGCTAAAGAGGCTGAGAGCTATGGGGAAGGGACAGGGGATAGGCATGTAGGATCCCCAGCAGGAATGTAGTGCTGGGAAGGCTGGGGTTCCAAGCTGGAACACAGGTGGCAAAGGGGAACTGGGGGTGAAGAACAGGAAGAAGCCTGTGTCCTGGGGTGCAGGCACACCTGCCCGGGGCTACTATCCACATGAGTTCCTCAGCTGCACTCTGCTCCACCTGGGAGCCCATCGGTCTTCAGAGCAGCACTCAGGCATTGATGGCTTTCCATCGCTCGCTGTCTGTGCTGTTGATGCTGCCTGTGTGGCAGGGCATGGAGGCAATGTCATCTAAGTAAGCCATTCCAGCGGAGTCGAACTGTGTGCTGGAGTAGCTGGCTGCTGAGACTCCCACAGGCCCTGCAGACTCCATGCCCTCGCGCCGGGCCACTGCGTAGGGTTGCGGCAGGTGCACGTCTGGCTCTTCAGCCTCATCCACTTGGCATTTGTAGGAGAAGAGGATCTTGGGCTCTGAGCTGGTGAGAGAGTACAGAGGAGCCACAGCCGTCAGGAGGAGCAGACAGAACCACAGCTCATCTACAAGAGCCCTTGAGCTCACCAAGATTTGCTCTGAAGCTGGTCCCACCCACACCTGAGACAGAGGGCAAGAGCTTTAATATCTCCCCACCATGGCCGTGTCAGCCCCCACGGATGACGATACACTAAACCCAAGCCTTCACCTATCCTGGCCAAGTGTGACCCCCATGCCTGCAGCACATGACTGCCCACTCCTGACCTGGTCACCATCTTCAGGGTAGCGAGAAGAGGCTCAGGAGAGCAGCAGCCTGAGCACATGGGAGCAGGCAGAAGCCCAGTAGAGCCTCACCTCTTAGGCTCCCTAGGCCTTCCCAGAGATGGTCCATGTCGACCATCCCAGTCCTCACAGGAGAGCAAACCCTGCCTGAACGCCACCAGATCAGGCCTGGGTGGGAGCCAGTTCCTGTCTTCGCATCCTAGTCTCTGATGTTCCCCCCACAACTATGCACACAGCACACCTTCCTTCCAACTGGGGCTCACTGTGAACTCCCAGAGCTCCTTCCAGGTACGGGCTCCCTGAGTGCACTCACATCTGCCTTACTTACAGCACAGTCTAGCACACAGCAGGTACTTGCTAATAGAACAGCATTGCTAAACTGATCCCTGTCTCTGGGGAAGAGTGCCTGTCTGTGCTTGCTACATATACCCAGAGAAAGCACCTACACAGATGCACCAGGGTGCCACTCAGTGCCCTCGGTGCACCCACCTCCCTGGCCATGCACACAGTCGCTGCAGGCTCAGCCACATTAGAGGTCTGGCCATCACTCACCCAAAGAAGCCACGGAGGAAGGCCACATAGATGAGCGGTGCAAAGAAGCTGAAGTACAGGAAGGTGGTAGCGTCCACACAGCTATGGCAGGGAGTGGGTCAGCATGGCCAAGGCCAGTGGGCCTGCCCTGACCCAGTGCCTTAACCAAGGAGAAGGGACCCCATACGTAACCCACTCCCATGGTGGGCACCCTCTTACCAGAGCCCTTCAATGATGTCGGCGCACAGCAGAGCACTTCCCAAGCCCTGCAGCAAGTTGAGTGTGGCCAGGATGCCTGCATACACGTAGAAACTCCTCCGTGCTGGGGGGCAAGGGTCATGAGCTTCTGAACCACCCTACCTTTAGGGCCCAGGTACGAATCTTGGGGTTCTTCCCCTCCCCAGGGATCCCCAGCTACAGGCCGGGAGCAGGCTAGAGCCCTCATGCCTCTGTTCCATCAGGTACTCACAGGGCAGGGATACACGATCCTTCAGTGGGGTCTTGGGGAGAATTACCACCAGTGAGTAGACCTGCAGAGATAGGGGTGACAGGGAGGCCGGGCCAGGCCAGGCTACTTCACCTGCCCCCAGGGAGCACGCCAGACCTCACCAGGAAGAAGAAGCAAGAGCTGACCAGCCAGAACTGGCGGCCACCATGGCCATAGATGTTGAAATCCTCAGCCGAAAGATGGGAGTCGGGGTATAGGATCTCCAGAGTTCCCTGCAGTAGGCAAGGAGGTCGGGTCAGTTCTTCCACTGGAGCCTCTTGACTTTCCCCTGCAGAGCCCAGGGCACGCCAACACGCCAGGCCCTGCCCCAGCCAAGCCCACCCACCTAGCTCCAGGGGCAGCTCAGACCCTGGCTGAGTTCCTGGTGAACAAAGCCTTCAGGGTGCAGCCTCCGCAGTCTACAAAAGGCCCCATAGCATATTCCTCAGGGGGCCCAACTAGGCACTCGTTCTCACACACTCCTTAGCCTTTCCTAGACTCACCTACGCTCTGTGTCCAGGGGACCGCTGGACCTGCCTAGTCCATATGACTCCTTGGGAAACATGACCCTTGACACCACCACCACCACATACCTGGGTGACTGAGTAGGCCAGAGACAGTACTGTGGTGATAGCCAGTACCCGCTTGATGCTGGACTTGCTCTCTAGGTGACCTGTAAGGCACAGGGGTGAGTCAGCCCCTCCTCCTAAGAGCCGTCTTCGGACAACTGCAGGAAGGGTAGGGAGAGTGGGCCCACATTAGGGGACAACCCTGCAGCATACATACCAAAGGCAAGGCCCAGGATGACCACGCTCAGCTCAATGGCTAGCAGGAAGAAGCGGGTGATCTCCCACAGGATCTGGGCACAGAGAGGCACAGGGTCAGCTGGCAGTGGGCTGTACTCAGCCAGGCATCCCTAAGTCTCTCCAACAGGACCAGGGTACAGAGGGCACATCATAGCTTCCACCAGGCTGGCCTCTCTGCCCACCCCCACCCCCTGGCCCCGCACCTTGTCAGCAACCGTTGCAGCATCAGAGGCACTGACTGTCATAGAAACCACAGCCCTGGCAATGCCTACCAGGGCTACCACAAACACCTGCAGGACAAGAGAAGATGAGAGAGTAGTGTCTGAACCAACAAGGCCTCGCTTCTGCAGATCCACTCAAGAAAGAGAGGTTTTAACTAGACAAGGGATGGGGTAGAGTGGGTCAGAGCGGGACACAAGAAGACAAGCTCCAGCACAGGGTTCAGGCATGGAAAACTCCACTACTGCCCATCCAAAGCCCCATCGGTCCCCGTGGTTAGAGCACCAGGCAGCTGGGACTCAGACCTAACTCTGCTGCTTTCCTGCTCTATGACCTGTGCGAGTGACAGTCATGTTTCTTTGTATAACCGCCACCCGTCTTCAGTGGGAAGCTCAGAGTCTGGCCCCAAAGGGACCCAGGGACACTCAGCTCTCAGGTGACATCTCAGAGTCTCAGTGTCGCATTCCAGTCAACCAGGCTCCTCTCCATATGGAGAAAAGAAGCCCACACCCTGGAACAGGGGATATATCCAAGGAGGTCACCCTTAGACCCTGCCTCACATGCAACCTTGTTCAGTAACCCCAAAGCAGCATGCATGGGACCCAGAAAAGGCTGGGACTAGAGGCCCTCTCCTCAGGCAAACCTGCTACAAAGACAGCACACGGGGGAAGGATGGACGACTGGGCAGGGCTGCTGTGGACACCTTCCCTCTCCCAGCATTCAGCCCACCCCTCTAGCACCAGTTCCCCGTTTCCCACAGAGATCTCTTGCCTCCCCCAATCAGCATGGGCTGCTGGCCTGTCTTGACCTTTCCCTTTCCTTGCTAGCCTGTTATTGGCTCAGGCATGAATGTGGGATCCTAGGGGGCCAATCAAAGTGCAGGCTAGGTCTCCCCTAATAGCCAGAAAGAGGGACTCCCTAGTGCAACTGGAAAAGTCAGCTGGGTTCCCAGCTGTCCTTGGCATCATCTCTGTGGGGGGAACCAAGTGCAGTAGAGAACAAGAGGCAGAGCCCCTGGACCCAGTCATACCTAAAGCTAGCTTCATTACGGAGGCAATTCATCCATTTCCCTGTTGTACTTAAATCAGAGATGGGCTCTTTGTCACTGATTGGAGGAAACTCACCAAGATGTAGAAGGTAATAAAAATGGGGCTGGAGGTGACACGGATCTTGGCCCGAGCTAAGGGAAGCTTCCAGAGCAGGAAGATGAAGAAGAGCACATTGGGAATGAGCAGCAGGAGGTCCCAGTACCGGACCCTGGCAAGGGCACAGAAGCTGGCTCACTGGTGAGATCGGTACAGTTCCCCCAGCCTATAGCACCCCTGACAGTTCACCCTCAGTCCACCCACAGTCCACTCTCAGTCCACCCACAGTCCACTCTCAGTCCACCCACAGTCCACCCTCAGTCCACCCACAGTCCACACAGTGGGCCAGGAACCCACCTGGAGGAGCCGATATCTTCGTACAGCAGCAGCAGGCACTGGTGGGGCTCACTGATATTGGATGCTGCGGGCGGTGGCCACGCTGTGCTTCCATTGGCCTCCTGCAGGCTGGCCATCCCACCGGCAGTGGCCCTGAAGACAAGCCCGTGTAGTCAGAGCACAGGGCCCTGGCCCACCTCCCTCCAAGGCACCCAGGGAAAACCAAAGTGGTAGGTGCAGAGCGCAGGCCACACTAGGAGAAAGCTGGACGGGGGTCGGTCCTTCCTCTCAGGCTCTGCCAGGATTGTCCTTCCAGTCTCCAGAGATGAAGGTGCCCAGAGTCTGGCCTCCACCCTGCCCCTGCTGCTTGCTCTCCTGGTGCTTCAGTCCTCTCTGGAAAGGCACTGAGAGCAGTATTCTCTTGGGGAGGCCATGGTGATGCAGACTGCCCCCGGCAGGACAGTATTCAGATGGCTGAGTGACGTGGCTCCCAACTCCACCTTGCAAAGCCCACCCAGCACCTGAAACCACACAGCCGCTAAAGTCCACAGGGGAACTCTCTGCTGCACTGGAAAGGGAGACACAGGTGGAGAGGACACCGGAAGCACAAGGATGTCCTTAGGCCTGGAACAGCGGCACAAACAGGGCCAAGAGGGTCACCTGAGAAGGCTAGGCTACCAGGAGAAGCTGAAGGCCAGAGTAGCCCAAAGGCCAGTCTTTGTGGCCACCTGGGCAGGAAAGTCTGGCATTCAGTTTGGAGCATCAGAGAGTTAAGGATCTGGGGTCCCTAGAATGCCCTGGAAGGAGGGGACTAATAGTGGGCAGAAAACCCTAAATGAGGAATCTTAGTGAGAGGATTGTCTGGGGATGGCTGCAGGAAAAGTTGAGCCCTGGAACTCATGGGTGGCAGTATATGTCAGTGATAAGAAGGAAATCTCTATCCAAACCAGTCGGCAGTCAGGCAGGGGATGTACATAGGTGAAGCAATGTCGGCCTTTGGCCACAAGATGGCAGTAATAAGCTTGAACTGCTGGCACAATGAATGAGCCTCCCAAACGCGATGTGGGTGGATACAGACTCAATAGTGCCACACGGGACCAATACAGAACCATGGCTGGAATGGCCTTTGTAGACTGTGGTGGCACACTAAGCCCCAGGCACTCCACCCAGGCGTGGGCGCACACACATGTATACTACAGAAAAGCTCCGAAAGCTTTTTACAGGAAAGGGTGGCCTGGTAACCTATCTGTGGTGGGATTGGCCAGGAGTGTGGCACCCCTGTGGGTTCACTAACAACAACTATGGACAGCAGCAGAAAGAGACTTGGGGGACTCAGGGACATTTTCAGCTTTAGGCCCTTACATTCTAGTGCTACCTCTCCTGAAGGGACAGAAAACCCCCTGTGCTCGGAGCCCCCAATCTTCTCTACAACAGGCCGGGCCCTGGCTTTGATTTGTTACACCTCCAGCTTGCTGATGGGGAGACTAAGGAGGTAAGTATGTACCTGGTTCCTAGTAGACACCCCCAAAAGAAGCTGTCTTCTCCCCAGTCCTGATCACGGCAAAGGTGAACAGAGCGCTATCCTCCACTCGTGTGCCCATCTGCATGCCCAGCAGATCTGACCAGGCATGTGTCTGTTATACCCAGCAACTCACTGGGTTGCTCAGATGTGACAGGGACAGGGCCTAGCCTCCTGAGGTCTTCCCCCAGGGACATAAAAAGCAAACTTCCACTGGAGACAAGCACTGAGAAGACAGCGGAGTGGGACACAGTGACAGAAACACAGTACAGAGAGGGAAGTCCCCGTATCCACACTTCTTACCAGCAGAACCCTGGATTTCAGTCTGTTTTTCCCAGCTTCCCGTGCAGGAGGGGCTGGCCACGTGGACACCAGCGGAGTGTGACTCGCCAGTTTCAGGTTGTGCTCTTCTTCCTTCCTATTGGCTGGAATACGGATGTGATGGTGGGAACAAGAGCAGCCACGTTAGACCATTAGATAAAAGCATGTATTGAAGTAAAAAACTAGCAAGGAAGATGTTTTGTGGGTCCCCCATGCACACCCGACACTGCTCCCAGACTGACAAACGAGATGGAACGGCCTCCTATCTAGTTAGCATGCCTTGCTTCACAGCTAAGGCTGAATTCCAGAGATCATGAGAAGGCTGATTTAGGTCGGGGTTCAGTCAATATGTATGTGACTGAGTAGTCAGCCTTGGGGGAAAACACTCTGGATGAAGAGCATTCCGTGGAGAGGACAGCAAATACAAAAGCCCTGAGGTAGGATTGGACTTGGTCTAAGACCAAAAAGAATAGGCTGGGCAGCTAGGGCTGTTGGGGCAGCTGGGCAGAGATCAACAAGGTTAGCAGGGCTGGATCGGATGGAGTAGCACTCCTACAGGCAATGGAATTTCTCTCTCCAACTACTGAAAAGGTCTTTCCAAAGAGGTGACAGGGTCCCATTTCCTGTGGGCGGGTGAGGGGAACATAAGTGAGACAGGAGGAGGTACTGTAACCTTCTAGAGTGGGAAGGTCCGCGAAGGGGAGAGGGGTCAGCCAGCATGAATGCCCCACTTTCCCAAGGGAGCTCAGCACTCCTGCGGTGTCCAGGGGTTTCATGTGGTAAACTCCACACAGCACAAATGTCAGGAAATGTAAGTGTGTCCAAGCCTGGCCAACCAGACACCCCTCGCACCCTGGCCAGTGAAAACCTTCCCTGCTGAGATCAGCAGGAAACTGTGACTTTGGGCTGGAGCTCTGGAGAGAGAGCTAGCAAAGGGCAGAGCCACAAGGTGGATGCAGAGAGAACCTCTGGGTTCACCCACATGATACCCATCTTTCCCAGCCGTAAGGCTCCCAAATCCCCTTCACCTTCACGGTGTTTGAGTTTTACCTCTCAATTCCCCCCACACAGCAGATGTTTATTTCTTTATTCTGCATTGCTGAAGGCTGAATGCCATGCTAGGCAAGAACTGAACCACTGACCTACATCCCTATCTTCCTTTTAAGACAGGGTATCCCTATGCTGCCCCGCCTTGAACCTGGGATTCTCCTGCTTCAGCCTAACAGCTAGGGTGACAACAGGTCTTTGTCCCCAGGCCTTGTTCCCAGCTTCTGGAGGTTATGGAATTGGCAAGCCAAGCTAGGATGGCATTCTTGGCCCTGCCTCCTACTTGCTGTGTGACCTTGGGTGAGTCACTTCCCTCCTGTGTGTCACAGGGACAAACATAGCTACCTAGCAGGGTTGCTGTGATAGTCAAAATGAGGCAAGCTATGAAAATGTCTACAGAAGACACAGGTCAGAGATGACTTTCCTACAGGTTGAAGGAATGGATGCTGGATGAGGGTAGGGGTCTGTCCATGAATCCAGGTGCCCTTAGAAGGTCTAGCAGCTATGCAGGGAAGGAAGACCAGAGGTGTCAGCTACCCCCTGTGTGGATTGGGAACCCAGCCCTGGGAGCCACGATGCTCAGAGGTGTGGCCACCTGCTGCACTATAGTAGATAGTGCAGTCTAGCTATCCACTCTAGCCTGGCAACCTGGCCAGTTCTCTACCTAGCAGTCCCTCTGGTAAGCATCTCTACCTGAACAAGTGAGCGGACATTGCGGAGTAGGCAGAGCCCCATCAGCTGCCAGGCCAAACTCCCAACCCAGAATATTCCTGCTCCAGCAGCCCTGAGGCTGGGAAGCAGTCAACCACACTGCACTTCTGCCCTTGCCATGATGATTGTGCTCCTAAAATAACCGAAGTGATGATAACAAACACATTAGATCACACTTCCAGTGCACACGCTCGGCGCCCTGTGCTTCCCTCCTAAGAACACTGGGCAAGCGCCATCAGGGTCCCTGTAAAGGAAGGAAGGGCAGGCATGGCCCAGCGGAGCCACAGACCCTGGCCCTGTCCTGGGACCCAGGGCTCCTCCTTCCCCAGACCTCCCGGCATGTGCAGTGACAGGAAGTGAAAGGAGCTGGCCCACCAGGAAAAAGAGGAAGGAGAGAGGGCTGACGGAGACAGAGAAGGGCAGCGACATCTTGAAGGAGTAGCAGAGGATTATGGGGGAGTCCAGGCCTCTGGGAACCAGGGAACTGAGGCAGTTTCTTCCACCTGTGAACCTGAGAGGGCAGTTCTGACCTCAGAGCATTCCCAGAGGCCAAGCTCCTGCCCACGGCTCAGGCCTCTCCTTCCTCCCACTCTCTATGGCTAGCCTGCTGGGCCTTAGGTGGGACTTACTCTGACCCTCCCAAGCCTCCCCAAGGGCCTTCTCTCCCTGCCCTGGCAAAGGCTGAGAGAGCTTGTCTTTCCCATCTGTGCAATAGGCTTGCCTACACCTTCTGAGCTCTTATATGGAACCCCTACCCAGCGGGAGGGTAGCAGTGCAAGCAGCCCCAAACACTTGCTTCCCTCCCTTCCCTCCCAGGCTGCTGAGCCTCTAAATCTAGCAGCAGAGCAGCATGGGAAATCTCCAGAAGATAGAGGCTAAGTCCAGTGCCTCTCCTGCAGCTGTCAGCCTTGGTGATAGAGAAGAGACTCTGTCCTAAGGGGCCCTGTGGCCACCAGGAAGATGGGATGGTCCTGGTGACCTGCTCCCTGCCAATCCTTCTTGCCCTTCTCTTCCCACCAACTTCTGTCTCACCTACCTCAGGGGCCTTTGTGCTTATCTTCCCCAGGTTTGACCTCATCACTTGACTCTGTGTTTGCCTCCCCCTCCAGGTGGGCATCTGCATCTCTAGCCCACCTGGGTGTTCTTTCACTATGTTGGGTTGTTTTTTGTTTTTGTTTGTAAGACAGGGTATCATTGGGCCCAGGCTAGCCTCCAACTCAGTGTGTAGCCAAGGCAGGTCTTGAACTTATGATCCTCCTGCCTCCAGCTCCCAATCCCTCCACCACCACCCAGCTCTTCGGTATGCTGTTTACTGCACTAGGCCTCCATCGGCAGCGGATGTATTTACATGGTCTCTGTCTGTCTGTCCTAGGCCTCAAGACCCAACCCCCTGAAATAGAAACCGCACAGAGTAAGAGCTCAACAAAATGCTACCACGCGCACAAATTTCCAGTCCAACGCAACCAACCGAGCAGGACAAGAATTGGGGGTCAGTGTCCCATACCCCACAATCCCTTCCTCCTTACGGAGCTGAGAGGAGTTATCCCTTCCTTCCGCAAGGCCAGGGAGGCAGAGGCAGAGCCCCGGCTGTCCTTTCCGGCTGCAGCTGAGCTCGGGCAGCACCTGGAGTTGCCGGTGTCCAGCTCCACACAGGGTCTAGTCCTGACAGCTAGGGTCCCTAGAAACTTCCCAAAGGCTGTCCTGCGCCTGCACCCCTAGTGGCACAGGGACTGGAGGGGGACGGTAGGCCCGAGTCCGAGAAAGGAGCGAGGCTGGGCCTCCGGTTAGCTTGGCGCAGCAGGAGAAGACCCCGCAGCCCTTACCTGAGAGCGGGGCTGCGCAGGCCGCGGGACTCCGACCCCCGGAGGGCAGAGAGAGCCGGGGAGCGTCGCGCAAGAGCCGCGGCTGAGGTTCTACTCAGGTCGGTCGCGGGTGGCCGGACGCCGCCAGCGCGCAGGACCCGCCGGACCCGCAGCACCGCAGGACCGCAGGACTCCCCTGGCTCTCCCCGGCAGCAGCGACTGCCAGGCGCCTAGGCTGGTGTTTTTCGTCCAGGCAAAGCTCCGAAAACAGTCACGACCCCTGTTTGTGGCACTCAGCCCCGCCCCCAGCCTCCAGCAGCCAATCGTAACGGACTCCCGCCCAGAGGGAAACAGGCCAATAGAATTCCTCAGAGGGCGGGACGGCCCGCGGAGCTCTTAAAGGGTCTGCAGAAAGCCTGTAGTTGCCCCAAGAAAAGTGTGGGTGAAACTTCTACCGGGAAGAGAATCTCTTCACCGCTCACCCCTAAAACGTTTCAGGACAGCGCACCGAGCACGCTCTGCCTTTGTCCCGCATTTTTCTGCGGTCAGCTCTTGTCCTCCGACCGGTTCTCCCTCCCCCTCCAAAGGTGGAGCCTTGGGGACCCGTGCCCCGCAAAAGTGACCTCTGGTCACCTGGACCAGGAAGGAGGGAAGAGAGGGCGGCCCTTCCTCGGACGCCTTGTTCTTGTCCACTTCAAAGGGACCTCGCGTTTACAGGGCTCCAGGCCCTGGCACCAGTCACCCTGAAGGCTGGGTGCTATTAGTCGTGTTTTGCAGCGGGAACTTGATGATGTTTCTTGAAGGGGTTAAGGAATGTGTCCAAAGCCATCAGACTAGGAAGTGGACACGCCAGATCTCATGCGTAGGCAGGTGCCTTCCAGAGGGACGCCTTCCCTGACTGCCACCTCCCACGGCCCTGTGCGACACCCCCAGGGCAACTTGGAGGCCTGGCCTCATTTCAGGCCACCTCCTGCCCATCTTGAGCAACTTGGTAACTTGAGCCAGCCACGCCTCCCTGTATATATTCAAGCTTGTGCCCCCCCCCCCCCCCCCCCCCCCCCCCCCCATGGAGGGCATCTGTCTGCATCCTCAGAATCTCAGGTATGGCTTCTCACATCCGGGTCTCTCCCTCAAGTGATGATATTGACATGCTCGCCCCTTCTCAGGCATCCGGTGGCCCAGAACCCAGCCCATAGTGTGTCCCAGCAGCACCTTACCTTGAGGGGTGACTCAGTGCTGCCCGAAGGTGTAAGCACCTGTTTATTATAGGATCCCAGGATCGCCCAGGACAGCACAGTGGGACTGGAATGTTCCCTGAGACTTCCAGATTAGGTCCACTGTCAATTCTGGTCTTAGCCGGAGAAGCCGGCTGTGCCTGCCTACAGTAGCTGTCACAGCCACACTGGCAGAGAAAAATCACCAGAGTTCTCAAATTCCTGCCAAAAGAGTATAGTACCCTTAGGAATAATGACAAAAACATGCCCTAGACTCTCCCTGACCTCCAGGGGTCAGGGCACCACTGTGATATACTTACAGGGAGAAAGGCCACAAGAATTGGACTCAGGGTTTCTGCAAAGACAGTACATGTTTGTAACTGCTGAGCACACCCCCCACACCAGCCTGTTGTCACCGCCACCACCATTATCAGTGACAGTAGGCATACAGGGTGTGGTGGGATTACCTGCCTGTAATCCCAGCTTTTGAGAGGCTGAGACAGGAAAAGTGCCTCAAGTTTGAGGCCAACCAGGGCTCTATAACAAGACAGTGTCTCAGGAAAACAAGAACAATGTGGTGTTATTCTGTACTTCATACTCTGGAATTCTGAGCTCCGTGTGTAGGTGTCTAGGAGATTTTATGTCATTTGTGGAGTAACCAAGGCCGTCAAATGCCCTCTTCCCTCTGGCAGCAGTGCAGTGGCTCCTCTGCTGCAGTGTCCCTTACACACAGGACAGTGTGGCATCCAGAAAGCCACACGAATGGGGACCTCCCAGTTCCTGGATTGCACCGGTACAGGGCGTGAAGAGCTGTGCCCGTCCTGAGAACCTAAAGCACGCTGGGGCACTGGGCCCCTCCCTATGCTTGTCTCACTCAGCGCTGCTCTGCTCTTTAAAATTACAAACCACGCCTCTTTCCGTCCCCATTAAGGGAAGGGGATAACCCAGCTTCAGGGGCCTTCTGGGCCTGTGGTGACTCCACTATCCTCTGCTGTCACAGGGTCTGGCAGGGCCCAGGCCACTTGGACTCTGCGGAATGTGGCTCTGGTTTATCTTGTCCATGACATCCTGCTAGTAAGGATGGGCGGGCATGGAGGGGCAGGCAAGTGGTAACCGATGAGACTGTACAGGGAGGGGGGGGAGAGAGCTGAAAAACTGAGGGCTTGCCTTCATTGGAGCTTTAGGGGTCTAGTGGCCTAGGGCAGACTCGGTCATCTTTTCAAAAACCAGATCCTATTATGATGGCATAATGTGCCCTCTACCTGTCTTTGGAGTCTCTGTCATCTAGATGCAGGCATCTTCCACACTGGTGGTTGCTGCTGTTACCTGCGTGGCTCCAATTAGCACAGTGGCTTCCAGCTTTGGGGGAGACCTCCAGCAGGTAAAGGGCTGTGGGCTCCTGTCTCAGAGACCATGCTACTAACCCACCTCCCTAAGCCACATCCTTTACACTAGGGGTATCTCCTGTACTCTGAGGCCTGCAGCTCCCACCTTCTGAGCTTCTGCCTGTCCTTCCTCAGCCCTACTCTGAACTCTTCATGCTGTACCTACAGCGGAAACCCCATCCTGGTGAGACCCAGCTGTCTAGGGCTACAGGGACAGCAGCAGCCCCCTCACTGCAAGCTTCCAGCCTGTCTCTGCCCGCCTCAACAGGTGGCAGCTACTGGTTCACGCCACCTGGCTTCCACGCCCCACCCCCTTCCAGGTGACCTCGTGTCAGAACACAGCTCCAACTCCTAGACAGACTGCATATCTGTGATCTGAGCTCTCCCACCCCTTCCTGGGCATCACAAGTTGTGAACCAAGTGTCCCTTATACCCTCCAACCTGCACTCCACTGCTTCACACATCACATCCTCCCCACCTGGAACTCCCTTCCTGCACCTTTGCCACCCCAGCCAAGTACGACTCCCTCTTTGATAAGCTCCCACAGCTGCCTGAGTGCAGGAAGAATTGCACCTCAGAGCTTTGGGAGAAGTTGATACCCGATCAGGAAGAAATCAGAAAACAGTCTCAGTTGCATCAAGTGGCCGTACTGACACCAAGGTCTCGCAGCTAGGAAGCCGGATTGGTCCCCAGAACCACGAGCGACCCAAAGTCCAGCCTTATTTCATCGTGCTAAACCCTGGAGGGCTAAGCCCAGGTGTACAAGCGACCTGGGTGCAGGCTATTTATTGAAGGTTGTGGGCTGGTCTCTAGGGAATAGGGCGGGACCTCACATGATGTAGGCGTGACCTACTAGTCTTCCTCCCTCCCTAGATAGACGCAGACGTCGTGACGTCTGATTCCTCGGGGCGCTTCCCGGGCTAGGAAGGGTCACGTGATCCAGTTTTCGCGCGAAAACCCGTGGCTGCTGGTGCGGTGGAGCTAGCGCGGAAATGGCGGTGAGTAGCGGGCTGCTCTTGGGCGGGTGGTGTTCGCGTCCTCGGCCTTCTTTGCCGGGTCTCTTCCTCCAGCGGCGGGCCCGAGTGCAGGGATACCTGCTCTAGCCCAGGACTGATCGTCTCTGCGCTCCTCGTGTGTCCCTAGGCTCCGGGTCTCCGTGTACTTTAGGTGGTGTGGGTGCAGGGAATGGAACTCAGAACCTCGCGCATGTAGGGAAGAAGCGCCACCACATAGCTACATACACCCCGACCCATTTATTTTGAGGAAGGGTTTCACAGCCGTGCAGTGGTGGCGCAAGTCTTTAATCCCAGCATTCGAGAGGCAAAGACAGGCTGATCTCTGAGTTCGGGGCCAGCCTTGTCTCCAGTGCAAGTTCCAGGACAGCCGGGGCTGTTACACAGAGAAATCCTGTCTCAAAAAAAAAAAAAAAAAAAAAAAAAAGAAAAAAGAAAGAGAGACACAGAGAGAGAGACAGAGAAAGAAAGAAAAGAAAAGAGAAAGGGTCTCACTAAGCCATTCAAGCTGATCTTCAATTCACTCTGTAGTGCGGGTTAGCCTTGAACTTGGCGATCCCCGGGTCTCAACTTCTGGGTATTCAGGATTGCATACCTGACGTCAGGCCCAACTTCCCTGCTCTTAGTGTTCGCCTTCTCATGACTCTCTGACTTGTTAAAGGGTGAAGGGCTGACTGCTCAGTTCAAGAATTGTGTTCCTTGATGCCTCTTAATGAAAACTTGTCCCAGCGCCCAGCATATTGTGGCTGTTGGCATGAGTGGGGTGCTCATTTAAGAGCCAAAGTAGGTGATAAATGGCTTAAACAGCAACAACAAACAAACAAATAACTGCATAGCACCCTTGGTTTTTCATAAGAGAGACATGGGGTGATCTGACTGACCCAGAATGTAAGGCAATGGCTCTTGGCTCAGCCCAGATCCTTGCAGGCAGAGGGCCCAGCAAGTGGTGTTCTTGAGAACAGTGCCTGGTGGACAGGTGACAGCCAGCCGGTGGCAAAGGCTCCATGGGAACCAGGCCAGCATCTGATGGCACCCTCTCTTGCAGGAGTCTTCTGAGTCCTTCTCGGCAGCATCTAGCCCTGCCCGGCAGCGTCGACGAGTCAGTGATCCCCTCACCTCCAGCCCAGGCCGGAGCTCCAGACGTGCTGATGCCCTTACCTCCAGCCCTGGCAGAGATCTACCCCCATTTGAGGATGAGTCTGAGGGGCTGCTGGGCACCGAGGGGCCCATTGAGGAGGAAGAGGATGGCGAGGAACTCATTGGTGACGGCATGGAGAGGTATTTTCAGTCTGTTCGTGGTTAGCAGGTAGCTTAGCGGAAGACCTTTGTGTCTGGTGGCCTGGACTTGGGCACCCATGAGTGTGAATTTTGCCTTTGAATGTGGCATGGTTCAGATCAGGGAGAGAGATGTTTCACCAGCCACTGTGAAGATCCAGCTCACTAATTACAGCTCAGGCTAAACCCTAAGTCCCAGACAGGTCCCAGCTCAGGAGATGGGGGCTCGTAGGATCTGATCTGAATACACATGCCAACCCAGAGGGGAGTGGACTCCAAGAGTTTTCTCTCTGCCTTTTCCTAATGCGTTGCCTGGTGCTTCAGAAAATAAAGGCTAAGATTTGGTCAGCAAACTTGGACCCAGCATGCATCAGGCCCTGGGTCAGAAATGTTCAAGCTTCCCAGCAGACTTATCAAAGGTGGGGGCTGACTGCTAGGAAGTGGGGTGTGAGCTTTACCAGGCAGTACACGTAGATCCCGACTTCAGCCTTACCAGCAAGCACAGCTGGCATTGGGTACCAGTGTGTGAGCACCTAGGAGCCTTGTGGCACCCTCCTTTTGTGCCTTTTTTTGGGGGTTATCTGTAGGGTGTGAGCCATCAGAGGGACGGTCGGGCCTTCTGCACCATTCAGTTCTTTGCCTTAAGCACTGTCAGACTGGTTACATGAGACTAGGTGTGTAGTGTGCCCACCTAGGGGAGGAATTGATACAGATGATCCTGGGCTCAGGTCCAGGACTTCGCTGCTGCCCAGCTGCTCACACAGGGCCTTCTGTGCTCCCTCCCTGTCTTGTGTTTATACCTCTTTAAAGAGAGAGGACCTTGGGGAGAGTGGCTGAGGGGTTTGTGTGGAAAGAAGCTCACTGAAGCCTTATCCTTCTAAGAGTTCAGCGCAGACTTTCTGAGCGCCATTTCTATTGCCCCACTGGGGTCCCTCCTGCCTACAGATCCCAGTTCCCATTCCCACCACAGCTACCCAGCTGTCTACTTTTCTCCTTAGCTCTTCCAGTTTTGAGCATTTGACCAGAGCTGAAATCATATGGTATTTCACTCAGCACAGTGTTGTCAAAATACAGTCTGTGTGTGTGTGTGTGTGTGTGTGTGTGTTTGTGTGTGTGTGTGTTGTGGTTTTTTGAGACAGGGTTTCTCTGTGGCTTTTTTTGTATGTCCTGGAGCTAGCTCTTGTAGACCAGGCTGGCCTGGAACTCACAGAGATCCGCCTGCCTCTGCCTCCCAAGTGCTGGGATTAAAGGCGTGCGCCACCACCGCCCGGCCAAAGTTCAGTCTTTTTAAAAAAATGTATAAGTGGGGCTGGAGAGGTGGCTCACAGTTAAGAGCACTGGCTGCTCTTCCAGAGGACCTGGGTTCAATTCCCAGCACTAACATGGCAGCTCACAACTGTCTGTAACTCCTGTTTCAGGAGGTCCAACAGCCTCGTACAGACCTATGCACATGAAACGTAAAAGATTTTTAGCCGGGCTTACACTCTTAATTCCAGCACTCAGGAGGCAGAGGCAGGCAGATCTCTGTGAGTTTGAGACCAAACTAGTCTACAGAGCAAGTTCCAGGACAGACTCCAAAGGTACAAAGAGAAACCCTGTCTCAAAAAAACAACAAAAATGTATGAATTTTTTACCTGTATGTAGGTCTATGTACCAGATGTGTGTCTACTGCAGAGGCCAGAAGAGGACATCAGACCCTGGGAAACTGTAGTTAACATATGGTTGTGAGCTGCCATGTGGGTACCCAGAACAAAACCCAGGTCCTTTGCAAGAACATCCACTGAGCCAGCTCCAGCCCCTCATTTTTTGTTGCTGTTTGTTTTTTGATACAGGGCTTATTTGTGTAACAACCGAAGCTGTGTTGCTTTGTAAATCAGGCTGGCCTTGAACTCACAGAGATTCGCCTGCCTCTGTTTCCCAGGTGCTGGGTTAAAGGCGTGTGCCCCACGACACCCGACTTCCCTCAGTTTATTTCATTACATTGTTCCTTTTGTGTTTATGTATGGCGGCACAGGCCACGACGTGTATGGGAAGGTCAGAGGACAAGTTGCTGGAGTTGATTTTTCTCCTTCCTCTACTGGGTCTCAGGGACTGAACTCACATCGGGTTTGGTGGCATTGAGCCTCTCATCAGTCCAGAAATGTCTTTTAAGACAGAAAGGTTGGCCGGGCGATGGTGGCGCACGCCTTTAATCCCAGCACTTGGGAGGCAGAGGCAGGCAGATCTCTGTGAGTTCGAGACCAGCCTGGTCTACAAGAGCTAGCTCCAGGACAGGCTCTAAAGCTGCAGAGAAACCCTGTCTCGAAAAAAACCAAAAAAAAAAAAAAAAAAAAAAAAGACAGAAAGGTTTTGAAAGTTGATGAGATCCAGATTGTATGGTTTGTGTGTTTTGCTGTAGACCGATTGGAATGTCCCTGTTTTGGGTGAGAAACCATTGGTGCATTCCTCCTAGGTCACCTAGACTTGTCCTTGATTGGACTTTGGTGTTGTGAGATTATTTGTTTTGAGAGGGTAGCATGAGAACATTGACCAGAGAAAGGGGTCAGCCTTACCAGTCACCCCAAAGAAGGAGAACTCCAGAGTCTGTATCCCTGACTCCTGGGGGGAGGCCATGTGGTCCTGAGGAAAGAGCTTGCAGCTCGCTGGATTATAGTCAGGTTACCACTCAGAGATGAGATGGCACTCTGGGACTCTGGGACTCACACACCACAGGGAAGAAGCTGTCACTCTGTGATAGACAGTACTTCCTTCGAGTACCCAACAAGTGGTAACCTAGAAAGAGACTGCTTGATGGTCTTGGAATATCTCAGAAGGCTGAGCCAGTGGGTGTGAGCTTTTCAGGCAGCAGTCTGACTGGGTTTGGGGAAGGGGTATGCTCAGGGAGGGTATAACCCTGGACCCATTGGGATCTGCTCTCCAAAGCCTTTCTGGTGTCAAGGTCTTAGTTTCCTTTGATTCCATTTTCTTTTTGTTCTTAAAATTTTTTTAATGACTTTAATTTTATGTGCATTGGTGTTGTACCTGCATGTATGTCTGTGTGGACATGTCGGGTCCCCTGGAACTGGAGTTACAGACAGTTATGACTCTGTCGTCACCCCCTTACACACCCACACCCACACACTGCATTTCTGTCTTTCTCCGAGTCTGACCCCTCTGTGGACCATAGTGTAATGGACTTAATTCATTGTTGTGAGATCCTCAAGATCACCCCTGCTGCAGTACCTGTCAGAGCCCCTCTGTTTTAAGGCTGAGGAATGGCCGACTGTGTCTCTGTTTATTCACTGGCCACCCTGGGAGACCCCTAACCCATTTACTAGAGTTTCACTGTTTTCCTAGCCTTCGGAAGGAATTGCAGTTTTTCTTCAGAATGTCCTTAATTTTAACTCATGAGATCTTTTCTTCTCACCTATGTGTCCTGTCCTGTTCTCATATTGATGTTAATTTTTAGAGCTTGGCTTTCACTGTGTGTCCCCAGACTCTCAGAAATCCGTCTGTTTCCTGGGACTGGGGGTAAAAAGGTGAAGGTGTTCACTATTACACCTGGCAAAGAGGTTTTCTTTTTTCTTTTTTTAAACTTAAAAGGTTATTCTATGTATATGGGTGTTTTACTGGCATGTATGTCTGTGCACCACATGAAAAGCAAAAGGCATCAGATCCTCTGGAACTGGAGAATTGTGAGCGGCCATGTGGGTGCTGGGAACTGAAACCAGGTCCTCTTGAAGAGCAGCTAGTGCTCTAACCTCTGAGCCATCTTTTCAGCTCCTTAATGATGTTAAGATTGTCCTTTGTATGCTGTGAATGTTTCATTAACATTGGTTAATAAAAATTAAGCTGTTTCCACCAATGACTTAGCAGAGCAAAGCCGGGCAGGAAATCAGAACAGAGATAGAGTGTGTGTAGGCAGAGTCAAAGAGACGCCATGTAGCTGCCGAAGGAGAAGGATGCCAGCCAGACCCTTACTGGTCGGTCACAACCTCGTGACAATACACAGACTAATAGAAATGGGTTACTTAAGCATTACTTAAAAAGAAGCCAGAGCTAATAGGCCAAGCAGTGTTGTAATTAATAGTTTCTGTGAGGTTATTTGGGTCAGAGCGGCTGGGAAATGAACGAGCAGTCTCCGCCTGCACCTTAATTTCTATTACCTGTTCAAGTATATCCGTGCCTGCGTACACATGTAAGCGCAGGTGTCGGTGTGGGTGCTGGGGTCTAAGCTTGGTCCTCTACTAGAGCAGTATGTGAGCTGGGCGGTGATGGAGCATGCCTTTAAACCCAGTACTTGGAAGGCAGAGGCAGGTGGATCTCTGAGTTCTAGGGTAGCCAGGGCTGCACAGAGAAATCCTGTCTCGAAAAGGAAAAAAAAGATAGTATGTACTCTTAACTGTTGAGCTGGTCTCTAGCCCCATGTGTGTATGATTAGCTAGTTTGTGCCTTGCATTTCCACTGGGGTCCTGGATTTTAGAGATTCTCTCACGTTTGTTATCCAAAGCCCATATCCTATTGTGTTTATTGGGTTTTTCTAGTTTCTGCCCTGTCATAAGTCCCTAGTTTCATCCTAGCAATGACAGTTTCATGCTTTCTAGTTTCTGATGAAAATGGTGCCAGTTAGAAATTTTAAAATGACCTCATTTGATTCTTTCCTTGGTAATTTTTTCATGACCAACCTCGGTAGTGCCTTGGGGAAGAGACTGCTTTAGGGGAAGCACTGGCCTCGTTCATCATGTACCACCAGCAGGTGGCGCTGTGGATGTGGGCCTTGTTCTGCCGAGACTCACATGTCTGAATCTCATGGCTGCACCTCATGCACACAAATGGATCCCCTTTGCATCCTAGGAGCTTGTGCCTTCTTGATGGAGTGCCCAAATAATGTTCTTCAAACTTTCATCTTTCTGTTTGCAGCTGTCCAGCTAGGGCCTTGTAAGCCTGTAGAGCAGACCCCATTCCCAGGGGGACTGCTTGTGGACTCTCTCTGTTGGCCTCTTTCAGAGACTACCGTCCCATTCCTGAGCTTGATGTCTACGAGGCAGAGGGATTGGCCCTGGATGATGAGGACGTGGAGGAGCTGACAGCCAGTCAGAGGGAGGCAGCAGAGCGGGCCATGAGGCAAAGGGACCGTGAGGCAGGCAGAGGCCTGGGCCGCATGCGCCGGGGACTGTTGTATGGTACGTGCAGTGGGCATCCCAAAGGGGCCACTTGGACCTTCAGAGCCTCGGGAAGCGGGTAAGGCATGGGTGGCAAGTGTGCAGAGGATGCTGGGAGAAACTTGCTTACAGAGGTGCCTTGCTACCCAAGACAGCGACGAGGAAGATGAGGAGCGGCCTGCCCGTAAGCGCCGCCAGGTGGAGCGTGCCACAGAGGACGGCGAGGAGGACGAGGAGATGATCGAGAGCATTGAAAACCTGGAGGACCTGAAGGGACACTCGGTTCGTGAGTGGGTGAGCATGGCAGGGCCCAGGCTGGAGATCCACCACCGCTTCAAGAACTTCCTGCGCACCCACGTGGACAGCCACGGCCACAACGTCTTCAAGGAGCGCATCAGTGACATGTGCAAAGGTGTGTTCCCAGAAGGCTGGGGTGACAGCACTGTGGGGTTAAGGTGGCCTGTCTCTGTTTCCTGCCATGAGGGCTGCTCCTGTTGGCCTTGTAGCACATTAACACATTATGCACAGGAACGTTTGGTGACAAGGACAGAATTGGAGGCATCCTCTTTGAGGAACCCAGGGTTTTTTACATCTGCACCAGACCTGGGTTGTTTAAAAATGTATTAGTACCCTGGGTTTTGTTGTTGTTTTGTGTGTGTGTGTGTTTATTTTGTGGGCGGGGGTGTTGGTGTTTGTTTTGTTGTTGTTGGGTTTTTTGCATTGTCAGATCAGGGCCTAGCACATTCTAAACGTGTTCTGCCACTGAGCTGTGCTTTACAACTTTGATCCGTAAGTGGTAGCATTTCTGTGTGACAGCGGTTGCTTTAGAGGCTATGACAGTTTGGGGCATGGTAGCCCCTCCAGAAATGGCTCTAGCTTTTCTGTAGGTTTTCTCCATGGCCTGTGACACTTTTTCTGGAGCCCAAGGGCTCTCTTCCTCCTGGATATGACATCCCCAGAGATGCGTATCACTTGGGTTTCTGTTGCACAGCCATAGGTAGTTGGCCTAGGGCACAAGCTGGACTTTCTGGCCTACTCGGGTTTGGTTTGGGTAGAGAGGCTTTGGCCGGCAGGGCTCTAAGATGTTAGCTCTCTTCATGGCCTCTGGCCTCCTGCCCACCGTCCTCCGTAGAGAACCGCGAGAGCTTGGTGGTGAATTATGAAGACCTGGCAGCCCGGGAACATGTGTTGGCATACTTCCTACCCGAGGCACCGGCCGAGCTGCTGCAGATCTTTGATGAGGCTGCCCTGGAGGTGGTGCTAGCCATGTACCCTAAATACGACCGCATCACCAATCACATCCATGTGCGCATTTCCCACCTGCCCCTGGTGGAAGAGTTGCGTTCACTGAGGTGAGCAGGGGTGTTGCAGGATAAATGTCCGTACAGCCAATTCACTGTGCCAGTAAATCAACTGGCTGACTGGGATTAGCCATAAAGTTCTTGGAGGACTTGGGAAGGTGACTAGGGAAGACAGGAAGAGAGGAGGGAGGAGTTCCAGGATATTTCCAGGGCTGGTGGCTCGGGAAGAACACGGATGAGGGTTAGCCAGTCGTTTCACCTTCCTTGGACTTTTCAGGTCTTTTTCTCAATTTCTGACTCTTGAGTTTTTATTATACTGGAACAAATGAGGTAATCATTACATCTGACGGCCTCATCTGGTGCCTCACGTTGGGTGTGCTCCTTTCTTGTTGGGGCTGCACAAATAATAATGACAAGAAGATGTATTATTATGAAAGATGGGCCTTAGCTTAACCTATTTCTAACCAATTCTTATAACTTAAATTAGCCCATTTATATTAATTTACATGCTGCCACATGGCTTGTGGCTTTTACCTCTCCTTTTGCATGTCCTGTTTCCTCTAATGTGTGTTTGCCTCCCCCCTCTCTGCACACAAGTCCCACCTAACCTCTTCCTGCCTAGCTATTGGCCATCCAGCTCTTTATTAAACCAATCAGAAGACACCTTGTCAAAGACACATCTTCACAGTGTACAAAAAGATTATTTCACAACACGGGGAGAGGGAGCAGGGCCTCGTCCAGAGTGGGGTAGGGAGTACCCCACAGCCTCTGATGTACTTACTACCTTCCACACTCAGGCAGCTACACCTGAACCAGCTGATCCGTACCAGTGGCGTGGTAACCAGCTGCACCGGAGTCCTGCCCCAGCTCAGCATGGTCAAGTATAACTGTACCAAGTGCAACTTTGTACTGGGGCCTTTCTGCCAATCTCAGAACCAGGAGGTGAAGCCTGGCTCCTGCCCTGAGTGCCAGTCAGCTGGGCCCTTTGAGATCAACATGGAGGAGGTGAGTAACCCAGACCTGCCATGTTATCCTTGGTGTGCAGGCCTAACCTGTCTTCAGGGCCAGGAGACCTTAAGGCAGTTAGATGTGGCAGAATTAACCAGACTGGCCCTGTGTCCTCAAGAATTCCACATGTTTGAAGCTAGGTGATCCTGTTTGGTATGTCCATATTTGTGGTCTCTAAAGACAAGGGCAAACAGGGCCCAGTTTTCTTCCAGTTCACCCCAGCAGAGTATCTACTTGCCATCACGTGGACATCTGGACCACCTATTGACTTGTTGGTAGGGTCTGCCAGGCTCCTGGTGACTTTTGTGGGAGTCTCCAGTGTTATAATCACCTTGGTTCCTGCAGAACCCTGCTTGGGAGACTCATGTACCTCTGGGCTCTGGGACCTTGGGTACAGCTGCCTTCTTGCTTGTCTTCATCTGCAGCTGGGGATTGCTGCCGCCCCTCACTGCCTGGCTCTTAAGAACATTAACACTCTTCACATTCTGTGTAGTTCTGGGCTGTCTTTAGGGCTGCCTGGCTGGGAAGTTGCCGGTGACGATGTTTCAAGTCCAAGTCTGCTGTACAGAGTGACCAAGTTCCAAAGCTGCTCTTAGCTGTGCCTCTCCAGCCTTTGCAGCCCCACTTAGCTGTGTCAAGCTTGGATGCTGCTCCTCCCCCCGCCCCCACTGAGCTGTACTAGTTGGGATTAACAGGTGGGGTCAAGTGTGTGCTGGGCTTGCTGACTGCCTACTATGTTACTTGGGTCTTAGTCTTTATGACATTCTGAGAGGGAGGGTCCCACAGTTCTCATCTTGTGGAATAACAGATGTTCAGAGACTTGAATGACTAAGGTCACCCACTCAAAAGTGTCCTATGGATCAGGCAAGCATATAGATGTGATTGTGTGCTTTTTTTTGGGGGGGGGAGATAGGGGCTTACTTTGTAATCCTGGCTGGCCTCAAATACACAGACATCTACCCATCTTACTTCTGAGTTCTGGGCCTAAAGGTGTGCACCACCATGACCCTGACAGTGTGTCCTTTTAGACCCAGCGTCTTGTGTATCAGTCAGCTCTGGGTTCCTGTAACTAAACACCTGATGTCATTTACTTTAAGAATCAGAGTCATGATTTGGGTCAGTTGACCCCCATAGCTTTGGGGCCTTTGTGTGGCAGTGATGACATGTGGTCCAGCAAGCTGCTCACCTCACATCAGAGACACAAAACAGAATGAGAGATCAGCCAGTATCCCACAGTCCCTTCAAGGGCATGCCCCTGTGATGTGACCTAAGGCCTCACACCCATGGTCTAAGGAGCAATGCCTTCCACAAATAGGCTATGGGGACATTTTCAGCCCAGACTGTAGCATGTCTTCTCTCGTCTGGACTGTAAGTGAACTAGTGGAATGTTACAGCATGTGGCCCAGCTCTCCACCGTGTGTCTTGCTTTGCTGTTTGTTGTGGGTGCTGTGGTAAGTGCGCGTACACATAGTCCCACCTGATCCTCATAAGGTTGTGCTTAGAGCTCAGCACCCGCTTCTGCCAAGATCCACCCTACTGTGACTGGGCTAGCGTGTGGACACAGGTGAATCTAGGCTCCAGGGTAGGAGCAGAGGCGAGAGTCCATGAGGAGGAAGACACTGCCCAGGTGGCAGATGAAGAGGCTCACCGGATCACAGTTAGCCTGCCCTTGGTGTCTGTGACTCTTGTGACCTGCTTTTCCTGTGGGGGCTGCAGTCACGTTGGAGCACACGGGAAGGCTGTGCTTGGAGGAAAGCAGTTGGCCATGTAGGACCGTGATCTTTTTTGTCCCGAGCAGACCATCTATCAGAACTACCAGCGTATCCGCATCCAGGAGAGTCCTGGCAAGGTGGCGGCCGGCCGGCTGCCTCGCTCCAAGGATGCTATTCTCCTTGCTGATCTGGTGGACAGCTGCAAGCCCGGAGACGAGATAGTGAGTGGATGTTGCTAGGAATAGGTGGGATCTGCTGTGGCCAATGGGGTGGGGTCAGTAAGGAGGGCTCAGCCTGGCACTAACTTTTGAGTCAGAAGAGCTTTTCTCCCGCTGGGCAGAGTGGCGGGTGTTACTCAGAATTTCTGTGACAATACCTTAGAGGTGCTGTCATCTTAGAGGAAGGGGTGTTTATCTTGGATCAGTGCCAGAGCTTTAGTCCATGGTCTTTGGGCCTGTAGCTGTGGATGTAGCTGTAATGCATTGTGGCAAGAGTGTGAGGTGGGGAGGATGTGGTTGCCCACTTCATGGGCCCAGAAAGAGAACACTGTGTCAGGGTCTAAGTTGTCCCTCCTAGGGACACACCCTAAATGACTTCACCAATACTTCACAGTTGTGTCAAATTGAGGATGAACTCTTTAATGCATATCTCCACCCCCCATCCTCAAACAGTGAGACAGCGTTCCTCATGTTTTGACTTCCTGGGTTGCTCATCTTGTCTGCAGAGTGAGGCGCTTAATAGTGGAGATGGGGAAGCAGCATGGATGTAGACCCTACTATGGGGACACCAGGTTGTATCCTCTTGACATGTGACCTCCCCCTCCCAGGAGCTGACTGGCATTTACCACAATAACTATGATGGCTCGCTTAACACCGCCAATGGCTTTCCAGTTTTTGCCACTGTCATCTTGGCCAACCACGTTGCCAAGAAGGACAACAAAGTGGCTGTCGGTGAGCTAACCGATGAGGATGTGAAGATGATCACCAGCCTTTCCAAAGACCAACAGATTGGAGAGAAGGCAGGTGGCTGGGCAGGGCTACACCTGGACTCTGGGAACCAGGCAATCCACCCCCTAGGCTGGCTCTGAATATTGGCATTGGTAGGGGTGGAGGGGCTGCACCCTGCAGGGGGGTCATAAACTGACATTGGGGACAGCAACCCCGGCTCTGCCTCTGGAGGCTGGAAGTCCAAGGTTGAGGGTCCATTTGGGGAAAGGGCTTTCATGTTGTAGCAGAAGATTCCATGTGCCAGAAGGGCAGAGGCTCAGCTCTTTTATTGGAGACTACTATGTATGGTTCTGAGCCCTGCCGGCCTAATTACCTCTTCAAGGGTCCCCATATCGGATTGTACTGGAAACTCTGTTTTCAGTTCATGCTTCTAGGGATACATTAACAGCGCCGTCCTCTGCCCTGCTGCCATAGCTGTCCGTCACGGCCAGCCTTGCTGCTTTGGGCCTCTCAGATAGGTTTTATTTATGGTTCTATCTATGCTGTAAAGGGAAGAATCTGTCCTGGTTTGCTTGCTATATCCAGACCATGACCAAAAGCAGCTTGGGGAGGAAAGGGTTTGTTTGACTCTTCACTCACTGGTGATAGTCCACCACTGAGAGACACCAAGGCAGGAACTAAGTTTCTAATCTGCCTGCTAGGTTCTAGTCTCACGGGTCTCCCTCCATCCCTCAGATCTTTGCCAGCATTGCGCCCTCCATCTATGGGCATGAAGACATCAAGAGAGGCCTGGCTCTGGCCCTGTTTGGAGGGGAGCCCAAGAACCCAGGTGAGCCCCGCTTGCCAGCTCTCCCTGCAGGGATTATAGGGCCTTTGTTTTGTTTTTAAACATCAGAGTTAACAAGAGTACTGCATGGCCTGATTAAGTCGCAGGAGCGACTGCAGTGAGCGTCTCAGCCTGGTCCAATGGGATATATCTCTGCTGAATGTCTGTGATCTAATCCCGGGTTGTGACGTCACCGCCCTTTCAGGTGTGCAGGGCACACTCAGGGCTTCATGATGTGTGTTCTAGTTTGGTTGTATCCCAAAGCTTCATAGCTCATTTCTTTAGACTAAGCTTACTAGGGTCCTGGGGCTGGGTACCCACTGCAGAGACCTACCTTTGCTTTACTAAGGAGCAGGTGGGGAGCAGGGATCCAGCCTGTCCTCTGGCCCTCCTTCCTGCCTACTCACATACCTTCTATCTCCATCCCACCTCCTCCCGCAGGAGGAAAGCACAAGGTTCGAGGTGACATTAACGTGCTCTTGTGTGGGGACCCTGGCACAGCCAAGTCTCAGTTCCTCAAGTACATCGAGAAAGTGTCCAGCCGTGCCATCTTCACCACGGGCCAGGGTGCATCAGCTGTGGGTCTCACTGCATATGTTCAGCGGCATCCTGTCAGCAGAGAGTGGACCTTAGAGGCTGGAGCCCTGGTCCTGGCCGACCGTGGCGTGTGTCTCATTGATGAGTTTGACAAGGTAGGTCTCTGGGCTCGGGACTGAGCTCTCAGTAGTGGAGGGCTTTGTTAGTGGTGAGGCCTCCTATGATACTCTGTGCTGTGTAGATGAATGACCAGGACAGGACCAGCATCCACGAGGCCATGGAACAGCAGAGCATCTCCATCTCGAAGGCCGGCATCGTCACCTCGCTGCAGGCCCGCTGCACTGTCATCGCGGCGGCCAACCCCATAGGTATGCCTGCTAGGGGATGTGGAGTGCATCTGTGAGGATGACAGCGGCACAGCTCAGTCCATAAATCCTGCCAGATGGGAACAGAGCGGGAAGGACGTGGGACCCCACAGTGATGGTGCAGTTGCTCCTGCACCGTCCTTGGGTGTTGTCTGATACTTTGTCCAAATGGGGCTGGGCTGTACCCGGGCTCAGCCAATAGGTGGTTATTACCCAGGATCCCCTTTATCTTCCTCTGATCATACTGGGGCTTTGCTTTGGAGCAGCTCTGGTTCTAAGGGAGTCAGGCAATGTCTCTGGTTCTTCCCTCTTTCCCCCACCTGTGCCTGGGAGGCACTCTGGTCCTGGAAAGGTTTCCACAGGGAGGGTGGGGTGGATGAATGCGCTGACTGACAGCATGCCTCTGTGTTTCAGGGGGCCGCTATGACCCTTCACTGACCTTCTCAGAGAATGTAGACCTCACAGAGCCCATCATTTCCCGGTTTGATGTCCTGTGTGTGGTGAGGGACACTGTTGATCCAGTTCAGGTACACCCCCACATCCCTGGTGCCACCTGTAGGTTCGGGGCCATTACCTGAAGCCTGGGTGCTGTGTATGGACATGGGGTTGGCACTGTGTGGACATTGCCTCATATCCAAGTGTCATCCTGACCTCTTAGGGCTTCCCCAGTCCCTCCCTGGCTGTCTGATCGCGGACCATACCCTGACCTATATCCTTCCTCTGGCTCTGCCCTCTGACCCAAGGGGCTGCTGTGGCCTAGGCTGGTTGCTTATTTGCCTGCCAGTTAAAAGAGTAGATTGCGTGGCACCTGTCCTCCCCACAGAATCCCTGCTTTGTGTGGCCACCATGTGTTCCACATCCTCCCTGCACCTGCTGGGGAGGGGATAGCGGCCAGCTCTACCCTCGCCAGCTCTGCAGCTGCTGTCTTCATGCTAAATGAACCCATGTCCCTCAAAAAGGCAGCCCTGGGCTCTAACTGCTCTTTCCCTTGGAGAGCCCCTCACCACCGTCACCAGGTGCCTTAGTTTGCCCTGTGGTGAGAGGCGTCTTGGCCTCTCCTTTACCCAATTTTTTCTTTCCTTGTTACTTTCCAGTATTTTTGTGTTATTTTGATGGTTTGGTTGTTGAGACAAGGTCTCAACTCCTGGGTTCAAGAAATCCTCCGGTGGCCGGGTGGTGTTGATGCATGCCTTTAATCCCAGCACTCGGGAGGTAGAGGCAGGTGAATTTGAGGCCAGCCTGGTCTACAAGAGCTAGTTCCAGGACAGCTAGAACTGTTACACAGGGAAACCCTGTCTCAAAAAAAAAAAAGAAAGAAAGAAAGAGAGAAAGAAAGTCTCCTGTCTCAGCTCCTGAGTACGTGGGATTGTCTTCTGTGCACAGATGTCTCCTGCCCCTCTAAGCCTGAGCTTGCCTAGCCTCAAACATGTGTGACAGTCAATTAGTCTCCTTGCTGTATGTAGCTTTTCCTGTCTTCCTGTTCCCACCCTTATATTGCACCCCACATGTCTTGTCTTAGGATGAGATGCTGGCCCGCTTTGTGGTTGGTAGCCATGTCAGACACCATCCCAGCAACAAGAAGGACGAGGGACTTACCAATGGCAGCACCTCAGAGCCAGCCATGCCCAACACGTATGGTGTGGAACCCCTACCTCAGGAGGTCCTGAAGAAGTATATCATCTATGCCAAGGAGAGAGTCCACCCAAAGCTTAACCAGATGGACCAGGACAAAGTGGCCAGGATGTACAGTGACCTGAGGAAGGAATCCATGGTGAGCTGGAGGGCACTGTGCTGCCTTTCTGACCCAGACACAGGGTAGGGTCAGAACAAGCAATATGAAGGAAGAACCTCTGGGGCTTGGCACTGCTCTGTGGTGAGTGCCTGCCTTGTATGGACAGGACCCTGGTTCCATCCCCAAAACTGGAAAGAAAAAAAAAAGGCCTCCCACATCTTAGCCATTGGGTTACAGGTGAACATTAATTGTGTGGAAGAGGGTCAGGGTCTTTGGTTGCTTAAGTTCTGTATTAACATAAACCTCGCCCAAATCAACATGAGCTGGTTTGGGTTCTCTGTACTGGTAATATTACCACTGTCTTCAGAGCGTTCAGCTTGGTTCTTACAGAAATGGTGGCTTCTCTCATTGTTCTGGATCCCATTATGTTCAGTGTAAGCTAGTGCAGGTGTAACAGACCAGCGGGATACAAACTAGATGAAGGGCAGAAGAACCAGCGGCGCTTGTGCTGACCATAGGCCTGTTTCTGCACAGACAATGGCGCTGAGCTCAGCTGTAGTTGCTATACTGGCCACCTTGGCTTTGGCTGCCTAGCATTTGCCCCTAGTCGCTCTGCCTCTCTCCTCCTGAGGAAGGCACCACACTGTTCTCTGTAGGCAACGGGCAGTATCCCCATCACCGTGCGCCACATTGAGTCCATGATCCGCATGGCAGAGGCCCATGCACGCATGCACCTGCGGGACTACGTGATGGAAGATGACGTCAACATGGCCATCCGTGTGATGCTGGAGAGTTTCATTGACACACAGAAGTTCAGCGTCATGCGGAGCATGCGCAAGGTAGGTGTAGGTTCCTGGCCTGTTTTAGGTTTTGGCAGGCTCTGGCCTGGTAGAAGAAGGAGCCCCTGCCCTGGTGGCTCAAGCCGTGAAGGTGGCCTGAAGTGACCTCTGCCCTCTTCCTGCAGACCTTTGCCCGGTACCTCTCCTTCCGGCGAGATAACAATGAGCTTCTACTCTTCGTACTGAAGCAGCTGGTGGCTGAGCAGGTGACGTATCAGCGTAACCGCTTTGGGGCCCAGCAGGACACCATTGAAATTCCCGAGAAGGACTTGATAGACAAGGTAAGTGACAACAGGGGAGGGCCAGGTCTTGTTGCTCCGGAGAGCTTGCTGCCATCTTTGCTGTGCCACCAGGTAACAGGCAGATAAGCTACAGGTGGGCCCAGGGGAGCAGGTTTCAGCAGCCTCTTGAATGCCTGTGAAGCTGGTGGGGCTCAGATAGGGAGCTCTGAACCAGCATAGGCCTTCCTGAGGCGAGGGCCGACATCCTCCTCTGCTAAATGGCTCTGATGCCCTTTCTCCAGGCCAGGCAGATCAATATCCACAACCTGTCCGCCTTCTACGACAGCGAGCTCTTCAGGATCAACAAGTTCAGCCGTGACCTGAAACGCAAGATGATCCTGCAGCAGTTCTGAGGCCAGCAACGACCCAGTGTCTGGACGTGGCTCAGCCACCACGCTGCACATAGCCCACTTCTACCAGGGGCTCAGTGCTCTGTGAAGTTGGGATGCAAACTAGATACACATCTTTACCCATGAGCCCCTGGGCACAGGCTATGGTGTAAAACGACTATTTATTCTTCTGATCACCTCAAGAGAGCTCTTGTTGACAGAAGCCTCTGCCCAAAGCTTGGCATCCCCCCAGAGTGCCTCATAGCTGGTGTTCAGGATGGGGTGTGTTCAGGTGATGGACTTGACCAGAACTATTGCTGTTTTGGCATGAGTTTTGTCTCTTTTAGCCTCAGAGCAACTTACAGGTATTTGCAAACTTTTCCAGAACATTCTTGGAGCCTGTGCTCCTGTAACAGTGCAGCACTTGTTGGTCACCACCGCTGAACCTGCTTCTTCCCAGCTAACCAGTGCCTTCATTCACTTTTTGTACAGGTTTTTGCTTCTGTAGTTTATTTTTTAATAAAGTTGAATACAATCTAAATAAATACTGCTGTTATTTTGATTCTGGCTTAATGTGGCTTTCCAGGCTTTCCTGGGATCCTTTGAAGTCTTTTCTGCCTGCTCTGAGTTTCAACAAGACATAGGTCTGGTTAAATCCACTTTATGGATGTTCCCGTACTTTGGGTTTTAAATGTCTCCTTAAGGGTCATTGCTAATGTAAGTTCGTTGTTTTTTAATTCAAGGCCTCACCATGTAACCCTGGCTGGGCTGGAACTCAACTTGGAGATCCACTTGCCTCTGCCTCCTGGGGTTAAAGGTGTGCACCACCAGTCTGACTCATTGCCAGTTCACCAGGTTGGAGCCTGGTAGGAGGAAGTGAGGCCATTGGGCCCTGGTACACCTTTCTGTTTCCAGACCAGTATGCTGTCAGCAAGTCTCTGCCACTATGAAGTTCTGTCTCAGTACACTTCGAGCCAACAGGCCATGGGCGAATCTTTGGAATGATCCCCAAACTGTACCTTCTTTTAAGCTGATTGTCTCTGCTTCTTGGTCACAGTAACAGAAAGTTGACCAACACAAGACACAACGGTTAGGTACAACACACAGACCTGACATGCGTTCTTTTGTCCAGACAAGGTGCATCTATTCTTCCTGGTTCTTAGGAAGCTGCAGAGCCTTCTGCATTTAGATTCTACAGGTCTGGCTTGCTTCATTCTGGCTTTTAATTGTGCTATTTAAGACTGAATGGTTTCTCTTTTTAAGCAGTGCCAGCACAAGAGCCAGAGCCCTGCTTGTGTCCTGCAAGAGCTGCGCTGAGCCACAGGCATACCTCCTGCGTGGTACTTCCCGTTGGTTACCGTAACAGGCAGACTGTCATCTGCCCAGCCTCGAACTCAGCAGACTCATGAGTTTTCCCATTCATTCCACCTGTTTTCTTTATCAGGTTAGCTATTACAAGATGTTCAGCACTGGGGTCTTGGCGCCGCCCTTTTTCTGCTCCTCACTTGGTCTATCAAGGCATACTTGTAACGCACCATGAGGTCTGGTTATTGATTGTAAGTTTCTGGGAGATCCTCTTTTGGATCATGGAAGTTTTCTCTTAATTTGTTTCCTTGCAAGAGTTCTGTTTGTTCTTTTTTAAAGAGATGCCAAGTTTAATCATAACTGAGAATTAGAATTGTGTCTTTTTCTCATGCTCTATTGTCATGTCCCTGAGCAGAGCCCTGCCTCACTGTGACGGTAACACTTGGGATGAGTGGCTGCAGGCGGCCTCCTGGGATCTAAGTGAGGTTTGACTGCTGTGAGACAGGTTCAGGCTTCTGCTCTGCAGTTCTCTTGGCTGCTTTGGTGTCGGGGTTTGCTGGCACGGAATGAACTAGGATACTCGTGGGCTTTGCTCTGGAGATGCTTTTGTGGACACTTGACTTCCAAATGTACTTGAATACCTTATGAGGGGAAGAGTTCTCGTCACTGGTCCCTTTAGCTTTTTTTATTAGGATGAATTTCACCAAACGTATTTTTACTTCAACACATTCTTTTAGGAGCTGGGGCAGTCGCTCAGTTTATGAAACACTGACGTGAGTTACATTCTCAGTCTACATAAAATGCCAGCTGTGGTGGTGTGTTTGTCGCAGCACTGGAGAGGCAGACAGACAGACTCAGGCTTGGTGGCCAGCTCTGGACCAGTGAAAGAGCCCATCTCCAAATGAAAACCAGTGGACGGTGCCTGAGGGGTGACTCCCCGGGTTGTCTCCTGGCCTACACACAAGCACTCATTTAGATTTCTTTTTTTTTTGTTTTTTGTTTTTTGTTTGTTTGTTTGTTTTTCTAGACAGGTTATCTCTATCTTTGGCTGTCCTGGAACTGCATAGGCAGGACATGATGGTACAAGCCTTTAATCTCAGTACTCAGGAAGTGGAGGCAAATGGATCTTTGTGAGTTCAAGGCCCGTCTGGACTACATGGGGAGCTCTGGGCCAGTCAAAAATATAAAATATAAATATTTTATATAATATAAATATAAAATAACAAAAATATAAATAACATTTTTTATCTTTTAGAAAAGATTTTTGGTTTTTAAGTGTATTAGTTTTGATTTTATGTATATGAGTGTCTTCCTGAATGTTTGTGCGTCATGTACATGCATGGTGCTCACAGAGGCCAGAAGAGGGCGCCAAATCCCCTGGACCTGGAGTTAACACTAGTTCTGTGTTACCATGTGGAAACAGGACACGGGTTCTCTGCAAGAGCCAGCAAGTGTTCCTAGCCAATAAACCAATTTCCAGTCTCCTTCCCCCCTCCTCTCTGTCTCTGTGAATATATGCTCTGTGTGTGTGTGTGTGTGTGTGTGTGTGTGTGTGATGGAGGACTCTCATTGGTTAATAAAGAAACTGCCTTGGCTCTTTGATAGGGCAGGATTTAGATATGTGGAGTAGACAGAACAGAATGCTGGGAAGAAGGGAAGTTAAGCAGTCGCCATGACTCCTCTCCTAGATGGATGCAGGCTAGAATCTTTCCTGTAAGGTACCACCTCATGGTGCTACACAGATTACTAAATATGGGTTAATCAAGATGTGAGAGTTAGCCAGTAAGTAAGCTAGAGCTAATGGGCCAAGCAGTATTTAAATGAATACAATTTGTGTGTTGTTATTTCGGGTGTAAAGCTAACCATGCGGGAGTCGGGCGGGACGAAAAGCAGGCCTGCCTGCAGCTCCTACATGTGTGTGAATATATGTCATGTGTGCAGGTACCCACAGAGGCCAGAAGAGGGCATCAGATTCCCTGGAACTGGAGTTATAGGCAACAGCAATGTGAGTGCTAGGAACCAAATTGGGTCCTCTGGAAACTGCTGAGCCAGCTCTCCAGTTCCCCTCTCCTCAGTATAGCTGAGACAGACCTGGTCTTAACCTGTTTCCTCCCTAGTGCTGGGGTTACATGTATGTGCTGCCATATCTGTCTACAATTTACTTTGCACAACTGCTTTCCTAATTTACTGTATATAAGATAAAAATCCCACAAAACTATGTGTGTTGGACAGTCAATAGGTGCTTTCCCTGTTTCTAGAAGAAGCAGAGCACCTTTCTGTCTTGGAGACTGCCAGAGTCTCCCTCTATCTAGAATGAGTTCTCCCAAACCCAGCTTATCTAACAATGCATTCATTCTATGAATATGTCTCTACTGAAGTCGGCTGCCCAGTGCCCTTTGTGTTTAACCAGCCATCCTACAGTTAAGGCTCTGGTCCCACATGTTGAGGAATGTCCCTGCTCTCCTGAGACTGAGGAAGAGCAATGCCCGTCTTATTTGCTCCCATCATGCTTGATGCAGGAGTGAATTTGAAGTCAAGGGGAAGCATAGACTAGAGAGAAAGGCGACTCTCACAAGATATATGGTGGCAGGCACAAATTTGCACAGGCTGTGAGAGCCAACTGAAAGTTGGTGTTTAAACTGTGCTGTAGTGGCTCAGAGGTTATGTATGAGTGGCTGGGATTCAGTTCTCATATATATACATACATACATATATATATATATTATATGGAATAATATATTGGTGATTTACAGCCATCCGTGGACATCAAGCACAGCACTTGGTGCACATGTATACATGCAGGCAAGCATACACATAAAATGAAGATAAATAAATTACACCTGGCACAAAGTTTTAGCTCTGCTCTTGCCCAGGTTCCCCACCAAAGCCTGGTCCTCCCTGGCCTTCGGGACCTCAGACCACGTGCCCCAGAAGGCCTCTGCTGACCCTGACCTCTCCTTCGCTGCAGCTGGCTGGTCTGCTGCACAAAGGGTGAGGGACCCGCTTCCCAGGATGTCCTCCTGGGTGGCGATGGGCTCAAGGCTGGAGGTGCAGGTGCGAAGCCAGACTCCGCAGCAGGACTCCGCCCCTGAGCCGTCCACTGCATCGATTGGGTGGCTGGGCGCGTGAGTGACGGGTGCGCGGGCCAACTGGGTGCGCGCGCGCCACCGCCTTCGCTTTGCGCGCCCCCGACGCCGGCCCGGGCGCCGCGGCGCTGCGGCTGCGGGCGGCGACGCTGCACCATGGCCCGGCCGCTGCGGGCCGCCCGACTGCCGCCGCCGCTGCTGTTGCTGCTGGCCGCGGGTGAGTGGGGCCGGGCCGCGCCGCGAGGGCGCAGGGCGCATAGGGCCCGTGGTAGCAGCGCCGCAGAACAAAGGCTGTGGGGCGCGCAGGGTCGGCCGCGCGCGGGGAGGAGGTGGCGGCGCGGGGCCTGGAGCGGGACCCCCCCACCCCCAGGCGCTGTGTCCAGGGAGCTGGATGCTCCGTGCAACGCGCGCGCTCGGGGACGGTGGCGGTGGGGCCGCTGCACCAAGGTGCCCACGCCCCACCCCTCGCCAGGTGACAGGTGACAGGTGATCATTCTGTGGCCACCAGTCAGAGGGGTGTGTGCGTGTGCGCGCGCGAAGGTTCAGGGAGGCGAATCAAAGGAGGAGAAAGCGCGCGGGTGACACCCTTAAGAGAAATCGCATCGTAAAGGTCTAGCGGGTCTCCACGGCGCGTGGGCCGGGGATGCCGGGGGCTGAAAGCGAGCTGCGTGGCCGATGTGGATGTTTACATGTGCGTGGAGCTTGCCTGGGAAGGCGTGTGCGTGTCGTTGTGAACGCGTGTCCTCGACTGCGCGGGGCAACTTTATTAGGAACTGACAAAGGGGTAGGTCTGCGACAGCGACTGCCGCCACACGGAGCTATGTGGGAGACTTGGTACGCGGTTTTCCATTCATCAGTCACACTGGGTACCTCATTAGTGTGGGTGTGTGACAGGTCGGGGCCTGAGGCAGGTAAGAAATGGATATGTCTGCGTGAGAGAGAAAGAGACTGCTTCCCAGGGTAGACATGCGATTTAGGGGTGTGTGCGTGTATGTAGGGGGCGGGCACAAGGGCTTGACAGGCTCAGAGGCAAGCCACCACACAGAAGGGGAGGGAGGAAGGCTGACTGCAAAGGTGGATGTAGTAGAGCTCACAGAAGGGTGGAGCTGGGACCCTATCCTAACTAAGGTGGGCGTGGTGCGGGAGCAGGGTGCTGGACAGGGTGGGCTCCAAGACTCAGTGAATAGCCCTGCACGACTTCCCCTCCTGTGGAGACAGGCATGGGACTGGCTTCCCGTACTCAGGCAGTCACCCCAGCAAGACCCACCCTGTACTATATATATATATATCCCAGGGAATCTATGTGAGGGGAGGAGCCAACCCTGCTTGATATGGACTTTTGGTAGGCCCTTACTTTGGGACTGGCAATGATAGAACCCCAGGAAGATGTCTGGGGAGTTGGCGAGGGTGATCAAGGTTATGTGTACCTGTAAGTCCATCACTTAGGAACCCAACGAGGCAGGAGAATTGGGAGTTCAAGACCAGTTTGGGCTGCAGAATGAGACCCTGTCTCTAAATAAATGAATACATACAAAATAAAATAAAACAAAAAGACTGAGAGAGGACTGGCCCCTCACAGTGCTGGGCCTGCTATGAGCAGGCCGAGTTAGCAAGAGCACATGTTTACCCCGGAGATGAAGAAAGGACCTAACAACACAGGGAGGGGGTGTCAGTTGGTGTTGGCATCACATCTATACAGACAACCTGCGTCTCTGCATATGCATACAGTCCTCTATAGAAGGTCTGCTGTCTCTCTGGGTCGGAGTCACACCAATCCGGCCAGCAGTACAAGTCAGGACTCGGGCCTGGCTCTCGTGGCCTTCATCCTAGTGCTAGTCAGGCCCCTTCCCCCCCCCCCCCCCTCCTACCACACTCTCTCCAAGAGCATGCCCCTGCCTCTGTGCAGGCACATGTGTGTCTGTCGACGTGCCTCGTTTTTACACCTTTGTGTAGAAGAAGAAGTTAAGCACTGTGCCTCCACGGCACGCAGCGGTGGACTGGCGGTGGGGGATGGGGGTGTAGGACCATGGTGCTAGAGCACTTCTGTTGTGGCTGCCACTCTGGGCTGTGGGGGCAGAGTGGCAGATGCTGCCCAGCCACCTCCCAGGCTGGTGTCTGCTCAGGGCTTAGGGGGATCTGACTTGAAAGCCGCTGGCTAGGGGAGGGCCGTGTGCAGCTGGTGGCAGACAGACTAGATCGCCAGGATGGAGTGGGACCAGTGCAGGAGGGCACACTGGGTTCTGGGGCCTTGGCTAAGATGTCTGCCTGTTTCCTTAGCCCCATTTTCTGGGCTTGTTTGGATCTGCTTTTCCTTGAGGCTGATTCCCCTCATCCTTTTCCTCTCTGCCTCCCTTTAGGGTGATGAAGTAAGAGAAACGCAGTGAGCTCGAGGAAGAGAATGAATCACACAGGGAGCATAGTGCTGAGATTTTGAGTCAGATGGGATCTCCGCCGAGGCAGACTAATTATTAAAGGGAAAAATAATTATCTGCAGAATGGACAGGGCTCCCCTTCTATTCTGGTGTCCTCTCGTGGTAGGCAGGTCTGAAAAGCAGTTGCCCCCTCCCCCCTTTGCTGAAGTAATTGCCCACTACCAAAGCCTTTGAAACATTCAGGTGTCTATGTAGACAGAGGAGCAATCGCAATGAGTATGTCTTTCAGAGAATGAAAATTGGTTGGAAAAGAGTGAAAACCAGGGAAATATCAGATCCCCCCCCCTTTTTAAAGTGAGATTTTAGTCTTTGTTAATGCCTGTAGACCACCAGGAAAGGTGGATGAAGAGGAGGGGATGTTGGCGGGGTGGAGGAGGCACTGCTGACTGCTGGATTGCAGGTGGAGTGGGAGAGTGGAGGCTCCCATCCGGGGAACAGAAGGGTCAAGGTGCAGACCCAGGGTACATCCAACCACAGGGCTCTGCGCACAGTCCTGGCTGACCAAGAAGCAGTTCCAGGTGCAGCTGACTGTGGCCTCTTCTCTACTACACTTAAGTTAGTTTGGGTTTTGTTTGTTTCTTTGTTTGGTTTTGTTGTGGTTCTTTTGTTTTATTTTTCAAGATAGGGTCTCACTCTGTAGCTCTAACTGTCCTGGAACTCATTCTGTAGACCAGGCTGGCCTTGAACTTACAAAAATCCACCCGCCTCTGCCTCCCAATACTGGAATTAAAGGTGTGCGCCCCCACACCCAGGCTCTGAGGAGGTAATGCAGAGGCTCGGAGGCAAGCAGGTCACACTTCTTCAGGACCCGCGTGGAGGATGAGTTCTAGATTCTTGAGGAAGACCAACTTTACTCTCTCCTACTGTCGCTAAAGCCTTCCTGCCAAGACACAGCGTGTGGAGAAAGCTTACTCCTCATGGCCCCAAAACGTGGCTGATCAGGCGCCCTGGGAACCTGTACAATATTCGGGGTTTAATTAGCACACACATCCCTCATCACCTGACGTTTTCTTCTTCCTGGGATGCATGAATGAGTTTTTCCAGATTGGTTTCTCTCATTTGGCTCCGTGCCATGCCTGCTCCCCAGCCCTGGGGAGGCTGCTTCTGCAAACGAGGGCTGCCGTAGCAGCTGGTATCTTGTATACAATTTAGATTTCATTTCTCCCCCAAACTGCTAATTTCCCAGCAGGCAGAGACTGTCCAATGTCCATCTTTGTATCACCAGGGAAGGCCTGGCATGCCACTTGGCTCCGACAGAAGCCGAGGAGTGGCCGCTTTACGATGTGGCTGGCCTTCCTGTATGGATTTTACTGACAAGGAGATGGCACAGCCCTCGCAAGTGAGTCTCAGTTTTAATTGGCACTGGATTGACAGGATTCTGTGAGTCTGTTTCACTTTTTTTAAAATTAGAAAGTGAGTGTTAAATATATAGGACAGTTTAGAGAAGTGTTTCTAAACAGGGCCCCTGTGGCCTGTGAATGAGAGCTCCGCAGAGCATTCCCGAGGCACTTTGTGGGACAGCGGGGCCTTCCACCTGGACTCAGCTTGGATTTGCCATGGAACCCCGGGCAGAGTGTCTAAAGGAAAGGGGTGCCCTCCAGGCCTTAGCACTGGCTTCCCTCCTTGGTACTCACGTCCCTTGGGGTAGCTATGCTGTCTTGAATATTGTTTTAAGCAGCTCAGCCCAGCAAATAATTGCTTCTCAAACCTCCTTCACAGAACATCTGCAAGACCTTCCTGTGGGGAGAAGCAGCTAATTACAGCTCTTTCTATTAACTTAATCCCGTGAGTAGTCAGGGATCTCATCTGTAAAACGGGAAGGTCTGACCTATTCTTGTTTATTCCCTCAAGGGCTTACTGAGCCCTGGTGTGTGTCAGAAACACTACAGTGTCAAGGGACACGCTGCGCGTTTACCATCTGATGGGAGTTATATGATTGTCTGCTGCCAATGGGTGAGCAAACGGTAGGGCTAAGACTATGATAACAAAGAATGGCACCCTGCCCAGGCACGTGACCAGGGAAGACTGCTCAGAAAATATCTGGGGTTGGGAAGTTGGCTCCGTGGATAAGAGGGATTGCTGAACAAGCATGAAGACCTGAGTTAGAATCCCAGCATCCCCAGAGAAAACTAGGCATGGCTGCACATGCCTGCAACCTTATCTTTGGGGGCAGAGACTGGTGGATCTTGGAGTTCGCTGGCCAGTGAGAGACCCTAGCTCACAGGAATAAAGCAGAGAATGATAAAGTTCACCTGACATTCTTCTCACATGCTCACATGCATGAAACACACATATGCACACATATGAACATGAGAGAGAGAGAGAGAGAGAGAGAGAGAGAGGGAGAGAGAGAGAGAGAGCGCGCTGTGTCCAGAAGTGAGAATACGAATTAGGCAGGCGGGGAAGCTGGAGAGCTGGCTCAGCAGTTGGGAGAACTTGCTGCTCTTGCAGAGGACCTAGATTCAGTTCCCAGCACCCTCATAGGTTCACAGTTCCAGCTCCAGGGGATCCAGTGCCCTTCAGTGTGACTCCATGGGCACTACATGTAGATGGTACATACAGGCACACATTCCAGAAAAATAAACATAAATCTTTAAGAATTGGGTAGGAAGCCGGGCGGTGGTGGCGCACGCCTTTAATCCCAGCACTCGGGAGGCAGAGGCAGGCGGATCTCTGTGAGTTCGAGGCCAGCCTGGTCTACAAGAGGTAGTTCCAGGACAGGCTCTAAAAAAGCTGCAGAGAAACCCTGTCTCAAAAAACAAAAAAAAAAAAAAAACAACAACAAAAAAAAAAAAGAATTGGATAGGAGAAAGATGGGAATAAATGGATACGATTTCAGAAGGCATAGCATGTATGAAGAAACCAAAGGCGATTGTAATGTTCTGGAAATCTCTAGAAACTTGGTTTAGGGCATAGGGCATGAATGGGGTGTGATTGTGACTGTGGAGAGTGGAGAGGAGGAACTAGGGTGTGTCCATTGGTGGAGAGCCCCTCTGCTGCTTTAAAGGATCTGGCTGGGTCATCTTTGTGATGGGGCAGTAGATACAAATTTGGCTGTCAGAAGGCTGTGCTGAGTTTTGCTATTCAAAATGTGGTCTGTGGACCAACAGCATTACTCATCCATACAGAGCCAGGAACACTGGGTGAGTCATATGTCCATTTAGGCCCTGGTGGCTCTCTGCTCCAGAGGGTAGTGTGGAGGAAAGATGTACTCAGTGAGCATTGCTAGGAATCCTGAAGTACCTAAAAGATCTGCTGGGGACTGTCTCTGGAGAGACTTGGCAGGAAGGAATCAAGGATATTCATGGGCCAGCATTTTGGGAAGGTGGATCTTGGAGAAGCGTCCCCCCCCCCACCAAGATGCAGGCCTTTGAGTAGACCCAAGTCCCTCCTACCAAAACTGACGCTTTGAGCTGTGAGCACTGTGGACCTCATTCTAGTAATGTGGCCTTGGCTGCTTTGTTGCAGTGTAACACGTGGAGTATAGGCTGTGTGTGCTCCCTTGGGGGGCACCATTGTCCACCCTGCAGAGTGAGATGAGGAATGAGCCTTCCCAGGTACTGTCCCAGCTTTGCTCCCCTCCCGGCAGCGCTCCTTGCTCATCCTCCTTCCTTCTCTTGAGTCTGCTAGCACAGACACCACACCGTCATTCTGTGGTTGTGCCTTTAGGCCTCTTGCATACCTGTTACACTATGCTGTGATGATCTGACTTCCTCCTGGGCTCCACTAGAAACTGGCGCTTTGAAGGTCGGGGACTATATCTTTCTCATATCCATATCTACTTGACTTTTGTGTAATGCCTGGTGCAAAGCCGGAATTTATAAAAACACTTTCGGGGTGAGTGGATGAGTGAATGGATGCATTCAGTTGCTCAGCTCCTCTTCTGCACGAAAGAGCCCCCTTCATAACCTAACCTTTCTCAGTGTGCCAGCGGGCTATGTCAAATTTGGGGCTGTGCAACAAATCAGCCCCCAATTTTTTGACTTAAAACAGAACTTGTGGGGATGGCAAGGTGGCTCAGTCGGTGAGGGCATTTGTCACAAAACCCGATGACCTGAATTCGGTGTCTCCAGCCCATGTGGTAGAAGAAGAGAGCTGACTCCCTAAAGTTGTCATTTGACATCCATGTACATGTGCATATGCACATGTGTACTCACACACACCACACACACATGCACACACAGAGTATGAATAAATGTAAATTTTAAGACAATAACAAAAATCTCCAGAAATTCTTTTTGCTATTCTTTTATTTTATGTGTATGGGTGTTTTGCCTGCACATATATCTGTGCACCATGTGCCACCTGGTGCTGGCAAAGACCAGAAGAGGGAATTAGACCTCCCAGAACTAGAATTATAGATGGTTGTGAGACACCATGTGGGTACTGGGAAACGAACCCATGTTCTTGGCAAGAACAGCCAGGACCCTTAACCACTGAGCCATCTCTCTGGCCCTAAACCCCAGAAATTCTTGATGTGATCCCCAAACTAGAAGCATCAACCTGGGAACGTTCTAGAAGTTGCAGAACAACGGGGCTCACAGCTTATCTGTGGCTTAGCTCTCTGTTTAACTCACACACACCACCACCCTGTGCGTCTGTGCTGGCTCAGGTTTGAAAGGGACTGGTTTTGAACAGATTCTGTTTATTTAGCTCATGACTCTGGACTGGCAGTGCAGCTGGAATCTGCTGGCACTTCTGATCTCAGCCAGGCTCCTTCGAGTTCCACATCAGCTTGTCCTAGCGGGCTTTGTCACGTGGGGCTTCAACTGGGACACTGCTAGCCTGGCTATTTTCTACATGGACTCTTGTTCTAGCCTGGGCAGGTTGACAAGATGTCCTAAGAGAATAACCCTTGAGGTTAAAGCAAAGCCCTTGAGGCCTGTTGTGAAGATGGTGCTCAAGTCTGAGGACTGGGAACTTAGCCTCAAGGGAAAAACTACACAGTTGCATTTCAGAGGGGTATCCTCCTGGAGAACACACTTGTACCCCCAGAGCCTCAGAGAAGAGCCCTCGGGTGGTTGACTCACTGCCATCTACCTGTCACGGGATGGACCCTGCTCTTCCCATAGAATCAGGACTAGAAGAACAACAGCCAGAGTTGTTTTAGGGTCTGAGAGTTGGAGTGGAAGGACGCAGTGGCATCCTCTTGTGGAAACCACAGGGAACCGGAAGGGAGGAGGACACCAAGAAGATTTCTGTGGTTCCCTCTGGCCTCTAGGGTCTTGAAACCATGAGTATGCCCTGCCCTTTCCCACATATGAGTTGGTAATATGGACACAGAACTTTGGACCTGGTGTCTGGGACAGCTAGAAATGCTCTGGAAGGGTCTGATGATTCCCAGCTTCCAAGTCAGAATCTCCCCAGCCGCTGGATCTGCTGCAGGGAGAGCATAGCAGTGTCTCGAGTCCTGTCTTCCAGAGGATCCTCCTGCCCCAGGTAGAACTTGGCCTCCCACAGCTCAGAGGGAGGCCTTTGGATCAGCCTGTTGAGAGTGGAACATCTCTGAGCCAGAATGGAAGGGACCCGCGTGCCAGCTCTTGCCCTGTGGATCTGCCTTGGTCTCCTAGGCCTCCACAGTCAGCCCCAAGTTGGCTCTGAGGCCACATGGGACATTGATGAGCCCCACTACTCACATCAGCCTTGTCTTTCTTCCCTGTCTCCCTTCATTCCCCTCTCCCTTCCTCCCTTCCCATTTGAAGGTTTTTGAGACAAGATTTCACCGTGTAGCCCAAATTAACCTCACACTTGTAATCCTCCTGCCGCAGCCTCCAGAGTGCTGGGGTTGCAAGTGTGAGCGCAGCCTTTGTGTAAGTGCAGGTGAAAATGCAGCTCATCGTTCTGCTCTTAGGGCTTTCTAGGTGGAGGACATCCCGGCCTTTGTGCTTTCTTCAGGTCCCTGTACAGCAGTGCACACAGTTCCCGGGTCCTCACTGAGATAGACAGCTCCGCCCACCTGCAATGAGTGCTCCTCCCTCTGGGACTGAGGGCTCCGAGTGCCTGCCCATGCTTTACAATGGACGCTAAGGATGGACTGATGAATGAGCTTGGAGCCCCGCGGCCCAGGCAGGGGAGACAAGTGTAAACTCGTCTTCTTGGCACCCTGCCTGCCTCCCCTTCCAGCCCTCTTGTTCGCACTGACCCCACCCAGATGCTCTCCCATAGGTCAGTGTGCTATTCTTGGTCCTGGACTGACTGACAGGTGCACAGTGCGCCGACATTCTCCCAGTTTCTGCTGGAACTCCGTGGTCTTTTCCCTTCCTTCAGCAGCCAAGCGCTGCCCTCCTCATCAGGGGGTGAAGCGATTAAAATTCAGATGATGCTTGTAAAGCACTTTGCACATGGCCCTGAAAATATGAGGTCTTGTTTTTATTATAAACATCACTGAAAGTTTCCTTCATTATGGTCACAGCAGGTGACACTTCACATCCAGTGCAGGGGCTGGGGGTGGGGGGAGGTTTTGGACCTGCCCTCCCCACACCACTGATGTCGTTAGTCTTGGGAAGGATGCCGAGGGCATTTCCATCAACCTCCTGGTCTTCTAGGTGAGGAGGTGAGACCCGGGGAACTTGAGAGAGGTGCCAGAGCTAGCTGTGAGACTGGTCAGTGGTACAGTTCTGCTGTTCTCGGTGGCAGGGCAAAAGAGACGGAAGATGATCCTTTTCATCTGTAGTCTGGTCTTTGTTTCTTTTGTCTTGATAAGTCGGGAGAGCTCATGAGTCTAAATAAACTTATAGAATTGCCGGCACTGGTGAGTTTGCCCTGCAACCTTGCGTGGGTTATTAAACTGCACCCAGGAGACGTGCATGATGCAAATCACAGCATGGGCTGGAAGAGTTTCAGGCTGGGATGCAAACTTAGAGAACATTGTCACATGCGGAGCAAAGTCCTTGGCTCAAATTTGTCCCTGCAGTGCCTGGCAGAGCTACCAGACTGGGACAGAGGAACTTTCTGAGCACCCTGGGGATGAGGGGAGCAGGGTCATCAAGATCTCGCTCCCTGCTGGCCCTCTTGCCACTGTCACAGGTGGGGCTGAACACTCTAAATGGGTAGTTCAGGTCCCTTGAAGCCCCAGTGCTGAGGAGTGCCCATCTTTGTGTTGTGTCTTGCCAGTCCTCGTCCTGACCATCCTTCCTGATGTCTGGTTTTGTCTTTACAGTAGCTTCCCTGGGTGCCTGTGCAGCCGGCGTGGATGAGCCTGGCCCCGAAGGCCTCACTTCCACCTCCCTGCTCGACCTTCTGTTGCCCACTGACTTTGAGCCCCTGGACTCAGAGGAGCCCAGTGAGGCCATGGGCCTGGGTGCCGGCCTAGCTCCGGGCTCGGGCTTTCCCAGTGAGGACAGCGAGGAGTCCCGGCTCCTGCAGCCACCACAGTACTTCTGGGAAGAGGAGGAACTGAATGGCACCGGCCTGGACCTGGGGCCTACTGCAGGTAGCTCTGCTCACTTATCTCTACGCAGGATACCAGGGGTGATCCATGTTGGCAGGGACCATGGGGCGGTTTCCACTCCAGTCTTCTCCCCTCTGGTGTCTTCCAGGCTGTTGGCCATCTGCCATTGTGGCTGCATCCCCGAGACTAAGTTTCTCCTTAAAAGTAGCTACTGTTTACCAAGGTCCAAGGACCAAGCTGGCTACACACAGCCTGGGGACTGGTAATCAGTACATGGAGCAAGCTGCAGTGCTTCCGGCCCTGGCCTCTGCAGTGGTGGCCTTGGCTTGTGGGGTCCCCCTCTTAAATTAGGAAAAGAGAGCTGTGGTATGAATAGTCAGCCCCAAATCTTCTCCCTAAACTATGACACACCCAGTGGATTTAAACAAGACTTGGGTAAGAGCACTGGTTGCTCAAGGACCTGGGTTTGATTCCCAGCACCTACATGTTTGCTTCCAGCTGTCTATGATTCCAGTTCAGGGAATCTGTTGCTTTCTGAACTCTCAGGGCACCAGGCACACACATGGTACACAGACAGCCATACATGCACGTAAAACGCTCATGCACATTAAAATCAAATGTAGAAATCTAAATAATAATTACATAGATTGTAGTGGCCATGTCTTTAATCCTGGCCCTCAGGAGGCAGAGGCAGAGGCAGACAGATCTCTGTGAGTTCCAGGTTAGCCTGTGAGTGAACACTGTAGAAAATTAAAAGATAAAACAAAGTTAATTAAAAGGAAATGAAGCAACTCACAATTTGACAACAGAAATCTGAAAAACTAGAACCATAAGGAACTCTTTCTTTCTTTCTTTCTTTCTTTCTTTCTTTCTTTCTTTCTTTCTTTCTTTTTTGGTTTTTCAAGACAGGGTTTCTTTTTCTCTGTGTAACAGTCCTAGCTATCCTAGAACTAGTTCTTATAGGCCAGGCTGCCCTCGAACTCATAGAGATCTGCCTGCCTCTGCCTCCTGAGTGCTGGGATTAAAACCATGCACCACCACAGCCCGGCAGGAACATTCTATTTTCTATTTTCATCTGAGATTTTTTTTTCATCTGAGATATTTTTAAATGTATTTCCCACATTATTAATTATCCTTTTATAACTTTTTTTTTTTTACAAATTTTCTTTCTTTTCATTTTATGCATATATATTTTCCTCAAGACTGGACTATAGATAGTTAAAAGTCATCATATAAGTGCTGGGAATCAAACCAGGTCCTCTGGAAGAGTGGCCAGTGCTCATGACCTCTGAGCCACCTCTCCGGCCCTACTGCCCAATTTTTAACAGTTGTGTAGGAGCACACACGTGTTGTCAGGTGCCCGAGATACTCCCCTCTCGTGTCCAGGTTTAGTTGCAGCAGCAAATGTTCGCATACTTTTTCCACTTTCCTGATTATTTCCCCAGAATAAAGTCTAGAATGAAATCAGTAGGTCAAGACATGTCTGGATCAACATCCCATCCAGGAACAGAAGACAGGGAGCCCAGACATCCCCAAGAGACAAAGGAGTGGATTTGTAAAAGTCTGGCAGGATATGGGAGAATCACTAGGAATCTAGGGCAGGCCACAGAGGTATACTTCTTCCCACTCTACATCCAGGATCCCGACTGCAGGTGCTTCATTGTCCTTGCTCCCTGCCGCACGGAGGAGCCTGTGAGACAGGGTGTGTGAGCCCAGCGCTGTAACTGAACGAGTCAGCCTGGGGCAGTGGCAGAGGAGCATTTCAGACAGTGGAAGGCAAGTGGAGTGGCTCTGCCGTCAAGTGTGCAGGTCTTCACAGGGGCTCTGGAAACCTCCACAAAGAGACTCCCAGAAAGATCACTTTTGCTCCAGCATGCACTCACCAGAGGAACTGAACCCTGGGGCTTGAGATGCTTCCCACCCTGGTGTGATGGCCCAGGCAGTCCTTGCACTCAGGCAACTGATGCAGGAGGATCATGAGGTAGAGGCCAGCCTAGACTATACAACAAAACCTAGTCTCAAAAAAGCCAAGGTCTGGAGATAAGGTTCCAAGGTAGAGTTGCCTCTATGATCATGCACAAGGGCCTGTCTTCCATCTCTAGAACCCCAGGAGGGGAGGATTTTGGTCAATTTGATAGGAAAAATTATAACGGTCTTTGTAAGTGGCCTGACAATATAAATAGAATATATATTAATTAGTAATATATACACCATTAATATACCATGTATAAATTCTGAACATAGATTATGTAATATATTCTATACAATATATTTTACATATAGAAATATCAAATATAGTTTCAGGGCCAGAGAGATGGATCAGTGGTTTAGAGCACTGACTGCTTTTCCTGAGAACCCAGGTTTGATTGCCAGCAGCCCCACAGTGACTCACAACCAATCAACCGCAATCCTAGTTCCAGGGAACCCAACAGATATGAAAATGATGCATACACACGCATGTATGCAAAACATTCATACACATAAAGTGAAAATAAATAAAATACATTCTTCGTTTTGGACCTGAAGCCTGGGGGATTAGAGAGAAGGCAGGCTCTGCCATTCCAACCCTACCTACTAACAGCACCCTGACATCTGTGGAAAAAGCAAGGGCAAAGCTTCATTTTCTCATCTAGGACATGGGGTCCTCACCTTGCAGGGAGGTGCAGCTTACATGAAGGGTCGTGTTCCCAGCATTCTGGACAGCGTTTGGCATTGGGAACTGTTCTCCAAGTGGTTGCTGCTGTTATCACTTCCGTGGTTTTCCTTACCAAGGCGCTCATTTTTTGGTCACTGTGCAGTCTTCATGTAGAAGAAAGAAAATATGTCTCTCATTTACAAACAGAAACATTTTTACAGTTTGTCAGTTACTTCTTTTTAAGTTAATGAGTTCGTCTATTTACATTCTATGTATATGCCTGCTTTTCTGTGTGTCCCATGTGTGTGCAGTATCCAAAGAATCCAGAAGAGGGCACCATATCCCGTGGGACTAGAGTTACAAGGGGTTGTGATCTGTCAGTGTAAATGCTGGGGATCTAAACCAAATCCTCTGAAAGAGCAGCCAGGGCTTTTAACTGCTGAGCCCGTGTTCCAGCCCCTTGAAGATGGTTTTAAATGTTTTTGTTGCTTTTTGCTGCTTTGTGTTTAAAGAAGTTTTTCCCTCCCTGAGAAATCTGCTGCTCTCCTGTGGCTTTATATTTTTATATTTAACTATTTTAGTATATGACGGGAGGTAGAGACCCAGGGGGAAGGGTTTGTGTGGGCTCAGAGTTAAAAGGGATACAGCCCACCATTGGGGCGGGGTAGATGTGGCAGGCAGCTCCGTGGTGGCAGGAGTATGCATCTGGGATGCCTTGCCTGCTCACCTCTTGGAAGAACAGGAGAGTGGAAAGGAAGTGTCCAAGCCCAACCCTAACAATCCTCTTCCACCAGCTACATTCAACCTCCTAATTCCTAACAAGCCAATCCCAACAACCTTCTTTCTCCAGCTAGATTCCATCTCCTAAAGGTTTCATAACCTCCCAAAATAGTGCCATCAGCACTATTGACCAAGTGTTCAAATGGGAGGTTGTGGGGATATTCTCATCCAAGCCACCAGAGGGCCCCCTCTCCTCTTCCTGGGTATGCGGATCATCATTTTAGCAGTCCCGCCCTTGTTCTGCACTGGGCAGTCTGATGCCCTGGGCTTCTAAGGCTGTTTCTGCTGGGGAGAGGCAGGTAGGTTGTGGGTAGGAGAGCAGAAGGCATGTTTGGGACTGACTCTGGGGTCCAGGAAGGTTTGTGTCTTCTCCCTGGGCTTCTCCAGTCCTCTTGATGAGAAGTTTCACTATCATCCACTGAATTCTAGCCGTGTCCTGGTTTTTAAGCTTCAATATGGCTCACTTGGTGTTCCTGTCCTCTCATCTTTGTCACACCGAGTGATTGTCACACAGTCCTTGAAGGGAAGACAGAGGCAGGCAACCGTGCTCTTGATTATGTCCTTGCTGGTGGCCTTCTCTTTCTCCCCTGGTCTTGCCTTTCTACACCACATGGTCCCAAGGAGCAGCTGTCTTCCTGTGCAAACACTCCTGTATGAACCCCAGTAATATACAATGCAGTTTGTATGTCCAGCCTGCCAGAAACTGCTCTCCACAGTGCAGCCCTCTCCTGCCTGGCAGAACTGAGCTGATGGGCTATGCAGGGGACTCTCCTGTGACTAGCATCAACCCTAGCATCCTGTTCTATCTGGCAGTGGCTCAAGCCTGCTCCTTATGCCTCTAGTTCTGATTCTTCCCATTCCGTTGGCCCCAGAAGCTCTTTTGCACCCTGCTTTCCTAGTTGCTAGGTAACCATCCTTCACTACCCAGCTCAACAGGGGACAGTCACTCTGCCCATGAACAGATGCTGGGGACTGTGATGCTGAAAGTGCCTTGTAGCCTGGCAGGAACATGGGGCTAGCGTCCCATGCTACCCACTCTCCACTTCTGGGTGAAGGTACCCACTTTCCAATCCACCTGCTGGAAAGGTATCTCTCCATGCCATTAACAGCCCCTAAACACAGTTTCCTTACACTGCCTGGCAGACATAACTGCAAGAGGGTTGCGATGGGAACAGAGTTAGGGTCTATGCTGGCAGTGGGTGGGCAGGCAGGTATTCAGGAGGACCCAAAGGCCAGTGTATCACTCACCACCATTGCCTTGTTCCGCCCTTGAACCTGAGGAGTCAGAGTCCTACACCCCAAGCTTGAGGAGGGGAGCTGTCTCAGAGGTATCTTCCGGTCAATGTCCTTCCAGAAGAGTAGACAGCCAAGTGGGGTGGGATGGGGGTGTGGGTGGAGTTAAAGCAAGGTCAGTTCATTCCTAACTGCTAGTGATAAATAGTAGTGCTGTTTTGTCCAGCCGTAGCTGCTTTCTGGTGTAGGATTAGAAGGTTCTGAAAGCCAGACCTCCATGGTGGAAAGGCTGCACCTGGGAGGGTTTTGGGTCTCATGGTCCTGTGGCAGAACAAAGCTGGAGGGGCAGGCTTGAGCTGTGGGACACTAATGTGTGATGGTGACATTAAGCCATCCAGAAGGTCCTGTCATAACCACAATTAAACCCTCTCCCTCCACACAGGTAGCCCACACTGCCTGAACTCACAATCCTCCTGCCTCAGCCTCCTAAGTGCTACAGTTATGGTTGCATAACACCCACAGCTGGCTTCTGGACAATACATTTCAATGTGAATTTCAGAGGGGTTTAGACCCTGACACATCATCTCAAGACTGCCCCCACTGTCACCCTCTACATACCCTCTTTTCTGTTAAGACAGGACCTGCGTTAGGTAGTGAGGTCCTGCCAGAGAGGGGCTGGATGACCCCTGGAGGCCAGCAGGTCAGGGAAATCCCATGCACAAGACTCACAGGCTTCTGTGGAAAGGGGACTCTACGGGCTTATGGGACAATGAACAGGATTGCAGTACCAGCAGGAGACTCAATGTGCCAGCCTGGCTCTCTGGGCCATCCTGCTCCATCCTGTTCTGTTGGCTTCAATTCAGGTAGACTACCTAGGAAAATCATTGTCCCTTCCCTTAGTGACCACCATAGAAAGTGAGCTCTGTATTCCCAGGACCAGGAGAGGGTCAGGTTGGTTCAGATTGGGTCCTGAACCCCTGACTGTCCTGCCCCAAGATCAGAATTCTCTGATTGGCAAGGGTTGGGGTAGGCTACCCCTAAAGCCAGTGTGTGGGGTATCTTAACTCCAAGAAGAGGGGAGGTGTGTTCCCAAAGGCGAAGTGGGATCACACTCGTAGGAAGAAGGGGAGTGGAGGGGGCACACACAACAACGCCTTAGGTAGAACGATTAATAAGGGCTTCACTCTGAGCACCTCATGGATTGCAGAAGCAGGGCAGCCACTATCACTGTTTCATAGCTCAGGAAACTGGGTCAGAGATTTAAAAGTGACACTGTATTACCCCGAGAATAAGTGGCAGAGCTAAATCTCAAATCAGCCACCCTTCCCTAGATGGAATCTTTCTTACTAGACTTCTTTAATTACGCCTGCCTGGAATGGAGCCTGTAGGAAGCAGATGCCAAGGCAGCTGTCTGCTGGGATCTGGAGGTGGTTTTCTCCCGCAAACCCTTGCTGAGCCCTGGCTGCTGCTGCGTGGCCTGAGCCCGCAGTCACTGTGCCCGCACAGTCTGTTCACTGGGACGGACAGGCCCATAAGGCAGAGCCAGCTGCCGAGACACTTGCACCCCGACCACAGGAATAAAGCTCTTCATTTTTATGCTTGTAATAAATACTAGCGTATCAGTTTTTTAAAATGCAAACAAAAGAAGAAAATAGAATTGGCCCACAGTCTTGTCACCTAAAGTTACCAGACAATACTATGTTAGTGTCTCTTCAGACTTTATTTCCCTTATAGGAAATAGACTTTAAAAAGGCTTTTGCATTAAACAGAGCTGTGGTACACACACCTCTGAGGTCTAATCATTAGCATCAGTGATCTGTGCCAGCAAGCACTCCTGCAGCTTCTAAGTGAGGGCTGACGGTGTCCCAGGGTCCAGTGAGGGCTGACGCTGTCCCAGGGTCCAGTGAGGGCTGACGCTGTCCCAGGGTCCAGTGAGGGCTGACACTGTCCCAGGGTCCAGTGAGGGACTGCCAGTCTTCAGCCTCCCCCTGCAGGGAGCTGGAAGGGGTGAGGTTTTGTTTTGAATCAGGGTCTCATTCAGTATCCCAGGCTGGCCTTCAACTCCAGCAATTCTCCTGCCTCAGCTTCCCAAGTGCTCGAGAGGTGAGTCACCATATCTGTGGGCTCTACGCTTTCACTGTGTAAACCGAGCTGTAGTATATCCTGAAAACATAGGTGTGAGCCCCTTGATTGATTTTAGGGGGCTAGAGTTCTAGGTTTAGATTTTTTAATTGTATATTTTTACATATTTATTTTGTGTACATGTATGTGTTTTTGCATGTTCACATGGATGTGAGCATGTTTGTATGCATGTGGAGGTCAGAAGACAGCTTTCCAGAGCCAGTTCTCTTCCTTCACCTTGTGGTCCTGGGAATAAAACTCAGGTTTAGTGGCAAGTGCCTTCACCCATTGAACCATCTAGATGCTATAGACTATTTTCTTTTCTGTGCTGGGCATAGAGCCCAGGACCTCCTGCATGTGAGGCCAGTGCACCACCAAGTGAAACCCCAGCCTTGGCTTCTGTTTCTTTTAATACTGTTGAGCCTGGTCATTAGAAAGTCGGTTTAGTTATACTGACGGTTTTTCTCCTTCGCCCCTATGTTCTATATACAAACCTCTTTTGGCTTTTGGGTGTTTCCATGTTAACTCTTGCTGATTCGCAGGTGCACTAAGGGGACAGTTTTCAGGAATTTGACATTAACCAGAAGGGACATTTAAAGTGAACTTTCAAGGTCTCTGGCCCTCTTGTTCTAATTCCAGGCCTTGAATAGGAAAGTCAGTCCATTAATATTTCAGCTAATGCCAAATGTCTTTAGTGCAAACACTGCCCTGGGGAGAGGGATAGTACATGCAGGGAGAGACTTGTGCAAAGCTCAGATGCAGCAGAGGAAAGACATACAGCATGATATATTTAGAAAGCAAACACCAGCAAAGTGGTGAGGTTAAAAGACAGAAATAGAAGGGAGCAGAGGAGCAAGCATTTGAGGAGAGCAGAGTTCACAGAGCATGTTCCCGCCGCCTGTGAGGCCGCAGGATCTCCCAGGAGCTGCCATGTGGCGCCCGCCCTGCCCTTCTGCTCCAGGGAGCCCCAGCCGGTGCATCACACAGCAAGGTCAGAACTCATTTGGCAGGCACTGTTGGGTCTCTGCTCTTAGATAGCTTTTAGATTCCACTGTGTTGAATCCGAGTGGTGGTGGCGCACACTTTTAACCCCAGCACTCAGGGGGCAGAAGCAGGCAGATCTCTGAGTTCAAGGCCAGCCTGGTTTACAGAGTGAGTTCTAGGACAGTCAGGGCTACGCAGAGAAACCCTGTCTTGAAAAAAAAAAAAAACAACCACAGAACAAAAACAGTTGTAAGAGCCACATTGGGCTGCCATCTGTCGGAAGCCACCTTTTTGGGGTGACTTCTACCACAGTCCAACCCAGGTTCGTACATTCAAGGGTAGAGGCATGAGGATTAGAAACATTAGGTAGGAGAAACAGAGATATGAAAGAAACACAGAGACATAGGATAGTACCGGGAGGGCAACTCAGCGAATACTGCATGATGAATTCTGTGTTCTCCCATGTTTGATTTTCATGTGCTTTTATACCCCAATACAAAAGAGGAAGAAGAAAGTAAAAGACTGCTTTAACACCACACAAAGGACATTCAGAACAGTTACTTGCTTCAGTACTTGAGACATCAAGCCGCTATTTCCTGAGTCAAGTATTTTATGTCACAGGCAGAAATATGCAGTGAACACAAGTATCCTGTAGGTAGCCACTCCCTATGTCAAACCTCCTATTTTAAATGCAGGAGCACAGGAGTGTGCTACAATTCTCTGGCCTTTGGTCAGGGTGGAGCGGATGGGCCCTCTTAATGGCCAAAACACCAAGTAACCACACCCTAGGTCAGGTATGTGGCCACACTTGTTGTTTGAAAGAACAAAAATAAACTCAAATTCTCTGAACTTCAGACAAGGTGAAAGAGGTTCACATCTGTATGTGTCCCAACACGAAACAAAAAACTCACTGGGTTTCCAAGGACAGGAATATCAACAGAGAAGCTTTACAGGAAAGGATAAGTCTAGTAGTTTGGCCTCGGGATGAGGCTGGTAAGATTGGAGCAGTTCAGAGAATATGTAGCCCCCACCCAGGACACTTAACCGGTGGTTCTCACTAAATAAAGAAGAAATTGGCCTAACGGAAAAAGCATCCCAGTTGAGATAAAGAAGATAGGAAGAAAGAAAGAGGCAGCAAGGAAAGAAAGGCTTTTTAAAGGCGGCCAGGAAAGTTCCAGAAGGTTCCAGAAATTGCAGCCAGTTACCCTGCCAGTAGTCCACTGTTAGATGCCCATGTGGCTGGGACCACCTCACGCTAGTGGTGACTGTCACAGCTGTCCCTGCAGCCACTGCTCTCTTTCAGTGGGGTGCGAGGGGTGTGCAGTGTGACTCCAGGAGATTTCTGGGAAGGCCCAGGCAGGCTTTCATTATGTTTCCTGTTGCTATACAAAGTGCCTGACAAAAGCAGCTTGGTGGGGGGGAGGGTTGATGATTGAGGTGGGGAGGACAGGAAGGGAGGGAGGACTGATTGAGGTGGGGAGGACAGGAAGGGAGGGAGGACTGATTGAGGTGGGGAGGACAGGAAGGGAGGGAGGACTGATTGAGGTGGGGAGGACAGGAAGGGAGGAAGGGTTGATTGAGGTGGGGAGGACAGGAAGGGAGGGAGGGTTGGTTGAGGTGGGGAGGACAGGAAGGAAGGGAGGACTGATTGAGGTGGGGAGGACAGGAAGGGAGGGAGGACTGATTGAGGTGGGGAGGACTAGAAGGAAGGGAGGGTTGATTGAGGTGGGGAGGACAGGAAGGGAGGGAGGGTTGGTTGAGGTGGGGAGGACAGGAAGGGAGGGTTGATTGAGGTGGGGAGGACAGGAAGGGAGGAAGGGTTGATTGAGGTGGGGAGGACAGGAAGGGAGGGAGGGTTGATTGAGGTGGGGAGGACAGGAAGGGAGGGAGGACTGATTGAGGTGGGGAGGACAGGAAGGGAGGGTTGATTGAGGTGGGGAGGACAGGAAGGGAGGAAGGGTTGATTGAGGTGGGGAGGACAGGAAGGGAGGGAGGGTTGGTTGAGGTGGTGGAGAGGACGTGGTGGCAGGAGGCTGGGACAGCTGGTCCCATCCATACAGTCAGGAGGGCTTCAGCTCAGTTCACTCTTTTTTATGCAATCCGAGACTCCTGCCCATGGAATTGTTTGACCAAATTTAGAATGGGTGTTCCCACCTCATCTAAGTCGATCTAGAAACTCCCCCACAGTCACGTGGTTTATTTCCATGGTGGTTCCAAGTCCCATCAGGTTGGCATTTAAGATTAACGGTCACAGGCTCCCTCTCATTTGTGATGCTATGGTGTCATCTTGGGAACACTCTCCCACCATGGAGGGTAGGTGTGGGGTACATGGACCCCAGGCCATCTCCCAAGGTGAATACTCCCGCATTTATGGTTCCTGCCTGCACCTCTGAAGCAGCCCCTTCTGTGACTCAGCCCCAGCTTTACACTGTGGCTGTGGTCACAGATGGGGATGACAGGGACAGGGAAGTGACAGCTGATCACTCCCCTTCTCATGGGGTCCTGGGTATTGAACGATATGACTCTGAGGTAACTTTAACTCCACAGAACCCAGAGCTCTACTACTGACAAGCTTCTTCACTCTCAGAAGTCATGGTTTCCGCTCCTGGGCTCTTCACCTGAGAAGCAAGTCTATAGGGCTAGGAAATCATGTCTAGACTTAGGGAAGAGTTAGTTTCACACTAAAGCCACCAGATGGTGCTGTAGCTTTACAGTATTGTTTCCTAGCAGTTCCAGAAGAAAAGTCAAGGGAGCCTCTGTGCCATTAGGGACTGCTTAGGGGGATGTCTGATCGTTCCAGATCCGCCGTGTCTTGTGACCTAGCTTGCTGTTTTCGTGATAAGACAAGTCTGAGAGATCATTCATCTCTCTTGAGTGGCCCCTGCTCTGGATGACATCCTGAGCATTGGCATCCTGGGAAGAGTCCTTTGTCTTCTGGGCAATCCTACTCGTCGGCTGCGGCACATCTAGGTGCCTTGGGCACTCTGATGTGTCTCAGCATTAGGCAAAGGGGCTGCTGCAGGAACTCTAGTGACCTGAAACTCCTACCTGGAGCAGATGGACCAAGACCGTTAGAGCCGGCCTGGAAGCTGCTGCAGTTCACAGATGTGGTCCAGGAGGGTGATCACAGGCTGTGTCTGCAGCTCTCCCTCCAGCTGTCCCTCGCAATTGTTTATGTTTTTATTTGGCTTGTTCTTTGCAGTGCTGGTGATGGGATGGAAGAGCCTTGTGCCTCCCAGGCAAGTGTCTGCACCGTCTCCACCTCTCCTCTCTGTAATTCTTTCATCCTGTGACAGAGGCATCCCCTCAGGATTGCTTCACCATTTACAAGCCTGATTTTCGTTCCAGTCCAAACCATTCAGCTCTGCCAGAGCCTCTACTACCTTATAACAATCTCGCCCCATCGTGGGGCTCAGCAAAGCCAATTCGTGAGGTCCCAACTTATCTTGGTCTGCTCTCTATTGCAGTGATGAATACCCTGGCCAAAAGCAACCAAGGGAAGAAAGGGTCTATTTGGCTTACACTTACACATCACAGTCCTTTCTTGAGGGAAGTCAGAGCAGGAGTCATGGAGGAAGCTGCTTACTGGCTTGCTCCCCATGGCTTGCTCAGCCTGCTCTCTTACACAACCCACGACCACCAGTCTAGAGACGGCACTGCTCACAGTGGGATGGGCCTTCCCACATCAATCCTTAATCAAGAAAATGTCCCACAGACAAGACCACAGAACAATCTGATGGAGGCAATTCCTCAGTTGAGGTTCCCTCTTCCCACGTGACTCTTAATTTGTGTCAAGTTGACAGAGACTGCCCAGCGCACTGCCGAATCAACTTTTCAGCTCTCCCGTGACCACGGTTCTATTCAGTCCTCTCATGCCGTCAAACCCTTCTCAGGCCCAGTTCCCCTAGGAAAGCCGACCGTTTCCCTGTTGTCTCCCAGCGCCTGGTATTTGTAGAGACCTCAGCCAGCGATAACTAAGTGTCTACCAGGGAGACCTCAGCCAGCAATAACTGTCTACCAGGGAGACCTCAGCCAGCGATAACTAAGTGTCTACCAGGGAGACCTCAGCCAGCAATAACTAAGTGTCTACCAGGGACTGCCTTCCCTTGCATTGCTTAACTTTTGTCTGGAGGGATGAGCAGCGGCACTACTCAGTTCCTCTGCTTCCGCAGCACCCGGCTAGTGTCCCTTCCCATGATGCACCCTCCTCCCGCCACCTCAAAAGCCAGGCTGTGGGGAGCTCTTTAACTTAAGAGTCCTTTCTGAACCTCACAGTTCAGTGGTAGCACGCTCCATAATCCCCATAGATTCCTATAAACCAGTAGGAAGGCCCTGTCTGCATGTTGAGTCTTAATGTCTCCCTTCGTCTGTATTAGAGGTTGGACCTGGAAGCTGTCATCCCTCCCTTCTGTCTCCCTCTCCTCCTCTCTGTCTGATTCTCCCCAAGTTCTCAGGAAGAGCTATTTAGCACGTACCTAATTTGTACCCCCTCTGTGCTGTGTCTGGCTGTGTGTACAGAACAGCAGCCAACACCTCCAGCTCCTTCTCCTCCCCCACCCCCACCTTTTATGCCAGATCAGAAGCTAGTGCAGAGGACAGTGTCTGTGTGTCCTTCCCCACTGTTATTCTTCCCCTAGGCAGGACAGTCCTTTCTGGGCAGATGCGTTAGCTTCAGTTGCCTGTCTGCTGCTACAGACTGCGCAGGCTCCCATCTCGTTCACGCTGCTGTCAGGATCACAGTATACTCTCTAGTCCATTGTCTGTGTTTGGAGCGGACCCTGTTCATCAAGGAGCCGTGCCACTCATGCAGCATAGATGAGGGCATTCTCCCTGGGATTCCTCAGGACAGTTCACTCTCGGGGAGCGGTCTCAGTTTGTCTAGCTCATCACAGTGCCGCTGCCCTCCCCCAAACACATCTTTGGTTTGTGTCCCTGCTCCCCAGTGAACCAGCAGATCAGTGAAATGGACCCACCCAAGTCCTTCTGAGTTTAATCGGGCAACTACAGCACGGAACGAGTCTCCTCCCCCAGCAGTTGTTAACTGCTTATATATTCTCAGAGTGGGGAGGGGACTCAGGTGCCTTATGCGGCCTCCACAGCAGATGTGAATGGGTCTGGTATTGTGAGAGTCTACTGTAGGTAGTCACAGACACTTTGGTTTTAAGACAACAGGCCTCTCCCCTCCATGCTGCCCCACCTACCCTATTCAGGGATTACTTTAGTCACCAAGTCTTCTTGGGAACTTCGTCACCTGATGGAACTGGGATGACAAGAGCTCCCCCTACCCAGATTACTGCCTTGCTACCCACTGGCTGCCTCAAGTATTCCCTGAATATTGACAAAATTTTCTGTCCTGCCCGGTCCTGCAGCTGATCAGTCCCAAAGAAACACACAGAGGTCTACATTAATCATAAACTGGTTGGCCTATTAGCTCAGGCTTCTAATTAACTCTTTCTCACATCTTAAATTAGCCCATAATTCTTGTCTGTGTCAGCCACATGGCTTGGTACCTCTATCAGTGAGGCATTCTCATCTTGCTTCCTCTGCAGCTGGGTAACTACTACAGACTCATTGTTTCCTCATCCCAGAATTCTGTTCTCATCACCCCATCTCTACTTCTTGCCTGGCCACCGGCCTATACTTCCTGCCTGCCTACTGGCTACTTCCCGGCTACTGGCTAATTAGCATTTTATTAATACAAGACCACTTTCCCACAGCACCTAAAGGCTCTTTTGAACCTCCCTCTGGACTCACCAGCTCTGTCAACGGCCATGGCACTGAGGTCTGTCATATTCTTGAGTTTAGCTTGCCTCTCAGGGCAATCTTTCCTTCTTTCCCCACACTCCCGCTCTCTGCTTCTGTGTCTCCTGAGACACTGCAGCAACTTTCCTGACTTGTGCTTTTCTCCTCCAGGTTTGATCATCCAATGAGCTCTGCATCTCAGTGAGCTCTCATGATTGGGAAGATTTAGGGTTGTGTCTCCTCAGCACCTACTACACTCTTACTCGGTTCTTCAGGATTCCTGTGAAGCGGCCCACAGCCCACTTCAGTTACGCTTTATATATTGCATTTTCGTCTTCAAAAGATCTAGCATAAAACAAACAAACAAACAAAACAAAACAAAAAAACAGGTTCTTGCTATATAGCATAGGCTGGCCTTAAACTAATGGCAATACTGCCTCAATAGGCATGCTCTGTAACACTTGGCATACAGTTTTTGTTTAAAGCTATTTATTTGTTTATTTTCAAAGCCCAGGCTGGCCTTGAACTTGCTGTTTAGCTGAGGCTAGTCTGGTACTCTGGATCCTCTGGCTTCGAACTCCAGAGTCCAAGCATCACAGGAGTATCCACTATACCCGGCTGTAGTAACTGCTTTTATTCTTTCACGGTCATGCTTTTGAGGGGTAGCTTCCTCTTGGGTCCCTGCAAATCGAGTAAGACCTTCCCATTGTCTCCCGTTTGCTGTGTTCACACTGTTCTCCAAGCTGGCTGCTTTGCTTGCTCACCGCTGTTTCTGTGGTTGTTTTCCCCAAATGTCTTGTGAATCTTCCTGGTTCTTTTGTGCCTGACCAAGGTGACACCAGACCGCTTGGTTTCAGAGTGCCATGGGTTTCCTCTGTGGGTATGTGGTCCTTGTCCCCTGGAGGTCATAGATGCCTCATTGTGTGGGGAGCTGGCTACCTTCTCTACAGGTTGTGTTGTGGGCAAAGGTGGAAGAAGAGGATCTTGAGGGACCAAGGCTCCACTCCTCAAAACACACACGTAAGAAACAGCAGCTAGGATATTCTAACCTCTTGTTTATGCCTCACCAGGCTCTCCATTGTTGCTAAGATTGCACAGATTCTCAGATCTTTGTTGCTATTTTGTTTTTTGAGACAGGGTCTAATCTGGAGCCTAAGCTGGCTTGGATCTTACTACGTGGCCTAGGCTGGCCTCAAATCCATGGCACTTTCCTGCCTCGTGCTAGGATTACAGGAGTGAGCCACCATAGGAGTCATACTTCTTACTACAAGGAAACATTTTTTTGCTATTATTCATCTCAGATCTTTCTAGATTCTTGTTCTATTTTTACCAACTGCTTTCTAGACCTACAATACCACCTCTATTCTGAAACTTAATGTCATACCAGTATTCTTGTGTTTCTTAATTTCCCAGGTCTTTCCCCCCCAGAAGACATCCTTGACTAGCTCTCTGAGAATTAATGGAGAGTAAACCACTTGAGTCCTTGCATGTATTAAGTGCCTTTATTTTGCAACCATAATTGAAATATAATTTAGTTGCATATAAAATTCCTAGTTCAGAACAAACTTCCTGGTCTGGGAACATAGCTCAGTGGTAGAGCACTTGCTAAGCATGTGTGAAGCCTGGAGGGGGGCATGTTCATACGTGTACACTTGGTACATATGTATATGTGTGCATGTGGGAGCCAGGTGTTGATATTGGGTGTCTTCCTCAATCATTCTCCACCTTGTTATCTCCTTTTTTTCCTCTCTTGAGGTGGGCGTCTCTGAATCCAGAGTTCACAGACTTGGCTAGGCCGAATGGTAGTGAGCACCAGGAATCATGTATCTCTGCCTCCCCAGCTGTGGAATTACAGATATGCATCATCAAACTCGGCCTTTAAAAAGATTTTATTTTATAAGTGTGTGTGTGTGTGTGTGTGTGTGTGTGTGTGTGTGCTTGAGTATATGTGTGTACCACATATGCAGGTCCCACAGAGGACAGAAGGCAGCATTATGTCTTCTAGAACTTGACTTCCAGGCAGTTGTAAACCCCCTGAGGTGGGAGCCAGAAACTAAACTGCTGTACTCTGGAAGAGTAGCCAGTGCTTTTAACTTCTAGGCGTCTCTCCAGCCCCACACCTATCTTTTTATGTGGGTGCTGTAAAGTCAAGCACAGGTCCTTGTGGTTGAATGGCAAGCCTTCTGTCTCTGCTTCCTGATCCACAAAGAAATAAACTGCTGCTTACAGCTCCCGTTACTATGGAGACCCTTGTAAACAGAGACTGCTTGTTTCCCGGCTGCTCAGGCCCGAATAATCACACAGAAACTATGTTAATTACAACACTGCTTGGCCAACGACTCAGGCATATTTCTAGCTAGCTCTTACATCTTGAATTAACCCATTTCTATTAATCTGTGTATTGCCACGAGTCTGTGTCCTACTAGTAAGATTCCTTCTCCTTCGGCAGCTACATGGCATCTCCTTGACTCTGGCTACTCTCTTCTAGCCTGGCTTTACTCTCTGCTAAGCCACTGGCCAAAACAGCTGTATTCATTAACCAATACGAGCAGCACATATACAGAAGGACATCCCAAATCAGACCCTTACTGCCATGGCCCTCTTGATGATCTGAACCCTTCGAATTATGAGTCAAAGCAAATTCTCCTTTAAGTTTCTTCTGGTCAAGTTTTTGATCACAGCAACGAGAAAAGTGACTAATACAGTATCATGGCCTGTTTCCATCAGTCTCGTCTTGTTTTGTTTGGGAGATTTTATGTATTTTTATTTTATACATATGTGTGCTTTGCCTGCACATATGTCTATGTACCAAGTGCATGCAATACCCTTGAAGGGTAGAAGAGGATGTTGGATGGATCCTTTGGAACTGGAATTATAGGTGTTTGTAAGATGCTATGTGGGTCTTGGAGTTGAACCAGTGCTCTTACCACCAATCTACCTCTCTAGGCCCTAAGTTTGTATGATATTTTTATTACCATAAGGGAAAATGTGAACAGCCAGCTCCCTGTGTCCTTGTGGGCTGGCTTCATCCTCCTCACCAGCTTACTTCCCATTCTTCTCCAGTGCTGCCAATCATCTGGCATCCCTGTATCCTTCCGTCCCCATGGAAACACCACTCTTCTTTTATTCCTCAGTCCCACTTGGAGTCACTATTTGTATAAGGGTCACCCTACCCGTGGCTGATGAAGCCTGCGAGTTAGCTCTCCATCTTTTTCCTTAGACTACGTCTTCCCAGACCTGACTGAGAAGGTGGCTTCCATGGAAGATCCAGGCGAGGCTCAAGACCTGCCAAACCTCCCCTCCATCCTGCCCAAGTCGGATCTTGCTGAGCCTCCCTGGAATATGCCTCTGGAGGAGGAAGAGGAGGAAGAGGAAGAGGAAGAAGAAGAGGAAGAGGAAAAGGAAGAAGAAGAGAGGGAGAAGGCAGAAGCAGAGGAAGAGGAAGAGCTGCTCCCTGTGAGCAGACCCCCAGAAGGAACCACTATGCAGGCCCATGACTCTTCACCTAGCGTCAGCAGCACCAGCAGCCAGGGTCCTGGGGCCACCAGACACAGGCAGGAGGATTCTGGGGACCAGGCCACATCAGGCATGGCGGTGGAGAGCAGTGTGAAGCCCACCTTGTCAGTACCCTCAGTTACCCCGAGTACAGTGGCCCTAGGGGATCAGAACTATAGCCAGGAGTTTGGGGGCACCGAGTGGCCAGCTGGAGGGCTGGGGGTACAGTCTGAGGTCACCCAGGCAGCTGGTGAGGAGGCCACCCTGGGAGCAGCTGACTTAGATGGCCAGCAGGGGGAACTGCCATCCTCCTCATTCCCACAAACAGTGGCTCCAAGTGGGACTGAGGTCCCCGGTGAGGGTCACCTTTACCCCAGAACCCCAGACTCTTTCCCACCTGGACCGCAAGACAGAGAGTCAACCCCTTCCTCTGCTACCTGGGGACAAGAAGGTATCAGTGAGCAGCCCCTGGAGGGGCAGGCAGCGGAAGCTCACTCACTAACACCGTGGGACTCTACTCAGGTAAGACGGAGGTGCAAGCTGCCCTCTGTGTAAGAATGCCTGCTGTCCTCTGGGTCCTGAGGCTGTCAGCAGCAGTGTGGTGTGGTGGGGGCTGACCACACCTTCCCCACCTCCACGGTCAGCGCTCATGCACCCAAGTCATCCTTCGTACACATAGGCTGCAGGAGGGAGAGGAGTCTTCAGTCCCCAGCAGTGCCAGGGCAAAAGGGCATCCCCCACAGTGAAGCCTCTGGACGGGCCAACCTTTCATTTATGACACCTGTTTAGTCTTAGGCCTGTGGGGTGGGGTCCCTGAATGGCAGTTCAGGAGGATGTGGTTGTCTTCAGACCTCAGGCCTGCACCTCCTCCTGCCGTCCAGAGGCCTCTCCTGAGGCCTCCGTGCCCTGCTTTCTGTCTCCTGCACAGGTGATCTGCAAGGACTGGAGCAACCTGGCTGGGAAGAGCTACATCATCCTGAACATGACCGAGAACATAGACTGTGTGAGTGCTGAGCTGCCCGTGAGAAGGGGAAAGGGCAGAGAGAGATGCCACAGCAGGGCTCTTGTGGGGAGGCTGGCTCAGTCCAGAACTGGGCCAGCACCTACCACTTACGGAAAACCAAAAAGAGGTCTTTCCTACTTAAAAATTCTTGTTTTTTTTTCCTCCTTGATTCTTGTAGTTTTGAGTTTTGTTTTTTCTTTCTAGCCCAGGTTCCCTCAGACATACTATGTAGCCAAGGGTGAATCTGAACCCCTGGTCCTCCCCAGTGTTGGGATTGCAGGACTTGGTTTTATTCAATGTTAGGGAACAGACTCAGGGTCACATTTTACCAATTGAGCTGCAGCCCTGGCCCCTCCTCCTTTTCAGTTTGAAGGGTCTTTGTTCCTGTGTGCTACATGCCTTATTTCCTAATGAGATCGAGACTTGTAGCTTTCATCCATAGGGTTTTGGTGAGACAGGATATTGCTGTGTTGGTCAGGAAAACTTGGAATTTCTGGGTTCAGTCACACCCCTACGCCCACCTTCCAAGTGCTGGGGCTACAGTCAAGCACTGTTGTTGCCCAACAATATCTTTTTCAGAGTTATTTTCGTGTGGGGTGTAGTGACACAGGCCTGCAATACCAGCACTGTGGTCACTGACAGAGGAATCACAGGTTCAAAGCCAGGCTGAGCTACACAGTGAGACACTGCCTCACAAAGGATGTTTACCCCCTTCCTAATTGCTTTTGAAATTTGTTCTTAAGCTTTTTCATAAGCAGCATCTGTTGGTGTTTGTTCATAGCTCTCTAGGGAGGCATCAACAGGCTGATCGGAAAGTTTTTTTGGTGTGTGTGAAAGAGACAGACAGACAGAGACAAAGGCAGACAGAAATGCTCTCAAAGCCTTGCACATCTCATGCACTAGGCCATCAGTCATGGAGCCAGCCATGCTTGGGCCCCTGATGGGATGTAGAACCTCCACGTGATCAAGATGGTGTCCTTTCTTACTCTCTTGGGGTGATAAAACATTCAGACGAAAAGCAACTGGAGGAAGAAAGGGCATTTGGCTTACACTTTCAGGTCACAGTCTGTCCTTGGGGGAAGTCAGGGCATGATCTAAAACAGGAACTCAAAGCAGAGCCCATGAAGGAGCACTGCCTACTGTGCCCCTACCCCCTCCCTGGCCAGGCTCATACTTAGCTAGCTTTTTTTATACAGCCCAGGACCACCTGCCTGGGGAAAGGTGCAGCCCACCGTGACTGGGCCCTCCTGCATCAGTTAATAAGACAGTCCTTCACAGACATGCCTACAGACCAACCTGATCTAGGCATTTCTTCAACTGAGATTCCTCCTCTCATACCCCAGGCTGTGTCAGACTGACAATGCTACCAGGATTGTGGCTCCTAGATGGTGGCCTGGCAGGGCTGTTTTACTCGGAAGTATCTAAAGTCAGTGGCATTAGGTCCTTCCTCCAGGGGTGACTAGATTGTCCAACTAGAAATATGAAGGGCTGTTGTCAGTGTTCTGGGAGCCAAGGCAGGGCAGAGGTTGGGCGTCTCCATATAATAGATACGCTTACATGAATACCAGTGCTCATTAACTCTGGGGTGCAGGACGGCTAACTTCCCACACAGCTGTGCTAGACATCCTCATGGCCAGAGGTACTCTGTTTTACTCTCTTGAAAACATGAACTCCCAGGGCTAAGGTGTAGCTCTGTGATGTTGCTCAGCACACTCAAGACCCTGGGTTATTACCAGCGTGGGGCTGGGGGGGCTTGAAAACAAAACAGAAAAGATGACCTCTCCAGGTAGAGAGGCAGTTTGCCATTGGTGCATCCATCTCCAAGAACCATGTGTAGACTTTGTATCTCTCTCATCCAGCAATCCGTTATTTCCTTTTTGACCTGTGTTGGAAGGGAATGGGAATGGGACTGTGTGTGTGTATGTGTGTGTGTGTGAAAAGTGGTGGGCCACACTCAGCCCCTTGTCTTCAGGAAAAGATGGGGAGGAACATGCCTGCTGCCCCTCGGAAACAGTTTTACAAGATGCAGCTATGGTTTTCGAATTTTGCATGTGAGATCTAAAAGAGTGGTGCAGACTAGCCCATTCTTCCTGGTTTTACCCAAGATAGAGGAGGCAGGAAGGGAGCCAGCAGAGATGGGCAGGCACAGGCACAGGCACAGGCACAAAATGGTAAAACAGTAAATGCCAAGCTGATCGTGAAGTTCTAGAAGCCAAGAGAATCTTTGCTCTAGAGATGAAGGATCCAATCGTTTGCTTGGCACAAGAAATACTTGGAAAAGAGACGTCTGGGTAGTCGTCAGGGAGGACCAGAGAGTTCTGGCCTTTGCTTCCATGCAGAGGGCTGGATTACCAGCAGGGCTGACCCAGAGGGACAGCTACTGTCCCAGAATCTGTGATTGAGTGACTCCAGGATGATAAGTAGCCCACATCTCAGATGGAGAAACTGAAGTTCAGTGTGTTACTGAAGGTCAGAGCTAAGAAACCACAGGATTTGTACCCTGGTGCATCTAGTTTCAAGCCAGGGCTTTCCCTTCCTTAGCTAACTCCGAGTCTGGCAGACTTTGCTACCCTGAAAGAGGTAGCGCATGTGTCAGGGCAACAGAGGGCTTCCAAGCCCCAGAACAGAATAAGCCTGTCCTGCCCTCCCACATCAGTGAAGACACTGATCCCTTGACCCTGACTTGACCCTGGGCTTGCCTGACTGTGTGGGACAGAACTGCTGGCCAGGAAGCTACAGTGTGTCTAGAGCTGAGGTGCACCAGGCATTCACTGTGGTAACAAGAAACAAGCCCAGCATGAAAGTCAGCCTGGTGGATTTCAGGTTGGCATGACAACCAGAGGACAGATCCTTATCCTAGGCAGGAACCCAAAAGTAGCAGTTCTCTGCCTTAGGTGTCATAAGAAAGGCATTGGGCCTGCACTGGGGGTGGCCTGTTGAGATGTCTTCTGACAGCCCAGCTCCCTCAGCACCATGGAGAGCTGAGCATCTGCGAGAGGGGTCTGGCTGGGACTCTTGGAAGAAATGGGGTCGAGGTTTTTCATATAAAAGAGGAGGAGCTGCTGAAGAGGCTCGAGGACCAAAGGAGGGTCTCTTTTACAAACAACGGGTATGAGCTTCATGGCAGCAGCCTGGCCTCCAGTCCTCCTGCACTACGTTCCTGTGGAGGGCTGGGTTCGTTTTCATGTTACATTCTGTAGTTACGTTTGACATTATCATCTAAGCAGTGAGGTAGAATCTGAGGGGAAGGAAACCATTTCACCTCTCCTTTCCTCACCCCACTCCTTGGCCTGTTCCCAGGTACTCTTAGCCAGTTCTATGGTTTTTTAAGTCCCTGTGGTAAAGGGACTCCCATCACTCTCTCAAGGCTCAGTGCTGGCCAGGTGGTGAGATGACCAGCAAAGAAGCCCCACCCACCGTTCTCAGCCTTCATGCTCTTTGGTGGCTATGGGGACTTAGTGTTGTGTCTTTCCTTCAACTTGCCATGGGCATCATGTACATAGTCCTCGTCTCTGGAAGCACCACAAACCCCAGTAAAGGGTTTGTCACTGTCAGTGGACAGATCCACGTCCCCTCCACTTGAGTGGCTCTGGGGCAGGCACACACCTTTACCATGTACCTGCAGATGGAAGTGAACTAACAAGCTGTAATCTATCTGCCTATCCCCTGCTCTCAGGCGGTCCCAGAGCTGACCAGGCTAGCCAGAGGGCCACCTGGGCCTTTGGGAGATGAGTTGAGGGCAGATGAGGTCAGACCATCACCATTCTTTGAGCTTCGTTCCTTTGAACCCCTAGGAAGTGTTTCGACGGAACCGCGGACTGCAGCTCCTAGCCCTGGTGGAGGAGGTCCTGCCACGCCATCGCAGTGGGCACCGTGGGGACTGGCACATTTCTCTGAGCAAGCCTAGTGAGAAAGAGCAGCACCTGCTGATGACACTTGTGGGCGAGCAGGGTGAGCAGGATATGGGAGAGGTGTCCCACCACAGGTTCAGACTGTGGGCTCAGGAAGGAACGGACCCTGGGTGGAGCGGTGCCTGGGTTCTGGTGATGAGGGGACGGGTATAGACATCGCATGCTATGAGAGCAGGACCCCTGAGCTACAGACGCTTCTAGCATCACACCTGTCACGTGGTGTTCTATGGGAAGCAGGTCAAGCAGGGAACATACATGGGCATGATTAGAACCAGAAGTGTAGCAGAGGAGGCTCAGGCAGGCTGCCCTAAGAGGGGTTTGGATGCTGTGGTGATGATGGCATTTCTTCTCCAGGGGTGGTACCCACTCAAGATGTCCTTTCCATGCTCAATGGCATCCGCAGGAATCTGGAGGAGGTAAGTATACAGGGACTTGACTTGGAGGGCACTGCAGCATCCTTTCCCATCTCCCTGACTCTCAAAAGTGCTGAAAGAATTCACAGCCTGCTCCAGGACGGGTGTGCCCTGGCCAACCCAGATGTAAAGAGTGTGTGCAGGCAACCAACTGAGCAAAAAGACTGTACACCCCTAGGCCATGGTGGGAGTGGCCAGGGCAGAGGGGATTAAGTAGGACGGTGTCTCAAGTATCACACAGAACCTAAAGATAGGCCCTGTGCCTACCAGTGCCCCTCCAGGGGAACTGGAGGTGCTAGGCAATGTCTGGAACTGGGAAACATCCCTCCATTGTTAGATGTGGCCCTGATCAGTTGGTCTTCTGGCCCCTGCTGGAATACAGAACATATGGAGGTCCAGATATCCAAATACTCCTGATCCTCACCCCTGCCTCTGCTTTCTCTCCCTGACCCATGACCTGTTCAGTCTTCCCTTTGGAGGGTCTCTGCAGTGTTTGACGATACCCAGGATGTCATAATGCAAAGGTGCTATGTGTTTCTGGGCTATATACAATGCTTACAAGGTCCAGACTACATTGGATTCTCCCTTGGTCCCTTCCTCCACTCCATGGAGGTTTTAAGGATTAAATGAGGAAAGCTGAAGCGCAGAGAGGTCAGGTGCCTTGCCTGAGATCATCCAGGTAGCAAGGACCAAGCCTACCTAATAGAAAGCTTCTGCATTGCCGGGTGACTCCCAAAGCCTCGTCAGCCTTGGAAATCTGGGCTCCTGAATACAGGTGGCCACTGGCTTTCACACAGGGAAGAGCCAAAGCCCAGCCTCTGCCCCAGGGCTCTCAGATAACCCTCCCCTTTCTTGGTTCCCTTCTTTCGCCTGAAACTGGTCTGCAGGGAGCTTTGCCCCTGGGCCAGAAGCCCAGCCAGAGCAGTCTGCAGCAGGCAGCACTGCCACCTGTGATCTTACCACTGAGAAAGGGAAGTAGGTGGGCATCTCCACATGGCCCCTGATGATGCCAGGCTGCCTGCCTGACACCACCTACCCCTAAGGTGGAAGCTATGCTTCAGGGCACCGACTTGGAGGGGTGTCTCCCAGATGCCTTTTTGCTTTGTGTATTTGATGGGGACAGGTGTGGGGCCCCATCTATTCGGGCCATGATTGTCATCATGGAGAACAGTCCCAGTGCCGGGCCGGGAAGAAATCAGTGAGGATGTGAAGGAGTTGAGATGTGGCCACTGGGAAAGGCTAGTCTTAGATGAACCAAAAGAGGCAGAGTAGCATGGCCCGGAGCACAGGTCCAGGTCCCAGGCCTGTCGGGGATTCCAACTTCACCAGTGTTCGTAGCTCTCAGGACTTGTGCTGAGGTCCTATTCCACACCCCCAGATTGGCATCCAGAACTACTCCACCACCAGCAGCTGCCAGGCGCGGGCTACCCAGGTGCGCAGTGACTACGGGACACTCTTTGTGGTGCTGGTGATTATTGGTGTCATCTGCTTCATCATCATTGTGCTTGGCCTACTCTACAACTGCTGGCAGCGTCGGCTGCCCAAGCTGAAACACGTGGTGAGTAGGCCAGGAGGGCTTGGGAAGGGCGGAGTGCTGCCAGGATCAGCCAATGCCACTCAGCAGCCTCACCTGGTGACCTGTACCAACTCAGCTTTGCTCACTGCCAGGCTGGGACTTGCACCTACCTCTCTCTGAGGCTGGTACTGTGGTGTTCTTTGCGAGGAGGTACACTGTGAAGGGTGCCAGTCTTACCAGGGGCCCCACCTCTTCTCAGGTTCCTCCTATCCCCAGTGCCCCTTGCTTCAGGGCTTAAGAGCAGCTGCACATTTTGAGTCTCTTGTAACCTGCACTAGAGAAAAAGGACAGGCCTTGGTCATCCTGTCCAGCTCACTTGCCCTGAGTTTCGGGGAGTCTCATATCTATAAAGGGCTGTTGGGAGGAATCAGGTGACTCCAGGGAGGTGACAGGGTTTACAGTGAGAAAATTAAGGCTAGAGCTGCAGGAACTTGTCTACTGGGCCCCAGAGTGCACCCTGGGGGTGTGGCGTGGGCAGCCACCGGGTGTGCCCAGCTCCCTCTCCCGCTGCCGCAGTCACACGGCGAGGAGCTGCGCTTTGTGGAGAACGGCTGCCACGACAATCCCACGCTGGACGTGGCCAGCGACAGCCAGTCGGAGATGCAGGAAAAGCAGCCCAGCCTGAACGGCGGTGGGGCCATCAATGGCCCGAGCAGCTGGAGCGCGCTCATGGGCAGCAAGCGCGACCCTGAGGACTCGGACATGTTCGAGGAGGACACTCACCTGTGAGCGCCGGGCCACGTGCAACTGCGCGGGACTGCCCGACGCGGCGGCCCCGTGCCCCTCCCGACCCTCCACGTAGGGCCTCTACGCTTCCCCACCGCAGCAGGCGACCGCGGCGCAGCTCCCACCCCGTCCCGCCCGGCCCCGAGGGCTGCCAGCTCCCCGCGCCCGGACTCCATTAAAGCCGCCAAGACGCGCGGGCCGCTCCGCCTCCACGCGTGTTTCTTGTTTCCCTAGGGCGACGCTCTGGGGATGGGGCGGGGGAGGGGAAGAGCAGGCGGGGCAGGGAGGTCTTGCGGGCTGGTGGGCGGGGCCAAGAGGTGGCCGGCGATTCTGTGGGGTTTGTGGGCGTGGCTAGGCGCTTGTGGGTGGAGTCTAGGGAGTGTATCGTCCTCTGGGTGAAACCCAGGCGGGGTAGGCTGAGCCCGGAGCTGGGAGGGAAAGGTCCTAGTGGGCGAGGCCCAGGCCTTGTGGCCTTGAGGCCTTGTGGGCGGGGCCTAAGCCGAACACCGGCGTGTTTGGGGAAATCAGCGTGCCAGGCCTGGGGGCGGTGCTGCCCTCAGGGCTCAATCAGGGCAAGGCGGGCGGGGCCTGGAGTGCACTGCCCTTAGGGTGAGGTCCTTCTAGGGAAGCGGGGCCTTGGTAGTGAGCTGTTCTCTGGCGAATGGGAGGAACCTGGGCGGGGGTTGAATTGTCCTCTAGACGTGTAGGTGGGGTTCAGGTTAGAGGGCCCCTAGAGGCTAAGTGGGCGTGGTCAAGGTTGATGGGTGGGGCTTTAATGCGTGGTCTTCGTGACGTGGAGGCGGGGATCAGCGGTCCTCCGGACGCCAGGCGCCGCTGCAGAGCTGCAGTCTGGCATTGCGAGGTGAAGCCGCGAGGGGCGGGGCCGTGAGTGTTTACATCCGGCCCGGCACAGAGGTCTCCAGACATCGTTCGGCCGGGGATCCAGCCTCCCTAGCCATGGACACCAGCGATCTGTTTGCCAGCTGCAGGAAGGGTGACGTGGGCCGTGTGCGGTGAGGACCTGCAGTGCAGGAGGCGGGCGGGTGTCCTCAGGGTGCGTCGGGCATGGGTGTGCGAGGCGGGCGCCGTGGGGCTCCCGAAGCTGACCGAGCCGGAGAGATCGTTCTCCAGGTCCCTTACCTAACTCGGCGCTGGGAAACGACTCCCCTCCACGGAGGTATCAAGCGTTGCATATACTCCTGATGCAGCCAGTACGAGCCTGGCACCGAGATCCTAGTCTCCTTGGGCAGGCAGGGAGGAGAACGGATACTGGCCCTCACTCTCTTTTGATGGACTCCTTTCTTCCATGGCCCTTCTTTCCAAATCCCCTTGTCCTCATCAGAGCAGGCCAGGCTGCAGCTCTGTCCCAAAGCCTCCTTAGGCCTGTCTGTAACACCAGATGTCACCTCCGAGCTAATGACCCCTCCCTCAATGTAACTGCAACTCTGAGAGCCCAGGCCCTGCCTTGATAATCCTCTCTGGGCTGCCGCGTCCCTGTGATGGCTTCCTAGTTCTTGGCCTCTTCTCCTCAGCATCTTAACATTGTTCTTTCCACTTCTTCCCTAGATCTGCCCCTGTCTCCTGCTCTCCACTCCCAGAGTGCCTGCACCAGCTTTTCTCTGGCTTCTCTGCCTTCACCTCCCCAGCTGAAGTAGGGGCCCCATCACCTTCTCTCCCCCAAATATTACAAGACCAAATTCTCAGCCTTCTAAACCTGGGGCTGTCACCCAGCTCGCAGTTGCCGATCATTGTAGGCCTGTGCACTCCCAGCCCTCGCCCTTTCCAGAGGGGTTTCGAGCCCAGAGAGATGTGGCTTCCTTCCCCTCTACCTGGTCTCCTCTCCCAGATCAGACGCAGTTCTGACCCAGGCTCTGAACTTCCTGCCCAGGTACCTGCTGGAGCAACGAGACGTGGAGGTGAACGTGCGGGACAAGTGGGACAGCACCCCTTTGTGAGTGTGAGCTGTGGGGTATCTGGGTGGGTAGGGTGGGGCTACAGTGCTGACAACTGCTGCTTTTTCCTAGGTACTATGCCTGCCTCTGTGGGCATGAAGAGCTGGTGCGCTACCTGTTGGCTAACGGTGAGAGAGGGCCGGGGTCTGACTGGATGTAAGCTCTGAGACCTCACTACATACACATTTGCATGCACCCTTGATTTCTTGTTAACACCCCAAAGTCAACAAACAGTCGGGCATTGCGAGGTGAAGCCGCGAGGGGCGGGGCCGTGAGTGTTTACATCCGGCCTGGCACAGAGGTCTCCAGACATCGTTCGGCCGGGGGGTCCAGCCTCCCTAGCCATGGACACCAGCGATCTGTTTGCCAGCTGCAGGAAGGGTGACCCTCTGTCCACTTCCGCATGTCACCCTTGACACCCAGACCAGTTCCGGTGGGGTGCCTGGACCATATCACCATTGATCTGCTAAACTGATCTCTTGGCCCCATATTGCAGGCGGAGGATCTTTTCCACAGCAGAGGTGAAGGGAGTTTGGGAGTGTTTTGGGGGGAAAGCAATCGGGCATGGTTGATCACACTTGTGATCCAATCACTGGGAGAGAGAGTTGAGGTAGGGGGATTATCTCAAGTTCAAAGTTGCCAAGGCTACCTTTTGAGACCTTGTTTCAAATAACAGGACAAAAGGCTAAAATCAGACTTGCCTGTGAAAACTCCACAGGACTCACTCCTTAGGCTCCACCTGCTGGCTGCCAATCAACACCTGGTCCCTTAGTGCTCCAACTAGACGAAGCCATCTCCTGCCTCAAGTCTTTTCAGTTGCAGTACCTCCTGCTTAGACTGGAGACCCTACCTAGATCTGTGCACCTCTCGCTTCATTCAAGGCCCTGTACTTAGCCACTGCACTGGCCTTCACACCCTCCCCGTGTAGCAGCCACTACCATTGTCACTATGGTCCTGTTTTGTAATAATGGCGGCTGTCTCATACTAAAGTGCCCCACGAGTGTAGGTTCAGTTGGGGCAGAGATCTGCCAGTCAGGATGGCTGTACACCAGCCCAGCCATCCAGTCTGCACTTAGGCTGCATATTGTCTGATACGTACGCGTGAATATGCCTACTTTTTTTTTTTTTTTTTTTTGGTTTTTCGAGACAGGGTTTCTCTGCAGCTTTTTTAGAGCCTGTCCTGGAACTAGCTCTTGTAGACCAGGCTGGCCTCGAACTCACAGAGATCCGCCTGCCTCTGCCTCCCGAGTGCTGGGATTAAAGGCGTGCGCCACCACCGCCCGGCGAATATGCCTACGTTTAAGCGCGCGGATTGTGTGTCCTTTGCCTTCACTGACTGGTGAGCACTGCTTCGTAGGAGCCCGCTGTGAGGCCAACACTTTCGATGGCGAAAGGTGTCTCTATGGGGCGCTGAGCGACCCCATTCGCCGTGCGCTGCGTGACTACAAACAAGTCACCGCGTCCTGCAGGAGGCGGGATTACTACGACGATTTCCTGCAGCGGTGAGTTGGGGGTGGAGCTTGTAGCGCTGGTGGGGGTTACTGCGCACTCTCAGTGGGTTTAGGTGGGCGGGGTGTGCTGAGTGGTCTTGATGCACCTGCTTTTTGCCTAAGTGATGCATCCTTTCCTGGCTTTCCCCAGGCTTCTGGAACAGGGCATCCACAGTGATGTGGTCTTCGTGGTACACGGAAAGCCGTTCCGGGCACACCGTTGTGTCCTCGGTGCTCGCAGCACCTACTTCGCCAACATGCTGGACACCAAATGGAAGGGCAAGAGCGTTGTGGTTCTCAGGCACCCGCTGGTGCGTCTGTCCGCCTTGGCTGAGAGTGCTGACCTCTGGGCGAGCAGTTAGCTCGTGGTACCCTCTGACCTCTCGTTTTTGCTTTGCCCACAGATCAACCCGGTGGCCTTTGGGGCTCTGCTGCAGTACCTGTATACAGGTGACTGACCCCCTGGGCTGGGACAGCAGCACACCCAGGGTGGCCTGGAGCTGACGTGCCCCTTCTAAGTCACTCACCTTTGGGGAGGAGGGGGTGTGCCTGGCATGCAAGCATCCTGACTCAGACTCGGTGCACTGACTTGCTTGCTTAGAAAGAAAACATCCCATCCACAAACTGAGCAGGCCTCAGGACCTCCTGGAAGAGGAAACCAGGGCATTGAGTAAGAAACATTGTCGGGTTCTGACCCAACCCCCTGTACCCCCAGGCCGCCTAGATATCGGTGTGGAGCATGTTAGTGACTGTGAACGCCTGGCCAAGCAGTGCCAGCTATGGGACCTGCTTGAAGACCTAGAGGCTAAATGTGAGAAGGTGTCTGAATTCGGTATGTACAGGGTCTCAGTCCAAGGCCTTGGGTTGCAGCTAGTAGCACTGGTCAAGCTCTCTAAATCCTTGCTGTCCTCTCCCCTAGTGGCTTCCAAGCCTGGTACATGTGTGAAGGTGCTGACTATTGAGCCCCCTCCAGCGGATCCCCGGTTGCGGGAGGATTTGGCACTGCTGGCTGACTGTGCCCTGCCACCTGAGCTGCGGGTACTGAAGGGCATGCTGGCCTAGTGGGCAGGAAGGGTGTCTAGGAAGGGGGCTGGGTTCTCCTCCTAGGCCAGCCTGGGAAGTGGCTTCCCTTTCACGAATAGCTTTTCTCTGATGGGTACCTTTCCTATACCAGGGTGATCTAGGAGAGCTGCCCTTCCCCTGTCCTGATGGCTTCAGCAGCTGCCCTGATATCTGCTTCCGAGTGGCCGACTCCAGCTTCCTCTGCCACAAGGTGCCTGTGCCCTCCTGTCCCTCCTGGGCTAGCACCTGGGGGCGGATTCCAGCACTGGTACCCTCTGGACTCTCCTCCCTCAGGCTTTCTTCTGTGGCCGCAGCGACTATTTCCGGGCCCTGCTGGATGACCACTTTCGAGAGAGCGAGGAACCTGCAGCCTCTGGGGACCCCCCAGTTGTCACCCTGCACGACATCTCCCCAGATATCTTCACTCATGTGCTATACTACGTATACAGTGACCATACTGAGGTGCGGCACCCAGTGGGAGGGCAGCGGGGAATAGAGCCTTGGGATGTCTTCCTTAGAGTTGTCAAGGTCCTTGAGGTTCTGGGCTCTTGGGTCACTCCTGTCCTTAGCTGCCCTAGAGTTCCTGACTCAGGCCTATGGTGGCAGTAGGCATTGCCAAGGTTCCCTGTGTTGCATGTGTGTGCATGTGTGTGCACAGCGCTGTAGCAGAGCAGTGTGCGGGAGAGAACTATGTTTTTTATTGGTCTGAGGGACCAGGCGTCTCACTCTCTGGCTTCTCCAGGGCAGACCTTTCCTGCAGACCTTTCCTTAGAAGGTAATGTTTTGGGCCTGGTGGGCCACGTGGTATCTGCAGAGCTGCTCAAAGGGGCATGCTGTGCTCCGGGAAAGTTCTGTGTAGGAATGGTGGCTCTGACCTTCAGGCTGTAGCTTCTGTCCTACCCTGGCTTTGTCCACTACAACTGAGATGGAGCCTCAGGAATGTGTGTACCTGTACCACTTCCTGTTGACCCCGGTCCTGGCCCTCCGACTCCCATCATCCTCCCCTGTACAGGTTCTACCATCGGCCTCCCTTCTGCCTATGTCCCTCACTTCCTTTCCCATGTTTTGCCACTCACTCTGTGGTTGAGTCTGTCATCCTGAGTCACAAGCTTCCTCCTGAAGAACCTTTGTACCCCAAGAGCAGTTTTTTTTCTGTTTTTGTTTGTTTGTTTGAGATAGGGTTCCTCTGTGTAGCTTTGGAGCCTATCCTGGCACTTGGTTTGTAGACCAGGCTGGTTTCGAACTCATAGAGATCTGCCTGCCTCTGCCTCCAGAGTGCTGGGATTAAAGGAATGTGCCGCTACTACCTGGCTCCCAAGAACATTCTTAATAGCTCAGAGTGGGGATCGACTTCTGAACATGGTCTAACAGTAGATTAGTCTCTTGTGAGCTATGCCATCTTAGGCAGGTTATATACCTGCTCAGTGCTTCAGTGTATCCCCTAAGAAGACGGAAGAGAAATGTGTTTCCCTGAGTCTTATGCATGTGACCACAGGACCGTAGGTCAATTAGATGGCATGGTGGAAGCCTGAAGTGTAGTGGCATAGTCCTTTTCCCCTCTGCTCAGTCTCTGGGCCACCCAAGGTCAGGCTGAAGCTGAAGCTGGACCCTTGGTCTTTCCCAGCCAAGACCTTAGCTGTCCCCTGCTCAAATCTGTGATCTCTCACAGTGGAAGGAGCCATGCATATGCTTGTGAACTGGAGATAGACATCTCCAGCTCACTTTACAGTTTTTCAAGGTTGTCATGAATCTATTCCACAGATGAGGAAACAGGCAGAGAAGTGAAGGGACTTGCCTGGAATTTCACGAAGTCTGTGACTGAGCCCACACGGCTTTTCCTAGAAGGCCTCCAGCCCTAAGCACTAGTCCGCCTTAGGCATAGGACCCTCTCCGTCCAGACTCTTCTGCCCATTGCACCCTCAGGGACCTGGGCCAGCCTCCAGAGTTGTGTCATTCCTGTCCCCACTGGGGCCTCCACCCTGGACTCTGGGAGCCTTTGGTGATCACTGGTGTCCCTGTGTCCCTTCTTGTTCCACAGCTTCCCCCTGAGTTGGCCTATGATGTGCTGAGTGTGGCCGACATGTACCTTCTACCTGGTCTGAAGCGACTCTGTGGCCGCAGCCTGGCCCAGATGCTGGAGGAGGACAGTGTGGTGGGTGTCTGGCGCATAGCCAAGCTGTTTCGCCTGGCCCGACTGGAGGACCAGTGTACTGAGTACATGGCCAAGGTCATCGAGAAGGTGGGCAGGGGTGCAGAGAGGGGAGGCTGTGAGGGCAGGAGACAGCCTGCGCTGCGATCCAGCCTGCGCTGAGCCTGTTCTTCTGCAGCTGGTAGAGCGAGAGGACTTCGTGGAGGCCGTAAGGGAAGAGGCGGCAGCTGTGGCCGCCCGGCAGGAGACAGACTCCATTCCACTGGTTGATGACATCCGCTTCCACGTGGCCAGCACAGTCCAGACCTACAGTGCCATTGAGGAGGCACAGCAGCGACTGCGGGCACTTGAAGACCTGCTGGTGTCCATTGGCTTAGACTGCTGAACCCTTGCTGCAGCTAGGGCTCCCATGGTGACAAGCATGTGCGGTGTGTGCATGCAGAAACTGTTGTTGCTCTTGCACGCTTGGTGGCATTACAGTGGACAGAGGGGACTCATTGAGCTCCTGGGGACCTCACAAGTTCTTGGGATGAGCCTCCTCCCCTAGTGCACAAATAAGCCCCGAGACTTGGGGCTGGCACCACTCAGGGAAAGCTGGGGTGTGGTAGGCTTTGAACTCAGTCCCCTCTCCCCCAGCAACCCACCTACTCCTTCCTGGCACTTGCCCAGCCCTGACTTGCTTCGGCTACTTCCACGTACAGGGTTGGACAGGAAGCCAGGAGTGTGTGTGTGGCAATAAAGCTTGAATTCACTGTGGAAACCCGAGCCTTTGTTGGGGTGTAGCTTGGGAGGGCAGGCTTTGGGAAGTGGAACTGGTAAGAAGGGAAAGCTGGGGACTGTGGGTTGGGGGTTTGGGTATCCTCAGTGGGACACTCTGGAGGGTGGCCTCGAGGCTTGGCAAAGAGGTTCTGAGTCAGTAGGCATTTACTCCTGCCACTTAACCACAGCAGATCTGCCTCCGTGGCCTAATTACACAGACTAAGACATTAGAGACATATGGTATTCCCTGGATGCCTTTAGGTCTATGGACCACGACCCTTTGACCTGCAATGACCCTTGTTTTGGCCCCAGTCCTGGAAAGCCATCCACCTGTGCTTGTTACCCTGAAACGTTATAAATCTCCTTGTCTTTGTGTTTGTCATTTCCCAGAACTTTCTAGATCCATCCCCCTTCCTTCACCAATGCCTTTTCATTTGTTTTGCTCTCGTATGTTGGCTGTAAGGAGGAAGCTCTGAAGCCGCAGCTGGGACCAGTTGCCGTCAGTCAGGCTTTCTAGCGATTGGTGCAAAGGTGGAAGGCAGGTGCTCCAGAACTCACTGCGAGCAGAGGGGAACACTAGATGGTTGGCGGGGTCTCACTGGCTCTACCAGGGCCTGGGGTGCTCCCGAGTTCCAAGCTGGGGAGATGAGTTCAGTGTGTGTTTATCTGAGAAGGCTTAGGGTTACCCCTGGTCTGGGGCGAACCTGGGTGTTTGTGAAGCATACCAGGAGCCACCTGCTGGGAGGTGCCAGCCCAGCAGGGGTGTGGCAATGACTTGCATCTTTAAGCTTGTACTTTGAAACCACAGGAACAGGGAGGATGGGGACTCAGGCCACGGGCAGTTCAGTTTATGTGGGTTTAACTTCACAAGGGAAAGGGAGAGCTTTAAACTATCATGCATTTCTTACCGTGTGTGACTGATTATTAAATCAAGTCCATCTTTTGAAGAGATGTTATTTGAAATCAGTTTCTATTTTCCATCAGACATTAATAACATGAACATAGGAATTTTAAGTAACACGAATATGGAATCCATATTCTCTGGGTTTTTGGTGGCCCAGTGAGGTCACCATGGAGCCAGGCTGTGGGTGAAAGTGGAGATGGGTTCTCCAAACACAGCACACGTGCCCAGTTCCTTATTTTAGCCTAAGGTAGAAACCTGAGTGTTGCAAGTTGGAGACACCAGCCTTGCTACTATTAGGCAATGGGATCCTTCCTGCTCTGCCCAGATAGCAGTTGTGAGCAGGTGAGATGGTCTCCAGTGTGTCATCTAGGCGCTAGACTGACAGAGCCAGAGGCTGCAGAGAACTGGGGTCTGGTTGCTTCAGGCTGTAGAAAGCAGAGAGCCAAGACTCCAGGTTGGGGACTCATTGCTCTGGGCTTTAGCCCACAGTGGCCTGGGGAGCATGTCGGTCCTGTTAGTGTTTCTGTTCAGCAGTTGGCCAAGCGCCCTTTTGCTGAGTCTACCCAGCTAGAAACCATAGGAAATGAGATGCCCTTCTAGTGTTGGTCTTGGTTGCTCTTCTTCCTCAGTGTTTGACAACAGCAGGCAGCAGCACATGGTGCCCACTATCCCTGCAACCTTGGCTATCAGGACCTGTAGCCTTGTAAGTGGTACAGCTTTTGTGTGCCCCCTAGGAATCTGACTCCTCAGCTGTTAGCAGCAGCCAATGTTGCACCCCTGTGTAGCCTGGCAAGTCTGGAGTACTTTTAACACTGTCTTGGCTCAAGGTTTGGGATTCCTGAAGCCAGTTCTTGGGAACTCTCCTAGTGCCCCGGGTCTGCAGTTTCTCTTCCCTGGTTCCTCCCAGCTATTGTTGTTCCCCAGTCTCCATTCTCCACAGCCTCGACTCTTACTGCTCCTCTCCCTGCCCAGGCAGCTCTTGAACTAACTGATCAGCTGGTATGTCCCATTTGCATTGTAGCCTGTTGACCACTCACTTGTCACTGATGCTGCCGTTGCCTCTGCCTTCACTCTGCTGGGATTTCTGATATCAGCTCAGCCCACACTACTGACCGTGGACAAGAAAAGGCCACTTTAAAGAAGCCCTTTACAGGGACCAATGCTGTACCACCATGGGAGGGAGTGCAGGAGGATGTCTCCCTGCCACTCAGGAGTGAGCCTACAATCTGCTTATCCAGCTTGAGGCGAGCTGTTTGGGCCAAGCACAGCCTCGTCTCAGCACCAGACACTGCAGTCCGTCTGCTAGACCACCAGGGGATGCGCTTCGGTGGTCATGGCTACAGGGTCATCTAGAGCTCACCCAGGCTCACAGGCCTGGCTGAAGCTGTGCCTTCAGGAGCTGGGACACTTGCACGTGCCTGATTGGGAGGGTACTGGCATAGTTGTCTTAAGGTGTCTGTGGAATGTTCCAGATGGCTTGTGCTGACAGAGGTGGTAGAGCTGACAGTTCTTTTGTCCAGAGCAGCCAGGCATACTTCAAAAGCAAACTAGCCAGTTAGGGTGTTACACTGCTTCCATCTCAAAGCGTCTTTTAGGTTTTGTTTATAGGAAAATGAACACGAGAACTTATCCCCACTAACAGTGGGTTTTTAAAAGATTGGTTTCTTTTGAGACTGGGACACGTACCCCTGCATGACTTCAAAACTGAACGTATGATTCTTCTGCTTCCACCGCCCAAGTGTTAGGATCAGAAGCAAACAGCTCCATGCCTGGCAATTTTAACAGTATTTTAACAACTACCCAGTGTTCCAGGAAGAGGTGCGGCCCAGGGCTGCTCCTCCTGAGTGGGGCGCTTATCTCCACAGTTACAGCTCAGGCCCAGAGTTCGAGACCTCATAACCTCAACAACACTTCTAGCACAGTGTGCACCCCTGTTTATAGATCCAGAAAGGGACATTTGCACCAATCAGGGCCACGCTTTGGCCATCATTTGTGTTAAGAGTTCCGTTTGAGCCAATCACAGCTTCCTGTCGACCACCAGGGGGCGCGCCTCTGAGCATCCAGGAGGATAAACAGGGCCCAAAGGTCCATCTGTCTGTAACCTGCTGAGCTGCAACTATGGAGGCCTCAGCTGATGGTGAATCATTCAGCAGCCCTGGTCAAGGTGTGGTTTCGGTCCTGATTGACAGCAGTGTTATCTTTTGAGGGGACCAACCTGGTCCTATAGGACAAATACTTTTGCTCCTGGGTACAGCCTCTCTCTCAAGGACAACTGTCTTCATCTGAGGGATGGTGTACCCTGGGGGCTGTCCTGTCTTGAGGGTTGGCCTGACACAGAGGGCCATTCTGTTCTTCCAGGCTCTGCAGTTCCTGAATTCCAAAGTCAAGGCAGTTTTAGGGCAGTAACTATTGAATTTGAAGTAGGTTGTGATTTATATGCTGGGGTATAGAGGTGAGCTGACAACCAAAAGGAACACAGTCACAGGATGAAGGCAGAGATGCCAGACTTTTGCCCTGCTGCTGCTTTGTGGGACCAAATGAGGAGCCAGAGCGGTTTCTAAAGACCTTTGAAGATGAGGGGATGGGTCAGCACAGCATCTATATTGGGTTTTTGGATGACGGAAACATATCTGTCTCTCACTTGACAGTTCACATTTATATTTCAGTGTGATGGGACCCAGGACCTGCACTCCTCTCCCAAGCCATACCTAGCCCTTTGTTTATGTAATGAACAGGGTTAAGGCCTGTTCATCTGGGGAAAGTGCCTGGTTTCTCTGGTCGGACATGAATGACAGGTTGTGCAGGTCACCCCCTCTCTGCAGGGTATGTGGGCACACTGTTAGAATACCTATAGTGGGCTTTCTTGGGTCCTTGGGGAGGGGCCATCTGTCCAGGTCTGGGAGACAGGTTGAAGGTCTTGAGGCCTCAGTAGTTTTCCGTGATGCTGGCCCTTAGGCCTTGCTGTGGGGGCAGAGGGGTGTGTGGTTCTGCCCCGGCTCTGCCTCAGCTGTGGTTGTAGCAAATCATTGCACCCTTGGGTTTCCACCAGTCACTGAAGCCCAGCACTCATGGGGCCATGATGGGGTTCCACCAGTCATTCATGTGAACCCTTCCCTCCTGGGAAGCAGAACCAGAACTCCAGAAAATGGATAGTGAGCAGCATGGGCCGACTGGCAGTCTGTTTCCCTCCAGTACCCAGAGAAGTGGGCATTCTCTTCTCTCCCAGACCCTGATACACCCATCACCTACCTCTTGAGCAGCTTTGTCCCATCTGTCAGACACTGCTGGCTGGGCCCTGCCCTACTCTTCCATTCTCTGCCCGTGCTGCCATGCCTTCTCTCTCTGCAGGTCTCTCTCCATGCTGCAGGTTCATAGGCAATAGCCCACTATGTCGAGTCCCGTACCCTTCCTTTCACGGGCTGGTGCCTCATTTCCCAGCCTCCCCAGCTGTGGCCATGCCACAGGCAAGTGGGCCTATTATAAAGAAGTACTAGATGCAATCTCTAATTTCTACTCTATTCTTTGAAGGGTGCATGCCGACTGCTCCTTCCCCAGTGGCTCATTCTTTCCCTCTCATTCCTGTGAACCCAAGTTCCTGGAAAGAAGCTGTACTTTCCACCGAACTTTATACAAGGCTGATTAGAACGTCAAAGGCCGTAGAGAGACTGAAACAATCCAGAGGCTAATTTCAATTTATTGTGGGCTATCTCCAGCCTTTTTTTTTTTTTTTAACATCCAAAGCTTCTTTTAATAACAGTAAGATCCAGGGTTAGTTTTTGTAGCCACGGCTGGCCCTTCTGCCTCTGGCACGTTCAAACTTCCGGCCCTTGGAGCGGACATAGGGTTTGGTATGGCTGTGTGGGGTTCCTGGGGCCTTGCCAAAATGCCGGTACATCTCTCGGCCCTTCTGAGGTCCAGACAGGAGCACAGTGCCATGGCCCTTGGGAGACTCCAAGGCCAGCTGGTCAAAGGTGAGGATCTTACCCCCAGCCTTGAGGATGCGACTTCGGGCCCGGCTGCTCACCCGCAGTGCACACACCTTCAGTTTGGGCACATCGAGACTCCTCACGTCATCTGTGACCGTCCCCACAATCACAGCCATCTTGTTTTCTCGGCCAGGAAGCTTCATCTTTTGGATCATCTGGGACAGGGACAGAGACAGAGGTGGCCAGTTGGTGCAACTCATGAATAACCTTTTCAGCACAACCTGATTGAAGGTGGAGTTGGTTCGCCTGGCCAGAAACCTGTACCACTTGACCAGCAGCCACAGGTAGATGTCCTGGCTCTTGGGCTCCTTGCGCCGAAACTTTCGGTCCTTGTTGTGGCAGATGTCAACACCCATGATGGCGCCTCCTGCACGGCCTGGTCCGCAAAGACCTCCAGCCTCTTTTATAGCCATTTCTTACCCATCTCTGACCAAACATCCTTGTAATAGGCAAAACCCTTTGAAATAAGTTAACCTAAAAGGCCAGTGGCTTCCATCAACCAAAAGCTAAGAGGGCCATCAGATAGCTTCTCAGGTCTATTGCAGAGTGCTGTGGAATACTATTTTAAGATGTGTTACATTGGTTTATGCTGTGGAACATTTGTTTAATGATGCAAGGATGTGTTGCATTCTTTTATGTTGCATTTGTTTAACTCTGTAAAGCTGTGTTACTTAGCCTGTCTAAACACTTGATTGGTCTAATAAAGATCCGAATAGCCAATAGCTAGAGAGAAAAATAGGAGGGGCTGGCAGGCAGAGAGAATAGATGAGAGAAGATTGAGAAGAGGGAGGAGCAAGAAGAGGAGGAGAGGAAGACGGCAGGGACCAGGCACCCAGTCACACAACCAGCCATGGAATAGAAGGAAAGAAAGGTGTATAGAATAAAGAAAGATAAAAGCCTAGAAGCAAAAGGTAGATGGGATTTTTTTTGAGACAGGGTTTCTCTGTGTAACAGTCGTGGTTGTCCTGGCACTCTCTCTGTATGTGGACTAGGTTGGTCTAGAACTCAGAGATCTGCCTGCCTCTGCCTCCCGAGTGCTGGGATTAAAGGTGTGCGCCACCACCGCCAGGCAAGATGGGATAATTTAAGGAAAGCTAAATAGAAACAAGCCAAGCTAAGGCCAGGCATTCTTAAGAGTACATCTCTGTGCACTAATTTGGGAGTATGACACCTGCAGCAGAGACTGCTCTGATTTGCGTTAACTTGCTGTATTAGTTGCTTTTGGTTGCTGTGATAAAGTACCATGAGTGACTTCGTCCGTCCACAGTGACACACGACCTCCAGCACCATGAGTGACTTCGTCCATTCACAGTGACACATGGCCTCCAGCACCATGAGGAGTGACTTCATCCAACCACAGTGACACACGGCCTCCAGCACCATGAGTGACTTCATCCATCCATAGTGACACACGACCTCCAGCACCATGAGTGACTTCGTCCATCCGCAGTGACACACGGCCTCCAGCACCATGAGTGACTTCATCCATCCATAGTGACACACGACCTCCAGCACCATGAGTGACTTCGTCCATCCGCAGTGACACACGACCTCCAGCACCATGAGTGACTTCGTCCATTCACAGTGACACACGGCCTCCAGCACAGTGACACACGGCCTCCAGCACCATGAGGAATGACTTTGTCCGTCCACAGTGACACACGGCCTCCAGCAAGACTCCACCTCCTAAAGGGTCTGCAGCCTCCCCAAACAGCACCACCAACAGGGGACCAGGTATTCAAATACCAGAGCCTATGGGGGGCATTTCTTAAACCACTACATCTCTGCATCTGATGTTTCCATCAATGTACTTGAGAAGTGCCTTGATTAATGACTTTCTTAGTTGGGTTAAGAAAACTCGAAAACCTTCATGAAACTTGAACATTGGAGCACAGAATTTGGAGTGACCTGAAACCACATTTCCAGGCCATCACCAATCCTATTTAGCTCCATAACAAACTCTTTTATCCTCTCTGAGGTGAGAACTGTTTTATTTTTGACACTCCTTCTTTCCTCCTTGTTCACCTTCTTCCTTCCCAGACCCCTGCACTCACTGTCAGCCAATTCTCTCACTTCTGATGCTCACTTACTTCCTCTCTGACCTTCCTCCCGTTCATTCTCTCCCTCCATCTACAGCCCCATGACACAGTATTTCTGGGGACCCTCTGGGCAACAGATGGAAACATGTGCTTCTCACCTCGCAACCCACGCGGGAGACAAAGCAGTGTGTCATATCCAATGGCACGGGGGCAGTGAGAGAGAAAGCAGAGACAGGACACGGAGAGGCTGGCTGTGATGTAGTCCGAACCCACTCTCAGTAGGGACCTCAGCCTCTAGTGAGCTGGAGCCACAGAGGCCTTTGCACAGGGGAGGCTTCATGTCTGACTCGGCGGGGATCCAAGGGGAGGCTGCTGTTCCCCAGCAGTTACAGTGACAGTTCTGGGGAAAGTGGGGCAGTCTGAATTTGGTGACATTCTGAAATCAGAGCTGTTACCTCGAGATTATGGGGAGCAAGGGGAGGTGACTGGGACACTAGCAATAGATGTTCTGGATTCCCCTCAGTCAGGGAGCAGACGTGGGTGAAGATGGGGCTTGGCCATGCTGGGCACCCAGCATGACAGCAACAGAGCACCAAGCTGTTAAGGCTGCCTAAGCACTGGGGGTGCTGAGGATGAATCTTTGCTCCAGCATGACCTCGGCAGGAACGGATGGGAGAAGGTAAAATCCATGCGGCCAGTTGGCATTTGGCCCTGGAAGGGCTGCTGAGTTCACATCAGGTGACTAGCGCATGACACTTCCAGCACAGGCCAGCGGTTCTCTTAGCGGAAGGGCTGACATACAGAACATGACGCCAGGCGCACAGAACATGACACGGGTCTCTCCAAAAGCACATGGTTTATTATGGTGAGCTGTAGTGCACATTGGTTTCTTTAGTAGTTCTAAGCCGGTACAGGTTCCCCACTAAGAGTACACATGGGGAGTGACTGAGCGCCGTGACAGCAACAGACCAGTGAGCCACTGTGATCCCTACAAAGTTACAATAGCAATCAGGAGAGAGAGGGAAGTGTGAGGTGGCCTAGGGGTGGGATATGAGTAGAGCCCTGTGGTATTAGAGCACCCCGACTGCTCTTATGGTGGTCCCCAGGACACCCAGAAGCTGAGGGGGCCATGGTGGAGGGAGGACAGGACGTTCCCCATTCTACCGAGGAACTGGGGCTTAGTCGTTGAGACACCCTACTACCTGCAGGTGGCACCCTTTCCTAAAAAGCTTTTCGGGCACTAAGTCCATCCCTGTTGGAGAAGGTGCTATGTTCTTAAAGGTGCTCAGGTCTGGTTCCCCTCTCCTTCACCTGGGGCGCGCTCTCCCGGCCTCCCGCTGGCTTCCACCTTCTACCAGCCAAGCCTTGTGCGTCTTAGCTTCCTCCCACACCCCAATCCCTCTGCATCCTGGTGGTGGGGTGACTATGAAGCCCAGCCTGTCAGGCTTCCTCCAGGGCCAAGGGCAGAGCCTGCACAAGGCTGGCCCAGCTCTCTACAGACAGCCCTGCGCTGGCCCTGACTTTGTCATGCAGGACATGATGCAGTCATGTCCCTGCCCCTCTTCCGGGTTTCACAAGACAGTCCCAGTTTCCGGTCATTTGCCCCCTTTTAGTGTTAGCGGTTCTTTAACCAGATGCACACGTGTCTCTGTAAATGAAGTCATGCACGAAAGCTACCAGCCCAGGTGGGGCATGTGGTTTGGAAAGTGGCACTGTCAGCATGTGCTTCTGGGAGCAGCCCTGGGTGGCTCTGGGCCCAGGGGCACAGTAGTCTGGAGTGGGGTCCTTTTTTTTCCTTAATGGAGAACAGAACCCCCCATGGCTGTCTGCTGCTGCCCCTCTTAGCACACTTTTATATCTCTATTTTCTAAAGAGATGCAGAGCTAAGAGGGGGCTCAGGGCAGCTCCTGGGCCCTGCCTTCCCTACATGCAGTGCTTGGCCCTGATGAGGGGCGAAGTGTCCTTATGGCCTGTAGTATGGCCAGCTTTTGACTGCCATGCATGGCCAGGGCCACTGGAGAAGGCAGAGGATCCTCCCCAGGACCTAGAATAAACTCCAGAAAGGACGGGGCCTAGGTGGACAGGTGCCCTTCCAAGACCATAGGGCCCTGGTTGGCAGCTTCCTGGAGAATCGAGGGCCCACTCTCCCCGCCCTGCAGCCAAGCAGCTCTCCCTGGCAGCAGTGCCCCTTCCCAGGGTCCTATGTGCACGAAGAAGACTCCTGAGGTAACAGCAAGCCCCTCTGTGAAGATCAAAGTGCTCCAGGAGGGCATGAGCCCCAGTTATTGCTGGCACTAAGTGAGGCCTGGGGCGGGCCTCTGGGCGGGCACCTGAGAGGGCAGGGGGCTTGCACTTCACTGCTCCAGGGTAGCCTCTATGAGGCCTGGCTGGGCCATCCTGCTGCAGCCTGTGATGGGGTACAGACAGCTGTGGTCCTTGTCTGCAGGTGGTCACTGAGTGCCTTTGCTGCCCAGGGCAGGCAACCAGCACCATGGCTTCTTGAGAGTCTCCCCTGCCACCAGAGGTAGCTGTGCTACTGGCAAACAACTCCCAGTGGCTCTGGACAGAGGGACAGCCCAGGCCACAGTCCTCTATCCCCTGTGTTTTCTCTGCAAGAAGAGCCAGGTAGTCTTCAGTTAGGGGACTGGCCCTCAGAAGACCAGCCCTTTGTGGGGTACCAGTTCTTCTAAAGCTGTCCAGGCTTCACCCATCTACCCATATAGTCTTTATTTTAGAATATACCATATATATTAAATGCTTATCTTTAAAGCCACCCTCCTCAGCATGGAGTACTTACTTAGTAACCTGAGAAAAGGTGCCTCTCTGGATACACAGACCTGCTGAGGGTAACCAAACTCCCAGCAGGGGGAAGAGTTGTGTGGGGAGAATGGCCACCCTCCCTCCCCACAGCCCGACTTCCATCTGAGAAGTCACTGACCAGGTCATAGGGTGGCTGCCCATTTTGAGGAAGTGCCTCAGAGGGGCACATGAGCCTAAGGAGCTAGCTCTGGGGACAAAGGCCACCTCATCACATGCCAAAGAACAGCCAGTCAGAGAAGGCTTGGGAGAGGAGGAAAGAGACCTCTGATTATTGCAGGCTGGGACATGGGACTGCAAGAGAGTCCCTGAACCCCATGGGAGCTGGGAGAGGTGGGCAGAGGCTGAACTGTTTATTCAAAGGACATTCCAACACAGTCTCTGTGTAGAAAATATACTCCTCTTTCATAAAGTGCCTACCCTCTCAGGTGGTAGAGCCAGTGGCCAGTAGCCTTATATATAACAAATTAGCTTTTTTTTTTTTCAGAGTAAATTGCACTAGGGTTCCCTCCAATTTGCGATTCTTTTTGTCGAGCCAGTCAGCACTGCCCTTCCTCTGCCTGCTTCCCCTAGACCACAAGCTGGTTGCCTGGCTGGTACATTCAGGGTGGGCACCCAGCTCCTGGCGTTGCTATCCTGTGAGAGACCCACGTGTTTATTTCACGGAGGACAGAGTTGGTGACTTCTGGAAGTTCCTTGTGGAGAACGTGGTAGGCACCTTCATACATCTGCAATCAGAAGAGCCGGCGAGTTAGACCCGGTGTGGGGCAGGCAGGGCACACGCGTGCACAATGTCATACTTAGGAGCTCACGTGGCAATCATTCTCAACGTTTCCCCAGTTCATTTTCAGGCAGAACACCGCCATGTTGCTTAGGCTAGCCTTAAATGTCTAGCCCTAAGTCATCCTCCCACCTCGAGATGCTGGTGGCTAAGAAGGCAGGCATGGCTCGCCTCTGCCCTGCTCCAGCCAGCACCTTCTAATCACAATTACAATTTCACCACAGTCTGGACATTCCATGCTATTCCCAGGGCTCTCCACCAGCTGGTACAGCTTAGATCCCCAGAACCTTCCTGCCAGGAAGCTCTGCCCATCTTCACACCCCCACCTTCCTTCCATCACTTCCCCTGGTTCTCTACTCCCCCCTCCCCACAACCCAGAGCAGTGGCCCTTGGCGAGGTCTCTAAGGATATCACTTGCCCTACTCAGAGCCACTTGATGCTTAGAGTGTCCAGAGGCAGACACACCGTGGCTCTGACCTGTCCTGGCTAGCTCCCTCCCTTGCCCGTGGCTCATATAGTCCCAAGAGTCTAGAAACCACTCATTGCTTAGAAACCCCGTACCATGTGACTGACTAGGATGCCCCTTTGGTCAGCCCTCTTCAGAAGTGAGACCTAGCTACTTGCCATTTGTCTTAGGATTTCTTTCTGCTGTCTGCTGGGGTCACCTGTCTCAGAGGGGCACTGAAGTCGCCTGCTTTTAGAGACCCAAACCCCAGGAGCATCCTTCAGTACTGTGTAAAGCAATCAACATATCCATCACCTCTGGTCCTTTACTTCTCTGTGCTAAGAGCACCCAGCATGCTTCTTCTGATCTGAACTATTTAGTGGGCTACAGAAGCCCAGGACATAGCCACCTGACCGCATTTGTCCCCTACCAGTCCCCCTGCCTCTCCCTCCTCACTCCCCCAGCCTTGGGAATTGTAATTTAAATGTTTATAGTGCAGGCTTTGGGGACTTAGTTTACACATGTCCATAAGCGCACACCACTCTTGGCTTCCCGAGCCTGCCTCATTTTGCTTTTTGATACATTTACCACCCTCCAGAAGCCTCCATGTGGTGCAGGCATTCGCTCTTTAGGTGGGACTGTGCTCCAGCGGGCACAGGCGTCTCCCATCTGAAGGCGACATGCTTGCTTCCTCACCTCAGCTGTGAACAGTGTTTCTCATGAGCGCCTCCTCCTGTGCCAGCCTTGTTCTCACAGCTGCTCCCTGTGCCAAGACCAAGGGCCTCCCACCCCCATCCCCACTTCCTTGCTTGGTTGGTCTGGAGTGTTCTTCCATGGTTACTTTTCCTCTAAGTTCATGGGAGGGGAGTACTCCGGCATCCCTCTGTCCTGCAGACCCCGGGCCCTGTCCACAGCTGTTCTGAGCACCCATTTGTTCTTGGCTCACCCACGGAAGTACAGGCTCCAGGGGGAGGGGAGCCTTTGTCAGACTGTCCTCAGGACCTCCACCAAGTCAGCACTCAATAGACAGCAGCTGCAGAAGCTGAGCGAGTGAAAAGCTAATTCTCCTGGGAGTGTGGAGCTGGACCCCTTGAACGAGGCCAGAGCTCCACCACTGAGAAGCCCCTGGCAATTTGCCAAGATACACGTCTCTGCCAGAGTGGTGCCAGGTTGGGAGGGACTGCGGACTCAAGGCCAAGGACCTCAGTTCAAATACTGACTCCACCACTTTTGAAGTCACCTAACTGTCTCTGTAACACAGTGAGGATGTAGTCCAGATTCTGTGGCACCCCACCCCACACCTGCCCAGGCCAGGAGTCCAACAATGTGGGCAAGAGGGTGGGTATGCTTCCTTTAGGGTTCCACATTGTCTGAGTGGTACCCAGCAGGGTCTAACCTCCTCAGGTGGGGTGCCTCCTAGCTCGATGGGACAAAAGGCAAGTATATCTGGACCCCAAACCCTATGTCTTGAAAGCCACTGAGTGGTAGGTACTCCGACTGTTCTGTGTCAAACATGTCACATCATCAAGTTGTGGCCTGTCCTCAGAGACCCCAACCATAGGGCCAACTCCTGCAGATGCCCTTGCAGACAAGACTAATCCAATGTCCCAGAACCTGCACTCCCTGACCCCACAGTCCCTGTGTGTCCTGAGGCCCCAGGACCTGTGGGCTCTGAGCAGGTGCAGGGCACTGGGGCATCGCAGGGAGCCCTGAAGCTTGGAGAAGACACTGTCTCCTGTGCCCAACTGCATGCCTTTCTCTTGCCCACACCATCATATTATTCTCTCCCTCTGTGAGGTTCACTCTTGTGAAGTGATGGGCTGGGGACCAATGCGCTGTCACAAGGTTCATTTGCCTCTAACCCTGCACCAGTGCTTCCCAGCCAGGCTGGGGGTCGTGTCTCCTGCCCCTTACCTTCAGTGTCTTGTCCTGACTCCGGGATGATTCCATGAGCAGGTAGGCACCTTTGCTATCGCACAGCCGGTCAGCAGAACCCTGCAGCAGCAGGAATGGCAGTGTCAGCTTGGGCATTGCGCGCTCCACCCTCGAGACGGCGTTCAGCAGCTGTATGCCAAAGCACACCTTCACCCCCGCGCGGCAGATGAGTGGGTCGGAGTCGTATAGATCGACCTGAGAGGAGGAGAGTCTGTCAATTTGTGGGCTCCAAGAGGGTGTCCTTCTGCCTGCCCAAGGGTTGTGGAGACTGACAATGTGTTCAGTTCCTGAAGAACGGGGATCTAAACTGGGTTCAGAACCTCTGCACTCGGACCCAAGTTTCCTACAGTCTGACTCAGCGTACATTGGGGAGCAGATTCAGAATCCTCAAAGTCTAAGATGATCAGGTACCTCATGTAGCTTGATACGTATTGTCTGAGTAGAGCCCCCACCTACCCTTCCCTAGGCTTCAGTCATCTCTAGACACTCATCAGATGAAGGGCACGGTCAGCACTATAGGAATGCTGGGCTTGGCAGGACAGATAAGAAACGGCTGTTTGGATTCTCCCATATGGAGTCCAAGGATGTGGAGGGCTGACTGTCTACAAAAAAAAAGTCTGTAGAAATTTTCCAATACTAAGGTGGATTTTTACAAATTGGCAACATAGAGGTGACACATGCTTATAACCCCAGTCGTTGCCAAAGCAGGGGGAGCTTAAGTTCAAGGGCATATTGACCTTGTCTCAAATTTAAAAACACACACATATACAAACAAAACAAAACAAAACCAAAACACAAGAACACCATGTCATCTACTCTGGTTATTTGGTTCGAGCAGCTCTGAGGTATCAGAGAGGGTTTTCTTGTCCCCATTCCCAACATTGTCTCTATACAGGGTGAAGGACATGCAGACAGAAGGGCTGGGGATTACGGGTTGGAGCAGGAAGTCCCCCTCCTCTACAAGTCTCTTAGGCTCCCAAGAATAGCTGTGAAGCCATGACACCTGTTGCTCAATTTTTTCCTTGCAGGTAGACTCTGAGCAGGTTTGGGACAACCAGATAAGTGGGACCAACATGAGGGGAACTGAATGCTATTGGGCCTGATACGGCAGGGGTCTCTGAGCCCTGACTTAAGATCATCCACTTCTGTTGCCACCCCTCTGAAGGCCTGGCTAGAATTCCAGACCCATGGACGAAGGGACAGGCTGTCCTGCAGTCACCCTGGCATCCTGGATTTGAGCCCCACCAAGCTGGCCATTTGTGATGAGCTGCACGAGACAGATTAAACCCTTCTTGCAGCTGAGCTGGCGAGAACCCCACAGAGCCCGGCCATCTGTTCAGCAGGCTAAGAGAGGACTCGAGTCTGACAGAGCAGTGCAGGGGCAGTGTGGGGAGAGCCGGCCATGGACTCAGGCCACCACAGGTCTCTTTCAGGGACTCCAGGGAGTCCTACCTGGAGGAGGGTTATGGGGACACCAGAAGAACCCTAGACGTGAGGTTGGCAAAGTCTTGATGGCAACAGTAAGAGTGGCGGCAACACAGACACCACCCTGGGCATAGCCTGGTGTTGGGGGTGCCATCCAGGACCCCACTGTGTCTACAGCAGCTCCTCCTATAGATGCAATGCCTCACGATGGAATCAAGGCTCTTACTACCATGTGACACAGGAGAGGAAACTAATGTACTGAGAGGTCCAATGGCCCACTGGCATTAGTGCCTCAACTCCTGTTTTCCCTATAGAGCCCTGGGTATTGGGCAGGGTACATAACCTCTCATTTAAAGAATACATATCTCAGCCTCCCTTGCAGTTAGATGTGGTCATGTGATCATATCCTGGCCAATAAGAAGCAAGTAAAGGAACTGGCCATGTGCTTTGGGTCAAGGATTTGCTTTCTTCTCTAACGAGTGAGAGGAAGTACTAAGGCGAGGGTCACCCTTAGGTGTGTACAGCAAACAGAAAGGGTGTCTTGACTCTGAGAAGGCAGCGGGCAAAAGAAGGAACGGAACCAGCTCCTGCCTCACAAACTGCTGCTTCTGAATATGTTCATGTTGCATCTATGCTAATCTCTTCCAGGAGCTGGGGATGATGGCCTTGTGGGCTCCAGTCCACCTGCTGTACAAAGTCCACTATTAATATCCTTCCAGAGGTTTCATCCTGCTCCCTGGAGTGTCCCAATATGCTAGGTCCCAAAGGAGTCTACTCCTGGGTTTAGCTGCTTCATGGCCCCAGCCACTTCCTGATCTTGGCTTTGTTTCTATTTCCTGGTCACATAGACATTGTATACACAATGGCACCTTCTGGGGAAGGAGCACCAGCAGTGTCAAGGGAAAGGCAGGTCCCAGATAGAACTATAGCAAGGACATGAGGGAGGGAGATACATGTGCCATTCAGGGAAAATGAGGGAGGCTCGAATCCTTTGGTCTGGTCACTGTGTGGCTCTCTTGTGGCTCTAGGAGTGGAAGTCAGGGCTTCATGCACATTTAGAAAGAGTGGCACTGAGTCAGCTTGGCTAGCATTTTGGAAAAATTCATGGTTGTCAGGGCTAAAGATGGGACGAGCATGGGCAGGGAGTGACTAGCTAGGGTCAACACCTGGCTGAATGCTGTCCTTCCTGTTGTGGGGTGCAGGGTAACCGACACATGAAATGTTTGCGTAGCTCAGTGATTTTAATAAAAAAGCTTTCCCCCCATGTCTCTCTCCCTCCCTCCCCCTCCCCCCATTTCTCTCTCGATAGTCATGTTTTTGTTCCCAGTGTGTTAGTGTCAAGTGCATTTGGCCCAGAGATGAACTCGGGCTCAAATGCTGACTTCCTAACTGTGCTGTTGGGTGAGTGATTTGCTTTCTTTTGACCCAGGCAGGCTTCCATAACTTCATGTTTAACAGCATTGGCTGGGCTAGAGGACTATGCCACAACAAACCCAAGGAAACATCTGCTGTCAAGAGAATCACCTGCTTCTCCCTACCCCACCTTCTGGCTTTTGGCCTTTCCTCCTGTGCTATCCCCCAGCGCCCAGCTTCAGTCCTTCAGTCCCCCATCCTGCACTGGCCAGTTAGGGGAGCATTGTTTGGTGTTCTGAGGCTTTCCTAACTGTAAGGCACCATGGGCAATGTGCCATATAAAGATGAGCCTCAAGACTCCCGCTGTGCGCTGCTGGGTGGTTCCTCTTCTCGCCATTTCTCTTGGGTGGGTGGAGTGGCTATTTTTAATGCTCAGCACAGGTTGAAAGGCAACAGGGAGGCAGAGACTCTACTCTAAGGATGGGGGTCAGGGGAGCTCTAGCCAATCGAAGGCCGAGATCTCCAGGCTGCCCAGCACCCCCAGTTCCATGTCCCCTGCAGGGAGACATCTTAAGGTCTAGCTGGCCCAAAGGACGCAGGAGGCAACGTGGAGCCTGAGAGCACCTCTACAGTCTCCTACGTTCTCCATAAGACCTCAAAATGACTTGCTGCTTTTCAAGAGAGGGCCTGGAATGATTTCTTCCTCCTTTTTTTCCCTTTGCCATTTGTGTAGGAAGATATACAACCCGGCTGATTGGTGCAGATGTCCAAGGGAAGCCCCTCTTTGCCACCCTCTTTGATTGGGCTCTCCAGCCAGCACCAATTCAGGCTGGGCCCATTATTTGAGATGCAGGTCAAGGAGTCCCTGACTGCCACGAAACCCCCTTCACACAGTAGTATCTACCACAGAGCAAAGGCACCCGGAGTGGGCTGAAGGGCCCAGCACAGCAAAAGGAAGAAGTTTTAAGAGCTGATGTCTATGGCGTTGGCCTTTCCGGGTCTTTTCAAACATTCAGAAAGACTAAGAGTCATACAAGCTGCCCACCCTCTCCATCCCCTGGCAGTTAAATTTGGCCCCAGAATATGGGTTTGAGAATCACTACAGGTTTTAGAGTAACGCAGTATTAAAAGTTTAAGGGAAGATGAACAGCTCCCTGAACTGAAGCCCTCAGGTTTTCTGGAATGCCCCTGCATGGATTTTTTTTTTCCCCTTGAGCTGAGGATAGGAACCAGGGTTCCTTGCTCTCCACACTGAGCAACACCCCAGCCCCCTACCTGTCTCTTAAACAGCTGGCGGAAAGCCTGGGGGCTTTCCGCTTTCATCATGATGACAAGGGCATTCTCTGCCCCCAGACCTGAATGTGCCCCAGGGTGGAACCCGACCAGGAAGCCAGAGTCTGACTGCCCATGAAAGCAGGCCAGGGCACAGGGGTTGCCAGAGTCCCCACCCTGGGGGGAGGGGTTTAGGGTCTTTGGGGAGCCTGTGATTCAAGCTCCTAAGGTAAGAAAAGAAACCAAGGCAGAAAAGTGGCAACCAATTTGCTTAGTTGTCAAGGTAATTCTGATATCTTCTACATGTCCAGGATTGTTCCTTCAAGCCTTCAGGTTTTCACGATCAATATGCCAGTGGGCACTCCCAGCAGGTTCTCAGGCTAGCCTAGCTGTGGGACCCCTAAGCAGGTCCTCTATCCTAACCACACAGCGCGTCCTCCATCCTAACCGCACAGCGCGTCCTCCATCCTAACCGCACAGCGTGTCCTCCATCCAGTTCTCTGGTTGTCTGGAGTGGATCTCAGATTCTCCACCTTCCCCTAACCCAACACAAGGACAAAACTTCTCACTCCACTGTGTCCCCATCTTCCTACTACCCAGAAATGGCAGCAGAGTGGCAAGGATAGAGTCGAGGTCAGATCTCACTGGGCCCCGCCAACACCCCAATGTCCATCTGCACTCACTTCCGACTTGTTCCGAGACAGCACGCTGGAGTCAATGCGCCCCAAGGACATGTTTGGCAGGACAAGGTTGAGCACTTTGGCAGCAAGGACCTGGGCAGGGAGGTAAGAAGAGAGTCATGAGTGCAGGCCATCCATGCTGGAGGGCTGGAGTACCACCTGGTACTCCTGCTGAGTGCGGTGGCCTTGATGCTCGGGACTCAGGGATGCTGCTCGACACAGGACCCTGACGCAGGGCTGCTCTCCTCCTGGTGTGACCACCGGGACTGTTTTCTTGCTCTGGATTCTGTGCAGATATAACCATGCATCAGATGTAATTGTGAATGGCTTTTGAGAGCCACTGATGAGGCTGTGCCCTTGGATGCACCCCTTCTCCAAGGCACCACAACGACACAGCAGAGTTAGAATCATTGCATCAGCTGTCAGAGAGCGAAGAAAGCAGGGCAGCTTGGATCAGAGAGAATCACTTGCATGTTATGTTCTACCATATGGAAAACAAACCATCACCAGCCTGAACAGGAAGTTCTGTGGCAGAGGGAAGGAGCCCCCTATCTGGTTCCTGGCTCCGTGAGCCAGGAACACAGGCTGGGACCTAATACTGAGCTCTGTTGGCAAAGCTGCCGATGGGGACCCTGTCATTCCCCCAAACAGACCACAGGGAAGATTAATAACATTGTGTGTGATAAAGCCTGGCATTCTATACATGCTCAGCCAACACGATGAACCTGACTCGGTCTTAGCCCAGCCCCCCTTTGGATCTCAGATATTCCCAGTCTTACACATTTGCCTTCCGAGAGAGGCTGTTTAATTTCACGTCTGCAATGAGTGCAGACACTTCGGGCAAAAGAAGCTATGTCAAAACTGAAATGCTGAAATCAGAACCATGGGAGCTGGCAAAGGGTGAGTTCTTAGGAGGTGTGGAGGGCGCTTGGCACACAGGTTGGTCTCTTGATGGTGGGTGAATTGTTGGTGGCATGGGAAGCCTCTGCTAGGTGATACTTACTAGATCCTTTGAGTAGGGCTTAACTGTCATCCAGCATTTGTAAAAAAAAAATATTAGATCCTTGGGATACTGGGACAATGGAGGCTTGGCCTCCCTGTGGTCAGCAGGGCCGACTGGAAACACACCTGCCTTTTTTACTGTGCCTTCCTTTCTCTGCTTGTCTCTCTTTCCATGATAGCACCTGAGAGTTCTAGCTCTTTCTTCTGATGCCCACAGAAGCCACTGATGTTCTCCAGATGATGCTGTAGCCAGGACTCCCCCAGCCTCATTCAGCCAACTTGCCTCCTCTGACCAGGCAGAGTAAGGCCTGCTTTGCCCATAAAGGACACTGTGCTGGAGTGTACTCTGAACACCCTATCTTGCCTGTCCATAGAGGGCACTGCCAACTCCTACCTCTGAGAATATCTTAGCTCATTGCACTCTGGACGCACCTTGGCATCCAAGCAAACAAAGCTCACTGGTGGGAACTGCTGCTGCTACTACTGTGTCAGGGTGCCAGAGCCCTGGGCTCCAGTGCCGGACAGTCCAGTGTAGACACAAGAGGACTCCATCGGTACACCCTGTGTCGGGTGTTAATAGGTTTCATTCTGTGAAGCCATCTGGGGTGGAAGTATGAGAGATTAGTGTGTGTGTGTGTGTGTGTGTGTGTGTGTGTGTGTGTGTGTAAGAGATGGGTTTTATGCAGCAGCTCAGCACTTGTGCTAAAAGGGAAGGGATTAGGATCTGGAAATGCTGACAAACGCTTGGAGGAAACATCTGTAAAATCCAAGAAGCAGGCGCTTTCTTGGGAGCCCGAGTTCTGGAGTTGGAAGCTGTGCTTTCAAAAGTTACAAAATCTAAGAACAAAGTAAAAACAGCCAGTAAGTGCAAGGAAGCTGTGGGCTGCAGCCCTGTGGCCTTCACTGGACTCAGACTGCAGCAAAGGGGTGTCTGGTAGCAGCATTGCTATGGGGAAATCATCACACTACCATCAAGCTTCATAGAACTGACTTCCAGACACTCTGCTGTTCTCCACGACTTCCGTCCCTGCTCCCGAATCCATGTGAGGGCTCATGGCTGGTCCCCTCTATCCCTGATATTCTCAGAGGTTGCAGCAAGGTCCCAGGCTACAGGAAGACAGGTGTGATACACCACTATCCCAGGCACTGTCCCCTTCTGCTTGATCCAAATGATTTTTTGTCACAGCCACAAGCCAGGGAACAGCTGGCAACCCACTGCAAAATCCTTCCTGCAGAATGGATGGATCAACTTGACCGTTGATAGACCGCTTGACCGTCCACCGTGTCACACAGGGAGCATTTGTGGTTGCAGTGGTTGACTGCTTATATATGGTACAGATTAGCGCTCTTGGCCGCATTCATGGGAGACAGTGAGAGAGGACCAGGAAAGAGGGACAGCAAAGTAGAGGGACAGAGACGGCCTTAGCACTGGCCTGAAACAGAGAAAAACCACACGGTGCCTCTTCCCTTTCAACAGCTCCACCACCAGATCCCTCTCTTGCTGCCATGTCACCTGATTCCATGTGGCCCTGGGCACAGAGCTTCCGGTTCTATTCAGTATTGCTCATGGAACAGACAGGGCAACCTGCTGTGGCCCCACCTAAACCAAAGCAGGATGCCTTGAGGTACTGAGGCCTCCACCCCAGGCTCTCAAGCAGACAAGGACATTCAAGATGGAGACAAGGACTGGGATGGATGGAGCCATTTCTAGTTCCACAAGGGGCTGCAGAGAGGGGCTCTGGTGCCAGGCAATCTGCCTCCAGGGGAGAATTACAGTGAAAACATCTCTTGTCTCCTCTTGCTAGCCAGCAGTCTTGTGGGGAACATTTGGGCAGCTAAAGGAAGCTTTTTGGGAAAACTGAGGGGTTGAGGAGAGGTCACTACCTCCTGAGATGTGTTGCTTTAAAATAGGCTGTCCCCCCACAGAGATGAACACTGGACTGTGGCCTCACCTCCCTTCTCAATATAGAGGCTGTGTCCTGACAGTAATTTTCTTTTTCCCAGCAGCCTAAAGCCCAGTGGGGAGATGTGGTGGGAACATACCCAGCCTGGCCTCAGCCTGTATGGGGGAGGTGATGCCATAGTGGCCACTCAAACACAGTCGCTCCTGCCCCCTGGAGTTACTGTGCTAGCCCTCAGGATGGGGCAGTACACTGCCTAAGCACCAACTCCTAACAATGAATGTCCAGTGCTGGCTGTATAGATGAAGATGCTGGTGTCCTAGCAACAGGACTGGCTGCCCACTCACAGACATGGATGAGGGCCATAGCCTGCAGGGATGCAGCCTTTTGTCAGGGTCTGCCCCACGGGATGCCACCCAGAGAACAGAAGTGTCTTAGTATATTGGTGGCTGTGGGAGATCTGAGTAGGAGCCAGCTCTGGAGAGAGAATGGCAATGCCCCCGGGCAAATGCCCCATTCCTGGACAAGGATGGAAGGGAAAACTATGAAAGAGGGGTTTGCATGCGTGGTGACAGTATTTATTAGTTGTCAACTTGATAGCATCTAGAATTACCTGTGAGACAGCCCCTGGGTGTGTCTGATAGGGACTGTCTTCATTGCTATAGTCCCTGAGGGTGTCTGATAGGGACTGTCTTCATCGTTATAGCCCCTGGGGGTGTCTGATAGGAATTGTCTTCATTGTTAGAGCCCCTGGGGGTGTCTGATAGGGACTGTCTTCATCATTATAGCCCCTGGGGGTGTATGATAGGAATTGTCTTCATTGCTATAGCCCCTGGGGGTGTCTGATAGGAATTGTCTTCATCGTTATAGCCCCTGGGGGTGTCTGATAGGAATTGTCTTCATTGTTATAGCCTCTGGGGGTGTCTGATAGGGACTGTCTTTGTCGTTATAGCCCCTGGGGGTGTCTGATAGGAATTGTCTTCATTGCTATAACCCCTGGGGGTGTCTGATAGGGACTGTCCTCATCATTATAGCCCCTGGGGGTGTCTGATAGGAATTATCTTCATCGTTATAGCCCCTGGGGGTGTCTGATAGGGACTGTCTTGGTTGTTATAATTAAGATGAAAGACCTGCCTACTGTGGGCGGGACTTTTCTAGGATCTGCTTAAAATGGAGAAGGGAGTTGAGCACTAGGGAGCACTAGCAAGCAAGCTTCCCTTGATGCTCTCTGCTTCTTGACTACAGACACAGTGTAACCAGCTCCCTCCACCTCTGCTGCTGGGTCTTCGCCACCATAATGGACTGTAACCTGGAGCTGAGTGCTAAATAAACCCCTTCTCCCCTAAGTTGCTTAGTCAGGATAGGGTTTTTTTTTTTTTTTTTTTTTTTTTTTTTTTTTTTTTTTTTTTTTTTTTTTTTTTTTTTTTTATCACAGCAGCAGGAAAAGAAACAGAAGACAGTGATGACCAGAGTTCACACATACCCAGGCCACCCCAAGATCTCTGACCTCCGGTCCCAGGTATGGCCCAGCAAATCCCACCTGAATCTCTTGAAACCTCACTGACCCCAGTGCACAGGCAGCGTAGGAGGCATATTCCAGCCCCTTCTTCTGGGCAGGCTGATGCTTGCCCAGTGCTGGTTCAGAGGAGAGAATGCCTTTGGACAACAACCACCACGGGGCATAAAGAGATTAGGTATGTTAGCAGCTGCTTCCACCAAGAAATCAAGGCAGGCAAAGGGCTGTTCCTGAGACACAGGGCACCAAGCATCTGCCCGAGGCCCTTCCCCACTGTTAGTAAGGCTGCACGGCAAGGAAGGAGGCTGGGAAGAGGAAGGCCTCTGCAGTGGAAGGGGGCTGTCGGGATGAAGGACAAGAGGGATGAGCGGCAGACAGGGGCCCGATGCCGAGGAGGCAGAGAGAAAGGCGGCACCACAGTAGATCCCAAAACCTGGGGAGCGAGGAATCAAGGTTGCTAGATGGCTCCTGGAAAGCAGCTGTGATCACATCCTTGGCTACCGAGTGAGCCATGCTCCTGATTTCCCCCGAAGGCGGAGGGTGGGGTTGTGCTCACCCACAGGTGGAATGCATACGGTACCCACGCAGTCGTCACTTCAGCTGCCTTTTCAATAGGGCTCTTCACGTACTTCAAGTTGTCCTGCAGGCATGGAGACAGCCGTGGGCCCAGCTCAGGAAGAGGAGACTGTGAGCTGCCTGCCTTCCCCACAATCCCAACAGGCAAGCTGGACCCAAGTTAGTCAATTTGGGTGTAAACTCTGGGGCTGAATCCTTGAGAAACTCTCTTTAGCAGCTTTTATTAGCATATGTTAGCATATAGTCATTATAAAACCTGCTGGGTTTTGTAGACATTTCATTCAGGTAGACCATGTATTTTGCCCTTATTTACGTCATTTTCTCTTCTGCTCCCATATTCCCTCATTTATGTATTATTACTGAACTCATTTCTTTTCCTCAATAGTACCCCTTTTCACATTATGTGTGTCTGCATATATATGCGTATGTGTGGTACATGCATCCCTGCGTATATGTGTATATGCATATGTGCATACACGTATGTGCATGTGTTACATGTGAATGCATGTGCTATGTACAAGTAGATGCGTATATGTGAGTATGCATATATGTGAGTATGTGTGGTTGTGTGTGTATGATGCAGGTCTCGTATATGAGAGGAAATGTGACATTTGTCTTTCTGGGTCTGGTTTAGTTCATTTTACATAATGATTTCCAGGCCCAAACACTCTCCTGTGAGTGACATAATTTTGTTCTTTGGGACCGAGTAAAATGCCGTTGTGTGAACAGACCACATTTCCTTTACCTAGTCATCTGGTGATGGGCATCTAGGCTGGTTCCATATCTTGGCCACAACTACTGCAGTGGCAAACCTGAGTGTGCAGATGTCTCTGTGATAAGCCAACTTGGATTCCTTTGGGTAAGCTCCAGGAGGGGTGATCTCGGGATCACATAGTTTCTTCATTTGTCAAATGGGGTCAAGTAAAGGCCACCTTAAGGATTCCTGGGGTGTTTCTGAAGACTGATCCCTGCAGAGTTTGGCCCTTGGTCTTTGCTACTCAATTGAAAGAGAAGCAAACAGCACCCCTAGTGGAGACTCTGGAGACGTGTACGACCAGCAACTTTTGTGCTCTTTTTTGAGATGTGAGCTCACAGGGTGGCTCAGGCTAGCCTGGAACTCACCACTCTTTGTCTCTACTTTCAGAGAATTGGGATGGCAGGTGTGTGCTCCCACGACTAGCTCTGTGGCTGAGCTGCCGGTCATGATGCAGCCCCTATAAACAGAAACTCCGCTCCCACGACAGGCTGCTCTCCTGATGAGCAAGGCCTGGAGGAGGGGGTGTCCTGAGTCCTGTCACACCCTGGGGACAGCTCTGAATCAACTGCAGTGCCCATCACTGTAAACAGCAGAGACATGCATAAATGCCTTTATTGATCCAAAAGGCCTTAACAGCTCCTGCGATCATTTTTAAGCTTCTGCCTGTGAAGAACTTGCTGTGAGGAGTAATTACGGCCCCTTCGTTCTGACGTGGTTCCCGCAAGCTGTGCTGCATTCAGGAGGCCACGGGATGGCACATCTGTGATCTGGCAAGGCTTTCTAGGGTCGCTTCAGGTCGTTCTGGGCAGAAATGCAGCTCTCCAGGCAATCGTGCAATAGAAATGTAACCGTCCCATGCTTTTCCAGGGACTCAGAGCACGCTCTGATGACTCCAGGGTGGAGCGCTTGCTTTCAAGACACAGGTCTGAAGATCTAAGCCCCAGCTCTCAGAGAGCAGGTGCCCATGAGGGGCAGTCACACTGAGAGCTTATGGTAGCTGCCCCACTGGCCCCCGCCAGGCCACTCACCTGCAGCTCCATCCCATCCCTCTCCACTCCATGCTCCCTCCAGCTCACTGGATGGAGTCCACTGCCAAAAACAGGCTCGGCGTGTTCAGATGGGGAGTAGGATCCAGTCGCAGGAAGATGACCGAGGTCACGGTTTAGGGTGGAAGGGGGCTGGATCCCTGGCTCAGTAGCAATCAAGCTGACCTTGAGGAAGACAATGGCCTCACTTCCTCTCCTGTGAATTAGGAGTCACTTCCTGTCCCTGCAGCTGGTGTTCTCTGGGAGAGACAGGGGCTCCTGGAGATAGCCCCTCTCCATACTTTGGCTAGGGACCCCACAGAGCCCTTCTCTAGACTCCAGGGACCTCAGGCAGGGACATGGTTCCCACTGATGACAGTCCTGGCAGCCCCAGCCCAGTCCTGCCTAGGAGTTTTGTTTTCCTTGAGGCTCCTAGAAAAAGCAAAGATCCTAGAAGACACGCGAGACTGAGGCCACAGCCAGGGCAGCGGCTCAAACTTGTTCTCTGCAATTTTGGTCTCTAAATTTCTGCTGCTGCCGTTTTCCCTGTGAAACCACTTCCTCAGCAGAGAGTGCTGGGCGCTGCTGTCTTTGTCCCCAGTCTCTTCCTCAGGCTAAATATATCCCAGCTTGTCCCAACAGAGCCTCGGTGGAAAAAGCAGATGGTGGTGACTGGGCACCCTCCCATCCTAGGGGTGAAGCTGGTCACCTTCGCACACCCACATGCATACGAAGACGGAAGACGGATGTGTTATCTGGGACCAGCTGAGGTTAGGCTAGTACTGGCTGGGCGATGCAGTCTGAGGACCCGGGATTTCTCTTCCTGTGTTGGGTTCTGCCGTGCAGGTCCCACATTCACTCACCAGAGGCCAGTGCCCACCACCAAGCTGAGCCATTAAGTGAGCTCAGGATCCATTTGGCTCTGGGACTATTCACAGGACAAGTGGGGAAGCTCCCCCTCCACCCCTACCCTTCAACTCTGAGTCCTTACCTCCTCCACCCCTCAGAATCCCCTTCCTGTGAACCCCAACTCCATTTCATTTCCCAGAGCACAGCCCATCTGTGAGGCTCACGGGAGGAAGTGACTAGAAATGGGGGTGGGGGGCTGATGTTTGCTTTTTGGGGAGCTCTAAGCCAGGATCTGAACCTGTGGTAGATCCCGTTCAGATTTTGATGAAGAAAGACCACCAAGACATATAATGAAAATGACACAACCAGACCAAACCCCTCACAGAACAAGCAGACCAACCAAAGGAACACGTAATAATATTCCCCAAGATATGTGGAACAAGCCCCCATCTGCAGCCAGAACAAACGACACACGTGCACACCAACTGTATCTCCTAAGTGAGCTCTGTCAGCATGACTGCTGCTCGCTCTCGGAGGCAGGCTTTTTCTCCATACCTTTCCCCATCTTTTAGTATTTGAACTCTGAATTATTCTTCAATATTTAAAATTACACTGAGAAAAAAAAAGATGTCGTGACCCCCCTCTCAGGGAGCCTGTCTGAGGAGAAGGCCGTGTGTGGAGAGCAGCTGAATGACCCGAGCAGGTGAACCAGGAATCACACTTTGTGCCAATCCAAGACAATACCGGCTGAAGCCTGGAGGCAGCAAGAGACATGGGTGGGGTTGGCCCTTGGCAGGCCAGGGGAAATCTAATTTGTCTTGGTAAATCAGAGGAGACCTGTGTCCCCCTAGAGACCCCGGCTCCTGATTTGACAAGGTGATCTATTAGTACCAAGCCTGAAAGGTCACCAGCTCAGAAGTGTGGCCACTGCTGGTCCTAGACGGAGCCCTAGGGGACCCTGGGAGGAAACCTTGGCGGCCGTCCTCTGGGCACAGCTGCTATAGTGCACTTTATCTAAAAGGCTCTGTGGACTGTCTCTAAGGGGAAACATCCATTTTCTTCTCTGTGGGGGCAGCCCCACCGGGGCTCACATCTACCACTCGCTAACCCCTTCCCAAGCCTCAGTGTCCCCACCCCTAGCACACAGTCTTGCCTCTTCCCTACTCTGGGACTGTGTGGGTGAACAAGCAGCTCCACTTGGCAACTCCTGACACAGTTGGAGACTCCTTGGTGCACAGGCCTCCAGAATGAAGGCATCAGAACACGGTAGAGCCTTCCCCTCTCACCTCTGTCTTACTCGAGTTGGAACAGTGCCTCAGACTAACTTGGCCTTGCCCCATAAAACCACAGCCACCAGGGCAGATGTGAAGAAGGCCACAGCCTCTGTACCTTTCCATGATGCCACTGTGCTGCCTGGGAACACAGACAAGTACCAGCTTCCACTGAGTGAGTCCCAAAAGACAGGGGAACAAGAGGCCACACTGGTATTGAAATAGCCTCCTGTCATCATTTGGTGGTGAGAATATAGGCTTCCAGGGCACCTGGACCCAGGACACATCACTTCACCTTCATTCCCCTCCAAGCATCCTGAGAGCTGGCCCAGGCCACAGCAGCCTCTGCCAGGGCTGGGGTACTCCTTGGGTGCGTCTCCTAAGGACCGCTCTGCACTGAGGCCACATGCGCAGTCCCTCAGAGCGACCAGCTTTGGCTCCTTTCTTGGAGTGGGGGTAGATTCAGTTCTAGGTGTCTCCTTGCCTTGCCTCGTTAACCTTGTCTAAAGGGGTCAAAGCTCTAGCAACAGCAGCAAACACTGATCATACAGCACGTTATACCCACAATCTGAAACGATGCATCTGTTCATCAGGGTGGAAGAGCTCAGAGATGGAACGGAGCAGCCAGGAACAGCATCTGCAGCTGCGGCTCCACTCTGAGTTTGCTTTCTGCTGAGGTTGGCAAATGTTCGGGTACAGAAGCTCACACTTGCGTGGGACTTGTCAGCAAACGTGACTCCCCCAGCTCAAGAACAACTGTAACCTTTCCTTCTCTTAACTTTGGCCAGCACAACACGCACAAACAGGAAGCCTTTTCTTTTGTGTTGAGGGGAAAGACATACCTGACTTCAACTTAAGCCCTGGTGACTGTCTGACGTCAATCTGTCACACAATAGTGTCTGAAGTTGAGGAACAACAGTGGGCCCTTTGACACAGACTCCAGCTATAAGGGGCTGCATCACGCTCAAGAAGCTTCTGGGTCCCTACAGACTGCAGTGTCCTCTTACCTTGAAAGTTGATGCAGATTCTGGACTGGCAAGAACCAGAGGGGAGATCAGGACCATGCCAGAGAAGTGGGCTGGTCTCTCTGCAGCCGCGAGGATGGAGATGGCACCGCCCTGCAAGGCAAAAAGGACAGAGTGGCACCAGCTTCTAACCAGCATGACCCTGACCCCCTCACCTGCTTCCATGCTGGCCAAGAGCATGTGTGTGGACCTGGAGCAAACTCCATCCACTGGCAGGCAGATCACTGCTTCCTTCTTTCCTCCTCTTCCTCCCTCCCTCCCTCCCTCCCTCCCTCCCTCCCTCCCTCCCTCCCTCACTCCCTCCCTCCCTCCCTCTCTCCTTCCTTCTCTCTTCTTGCCCTTTCCCCTTCCCTATTTTATTTTATTTTTTTTTGAGACAGAGTCTTACTCTATAGCCCAGGACAGCCAGAGACTCATGACCATTTTCCTGTCTCAGTATCCAGAGTGCTGAGATTATGGGAGTGAACCACCATGCCTGACTCTGTAGGGTTTGATTGCACATTTCTCTTCTCTGGGTTTTCCAAAGCCAAACATTTCAGACAGATGCAAAGAAGGTTCCCTGCTTGTGGGTCACAAGTGTACAATGCATTGCTTTCTAGTCTCAAGCCCAAAGCTAGCAGACCCACAATTCATCTCTTCTGACAAGCTTCAAATGTGTTGTTTCCTTTCTTTAGGGGGAGTCCAGTGTGTGTGTGTGTGTGTGTGTGTGTGTGTGTGTGTGTGTGTGTGTGCGCGCGCGCGCATGTGTTCAGTAATGATTCCAAAATTCAAGTTCCAGGAAGAATATCCAGTCCTGAGTGGATGTGGATGGAGCAGCAGGAGGAGGAAGCAGCAGAGGCAGTTTTGTTTGTCTGAAGCCCAGAGGAAACTGACAGCAAGACTTGTAATCTCCAACATTTACAGGAGCCTGGCAGTGAGGAGGTGCCCTGCAGAGCAGTCCTCTGGGTCTCAGCAGTTCTCAGCCCCCTGCTGCTAGCTTTCCTGCTTGAAGGAATGGCCTGGAGGCTGGGGCTGCTGTCTGAGTTTAAACTTGGTTCTTGGAGCTCAGAGATCGCAAAGGGAAAGGGATTCAAACTGCTTTCAGGACTGCTTCATGGGCTGTTCCCGCTCACTGTCATCCATCCAGCCCTGAGCATGAGGAAGGACCTCCAGGAGCTAGTTTTGCTTCTGAGTGCTGGGGGTGCAGGGGACTCCGCAGATAGGATCTGTGAAAAGGACACTCCACCGGGGCAGAGGCTAGAGGGGCAGGAAGGGACCAGGTTTGCTTTGAACTTCTCTCGGTGACCTGCTTACCATAGAATGGCCGAGGAGGAAGACAGGGACGCCAGGGTGGTCCTTCTGAACGGTGTCTACGTGCTGCAGCACATCTCTGACAAAAACCTGGAAGTCCGACACCACCATCCTCTCTCCTTCACTCTGCCCGTGGCCAACTGTAAAGAAACGGGAAGAGAGTTTTAGTCCAGTCCTCAAATGCCGCAGGCGCATCACATGAACCAGGTCCAACCACTTCTCTCCCGTAAGTGCAGAGCGCTTAAGGAACTTGCCTCCTAGAGTACTGCTGGAAACACCAGCCAACACCCTTCCTTGGAGGCGTTTTCCAAGGAAGAAGGATGGGGCAGGAGGCACACAGAGTAAGCCTTAATGCGGCTTGGCTATTCCTGCATCCCCAGCTCCTTGGCCCTTAGAGTTGTGCCTCACTGGTGGCCTCTGACCAAGTGTGTTCTGTCTCCTCTCCTTTCATCAGGAGATCACATAGCAAATCAAACAGGATGGTCAAGGTGCTTGCCAAGGCTCTCAACAAAGCAGCAATAAAGGTTGGCCCCAACTTCTCCCGCTGGGGTTTGTCACTCTATCACCTGTCTGTGCAGCTCATCTCCCCTTTCTCCTCTGCTTAGGGTCTCTGCACTTTCCCTCCCTGGTTGCGAAGGGCATCAGTTGCTATAAAATGGCGGCTGGCAGCTGTGGGAAAGTTTGGAAACTGTAAGGTGGACCAGCTTCCAGATAAGGTGCCAGCGCAGGAGGCTGTGGCTGTACCAGGATGCCAGGAGCTGGCAGTGTTGCTCACAGAGCCCGGGTCACCTCTTCAAAGGGACTTTGCAGCTATGGGGCAAATCACTCTTTCGAGTGGGGAGAGGCTACCAAGCCTAGAACCAACTCAGAGACTCTGCTGTGGTCAGACACCTATTCGACACTGATGTCCCCCTACACTCCCAGCCGCTTTCAATGTCTTACCACCTCCAGAGGAACGCTTCCAAGTCTCATGCCTGTCTAGGGTGTCCCTTCTTTAAAATTTATTACATTTGGGGTAAATGTGTGTCACAAAAATTGTACCACACCAACCATTTCTAACCAGCTCAGTGGCACCGAGGGGTGTTCACAGCATTTAGAGTCTACTATTTACCATCAGGGCATTGCCATCTTCCCAATAGCCTTTGTATAGCCATCATCATTCCTTTCTCCCTTTGCTGAAGTCCTATGTTTGCAGGTGAGGACTTTAAAAGGTGATCAAGTTAAGATGATGTGACCTGGTGTGACCGATGTCCTCATAAGAGGAGGAAATACAGATGTCGGCACACAGAGGGACAACCATGACAGCAAGATGGTGCCCGCAAGCTGAGGAGGAAGGCCCCAGGAGAGCGCACACCTTCACCCTGAATTTCTGGAAAAAGGAGTGTTGGTTATTTTACAAAGATTTTATTTATTTTTATTATTTTTGATTGTATGTGTGTAGGGAGTGTGTGATTGGAGTTCAGAAGAGGACACCAAATTATCCTGGAGTTGGAGTTACAGGCAGCTGTGAGCTGTCCAACATGGGTGCTGGGAACTGAACCCCAGGTCCTCTGCAAGAGCAGCAAGTGCTCTTAATCACTGAGCCACCTCTCTGCCCTCTCACCTACTCTGTAGACTAAGCAGTTCTTAAATGTGTGATTTTCCTCTGTTGACCTCCCGAGCATGTGGAAATAGAGGCATGAACCTCCAAATCCAGTCTTTGCTGTGTTTTCTATGTCCATTCCTTAGGTAGCACACTTCATTCATTCACACATTCATTCTTAAGGCAGAGTCGCCTGTCAAAAGATCAGTCTCGTGATTCACAAATCGAAGCCACATAAAGAACACAGGGCGGGCTCCTCCCAGTCCCTCCATCTTCCCCTAAATTTAGCATTTCTGCCTCTTTGCAACCCTCTGAAGATGTGAGCCTGGTCTAAAGCCTCATACTACCCAGGAAGAGCACAAGGAACCCACCTGAAGCTCCATGAAGTAGCCTTGCAATCAAGTCCCTACCCAACTTTTCCCTCAACTTTTCTGTCAGAAAAACTTCAAATACATTAAAATTTTGGAAGCATGTTTCCATATATATATATATATATATATATATATATATATATATATATATATATCTGAATTTTTATAATCTTTACCCCAAACTTGTTGCCATTTTACTTTCTGTCTGTACACATGTGGTGATTAACACTGATGTCAATTTGGCTGAATGTAGAATCACTTTGCAGATGGGCCTCCGATGTGGCTGTTGGGGGTTGTCTTGGTTGTCAATAAACACAAATTCATCGAGGTGAGAAGACCCATCTTAACTGTGGGTGAGACGGTCCCTAGCATGGGATCCTGGACTGCATAAAGTGGAGAAAGCAAGCTGAGCAGTAGATGACTATGTCCGCTGCTCTCAGCTTCTGGCTGCAGATGTGGTGTGGCCAGCTGCTTCAGCTTCCCACTTTCCCCACCAGAAGGAACTGTCACCGGGAACTGCGAGCTCAAAGAAAGCCCTTCGTCCTTAAGCTGATTTTGTTTCGTCTTGTTTTTGGGGTGTTTTATCACTGCAACAGGAAAAGAAGCCAAGGCAAAAACTTGTAAATAAGCCGGGCGGTGGTGGCGCACGCCTTTAATCCCAGCACTCGGGAGGCAGAGGCAGGCGGATCTCTGTGAGTTCGAGGCCAGCCTGGTCTACAAGAGCTAGGTCCAGGACAGGCTCTAAAAAAGCTGCAGAGAAACCCTGTCTCAAAAAAAAAACTTGTAAATAAAAGATGGTTGAGTCACTCAAAAGTAAGTTACAGATTTAACAGCTGGGAAGTCTAGGTCTTGACATCCACACCCTTGACTTCTAGACACGGCCTTGAGCCTTGAGGTTTTTCATCTTTCCTGTTTGGGTTGGTATTCCTAGTATTCACATGAAGTCACCCACGTGAAGCCCAGCAGCTCAGAAGCTTTTCAAATAATGCATTACTGTATACGGGACAATCAACAACTCTTAGTCCCAACACACAGTTCTCATTCATCCTAGCAGAAGGTAGGAGAGAGACTTCTCTCACTTCCTAAATTGTGATGTTGCCCTGATGTTACAGTTCCTGTTTCAATTGAATCCAGCCTATTTCTAGATTTTATTTATTTGTTTTCAGTGTTGAGTGATGAACCTAGGAGGACATTGGTCATACTGGGCAAATGTTCTCCTACAAGCCCACACCTCAATGTCCCACTTATTTAATGACTGATGGATATGCACATATGAATGCAGGTACCTGAAGAGGTTAGAGGCATCCGATACCCTGGTGTCACAGGCAGTTGTGAGCTGGGTGCTGGGAATCTTGTGTGGGAAGTCCTTCTGTCTATGTGTTGCTTTTATTTGTTAGTGAATAAATCTGTTTTGGCCAGTGGCTTAGCAGAATAGAGCTAGGTGGGAAAACTAAACTGAATGCTGGGAGAAAGAAGGCAGTCAGTGAGAAGCCATGTAGACAGACACTGAGGGAATTTTAGCAGGTAAGCCACAGCCAAATGGCAATACACAGATTAATAGAAATGGGTTGATTTAAAATATAAGAGTTAGTCACAAATACACTTAAGCTATTGACCAAACAGTATTGCGAATAATATAGTTTCTGTGTGTTTATTTTGGGTCTGGCAGCCGGGGGAACCAAAAAGCGGTCTCCCCAACAGGAATGAACCCAGGTCTTCTGCAAGAAGTCGCCTTTCCAGCTCTCCAGCACCCCACCCATTTAAAATGTTTTCAAACACTTTATTATTATTTTTTATTTTGTACACATGAATATTTGCCTGCATGTATGTCTGTGCACCAAGTAAGTGTCTGGTGCCAGTGGAGGACAGAAGAGGACACCAGATACCTGGGACTATGGCTATAGATGCTTGTGAGCCACCAAGTGGGTTCTGGGAACAGAATCAAGGTCCTCAGCAAGAGGAGCCAGTGCTCCTAACTGCTGAGCCATCTCCCCACACTTCTTCCACCACTTAAGACACTCTTCACTAAGATGCCCAGGCCGGACTTGAACTCCGTCCTCCTGCCTTATTCACCCCAGCGGTTGAGACTGCAAGCCTGCACCACCACACTCAGTATGTACACTGCTTCTGGATTTCAACTCAGTTCCCCTGATGAGTTCACTGAGTGTTATCTCTGCCCTTATCCAGCAGAGCTCACATCCCACAGTCCCTCTAGGTCATCCGTTCTCCAAACAAGGCTGGCTTTAGCTTTGCGCTTCCATGCATCCCACCTTCCCCTACCCAGGATAATTTGATGTCCTCTTCTGAACTCCAAAGGCACGTGCATGTAAGTGCTCACTCCCTACACACACACACACACACACACACACACAATCAAAAATAATAAAAATAAATAAAATCTTTGTAAAATAACCAACACTCCTTTTTCCAGAAATTCATGGTGAAGGTGTGTGCTCTCCTGGGGCCTTCCTCCTCAGCTTGCGGGCACCATCTTGCTGTCATGGTTGTCCCTCTGTGTGCCGACATCTGTATTTCCTCCTCTTATGAGGACATCGGTCACACCAGGTCACATCATCTTAACTTGATCACCTTTTAAAGGATTCAATTTTCTCAGAGTTCATGTTACTCAATCCTTGTGTGTTTGTACCTCAGGGACCCTTGCATTTGGCAACTGAGAAAACTGACCCTGGAAGACTCAGTATGGAGCTTGAGCTGTTGTCTGGCAGCAACCTATGAGCAGGCCTTGGTCTCCCAAGCCAGTGTCCCTACTGTCACAGTTCAGGGCCAAACCAGGCAGGAAGCAGGACACTGGGAGCCTGACAGCACTGGGGAGGGAACCCTGGACCTAGCAGACGCAAGCATGGACCAGACCACTGCCTTCTGCTTCTCTCATTTTCATCCTCAAAATGAAGATTTACTCCATTGCCCAGGTAGCTCCTGAGGAGCTGGGGCGGCCAGCCTGCACCACTAGCCAGGCTCCTTCTCTTCTTCCTCCTCCCCCTTGTCCTCCTCTTCCTCCTCTCCCTCATCAATAACAAAGTCTTTCTTAACAGTGAAAATCTGCTGTGGAAGCATACTGATGGCCCAGTCACCAGTCACAGGGCAGTACCGGGACTGTGCAGGCCAGAGGCTACGTGACACAAGAGAGCTGTGCAGTCACCTTGTGCAGGGACAGCCCGCTACCACGTGGTCTGGTTCTCCAGAGCCAGCTGATGTGCAAACAGGGAGGCTGCTGGGTCCCCACGAGGGCAGAGGGATGAGCAGAGATGGCTACTGGAATGGACTACAGCAAATGACAACATAGACCCACTGCAGAACCACTGTAGACCACTGCAGACTCACTGTAGACCCACTGCAGACCCACTGTAGACCCACTGCAGACCCACTGCAGACTCACTGTAGACCCACTGCAGACTCACTGTAGACTCACTGCAGACCCACTGCAGACCCACTGTAGACCCACTGCAGACCTACTGTAGACCCACTGCAGACCCACTGTGGTAAGGTCACTGACCTCTACCATGACAGGGAAGAGATGACAGCAGGAAAGATGGGGAGAAGGGAGACAGAGTCCAGACATAACTGAGATAGCTGTGTGAGGCCTCCCTGTGTTTATCAGACTCTATCCGAGATCTTACTCTGGAGTTGGATGCTCGACTGTGGACCTGGCGGTCGTTCTGAGGCTTTGCTGCTGTTTCCCCAAAACTAACCTTGACCTTGACTTACTTATACACGTCAGAACAAAGATGGTGTGTGTGTGTGTGTGTGTGTGTGTGTGTGTGTGTGTGTGAGATGGAAAACGTAGGCATTCTAGTGGGTGCCCCCACCTCCAGATGCCCAAAGAGCAAGTCTGGAACAAGGAGAGGGTTTGGGTGTCAAAATTCCTTACTTAAACTCCATCTTCACAGTGAAGGCCTCATCCACTGTCTCTAGGACTCTGCAGTGGACCCCCATCCCTTTCCCCATGCCAAACCTACAGGTCCTCTGCCCACTATCTGCACACACCACTGTCTGTTCATCTCTCACCAGGTCTCTGCACACACCAGTATCTGTTCATCTCTCACCCCTGTTCCTCTTCAGGTCCCACTGGACTCTGCAAAGTGGCCTGTCTCCATCTGCCACCAAAGCCAGTGCCACTGACAGATGGAAGGGCTGATGGTGGAACAGGCTCTGGGCCTGGCCTTGTCCCAACTGGACAACTCAGGATGGAAAGAGCCATGTGCCACGGGCTCCCTTACCAGGCTGTCATGTCTGTGCACTTCACCCAGGCCTCCTGTCTGGGTTTATTTTGATGAAGTCCACAGGGCTAGGGCAATACTATACTCTAGCTAACTGGTCTTGGCTTCCAGAGACCATCTGGCTGTCAAGATGACAGGTATTTATTTCCTGCCCCTACAGTCTGTGTTCCCAGACATCCCACAAGAATAGCAGGCACCAGAGGATGGGATCCTGCAGGACCTAAGATCAGGCCAGAGAGCTGGTCCTGAGAACTGGAGGTGGACCAGGAAGAGATGGGTGTGGGAGCCTTGTCCTTCAGAGGACAGTGAAGTCCTTTGTCCATGAATACCACAGTGACTGAGGAGCATAGGGGGAGACTTTAGTGTGTCCCTACTTCTAAATCTAGGGGTTGCCACAGACTCACAAGTGTCCCAGGGATGCACCAACTTCACCAATGCATGCTGTCTCACAAGCTTGATGTCCAGCCTGGCAATTCACCCCACCCTGAGATAGTCATCCAAGGGAACTTCCTGGGATACAGACTAACTCGTGGGCTGCAGCTGCCACTGGGGCATTTAGACATCACAGCAAAACGATTACTAGACAACAGCCAGGAAAGATAAAGGAAAGACGATTAGGGAAAATCTCAGAAACCAAGCACAGGCGGGTAAAAGGCCAGCACAGAAACCACACATGTGGTTCGCCATGTTGAGAAGCTAAAGTGAAGAGCTTGTAGCTCAGACCCACACCTCAGAATAAGCACGGAGCAAAGGAGCCAACCGTGAGCTCCTGGTCACTTCCTGTATTTGTCTGTTTGCTATGATTGTTATGGAAACCATGATCCACAGGAACTTAGAGACTTATATCACCTCATAGCGTATAGTCCACTAGGAGGGGTAGTCACGGAGTTAGAAGGGAACTCAAGGCAGGAACTGAAGCAGAGGCCATGAGAAGCACTACTTATTAGCTTGCTCAGCAGCCTGCTTTCTTATACAGCCTGGACCACCTGCCCAGGGGCGTTACCACCCACAACAGGCTGGGCCTTCCAAATCACCACAAGGAAATGCCCCACAGACTTGCCTGATGGTTCAATCTAACGGAGGCAAGACTTCACGAGGTTCTCACTTCCCAGGCGACCAGAGTTGTGTCAAGTTGACAAAAACAAAAACAAACAAACAAAACAAAACTATCCAGTAACTTCCCTGTCTGTTAAATGGGGAGAGGTCTACATATGTCAGAGAGTCACTGAGGAGCAGGCCATGGTGTGGGTCTGAGGCTAGCCTGGGCTACATACATATGAACAAATACGGCCTGTGAAGCCGTCAGTGAAGGTGACCAGCCTGGCTGGCATGGAGCAGGACTCTCGCAGTGACAGCTTTTGGCCCCTTCCCACTGCTTCCATTCACGTGTCATGTTAGTGGACTTTCTCCCTTGTCAACAGTCTCCTTCCTCTGGCTTGTGTTTCAGACATACGAAGGATTTTCCACTTGTTCAGCTCTCCAAACAGAAGCGAGAGAAGGCACCGTCTGTGTCCTCAGTCACCCCAGCAGCTTTCTCGGGTCCACCTTTCAGCCCAGTTCCCTCAAAAGTGTCTTCATTGATCGCGGAACAGATCTCTGTGGGTTTTTTCCTTCATAAATATTACTAGATGAGTTGTATTGTCCATAAGACTGCAGAAATTGCCAACTAACGTGGGTCAAGCTTGGGATTGGTAAAACATGAATACACAAATGAGAAGATAAGAAAACAAAAGCCGGAGCAGGGCATAGTGGCACATGCCTTTATTCCCAGCACTGGGGAGGCAGAGGAGGGCAGATCTCCATGAGTCAAGGCTAGCCAGGGCTACACAGTGAAATCCTGTCGTCAAAAAAAAGAAAGAAAGGAAGGGAGGGAGGAAGGAAGGAAGGAAGGAAGGGAGGAAGGAAGGAAAGAATACAGCAACTGGGACTGTGTATATAGTGTTGAACACCTGTAATCAAAGTACTTGGGAGGTAGAGACAGGAGGATTACTGTGAGTTCAAGTCAGCTTGAGCTATAATGTGAGACACTGTCTCAAACAACCAAGTAAATAAAAGTACAGAAACCCAAGTTTAACCCCTGTTGAAACTGTATTAAGTGTGGCATTTGAAAAAAATAAGGCAAGCTTGAATGTTCCCAACACTAGTGTCTCTGCTCCAGTTACTGTGCACTGTATCCATAATCCGTGCCACTATGACAACTGCTACATGCTAGTGAAGAGAACTCATAAAAGATGGGGCTGGAGAGATGGCTCAGCAGTCACAGGTGAGTACTGCCCTTAAAGAAGACACGAGTTTGGTTTGCAGCATGCACAAATGCCTGTAACTCCAGCTTCTAGAGATCTGATGGTCTCTTCTGGCCTCTGAGCTCACCTGCACTCACACATGGGCATATCCACATGGTGACGCACATACATACACATGCGCACAATTAAACATAGAACAAATATTTAAACATATATTAACAAAGGGCTTGTATTTCATGGTACAGCACTTGCCTTGCAGGTGTGAGGCCCTGGGTTTCATCCCCAGCTGCACAAACACTACTTCTACTGATAACTATTAACCAAGGTCACTTCCCAAAAGGACACATGACTTTCGGCTTCTGTAAAATAATTACTTAAAAAGGGGCGGGGTGGGGCAAGGGGGATTTCACCCAGCAGAGCAAGCTGCTTTAGAAAGATATGCAGATTTGATCTGGCAGTCCAGGATGGGAGGCATCATGGTTTTAATGGTTCAGTGGAACTTTCAGAAGGCCTAGGAGATGCTGGCAGCTAAAGCCTGTGAAGCCAAAGGACTTTCACATGAAAAGCAGGGACTAGGGGATTGGGGTTAAGGGCAGAGGTGTCTATGTGGCCTTGGTCAGGTGACTCACTAAGCCTATGTCATGGAGACTGTGAGATTAACAGGCAAGTGAATGTGAGGTGGTCATTATGGTGTAGAAACAGTCAGTCACCATCCTCCTGAAGGCTCCCCGTGAAGACCTGGGGCTCAGACAAGCCCTGCATGTTACACACAAAACTAAAACTAAATGACTCCTGTCCTCCACAAGGCTAGGGGACATCACATCCATGGCCTGGCACAGCTTCACTGTGAGAGGAAGGAGCGCGAGCTGTCTGACATCTGACTACTTATGCTTTTAAGAACCGCAGGAAAAAAAAAAAATCTGTTTTTAGTGGGCTCATATATATTGTATATCGAAACACAGAAGGCTCGAGACGTTCATTCTCAACGGTCATAGAGGTGAGCTCCACCCTCACTCTGGTACTGGAGATTAAGCTGAGGACCTTGAATACTCCAGGCAAGGGCTCTACCACTGGGTTATTTCCCAGATAGAAAACAAACAACACAAACCAACTGTTCATTTTGAGACAGAGTCTCAATTAATTGCCTAGCCTGGCCTTGAAGTCACTCGGCAGTCTCGGCAGTCTGGGCAGGCCCGGCAGGCCTGGAAGTTCGATTCTCCTGTTTCAGCCTCTTGAGTGCTGGGATTAGGGCTGTACACTACCGAGTCTGGTGCTCAGTGCCTCCTCCTGTCCCTCTTCCTCTCTCCTTCCCTCCTTCCCTCTCTTCTCTGTGGTGCCTTGTACATGCTAAGCCAGTGCTCCAACCCTGAGTCACAGCCCAAGCCCCACCTCTCTTTTTTAAGGCAACCAATTTCTTTGCCATTGGTGTGACAAGAGAGCCATAGAGTAAATAAATATGACCCAAAGAATGGGCCACAGACTACCGCCAGCTTTGGGCCATCTGAAGTCCTGACACAGACAGATCCATAAGATTGCCTGGGCCACATCAAACGCCCCAGGAACTTTTTTATTTATTTTATTTATTTTTATATTTTTATTTATTTTATTTTTTCAAGACAGGGTTGTTTTTTTTTTTTTTTTTTTTTTTTTTTTTTTTTTTTTTTTTTTTTTTTTTTTTTTTTTTTTTTTTTTTTTTTTTTTTTATAGCTTTGGAGCCTGTCCTGGAACTAGTTCTTGTAGATCAGGCTGGCCTCAAACTCAGAGATCTGCCTGCCTCTGCTTGCCAAGTGCTGGGATTAAAGGCATGAGCCACCACTGCCCAGCCTCCAAGAACTTTTGACATAAAATCCTGCCTATGTGCCAGGAAGAGCCTTCCAGCTCCAGCCACGGCCCTGAGACTGTCTTGATTTCTGACTCCAGCCTTTAATCTCAGTGCTTTATAGGAACAAGGACACATCCTGTGTGTCCTTTCTTGTTTCTGTGGTGACTTAGTACTAAGCTTTCAAAATATCAGACGTCACAGTTTCCCACTAAGTTTTTTATTTGGTGTCGTCTGCCCTTCTGTAACATTCAAAAGCAGAGGTTCCAGGAGCACACGGGGTTATACACCAATATAAGAGCCACTAAAACCAGTAACAAATTAAAATGCAAGGGAGCCAAAAACAAAAAATTGCCAGCCATCAGAGGACACATTCAAACAGTACCACAACCAACAATCCTCTTAGATTCCAAGAGCAGGGAGTGACTGAAAGATCACAGGTCAATGGGAGAGGAGAAGGGCGTTGGTATATGTAAGGCAAGAACTCCGTGCCCGTGTGTGGCCATCCTTCTTGCCAGGGCAAGGGATGTCACACAAGCAGGCAGGCTGCTTCTCTCTCTCTCTCTCTCTCTCTCTCGCTGACAAACACGCAGATGGCAGAAAGACCAAGGCCACAGCTTGTCGGCCTGGAGAACGGTTTGTTTCCCTCAACAAAAGCCATTTCCTCTTCTCTATCTGCTGAGGATCCAAGTTTCTGTCCCAGGGCACTCAGCACAACCGGCTTTGGTCTCTTCAGCTAACATGGAACTGAGGTACCTTTGCTGGAAGAAAGCGATAGCCTTCGGCAGCTCCCTGCAGCATCTAACACAAGCTCTGAGTTACAACAGAGATCAAGGCAGAAATTAATTTCTTTACTAATTGACAACAGCTTGGGAAAGGTATAAAGATGCCAGAATTCAGCATATGGGCTATGGAAACACATCTCGACTCAGAGTTCTTTTTTTTTAAAGCTGTTACAACATGCTTTATAATGTAACCAACTAAAAGGCTGTTATCGGTGCGCATTTTCGGAGTCGTGCATTCTCAGAATTTCTTATTTAGAGGATTTATTTGAAAACATCCTACACTCCACTGTATAAATAAGAGGAAACAACATGACAAAAAGCGTCATAACTGCCATGCTTGGTGTGTCTAGCAGGACCAGCTTCCTTTTGTGTCGTGCTATAGGATGACAGTGTGGAGAACAAGGGAGGCAGGATCTGTGGGATGGGCAGTCAGATCCCCGTGTTCTGTACACGTTCAGGCCTCTCTCCTGTTAGGCTTCTCTTTCATGAAGTGGCGAGGCTCTGGGAAACTGTGTGGGCTGGCCAGAATCACCCCAGAAAGCTATCCCTTTGGCTCACATCTCCCGATGGGAGTGGCTCTGGCTTCTGAGCCAGCAGCAGCTGGGAGGTGGAGAGGCGTGTACCACCAGAAACTTCCAGGATGCGACACACCAAGGAATGAAGCCTGCAACAGAATAACAGGATGCTTGAAAAATCCCACGAGGGCTGGAGGCCAACTCAGCGTTTACTGTAAGCAATCCCAATGGCCTTTAAAAATTCAGGAATATATAATATATAACCAAATATATAATATATAACCAAATAATATATATTATATAATATATATATCTCACAGACAGGACCGAATGGGACAGGCAACTTAGCAGGCTCCTGAAGCAACCACGTTTGCAAGGTGGCTTCCCGATAACCATTATTTGTGTCGGATCAGGTAGAGACTATGTTTTAGATATTTGCCCCTATGTCATAAAGCCACAGGCAGTTTCTGGAAGGCAGCAGAAAGAATACAGGGTTTGGTATGAGATGCAGGCTCCACTGGCAGAGCGACTTTTTAGCTGTGTTACCTGACACATTTCTTTGCCACTAAGACCCTTGATATTTCTTTCCACCAGTGACAGCTGACATCAGGGTGACTCTATTTGTTTGACAGATTGTTCAAAGGGTTAAGTGGGAAAAAATCCTCCGCAAAGCACCCTGCAAGCCTATCTCAGTATTTATTTCTTAAAGGCAGGACTAAGGAAGCCTGGCTAGGCACTTCTGAGTTCCGGGTATGGTGGACATACATAATCCAAAATGCAATCTTACTGCTTGGGCCAAACCAGGCTTTCAAGGAGGTCTGGACTTAGAGCAAAGCCCAGCCTCGGGGCACCGTTTCTATGGCAACCCACCCTGTGTGCAGGCACAGACAGGCAGAGCAGGGGAGGAGGGAAGAAGGCAGGGTGGGGTGTGTGTGCTCTAACCCCTTACAAGACTGGATGAGAAATTTAAACTTTTGCATATCATGTTAGTGAAATCATTTTGACTTTTCTAGAGTAAAGAGAAAGAATAGGTTGTTGAGGGATAGAGACTCAGGAGCCAGGAGCTGTGAGAAGAGGCGGCCCAAGTCTGGAACAAGAAAAGTAAGAAGACAGGAGCCAGCAGCCCACAAGGGCTGATGGAACCAGATGAGTGGAGAACTCTGGATGACAGTGAATCTGGGTCCAGACGGGTGGCAGAATCCCCTCGACCGTCCTTCAGTGTAAAACACAAACCACAGTTGTAGCCGTAAGCACTGTTTCTAACGTGGACACCACATGTAGGTCTTTCCTATTTCTCTGGAAGTTACTCTACCCATTCATTATGACACTGCTCTGAGCACCCCAGGCACCAGGCACTGCCCACCCTACTAGGCATGACGCACGGCCCTTCAGGCATCCTACTGTCTGGACCACTTCTCACTTGTATCCCACCACACGCTCACCCTGTCCTCCCTCTCTCCACTGTTCTCGGGGCACCTAGAATACACAAATCTGGTGCCATCCTACCTAGCACGATGCTGCCTCCGGTTCCATGACACCACATCCCACTTGACTAGTCCCAGTGTGTGGAAAGTATCCGGCTGTGGTGGATTTTCGAGAATTAAGTCAGAGAAAACGAGTGGTCACTAGACAAGAGGTTCACTCCAGGAGTGAAGGCTCTCGGGTCCAGCCCAGTCCCCCAGAGGGGACAGGCACAGAGTGTTCTACCAGGACTGTCCAGAGACTGGAGAAAGGATGTCCAGGCTCTCTCCCAAGCACACCCATCTCAGCTCCATCATGTCCCAATGGAGACTCCAGAGACGGGCTTCAGGCTGTAGCCTCTGCCCCCTCTATGGTCCCTGGGCAGCTGAGCCAACTGAATCCAAACAAGGGTTTGATCACAACCCTGGAGCCTGGGGACTGATCCTGAAGACCAGCTGGAGTTCTTATCTTGTAGAGACGGGAACTCCACAGGGGAGGGGCCCTGGGTCATCCACTTGGAGTAGAGTTAAAAGTAACTGGCAAGAACAGGCAGGGTGTCCTCAGTGCTTTGGCTTTTGTTTTCCCTCAGTGCTGGAGATCAAACGCCTGGACTCATATAGAAGCCGCTGCTGCCCCGACAAGTGTCAGGAGTAATCTGAGACAAATTCACACCGGGTGGGGGTCCTCAGGGCAGCAGGGTCCCTGCTTCCGTTTTCTCTGTAAGCAGAAAGTCTCCATACCACTCCATACCATCAAGCTGCACACCCGTTCTCCAATTTCAAACATTGAAGGAAAAAAAACATCTAGCGGCAATGCTAACACGGAGGGGAATGCCCCAAACAGCACGCGGAGGCTAGACCCCAGGGCCTCGTAAGGGGCCATCTGTCCACACTGTGTGGAGAAGATCACTGGCTCCCCCCCAACTCTCTCTCTCTCTCTCTCTCTCTCTCTCTCTCTCTCTCTCTCTCTCTCTCTCTCTCTCTCTTTCACACACACACACACACACACACACACACACACACACACACCATGGCCAACTGGACAATTAAAACTACTTGATGTTTTGTTCATTTCCCCCCATATTTTTCTAAAATTTCTGTGGCTTTAATGGTAGTTTTCTGTTAAAGGGAGACGTGCGCAGCCTGAACAGGGCATGAACCTGAGGGGCCGTCAGCCTGCAATCAGAGCTGCTGGGTGGCTGTCATTGGCGTCTGATCGTTTGTGTGCTGCACTGAGGTGCGGGCTGTGGTGAGGTGTTGAGCATATGAAAATGAGCCGGCTAAGTGGATGTGAGGGGCGGGGGAGCAGGGGAATGGCAATCAGTGTCAAGAGCCCCTTAATAGAGGCAAGATGCTCTGCTGGCCTGGATTGAAGCCATCAAGACAATTCCCTAACTGCTACAGAGGCATGCCTGGGACAGAAAAGGCAATTACCACAAAGAGTTTCACGAAATACCGTTTGTGATCTCAGCCACCCAGGCAAACCATCATCGGGCATTTGGTAGGCTGACTGCAGAAATGGCTCAGGCTTTGACCCCCATACGCACTTCTCTGCAATGTGCCTGGGCCTCTCCAGCAAGGCTAGATTGGAGCTCGCGCCTTTAGCCCAAGCCAGTGATTCTCAACCTTCCTAATAACCTTCCTAATGCTTGACCTTTTAATACAGTTCCTCATGCTGCGGTGCCCCCAAACATAAATTATTTTTGTTGCTACTCCATAATTGTAATTTTGCTACTGTTATGAATCGTAAGTGTCTGATTTGCAGGATGGTCTTAGGTGACCCCTGTGAAAGGATCATTTGATGCCCCCAAAGGGGATGGGACCACAGGCTGAGCCACTGGGAATGTAGCATGTTCAAGCCTCAACTGAAAAGGACTTGAAAGTCCTGTGTGGGCTCCCAAGACACTGTTACTTCCTGATAGCCATGTGTACCAGCCCAGGACCTTTCTGGTGACCACAGGTGCCCCCATTGGCACTGCCCTCAGAACAGAGCTGCCCTGCCCAACTGCAGCTGACAACGCACGTGCCAGAGCCTGGTTGTGATCCCAAAATTATCCATCCAAATCCTGCTACTCCACTCACTCATGGCGTCGAGGGCCAGATAACTAGCTACTGTCTCTAGCTACTACACTTTAGGGGTAGTATGTTACACAGCTAACTCATTAGCTTACTGTTGCACAAATGCACCGTGCAACATCTCATTCTGGAGAGTTTCATTCTAAAACGTGACAGTCTGGACAATAGACTATCCTCCTTTGATGGGTGTCTGAGCTTTCTGATCTGCAGCGAAGCCTTATGGAAGTCAAGTCCAAAGAACCATATATGACAAGTGGCCAGCAGCCACTGTGCCTACTGATATAAAATTAGTATGCCTTTTAAAAGACAAAATACCTGGATAGGATCCTGCTGCTTCTCTGGCAACTGGCCCTGTCACTTTCCCAGATGTTTCTGTACACACTCATGCCTGCCTCTGATCTCTATGCAATTCTGCTAAGTGGTCTTCTGTCTGCCTTCCATAAGCAGATCTATTCCCCCTTAGCAATGTCTTGGATACCTTTTTATAGCCAAATCACAACGTGAGCCAGACTTGGTGGCTGCACACCTGTAATCCCAGCCCTTAGGTGGCGGAGGCGGGGGTGGGGGTGGGGGGGGGGGGGGGGGGGACTGCTGTGAGCGTGAGGTCAGCCGGAGCGCCACAGGAAGACCCTGTCTCAACCCCTTGCTTAGAGTCTTGGGGAGATGTGAGCTTGGTGTGGCTGGGTTCCTCAGCTGGCCAGCATGTAAGACCTTTTCAGAGGTTCAGGAACAGGGCAGTTCTCCAGAGCAGATACGGAGAAGAGGCATCATTGACTGGCGGATGTTTGGAAGGAAGCCTAACAGACTTGCCTTTCCCAAATGCACGGATCAATGAATTGAGGCATCCGCCCCAAACCCACTGAATATCTGTGTTTAATGGGTTTGTCTCAACTCCCATTATCCTCTGGGCCCATTCTACCCCACCCCCTCCATACACACACCAGTCTTGGGTAGTATGGCTTATCAAGGAGAGAGAGACTGCTCTTTCCAGCTTCAATCTGAGAGGAACACACAACCCGTGGCTACCTTTTCCTTTGTTTGTTTAATTTTTATTATATGTGTGCAGGATGTGAGTGTGTGGGGGGGCATATGTCGTGTGTATAGGACAGAGGACAACTCTGTAGTGGTGGGGGCGGGGCATATGTCGTGTGTATAGGACAGAGGAGAACTCTGTGGAGCCTGTTCCTCTCTTTCCATTCTCACATGGCTCCCAGGGATTGAATTCAGGCCTCCACCTGCGGAGTCAGCTGACCAGCCCTGCGTCGTTTTTTTTAAGACTTTATGTGGAGGTCTGGAGGCTGGAGTTTCCTGTGTAGCCCCAGCTGGCCTTTGAGCTCACTGAATTCCTGAGTGCTGGGATCACAGGTGTGCACCCCCATGCCTGGCTCCAGCAGCTGCTCTTTGCCTTGTTCTGCCCATGGTTGATTTTTTTTTTTTTATTTTGGACCAAGGGCTCTCGTATTGAAAAAGGACAGGAATTTCCGCTGACGTTTTACACAATGGACAACAGATTCCTGTGGGAGGAAGATGTAGGAGTAATTGTAGCAAAAAGGGGGCATACACTCAGAAAGTAGAAAAAAGGTGCCCCTAAGAAAGCAATAGAGGAGGGGAACCACAGAGCAAATCTTGAGGCTGGTTGTGGTTGTCAACTTCACACACCTCGGAGGAATTGCCTCCATCAGATTGGCCTGGGGGCATCATGTCTGTGGGGCATTTTCTTGACTGCTAATTGGTATGGGAGGGTCCAGCCCACCAGGGGCAGTTCCATACCCTAGGCTGGTGGGTGTGAACTGTGCAAGAAAGGTAATTGAGGATAAGCCAGATAGAGCAAGTCCGTAAGCAGCCTTCCCTGATGGTCTCTGCTAGAGGTTCCTGCCTCAAGCTCCTGCCCTGGCTTCCCCCAACACACAAGCTGAAATAAACTCCCTAAGTTGCTTTTGATCATCACAGAAACTGAAAAGTAGCTAGAACACAGGTCTACTTGTGTTTCAGGTGTCACACAGAAGACAGGTGAGTCCTCTGCTTCGCATCTGGATAGGGACACACGTTCAGGGCCAGCCAGGGTCTGCAGGCTCTGAAGATGGAGGACACTGCCAGCTCTGGTGGGTCTAGGCTAGGAGGCCTTCACTTTATATTCCGTTAGAACACTCTGTGGAGCTGTGACCTCTCCACAAAGTGACCTAGGACCCTGAGTTCCCACACGGCAGGGAATCTGCCTGTATTTAGAGAAAACGTGACAAGGCAGGCCAGTGAGACCCCGGGGTCTGCTGTGTCTGCCTCCTCAGTGCCAGGTTTATGAGCGGGCATCACCATTATGCCTGGCCTTTTCATACGGTTGTCTGACTCAAGTCCTTGGGCTTAGCAGGCAAAGTTTACCAACTGAGCCATCTCTTCTGCCCTCCCCAGGACCACCCGGTGTCATTTTTTCAGCACTTTAGGCCTTCCAAAGACCTTCGGGAAGAGTTGGTTTACAGTTACCATCAGGGCACAACCTCAGAAAGAAAAAGAGAAGGAGAAGAAACTAGATTCAAATCATCCAGGGTAGGTTCAGATCAAGACTGCATTCACAGTGCCGTGTCTCTGAGAGGGGAGAGGGTGTAGGGGGAACATTTCAGCACACATTCATAGCTCTCCGGACAGTAGGACAGACACTTCTCCCTTACAGCCCACTCGGTGGCCTCCCTCCCATGCCAAGGAGGGACAGGGAATGCCAAGTGTATGCTGTAGGGTTTTCTGTTTGCTTGTTTTGAATAGGGTCTCATATGTAGTCACAGCTGGCCTGGAACGCCCTATGTAGATGAAGCTGGCATCAAACTCACAGAGATTCACCTGTCTCTGCCTCTCTAGTGCTGGGATTAAAGGCGTGTGTCACATCACCACAGTGGCTGTCACTGGGTTTTTGAACAAGCTCTAACACAACAGAACAGCTGCTTTGGAATATATGTAGGTGGAGGCATGGCCACAGGGTGGAAGGCCACAGAAAGCCTCTTGCACAAATGTCCTCTGTCCCTCTGACTCCTGACACACTTGCTCTCAGAGGTCCTGTGTAACACGTCCGTCCCTCCTCTTGGGAACCGTGTGTAACAAAGCGCCCTGCGCTGTGCTGGCCTCTGACCCACTGGCCTTGCTAAGTGGTCACACTACTGGATTCTCTCCAGCGAGAAAAACAAACTTTCTTCTGGTTCAACTCACAGTTACATACAAGAGCAACTGTCTCCAGGATGTTTCCTATGCTGTGGTTTGAATAAGAACATCCTCCATAGGCTCAGATATTTGAACCCTTGGTCCTTAGCTGGCGATGCTGTTTGGGGAGGTCATGGAATCTTTAGGGAGTGCGGGCTTTTTGGAAGAAACACATCACTGGGTAGGGGTGAGTTTACAGCAACAAAAAGTAACCAAACAGCACCCCGATGATGACAGAGGTCAAGGTCAGTAGCAGGGCGCATCCTTGGGGACACAGGTCCTCCCTGCCCCTCCCCCATCAATGTGGCTCGTGACCACATGACTTGCTTTCAGTGGAATGTGAGCAGAAACAATACAGCTGAGCTTCAACTCTGAGAAGCAACACTTGACTCTGTCACCCTCAGTGGCTTTTGCTGATGTCCTGGAAAGAACAGGACTCAAGCCCCCACCGGGCCAATCTAAGCCAAATGTGAGACACAGAGAAACCAGGGCAAGTCAAGGCTCAAAGCTGAGCCCAGGCTAGTGACTAAGTCAGTAAGACAAAGAAGACATACCTGTTGTTACAAGGGGAACTTGTTACACAGTGTCATCCTGGTCTTTGCTGACAGAGTCAGTCAGCGTAGAGCAACCTACAACTACTGACTGATCTCTCATTGCTTCACCATTTACCTAGAGTTCTCCTATTTATTAGAAACTGCTAGGTGTATTCCCATTGCTCCTTACAGTGTCACCGTTCATGCAGAGCAGCAACCTAGGGGCTTCCCTGGGGGCTGAAGCTCTCTCCCTCAGCCCTGCCATTTATCTGACATGAAAATCACAATCCACAATTGGAACTATAGTTCCTATTGGATGCAAGCTACATCAACACGGAGCTGAAAAACACCTCAGATAGAATCATTGTAAGTTGGGGGGGCATCTGTGACAGGGACACCCACAGACACAGAAACAGGACTGTCAGATGGACCCCTCTTTGAGGAGCTTGTGTCTTGGCTTTGGGGCACTCTTGGGTCACCAGCTACCCAGAGCATTCTCTGACCGAGCCAGGGTTGATATGAGCCTAAGTGCAATGTCACCGAATCAAGCTGTGTCAGCAGAGGGCTGGCTGAGCACCACCCACACACGTGTGTACTGGGCATGTGTTAGTCAATCCGTGTGATACTGGCCTCTGAGGTCTTCTGTTACTATTTTATAGATGAGGAAAATGAGGTTTGTTGGGTCTGGGGTGGTTCAGCTTTCCACCATCCCATCCCGTCTCCTACCACTTTCTCCTTTTCTCACTCCATCTGCAATATTTGGATTATTCCTTTCACGAGCCAGGCACCCTCTGCCCCCAACCTCAGGACAATCGCACTGGCTGTTGGCCCTTCTCATCTCCTTCAGGCCTTTGTTCAACTACCACGTTTCTCAGGAAGGCCAGAATGTAAGGATGTCACCCCCAAGGATTGCTGTCCCTCGTGCTGTTTTTCTTCATGGCACTTATTTCAACGGCAAGGGCTCTGACGTCATATCTTTCAACTTACTCTCTGGCAAGGGGTGGGCTTCGCTCCTGTCAGGAGCCTACGGCCGGCCGGGTGCAGCCATGGCAGGTGCCCATTAGAAAACGGATGAGACTTGGGCATGTGCAGAACCTGCAGAGTCACAGCAGCCCCGCTCGGCGTGAGGTGGAGCCTGTGGGCCCAGCCTCTGGCGGCAGCCTGCCTCACCTCTAATTAACTGGCAGCCCGGCTTCTCTGTGCTGGGGCGCGGAGCTGTTAGTGCTGAAAGACACAGTGTCAATCTCATCTTAATAGCTCTGTTGCAGGGAGCAAGGAGGATGGGGGAGCCACCTACAATTTTCTCTCTTGCTCTTTCAAAAGACCTTCATAAGGAATCAGACATATATTAGAAGAAAACAATGGGAGAACCAGTCAACCTGCCAGGTCACGTCAATGACAGGCATTTGTTTGAAAATGTGTAAACAAATTTGCCCTAGCCGGGAGGGCAACGTCACTCTGGGGCTTTGGGGGCAGTCCTTGAGGCTCTTAACAACTCCCATTATAAAGAACCAGCTCTGCTTGTGGTTCCAAGATGCAGTGTCTGGGGGAGCTCAGCCCTCAACTCCACCAAGCAGCGATTCATCCCCAGAACCATCGGCATCTCTCACTGGGTCCCCTTCCCCCATCACAGGTGTGGCCAAAGCTCCCAGACTGTGTGCCACACACAGAGTACTCTGTAGAGCTGGCATGCCTCCTTATGGACCATGTGTCATGGGCATCAGTGACTGTCACTGGTACCCAGGGTTCCCTGCTCGCTGGGAGGAGCGGTGCTCCCAGGGATGATTGAGGACACAGAAGCAGCACCTCTCCACAGACTCGCTTGGCTCCAGGGGCCTGAAGACCCTTAGTTCTGGGTAGGTGGGAGCATCAATCAGTGCCGACTGAGTACACTACAGATTCTGTAGCCTGTCCTGCTTCTCCATTTGACTCAGGGCTGCAGAATCTCTCTCTCTGCCTCCTGTGAAAACACAGCAAAGGATTCCTCTCCTTTTTTGGTAAAGAAAGTTTCTACTGAATAAACACTCTTAGGTTCTCCCAATCTGCACAGACAAGTAATTGCCAGAACAGTGTGCTAAGTGGCCCTGTGTGTCTCTGATGGGGGCCAAGGAGCTCTCGATCACCTCTGCGGTTCACCTCTGTGGATCACCACTGCGGCAGGCCTCACCCTGGAGGCCATAGCCAGGCTGAGATATGAGTTCTAGAAGCGAAGCAGAGGCAAGGCAGGGTCCCTGGCAGAAGTCACGTCTGATCTGCTGGGTTTGTGTTCTGCTGTAAAAGTCTCAGGAGGAAGTATCAGGCCTGTCACCCAGATGAGCCAGTAAGGCACAGAGGCCCTGAATCCCCCACCAGCAGAATCAGATACCAGAGAAACTGAGTGTCAACAGACAAATGGTCCCTCGGGGCACAGGCAATGTAACTGCCACGGGATGCAGAGGCACTGAGAATCATTCCAGAGATGGGCCCCGCTTCTGTCTCTGCCCCCCAGCTGGGTTCAGGTGACACCTCGGGGAGTTGGAACATCTACAGAGCCTTGGCAGAAGATGGGGAGCTGGCACCACACCTCACCAGACTGCCTGTCATGAGCTATTCCTGGAGTTCTCCTGTCACGTGGTGCAGAAACCCAAGGCCACTTGCTTGAGGGACTGCACCCAAGCCAGGCTTCTCAGAGGCAGGCCCTAGCGGGAGTTGTGGCTGCAACTCCAAAAGCAGCTTCCTAAAATTAATTGCAGCAAGGTGAAGCAGTGTGGAGATTTGAATCTGGCCTTGCCACACTATGGCTGTGCCTCCTGGGACAATTTTCTTAATGTCTCTGAGCGTGCTTCCTGAAAAGGGATATTGAAGTAATAAACAGGTCATTTTGTGGAAAGAGTAACTTGTACCATATGATGGAATTTCCAGTCAGGAAATAGTTGTTCAGCTTTCTTTAAACACAGGCCATCTCTGACCCCAGTCTATACTCACAGGTGTTTGGCTTCCAAGTCCGACTTTCCCCACAGCCTAGGAGAACCCTCAGCTCCAAATGTTCACCAAAGAGCTATTAGTGCTGGGTGCCTGGAAGGCAGAGACTGGCAGGCCTCAGTCGTGTTCCCAGCATGGTGGTGTGGTTAGAAGTGGAGGATCTGGCTCTGGGGCCCACTGACACTGAGACAACAGCTGTGCGTGGGAGGCCCCCCCAGAGGCTAGTGACTGACATCCAGGCTATGCTGAGCCCACTGGGTAGCTGGCTTCTCCCACAGGCTCTGTTCCTAGAGCAGTCAATGCGGTGCTGGGACTACGTCGGGGGTGAGGTGCTTGTAGTGTGGTGAGGGTCTCTCCAGGCTTCTGCTGTACCATCCTCTATGGTACCAGGGCCCACATGGGAGCTGCAAGGTCCCGAGACATCAGCCACTCAAGTTGTTCGGGCAGCTGCTCTAAGTCGACGGACTCAGGCCGGAGTTAGCAAGCTGCTTCTCATACTTTCTACGGGCATGTCTGTGTTCATAATGAGCAGAGTGGGGCAGTTTCGTGCCAGGCCTGCTCTTTCCATGGGCCTCCATGAGTCCTTATCAATCACATCTCTGGCAGGAATCCTTGAGGCCAAGCCTCTCCTGCAGGCCTGAGTGAAGTCCATGCATTTAGCTTCTTTCAGATGTCCAGTCAGGTCCTAAGGGCTCTTGGCACCACAGAGTGTCTGTCACACGTGAGGCAAGGGTCCTCTTAACCACGATGGGAACAAACAGATGTGGCCCTAAGAAGGCAGCCGCACTCTGAGAGCTGGTCCTGTCTCGACTTGTCAGGTGGGGGCAAGGATCCTCCACCTGACTCCCAGTCAACTCGCAGAGCGGGGAAATCACACAAAGCTATGAAGCCCTGCTGAGCACATGTCACACCAGTGCTACCTCCAAGTTGATGACATCATCACCAGAGGCCTAGGAAGCACCCTTCCTACCCAGATGCTGGGCTGGCTCTTCCACTTGACGGCCAGCTGGTTACCACCCCGCCCCCCCCCTCCAGCCCTTTACTCACTCCTGCTTGTCCTTAGCGCTGGCAGAGGCCCAGCCATTTATTTTTAGTTGTTGATGGGCTGGCCACTTCCTGGTCATGTGTTGCAGTTTGATCCCTGCCACAGAAAGGCTCAGCTCGCAAAACACCCTATCCCCCTAGCAGGTCTTTAGCGTGCACCCCACACAACCATGTGTGCTCCTCCAGGGTAGCGCCATCTGCAGCAGGGTCTTGCTAAACCAAAGGGAAAGGCAGCTATTGCAAAGCAAGGAGCCTGGTGCTCATACCCAGGGCCAAACCTGTGGCTTCAGTTCTTAGGGACTTGAAGACCATCCTCACCACAGAGGATGAGTAGGGGAGGGGCTTCCTTGTAGATCCACTCTGCAGAAGGAACTGAACACGGAACGAAAACTCCCCCCTAACATACAGGAAGTGGGGACACAGAGACAGGCCCTTGCCTGGTGACAGGGACAGTGGCATTTTCTCCCAGTTTTGGCCTGGGAAGCTGCCCCCAATCACCTCAGCAGCTTCCTCCCCTGCCTCCTCCTCAGAGTGCTAGAATATCACATTGTGTCCCACTGATTGGTGACTGAGGACAGACACATGCTCCACCTTCTGTGACTGTCTTTAGGAAAATTGTCAGAATTTAGAAGCAGCAGCAGAGTCCAGGTCCTTGTTACCTAACCAGGAGGCAGAGGATTTAAATTTAGATGGTGTCTGGGCAGAGTGTGGAGCCAGTTTCTGCGGAACTGCAGTGGCACACATGTAGACATAGCCAGAGCCTCTTCTGAGCCATCCAGCAGCCAGGGGACAGTAGAGTCCTGCAGGAAAGGGCTCCACCATAGGGCACAGTGCCTCCAGGATATATGTCTGGCCCGCTTTTAATTTTTTTTTTTTTTTGAGACAGAGTTTCTCTGTGTAACAGTCCTGGCTGTCCTAGAACTCACTTTGTAGACCAGGCTGGCCTCGAACTCACTGAGATCCTCCTGGTCTCTCTGCCTCTGGAGTGCTGGATTAAAGATGGTGCCACCACTGCCTGCTTATTTAATTTGTATTTTAAGATAGGGTCTCACTCTGTAGACTAGACCAGGCTGGCTATTAACTCCTGATCCCCTTACTTTGGCTTCCTGAATTTGGGGTTATAGGCCTGTTACTACCAGGCCACTGTCAAGAAAACCTGAATCACAGCTCCATATTAAAGCCCCTCACCCCCTCAACGTGAAGCTAACACACCTGGCCAGTGTCCCATTGCCTATGGCTGCCCAGCTCCTCCAGAACAAGGTCAGCTTAGAACTGGTCAGAAATGGTCATAACTGGTGGCCCCCGGAGACATACATAGAATTCAACCTCTGCTTACTAAGCCTGAGTCAGACTGTCTGATGGGTTGGGTCTCCTCTAGAGACCTAGACAACTGCCAGAGTGACTCCATTTTGTCCAAGTTTTAGCTAATTTCATCTTGTGCTTTGCCGATTGCTCCCCAGTCCCCTACTGACCGCATCCTGCTGAGTAAAGCGGTCTCATACAGTCTTCACTTGAAGTTGTTGAAGAGGCCCATTGTTTGACAATATAAATAAATTGTTTTAGTCAACTGACTGAAACTTTCTAAACTTCTGCTCCTGGCCTGCCTCTTGTGTGATGTAGTTGCGGTTTCAGCTTTATAAACCCTGCCTTTCCCCTCTTCGGAGTTCAGAGGTCTTTCCGGAATGAGCCTGCTCTCAACAGACTTTACCTAGTGGGATTCTCTGTGTCTTGTGTGGACACATTTGGAGGACGGAGCGAGATTTCTGCCACTCAAGGGGCTATGCCTTACTCTGAGTCTCTCTTGCTTGGTGAAATATTACAGAGAGGGTGACCCTGAACATTCGGGTCCCTGTAACGCTTACTGCAGGGCCCAGAGAAATTCCAGAATGATCACTGTGTTTCCCAATACCCAAAACTGACCAGCCCTCTGGGCCTCCTAGGAAACAGGTTTTGGCGTTTTCCTGTCCTGGGTTAGTCTCTAGTATTGGAGTGAGTACGGACAGGGGCCTCTCCCCAGCACCTTCCTTGGGAGTCAAGACACCAGGAAATCCTGGCTGCGAACTTTTGCTTAAATCCTTGTCTTATCTCTATCTCCGTGGATGCCTGAGTGAGTGCCTGCACGGTTCAGCTTGTTTATTCTCGCTCCACTATTGCTCTGTTTGCCTTTCCATTTGTCCTTGTATTTGGGTCAGGAACAAAACTTATAGAACAAATCTCTCTCTCTAATAAATTCCACATATATCTCTCATGTGTGTGTGTATAACACAGACACACAGGAGAGGATTTATTAGAATGAACATACAGGCTTCGGTCCAGCTATTCCACATGGCTGCCTAAGAATGAAAAGTCCAAGAATCCAGCAGTTGCTCAGTCCACAAGGCTGGATGGCCCAGTTGTCTTCGGTATGTTCCAGAATCCCACAGAAGTGGCGCTAAGGCTAGCAAGGCAGGAGAAGCAGGCAAAGAGAGCAAGCTTCCTTCTACCATATCCCTTATATAGGCTGCCAACAGAAGGTGGCGGTCCAGATTAAGAGTGGATCTTCCCACCCAAGAAGATCTGGATTAAAGGTGAGTCTTCCCACTTGAAATGATTTAATTTAAAAATTCCCTCACAGGTGTGCCCAGCCATTTGAGTTTTAGTTAATCCCAAATGCACTCAAGTTTACAACCAAGAACAGCCACCACATTCCCTTTCCCTGGTTTCCCTGGGGACCAGAGAACCAGCTCACTCTCTGGGTTCACTTTGGCTTAAAAGCCAACCCAGGTCTCCCCTCCTCTTTTGGGAAGAGTTCCTCGGCCCTTGTGGTCTATGCTCCATGAGTGGTGCCAACCTCTTTTCTGACATGGTATTAGTGCGTCTGGTAAACTCCAAGTCTCCCCTCTCACTTGGCTCCTCCCCCTTTCCATTGTCCACACCTCTCTGATCTCAAGCCCTCTCATCCCTGCCACCCAAACCTCCTGCCTTGCAGCCATGCCTAGAGTCCAAACCTAGTCAACTCCTGCTCCATTCTCCCAAGCGTTTCCCCAGCCATATGGGAGTGGGTCATACAGACTTGAGGCTGAGCCCTGTATGGCAAGATCCCAACCAGGGCAGGAGAGCCTGGTGTGCAGGGCACAGGGTGGCTGCGGAAAGGTACCAGGAGCAGGAATGAAGGAAGGGCAGTCGCCAAGCTGCCTTTCTTTACCACTTGGGGAGACCTGGCAGTCTTGATGGCTGGTGAGTATAGGATCCCACCTCAGATGGCCAAGGGGTGTGTGGCCAGTTTTCCTGTGGGGGAGAGTCCCTTGGCTGCACGGCTTTGGCAGGAGACTGGAGATAAAGGCTGTGCTGGGTCCTCTCTCCTGGGTATCCAGCCCAGCATCCTTTGAGATAGGATGTTCTTTCTGTTCTTGGCTCTCCTTTGCCCTCTGCCTGCTGTCTGCCTTTGTTTCGGCACCGTCAAGCCTGGATACTCTTGCTTTTGTTTCTACCACTTTCTGGGTTCCTTAGATGTCTGCTTCTTAGGATTTTCTGTTTAATGGCCTGTAGCTTACAGGCACTTATAAGTTTAAAAGGGCCAAGGTGAAAAGAAAATATTAGAGGGTTGACCCACAAAAGAGCCAAGATTTCCCTGCTTTATAGAATCATTATAATATACCGCAAATCGATATCTTTTTTTTTTTTTTTTTTTTTTTTTTTTTTTTTTTTTTTGGTTTTTCGAGACAGGGTTTCCCTGTAGTTTCTAGAGCCTGTCCTGGAACTAGCTCTTGTAGACCAGGCTGGCCTCGAACTCAGAGATCCGCCTGCCTCTGCCTCCCGAGTGCTGGGATTAAAGGCGTGCGCCACCACCGCCCGGCTCGATATCTTTTTAAGAGGGAGAAAACTACTAAACTTCTCAAGTTATCTGGCCCCATCTGCAGACACACATAAAATTGGTTATGGATATGTAGATCATTGGGTTCAGTCTTAGAGAGAAATAAATGCCTTTCGAGTGTGGATAGTCTTGAAAAACTGTCATATGCTGATTTAGTTCACAGGGAAGTTGGCTCTACAGACAGGATTTGGCTGCCCACTTCAGACCAAGTATGTTTGTGTCCGTTTCCTCCAAAGGCCCTGTCCTGCTGGCTCCCCTGACTCTGTGGCAGGGAAAAGGAGAACAACAGAATAGTCCACAAAAAAAAGCATTGTGTGTTTGAGAACAACTAGAAGGCTACTATTGCTTATCCCATGGATTAAAGATGCCTATAATAAAACCAGCTAACGAGATGCTCATACATAGAAAGGATTAAAGAGATTCCATGTCTAAAATCTCTCCATAATAACTCCAGCATCACAGTCAGCCAAATTCTGTGAGATGCTGTAAACATCACTTGAATGACGATTGTGATAAATAACCAACCACAGGCTGCGTAAGTCATAAAGTCTGTCTTATGTTTTCTGTAAGGTTTATCCGGAGACTTACAAGGCCCAATGGCTTAGCAGAATATATACAGGTAATACTAATTTACTGCATTACCCTACTGCGGAATCTGGATTCAGCCTTTTATTATTGAGATGATGTTGCCTAGAAACTTCTAAGCCACACAACTGTCATCTTCATAACTCCAGCTGTGCCTGCTCAAAATAATCACAGCTGGGCTTATGTAATGTAAGTATTCCCTCAGGAAGGGGGAGGTAGGCAAGGTCACTGGCCCCTCACCTGAGCCTCCTGGCACAACTCCCGGCAACTTACACGCAGTTTGACCCTAACTGCATAAACCCTCAAGGTCTTCTGCAGAAAGTAGGGCGTACAGGCTAGAACAGAGAGGATGTGTTCACCTCGGCAGCTGTCGGAAAGCTGCTATACATACTGGGTAAAGGCCCCAAAGACAGATACTGCCTAAGTCCCCCTCTCCCGCCCCCATTTAGGGAAAATTTCTAAGAGCAAATGGTAATTGTTAATGTTATTATGCCTTGTGGTATTTATTTTTAATTGTTTAATCAAGGGGATTTATAGGTAAAGGTTAAGATCTAATTACAGATGTTTAGCTCTTTGGGTAACCCCAGCCCCCTTCTTGGTTCTCATTTACAAAAACATTCTCTCATCCAAGATCATTGGTATTGCTCAGTCTCCTACTGAGATGTAAACTTTCTCTCTCATTCAAGGTTATTGATATCGCTGAATCTCTTACCGAGATGTGAACGCTCTCTCAGGATCAGTGAGACCATAAAAAATGCTAAATTATTTTAGATAAGATAAATTATATAAATAAAGATAGAGACAAAACCATAAAAAGCTTGCAGCCAATCACAAAAGGTGTGAATATGTTGTACAGGGTTTATAGGAGAGGAGATTTAAGGTTAAAATGCTTAATGGCTAAAATCTGTTAACGTTCCCAAAGTTATAATGATCTAATTATGTAATAAAAGCTGACTTGAAAATACCTGGTTATTTGTGTCTTTGCTAACTTTGTTAAACTTGAACCATGTGGAGATGCTGAGTCATGACCACAGATGCAGTTAAGTGTGCACCTTTTTATTCTTATAAATGTCTCCTTATGGAAACTGACCTTCCTGTTTGCTCCTGTAATTATACTCTTTGTGATAAGATGAGCTACCTAATACTAAAGATCTGTTAAACTGATTTAGATTTTGTAAAAGTACACTATAAAAGGATCACGGAAATAAAATTCCCAGTTTTTCCACGAACTGTATTTTTGGTTTAAAGTTTGTTTTGCTACTAAAAGAGCATCAGTTCAAACTTTGTAACTTTCAAAACTCAAAATCTTAAAAGGGATAAATTGCTTTAGTGTATACAAACCCTATCCCATGACAGTTGCTAGTTTATTGTAAACCATTAAAGCAAAATAAAAAATTAAAGTTTATTATCACTCAACCTATAAATAAGTAAATTCCCTTAATATGCCTAGGATTATGCTTGTGGTCACACAAAGTACAAATGTAATTCATTTACAGGGACAAAGCTGGAGGGAGACACCAGCTTATATCTCCCATTATGTATCTTCTGCATACGGTATCAAAGTTAAGCCTAAGGCGGTAACACAAAACAAGTTCAAGAGTAAGGTTAGAGTTTGTTTAATATAAAATAGTATTTAAGGTCTGCTGTATTTTAAAAACTGGTTATAGAAATTTTAATACATGTAAATGGGTAAATTTTATAATACACTTACAAGACAGGCCATCCCCAGGCTCAAAAAGTACCATTTTACTTGCTTGGGACACAGGCCCCATCACTGCAAACTGCATGCTAGCCTCTGTTCAGGACAGGGAGGCATGGGGAAATCAGACTTGCCAGCGTCTGCTGTCTCTGGCTGTGCAGATCTGGCTAGGAAAGCTTCCTCCTTATCTATAGGGAATAGAAATGTCTCCCCACGTCTCCTATGACATGGGTAGGGTGGGGGGTGAGCTATGGGGATGAATTGTCCCACCCAGTGGAGGATCTGCATCCATATCCTAAATGTTTCAAATAGGCAAAGAACGAGTTTTCCTCCACTCACTATCTCCTGGACTTGAGGTTGCTGTGAACGGGAGTGGGGGAGGTGGGGAGGGTGAGGGGGTGGCCTGTGTCCAAGCTTGCCACCCAACTGCTATGGGAAATGCTACAGCTCAATAGGCCACGCCCTTTCCCCTGCCTTTCAATTCTCCTCCTCTTGGCACAGCTAATCCCAGGGCACAAAAGTCAACATCTGATTTGGTGAGGAGTCCCCAGGGGAGTTTGACATAAAAGAGAGAGGCTCTGCTACAGGGCCAGTCAGCACAACAGGCTGAACTATGGGTACTCACTTTAATGCTAAGATACAGTTGTCATCGTCTGGCCCAGCTCTTCAGCCCTGTTCCCCTTGCAAACCTGGATGCCAACAGGTCTATGCATGGCTGAAGTTTGATAATGCTTCCAGTATGGTTAGCCACACCGCCCCCCCAGGCCTGGTCTCAGACTCAAAACAAACAAACAAACAAACAAACAAACACCTGTTACTAGTTGTGCTGTATCTGGGAATAATAGGTCTGTTTAAAAAAAAAACCCAACTGATTTCTTAAATGAATTACGCCTGACTATGCATCCAAATAACAGTTGGTCCTTGTAGATGATATAAATATTTTCCTAAAAATAAATAGAGCCTTACAACTCTGCAAAAAGGCTTAACTCAACTAGCTGCTGAGGAGAGGCCAACAATTCCTGATTCTGTAGCTGGCCTGATTGGAATCATGGCTGACAATCTGACTGACAGGCCTCACAGGTCCTCTTGCCCTTCTCCCCTATGTCCAATGATCAGTCCCTCCTTATTTAACTGGACAGCATTTGTTCAATTAATGTACCGAAGGACCCAATGTAACCCCTGTATAGTGAGCCAACGATTTGATTCTCCCTGAGACCGGCGGGGAATGAACTGCCCAGAGTGACTCCATTTTGCTCGTTTTAGCCAGCTGTAAGTCCTGCTCAGTGCAACTGCTCCCTGTCCCTGGTAAGCACATCCTGCAGAGGAGAGCAGTCTCAAGCAGCTGCACCTGCATTTTGAGGAGGTCTATTGTTTTATTACATAAAGCAAGTTGTTTTAATCAAATGAATTAAAACTTCTGCCCCTGGCCTGCCTCTGGTATGATGTAATTATGGTTTTGGCTTTATAAACCCTACCCTCCCTCTCTCCCGGGTAGAGCTCTTTCTGGGATGACCTTGCTCTCAACCGCTGACAAATGACAGCCTCTTCATCTGACTTTTGTCCAGTGGTATCCCGTGTCACAGGTGGACACAGCACCTGCCCGATCCAGCTGTGTCCATCTGCATGTCTCTTTATTGTCCACTCAGCCTCTGCACGGAGCTCAGCCCCTAGAGTCCTCCCTGCATCTGCCCCTTCCCTCTCATTGCTCCCCATTCTCAAACTCATCCACAAATGAAACCCCAGCTGTGGGAAAGTTGGGAATGAGGCTAAGCTGAGGACACTGGTCCTCAGGGAGGAGGTCACAGATGCCATTGTCCTACCAGGCCTCAGTGGCCATAACCTCAGTGCTGAAGGAGGAGCTGGAAAGTTAACAACACTGGAGGAGCAAGTTTAGCTGGGAAACAAACATATGACCAGGACACTAAAAATATACCCCTTCGGTAAATGCCATCCTTAAGCAAATTAGGGATATAAGAGTCTGGAGCAGGTGTGTGGTGGTGGTGGTGGTGGTGGGTACTGAGAGAGGTGTGAGCTGGACCCCACTATGCCAGCCAGAACATGGACGTTTCAGGGTGGCTGGGTCATTGGAGAGGTTGCTGCCCAGTCACAGCTATGGTTAACTCTCAAAAGTTCTGCCATTTGCATGAAGCTGTGTGCTGGGAAAGAGCTGGGGCACCCTGGCCAGGCACCCCAGCCATCACCAGCAACTGCTTAGGGTGGAAGTAGGAATCCGGGGTGGGGGGGCAGCAGCCAGCATTCTCCCTGACCCCAAAGCTCTCCTCTGGGACATCCTGACGGGTTTGCTGGTAGGAGCTTGCCAAGCGGTTGGCATCAGCACCATCCTGTAGAAAGAGCGGCGGGGCTGTGTCCCGCCACCCGGCTAGCTTTACCCAAAATAATTATATGGAAACTGTATTCTTTTAAAACACTGTCTGGCCCATTGGTTTTAGCCTCTTATTGGCTAATTAACCCATATTTAGTAATCCGTGTAGCACCACGAGGTGGATCGCTTACCATGAGAGATCTTAACCTGTGTCCATCTCGGAGAGGAGAGGCATGGCGACTCACTATGGCAACTGCCTGAAGTGTCTCCCCTCCATCACCATCCTCCTCCCCCTGGGCTATTTTAGACATCTCCAAACTTTTGCCATACCTGTCATCAAGCCCATGCTTCTGTATGCCACCTCTGTAATGGCCTCAATCACATGCCATTAGGAGAGGAGCCCTGTCTAACCATGGGGCTTCAGCCTGGCTTTGTCTCTTCCAGGCTGAATTCTCCACTTTTGAGTGGAAGCACATGCCCAGGGTGTTTGGGTTGCAGCATTGCCACTAGCTCTGGGCCCACTCTGGGCTGAGCGGCCTCATGCTGTCTTTCTGAGGATCTCTGTCGCAGTCTCTACAGCTCCTCATTCCTCGCATTTTTACACGGTGTTTAGTTATGACTTTCCAGTACCCAGCGAGCCCAGCACTATTGTTGAGGTCAGTAACCCCTCCCCAGTAGGCCTCTCTCTACTCAAGGCAGAAACCCACTTTGACATGCCCTGGGGTGAGAGCATGCTTTTCCTTATGGATGGATGACCCGCTGCAGCTCCTTCGTGCTCCTAAAGCCTAAGGGCCTGGGGGAAGGGAAGCAAAGGAGCTGCCCAGGCAGGGCAGGGGGGCAGCAGAGTGGGAGTGGCTTCTCCTCATCTCCTCCACCTCCTGTGTGATGGCTCCCTGTGCTGCACAATTGGCCTCTGGGTGTCTTAGCCACAGACCTGGTATGCAGAGTACATGGACCGAAGGATGGGAAGTCCTGGAAGAGCTAGTGCCATGCCAGGCCACAGTTAAGGGCTGAGCACTTCTGTGGGGTGCACAGGCCTGGATTTCATGAGCTGTGTGCCCCTCTGCCCAGTAACTGGGCCTTCTCCAAAGCTGCCATTAGTCACATCAAACAAGGTTCAGAAGGCTCCTTGCCAAAATAACCAGGAGTAAAATAACCATTAATAAGAAAAATCATTTGGGGCTGAAGAGATGGCTCAGTGGTTAAGAGCACTGGTTGCTCTTCAAGAGGACTCAGGTTCAATTCCCTGGACCCATGTGGCAGCTCACACCTGTCTGTAATTCCAGTTCCAGGGCTTCTGACATCCTCACACAGACAAATATGCAGACAATACACCAATGAATATAAAATAAAAATAGATTACATTAAAAAAAGAAATATCACCTTGTGTTATGACAGGTCTTATTTTTAAGTAAAACATGAACTCGGGGTTCAAAGTATTCTCCAGCCTTAGCACCCTGGGGAGCACCCGGGGAGGCTGAAGAATCATGTATGTACCGCTGTGGTAAGCAACCTGCACAGACTGTGAAAGGGCACACACCACAATGAGGACTAGCTCATTGTATAAACTGACGGCATGACAACGGTATGGTTAAGGGGATGGTTTTCCAGGCAGAGGCATCTGGAAGAGTCCAGAGCAGAGAGAGAAAGTAGTAGATTGAACATGACCAGGAGAGAGGCAAGAGCAGAGAAGAATGCATGTGAGAACAAGGAAGAGAGTGAGGAAGAGGAAGAGAGAGAGAGGAAAAGGAAGAGAGGGGGTAGAGCATGGGGAAGACAGAGTGAGGGCAAAAGAGAAGACAAGAAAGAGGGCACAGCAGAACTAGCAGGGCTATAAGGAGGAGGAGGAGAAGCGGGGGGGGGAGGTCTATGAGCTAGGGAAGTTTAAGGCAGTGGGGAAGGCAAGAAGGGCTGGGGAGAGCAAGCAGGCCAGCATCAGCTCGGGGGCGGGGGGGGATCTATGAGCTAGGGAAGTTTAAGGCAGTGGGGAAGGCAAGAAGGGCTGGGGAGAGCAAGCAGGCCAGCATCAGCTCTGAAATGTGTAACAGGTTCTGAGGGAGCCTGGAGGCCAGCAAGCACTTTGGTACGCTAACAGGCACCCCGAGACAGCCATTTGTCCCTTCTGCCAGTGATGAGGGACATGGCTCCTTTGGTAAAGGACACCCTGCTTCACAAATTCCTGAGGAATGCTGACTTTTGTCTAACCTCCAGGATTTGGGGAAATGGACTTTCCTCTGGACCTGATGCACATGACTTCCATAAAGGGACATGTGGGGTCAGACTTCTCCAAGTCTAGTAAGGAATTACCAGTCACAGTCAGTATCAGAAGGGTTTCCTGGGTCGGCCGTGCTCCATGAATTAGTGAACCTGCTACTGACCCCAGGGGACTAAAAGTCTTGGGGTCCTCTGCAGCAGAGGGTGAGAAAATAGGCTCAGAGAGATTGGGTGATCTGTCCAGGGTCACAAAGCCAGTAGTTTAAGGGAACCCAGACCTCAGAGTCTGTGCTTCTTCTCTACACCTGGGTGTAACCCATAATATGCACGATAACAGATATAACCCACGATACATAAAAGTATTGTGGGTATAACCTATAACAGGCCAACCTTCCTCACTCCCAGGACCACAGAGAGCATCATCTCTGGAGCAGGCACCCTCCCTACTCAAGCTTTCTTTTCGACACAGAGCCACGTGTAATCTTGCTTTCTTTCCTCCTTCAACAAGTGACTCATTTAAACACTCCAGAAACTGCCTCTCCTAGAGCCCCAGAGCGATTCTGTTTTCTCTTTCGCCAGGAAACCTTAAATATTTTCATCTGAGGGACCACATGAGCAATTCTGGACCAGTGACTATGTCTTCAGGGTAAATTCCTCTTAAAATACTACAAACAGAAAAAATCCCTCGGCAGCTCCCACAGCCTCCAGGGAAGATGGCCTGCCTGCCCCTGCCCTACCCCCCAACTCAGCCATCAGAGCCCCAAAATCGCTGCCACCAGACACACACCCTGCAGGTTCCTGTCACTCCCATGTAGCTGAGCCAAGAGGGTACCTGACTCATGGGCAGCTCTTCGGGATCACTTTCTGCTCGTGTGTATGTGAACACAGTTAGCGTGGCCGGGTGAGATGGCTCAGTGGGCACGGGGGATAAAGACCCTTGCCACCAGACCTGACAGTCCTGGGAACTAAGGTGGGAGGGAAAGAAATGACTCCCAAAGCTGTCCTCTGACCTCCACATGAATGCTGTGGCGCGCGTGTGCTCTAGCATGAGTGTGTGTACACACAAGCACAAATAAATGTAGTAATAATAATAATAATATTAAAGTTTGTGCCAGGCATAGTGGCACACACCTGAAATCCTAGCACTCTGGAGAGTGAGGCCCAAGGTTGTGAATCTGGGGTCAGGAAGGTCAGAAGTTCTAGGCCACACATGGCACCGACAAAGAATGATGGAGTTAGTGACAAGGGGTAGCACAGGGATGAAGACAGCAGTAGTGGAAGCCTGCAGGGATCGTCCCTGGCTGGCCTGGATCAGTTTCCAGAAAAGTCAGGAGACTTATGCAGCTCTCCTGCTTCACTTTCAAAATACACAAGAAAGATCTCTGTGAGTTCGAGGCCAGCTTGATCTACAAGAGCCAGTTCCAGGACAGGCTCCAAAGCTACAGAGAAACCCTGTTTTGAAAAACAAAAACAAACAAACAAACAAACAAAAATCAAAACACATAAGAAAGGTTCAGTTTGGAAATGACAGAAGCAGTCAATTTGAGGAGACTGCAAGAAGAAACAAAGTTTCTCTGTGTAAAGGCAGTGCCTAAGGTCTCATATAGAGAAGGGATCCGTGGCTGGGGGAAGGGTAGCAGGCCCTCCTCAAGCTGCTAATCACTCACTTAGTCCTCACAGGCACTCACAGTACTTCAGAGGCACAGGCAGGGAAACTGAGTCCCTGTGAGGTCACCATTGCCATGCCCTATGAAGATTGCTGCAACTTCCCAGCATGGGATCCTCCCCGCTTACACACGCCATGCTCCTGCCTTTGGGGACACCTCCTCCTCCAGCTCTAACCCAGGGTGCATCCACTCATTGCAGAGCCTATCCAAGGCCTCCTATGGAGACCTGGCCAGTCTCTGGGCTTTGGAACCTGCCAGATCTGCCCCCTCCCCACAGTCTTCTTTCTGGTTCTCTCCAGCTGCCCATCTTGGCTCTTGATCATCCTGATGAACAAGGTGGAGCAGTGCCTCGCCTCGTGGGTTCCCTAGGGAAGGTTCTGGAAGTCGGCTGGGCTATAGTAACAATGTATGATAGTTATTGTTTTTTAGACAAAGTCTCACTTATGTCGCCCAGGGTTGCCTGGAACTTGCTATGTAGACTAGGCTGGCCTTGAACTCATAGCGCTACACTTGCCTCTGCCTTTAGGGTGCTAGGATTAAAAGTACGCACCACCCCTCCCAGAGCATGACAGTCTCTGTGGTGAGACTTTCGGAATGAGCCCCTTTTTTTTCTGATACAAAGCCTTGCCACCTTTATCTGTTGTGCCCGAGCCCATCTGCCTTTGGGGCTTCTTCCTTCAACACCACTATTACTGTCAAGCTGCCCTCTATGAAGCTCTGCATCCTGAGGGCCACTGTGCACGGACTACTGTCCCATCTTATGAGATAGAGCAGGGAGGCTCTGAAATCTTCCTGAGGTCACCCAGACAGTAAGCAGTAAGGTCAAGGTTTCAGGGGCAGTGAGCAGGTCACACGCCACAGAGAACAGCCATACAACTCCGTACTTCACGGCTGATGGCAAGGATGGGACATTCAGAAACACAGGGAAATGGGATCTTAAACTGCAGGGCCCTGAAGGGTTCTGGCCTAGCCCAAACTGACCCTCATGGAAGGCACTTCATGTGTTTCCTGAGTGGGCACATGAGCCAACTAAAGAGATTCAAGACCTGAGTCCTCAGGACCTCTGTTTTATAAGACAGAAAACTGTGCCCCAAAGAAAATTGTAGGCACTCAGTTTAGCTGTAGAAATGAGCCAACATCAGCAATTCGTAACTTAAGAGCATCAGAGCGATGCCAGCTCAGGCAAGTCTCCTCTGTCAAGAGACGGTGGCAAATGCTTTAAATCCCTGTGCTGGGCAGGCCAAGGCAGGGAGACACTGAGTTCTGGCCAGCCTGGACTACATAGCAAGACTCTGACTCAGAAAAATCACGTAACAACAATTCAACGTTTAGAATTTGTCAGTTGGCAAGTAGCTGAACCACAGGGCCTGAGGCTACCAGGAACCTCTAATGCCGGATTGAGCTGTAGCCAAACGCCGGGCTTTTCAAATTACAACGAGGAGACGCGTATTTTTGGCTCGTGGTTATGGAAGGGTCAGTCAGTCTCCGGGTATTAGGCTTTGTTTTTGGCTTATGGGAGGTAGCACATCATAGTGGCCGTGTGTGATGGGGCAAAGCTCCTCACTTCCTGACTGGACAGTTAAAGAGAGGCAAACCTTATCCCCCACCCATGACCTCTTACTAGCCCTCACCTTTTTAAAGTCCCCACCTCCCCCCAGCGTGGACCGAGCCTTCAACACATGGACCTCTGAGGACACCCTGGAACCAAACACTGTACCAGAATCTTCGGCAACAATTCCATCTGCACCGAGAATAGAGATATAGACTCCCACCCCTGCACTCAGCAGGCTGAGGCAGGGGGATTGTGAATCCAAGGCCAGATCGTACTATATATGGAGAAACAAAAACAACAGCACCCTTTCCATTCATGTGATAACATAATCCACACTCCAGTTCAAGACAGACATTTCAATATTCCGTTCTCTGGTGAGGAAACTGAGGTTTAGCATGTTCGAGTAACTCGTCCCTGTTCCCAGATGGTGTTGGGCATGTAGTTTGTTACCAGAGAATGAAGGCCTGGGATTCCCCACGTGGACCCTCCTAATCATCCTCCTCTCCTTCATGAGACATCTTTTGAAATCCCGCCCCAAACTCTTCCCTGTGGCTCCTCCCTGCCCCTGCTCCCCTTAGCTGGCTCCTAAGGACTTGTGCTGAGACTCATAGACACAAGAGCCCTTGTATGAGTTAATGGCTCAGCAGCACTGGCGTCGAGGGGACCTATGTCCACTGGCGTGCATGTGCCCAGATCCTGACAGGTTGGCCGAACCTGAAAATCCACTAGGGGTGCTGGTGCCCCCTGGATGGCAGAGCTGGATTGCTCACAGACTCAGCCCTGGAGATTGTTCTTGTTGCTGCCCTCATCTTGTGGATGAGCCAACTAAGGCTGGCAGGGATCTCATCGTAACCAGGAAAGAGGCAAATAACTGCATTTTGATACAGATTCACATCAGAGATTTCTACACAAAACAGAGGGTCTTGGATGTGTGTAATTGAATAATGCAGAATGATATGAAAGAGGCGGGGCAGGAAGGGGAAAACGCCAGGGGCTGTGGGCTCCCAGAGCTCTGGGGGCGGCCGGACCAGCATCCCGGCATCTCATCCTGTTCCCTGCCACCCCAAGTCAGCTGGGCCTCCAGAGCATCAGCAAACAACTTCCTCTGTTGTTTTCACTCTTGTATTTACGAAGGCGAGAAATGGTGTTTTCTGACAGACGTGCATGACTTGCAGCTGGCGGCCACCTCCGCTATTAACAGAGTACATCTCATGAGGCCGCGAATCAGCTCTGACTCCTGCGTGGAAACCACCACAGGTCACCTTCGGGCTTGCCCCTGAATTTTCTCAGTGCTGTGTGTATCCACACGGAGTCCACCCCTGCCTAGAATGTCATCGCCAACACCCACGGCCAGCCCTTGAAACTTCCTTTTTTCTCACAGCCTAGCTGAGGGCTCGGGGTTGGTGGTTTTTTTTTTTTTAATCTTCCTTTAGCACTTTCTCTCAAATATTTGCACATAATTAATTCACTGTTAATTTGCCAAGGATGCTTTCTTTATATTGTGTAAATAGAAAGCCAGACCCAGTAAACTCCCTCAAGTTTCCTTCCTCCTTTCTATCCTTTCTTCCTGCATTCTTTCCCTCTTGCCTCCTCCTTCCCCTTCTTTCCCCCACCGTCCTATTTTTTTTAGTGGGGCTAGGATGGAGCAGAGGGCCTCACACACGGTGAGCAGGTGCTCTGATGTTGAGCGACACCCTGACGACAGCGTATTGTTAACAAGTCCTGTTAGAGAGACAGAGGACACTCGCTCGGGAAGGCGGGATGCTTTAAGGAACGAGACAAGGGTGCCAGGGTGGTGGATCCCGCTGTCTCTCCATGGCAGGTGCTGCGCCTCCTTCCTCCCTCTCCACAGTCAAGCAGGCCAGGATGCCCATGTGGAGGGCCGAAGGGTTCCGAGTGAGTCACAGGAGCAGCTGCAGACCAGTGACTGCACGCACACCCACTATGGCTTTCAATCGCTATGTTTAGAAGGCCACAGGAAACTCCCTTCTGGTGTCTCTACCTGTGCGGATGTGCTGGCATCCCCCTACCCCTGCCCAACTGCACTGCTCTTTCTAAGCCTTGTCGTGGGTCCCCTCCCTTAGGCCAGGCTCAGAGCTCTTCACAGCAATGAGCGCTCCTCCCAGCTTACCCCTCCACAAGGATTCTCTATAGGTCAGAGTTCAGCAGCCAAGGGCTCCCTCTCCTTCCTGTCCCTCCCTGCTTAGATTTTAGGGCCTGGCTAAATCAGAAGATGCACAACCCTACAGATCAGAGGGGCTTTGTGGCCTCCCCTGTGCTGGCTCTCAGGCTGGACTGCCACAGACACACCTGCGGTGACTCAGAACTGCAGTGTCTGGGGCTTCGCTGAAGACCGAAGAGACAGCGGGGGCCTGAGGATAGGGAGGCAGACACCACTCTCCATCCGGCTCCCCAGGGGTTCCCTATGGCCAGTTGTCCTTCTCTGCTGGCCAACTTTTAAATTAATTTTATGAGCTCTACATTTTTTCTCTGCTCCCCTCCCTGCCTCTACCCTCCCCATTCTTCAACCCTCCACCAAGGTCCCCATGCTCCCAATTTACTCAGGAGATCTTGTCTTTTTTCTTCTTCCCCTGTAGATTAGATCCATGTAAGTCTCTCTTAGTGTCCTCATTGGTTGTCTAAGTTCTCTCTGCATTGTGATTGTTAGACTGGTTTGCTTTGCTTATTCTTGTTAAAAAAACCCTATGAGTGAGTACATGTGATACTTGTCTTTTTGTCTCTGGGTTACCTCACTCAAAATAATGTTTTCTAGCTCCATCCATTTTCCTGCAAAATTCAAGATGTCACTTTTTTCTGCTGTGTAGTACTCCATTGTGTAGATATACCACATTTTCCTTATCCATTCTTTGGTCAAGGGGCATTTAGGTTGTTTCCAGGTTCTGGCTATGACAAACAATGCTGCTATGAATATAGTTGAGCACATGTCCTTGTGGTACGATTGAGCATCCTTTGGATATATATCCAAAAGTGGTATTGCTGGGTCTTGAGGAAGGTTGTTTCCTAATTTTCTGAGGAATCGCCACACTGACATCAAAAGGGGCTGTACCAGCTTGCATTCCCACCAGCAATACAGAGTGTTCTCTTTTCCCCACAACCTCTCCAGCATAAATTGTCATTAGTGTTTTTTTATCTGGCCATTCTTACAGGTGTAAGATGGCATCTCAGAGTTGTTTTAATTTGCTGACCAATTTTATGTCAACTTGACACAGTGTATAGTCATCTGAGAGAAGGGAACCTCAATTAAGAAAATGTCTCCACAAGATTGGGCTGTAGGCAGGTCTGTAGGGCATTTTCTTAGTTAGGGGCTATCTGTATATCTCAGAGACACCGATCATTGCCTTGGCATCCAAATATCAGGTCTGTGGCTCCCCTGTTCAGGACATACACTCACATCATTCACAAGCTCCCCTGGCCCCTAGCCACCAAACTCAGGAGCTTGGGAGCCACCAGACCCACTCCACAGTGACAGGTCCTGACAGCGATCAGTCCTATTCCTGAGGAGACTCATTGTGGAAGTTCTACAACTCATATCTGAAACACTTCTGTCTCATTTAATGTGTGTTACAAATGCTTCTAGCCATTACAAACACAGTGATGGTTCCAGTGCCGGGCTATGTGTAGATGATTGGGAGATTCTGTGGCTGAGAGAGGGGCTAACAGGACAATGAAACTGTCTGTGCTTGCTTCAACTGAGGGAAGCCATCTCTCCTAGAGCCACAAGCACCACACACACACACACACACACACACACACACACACACACACACACACTTTTGGAGTAGGGCTGCTGGACTGAGGGGCAGGCTGGGATATAAGTTACTGTTTCAATGTACCCCTCTTTGCACAACACCCCACTCAGAGCAAATGTGCAGTTAGGAGCTTGAGCCCATATTACTGTCGATGCTTGTAATAGCTGCCACCTCAGACTTATGGCAAAGGATGACATGAGAGACGGCCTTGTGACAGTAGAGTATCCAGAATATACCCACAGAGGAAATGCCCATAAATGTGGTGTGGTACAGAGGACGCCAGCCATGACTATTCTCTCCCTCCTTCTTTCTCAGGATCCCTGATTGGATTAGCAGTTGAGAATTTTATTTTCTTGCCTCCGTTGCAGCTAGCCACCACCATGGAAGCATTTCTGGCTGGTAGGATCCAGGCAGGACCTGTTTCAGATCTCTCAGAAATGTCTGAGCGTAGCCCCTCCCTCATCCTACTTAACACTCCTTGTGGGAGGTCATGTGGCTGAAGCAGGGTCCACAGGGGTGAACATTACAAACATATAACATCTGTGGGGTAAATCTCTGCACAAAGTCTGGGGTGTTGAGAGTATCTTGCCATTATTGCCCTGCCTGTCACTATGGCATGGGAGAAACCAGACTTTTCTTCTTGAGGCTGCTGTGGGGTTTCTGTCTCACACAGTGAACCCGTATATGGTCCCAGTGCAAAGGGAAAAGCGTCCTGGGTTATCCTACCTTAGATTTCCCACCTATGAGATAGAAATAGTAACCTCAATCTTTAGAAGGAATTTGCAGTAACATAAGAACAGCAGTGACAGACAGCATCATGGTTTCCCTTCCGGTAATCTGTCCAAACCCACGAGGCCATTCTGGAAAACTCCGACAGATAAAATAGAAAGCACAGCTAAATTTCTGTCTGCAGGCAAGCTGAGAAAAATGGACAGATAGATAGTTACAGCACAGCCCCGGGGGGTGTACCTAATGAGAAGTCAGCAGGTGGCTGAGCAGAGAGGACTATGGCATCACATGGCATCAGGATTACAGACACCGGCACTTCTGGAACGAGCTCTGTGGATGGCAGCATTGAAGCTGCTGTGGGTCGTCTGTCCAGCTGCTACACTGAATGTCTCCTGTCTGTGCCTTTCCTTTATCGTCCCATGGCCTCTGCAGGACTGAGACGACCCAGCTGAAGGCAGCCATGCCTGGATAAGAACCTCCCCTCCCTAGCTGAACTGTCCCTGTTCAGAGTCTTGGGGACGGCACAGCAGTTGGTCTACGAGGGGCGGCACCCCCTGCCCCCAGCTAGGCCCTTCCTCTACATTATCTCAGCAATCTGACAGCATCATGGCCCACATGGAAGGTGAGAGAAGTGAAGGATGGGGATGGCTCAATCAGGTCCAAGTTAGATGGCGTGGACTCGCCATCGAGTGGGACTTGGACCCGCCGTGTGGGGGGCCGTGCCCTTGTCTGGAGAGAAAGCACACGCATGTGCACATATACACATGCTCAGTTGGGTTCCCGTTGACACATGCAGAGGTATTTTCAATGTGTTGTTCTGGGAACTTGGAACAGGCGAACCCAGCCATCCCCGCCCTCCATTCACAACATCGCAGAGAGCCCTGCCTCAACTCCAGATCTCCAGATTTATTTATTTATTTTTTCTGGCAACATCAAAAAGTGGGCTGCTTCTTTTCTCCCTGAACTCTGAAAAAAAAAAAGAATCCTTTAAAAATGGTTTTTCTAAGCACCGCAGTCAGGCAATATAAACAAAGCCTCGCACTGACTTCATCTGGCCTAGTTTATCTGATAAGCAGGCTACTGCTGAGCTCAAAGACAGATGCCAGAGATTCAGGGTGCTCAGTGCAACAATTCTCTCAAGATGTCCCCGGCACATAACGGCAGCCACAACTGATTTTAATGGAGACGAATGCAGCAGGACAAAGCATTCCTGTCTTGGGATTTTCTAGTGAGCAGAGTATTGGGCTTAATAATGACAGAGTCCCCATAGCAAAAGCCTTGGGGATAACCCTGGAATATTATCTCCCAAACAACAGGCTCACCAATATAACCAGGGCGGACTGCAGAGCAGCAGAGAACATCGCAGCTGTAATAGGGAAGAATTTAGTTAATAATCTCAATTACCAGGACACGTGCATACATCTAGCTTAAAAGGAGCTCCCGGCAAATCAAATTCACAGATCTTTGTGGACAAAAATCACCTAGCAGGCTGCTTTTCTCACACGAGCTTCTCCATATGTGGCTACAGCTCTCTCTCCTAGGAGACTCAAGTCACTGCCACGGCTCCCCTGTCCCTCCTTCCAGCGACATCATTTAATTATCTACTCTCGTATCAGATAGACAAAGTGGCCTTTCTGACTCTGGGCAGAATGGCAGAGAACTACACTGGGATGTGGGGAAAGGACCACACTCTCACTGGGAGCCCAGCTTCAGAGAAAACCACAAAAATAACTCAAGGGCTGCATACTGGGTTGGGGGTATAGCTCAGCCATGTAGTGCTTGACCAACATATTTGAGACCTTAGTTCAAATCCTAGTGCAACAAGGACTGGAAGTCACATACTGACTTGGGCAACGAGCCTAGTACTGTTGGCAGTAGGGTTTTTTGTCACATGAAAAAAAAAACCATTTATTTAGCCTGGAGATCTATGCATACCTGTCTGTCTGCTTGTAATCACATAACCTGTACACACATGTATGTGCATATGTGAATGTAAGTGCATGCATGTGTGTACTCATGTGTGCTTGCACATTAACACTCCCACACACCTATGGGTATTAAGTGTGCATTGTGCAGATGCGTCTACACGTGCACACCCATTTGTGGTCGTTAATCTTCATTGTCAACTCGACTGACTTGAGAAATGTCTGAGAGATTATTACAGAACAATTCTGGGTGTGTCTGAGGGCACTTCAGTAGAGGATGAGCTAAGTGGGGAAGACACCATTGGTGGTGCTAACCCCTATGCTGGGAACCTGACAGAATAGAAGGGGAGGAAAAAGAATGTCCTTAGTGCAGACTTGTTCTTTCTGCTTCTTGGCTGCTTTGAGTTGCTCTGTTCTGTTCTACCATGATGGACCAGAACTTCTGAAATCATGAGCCAAAATAAATTGTTCCTCCTAATCTGAACAGTGCCGTATATGTGCAGTTGTGCATAAGCGTGTATGTGTGTGTATACACACGTGTGCAAACACACTTAAGAAGTTTCCTGTGTGCCCAGCTTGAGGCACTTTATAACCTCTGCTGGTTCATATGAGATCAAAATTTGACGTACTCTGACTTACTGCATCCACCTGAAGTCCTTTGGGAGAGAACCAGTGTCCACTTTGAGAGAAAGCACTTAGAGACATACCACAGGACTCCTTGGCCCAGGAGGGCTCCTGGAGAAACAGGCCCAGCTTTGGTTTCTCAGCCAAGCTTCCAATAAGCCTGCGTGCAAACTCTGATTTGACAGTGACTGCTGGCCACACATCGTCCCACATATAACACCACATGTAAATTTTAACCCAGAAAACAGAATCAGACAAGAAGACGGCAGGGTTGGGGCGGGGATAGGACAGAGTAGACAGGGGCCTCTCTACCAGCCTTTGTGGCACACTAGAGGTACTCACCATGGTCATGGGCGAATACCATCATGTCCAGCCCCTTCAGCATCTGAGCCAGCTCATCGTAACGGCCGCAGTGCTCCCCAGCGCCATGGGACACAAAGATGAGGGCCCTGGAGGATAAGATGGGAGCAGTTAGGAAAGCCACAGAAAAGACTGCTGGAGCAGCTGGGGAGCTGACACCAAATCAGCAATGAACCAGAGCCCAGACCCCAGCTCCCTGTGCCCTCCGTAAGTCAGAGGGCTAGTATGAAAATGCAGTTCCAGAGTAATGGGACAGAGCCCACAGCCTGGCTCGCCTTCTGATGCACTCTTAGCAAGGCGCTCCCTCCCCAGGCTTTCCCTCTTCACCTGAGAGGTCATGGGAGGTCATAGGTCATCGTGACCTATGCCAGGGCCAGGCAGGGAGCTAGCACCTGGTGGGTGGCATCCTCACCAGGACCCTTTGTTTCTGGGTGACAGCAGAGGGCACGTGGATTCTGAAACACACAGTTTTCAAGCAGAAAACCCAGAGCAGAGCACGAGAGTTCCCTTCAGGTGAGGAGTTCCTGACCATAATGGGGACGGTGACAGCCACAGCCACCCCTGCACCTGGCCTTACAGCCTGTCAGTCCCTGTGACAACTGCATATGAAAGGATTTTAATTCTCTGTTGTTGTCTCTACAGATGACAGCGGAATTCGGAGAAGTTAAGCCTAAGCTTCACAGTAGGTAAGATGCCAGTCAAAATTTGTCATCTCCGGCCATAGGACTCAATACAAAGCCCACCCAGCCCCTCTCCGGGCCCTGCTGCACAGCCCAGTCCCCATCGTTCACCACAGGGTGTGGCAGCGCTGGCGATGTGCTTGCTTCCTAACCTCCCTGCCACCAGAGCTCAGCTGAGGTGTGGACCTCAGAACTACCCCACCCTTACACCCTGGGCCAGCCCCTACACACAGGCTGGGTAAGCGACCAACCCACTCAAAAGCTGGGTTCTTTCCACAGTCCCTCCCAGTCAAGCCATGCAGGCTGTTAACAGTGTGGGTGTGTTTCACCCTGCTCCATATTTTAATCTTTGAGAAAATCACCTTTGGCATATGTGTTTCCTGCCTCTTCCTAGAGACCCTGAGACCTGTTCCCCCCACCTGTTTGTGTTCCACAGATACACAAGGTGCTGTAGTCACTTGGACATCAATGGGCAATGACACCTGCCTGCTTGACCATTCCTGGGGTAAGCAGACAAATATTTCCATGTTCTCTCAGCTGCTGGGGTTGTGTGACCCTGGAATCCCAGTATCCCCCATCTTCACAAGGTTGTCCACTCCAAGGGATGGTTCAGGGGTATCCAGTCTTGGGACTATGGGTTTCTACGGTGACTCTGTCCATGGTTACTACTACAGAAAAGTGGTCAGGCTGGATTTTGAAAAATGTTTCAAGCTCCTTATCATGGACCACAGCAGAAGGCTTCAGAGGGGTCACTTGGGGTCCAAAAGAACAGTACAGGCACCATTTCCATGCTCACGACAGTATCCATTCCCTGGTCAATACGTGACAAGCAGTGATACTTGCTCTGCACAACTTCCTGTCACTCCAGCCACTCGTGACCTCAGCCCCTATCTGAGCATCATTGGGGAGCACCTGGAACCCACTGGCATGCGGGTCCATCTCCAGAGAATCGGGTGTTGTGACTGGTCTGGAGCTGGAGAGGCTCCTCATGGCTCATGCACAGCCAAGGCTGAGAAACACCTGCTCTGGTCAATGGTCAAGATGAGCTCGGAGGCTCTGTGAGACTCCATAGAGATAAAATTTCAGCCACTGTGGATGCTTAGCAGCTACTTCTATGTCACAGCCTTCCCAGGTTGAGCAATGGCTTCTGTCCACAAAGGCATGCAGCTTTCAGGCGGCTTACTGACTGCACCTCTTGGGAAGAAAACTGACTGTGTGGCTGTCCATAATGGGAGCAGGGTTTGATGACTTCTCTGTACCTGTCTGCTCCACCAAAGTCCCAGTGGGCATACTCAGATTCACCTGGTGCGCAAGCCTTACTCTGTTACAGAAAGTTGGCTATTCGTAGCTCCAGGTCTCAGATCTGGCATGGAACCCATTTTGACAAGTCAGCACACACACACACACACACACACACACACACACACACACACACACACACACACCATGCATGCATGTTATATGTTTGTTGGGTCTAAGTCTGCCTGGCTAACTGAAATCAAGTCAGGCTACTTAAAGCTCTTCAGAGATCTTCTTCGTGACAGAACAAACTCTCAGAAGCACCACGACCTTCCTCCTCTCCTTTACTCTCAGGAGCCTTTAGCTTTAGCTTCCTTCCAGTTCCCCGACATGCCAGCCAGGGCATGCTACCAGGGCGTGCTTAGCTGGGAAAGCCTCCTGTCTGACCATCTCCGTGGTGTAACTGCACTCCCATAGCTGATATCCAGCTATTAATGGATTTCCCTAGACACTCAGTTCAAAAGATACCCACAGCCCCCTCTCCCTAACAGGTTTGAGCTGGCCTGAGGGCCTTCTTCCTGTATGCGTCCACACCCGCACCGCTGCACCTGCTGAGACTTCCTGCTTGCCTGCCATCTTCACCTCTCAGCTTCCTCCATTCTGAGGTCTCAGACTCAAGGGAGTCCCTCCAGCGCTTGCCATCACCATTTGTCACTTCTGGGCACAGAGGCCCTGCCTGCCTTTCTACTGTGATCTTCCCAACCGCGATGCCAGTGCCCAAGGCAGCAGTGTAGGACCTGATACCTTGCAAGCGAACTCCTCTGTCATGGCAGTCTCAGGTTTAGAACACAGGATAAAGTAGGGCCTGTGTCCCCCTGCCATCTGGCTTTCCCGGGATACTGCCCCTCTACATACATGCCTGCGACTGTCCCTAGAACTCCCTCTGTATGCCCCGCTAAGCCCGGTGGTTTTATGTCCCAGCCCATGGTTCTGCTTTTTGTGTGATCATTTAAAGTGAAGGGCCAGCCCCCAGCTCCAGGATTGTTAGTGGCGCATCAGACCCTCACCTAAGAGTCTAGAATCTTCCTGCTATGCCCACACAACCACATATGATGCTGCCCTGGCTACACGTGGTCTCGGGAGGTGCCAGAGCACAGAGGTAGAGGGTTAGCTGAAGGGGAGCCACCATGGTGCAGCTTCCATGAGGTTGTCATTCCCAATAGGATGGAACTCTTGGGTGATGCAATTGTTTGAAGGTACCCTACATGCCTTTAACTCCAACTGCAAATTCTTGTAGCTCCCATAAATTCACTGGCTCTACATGCTGGACTCTGCCTCTTGTGAATCCCCTATTTAGACATCTGTCACATCTCCCCCAAGAAAGTCAAGCTTGGTTTGATGTGGTAACCATTTGGTGACCCCAGGGGAAAGTCTCGGACTACTCTTTGACCCTCAGCAGGATAGACAGAAGTCACCATTGTACCTAACATGGCCCAGAGGTATGGGAGCTTATTAGAGCCAGACCCTGGGGACTTGAGATAAAAGCACAATACTGCCCCAGGCTGCACACAGCTTCTTAGCTCCGAGCAGGAAAGATGCTCAGCAAAGGGAACATACATATGAGGGAACAGGCAGGAGAGCCTTACTTGGTCTTAGTGGCCTGGACTTCGAAGAAGACCTAGGACAACGTATTGAGAAGCAAAGCCAGGGTGATGAGAGATCTCTGATACAGGGACAGTGTGCACCAAAATTCAGGCCCCCAGGAAGGATGTCTAGCAGCATCCAGGCATTGCTTGGTTGTGGTGATGGAGCAAGGAGGGGCCTCCAAGGTGTAGACAACATGGGGGAGCTGGGAAGCTTCTCTAGAGAAATGGTACCAAGCAGGCGTGGTGACCTGATATGACTCTGTGCTAAGCTCTCGGGGCTACTGTGCATCATGGAGCCAGGAGCCAGGAGGATGCTTGTCAGGGAGCTGATTGCAGCCAAGCCCTGAACAGGTGCCAGGGAAGCAGTCCAGGGCCGTCCCGCCTCCCTTGGATCCCATATCCTCCAACAAAGGACCCATAGCTGAGCATCAGCAGAGTGTTGTGCAGACAAGGCAGGACCCACGGCGACAAAATCTAGGTTGCAGAAGAGGCCGCATAGATCTTTCCCCCTGGAGCTTCCCTACGGGCTGCAGCAGACGGGAGCCAGGCGTTCAGGGGAAGGCAGCGGCTGTGGGAGGGGCAGCAGGCCTCAGAAGCAGATGGCCTGCCTGGCTCACAGCCCATGCAAGGAGGGGCCACCCTGGAAACCATTTGGAACCTGAGATAAGGAGCCAGAGGCTCAAAGCTTTTTCAGAAGGGAGTGCGCCCCTCACTGGGTGGCAAGGCTCTTTCTCCCAAGCACAGTGAACTTGCTCCTTCCTAAGGGTTCAGGTGGTCTAGTCTTGCTAAGTCTTGTGAAGTAGGGATGAGCCCACCACCACACACGTCAGATGGCTCTGCTGGAAAGTGAGACGTAGGTGTGCAGCCCACACGAGGTACGAAAACCTAGACTCAAGTTCAGGGCTTTCCACAGCATACTCCCTAGGCCTCTGCGGACCTTGCTTTCTACACCCGTGAAAAGGGAATCCCAGAGTTTTTGAGATGGAAGGAGATAAGGGCCTTGTGCTGGCTACTTTTCTGTCAACTTGATACAAGCTACAGTCACCGGAGGGGAAGGAACCTCAGTGGAGACACTGCCTCCATAGAAGCAGGATGTAGGCAAGCCCATAGGGCATTTTCTCAGTGATGTGGAAGGGCCCAGACCTTTGTAGGTAACGTCACCTCAGGCTTGCGGTCCTAGGTTCATAAGAAAACGGGTCGAGCTAGCCATGATGAGCAAGCCACTAAGCAGCACTTCTCCATGGCTTCTGCTCCAGCTCCTCTCTCCAGGTCCCCACCCACTCTGAGTCCCTGCCCTGGCTTCCCTCAGTGGACTGTGTGATTCAGGATGCACATCTGTCTTTATAAACCCTTTCCTCGCCAAGTTGCTTTTGATCATGGTGGGTTTTTTTTTTTTTCAGTAGTAGCAACTCTGGCCCAGAAAAGCGCCCGAAGGCTCTGAGTACCCTCTGCCTTTGAAGCATCTCCTCTGCCTCCCCTATCCCTGGATGACAAGCGAAACAACCTGTGACCACAGACCTGTCACACTCTTATTCTTTCCTACCAGCCACCTGCTCCAGGAGCCTGAGCAAGACCCCTGGGAAGTCAGGCAACAGGCAGCAACCACAGTCACCTGGGGACACCGAGCCCAGGCTGAGAGAACCAGAGCTCTCCCTTCTGTTCCCCACAGGACTTTGGACTGGATGGGCCCCGCTTCACCTGCTCTGCCTATCTGTGGAGCAAGGCTGATGCCCTCCTAGCACTAGGTGGGGAGACTTGGCTCCATCCTGCCCACACGCGTGCTCCAGGACAAGGGGAGAAACAGTAGGATGGAGAGATTCTGCTCATTTGTCAGGAGGGAGCAGGCAGGCAGAGGGACGCAGTGCCCATTCCTACTCGGACCAGGGAAGCACAGACACCAGTGCCTGTCCCCTCCCCGCCAGGGCTTCCCCTGAGGAGGGGTGATGTGTGCTCTTCCTTCTTGTGTGTTCCCTGGCACCCCATTCACTCAGCTGCTTGCTTCATCATTCACCTCTTAAGCTGCAGCTGCCCAATCTTATGGCTGTACAACACCTAAAAGATGTGTCTCTGGTCCTCTGAGGGACTGTGAGAGTGACCTGGACTCTGCTGAAATCCAAATTTAACTCCTGTTCCCTCCTTGGGGTTCCAGGAGGCTTGAGCGCTTCCCTGCCTCTGGCAGGCCTTCCCAGTAGAAACAGGGCAGGGGATCAGGACAGGTCCGCACCTGCCAAGGGCCAAACAATCTAGAGGAAATGGAAATAAACTGTCCTCTGCCACCCGGATAGTAACAGTGACCTCACTAAGGGGTGAGACCACGGTTGAGGAGCCCGGCATGATGACAGGAGAGGAGGGATAGGTTTGTAAGACAGCCATACTGACAGCTGCCACTTGTCTGGATGGGTGCTGGTCTAAGAATATCATTGCAAGTTGATTCGTCGAGCCCTCAAAGAGAAAACAAAAGAAAAGAAAAGAAAAGAAAAGAAAAGAAAAGAAAAGCCCACCACATGAGGTTTTGATCTCCATTCTGCAGATGGGGGAAATGAGGTTCAAAGAGTCTAACCAAAGAGCTTGCTTGAGCTCATATAGTCAATAGGCTTTGGACACAGTCTCTTCTGTAACCTAGATTTTGTCGCTGTGGGTCCTGCCTTGTCTGCACAAATGGCTTTGCTGATGCTCAGCTATGGTTCTTTGTTGAGGATATGGGATGCCAGGGGAGGCGGGAGGCCCTGGACCACTTCCCTTGGCACCTGTCCAGGCCATGGCTGCAAGTCTGCCCTCCTGAACACCATATAAATGAATCACAAGATGTCATGTCATGGTGGGTGACCAGGTCAGGCTACAAAGCCCACCCTACTCCAGCCTGACAACTTATTCCTCTGGCCTCCTGTCCCTGCTTCTCCCCTTTCCACCCTGTCCTCCAACCACACAAGGACATAATATTTGTTTTTCCGTGCACCAACTCTATGTCCTCCAACCTGATGTGAGCTGACCTCTAACTCTATGAACACGGAAGTCCTTAGTAGCTTTTCACACTAGCTTATCACCCGCCTTGAGGGGCCTTAAAACCTCTGTCTTTATTTGGGTCATCCAGCATCTGTCAGGACCTGGTATAATCGGATCCTTTGTTCCTTGAGGAGAAAGACCACACTCCACAGACTCGTCTTGGTATGCCATACCCCAGGAGCATGGCCTCTGAGCCATAAATGCCATGTGGGTGGATGAATAGATGCATGGGTGGACAGACAGATGGGTGACCAGGTATGGGAAGAAGGACAGTGGAAAGAAGGAAGGAAGGATGGATGGATGAATGGAAAAATGAATGGACGGATGGATGGATGAACGGATGGATGGATGGAATAGACGAATGGGCAGAACTCTCAGAGCATCTGCTCAAGTCCTGGAGGTATCTCCTACTGCTGTTTACTTAACTATGCAAAAAGGACCCAGTTCCCTTCAGCCCATCTGCCCCAAATGCCTCCTGTCACCCACAGATGACCCTGTTTACCACACAGACAAACACTTCTATAGAGAAACTGAACAGGAAAGCGCAGGTGGGAACCACCAGCACTGGGGCATTCAAGCAAGTGTGGAGCTGTGCAGAGACGGGGGCGGGAACAAAGAAAGGCAGAGGCCTTGAGGGCTGAAGGAGGCCTGAGATTTGCAACACGACAGGAATTACATGAATCATCCGATTGAACCCAACCTTCATTTCTTACTAAAAAGCAGAGGCGTTTTTCAAGAAGAAACAAGATTGCATGATAGCGGAACCACAGCCAGTTTTCTGAAAGCTATTCCGCCCTTAATACACTTCAAAACAGAGCACTTGAGCCCCTCAGCACCTGGCCTCGATGTTCTGCCCTCTAATACTCCTGTCCACCCAACACTGAAACAGAAGGCTGAGGAGGGTCAAGGCAGGAAGTCAGCCAAGGTCACTGAGGAAGACATTGAACTAGCACCCTGACAATAGTACTAGCAGGGGGCATCCTGCTGACCATATACATTGCCCCCCTCTATCTACATCGGCATTGATAGCGACCTTGGGGTTCCCAGCCATAGCTGTGTGAGGCCTCCATTCTCCTGCTGTGCCCTGTCCTCTGGACAGTGCAGCTGAGGTCCCTGTGTATCTCCAGCCGTCTTCCAGTGCCCAAACAGTCAGCCAGAGGATAGCCTAGCACACAGTGTGGTCCCTTCTTCTCCCTGAGATGTGCACACACTGGTCCCCAGAAGTGTTCCCAGAAGGAGAAGACAAGGGGAGGTTGACATGTGCTCTACCTTCTGGGCTGGTGTGGTCCCTATGAGCCTTCCTGGAATCACTGAAATTCTAGAAGAGTCTATCCATGGTGCTAGAGCACTGGGAATGCCTGCCTCTTCTCTGCCCTCTTTCCCCTTGGTGCAATACTCTAGAAGAGCTCCAGTGGTGATAAGCCAGCTAGCTGCAGCCCCACATTTCATATCCTGTGATTCTACATGGCCCCAGGAGGCTGGGTTCGTACTGAAACCAGAGCTCCCTAGGCCTCTCCTGATTATTTCCTACATGCAGCAAGCGCAGTTCTGACACATGGGCGAGGTGCCTGATGGATGCTGGTGATGACACCACTTTGTGAGGGACAATTGTCTATATTCTGTCAATTATGTTTTTTAAAATAATGCTGATTGGCCAGTAGCTAGGCAGGAAGTATAGGCAGGGACAACCAGACAGGAAGTAGAGGCAGTCAATGAGAACAGGAGAATTCTGGGAAGGAGGAAGCCCATTCATTCTTCCCCAGTCCTGTCCAGACACCCAAAGAAGCGGATATAACCTACCCCACTGAAAAAGGTACTGAGCCATGTGGCTAACATAGATAAGATTAATGGGCTAATAATATAATTTGAAGAGTTAATACGAAGCCTGAGCTAATGGGCCAATCAGTTTATAATGATATAGACTCTCGTGTGATCTTCTTTGGGCTAAACAGCTGTGGCACCTGGTGGGAGGACAGAAACCAGGCAGGACCAAAAACCACAGTCAACAATCACTGTAGACTTCTTTAAAACCAGGGAACAGGACACTTAATTACTTGGGTCAACTTGAAATTCAAGAGACTAGCAGAGCTCCTCCTCACTTTTTTAGAGAAATTCATTATGCTACAACTTCTTTCTTTTCTTCTTTCCATCTTTCCTTCCTTCCTTCCTTTTCTTTCTTTCTTTTCTTTTTCTTTCTGTCAATGGCAAAGAAGAGTGTGTCCCTCACCTTTGCTGTATCAGGCTCTGGAAGCCACTACTAAATCCCCATCTATTCTTCTAGTTTTCTCTCCATAGAAATCTACACCTGCTGGTCTGGTTTTAGGCACTTGCGTGGGCTGTAATGTGAGCCAGGTGGGAATCTGCAACATGCTAGCTCTGGTATCTCTCATCTAAGAAGCAAGGCAACCAGTGTTCTAGGTGACCTCCACCTGACTGGATGCCCAGCTTCCCTCAGCACAGGTTACCTAAGCCTCCAGTCTGCACCCCTGTGGTGTCTGGGGGGCACAGGGCAACCAGACTAGGCATGGTGGCACCAAGGGGGTGATTAGAAAATGCAGATGGCTTGACTCTTAATAAACTACAATATTATTAAAAACCTTAGAAATCCATGTGGGTGTGTGTGGTGTGTGTTATAACAAATACAATTCCAGTTTTAAATGATACCGTTGTTAAATGCTAAGTATATACCAGCTATAGGGTTGGGGCCTCCATGGGCACAGTTCATTTCCCCGTTAGGAATTCCATATGCTCGAATGAGCTTTCAATAAGGTTTGTCCCCCTAAAGCTCCAGAGAAGCCTTGATTCCTCTGAGGCCACAGTGCCAAGGAGAAGTCAGTCCTGTGCTCCTGGCTCCCCGCAGCGATGAGCTGAAGCAACCTCCTTCCATTACGAATATTCGGGCTCCAGCACTCTGCGCAGAATACTGAAACAGACTAGGAACCGCAGGGTCCTTGAGATGGCAGGGTGTTCTTTCCCTGCTTCTGGACAGCGTGTTCCTGCTCCACGGAAGCCAAGCCTCCTGAGTTCTGCTGGAAGTTACTGGGAAGTTTTCTAATGTCTTCAACTGAGATTATGTCATTAAGCAAACACTGCATCTTCAGCCCAATGCTCCTCTTTGAGGCTCTGATGTGAGTAAGCCCTCCCGGTACTGTGGACACATGGCTGAGGGTAATTGACTTACAAAGAGAATAGGTTCATTTTGGCTCGCCACAGCCAACACCGCTTTTAGTCAGCACAACACGTCGTGGGCGGGACAGTCAAATGGGCAAAGGCCATGGAACAAAAGAGGGAAAGGGAGAGCTGGAGTCCAGGACTCTTCAAGGGCACGCCCTCGGCCCAGAAGACCTCTGACCACCAACCCCAGCAGCTCCCACAGAGGGGCTGAGAAGAGTGGAGGAAGCCTTCCCTTCTTCGGGGACATATATTCAAACCATGGCAGGTGCCTTTGGATTCCCAGTGAACTCTCACCTTTTGCTCACTCTTTGAGGTCAAGGAATTAGAACTGGAGGAGGCCATGGCAAAGCCGCTGTCCCAGATCTCAGCCCCAGATAGAACAGCAGTTTGTTGCAGCCCTTAATAGCTATTTCAATTTAAGTCAGGAGGAAGTAATTAATGTCTCCTATGAATTTATGAAGTAAAAAAAAAAGCATGCCACCAAATCCCCAAATATGTAATATTTTTTAAATGCACCACACCCACTCACATTTAATTTATGTATGCTTGAAAAGGAATGGGGTCATTGCAGAAAATAAAGACAGATATATAAAGGAAAGAAATCTAACCACTGTGAGCATCTTAGATCTACTTCCTTCCAGCTTCTCCTTGCTATATATATTTAAATTTGTTTATAATTTTTATGATTCAATTACATAGTCATAAGTAGAAATCACCATGTAATTAATTGTAATTATGATGTGTGCTTCATTTTTGGCTCCTGTTTTCAATTCCTTCACATTGTTCCATGAACATCTTCCTGTGGAAACAGCACCATTACTTATTTCCCAGAGTTGCTGCCTCTGGGAACAAGAGAGGAGAGAACACTGGAGAAAGCCCCTAGCACAGCACCAGGGACCTGGGATGCCTAGAAAATGTAGATTACTGAGAGTTGTGATGCATGAGCCACCAGAGCAGGCCATCACTAACCACAGGCTCTTGAACTCAGAGCAGACATCACTAATCACTCAGAGCAGACATCACTAATCACTCAGCAGGACATCACTAAATCACTCAGAGCAGACATCACTAATCGCTCAGAGCAGACATCACTAAATCACTCAGAGCAGATGTCACTAATCACTTACAGCCTCTTAAACTTGGAGCAGGACATCACTAGGCAACCCACAGCTCCCTTTCCTACCAAACCCAGACAGCCTAGGAGCCCCTTTGCAGTGCTGTGCCCTAAATAGCTACACTGGGCCACCTTTGAAACGGCCACTTTTAAGCAGCTCCAATTTACATCCCCCCTAGGACTAAGTTATCATTGCTTAGAGCATCCACTTCTAGCACAACAATGAGTCCACAGTCAGGTCTTTTGTATTTTTGCTAGGATATTCACTAAAAAGCTGCATGGAACAATTGGCTAGGGCTGTGAAGTCAGGGTCTTGTGGTATCCAGTGGACAAGACCTGTCCCTCCTGCATGACTGGCAGCAGGGCCACTGTTTCATTTGGGACCAATCCCCTTCCCAATTCCTAGGCCTTTGGAACATAAGATTGCCATCATACTACATCAAACCAGCTGCGGCTGCAGGTAACGAGCCCTTTGGTGACTGTCGCAATGTCTGGCATTGCCCATTCCTCTGAGCATGGACTTCAGTACAGCTTCCGCACACGGGTAATTACATTCCAAAGTAGGTCCACCCAGAAGTCATTCAACTAGAAAATTACAAGCCACTGCAAGGATTGTGCTTCCATATGAACAAGCAAAAGGCAGATTCAGCATTCAGCAGTCTGAGGTGCCCAGCAGCTCGATGCATTTACCACATGACCTAGCATGCTGCCAGCATCTCTCAATGAACATTATTTAACTCTCCCCCACCGTGGTCTGCCTGCCTAATCTAGCCTGCTGAGCCTGCAGCTTCTGCAAAGCTGATGCCCCCACCCCAGCTCTCTAGAACTAGCCACAGGAGGCCTGCAGTCAGTCGGTATGTGTGCAAACAGAGTAGCAGAGATCCACACCAGACCATAGGGTCCCCAGGCATGGGAAGGCATGCTGGGTCACACTCATTCCTGCCTGCCGCCATTGGCTGTGGGACTTATCAACATCCTCTCCCCGTCGACTTTAATCTGGTCCCCCACTTCCTTGTGCAGCACCACTTCCAGGGTGGCTCCCCACTAGGATCTTGGGACAATCAACCCTGGTCCCTGATGAGCCCTCCTCACAGTTTCCTCCATTATGCACAGCTGGGAAGACCCAGGTACAGCCTCTAGCCTGACTTTCTGCAAGCAAAGGAAATCCCCACAGTGCCCAAGAGCACGGTGTCTCCCAAGCAGTATTTTATCTTGACCGCTCCGTGCTCAATCAAGGATGATTTTGCACAGCGTGCTTCCTGAGTTGGAAAGTTAAGAGTAGGTCACAGAACAGCCTGCCTCCATCTTAGGCTGGAAAGCCATCTTGTAGTAAAGACAATCTAGGTTCATTCCTATTTATGATTAAACCTGTTTCTCAAGGATTGGGCTATGCCGTACCTGTAACCTTAACAACAAATGGTTCTGTACAGCCTATTCCAGGAAATGGCAACCATGTTTTCGTTTCAAAAAGTTGTTATAAGCATCTTGCAACCCCACCTTTGTTTCAAAGATTATCATAAGCATTTGTTGTTATGGCAACCTTGCTATGACCCACAAGGTTGTTATATTCTGCTCTTGTAACCCCACATATTTGTCTGGTAACACCCCCACATTTGGAATCCCCCTATCCCTGAGCTATAAAAACCTTGTCTTCCTCACATCTAGTGCTGACCTCTTGAACCCCACCTTAGGGGGAAGCAGCCTGTGTACACGCATAAACAAAGCTTGCTTTAATTAATTTGGTCATGATGATTTGAATCTATTGTCACATCTTTGGGATTAACGTGGGGCAAGAACCTAGGGCAAAAAGATTGAGTTTTCGGGACTGCAGAGCCAGCTCAGTGGTTAGGAGCATTCACTGCTCTTGCAGAGGACTTGGGTTCCCAGCACCCACATGGTGACTCACAGTCACCTATAACTCCAGCTGTAGAGGATCTGATACCCTTTTTAGCCTCTGCAGGTACTGTACATGTGGTACACATATGCATGCAGGCAAACACTTATACAAATTAAATAAAACATTCTTTAAAAGATGGAGATTTAGCACAATGCTTTTCTTAAAGCTGTATTTTCCTTATTTACATACCTAAAACGTCACAAATACCCTCTAACACATTTCAGAGTAGGAAAACAACATTAGGGTATCAAAATTCTTTTTCCCACCTCTGACAGCAAAGAAGATGAACGGAGGGTCTTATGTATGCCCAGCACATACTCTACCACTGAGCTACATTTCCAGTTCTGTTTACTTTCTGAGACTAAGTTGGCCAGGATGGCTTGAACTCATTCTATAGTCCAACCAGATCTTGACCTCATGATCTTCCTGCCTCAGCCTCCCAGGTAACTGGGCTTACAGGTTGTACCACCAGGCCCAGTTCAAATTCCATATAAGCCTAAGAGAATCAATGTGTCCCAACCTTAACTCCAAATCCACACAGGTCAATGTCACACAGACTGGCAGGCATGTGTGATTTCTCAATGCAAACCAGCCATGAATAGCAAAAAGTACAATAGTCCTGCTATCCTGCTTGAATGACCATGACGCAGTGAATACCACCCTCCACGTCAGCTGGGGGAACGACAGAGGATCATGCATTGTAGGTGCCTCTTGGTCTCACGTGGAACCGCCAGGGCCCATCTTCTGTGATTATTAATCATTTTCCTGCTTTTCTTCAAAGCATCCCATATATATATATCTATATATATATATATATATATATATATATGTAGGTAATAACATGTTTGGGCCACCTTGCATTTAAAATTTCACACCCAGAGACTTATCACAACAGATGTTACAGCCAGCTTTCTTTTAATGTGCTTGGGTTGTGTATTCACTCTGTAGGAATATTCTACAATTTCTCTCTCCATTCTCCCTTTCAGATATGCCAAGACATGTCCAGATGGGTGAAATACAGGGTCCCATGGTTTTAATGTTTTTGTGCCTCATGGTATGGGAGCAATGGTGGGACATGCTTTAACATGGAAGAATCAAAATGAAGGTGCTTGCTTGTATTAAAAGTGAGGGCCCTAAACCTAGAAAATTATAATAGAAAGTTTCTTAACACCGTGCCTGATAATGCCCACCCAAAAGACTCTACTGGAGCCACAAGCTTGTACAGTGGATGAGCAGCCTCATGCTTAAAGAATTTCTTCACGGATTTCTGCCTAGCAACTGTTGTTCAACCTGAGGCTGATGCCACATGGGCATTGTCATTGTGGCCAAGGATCATTGCTTTAAATTTCTAAGCAATCCTCATTCTTATCATTAAAATGTCCCTGTCTCTCCCTCCTGGACGACACACATAGTTCCACTGCCTGTGTTCTGTCCTTCCCAAATAAATGCCAGTATCCTCCCATTTGCTTTTCATGTAAGGTGTGGTACAGGGATGGTCTGTGTTACCAGATCCTGACAAAACTGCTTTCTAAGGAGCACTGATTTGCTCTGCTGTGTGCTGGGGTGAGGATGCCATCACTCGCAGCATCAACGCCCAGTGACATTAGACCTTCTGCTCTGACAGCTGCCCCTACTGAGGACTGTGCCACAAAGAGGTGGGATGAAAGAGTCTTCTGGGTCATGCAATCTAACACTGATCATCCTGTGTATCCCAGGCCTTGGCTCAGGCGCCCTCTCTCCTGTGCCCCGTGAGCATCCACTCAAAAGAGCAACACCCAGGCTCTGGGTAACAACGCCCCCTTCATCTCACCCAGCTATACCCAGACTCTCTGTCTCTGTGTTAGTACCTGTCGTGTCCCTCCCGCCCTCCCGCTTACCCTGCCTGTTCATGTTCTCCTCAATCCTCACTTCCCGTACAGGACAATACTAGGCCCAGAGCAGCTGCTCTGAGTGCTGACATGATTTCATCAGGTTCGGAGCAACCCTCTCTCCCAGCGGAATTTCAAGTGAAGAAGTGTTCCCATGTCTGCATCAGTGTGATACACACAACGAACTCTTCGGGCTGCCCTGCAATGGGACAGTGTGCATCCTTGGACTTCTGTCTTGGGCTTTTAGCTCCTGTCTCGATTTTGAACCCCAGTCCTGAACTCTGAGTGCCACTCAAAGCTCAGGCTTCCTCCCCACATAGCTCTTCCCCGAGTCCTCACAGCCGTGGATCCTTCTTTTCAGTATATTTGCTTCCCCCCATCCCTTCTACCAGAGCGCACAGCAAGCCTCCCCCTAACTCTAACCTGCTTCCTCCCACTCAAACAGGACTCCCACCAGCTCTGGCTCCCCACTCAGCAGACCAGCCAGGGCATGGCTGGCACTCAGCTCTGCTCTGACTTTGCCGCTAGCCTTTCCAACCCTCACCTGCACTGGAGCGCCAATCTAAGAAGGTCCCGCTACTTGCCATCCTAGGTTCCTTGAACGCTGAGACCCTGAGCAGGAGGATGGAGGAGGCCCCGTGGTCCACAACAAGCAACGACAGTGGGCATGTGTCTTTTGCCAGAGGGCACCAGAGGGAAGCTCGGGACAGAGGCATGCCGGAGGCAAGATGTGGAGGACCAAGAAATTTCCCATGGCAGACTAAGCACCCTCAGGGCCAGGTGGAGCTCCTGCCAGCAGTCTACAGACTCATTTGGCAAGTTCTTGGGAATCATAGACTGTACAGTGCAATTGCCCAGGCACCACAAGTCTTCCGCAAAAGCCAGAGGGGGAAGGAAAATCAAGGGAGCGTTCATCATCTTAAAGCAACAACATCGTCCCAGAAGCAGCTGTGCCCAATCCTGTCACTACACACACCGGCGGTGCCTGACTGAGGTGACTTAGGAAGCGTCTGAAAATCAAATGGCACGGCGCCAGCCCTGGCAAGGGCTCCTGGGGCTGCATCACCTCATGGTGGACAATAAGGCTTAGGAGTTGGAACCAGAACCTGGAGTGCCTGCCTTGACTTGGTGCATTTTGACCCTGCTTTGCCCCCAGGACCTGAGAGATTTGCCCGGTTTCTGCCCACACCGGTGGCCTCCCTGCACCTGCCCTGACTCCCTCAGGGTGAGTAGAGTCTGAAGGATGTAAATGTGTAAACAGCCATTTATTTCAGTGGTCTGTGTCACTGGTGTACGCCTCAAGCCCTTCCTACAGTGAGGGTGGAGGAATGATCAAAATTCATAGCGAGCTCCGCCCTGTCTCATGGCTGCTGGGTCCCCACCTTCCCACCATATCCCCACAGACTGCCCCCATCCCAAGACAGACTGCCAAAGGAACGCCATTTGGTATTTACTAAGTGAATCAATGTGCTGCCAATGTTATGTGAGCCGAGGAAAAGCAACAGTTCCATAACCCTTGCTTGCACGCTGCCTCAGCCCTGTTCATTCCTTTTGCCACAGTTAAGATGCTTTGGTCACTGGGTCATACCCCTAAGGAATGGTGGTGCCAACGCGGTGGAGGAAAACTGACAGCAGTATCTTACCAACTTTAAGGAGTTCACCTCCATCTTACTGAAGCTGCTGCGTCCTGATGTCTTTTTGCTACAAGCCAACTTGCCAGTCCTTAACAAATGCAAAGCGCACGAGTGAGATCCCTCAGGTGTGGAGGGTCTAGTGTACCCGGGATCACTTCCTGACTCCTGACAAGGACAAGTGGCTGGCTCTCTGTTACCACAACATATGGCATGAGGGTGACAGCAAACACTGCATTGGGAACTACAAGACAGGAGACCCACAGTGAAGCTGGCAACCACGTGCCCCTGTTGATGAAGCTCTGGCCCCATCTGCTAGTCTTCCTGAGCCAGAGGAAGAAGCTCTCAATGCTGGTCCACATGTGGTAAACGTGTCTTCCTGCGCAACTGAACCTGACTATCCCTTTATCTGTTCCAGTGCAAACCACTATCAAGTGTGGGGGTAGAGGCTGCCCACATTGAACCTGGGGAACCAGTGAGTAGGCTTGGGCTTCACCTAGAGGGCCTGAGATCTGCAGCTAATACGAAAGTCCCAAGAAACTAGAGCTCATAAGACCTGGTTGCCTCAGCTGATGAGAGAGGGAGCATAGGCAAGGAAGAGGAGGGCAGGGGAGGGACCCTGGTACTATGCTTGGAGTCAGACTTTATCTCCTTGAATCTGGATGTGTGTAAACATTCTACCCTGCAGTAAGCTCCTTAAGTAAGAAGGTAAATAACTTAAAAACGCTTTCAGGGAGTCCCTGAAACTGACCAGACTTCACTAGGCTCCTCCCTCTCAGAAGTAGGCACGAACGCTAAAGTGACTTTCAGATTGGACAGAAGCTGAGTTGCACTGAACTTCTGAGTTCCTCCTCTCAGGAGAGGAGAAGCTGCAGGACTCCTGAGACCAGACCAGCTGCCTGGAGGAAGCAGAAACCAGCCAAGTGCCTGGGAGAGGTTTAGGCATAAATGAGGCACCAGGACACTCTGCAGGCTATGCAGCATTCTCCAGGTTCCCAGCTTTGTGAGCTGCCCACCTGTGCTGGGGTGGGCTTTGGTGATGCAGCTGTGCTGTTTCTGCTACTGCTGTAACCCCCTCACCCATATTCCTGAAGCACCCCAAGAGAACTCACTGATTCATCAAATTGGACTTTTGTGGCATCTGTACTTTTGGTCTGTCATGGGATCCCTATCTGGGTGAGTAGATGTTGTGTGCTGTTGTTTCCCCAGGAAAAGTTCTGGCACACAACAGTATGGGAGGTTCATCTCCATGGTGATGGACTGACTGGAGGGTGGACACAGCTCAAGCTGGTGTTAGTTAGAGGCAAGAGACGATAGGTAGCTAGGGCTAATGGGGTGGGATGACCGAAGCTTAGAAATCCTAAGAGAGTCCAGAGACACGGGTGCTCCTGCTCTGACCCAAAGCCAGCAGACAATGTAAGCCCTTCCTTACCCTTGGACTGGGGCCCATGAGGCCAAGACAAGCCCTCTGTTTAATACGGTCTGTGGCATGCAATACTGCAGGATGAACCATCGCCACGAGGACTACTGCAGCTAATTAAAGGGTGATATTTACAAAGTTCAAGTGCAGGCAAGGTTTCCTAAGCAAACTGTTTCTTCTAAAAAGACAAAAATGCAAACATCTATAACATGTCTTAAGTACAATATATATGGCAAACTAAAATTTTCAATTATATATATGTATATGTGTGGTTGTGAGTGTGTTGTGTGTGTGTGTGTGTGTGTGGTGTGTGTGTGTGTGTGCTCCTCTCCTAGCAGAAATGAAGCCTCAGGCAAGTGACCAGAAGGCTACTCTGGCTACAACTGCGACTGACACAATGACCAGACAAACCCATACACGTCACCAGCCTGAACTGGACACCTCTCAGCCCTGTGTTTCTTTGCTAATAAAACTGGGCTGAAGGCAAGGGATGTGGCCCCATGGTGGTGCCTTTGCCGAGCATGCTCGAGGCCCTGACTTCCTGTGACTGGACGAGGGGGAATATGAGCTACTAGGAGGACTTTGATCAGGCACTGGCTTAGGCTCTGAGAACACCTTTGAGTTAGATAAAGATCTTCCTGTGTGGGACACTGCAGCAGGGAGAGGAGAGCCGGCAAGCTGACTGCACCAGGACACAGGGACATTGTGTCCTGTCCTCAGGACACAGGATTGCCTCCTAGAGTAGCCGAGACACTGGAGTTTAAACAAGTCGACAACAGAGTGAGTTCTGTGGCCGTCCAGGACTGTCTGGTCCAGGAGGCTCGGAGAGAGAGGGTGTTCCCACCTTGAGTTGAACACTATACAATGTATACATACATCACGTGACATCTCATAAATACGAGTTTTGATTTTCTTAGAGCTTTAAATTTAGAAAATCAAAACAGCAAAAGGAATTTAAGAGATTCTTGTCATGTGTCATTTTTATACGAAGTCCGTCTAAGACAGACCACCTAACATGATGGGACCCCGTGTAAGATGGATCCCTGGGTGCCATCGCAGCCAGTTCTCTTAAGCAGTGTGGTTGGAGGCATTTCCCCTCCCTTCAGGGTCCACCTAGTCACTGCACTACAATGCACGAGGCAGTGAGCAGCCGAGAGTGCTGGGGCCCCAGTGCTATAATATGTAGAGGAGCTGACATCCGGGTTCCCTCATTAAGCCTTAATTATCCTCTTCCACATTTCTTTCCTCCTGTAGTCTCTGAGAGGTGCAGAAAACACGTCAGCTACAGTGAAGGGCGATGGGTAATTGCCTTCCATAAGAACCAGGTTAGAAACTTGTCTGGAAAATTATTACTTTTCACTGCCAGGCGTCTCCTGCCTCAAACCCATAGGTTGTGTTTTGGGGATGCAAACCTCCGGAAAGTGGTTTGTCTTCCTAGAAGGTGGCTCTGCACCTGATTGGGCAGGAGACCAGACCCCTCATTAGCATGTGGAAATCTCTTCAGAGGGTCACCAGGGCTCTGGCTGGCTCCAGTAAGGATCCGATGCCAAAGGGCTCTCGGCAGCCGCATCCAGATCAATACTGGGAACTGGCCTTCTGGGAAATCACTAATGGTCTGTGGGAAATCACGTGGTGCAATTAATTGAAGAGCTTCACAGCTGTCCTAGGATCCCGAAAAGGATAGCCAGAGGCCAGGTGTTGGTGGGACGGAGCAGCTCCTTGCCCTTACGCTCCTTCCAAGCTGGGTGCCCTCTTGCTGCACGGCAGGAGGATAGGGCCGTCCTCGCCCTTGCTTTCTGCCCATCTCCAGGCACCAGCAAGCTCGCAGCCAAACCACAGCTGATGTGTGATGCATCTGAGATACTTCGACTCTGTATTACTATACAGGAAAGGAACAACACACGCACACGGTACAGTCGCTCTTGAATGGAGAGAGCTGTGTGAGGCAAGGCAAAAAGGAGAACTGGAGGCTCAATCACCTGGAGGGCCCCTGGCCTCGTCTGTTTTGTCTAGTCCATGTGATGAATCCATCAATCACCCACAGCAACAAACCGTCTCTCGGCCTCTAAGATGCCCACAGTCGTTTGTATTTTGGTGTTGCATCGCTGACACTGCATACAGCAGGAGAATGCTGTTTATTGGCCAGGCTCATCCAACGTCTAGGCTCTTTGTGAGAGGGGACGACGGCAGGTGCATGCCAGTGCGGTGTCTGGCAGAGGACATGAGATCCTGAGATAACTTCAGAGTGACAGGTGGTTGTGCACTTACCCGGTGTGGGTGCTGGGAACTGAACTCTGGTCTTCAGCAAGTGCTCCTACCACTAAGCCATCTCTCCAGCCCCATTATTTCTTTCAAAGACAGATTTAGAGCGGCAGTGGTGGGGGTGGGAGAGTCAGGAATAGAAAAAAGCAAGCAAACATGAATAGCACTGACTCAAACCAACGGTTGCAAAGTCACAAACAGGCAGGTGAGTACAGAGGGTCAGGGCAAAGTCCACGTGGAGCCTTGTGACAAAATGACGGATCTAAAATGGCTGGATGTGAGTCAAGCCTACGAAGTGGCCTCAGTGACCTCAGGGGGACGAGGAGCCAGAAAGCCTCATTGTCAATGAACTTCAAGGCCTGCAAAGTCTCAGGGCCTAGCTCAGCTCTGGCCAGCGTGTTTCTATCCAGAGGCAGCTCAAATGTCACTTCTGCCCAAAGCCAACCTGGCTACCACAGTTGTCGGCTGACCTTCTCTCCCTATGCTTTCTATTCTGTTCTCACAGTTGTTCTCTCACTTGCCAACTGCCACCTCCCTGGGGACAAGGCCCTTCCCCTGCCACTGTCACCTGTCCCTGGGGACAAGGCCCTTCCCCTGCCACTGTCACCTGTCCCTGGGGACAGCTCCCTTCCCCTGCCACTGCCACCTGTCCCTGGAGACAGCTCCCTTCCCCTGCCACTGTCACCTGTCCCTGGGGACAGCTCCCTTCCCCTGTCACTGTCACCTGTGTGCATCTCCATGTGTACAGTGAGCAAGTCAGGTTCTACCCACTGCACCCCTCCCCCAACTAGGGATTGAACTGGTTCATTTTAGGAGAGCTGCCCAACTTCTCAGAGTGTGGGACGTTAGCAACCATTACCCAAGCCAGTAAGTCTACCCATTTATCAAGGATTTGTAATGAAAATGTTCGTAAAATATGGAGGTGGTTTTATTGGCAGCAGCAGAGTAAAACCGCCCCAGAGAAGGTGGAGGAAGGGCGTCTGGAAGAGGAAGCCATGACAGCAGTAGGGCCAAGCCATCCTCAGGAGGCTCTCTGGGTGTATGGGACCCTGGAGGCCATCCCTGCCCCCGAGGAGGACAAAACATCCAACACAGAGCTCAGAGGAACCCCGGTGAGGGCGGGTCTGTGCCACACAGATGCTCCCTGAAGGTTCTGCCGGGGAGACGGGCCCAGATCACAGAAGCAGTGCAACTCAGGAGCAGGATAACAGGAAAGCAGGTAGGGCCACTGAGCCTGATTGCATCTGCAGGAGGCTCCCTGCCATCCTATAAGAAGGCGCTGGGCTTCATCTTATGTAATATTTTTTTTCCTGGAAGGAAAACAGCATGAACTCCCCAAGGCTGCAGATGGCTCCAAGTTCTGGGTGGTGAAATGCCAAGCGGATGGCAGCGAGCAATTAGGAATTTATGGAGCATGCAGGAGAGGTGGGGGAAATGTCCCCATCTAGACGTGATGGGGCGTATGAGCTCAGCTGTGACCTAGGTGGGCAGCTGCATTAGGCTGGCCTCAAGAGAGCAGATGCTGGATTTGGACACTCATGCAGGGTGGACAGAGTGTGGACAACAGGTTGTCCAAACCTGCCATCCCTAAGTGTGGGACTTCAGTCACTAAGTCTTCTTAAGCCCCAGTCTTCTATAAAATCAAACTAGAAGACCACAACTAGAAAGGTGGCTTAGCAATTAAGAGCTGCTCTCCCAGAGGACCCAGGTTTGATTCCCAGCACTCCCAAGGTGGCTTGCAACCATCGGTAACTTCAGTTCCAGGGGATCTGACACCCTCTTCTAGCCTCTGCAGGCCCTGCACACATGTGGTACACATATATGCATGTGGGCAAAACATTCATACATATAAATTTTTTTAAAAAAAGAACCTTAAATGAAACTGTAGTGCCCATTTCCCCATCTGGGGAAGAATGTGGCCCACAGTGGGTTACACATAGTTCTGGGAATGTATTCATGTGGCAGAGCCTGGTGTTGGAGAGAGAACGGGGCTTTTAAAACTGGTAGCTACGGGCTTGGGTTGCATTGCTGCGACTTAGTAGCCTGTGTCTCAGACTTACTTCCTACAGCAATAAAATATAAGGAGAATTATGTTAATCAGCTGACAGGCACTATGCGAGCCAGAACCGAAATACCCAGCGGCACAGCATGCACTGGCCACTGTGTAGCTTCTGTCATGTTGCCAAAACTAACACAGGTTTAAATAAAACCTGATACAGAAGGAGCCCAAGAAAGGCATGTATTCAAGGAACATGTGCCTTCTGCACCTCCCTGAGGTGACCCGTGGAGGCTCTCTGAAGTTGTGGTCTCGGTGGAGAGAGCTCGGCCATGCTCACTTTCGGTGTGGAGTGCACCAGACAGGCAGATAGAGTATGAGTGAGAGACTTCCGAGATCCCTCCTCTGTGATGCTCTCCAGCCTCTCAGGACAGATAACTGGTCTCGACCCCAGATCCTGGCATGGGCACCAGTGGCTTCTCTACCTGCCTTTCTCCAAGCTGAGGGCTCTCAGAAGGTAGTGCTGTGGCCTTCAAGGTTTCTACATCCCTAAGTCCCAGCACAAGGTTTGCCCTGCAGTGGATGATTGCAGAGGGCCATGGTCATACAGCAGGTTGACCACCAGACAAATGACTCTCTGTTGGGGAGACCTGCTGAACCCTAGTTGTCAACTGCTGTATACCCCCATGGTCCTCTGCATATTCCCCCTTTTTACTGTGGTGTTGGCAGTGGGATCTCTGCTTTTCTCTCGAGTTCACTCCTACTGGAAGTCTCCAAGGTCTTCCCAACAGAGGCACACGAGAGGCCATCTCCAGCCCACCACTGGCTCCAGCCTTTGCTTCTGCCCTCACCAAGCCTTCTGCTGCCGTCCAGTCCCTATCCCCTTACGCTCTGATCCCACAATCCTTCAGGCCTCGTTCTCCTATACAGCCCTTCAAAACCTTCCCCTACAGTGGTCCTTTGGCAAAAGTTAGAAATAGAGAAAAATCTAAAAATTAGAATGAAAATTACCCATTAAAATTCCACGCCCCAGAGCTGACCACCTCTGCCTGCCGATCCCTTCCCACCTGTATCTAAAGCACAGTTACTGTCTTAGACGCGCCACGGCCGGGACAGCGGGTGGAGGAGCCACGGCCTAGAGGCGATTCTGTGAGAAGCAGCCAGCTCTCCTCACTCCTCAGCTCAGGGGAAAGGCATGGGAGGGCCTGGCATCAATTGTGGGGTTCTGGTGCTGTCTGTTATCAGGTTGGGGCAGGTCTCATCTTTCTAGGATATTTGGTGCTTTAAATATTGAAAAGTTATCAGATCTTGTCAAATGCCTCTTCCATATCAAGATGACCATGTAGTTTCTGTTTCAGATGATTAATCTGTTTAGTTGTACTTTTTCAGATATTACGCCATCTTTGCATTCCTGGGACACACACTTGAGATTTTTATCTTCTTACACACACTTGAGATTTTTATCTTCTTACTGTTTTTCAATGTTGCTGGATTCAGATTGCTGGTTTTATTTATTTATTATAATTGTGTGTGTGTGTGCTATGGCACATATATGGAGGTCAAAAGACTAGCTCTGAAGGGTTAGTTCTCTCCTTGCACCTTTACACAGGTTCTAGGGATCAAACTCAGGTCGTCAAGGCCGCATTCTGGATTTTATTTGTTTTTTTCTTCTCTCTTCATAGGAAATGCTGACCCAGTTTTCTTTCTGGGTAATGTCTTTAGCGGCAATGCCAGATCCTGGGAATGAGTTAGGAGAGTTCCCTCTCCTGGTTTTGTTGATGGTGGCTTGATGTTGCTCTTTAGGAAGGTTTGAGAAGGGCAGGCATCATTTCTTGTCTGCTGATTTCAACAGGGAAGCCATCTGGGCCTGAGCTTTTCTTTGGCGGTAAATACTTGTTACCTGTTATAAGTCTACTGAGATTTCCTATTTATTTTTGAGTCAGTTTTGGTAGTTTGCATCATCCTATAAATTTCTTCATTTTTGCCTAAGTCATCTAATTCATTGTTTTATCTATTCTTTTATAATTATCTTAATTTTAAAAATTTGATAGTAGCCGGGCAGTGGTGGCGCACACCTTTAATCCCAGCACTCAGGAGACAGAGGCAGGCAGATCTCTGTGAGATTGAGCCCAGCCTGGTCTACAAGCACTAGTTCCAGGATATAGGCTCCAAAGCTATAGAGAAACCCTGTCTCAAAAAACAAAACAAAAAGAAAAAATTAGTAGTACTGTCCTCCCTCTAATTTCCTGATTCCATTATTTAAGATTTAAGTGTTCTCTGTCTTGTCAATTTAATTTAAATCTTGTCAATTTTGTTGAAGATTTCAAATAGCCAACTTCAGATTTATTTTCTTTCTCTTTAGTTTAATCGCTTTCTGACTGAATCTTACTGTTTCCCCCTCTTCTTGCTTTGGTTTGGCGTGCTCTTTGCCTGGTGTCTTAAGACAGAATTTCAGTCCCATGAGTCTCTGGTTAGAGACTCTCTGAGTGACAAGGAGAGAAGGAAAACACAGGAACACAGAACTGTTGCGGTGGCTCTCAGCCCTATGGGTGCCTCAGCACTGACCTCCCTATAGAAGCCGACATAACGGTCCTCTCCACACCTCTTGTCACAGGCGCAACATGACTCTGACCTGCTGTCCCTTTCATAGGCCCAAGACGGCTTCCCAGAGCTCAGGCTGGCAGAGAGCCATGGGGTTGTCTCACCAACGGCTGCCTCACATAGCAGACTTGCCCATCCCTGACCCAATCACCATGGCCAGGAAAATGAAAACCAGGAAAGGCTAATTTTGTTACATGATGAAGCTCTGAGCAGGCTGGGTGAAGGCCCCAGAAACACACAGGCTGTAAGTGGAGGAGAGATACCCTCTCAATGTCACGCACTGTTGTGGGAGAAGGCTCAAGGGACAGCAGGGGCGCGTATGACATGTCCTTAGGGTGTGGCATCACCCTGGTTATCCGTGCTCAGCCTCCAGCATGCCAGGTGTGCCCTTCCTCCTCCTGGCTCATGCTCCTGAGAGCATTCGGACCCTTCTGAAACATTTCAAACTCCAGCAGCCCCAACGCTCCCGCTCACCTCCATCACTTGGCTATCCCTGGCCCAAAGCATCAGAGCCCAGTGGTGGCTGAGATGCACAGCTAATTCTAATCTCTTCATGGGGGTTGAGGATTCCCGGCCCTTTCCCGCTCTACATGGCACAGCAGTCTTGTGCTCATGTGACTGTCACGTGGGTGCTGCAGCCTTGAGTTACGGTGTGGCCGGACCCAGAGACGAGAAGGAAGGGAGCATGTCTGGGAACCCTCCAGAAGGTTCTCCCATGTCTTGTCAGCTATCACTGAACCTGACAGCTAGCCTTGGCTGCAGATGACACTGGGAAAGAGAGGAGAGAACGAAGTCTCATTAGGAGCAACCCTGAGTCCTGCTCATCCCTGGGGCTGAAATAAGTGAGAAGACATGGGGGACGAACCCCAGAAAGGCCAAGTCGGGGCCCTCACTCTCTAGGGACAGGACTGACTTTTGGAATGTTTTCTCTTCTGTCTGCCGCTGCCCTTGGACTGAGACAGCACACAGCAAGGGAAAGCCCCACAGGCTGGGGTTTCCCCCAGGGTCTCCCTGAGAAGCACAGATGTGGACAGGCAGGCTGCTCATCCAAGTCTAAAAACCCAGCCATATGGAGCTGGGAAGATCCACCCAGTTGGTTTGGCTGTACAATGCCGTCCACAACATCCAACCTCCAGAGCCCTGAGACTCTGATAGCTTCCACTAAGGCCCACACACCAGGCCCAGGTCAGCGCACAAGTTAAACAGGCGTTAAAATTGAGCAGAATTAACTAAATGTGCAGGTCAAGGACACAGCAAGAAGGCTGCCTTCTGTACACAGGGGCAGTGGCCTCGGAGAAGCCAGCCCCACCCACATCTTGATTTTGGACTGGCAAGCTCCAACACTGTCAAGAAATCAATTTCAATTTTTTTTAAAGTCAACTGTCTCTGGCATTTCAATAGAGGGATCCACGCACTCAAATGCATCACCCATTCCAATCCGGGCCCCCAAATCAGCCACTCCATGCTCACCTGCTGTGTAGTGGGACTCATTCCCAAAGCCCTTTACCATTTCAGAGTCCCATATCGTTTCCCACCTCCAGGTCAGTACAAAAGTGGTTCCCTATTGACTAGAATGATCCTTTATACCTCCAAGACCAGCTGAAACCTGTCTGAATTCCTCCCTCAAGTACCAACATAAAATTCCTGACTTTTCCAAGCAGACTCCTTAGGGGCTTGGCACTGCCTCCCTGACCAACATGCAGGGCATCTTCAAGGCAGAGACGGCATCTTTTGTTTGTCTCCACAGAGAAACCAAGACACAGTGTGGTACCCAGAGAAAGCTGTGCCAGGGTGTCTTTGGGCCCTCCTCTGCTGCCCTGGGAGTTACATGTGCAGTCCACCCCCAGGTCTTGGCATCCATGTGGCTCCCAGGCTGAACTGGAAAGCAGCCTCATCTGCAGTTCCACAAACCCTGCATCTTCCCAGGCAGCCTCCCACGCACATCATAGTGAGGTTGGTCAAAGTACTGCTACCTGGTAAGGGGCTCTTCTGGATGTCCCCATTCCTGAAATGACAGCCATGGGCTAACCCTTCTGAGAAAAATGTCTCCTTTCCTAAAACTCCATTGGGGGCTCTGGGAATTGCCTGGGTCCCCAGTCACCCCACTGAGAACATTGGGAGGCGGACTCACGATTGTAACAAACATTTTGGTGTCTTATTTTGTTCCAGAAGTGGGGGGACACTGGAGACGATGGAACAGAACATGAACAACGAATCCTTCCCTAGAGAAGCTCACAAGCGATGAGCGCTTTGCTCATCATGATGCTCACCCTGACGCGCTGTGCTCTCACAGGCCTGCAGCAGCTAGACCAAGGAACCCTATATGAGACTTGGGTGAGCCAGAATAATTTTTCCCCTTTTAATTTTATTTGTCTCAGATATTTGACACGGCAACAGGAAAATGGCTAACAGACCCTGAAACTCTGCTACTCCAAGCACAAATCTGAGCTAGTCTGAAGGATAGGGTCAAGTGGAGAAGCACTGGGGTGATCCTACCACAACCCCCATTGCTGGGCGTGTGAGTAAAGCCATCTGTGACCAGCAAGCACCTTCCCAGCCTGCCATATTCACACTCGTGCTGCCAACACAGAGACCTGCCAGGTTGAGCCCTCACAGACCAACTACTCTGGAAACCACACATTGAGCCACTGCAACAGAACATTAGCGAAGATGCTCGCTCGCCGACACCCTGACCACTCAAGACCCGGTGAGTTGCACTGTAGTGACAGCCTCACCCTGTGCATCTTGAGCATCTCCCAATAACCAAGGAGGGAAACTCACATGCAGACTGAGAGTGCTTAACACTGGGACCACTGAAAATCAGTTTCTTAGGCTAGACTTGACTGCTAGGTGAGCCTCTGGGAGCTGTCCTATTCTCCTTCCAGGCAAGAAAGGTCACACTAAACCTCACAAATGGGACAAATAATAATAACAATGAAAATAAAAATTAACAAAATACCAATGCTAGCCACATTCTCTAGGTAGGAGTATAAATTAGTGTGGCCAATAGAAAACAATGTGGGCTTTTACAACACCCCAGAAACAGAGCTATGCCCCGTCTCCTCGAGGTACCCCTGAAGAAGCCACTACAACAAAGAGAGACCCACAGCAAGCTCCTGTTTACTGAACAGAATGGTCAGATGAAGAAAATATGGACGTGATTCAGCCACAAAAAGGAATAAAATCGTATCATTTGTGGCAATGTGGATGGAGCTGTGGGACACTGTGTTAGATGAAATAAGCCAGGCACAGACTGACAAGTTCTGAATGTTCCCACTCCCATGTGGAAGCTAGGAAATTTATCTCATAAAATCACAGAATGGGCTCACTAGGAGCAAGCAGAGGGGACAGAGTGTGGGCAGAAGGCAGTAACCAGGGGCAGGAGTAAACACTGGGGTTCTTCTGCACCTAAAAACCACGGTAATGCATACCACCTCATAAAGTCCCACAACTGACTAGCCATTACTGTGGTCTCTGCAGGTCTGTGACCAGTGCCATGAGAGAAGCAGAGGATTATGGGACAGGTGTCTACAGGCAACGATGTGTATGAACAACCTGGAAAACAGACCTACTCTGATGCGGGGACTTCAGCCAGAAGCAGTTCCCTCACTTCCTCCACCTTCCTCTCCATTAACTCCACCCCTGTGACCTGCTTCGCTTTCTAACTCTGTGATGAACATCACGCCCAAAAGCTTGGGGAGAAAAGGGTTTCTCTCATCTTAGCATCACTGAGGGATGTCCAGGCAGGAACTGGAGGCAGGAGCTGAGGCAGAGGTCATGGGGGAGAGCTGCTAACTGGCTTGCTCAGTGTGCCTTCTTTTACCTTCAGGACCACGGGCTCAGAGGGCAGCACTCCCCACAGTGGGCTGGGCCCTCATCAATCAATGAAGGAATGCCTCACACACTAGCTTATGATGAGCCTCAGCTGAGGCTCCTCTTCCCAGATGACCCAGTGTGTGTTGACAATCAAGCAGCACGCTCCGTGACTATCCACAAGTTTCTGGAAGTCCCCAAGCTAAGGGAACCTGTGATCACAGGACATTCCGTGCTCGAATCTGTTCTTCTCCCAGCTTTTATGTTCTGTTTTCCTTTCTTCCTTTCCCCTTCCTACCTCTGTATTTCCTCCCTCTCTCCCCGCTTTCCTTCCTTTCTCATTTCCTCCTTCCCTCCCTCTTTCTTCCCCTTCCTTACTTCCGGTGGGCTGATAAGGCTAAAGATCAAATGTGAAGAAGCTCGTGTGGCTCTCACTGGGGACCGCGATGGGGACCGCGAGGCATGCTCTCATCACCGCACCCACAAGCATCTGTGGAATGAGAGCAGAGCCAGGTGGCCAGCAGCACCAAGGCATTGGGAGGCATGGCAGGAGATGCCGGTCGTGGACAGCTGCAGGTGGAGCCGTCTATGGCACACAGCTCTTTATGAAGCCCTCAAACACACAGAGCACAGTGTCACCCTGGTTTCACCCACGATCACCATGTAGTTCCATCCAGCCCCCACAGCACCAGGGCTTTGAGAAGCGAAAGGAGCCACTTCCCAACAGGAACCTTGGATGACTCTAAAATATGGGACAAGGGTCATCTTGTGACCTCAGCTGTGAAAACTTGCACCACGAAAGACCATTTCCCCCTCTCTGCACAAAGACATCAAGAGCCTGGCTCGCAGGCACAGACACAGTGCTCCTGGGATTGCGGTCTGAACCCAAAGGTGCTGACAGACCATGGAGGCATCCGTTAACAAAGGGGCTCATTTTGCTATCTGCCCTCTCAGACTCCGTCACCAAACAAAGCCAGATTTGTATCTGCAGAACATTCTTACAGCAACTGGGAGAATTTATCCCTTAACGAAGCCGTTGGGAAAACCAACCCCAGAACGGCAGCAGCCTCTACTCTTCCCACCAGAAAAATCTCTGCAATTCGAAGAGTCTTTAAAAAACAGCCCAGAAGGGACGGCCTACTTAACAGCAAGATGGTTTGCTAATGCACAGGCAAACACACCAGCAGGAAAATAACAGCTTCCTGCGAGGGAAAGAGACTTGTGGAAATTCTTAAAATAGGCAAAAGAATAGAGAGGTGCTTCTAAACGGAGGTAGGGGATTAAAAATAGCAGTGCTGCCGGAATGTGCACAGTAGGGCCCACGTTCGCGGGGTTGTGGGGTAACAACAGGTGCTAAATCCTGTGGTGATGAGCTATGGGGGCCCACACTGCTCTCCTCCACTTCTCCCACCGGCTCTTTCCAGATCTGCTCCAGCAAGTGTCCCAGCGCTTCCAGAACAGGGACTGAGTAGCCAGGTGACACAGTCTGAACTCCCTGGGCCCTTGGGTGGTGAGACTCTGTAGATGACCTTCCCTCCCTCCAAGCGCTTGGTCTTCATCTCCATCCTCTGGGGCAGCCCTTCTTCTTCTCACTCACATCCCCGCCAACACAAGCAGCCTGCCGGCCAGCAGTGAAGACTGCTGCTCTGCCTTGCGGCTCTGCCTTTCTGCTTGGCACCTCTGCTCTGTCTGTCCTTCTGGAGGACGGACACTGCAGAGGACACTGGGTAAAAGGATGAGAGCTGAAATCCAGCCCACACTCTGCTTACCAGCCTTTGATGTGAAGGCTGCCCGTGGCATGTGGCTTCACAGGCTCCCTCTGTTTAGCCTTTGCCATGTGGTATCTTTACACACTACACACACGCACACATACACACGCACACGCGCACGCGCACACGCACACGCATACACACAGAGTCTCCTCTCCGTTCGGCAGAGTGCCATGGCCCTCCCTCTCCCCACCTGCTCAGATGTCTGGTGAGTGGAAATGGCCATGCTAAGTGACCTGGGAGTGAAAGCCTGGGGGTAGAGGAGAAAAGCAGAGAAGACCCAGTGCCAGCATGAGTTGCTGGAGTTCATCATAGAACTAATTGCCAGAGCTGAGCTACAGAAACCTGGCCATCTTGATTCTCATGCAAATCACCAGAAAGTAGCACAGAATAGCCATGGGAAGGCACCCCAGGTAGGTGTCAACTAAGAGAGGAGGGTAGAGTGGTTGATGCCTAGCCCCAGGTGGCATAAGCTCAGAAGGGGTACAGGGAGATGGAGACATTAAGGCACAGTCTGTAAGCAGATGCCCTGAACACAGAACAAGCCAACACGGGGGCAAGGAAAGAGTAAGACCTGGCCCACATCTTGTTTGGAGACCCCATTGACCTCTAAGAACAAAATTTCTGCTGGGTAATCCCAATTCTTCACATCCCTACCTGTCTCCAGATGGCTGGAAGGGACCCATATCCTTGACAGATGCATACCCAGTGTGCGGAGGGTGTTATGGGGCAGGCCGGAGGAAGTGACATATCTGAATAAGCTTCTAGCAAGCCGCTTCTTCCCAGATAAATTTGCATTGGTGGGAGGAAGTGTTTCAGGTTGACACTGGCAACATTCCAGATGGAGAGAGACCGCAAAGCAAGGAGGACCCAAGCTGTCTAGGTCAGGGGGAACAGAGGTTCTTCAGCACAGAGGTCCCTCAGTAGAGCCCCACTGAGGAGCTGGAGAAGAACAGCAAGCAAATGAGCTCCAGCTCCCCACAGAGCCACCAATGAGCACGGCGTGCGAACACAGGCATGAGCAAACACCACCCTTGGTGGTCCATCACCCGTGCACGCCCCTCATAGCCCCACCCTACACTCCACATCAAAAGAAAATCTTGGGAATGGTGCGGGTCTGAGCCTGGCCTTGCACCAGTGGTGGGGGTCCCCTCTAGCAAGGACACAAAGAAGGCTTGAGTTCTGGAGTCCGAGTGGTGTGGACATCTAGAAATACTGATAACAATGGAAAGATTCAGCACTTGCCAAAACCCAAGACTGGGCCTTACAGCCAGATGTAGACCAGGCCACTGGTCCGTGAGCCTCAGGACATCTGAGACTGGAGTGGTCACGTGTGAAGGCTCCCTCAATTAGGGTCACAGTGGCCACAGAAAACAAAGCCTGAAGGAGCAAGGGCATGGACCTTGAGCAAACCATCAGGCTGGAGAAGAGAGGGCTGCGGTCTGGCTCAACCTGTCCACTTAGCTTCTTCTCCAGCAGATGAAGAGAGGCACTCCTGCCTGGAGCCAGCAGGTGGGGCAGAGCTGGGTAATCCTGTAATTACAGAGTACACTCCAGCCTCAGTCACAAGAAGCAGATGAGCACTTTAGGGCCCCATCACCAAATCAGCACTGTTCTCAGAACAACAGAATCCCCACCCAGTGTGCTCACTCTGCTTGAGGACAGCTATGTGGCTCTCACTCCTGATTCAAAGTTTAACTTTGTAGGACTGACGGCCCTTTCGTGAAAGGAACCAAAAGGTAATCCCAGGGCATGGCGCAACCATGGATGTCAGTTCAGGAGAACTTATGGCCTCTTGACCCGCTCCACAGGCCAGTGGCCGCAGCCCTGCCCATCAGAGGGAGCTTGCCAAAGAGCTGGCAGTTGATGTTGCCAGCATATGGAGTCTGAGTGAGGCAACTTGTCACTTGGGGCGGTATGAGTATTTCTCTCCTAGTCTTTCCCCAGGACAGACATATCTTTAATCAACATGCCACTTTTGATGTGTAAATAATTGTGAATTACTTTCCCTTTACTTTTCACCCTAGGAAGTGATCTTTATCCTTAACCCCAAAAATGTAAGAATTAATTTAGAGAACACCTACCAGGAAGGTCAACATTGGCCATGACTGGCGATGTGTCTAGAAGAGTAACTGACAGAGGATCCGAAGAGTCTAGAGCAACCCAGCAGGGGCAGTCACAGCACTGTGTGTGTTTGTGTTGGGCTGGGAGTGAATGTGGGTCTATATGCACTTGTGCACCTATGTGGAGAGGGCAGAGGCCAATCTTGGTCTCCTGGGCACTAGAAATACACATGCCCGGCCACCATACCGCTCCCAGTGCTTTAGAGGGGTTCTGGGAATGGAACCCCGATCTTCACTCAGGCTTGCACAGTGTCACTGCATCGTCTCCACAGTCTGCTAGAGGCTTTGTAACCCTGGATCTCTGCTCCTTCCTGGGAAAGCAGCCACAGTAGCAACTATGCTGTTTCCCTGTGGACTGGTGCGGGCATTAAAGAGATCAGGAATGGACAGGGCCTCGCCCGAACTCTGAGCCTTTCTAGATCCTCCACGAAAGTGAGGTCCACAATAAGTAACACTACAGCTATATTAGTTATTATCATGACTGCAAATGCATCTGAATGAGTAAGGCCTGCCTTGTCGTGGTCAAAGGAAGTAATGATTAATGGAACACAAGATTCCAGACTACCATATTAAAATCAGCATGTTTGCACATTCGCAGTGTAACAACTATCCCAAGAATGTGCTCTTTTTCCTTAGGGTCTGGGGAGTTTACCATATGTAAAGATATAATCAGCTTCTCCTGTAACAACTCTCTCAAGAGCAGCTAGCTCTCCTCTTCCTCCCATGGGAGTTTGAATCAACTTCCAAGAAGTAGGTAGAGCTGGTTTGTCAGCTTGTGGCCAGCAGACACCTGTAACTTTGTTGCCTGGAAACCTGCAGAGCCAGTCCTCCAGGTAGTGAGGCCACTCAGGTAAAATGTCCCAGCAGGTGCTCTGGGAAGGCCCAGGGAATAGGAGGACAGCTGACCAGAAAAGCAACTTAACAATTGTCAAATCTCAAAGGCAGACACGGGGCCCTGTGGGAGACAGGACAGTCTTCTGAGGTTCCAGGTCACAAAGAAACAGGTGCCCATCACATGCCAGTGGGACAGGCATGGAGGGTCAATCTCTTTGTTCTTTTCTCATCCTTTCTTCCCCTCTCTCCTCCTGACTGGGAGGAGGCCTGTTATGCAAGAGGAGGCCCGGATTGCACTGAGGGAGGGGAAAGGGCCTGGGGTAATGGTGGGCTGAGGTACCCTCTCTTCCTGCCAGCAAGCCGGCAGTGCTATGTGTGCAATGGTATTTTGGGGTCTCTCAGACCATGAGAGACCAAAGCTCCTGTGACCGAGACCTGGAGACACCTGGCAGCCCCCTGCCCTAAGCCCCACTTCTCTGTTCCACCACTAGGACACTTTCTCCAGGACCACTAAGACCTCTCCAAGATCCATTACTATAAGGAGCCTTCCAGGACAGTGTTGTCCCAACTGGTCTCAGCTGGTTGTAAAATGTTTCCAAGACTGGCTCAATCAGATGCAGTTTCCCAACCCCAAAGGTAGTTTAACAACTGAATTCTCTCCAGGAGGTGGTGGCAAGCCATGTGGACATTGGGATCCAGAGAAAACTACCTGTGTTATTTGTGAAACCATGGTGGGACCCCGGACCTGCCTATCCTCTCTTACAACACAGAGCTAACAGCATGGGAAGTGGCCAAGCCACAAACGCTAATGGTTCTGTGGCTCTGTGGCTTTCTGTAGTTCATGCCTCCTGCCCTTTAACTTGTTTTTCTTCTGGACGCATGTTTCTTCCAAATCTTTGAGCCCAGTAGCTGCCAATGTCCGGCCTTGTTTCTATGCCCACTGCGTCCATCACAAGACAGATACTGACTTCCCAGAGCCAGCTCAGTGGAAGCCAAGATGTTGGGTTGCTGTCTCTAACTAGAGCAAAAGCAAGTGAGCCGGGAGCTGCCTGCATCGCAACTTCAGTGGGGAGATTGTGAAAACCACCCACAGCTAAGGCGAGGGCAGCCAACTTGGCCATTCCCCCGCTGAAGACTGCAGGCTCTCTGTTTCACTGTGAACTGGGGCACTGTCACTACTCCGCCAACAAAGCCTCCAAAGGTTGAGGGTGGACATTAACGACGGACTTTCATTCCCTGCTTCCCCTCCTGAAGTGATTAAACTGCTCACTGTAGGAGTTGTTAGAAAGTAAGAAGAATGGACGGTGCTGGCGCTGGTTAGGTCAGAGTGAGGATTAATGATTAAAGGGGGTGGCAACGCTCCACACACCGCACACCTGCACACTCTCCTCTACCACACAGAACACTTACCAGCCTGTGCACCACTGCCCACTGTGGAACACACAGGCGGCCGCACAACTGGTGTGGCTGCCCTGAAGCTATGGCATGGAAAAGTCACTACCTTTGTGCTGTTAACAGGATGCCAGCTGGGTCGCACGCACCTGGTTGAGAAAGACACCCAGAGCCCCAGTGGGAGACACACACATCCCCCCCCCAGGGTCCCACGGAACAAGTAAGCCTCCTCTGACACTGGGAACAGGAAACAGGAACAGTCCACCAGGCCAAGGCGGCCACAGATACTCTCTTCCCTGAATAACACAAGTATGAGCAGGGCTTTTCCTGCTTCGCCCAGAGAGCACCGTCCGGCTGTGCTCAGCCCCAGCCTGTTTCTAACAGCAAGGCAGACCCTGGATGGGAAAGCAGGGCAGGGACAGAGTGACTGTTTGGGAAGGAGCCAGAAGGAGACACCAGACCCGTCTCACCCCAACTAGCTGGGTATCATCTCTGAAACCAGAATTAAGCAGGAATAGACAGCAAAGGGTAAAACGTACATACACACATATAATTTTAGTTTTGTTATGAATTCAGTGGACTTTTTTTAAAATTTGGGTTTGCTTTTAAATGAATGCTTCCAATAAGAAATTAATTCTGGTACCAAAAAAAGTCATGTGCATCTCTGAAAAGACAGCAGAATCCTATTCTAGCTGTAATGAAAAGGAGAACTCTTGACCCTCATTTTTAAGAAAATCATCTGTTAAGTACAGCTCTCAACTTTGCTAACACTGCTGTGCCCAGGTGTTAACAGCACAGGAGATAAGTCACAGAAAGGGTGGACCCCCACGATGACCAGGGAAGACAGCAGGTGCCACGGAGGAGGAGCCACAGGAGAGGACTTACTTGGGTGTGCCACTGGGCTTCCAGTACCTACAGAAGAGGTACTGTCCGTCTGCGTTGACCAGGTGAGGCAAGTCCTGGTAGGGAACATTCTGTGGAGTTCGCCTGGGAGAATTTGCCTCAGGCATCCTGCTGAGGTCTTCTGGCCCTTGGAAGAAAGGGGGACATATTCTAAAGTCAGAAACACACTCATGCCCATTTGGGAGGAAAGGAAGCCGTGTTCAGAGTCAGGACTGTGGCTTTTTTTCTAAGCACCTCAATTTGATATATATTTTTAAAATTACATACATCTCTTGCAAACCTCTCCAAGACTGAAAATCCCATTTGTCCTTAAGAAAATGCTCACTTTATTTTTTAAAGTGCCTCATTACAGCCCCTCCCATATGTGTTTATTTTAAATCATCTCAGGAAACTTCATCTTAAAGACTGTTTTAGCTGTAATCAAGCGGAAATTACAGTCAGTTCCGTGGGTACAAAGCCCCAGCTGCAAGGACCCATCTCTCCTAAAATCTCCACTGAGTGGATTCTAGGGGGCATAATAAGTAGGTGACGCGCCCCCGAGCGATTTTTCCCTTCTGAATGCCAAAGATGCCATGACAAACCTGTTTCCATTCCGTCCTGGCTTTCGCATTCCACTACCGCCACAGCCGTATCAGCGCCAGGCGAAAGAGGGCTGTTCCCTCATCGCGGCTGCAGGGCAGCAACCGCGGGGTCTGCGCCCTCCCCGCCTGGGCTGCAGGGGTGCGAGCAGCTCCCTCCTTCCTCTCCAGCGCTAGCTCATGTCACCACTTTTCCAGAACACACCCCTGAAGGGGTTCCGGGAGCGAGGGACAGCCGGTCCCCAGATCGGAGCTGCAGCGAGACGCGCTCCGCGGCACCGCGCATTCGCGCAGATGCGGGTCCCCGAGCAAAGTCACCCCGATTCTCCGACAAACTTTGCCTCCTGCCCGCCCGCGACCGCTTGGGGAAGCAAGCCCCGAGGCTGTCATCGGCACGCCACACGCAGCGGGGACTTGGCCGGTGTCCCCACACCGGGCTGGGAAGATGTAGTTGACTGGCACAAGTCGATTTGGGGGTTGGTGCGAGGGCGCGAGGGGCGCGCTCACGCGCACGAGCTGACACGCGCGCACACTCGTGCGCACGCACACGCGCGCAGGAGACCCCTGGCGGCGGCTCCTATCCTGAGGCAGGGGCGGGAGGCAGTTACCCGGGCCACGAGCGCCGCTGTCACGTCCCCCGAGCACCACGCGGGTCCGGGTCTGCGGCGGGATAGAGCCAGACTACTGCGCGCGGCCGGCTGCGCGGCGATAGGGCGCGGCGTAGGCGCCGCCACTTTATCCCCAGCCGCTTGGCGGCGGGGGCGGCCCGCTGGGTGGGGACGCGCGGGGAGGCGGCGCCGGGGGCCCACGTGTGCCTGGCCCCCGGGGAGGAGCGGGGCACCGCCCGCCGACCTGCCACGCGCTCTTCCAGGCCCTAAGCGGCAGCCGCATGGGGAGTGTCACGGGGCCCTGAACCGAACTAAGGGATTCTTCCAGCCCAGGCGCGCAGGCAAGAGCACTGACCCACACACAGGTACCCCGAAGCAGAAACATGATCACAAGTACTGAATGCACTTGTTTACAGATGCACACGTGCGAGACTCACTTTCAGATAGCACAGGTGCGGGCACACCCAAACGGACATAAGGACACATCTTCAGGATTCTTCCCCCAGATGCTAGCTGTAAGCTGCTATGCTTACTGTGCTGCACACAGGGGCACACATGAATGCCACAGTTACATGAATACAGACACACTCCCTAGACATTATACACACAGATAAAAACAATACACCACGTGCACAGTGCAGACACAAAAACTACAGCTCTCATCTTAAAGGGAATAAGAGGTTATTCTGGAGCCATTTTGAGTGACCATGGCCTGGGAACACAGACTTAGGTTACTTCAAATTCCATGTTCCAAAATGGAAACAGTTTCAGGAAGTTTTTGTGGTTTTACAGACCAGAGTAAGTCATAAATCAAGGCAAGTTTAAAATACATTCGAGGGGTACACCAGAGAGGCAGGCACCAGAGATGGGGGACGTTTCCTACAGGTTCAAGATGCTCTCCCAAGGCATTCTTGGCTTTTGGCTTGGCAGAAGCTAGCTGTCTTGTTAAGTCTATAGATTCTAAAAGGGTTTTATCTATTGTCACAGATGTTAGTTCCGACAAAATGGGGCAAGGAAGAAATGAATGGCTGTTCCAGAGGACCAAAATTTTGCCCAAGAAAAGGTAATTCCTCTTTGAACCTGCAACATTTCAACCTCTCCCGCAGTCTTGAAATGCTAATCAGTCAGTCTCTGCAGACAGTTTCCTTTTAGGTCTCCTTCACAGCCAGACACGGCGGCTTCTTTCCGGAACAGAGATGAACAGCACACCACACACACCAAGACAGGCATTCGCACACAAGTTCTTAGAACCCCGGAGAAGGAAACAGACAACACACACACACATACACACACACACACACATGTGGCATGAAGTCACTTCTCCTAGGTGCCCCCAAAGAGCGGGGTTCCACCAGCACAGCTGGCTCTGTGGCTGTGGAGAGCCTGGAATGCAGCCCTAAATTTCCAGCCTGTCCACTGTGTCCTAGGCCTGACACCTGTGAGTGACAGCTGCAGTGGAGCCGAAGGGATGATGACCCTGACCCCTACCCACCTCCACAGACCTTCCAGAGCTTTCTTCTAGGTCAACCACTTTGCCAAACAGCAGTATTGAATAGTACCACTGTGTGTGACTCAGTGGTAGTGACCACGGAAGTGAGGCTGCAGCAGAGCCTGCAATCTAACTCAAAGAGAAGACAGTCTGGTTGTAAGCCACACAGAGGGATCTAGGCCACCCTCTGCCTTAGGCGGGTCTCCAGGGCTTGGACACAGAAGGAGTGGCTAAATGACTTCTTGGGGCTGTTTTTTTTTTTTTCCCTGGCAGGCCAGGGTTAGGGGCAACAGCCTCAGAGGAGGGCCTGGGGGCCCCGTCTCAAAGCTGGATTGGGCCTGTTGGGTACCACTGTTCACTTTACTGGAAGGGTGGCTAGATCCAGCAGCGCCAGTGTTTTCTGAGTTTTGAAGGGTTTGAAGTTTTGAGAAGAGAGGTCACTGGGGCCGTCAACAGGATCTCTCCTGAATCTAGAGCTGCTCCCACTTGAACACGGACTGTGAGTTAAGAGATTAGGGCCTGCATGCAGTGCCTTACCCCTAGTCTGGTTATTCAGGGAGTGCATTTGGCCATTCCTAGAGGCCATAAATTCCTTCCTATCCCGAGCAATAATGGTGTTACAGAGTTCAGATTCGCCAGGGGAAAGACCATAGATTTGAACCAAATTATAATTAAATCATTTTATTAGTTATTGCTAGCAAGCTGACAGCCTTAAAACCAAAGACGCTAGAGGAAGGGGTCCAAAAGTGGGTGCCACAGTTATCTCCTTTGTGTGGAGTATGTAAGTTGAGTGAGAAACTTCATTTATTCCCCTTGGTTGTGAGGCACTGTCTCTCTCACCCTGTATACATGGATAAAGGAGCTGCCTGGTGCACAGTGATAAGTGTGTTTACAGAAGCCAGAGCAAGCAGTCAATCATCGCACAACACTTCTTTTACATGTTGGGGAGAGGCAAGGAGTCAGAATGTCTGTGAACTTATCTTTTAGGAATTTAGAATGGGTGCATAGAACAAAATGGAGTCTCCCTTAGCCATCACACTGGGACCCAGGGAGAGGGAGGGAGAAGCCAGGCTAGCTGCCTCTAATGGTAATGTCTTACAAAACTACAGAGCAATATCACAGTGATAGTGGATTTACTTTTTTTTTTAACTTTTTTAATTTTTCTGAGACAGTGTCCCACTCTGTAGCCCTGGGTGACTTGGAACTCAGATAGCCACCTGCCTCTGCCTCCCAAGTGCTGGGATTAAAGATGTCTGCTGGTGCAGGACAATGGTCTATATCATGTCAATTATGTTTTAAATAAATGCTGATTGGCCAGTAGGCAGGCAGGAAGTATAGGCGGGACAACCAGACAGGAAGTAGAGTCGGGTCAATGAGGACAGGAGAATTCTGAGAAGGAAGCCCATTCCTCCCCATTTCTGTCCAGACACTGAAGAAGGAAGATGTGACCTGTCCTGCTGAAAAAGGTACCAAGCCATGTGGCTAATATATACTAGAATAATGGGCTAATACAAGTTATAAGAGTAAATAAGAAGCCTGAGCTAATGGGCCAATCAGTTTATAACTAATGTAGACCTCTGTGTGATTTTCTTTGGGACCTAAGGACTGTGGGAACCAGGCAGGACAGAAACCTCTTAACAACAGTATGCCGTCATGCCCACACAACATTGGATTTATACAATCAAGAAAGGGTGTCTCCATCCACTGAGACCCCTCCTGGCACTTATAGCCACATTTCCTTCCCTTTTCTTTTTGCCCACAACCTCTGGCAGATATGGCTTTGTTTTTATTTCTAGATTTCTGTCATCTCAGGGTGTTTTGTTTTGGAATCATGAGATAGATCTGAACTATCTGGCGTCACGTTCTGGCTTACATGCACTACAGAACTACCCAGTTCACCTGGTGAAGGACAGTTCATCTGTGTGGTTTCCAGTTTACAGCTAGTTCTGAATGAAGCTACTGTGTACACTGGCTAGGCACAGTGAAGCAAGCTCACCGTCCCAGCCTTGGGGAGTGTTAACACAGGATTGCTTAGAATTCAAGGTCAGCCTGGTCTGCACAGCTAGACCTTGTCTCAAATAAACAGGAAAGGAAAAGGAAATCGCTCGCTTAGTTTTCTAAACAGCTGATAAAATGTTTTCCAAAGTGAGTGTATCTGTTTATATTCCCGCTGTTGTTGCCATGAAAATAATGTTTAAAATTTTTAAAAATTTTATGTGTATATATGCATGCCTGGGTATATGTAATGTGCACTACATTTATGCAGTAGCCCAAGTAGGTCAGAAAAGGGCATTAGGCCTCCTGGAACTGGAGTTATAGATAGATGGCTGTGGACTGCCATGTGGGTGCTAGGAACTAAGCCCGGGGCCTCTGCAAGAATAGCCAGTGATCTTATCTGCTGAACCATCTCTCCACCTTCCATCCCCATTTTTTAAAAGCCCATCTGTTGTGCGTCTTGTGTTTTTATCTGCATTTGCCTGATAGCTTATGCTGCTACCTGCCTTTCCACGAATCTGTCTTCTTTGTATCCTAGTGAAATGCCTCACTGTGCCCTCTGACCACAGTCTTACTGTGTGTTCTTAAACCGTTGAGTTCTGAGTGTTCTGGATGTATGATAGATGCCAGTTCTGTGTCAGACGTGTGATTGGCACGTATTTGCTCCTGATTTATAGCCCATCTCTTCAGCCTCTTCAGAGGGTCATTTGCAAAGCAAAAGCTTCAATTTGGGTCATAAACAAATCTTTAGTGTTTGCTTTAGTGGGTCATGTATTTAGTGTTGAGAGAAGTCTTTGCTTAGTCCTACATTTGCGAGTATTCGATCATACTGAGAGTGATATTGTTTTGTATTTTATGGTTAAGGTGTGAGATTTAGTTCAGGTTTTTTGTTTGGTTTTGTCCACATATATCAGTTGTTCCTGCACCTTTAACAGGGTTAAAGTTTTTCTTCCCAGGAATTATTTTTCCACTTTTCTCAAAATTGGTCTTTCTGTATGAGTCTGTTTCTGGCTCCCCCTTTCACCCCATTAGTTTGTGTCAGCTTCTCTGGCAATATCATTGATAACACCATGGCCTTGGTGTTGAAGTTCTCTAACAAACCTAGAATTCTATATACTGAAAATCCATATTTCACAAGATTGGTTCAACTACTCTAGTTTCTTTACCTATTTTTATTTTATTTTATGTGCATTCGTGTGAGGGTGTCAGATCCCCTGGAATGGAGTTACAGACAGTTGTAAGCTGTCATGTGGGTGCTGGGAATTGAACCCAAGTCCTTTGGAAGGGCAGCCAGTGCTCTTAAGCACTGAGTCATCTCTCCAGTCCCCTCCTTCACCTATTAATGTATATTTTTGGTCAGTGTTGTCTATACCTACTTTCAAAATCTTGTTGCTATTTTGACAGAAACATGGATATCTATTTGCCCAGAGTTGGCATTTTCAAGGTTAAGGCTTACAAACCATGAACACTGACCCATCCACCTCCTTCTTTCAACACAAGGCAGTAGTTTAACAGCATACAAGTCTTACACAAATGTTTTAGATTCATCTTCTTTTCTTTTTCTTTTTCTTTTTTTTTTTTTTTTGAGATAGTATTTCTTTGTGTAGCCCTGGCTGTCCTGGAACTCACTCTGTAGACCAGGCTGGCCTCAAACTCAGAGATCTGCCCTCCTCTACCTCACAAGTGCTAGGATTAAAGGCGTGTGCCACCACTGCCCCGATAGATTTATTTATTTTAAGTAATTGTAAATGTCATATGTAGTTTCTCTCACTGTGCATAGGTTAATTTCTATGGTGATAAAATTGATTTTTGCTTCCCAGGCTTGTAATCTGTAACCTTGCTCAACCTTCTTATTATATATAATGTAGGGGGGCTTGAGCCTCCTTGGGGGTGTTTCTACATATACCATCATTATACTTGAACTGAGTGTCTTGTAGACACGTGTAGTCGCATTTGGATTTATTTAATTTTATTTACTTGCCTTTTTATTTTTGGCGCAGGGAGTCAACAGCAAAGAATGGTCGGCTGCGGAAATTCTTTTGGTTTGTTTTCATCTCACACATCTGAGAATGTCGGGGACCCCTTCATTCCCGGAAGCAGGAAGAGTGAGGCAAGCTGTCCGCCACCTTTGCCCAGTGCAGCAGAGAAATCACTACCAGGTCCTTGGCTCTCTTGTGCCCACAGAATCCTCTAGAGTAGGACAGCTCTAGACATAACCAGGTTCCAAAAATAAAATATAGAAGTCAGTGGCAGGTTCTTCTGCAACTATCATGACCCGGCTAGGTGATAATCGAGGAGAAATGGCGCTCAGGATCTCTTATGTGACCTGAGATACACCGAGGCTGGAGAAGAGGTCAGGTTGGAAATCCGGTGAAGAAGGGGAACACCTAGTGCATCTCTCATTGAAACTGTGACTGCTCTTCTCAAGTCTTCAGGGTTTTGGTTGCTGTAAACCCGCATCTAAAGTCACTTGTGCTAGGAGGAAAGTGGAGATCAGAAATAGAAACTGTGCTTAAAGCAAAGAAATGTAAGGCTTTGCCTGTGAAGTCGGGGAAATTAAAGCTGAGTAATTTGGACCTCAAAAACCACCAGTGCTCGCTAGCTGGGTCACTTCCTGGTAAGTTTCTTCACCTCCCAGACTTGCCTTCTCACCTGAGACAGGGGAATACCCTAGCCAAGACCATGACCATGGTGTTGGTGGCTTAGCTCCACGAAATTAGAGGTGCCAAACCTGACACAAGAAAAAGAACTTTCACATATAAAGTTTTTATTTTTTGTTTATTGGTTAGTTGGTTGGTTGGTTTTTTTGAAACAGGGTTTCTCTGTGTAACTGGGTGTTCTGGAACTCGCTTTGTAGACCAGGTCCGAACTCACTGAGATCCACCTGCTTCTGCTTCCCAAGTGCTGGGATTAAAGGCTTGTGCCACCACCATCTGGCTGCCTATGAAGTTTTTAATGTGAATTTTAGAAATTGTTGATTGCACATTGCAAACCTAGATTTCCTGTGCTGGACACGTGAGGCATAAAATGTTGAGGGGACAGGGGACTTCCTGCTCTGAACTGTAAGAGGATGTGGCTCTCTGCTGAGGCAGGAGGTACAGAAGTGGCAGCAGGCTTGTTGGTCTGGAATTGGAGAGTGCTCAGGTTGGGGACTGAGGCTGAGGTAGCCCACAGGCAGTCCCTGGGACTGGGAGGGCAGCATTCTTGACAGAAGATGGCAGCAGAGGTGTGGCCTGGCAGCCTCCACACTGCACCTCTGCTCACAGGACTTGGCCTGCGAGCACTTTACAGTATTTGCATTGCTAACCAGCATCTAACAATCATGCCATCTCGCCCAGTAATGCCGGGCTGGGTTTCCTCTAAAGACAGAGGCCCCAGAGCAGGCACATCTTGCCCACTCATTTCAAGCAGTGTCTGCCTCTCCCTACTTCCCACCCCTCTTTCAGCCCATCTCTAAAATAACCAACTGGGATTTCCGGGTTGTTTGACTGGGTGGTTGCTTTCCTGAGTTGCCTACAGGGAGGAAGGGAGGAGGCTTGGGAGGCAGGATCAAGTTCAGTGTGGACTTTTGAAAAACAGTGTTGATCTCTCTGGGGGAAGTCAACCCGGAAGGCCTGACGAGGGTACAGTAGGAGGTCAGAGTGGAGGTGAAGGTTGAGGAGTCTGCCATTCGTGAGCAGTGACGTCATGAGCATGCTGTACACAGGGAAGGTGATCTGGGAGGAGAAATGGCCCTGGGGAGATTCTTGTGAGGAGGAGAAGGAAAGGGGAAGAGTTTGCAGAAGTGATGGAGACAGACACCACGAGATAATGATTCACGTGCCAAAGTCATGGCACACTCCCACAGAGACCCTGAAAGTCCCCAGAAGCCAAGCAAAAGATAATGGAGAGAACCCTGCTCATGGTTCACGAGGACAGACATCAGTTCACATTATTTATGATTGGAAAGTATCTCCTGTGAAGAACAGGGCAGGACAGTGTGAGGCCACTGGACCCTAGAGCCTGGTCACTTGGATTAAGACCCTAGCTCTGCTGGCCTGGAACTCCGGGTCCCAAGCAGGTGAATGTGGTGGAATATTAGCTTAAGAGTTTGATTCCCACCGCTTACCTAAAAAGTCAGGCGTGACGGTGCACACTGGGGCATGGGTGAACGGGACGGCTGCTGGTGCTTCCTAACTAGCCAGTCTAACACCAACCAGTGAGCCCCAGGTTCCAGTGAGAAACCCTGTCTTCCCCCTTCTCTCCCCCACCCCACCTCCCATCCCGCCCTACCGCTGCCAAAAGAAAACCAAAGTGGACAGCCCCTGAGGAACAACACCTAAAACTGGCCTCTGACTTCCACACGTACACACGCGCACACCTGTATGTGCACCACCCATCTCAGGTGATCCCCCTCACACGTTCTTATGCACACCCATACATACACACAAAACAAAAATAAGAAATAAAAAGTTTAGAGTTTACACGTTAAACATGCAAATGAATACCAAAAGGTCAGTGGTGACCTGTGAGCCTCCATTCCACCCTGTGCTTGGCTCCAGCCCTATCTGCAGAAGAAAGTGGGACATGCCGGGATGCCCTTGGAGGAATGGAGGAAAGGCAAGGTAGAGGTCAGTGAGATGACTGAACACGGTGGGAAGCACGAGAGGCAGGCTTCCAGGAGGGTCTGTGTCGAGATACAATGGTGAAGATGACCTGAGCACAGGCTGGGAGAAGTCTCTCAGCATATGATCTCAGTCTCCATGCCCGTGTGCTGGCGTGGAGGCCCTTCTCTTCCAACATGGAGTCCAGTTCTCACACCTTGGTTCTGCACTGACCTCTTATCTACAGAACGTAGTACAAATGACGCTGTTCCAGACCTGAGTCCCATATTCTCACGCCTCCTTCTGCCATGAACCAGCCAGTAGACTCACTAGATAAAGCAATGGCCTCAACATGTGGGGAAAGAAACCATGGAGGAAACCAAGGCCCACCAGAGCTAAGACAACAATCAATCCCCAGAGGCAGCTCTGCCCTGTGACCCATTGTCATTGCAAGAGAGACCTAGCTATGACTCAATAACCACCCAGCAGAGCCCAGCCCAAGTTGCTCTCCCACAGAGCCACAAGGTAAATGGGCCATGCTGTGTTAAGCCCCAAGGCTGGGCTGACTTGTGTGCAGCAGAAGTATATCCATGCAGCAGATAAGATATTCCATGTGCCAGCTACGCATCTGAGTTACCTTGTCTCCATAACCACTGTGAGATTATAAGACCTGCTGATAGGATCCAACAGTTCTAAGGGAAAAATATCAGGCCACTGAAAATTTGGACATAGGAAGACACAAGGAAAAAAAGAAACATATATATGTGTATATATATATATATAATTATATATCATACAATACAGACAATAGCCACAGAAAGAAGACAGATTTTTAAAATGACTTAACAGTCCTGTTAGAAGGCTGGGCCTAAGGCTACAATTACTGAGGATATAAATGCTTTTCATGTTGATGGAACATGGTGATCATGTATCTTCTTGGAGTATTCATACTCCCCACAAAACCATTTTTCCTTAACCCCTTGCTCAGTTTCTCCATACTGTCTTAAGGCTCTTTATAACTTCTTCTAGTTTGTGGGGAATCAAGCGGCTCCCACCGGCAGCTAAGAAGGATCTGCTGTGTACTGGATTCGGATGTGAGTTCCTCAGAAACGTCCTCTCTTCCACTGAGTGTTCCTGGACATTGGCCCAGGCTCATTTCTTCCTGAGGAGGGCGGAATCTCATTACAGGAAGCTGTGGACATGGAACCCTCATTACAGTATGGAGGCCAAAGGTACTTTATTGTCCTTCTTTGTCCTTAAAAGACCATGAGGAGGAAAACAAGCATAAAAATTTAAATCCTTTTAGTGTGGCCCCTGCAAAAATAGCATCAAGTAGAATTGAAACAGCTGACAGCAGACGTTCCTAGGCTTGCCCAAGGCCGCATGTAAGGAGTTGTGGCAGGGTCAGTCCTTGGTCCACTTCTTTCCCAGAGATCCTCCTTCCTGTACACAGACATGAGGCTGCCGGGGAAGAGTGTATTAGCTGTGACTTCAGTCTGAGAAAGTCCCCGTGCAGACAGCCTCCATCGTTCGATCGCACTAGGAAAGGCAAAGTTTCCTTGGCCTGAGGTGCGCTCCTGCAGGCTTGTCTCCCTTTGTCTCCCATGCAGCTGGAGGCCCAGTGTGGCTTCGCATTCATTGATTTTATTTGCAGCATTATCTTTATTCTATGGCAAGTGTTTGCTCTTAAGACAAATAAAATGAACTTGAAGTGTGGGTTGAATTAAGGGAGATTAAGAAAGCCCACTGGGCTAACATGTGGCAGAGGCATCCCGACAGCGTTATGGCCATGGCCCAGGTTGGGGACACCCAGGGTAGGGCACAGGGGAAGGGCTGTGTTTGGCATCTGACACACAAATTGTACTTTAGAAACAAACCTATCCCTCACCAGCCTGATCTTTCACTTCCAGTTTTTTCCTGTCAGTCCCATCAAGGCTAGGGGCCATTGATATGGCTCCACGGCTCAAGGGACAAGCCTGGCAACCTGAGCTCCACGCCCAGAGCCCATGTGAAAGTGGAAAAGGAAGGAGGAAACAACTCTACAAAGCCAGTCTCCACCTGTGTGCCATGGTATGCATCCCCCTGCCCACATGCACACACAATAAACAAGCAAACAAACAAATAAATAACATTTAAAAATCAAGGTTGGCCCAGCAGTTTTCCCGTGGTTCTTATGGCCTTGGGAATTCTATTTTTGCTATATATTTAAGGCCAAGGGCTAGGCCTCTTGGGAAAGGTCACTGAGTACAATGGGATCTACTGAGAGGGAAATGAAGGTTCCTACCCACATGCTGCTGCCCATAAATGCATTTGGCAAGTCCAGAATGTCAGCAATTAGTAACTGGGCCCAGGCACCCTAATGAGATTCAGACTGAGCGTCAAAGAAGAAATTCTTCCACTGACTAATCGGGTTAGTGAAGCGAAGAGAAGTTGTCCACACTGAAAAATGCTCCACAAATAGAGCGCTAGCGACTAAACGTGGTGGGGTGCACACTGCATTGTTCTCCTTCAGCAGTTAAGAAAAGCCTCTGACTTCACACTAAAGTATAGCCTTTGAAGGCTAATGAGGGTGATTGCGTGTAGACAGGGAAAGTCCCCTGAAGGGCTGGGGAACCTGCGGAAAGAGCTGAGGCACAACCAAGCAGGGAGGGCACACGGGACAGCCTCTCCCTCCCTCCCTCTCTCTCTCTCTCTCTCTCTCTCTCTCTCTCTCTCTCTCTCTCTCTCTGATGGGAATGGAACCTAGGGCTTCAAAGCTGCCCACACTCCCAGTCCTGGGTTTTTCTAATTAGCAGGGGCGCAGACCCTGGGACCTGAATTGGCTCTCGGACCTACAAGTTTTGTGATATTGAGTGGACTACTTAGCCTCTCCATGCCTCCGTTTCCTCATCAGCAAAACATAAGTAATGGATTCTTCCTAGGGTTATTGGAACATGAACGAAGTAATCAATGGCATTGATAGGATGGCTGATGACAGTCGCACTGTGTACGACTGATGAGGCTGTCTGCTGCAGAACAGTGCCAGTTCCCCCTTTGCCCATGCACTGCGTCTTACAAAACCATGTTCCTCTATGCAATGTCCCAGTGCCTGTCTTGAGCATCCCAGCAGACCTCGGGGAAGATTGTTTTATACCCAAAGGTGTCCTTGATATCACAGATGCCACAATTGTCCTTTTGCAGATGATGCAATTGAGGCAGAGTCCAGACTTGCCCAAGACTACGCAGTTCTAATCATGGGTAAATCTGGCCTAGAGCCGGCCCCCTCCGGTCCTTCTTTCACACCTGTATGGTTGCTTACATTGTTTCCTTGTGTTGCCAACAGGTTCTCAGTGTTTTATATGTGAAAGGAGTTGGAAACCAGGAACTGGAGGGCTTGGGTTTCTTGCCCACGCCCTGACACAGGCCTGAGTCATAGCCTTTAAATACCTAAGAGGTTTTTAAGGACGTTTATTTTCTTTAGTTTGTTTAGCAGGCTAAGTTACTGAAAACCATATAGTCAGCCCTGTGCCCAGATTCCCCATTCAAGAATCCAACCAACCTAGGACCAAGAGTATTGGTGGGAACTGTGTCTGGTCTACGCAGAACATATACATACTGCTTCCTGTCATTGTTTCCTGTCAGTGCAGCATAGCAGCTGATGACACAGCACGGGTGGTATGTTAGGTAAGTGACGTACAGGGTGAAAGGTGACTTGAAGCATACAGAAAATGCTCTGTCATTGTGAACAAGTGACCCGAGCATTCTCTGATTTGGTCGTCTGACGAGGAAGGAAGATTTTTGAGGACAGTGAGGAGATAATTCTATTTCCCTAAAGAAACGAAACGTCACTGTGTGTATTCTTAGGACAACTATCAAGGCCACCCAGAGCCCAGGAAGGCTGAAGACTTTCCCTGAGCAGAGCGTGTCGCTATGCTGACCTGGCAAGGCCTGGATTTCCAGGTTCTGGTCCCAGTCTGTGATTTCTGAGTGTGATCTTCCGGCCTCTGATGGCTGACAGGTGGTCGACAAGCATCAGATCCCTTTGGCTAAATTCCTCATGGCTGATGTCTGTGACTTAACCTACTTAACTTGCCTGTTAGTGCTGTTGTGAAAGTCGCTGGCAGCTACAGGTGTCAGGAAATGGGAACACAGAGGTTTAAGGTAGAGCTGCCTGTAGGAAAGGAGGAGCAGAGGGTAGGTGAAACCTGAGGAGTGTCTTCCGACAAGTCAGCATCAGAAAGACACCGAGCAGGAACTTTGCCAAACCCAGAAGGTAGCACACTGAAGTCTCAACGGGGGCAGGACCACAGGGCAGCAGGACAAGAGGACCTGGAAACAGGGAAATGAGAACTAGAGAGAGGGGGAACTTCCAGGGGCTCAGCAAAAGGGTCCCTTCCAGAGTACTCTTAAAGCCCGGCGGTGGTGACACACGCCTTTAATCCCAGCACTTGGGAGGCAGAGGCAGGCGGATCTCTGTGAGTTCGAGACCAGCCTGATCTACAAGAGCTAGTTCTAGGACAGGCTCCAAGCTACAGAGAAACCCTGTCTCGTGTGCCTGATCTAATGGGAGCTCACCAAATCCAGCTAGACTAGGACTGAACGAGCATGTGATCAAACCAGACTCTCTGAATGTGGCTGACAATGGGGGCTGACTGAGAAGCCATTGATAATGGTACTGGGACTTGTTTCTACTGCATGTACTGGCTTTTTCGGATCTTAGTCTGTTTGGATGCACAGCTGCCTAGGTCTGGATGTAGGGGGGAGGGCCTTGGACTTCCCACAGGGCAGGGTACCCTGTCCTCTCTGAAGACTGGAAGGGAAGGGAGGAGAATGAGTAGGGGAGTTGGGAGGGGAATGGGAGGAGGGGAGGAAGTGGAAATTTTTGAATGGATAAATAAATAAGAAACCCTGTCTCAAAAAAAAAAAGAAAAAGAAAAAAGATAAAGGTGAAAGCAAATATTCTTCTAAGGACAGCCTGGACAGTGGATGCCAGGACTCATTCTGTCATTCATCACTCAGCCTGGATATATTAGGTACTTGCCATGTCCAGAGTATTGTGCCAGGTGCTGAGATGAACTCAGTCACTCCACTCTTCTGATTGACATCTGCAAGAGGAAGGGACAAGAAAACCAAGAGGTGGAAGGGACACACAAGGAGAGATCAGTGGTTCTTTTTTTTTTTTTTTTTTTTTTTTTTTTGGTTTTTCGAGACAGGGTTTCCCTGTAGTTTCTAGAGCCTGTCCTGGAACTAGCTCTTGTAGACCAGGCTGGCCTCGAACTCAGAGATCCGCCTGCCTCTGCCTCCCGAGTGCTGGGATTAAAGGCGTGCGCCACCACCGCCCGGCAGATCAGTGGTTCTTACAAGGAATCATTGGTGGGGCACCCATCACCAACAGTCAGAGCAGGACTTGTGAGGTCTCCAGTGAATTGCCAGCCTGTGCACCACCAGGACCCGCCCTTTCGCTTGGTGTTTCACATACAAGTGTGTTTCCTTGGGTTCCCAAAGGCCTCCTGGAGACATCCACAGACCACCCCCACACACACTTCCTGTCTACCCAAGTGTGGTTGCTGAGCCAGCACCAGGACCTGTCTTAGTGTGTTGGCAGATGACAATTCCACATATAGCAGGCACATCTAGGAGGCTAGGGGAGGCCAGAGAACAGAAACCGAAGCACTGCTAGTTGGGAGCAGTAACTTCCAATGTTCCTGGTTCCTAATGACCTGCTTTACATTCTATGAATCACTAGAAGAAGGTGCTCAGAGGCTCTAGACAGGGGCGAAAGGGAGCCTAAAGGATCTGCTTGAGGGTCCGTGAGGGGTCAAGCTCTGCGGGTGGAGTGTGGTGGGAAATAAACGGGTTACACCTGACCTAAACAGCAGCACCCCCTATCTCTCTCCTCTCCCTTTTTTGCCTTCCAACAACATGAAGAGTAGAAAACTCTAGAAGGTACTGACAATGGAAACAGTCTGAGTCCCTGAATGATTGCACAGAGCAGAGAACCTCCTGCACGCATGCACACACACTTACACACAACAACAACAACACATGCTTCTTTCTCCATGACTGTGAAGCAATGTGAAATAACCTTCCATTAGGTTCAGACACTGAAGCTGGGTTTTGTCTTTGACAGGAGCTAACATTTCCCGTTCTGACTAATGTGGCATTTGAACTGTTGTTACTGCAGAAGAAAACCCTCCCAACGCTTTTAGCATCTTTTAGCTCCCCTGCCTCAGTCTATTTGTGATACATCAACACAAGAACATGCAAATTTTAAGGCTAAATCGTCGATGCATGTCAACCCACATCCAAGCTACTCCCTGTCAGTGCTCCAGAGGACATAGCAAGAGAAGGTGGGAGGACCTGGGCATGTGATGAGAACAAAATGCTAGGAACGACAGAACCTTGGCATCTAAAGAAGATCTCAAAGACCAAGTTCAGAACTGTTGGAAATAGTGCGTGGTTGTACTTCTGAGTCAGAACACTCACCTGTTCGGAGCAGAACACAGGGAGCATTGTTAGAGCTACACAAACCCCACTCTAAGGAAGCAGTAGAACTAAGTGATGCCAAGGAGAGAGGTGCCTGGGTAGGAAGGCACCAGCCAGGCAGAGTCACCAAGGGAGCAGGAGAATCTGTACCTCTTTCTTGGAGCTAAGATGAATCCATGTAGCCACAGCCCCATACCTGCTATGATGAGGACCCCAAGTCATCCCTCAGATAGAAAGACATCTTAAAAGCCTTTATGATGAGAAGGACTTTGCTGACACCCAAGCACATTCCAGAACTTCTCAGGGTAGCAGGAAAACACAGAGGCGTCTATTTCACCTGACCTCTCAACACTGGCAGACACTGAGGTCACTCGGGGCATTCGTGCTGAGTGAGGAAGACGCTGCAAGAGAAGGGGTGCTTGGGTAAGGGTGGCGAGCAGAAGGGCTCCGGAGAGGTGAAGGAGACAAGGGGTGCTTGGAATGCATCATCACAGAGTGGAGATCTGTACAGGGAGATAGGGGAGACCGTGCTGGGGAAAGGCAGCTCTCGGGGAGGCAGGCTCCAGCCCACAGTACCCACAGAAGGCTCTTGATCACAGCCTTGGGGGCGGCTACTTGTGGTCCCTGCTGTCGGGTAGCACTGTAAATGCCAACGAGTGTTCCTAGTATAGGGCCCTGAGCCCAGCAGCGGTAGAGAGGGGCTGGGTGAGTCAGGCTTCTCCAGTTCAGAGAAAGATCAAGACTGTGGAATGCCTGATCCTCAGGCAAGGGTGGTAAGACTATGCGGATCTCCTATTATGCATGACTGCAAAGCACGTGAAATCAACACAGCTAGGCTTGCATGTCTGTGGGTCTGGATCCTTTGGTTCCACTCCCCCATGGCCTCAAATGTGGAAACACACTGCATCTATACTAATGTGGGCAAACATTTTTCTTTCATTTCCTACAATACAGTAGAGAAGTCCAGATATATATTTCCATTGCTTTAGGCACTCTAGTCACTAAAGGTGAAAAAGCATGGAGCAGATGTGTGTAGGCTCCGTGCAAATGGACCATTCCGTGCAATGGACTTGAACACCCACAGATTTGGCTATTTGTGGGAGGGTGCTAGAAACAATGCTTTTCAAATATCAAGGGCTGGCTGCACATGCAAGGGGCATGCTAGAACCTTGAGATACCAAATGGTGAGAAAATACCTTTGAAAGTGTGCCTTGGGGGTCTTGGGAGAAGGCTCAATAGGGAAGGTGCTTACTGTGCAAATATAAAAACCTGAGTTCAGATCACCAACATCTGCATAAGAAGCTATCCATGGTGATGCACACCTATAATCCTAATGTTGATGAGGCAGAGACAGGAGAATCCCTGGAGCTCCCTGGTCACCTAGTATGACTGAATCAGTAAGCTACAGGTTCAATGAGAGACCATGACTCAAAAAGTAAGGTGGAATACAACTGAGAAAGATGCTCAGCCCTGATATCTTGCTTCCACAGGTTCACACACTCACACGCACACATATGAAAAGAGTGTGTCTTGATGCACAATGTCTGCTAAGCCCCTGACACACAGAAGTCATAGAATATAAACACCTGTTGTAAGGAGAGCGGGCTGTTTGTTTGTCCCAGCCACCCGGCTAGTTTATACCCAAAATAATCACACAGAAATTGTATTAAATTACTGCCTGGCCCGTTAGCTCTAATTTCCCATTGACCAACTCTTACATCTTAATTCAACCCATTTCTACCAATCTGTGTAACACCACAAGGTGGTGGCTTAACGGGAAAGATTCTAACCAGCGCCAGTCTCAGGCAGGAGCTTCATGGTGTCTGTCTGCCTTCTTCCTCCCAGCATTCAGTTCTCTTTCCCACGCCTACCTAAGTTCTTCCCTATCAAAAGGCCAAGGCAGTTTCATTATTCAACCAATGAAAGCAACACATAGACAGAAGAACCTGCTACACCAAACACCAATGGAGACATGGAAAAGACATGGTAGCAAACTGTCTCCAAAGCACTGCAATCTTCAGACACCAGCAAAAGGCCTTTAGACTCCCCCCTCCATTATGAAAGAAAACAGAACATCTAAGAAGCATGAACTTAAATACAAACAACAGAAGGCAAGCGATGGCACAAATCCTGATTCTTGCCTCAACTGTGAGGTCCGCGGCATATGGCTTCTGGTCCAAGCTCCTGTCTCTCTACTCTCACCCTACTGCTCCAGCTACACACCATCTTGAGAACAGTGCTGGGTCCTGATCAAGACCTTTGCTCTTGCTAGGCACTCCACCAGGGGATTCTTCCTTTCTCTGGCCTTGGCATGGCTCGCTTGCACTAATCTCTGCTAACTTCAGCTGCACAGAGAGTTGACTCGCCATGACCAGCTGGCCAGTGACTCCCATTTCCACATCATTTGCTTTGTTGCCACTTAGTTCATGATGTCTTTACGAGTACCATGCACTATGTCACATGCTCAATATTAACATTACATTGTTCATATTTGCTCACAATAGATGGCCTCTTTACTTGCCTGTTGACTGAGGCACGCTATGTCAGGTACACACTGGATTCTAAAGACAGCATGAAAAGAAGTGTACAGAACTGGTAATCTTCATATCACTTCTCAGCCTTTTGGGGAAATTTTATCTCTATATTGGGCTAGACAACAATTTTCAAAATGATTTTGTTTTTATTATGTGAAGGGGTGTTTTGCTTATACTATGTGTGTGCACCACATAATACATGCGGGGTGCCAGAGTTGTCCAAAGAAGGCCTCAGAGCCCCTGGAACTAGAGTTACAGATAGTTATGAGCCACCATGTCTTTGGCACAAGCAGTCCATGATTTTAACTATCAAGCCATCTCTCCAGTCCTCACATTTTTAAAAATTAAAATTGTGTTTGTTTCTTTTGAATAGTGTCTCTGTTAGACCATTTCCAGTCCCACCTGTGGTCTAGCTTCACTGGACAGTGGGAATCTAGGTCAGATTTCCTCCAGAGCAGGGGTGGTGGCTGCCTTGTCCCTAACACCCACAGAGTGCCTGGTACACGGAGCAGACGAGCACACAGATGCTAAATCAGGCTCTGTTTTATTGAAAACTTAGCAATATTCACTCTGTATCTGTGCCTGTCTTTCTCTCTCTTTCCCTCCCTCCTTCCTTCCCTTCCTGGTGACATCATTGTTGTTTAAGACCCTCCCACCCTCCCTTATCAACTTACTTCAGCCTGCTTTTACTTACATGCTTTTTCAATAGATATTAAACATGTTTGCCCTGTCATCTGAGAACCTTAATTATATTCTAAAATAGTTACAGTCTTTTAAGTGGCCTATTGTGTTCGTCTGTTTTTCAATGCTATAATGAACTAAAAGTGGTCTCAGTTATTTAGCTCACAGTTTTGCAAGGATGCCTACATCTGCTCAGCTCCAGGGCCCTCCTGCCACAGCGCACCAACGTGTACTGGTGGCACACACTGGTGGGAGGGTGGGCAGGAGGACCCCTCCCAGAGCACAAAGGGAGCTCCCAATCTCTTCTCAGGGCAGTGTCCCCAGTTGAACTAAGGACTCCCCCAGAGCAGCACCTCAAAAGGTTCATAGCACCTCAACACCACAGTGAAGACCAGGCCTCCAACACACGGACCCACAAGGGATAGGTCACATTCTGGCCAGAGAACTCATCTTGTTGACACACTGGTTAATGAGAGATTGCTTGAAAAAGGACAGGAAAGCAGCACAAAGATGGTCAGGTGGGCAGAAACTTGAGCGCTACAGGCCTCATAGACAGCAATATGGCGCCAGTCATGGGCCCTTTCTCCTGATTAGCCCAGGCCAGTCCCATGAGGGTATCAAGCTGTGACAGCAGACACACCTGTGAAAGAGGAGACAGGGTCCAAACACTTTGCCCAGCAGTCTAGTGAGCACCAGCCTGTATGCTGGAGTCTGGGCACAGGCAAGGACTAGACAGACAGGACGAGCCACACAACACAGCTGTTCTACATGGTTTATCTTGAATTCTCGGTCCCTGCTCTCCATTAAGATTTAAAACCTCTAACTGGGGTGGGGGTGGGGGGGACTGGACGGTGGAATCCTCCTGAGAGTAATTTTATGATTTTTCTCTGCAGAAGTAAGACACAGGCTAGAAAGGTGATTCAAGAACCACCTCTAAATATGCCCAGTGGGTGAAGATCCTACAGCAAGCAATGTCTCCTGAGGGTGAGTCCCCTGCTCGACAGGGTATCTCCCATGTGAATCAGCTCTGAGACTCACTCACTCACATCCAAGCCTAACACTGTATTTTCAGAGGGCAGAAGAAATAAGGTTTAGTACCAGAATTCCTACAACATTAGTACCTAGTACCTCCGGAGAGATACGGTGGCCGGAGTGCTGTTTGATTCAGAATAAAAGCCAAGTATGAGACCCACGAGCACAGAATACCCTCCTCTAAGAGCCCTTATGCTCTGCAGCACCACAGAGCAGGAAAATCCCCCTTTCTTTGTTAGCTTTGACCATGCCTGGGCATTCTCTAGAGATGGCTCATTCCGCAGCCTGGGTCAGCCGCTTGGAGGTGAAAGGAGACAGCCTTAGCATACGGTTTGATTTAAATTCTGCAGTCAGTGCAGGACCAGGGCACGGGAACCCACTGGCAGGTGCTATGGTTCTATGGGGACCTGATGAAGCCACAGTGCAGGTTTCCAGGTGAATGTCCAATTAGCCCCTGGCTTATAAATATTCTAACAGTAAAATTATGTTTGTTGAATTTCTGTAGAAGGAATGGGTGTGTTAGATTTAAGTGGAGTCTGAGCAAAGGAAGAAACTTTAAAGAGTGAGGGTTTACATGGGTCCACGTATAATTATATTATCCACACTCATTCATCCAGTTCATCAAAATCCATTTGTGTCTTATAAAGTTAGTGTTGGGGTTACAGAAATTATACTGTATGAATCCTAGTCTAGTCCGAGAGTCGGCAGCGTATGAGCGAATGATTAGGGTGACACATAGTGACCACTAGCAGACATAGGAAGCTTTACTGTGCACTCAAGGAGGAAAGAATAATGACTCCTACCCAGCAAGGGCAAGTCAAGGAAGGCTCCTCAAGTCAGGGATGTTCTAGTGGGCAGTTCAAAGGTGAGTGAGAGGTTACCGAGCAGCGGAGGGGAAGGGAAGGTCTTGCAGGAAAAAGGAAGAGCTTGTAGCAACACTTGGGTGGAAACACAGGCTGATTTTGCAGATTGGTAGCATAAAGGAGGAAAATGGACACAAGAGGAAGTTGAGTGAGACCTCAGTTGTTAGCCTGTGCATTGGTTCAGCTGCCCTAAGAAAGGTCACTGTTCTAGTATGCTTCTCCGATGCTGTGATAAAACACTCAGCAAAACCAACTCAGAGAGAAAAGGACTGAGTTCAGCTCATGAGTTATAGTCCATTATTGAAGGAAGCCCAGGAAGAAACTCAGGCAGGACCATGAAGGCCAGCCTTGAAGCGAAGGCCACACACACACACACACACACACACACCATTAACACTTACTGACTTGCTTCTCATGGCTTGCTCAACCTGCTTTCTTATATAACCCAGCACTACTTGCCCAGAGTTGGTACCACCCAAAGTGGAGTGGGCCTTCCACATCAATCTTCTTTTTTTCTCTTTTTTTAGAGACAGGGTTTCTCTGTGTAGTTCTGGCTAGCCTGGAACTCACTCTGTAGACCAGGCTGGCCTGGAACTCCGAGATCTGCCTGCCTCTGCCTCCCGAGTGCTGGGATTAAAGACGTGTGACATGCCACCCCACTCCAGCATTCCACATCAATCCGTAATCCAGAAAATGCCCCCTAGACTTGCCCACAGGCCGTATGGTGGCAGTCCGTCCACTGAGGTAACTCTCTTCCCCAGTGACTCTAGTTTGTGTCAAATTGACAAAAACTAACCAGCACAGTCCCCAAATCAGTGGTTTAAAAATAAACACACTTTTCTCTCACTTAATAGTGTGGAAAGAAGCAGTCCAAGGCTAGCAGGAGGAGTCTCAGCTAGAGACCCTGCCCACTTCTGTCTCGGAGCTCAGCCATCCAACAGCAAGGATCTCATTCACAGGGTGGACGGGCTTAGCTCTAAGCCTCTGGTCCTGATGGCTTCTGTGTCCTGCCCTCACCCAATGCGTGCAATATCCACTACCCATCTCTATAATCTTGGGATGTTTTGACCATCTTCCCATCTTCTATACTCTAGCTGGAAGTGCAGCAGGTCTCTTATCTCTACGGGAACAACTAAAGAAGCACACAGGTTGTTCTCGTGATGCACCGGTGGCAGATGAGGCTGGGAGGAAGCCCAGGGATCACAGTTATTTTCTCTGGTCGCTGTCTGCCAAGTAAGAGATGAGTGGTCCTGTCTCCAGAAGCAGGAAGCAGACAGATGGGGCCAGCAGCCTCTGCCATGGCTTGCTTTGGTGTGCTAGGCCAGTGATTTCTAGAATGCCCCTGAGAAAAACCAGTATAACCTGGTGGAATCTTCCATCTTCCATAGCCCCACAGAGTGCTCTTTAAAGATTTAAAATTTTCTCAAAATAAGAGTTTTCAGGATGTAAGAGGTTATGCAATGTCACAGAATAAAAAATGAACAAGGATCTAAGTTTGTGTGCCTGGGAAGCAAGGCTGCTCAGTCCTTTTAAAGATCCTTCCACAAATGGCCTGCACACATTTTAAGAACCCTGCCATATTTCACTGCCTGAACTGGACAAGTCACGGGCACAGTGCTCATGGCCCCAGACTCAAGACCCAAGACAGACCTCTTGACAAGTTGAGACAGGAAAATGAGGTGGGTGCAAACTTTATAGTATCTGTGTCTGAGCCCCAGTAAGGACACTCTTCGGGGTGCCACTATCTTCCTCAGCTGCAGAGACCTCATCTGTCTCTGCAGGAATGGAAGAGATGACACCTGTGGCTTCAGAAGCGACCCAACAAACGCTCTCTTTCCATCTAGTTTAGGATATATCAACTTCCTCCCACCAAGCCCTACACCTTTCCGAAGTGACTTGGGCTAGGACCAAGCCTTTAACACACTGCTGGCTGTCTCTGGGTCACACTAAAGATATTGTATAAAGCTGCCTGCAGGCTGTGTGCAAGGCACTTGTGAAATATATTTGTATTTCATGTTTAGACCCTGTGCTTGCACAAGGCTGGAGGGAAAACAAACAGTGAAATCCAGGCCATTCCTGAGAGCAAGCACCTGAGCACAGCCTGCACTTGGAATGCCTATGGCTCATTGCATTGTAAAGAAATGCAGGCAAAGGGCTTGTGGCCTTTGGAATTAAGGCAACAGTCAGCACACAAACAAACACACAGGAACAAAAGAATTACTAACACAAGAGAAAGAAGAAGAGTGGACCACAGCTTCATTTCTGCCGCTTTATAGTCACGATGGTATTTCCAGCACTCTAATAACCAGAATCTTGGTAAGCAATAAAATGAAAACTCTCCCATCAATATGCTGCAACCCTTAACTGCTCTCATTCAGGGGACGCTGTGGGCTGGGCTCTGGCTTCCCACAGTTTATTCAGCATGTATGCAGCGTATGCGGAGTACATGCCCATGCACACATGGAATGATTGAAGAATAAAAGCCAAGCTATACATGCACATACGCATACGATTGTTATCAGTCTATAGAGGAACTTAGTCAATGATGCTGGTTACCTCCAGAGAGGCAGACTCGGGAACTTGTCCTTGGCATGGCGCATCTTCCTGCCAGCTTTGCCTTTTGCAGAGAGCTCTACTGCTACTATGAATACACACATTTTCCTTATTTTTTAAATTTACTTTTGAGGCCCTGTGATTGAACCTGGGGCTCTATGCATGCAAGGCAGGTGCTCAGCTATTGAGTATGCTCCCAGCATAACTCATATGCTTTTAATATTGCTGATACCCATGAAGAATGTGTGTATAGTCAGTATCTGCTGTGGTTATCCCAAACGGTGAAAAGCGGGGTGAAACGCGGTGCTTGTGTGACAGGGTTAGGTGGAAAGTACAGGAGTGTACCCAGAAAATGAACCCAAGCACATAAATATTCATAGAAAATGGCTGGAAGGAAATCTACTAAAATGTTAGCAGTGGGTGTTCTCGGCAGTGAAGTCATGGATAATTATTTCTTCCTTTTTAGTTTTCAATATTCCTAATTTTCTATTATAAGTGCGCATTATTTTTATAATTGAAAAAATAAGTACTATTTTTGAAGACCCTACATGTAACTGCCAAGTACACGGCTGCATTCATGCAGACGGGTTGCCAGATTTTCTCCTCAGCAGGGGAGCCCGCCTGGGAAGCAGTAAAAAGTAATGATGTTCTTGCGGGGGGGGGGGGGGGGGGGGGGGGGGGGGGGGGAACGGGACTCCAGAGAAACTGGAGCTGCACAGCCGAGCCTAAGACGTGCTATCATTTCACAGTGGAGGGGAGGACTGGCAGAGTCACGCACAGCCGCCCTGAGGACACAGCTAGGACAGGGGGCAGTCCCTGGGCAGCCCTGGGGAGGGATTCTTGAGGGGCAGCACAGAGCCAGGATTCCTGGGGTGTGCTTGGCACATGCTAATGAGCTGCTGTTTTTCATATAGGCCAGACTTGTGCCTCCAGTGTGTCAAATCACACCTATTCCTTCACACTCCCCACCAAGTGGCATTCACTGTGGAGTACCTCGCTTGCTCCTGAGGTGCTTTTCTGGAAGGCTAACCATTGCATGCTTCCATATGGAGAGTTTTATCTGACACCCTGACAAGCAACTCTCAGTCGCTATGACTAGACCGGTTCCTCTAACCAGGTGAACCCTGTCTCTATACTCAGCGGGGACGGCAGACATGGAGGAGGCAGAATGTGTACCTGCCTCATAAGTGCTCACTGTCACTGAGGGCCAGAAAAGCCAGCCAGGGAAGGTGCACCCAGGAGAAGCATCAGCATGGCAGAGACGTGTCTGTGGAATAGCAGGTGCCAAGACAGAGCAGGGTGACAAGGTCAGTGTCAGTAGACACAGGGATGGCTAAGCCATAGAGGGTGTGCTCGTGGTGAGATGGGGAGAAAAACTCCAGAGTATCCCATTCCACTCCAATGGCAAGAATGAATACATCCAATAACTCTTTTCTGCTCAGATCCAGAATATGTTGGTGCTGCTTGCCTGCCTGTGAATGGCACCCACCCTACTGTGAGCTCTGTTCTGGCCTGGATCTCTTGCTAATGTAAAGTGCACTGTAGAGCGTTAGTAAAGAGGACCAGAGGCCCCGGGCCTGCTCATAAATGAGGGGACAGAAATCAGCTACACTGTGAAGGCCATCTCTACCGCCATGAGACTGGTGGGAGACAGGCTCAGTCACTGTGGCTGAAATGAATACCATCTGCTGCTGTCCCCACAGAAGGGAACGTGGTAATGTGGATGGAGTCAGAGCTCATGGCTGATGACCAGCAATGCCAGTTCCAGAGCTCTGTCCAGAAGATGTGCACCAGTCTATGCTATTACTCTCCTTGTAAGCAATCCAAAGGCTCTTGAGGCGGGGCAAGTTGAACACATGAGCGCGGATCCACAGGAGTACCGTGTGAGGGAGAGCGGAGGACTCTACTTCAGCAACAGAGCATCTTAAGGATACACTTAGGTGAAAAGGAGGACAGAGAACTCTGTATAGCATGTCAGATACCTTTCTCTAGAAAAAACTGTAAAATGAGTGTATGTGTGTGTACATATATATGTATATATACATACACACACATATATGTATATATGTATATATATGTATATATATACATATATACATTAATGCAGTAAAACGCAAAGCTAGTAGGGTCAGAATGAGCTGAGGCGAACAGGGCCGGAAACTGGACAGGTCCCTGAACACACTTGGCTTTGAGATTTGACTATGAAATTTGCTTATCTCTAGTGACAGACAAGAAATGAAAAAATCCAGCTGTCTTTCTGTAACCTTATATCATGACTTTTGAACCCTCAGCCTCTGCATGCACACTTGGCCAACCACAGAAGAGTCTTCCCTTATTTTTATTCCCTAAATGAGATGGTATAAAGCTATTTATATAGCACTTTGTTATGCAGCCATTTCCTCTAAAATGAAACTTCCCATCTTAGTGGGAAGTTCCTTAAGATTCAAGATATTAGAAAGTGAAGTGAAACATTCCATCCTGTGGGGATGCTCATAAAAATACAACTCTCCCTGAGTCATTTCCGAAGTTACCCTACATCCATACTTAAACACATTTTTCACCAATTGGACTTTGGTTGTGTCTTACTTTAGTCTTTTCTCAGTTCCCTCTCTGAGGTGAGTAGGTGTTCGCATCTCCCCAGTAATAGTGTCACACAGCACAAGTATGGCTTATTAGGTGTTGTGAGCCAGCCATGTAGAGATGGCTGAAGTAGATGGTAATTGTGTGAAGGTTCTCTCTATTAGAGACTTGAGCTGAGGAGTACCTGTGCAGACCCTGGAACCAGTTCCTGATGGGTGGCCACGAGCAACTGTGTGGTCGGTAATAATACTAGTAGTGATATGTGTATATCAACTGTAATATGAAATTATAAGCTAAACAAGGAAACATTCAGCAAATATCATTAGGAAACCAGCTTTTCTACTAAAAAAAATCAAACTATAAAATCGAAGCATTTAAGGAAAAAGTCCATCATCCTTAATTTTCATAGAAAATACAATAAATCCAAAGCATGTTTACTCTCAAAGGGGAAGAATGTGTTTCCTAAGAAAGCCCAAGAACAGAGACTGAGCCAGTCACTCTGAATACCTCTAGCTCCCAGGTCCTGCATGGACCAGTGCTCTCCTGACACCTGCTGACTAAGGTAGGGGACAGGACACAGACAAGGTGACCTGCGGCAGGCACTCTGTCATGATGCCATTCATATTACAAAGACTTAAAGAACACATCTCAGAGCCCAAAGCAGGTAAATCTGATCATTACAAACAATATAAGCAACACATCAGAGCCCATCGAATAGCCTTCTAAACCCATAGAGCTCAAATGAAACGAAAAATCCAAGATCTCCTGCTTTTCATCTTTGGAGATTCGGTGACCAGCTCATTACTTAGAAAATAGGTAAATAAATATAAAGGGGAAGCAAACAACTCCAACTTTTCCAGAGAAACACTGTCCTATAAATAAAAAAGGGGTTCCACTATCGTGTAACAGCTGGGCAAAGACTCATTGCTACTAAAACCAGGTCATGGGCTAATGGTAAACTTGGCTGTGGCCAGAGCTGATCGGCAGTTACTTGGCCCTGACACTTTGGACCTGTGTCAGTGCGGCATATCACAGAAGGAGCAGGTGGCAGAGCACAGACTTTTACTCCAAAGCCACCTTCTACAGGTTCTACCAACTTCCCAGATGGCCAAGGTCAGGGCCAAGCCTTTAACAAATTAGCCTTGGGGAGGAGGGGCATTCTAGATCCAAATCGTGGCATTAGGTAAACACCTGTTTTGTAAATCTGCATTAAGGAAGGGGTTGAATACAACTGTCTTCATAATCTAAGAGAACAGAAGAAAAGCAGTTTTAGTTTTAACACAATTTCAATTTAAAAGAGTTTCTGGTGCTCACCGCTCTTGCAGTGGTCCCGTATTCTGTAATCAATTCCCAGTACCCACAAGGTGCAGGTCACAGAACTGCATATAACTCCCCCTTTGGGGTTCAGGTGTCTTCTTCTGGCCTCCACAGGCACCTGCACTCATGGTCACATGTGCCCACAATACACGTAATTGAAGCTAATAAAATAAAATATGATTTGATATGATTCATTCGTGTAGTTTTCCATCACGTGATTCTCTTCGGAGAGGGACCTCCTGGGGCCTCGCTTTTGAGATAATATTTGGAGGGTGAGTGAACTAAGACAAGCCTGTACAATCTACCTCCGGTCAATGAAAAGAGAAGAATTTCAAATGAGGTCATATCCCCGAATAGCCTGCGGAATGTCCTGTTTCAGGCATGGCTTCAGGCAGACTTGGTTATCCTTAAAACAGCCTTATGAGGTGTACATATATCACTTTTCCACGGGGAAACTGAGGCACTGAAGTCCTAGTACTGCTAAGAAGCTGAACCAGGTAGTCTGTCTTCTCAGCTGTTTGGGAACCCACAGAGCCATCACCCCATAGTACTTCATCTATTCCACATAAAACCTGCTGTTTCAAGCAGCAAGTCTTTGTGGTCTCTCTCCTTATCCTTCCTTCCCTGTTCTACAGACCGAGAGTGGATGAAGCAAGAAGCTGCACCTAGAACCCCCCCACTAAGGATTGAGCTGAACTTTCTGGGTAGGTGACTCTAAAAGCAAGGCGAGGTAGTTCACAGCAATGAAGGGGGCCTCAGCGGAGGGTCAGAGTTGGCTCATCCAGATACAACCACAAACATCCCATCTCCACCGTATCATGACAGACATCGACAAGGACCCCTGGTCTCCAAGTACCAAAAGTGATCACCCTCCTTTTGTGTGTGTGTGTGTGTGTGTGTGTGTGTGTGTGTGTGTGTTCAGGGTTTCTCTTTGTATCCCTGTCTGTCCTGGAACTCACCCTGTAGGCCAGACTGGCCTCGAACTCACAGAGATCTGCCTGTCTCTGCCTCCTGAGTGCTGAGATTAAAGATGTGCGCCAGCATGGAGCAGCTAAGCTATTCCCTTTTATACATCTCTACTCCTCATTGAAAGAATTTCCCGTTCAGTATTTCTTGATAGAAATACTTAGATATAAGGGAGAAGGGAAAGCCAGCCCAGCCCTGCACGGGGATGCATCCCTTCTCCCCTGACACCTATAACCTGAGGTCACAGCACCAGCTCTTTGACCCAGACTTCCCAGGTGACTCATGCTACCGATTTACATATAGCACACATCAGAGTATCCACAATGGGGAGGACTCCAACCAGAGATGGCTGTAACAGCCACCCACATTATCAGGACAAATTTCCTTAGTCATTATAAAAACAACTATCTTGCAAGATGCTTGCCAAAGCCATTACCAAGTAAAAGGCCAGGAAGCACAGGAGAGCAGCTCACCCAAGTGTGTCAGGTGATTTAGCACTTCAAATTAAAATCACAGGCCAAACCTCATGGCTTAAGTTTCACATTTGAAAAGAGTGGTGTTTGCATGATTCAGAAATCAAAGAAAAGTAAAAGGATGATTCTCAGCCTCACCTATTCCCACCCCATATAGCGTTACATTTATTTGTCTGCACAAATATTGGCTGAGGCTGCCAAAGAGAAACCACACAGACCAAGAGAGTGAGCAACAGAAATCCATAGTCTCAGTCAATTCTGGATGCTGGAAGTCCAAGAGCAGCTATGGTGGAGTGGTGCCTACCAGCTCCTAAAGTTTGAAGAACCAGATCCCGGCCTCCAGCCTTCATCCATTACATGAATGTACTAATCCATGAACACACTGGATGCTGGAAAAGGGGAAATGGTGACTTTTACATTCTTTCATCCTATGAATGTCTTTCTCCAAACTTCCTTGTATTTAAAAATAACAGACACATAGGTTCAGTAAATGGCCTCATTTTAACATGGTTACCTCCGAAGAGACCTACCTCAAATAAGGACCCTGAGGTCCTGAGAGTCAAGACTTCTTGACCTGGTCTTTCAGGGAATACAGTTCAACAGCTACTACCCCAAGCTTGTGCTTTGTCTGGGAATGTGGCCCTTGAGGTCTTTCCCCATTAATGTTTACTCACTTTCTACTATGGACCTGCTTCCCTGGAGGGTGAGCTGCAGTGTCTGAACTCCCCGCTCTGTAAATGAGACTTCTCGTTCACACCACTCTGCACGGGCTGTGTAGTCAACGGGGAAGTGTGTTTATAAATGCTGGTAGACATCGCCAGCCTTTGTCCTCGCGGCTGCACTGTCACCTTGTGTGGGCAGAGCAAGTTCCCAATATGTCATTGTTTATCCGATCTGGTGAGTGGGAAAAGCTCTCTTCGTGTCGTTTCGACTCCACTTCTCTAGTTAGCAAAGTCAAGCAACATTTCACACACTCTAGTGCTATTTGTTCTTTGTTCTGAGAACTGGCAAGGTTTTATTGACCACCACCCTATTTTGTTCTAGATTTCCAAGCATGCCTTACATTCATCAAATTAGCTGCGATGTGGGATACAAGCACGCTCCTGAAATGATCATCTGTCTTCCAACTATGCATTTTGGAAACTTCCAAGCACGTACAGAAGAGGAGAAATGATTCATAAATTGTGTCCTCACTATTCAACCTCAGTGGCTCCCCATACATGGAGAATTGCTGCAGTAGAATGCCACCTTCCACCCCTCAGCATCTGTTTGTATCTCCTTTTTCAAAAAAGGATACAAGGCAATACTGTTATTATATACATAAAATAATGATGATATCTTAATATTAGGAAATAGTGTTCAAATTTCAGTGAACATACAATGTGTTGTGAAATCGAATACTTATTTAACTAAGTAAAAACGTGCTGCACTTGTTTGTGTTGCAGAATAAATGTTTATGTAAAGATGTGTTACATTTGTTTATGTTGCATGTGTTTGACTATTAAAGATGTGTTACATTTGTTTTACCTTGTCTGCCTAAGGCACCTGATTGGTCAATAAAATACTGAACAGACAATGACTAGGCAGTAGAGGGCTAGGTGGGACTGGCAGGCAGAAAGAATAAGTAGGAGGAGGAATCTAGGCTGGAGGGAGAAAGAGAGGGAGACACTCAGGGCCAGCTAGCCAGGCAGCCACCAGACAGCCAACCAGACACAGAGGAAGCAGGAAAGTAGGACATACAGAATGAAAGGTTAAAAAAAAAGAACCCAAGGCAAAACGTAGATGAAGAGAAACAGGTTAATTTAAGCTGTAAGAGCTAGTGGAACAAGCATAAGTTAAGTCTAAGAAATGATAACTAATAATAAGTCTCCATATCTTTACTTGGGAGCTGGTTGGTGGTCAAAAGAGAAAACCTGCTACATTTGGCATTCCAATGTGTGGCCTGAATTTCCACATAGGGCCTGTAGCTGAAAAAAAATGCATGGCTCCTTTAAGAGGTGCTGCTGTGCAGCAAAGCACTTGAACAGCCTGCACACTAAGTAGAAACAGCAAGCTAAGTAAGAAACCCAGCCACAGTGCAGGCTAGAGCTAGGATGGTTAAATGCAGCTCCCAGTTGAACTTAGCTCTCAGCCAGGTCCATGGGTGTAAGGCTGGCTCTCATAGCCCTGAGGAGAGGGTAGAGTCAGTTACCAGAGCCATAGCAGAGGGCCTAGTTGCTGCTTAGCAGTTTGAAGTTGGCTCACAAAGTCAGAAAAGGCTAGAAACACAGTAAAGCAGGTCCAGACTGTCCCCCCAAACCCACAAAACTCTAAACAGGTTACAGTGTGTTTAAAAGTGTGTATGGGTGCTTAAGAAAGAAAAGAAAATGGATATAGTCATAGGAACAAATGAATAGTTTAAAAATAATAGTAAAATCTTTAGAGAGAGTATAGTGATATAATGGGGAAAAGGTGGAAAATACACAGGGATGCATCATGTATGTTGTTGTGTTGCCTTTGAAATTTTAATCCTGATGAGTGAATGACAGTTGGTTAGAGACATCAGACTATAAAAGAGACTCCTCAATTAAACCAGCCTAGATACTTTAGGGATGTCTTATTTTTAAAATGGAATTCAAAAAATATATTGCATTGGGGGAGAGGTCATGCTTTTGTTTTCACAGGAAACAAAAGGTTATGGATTCCTTCAAGGTTAATAAAGATCAGGCTTGGTCAGGGAGACCTCCTGAGAATCTTGACTACAGACAGAAAGAAATAAACCAAGAGAAACTATAGACAAGTGATGTTTATGCTGATCCCCCTTCATGGGGACAGTTCTGAGATGGGACAACAAATGTTACAACTAGTTTTCCTAGGACTTGACCATTAGCTTAATTTTCTTAGGGTTCTCTAAAGATGCTGTTGCCCCAGACAATAGGAAGCAGTCTAGAGAACAAAACATCTACACTCTTAAGAGGTGGGATGGGTGGTTTTTGATTATTCAGTAAGTTATGAATGTTTGTCATCATTTAGGGAGGGATATAAGAGTACAGGATAAAAATACAGCTATTAATCCCAAATATTTTACATTGGTGTGGATTTTGATATACTGATACAAATTTAAAATTACTTTTGTTATAATGTTTTACGATTCTACTCTTATTTGGAATATTGTGCTTATACAGCTCATTTAAAACTGTAATGTATAATTAAGAAATGCAGGTTAGTAGCTAGTCATCTATAATAATCAAATTTGTAGTCATATTAGGTGTTCTCAAGGTTAAAATAATATATTTTAGATAGATAGGTGACCTTCAAACATACCAGAGATCTACAGAATATGACATTTAAGATGTTTTAACAACATAAAGCTTTTCATAACATTAAGACATATCTGCTCTTGGCAGCACCAATCTACTTAATAAAAGAATGATGGACATCAAAGAACCTCTATCAAGTTTGCTTTCAATATGGTAAAGCTAGCCATTTGGGCAAGAAACCATCCTTGCCTTGACTGCTAATAGTATACTGCCCAAAATGGACATGCAGAACACAAGGGAAAGTGACTGTCAAATTTTTCCAAGACAAGGTAGGACAGTTCTTCAAAATTCCTGCTTCACAGAAAAGTCTGCCAGATATACTAGGCCTGTAGGCCAAGGATGAATGCCCCAGCATTGCAGAGGAACATTGGGTGACTGTTCAGGCAGCCGGATGTCTCTGTTATTTCTATAGTTTTGGAAGTGGCTTGAACTGCACTTCCTGTTTAATCAGGTAATATTATATCCTTCTTGGATCTTTGATGGAGTTGAAGACTAGATAGTTATAGTTAGTTTTCCTTAGTTATGATAGAAAGTAAATTAGGTGCAAAACTTTGGACTCACCAGGATAGGGTAAGTAATGGAATATTTTCTCTGACTCTTTCAAATACAAATGAACTGGAAATTGTAAATGTAATTCTTACTTGACAATTGTTCTTATTGTATATAGTTTTACTATGTTAAGGCTAAAACCTCTCCTTTTTATTTAGGTAAAAGGGGGAAATGTGGAATAAAATATTTGTTTAACTATGTAATGATGTGTTACATTTGTTTGTGTTACAGAATAATTGTTTAATGATGTTAAGATATGTTACATTTGTTTATGCTGCATTTGTGTATCTATGCAAAGATGTGCTACATTTGTTTTACCTTGCCTGCCTAAGGTATCTCATTGGTCTAGTAAAAAGCTGAACAACCAGTAGGCAGTAGAGGGCTAGGTGAGGCTGGCAGGCAGAGAGAATAAGTAGTAGGGGGAATCTAGGCTCAAGAGAGAACAAGGGAGAGAGAGAGAGAGAGAGAGAGAGAGAGAGAGAGAGAGAGAGGGAGGGAGAGAGGGAGAGAGAGAGAGAGAGAGAGAGAGAGAGAGAGAGAGAGATAGAGAGAGAGAGAGAGAGAGAGATCTGGGACCGGTGAGACAGGCAGTTACCAGGCAGCTGGACACAGAGAAAGCAGAAAAGTAGGACACACAGAATGAAAGGAAGGTAAAAAGCCCCAAGGCAAAATGTAGAGGAAGAGAAACAGGTTAAATGAAGTTCTAAGAGCTAGTGGACAAGCACAAGATAAGTCTAAGCATTCGTAACTAATAATAAGTCTCCATGTCTTTATTGGGGAGCTGGTTGGTGGTCCAAAAAGAAAGCCTGCTACAACAATGGCTGTGTCTTTTCAATCCATGGTAAGTCTTTTGACCTTAACATCTTATTTTTTAAGAGCTTGGGCTCCTGCTCTAACAGGTTTCCAGTCTGGATACTGCCTAGTGCCTCTCCACCGTGTTCTCAGCACATCCTTCTGTTCTCTAGATTCTCTGTGAATGGGTGGCTAGATTTTCTGGCTTCATTTGCTGTAGTTTGACTGGAGGCGAACACATCATTACAGCTGATGAGGGTGCCCCCTCCCAGAGCACACCATGCTTTCCCTCCATCAGGACACTGGCTGCTGCATAAGGATATTTTCTTAGTGAGGGTATCTGTTGCTGTGATGAAACACTATAATTAAAGCAAGGAAGGAAGCAGTTTATTTCAGCTCACAGCTTGCAACTCTCAGGTCATACTCCATCACTAAAGAAAATCAGGACAGGAACTAAGGCAGGAACCCGAAGGCAGGAACTGAAGCAGAAGCCATGGAGGAACACTGCTTACTGGCTTTCCCTTATTGCTCAACCTCCTTTCTTATACAATTCAGGACCACTTACTTGCTCAGGGGTGATACCACAGTGGGCATGGTCCTTCCACATCAACCATCAATCAGGAAGTGCTCTATAGACTTGCCTACAGGTCAATCTGATGGAGGCATTTTGTCAATTAAGATTCCCTCTTCCCAGACATGTCTAGGTTTTTGTCAAGTTGACAAAAATAAAAACCAACCTGGATATTTTCTTTCCAAATCTTATTCATTTCTCCACTTTTTTCTTAGAATATATCTCTGAAAAGATATCAATTATTTGATAACACAGATGTGTAAGTCACACAACAAAGGCACAATGATGTTTGATTCTTTTGCTTTACAACCTCTTTAAAAATTAGTGCTGGACTTCATGAGCTGGAGAGAAGGCTTGGCAATTAAAAACACTTGCAGAGGTTCAGTTCCCAACACCCACACAGCAGCTCACAACTGCCTGTAACACCAATCCCAGGGAGCCCATGATCTCTTTTGTTCTCCATGGGTACTGCATGCGTAAGATATACATTCATACACACATGTAGACACTCAGGCACATAAAATAAGAACAAACAAATCTTTAAAGATGTTGCTCGTCTTTTTTAAGATTCCTTGAGGATTTTTTTATTAGCACAATAAACTTATCTTCTTTTGGATCATTTGTGTTTTGGTCCATCATAGTTACAGTCCTTATTCATGTTCCACTGGTCCTGTCTTTGGCCAGTGGGAGCCCCTGTCCCATGGACTCTTTACCCTTTAGCACAGCCTCAGTCGCCACTGTGAAGGTCACTGCTTTTGCTCTGACAAACTGTTGTGGGTCTCTCTTGTCTGCTTCCTGCTCAGTGGGTACCTAGGACCAGCCTTTCCTCCAGAGAGCCCTGCTTCTTTAGTCGGGGAATGGTTTTTTTTTTTTTTTTTGAGACCGTATACATGCTTATGAAAAAACTGTTCTAATTAATATGCACAGCATTGTTGCTGCTGTATAAAATAAACAGTCCTACTCCAAGGTTATGAAGAATTAGAAAATGCTTACTAAAGTAAAGCTCTCAATGGGCCCAGAGAATACAATAGACATGGAAGAATATCAAGCTGAGGATCCAGAAAATAAAATCAAACAAATTCCTAAGATGCAGAACAAAATGGCAAAGAGAAAAACACACAGCAAAAAATGTTTTAAGAAGCAAAAGGAACAGTTTCCAGAGTTTCAGTGTTCAACTATAGAAATTTTAGAAGAAAAAGAAAAGAGATAATAGCATTAAAAAGTTAATAATAAACGTGTGCAGTGAATCTTCTGTACTTAAGAGTTTGATAGCAGGGTTCATCTAACCATGGGTTAAGGTTCATGGGGAAATCGCACCTGTACTGAGGAGGCACTGACATTTCTTGACATTGTCCCTAATACAACGAGGAAATGAAACTGTTTATGTAGTGTTTATGTTGTAGTACGTAGCAAGGTGATCTAGGAGTGCTTTGAAGTATGAGAACAAATACCACAACATTATATAGAAGAAGTGAACGTCTGTGGATTCTGCCATCCATGGAAAGTCCTGAGGGGAGTCCCTTCAGATGCAAAGTGTTGTGAAACCCCATCTTCTGGGCATGACACAGCTTTGCCAGCCTGAGGTCAGAGCAGCTGTGATTATCTGAAAGGAGAGTCCACTCACATTCCCTGTGGAAGCAGGAAGGAGTCGGGATAGGAGGTCCACAAGGCAAGAAGACCTGCCCCTTCTTCAGGGTGTATGTGTGTGTGTGTTTATGTGCGAGTTTGCGTGAACTAGTCTTTTTTTTCTTTTTTGGGTTTTTTTTTTTTTTTTTGGTTTTTCGAGACAGGGTTTCCCTGTAGTTTCTAGAGCCTGTCCTGGAGCTAGCTCTTGTAGACCAGGCTGGCCTCGAACTCAGAGATCCGCCTGCCTCTGCCTCCCGAGTGCTGGGATTAAAGGCGTGCGCCACCACCGCCCTGCCTCTTTTTTGGTTTTTTGAGACGGAATTTCTCTGTAGCTTTTGAGCCTGTCCTGGAACTCGCTCTTGTAGACCAGGCTGGCCTCGAACTCACAAAGATCCACATGCCTCTGCCTCCCGAGTGCTGGATTAAAGACATGTGCCACCACTGCCCGGCACATGAACTAGTCTTTTACTGTGTAATTATCTGCTCCTTTTGGCAACCCACTTAAACGCATTGGCCACCAAGCTAGATGGGTGGATCTGGTCTGCCACTACCCTCTTCCTGGGGTGAACAGACTTAGACTCCCCGGGAAAAGTAACACCACATCAAGGGCCAGCCTTCTGACAGTAATCTACCTGAGATCAGCGTCTATGTGGATCATTATGTCCTTTCTTCGGACTTTAAAAAAGACTTCATCTTTAATTACGTGTGTTAGAAACAAAACAACAGTCTCGGTGTCACACAGAGGAGCACATGAGCAAAGGAGAGCAGCAGCAGGGCAAGGCGAGTTATTTTGGGGGGAAAAGGAGGGTGTGCCATGACCCAAACTGTGTTAGCAAGCACCCTGGGGTAGAAGCTGACTTCTTGTTTAGTCTGATGACTGTGTCTGTTCTCCATTGGCTGGGGATACAACAACGCAGTCCTTGATTTTCACATTTTTTATTAGATTAGATGTTTGAGTGGCCTGCCTACATGTCTGACTATGTACCATATGTGAGGTCAGAATTGGGCATCAGATCCCTTAGTACTGGAGTTGGGGCAGATGTGAATCACCTTATGGGTACTGGGAATTGAACGTGGGCCCTCTGTGAGAGCAACAAGTGCTCGTAACTACTAAACCATCTCTCCAACCCTGAGGCTTTCTTGATCAATTAGTTTTAAAGGAACCAGCACAAAGGAAATGAAGGAAAGGGAGAAAGGGTTGGCTGCTCTGGGCCATCGAGTTCTAGGAATGGAGATGGGGCATGTATAAACAAAAGTTTTACCAGGGGAGGGAGATTCAAAGATGTGCGTAAAAGTTTTATAAGATGTGGGAGAATACAGATGGAAAAGATTTATGGAATATTTGCCCTTGGCAGGCCAGCTACCTTTGATAGGGAATAAAAGCACGTTTCTTACATATGTGTCTGTGTGTGGGGGTGTGTATACACGAATGCAGTGCTTATGGAGGCCCTAAGAGGGAATTGGCTGCCCTGGAGCTGGAGTTACATGACACTGTGAGCTGTTAGACCTGGGCGCTGGGAATAGAACTGGGGTCCTCGCAAGAGCAGGATGTGCTCTAAACAGCGGAGTCTTCTCTTGTGTCTTGTTCAGTTGTTCATGAAAGTCTACGTATATGAACACCTGTGCGGGAGATCAAGTGCACGACAGTCGTGTAGGACCCCTCTGGGATCTACCAAAGCAGGCAATGCGCCGCTTCTCTGAAAGACATCTACTTTCTGAGAACTACAGGGCTTACAGGTAGGAAAAAAGTTGTTACTGAGGGAAGAACAGGTATGAAGGATCTGTATGATAAGGGCACTGGAGAGCGGCTCTTGGTGGGAAAGAGCGTGTGAGGTTTCTTGTCAGCCTGCCATGGAGATAGCAGAGCTTAGGCCCGCTCTCTACCTACTTCTGAATAGCCAGTAAAAATCCAAGCGGCCCTTCTACAGTTGGGAAAACCAAAAGGATAGTGTCTGCAAAACACAAACAACATTCCGAAAACTGTAACTTCAAACATCAGTGCCATCCCTGAAGCTTCACTGGACACAGGGACACTTCTCTGCTTGCAGCTCGTGATACATGCTTTCAGACCACAATGGAGCATCCACAATATTCTCTCTAAGGGTCTTAGGCAAAACCTAAGTATTCACTAACCAAAATCCTCCCCTTTCCAACAGTCTGCAGATCCCTGACCTCGGGATATGGTAGCAATGTTCCCTCTGCTCAATGACCTTATGACCCACCTGATCTTCAATCTAAAAGAGCCCAAGGGCTAAGAAGGATTAATTTTTTTCTGAAAACTCACTTGCAGACATATTCTGGTAAAAGGTCAGACCTGTAAGATAATGTCCAAAGATAAAACAAAACAAAAAATGAACTTGAACAAAAATCAGCAGGTTAAAGGAGGTGAAGACATCATCAGATGGCCAGATTTACCAGGTACACCAGAACCTCTACAACAAAGGAACAGTTCTGAAGACCTGGGATACTAGACCCGACCTCATGTCGTGTGACTGTAAGAGGAAGGCATTTCTAAAGGTATAAGGACTCAAATAACCAACCCATATTATCTATATTCAAAAAAAATCTGCTCTGGAGTCACAGCAAACAAAGGAATAAGCTCAGAAAAAAAAAAGGGAAATATAGCCAAGTGTGGCTGCTGCATGTGACCCAGGAGAAATGGCTGAGGCAAGAATGAAAAGAAATAAATACTGCAGAACAATGGAGCTTTGTCTGTTGTGTAAAGAGAGTTGTCAGGCCCGTCATAAATGCAGGTTCTTCTTGACACTGAGTCTTGTAGGTCTAGGAGCAGGAAGCTGTGTTTTTTTTTCTGTTAGCTTTTATTTTACTTTATTGGGCCACATTTCAGATGCAATTTCTCTGTTTCTTTGGCCTCACTTTGAGGAATACATTGGGTCTGACCACTTCCTTGAAACAAAGTTTTGATCACATTATCATTCTCTCTGTGGCCCAGTGGGATCATTGCTACTGATAACTGCTCAGTTAACATGAGCTGCCTTGGGTTAAGGTGTAGGGACTTCGTGGTCCAACAACTGAAATTGGCTTGTTCTGAAATTTGGCTGTTCTCGCTCTAATCTTGATTTCTGCAAAGTCAGATAAGCAGCTTAGTTCCAGTTTAGCAAGAGGACTTTCAGCAAAAGTGACTACAATTTGATTTTTAGCCTGGTCTGTGAAGGAACATAGTCCCCCCCCTCCCTCAAGAAAAGGCCTTCTATCATTTTCATCCACAAGAAATATACGTCAAAGGGGACATTTCTTAGAGGCTGGAGAAATGGCTCAGAGGTTAAGGGCCCTTGCTGCTCTTGAAAAAGACCAAGGGCTTGGTTCCTAGCACTTACGTGATGACTCACAACTATCTGTAACTCCATTTGCAATTTCCAATAGTCAAATGTTTCTACAATTTTTTAAAAATTTTATTTTTGTGTATGTGTGTATGCCTACTTGTCTGTATGTGTGCCACATGCATGCAGACACTCTTGGAGGCCAGAGAGAGTGCCAGGTCCCCTCGCCCTGGACCTACAGATGATTGCATGCTGCTCTGTGGGAGGTAGGAACTGAGCACAGGTCCTTTGGAAGAGAAACCAGAGCCACTGAGCCATTTCTTCAGCCTCTCAAGTAGTCAATCTTATCAACATTTTAATTTTCATCTTAAGTTAATACAAGTCTTTCCTTATCCGAAACCACTTAAATTTTTTTCTTTTCTCCTTTTAAATCTCTTAAAATCTTAAAGTATTAAAGATTTATGAGATAGTATTTTACCTTATTTTTCAAGTATCTAGCCTTTCTTTTCTATCGGGATTTATTAAATAACCCATGGATCTATGATATTATATCTAACACGCCCCAAGTTCCCCCATGAAGGGAGTCAGGTCATGGCTCCACCCTGTCCCTGTGAGACAGTCTGGCCACGGTGGCTCCCATTCGTGTCCACCACAGTCATCCTCTTCCCTGAGGTCCTCCAAACAGCCTTCGCTGTTGCCACACTATTTTAAAAATTATTAAAGTATTTATGAAATGAAAATTTTATATTCTCGTAATGTGAAAAACAAAGCAAGGTTTAAAAAATACTTTAAATGAAAGCAAACAATACCCAAAAAACCCCATCAAGAAAGAAAAGTTATAAACATTGAATGGGTGTTATTATATCTCTCAAGATACATAAACAAGAAAATTGAAGGGTTTATATTTAATTTTGTATTTAGCACCTGGTTTTAGGAGAAAAATAAAGACTTGTGTGAAATTGGATTACTGAACTTAAGAAAAATAGTTTTTAATCATGAGATGTCCAAAACGATTTCTCTAAAAGTTATAAAACCAAGAGTTGACTTGTGGCAGGTTTTCATCTTATGTCTCAATTTTGGATTGAAATTATTCTCTGCTACATGTTTATTCTGTATCCTTATTATGTCTCTCCTCGACTAGAATTTTGTTAGTTGTATTTTAAGTTTTCACTTTGTCAAGTATTTTAACATTTACGTTTAGTTTCATAAACATTTTTCCCAGTTGCTTAGTTTTGGGTCTATGTTTACACGACTTCAACATTTCTGTTTATATTACACAACACTGGTGTTTGGACTACATTTTCTACATTGCTAAATTAAAAAAGAGAGTTAAATATCATCGATTCTATTTATGGTCTTTTTTTTAATAAGAAGCACCATATGCAGCCTGTCTTGTCCTTATTCACAATCAATTTCGTTTCCATTCTGTTTGCACTCGCCCTGGCCCCAAGTCTCTTAGCCCTCACTCTCTTCCCCTTCAGGACATGAGGCTATTGCTCCATTCTGAGGCCTACAGGTATTAGATGCTGCCTTGATTCCCCAAGCTGGTCTTTGTCTGTTAGAAAGGATTTGTTTAAGACAGGCCTGGTGGTACAGGCCTGTGACCCCATGTACTCGGGAGACTGAGACTCTATCTCAAAACATACAAAAAAGGTCCTATGAATAGAGTTTAGTAGTGATCACAAACTGGGGGCAGGGAAGGAGAGATATTTGCTCGCACATTGGGATGTCTGGAGGTCAACCTAGTCAGGCAGAAATACTGACTTCTCTGTGTAAATCCTCCTGAGCACAGCATGTAGTACCTTACACAGACTGTTCTTTACTTCTCTATACATGTGCATATTCAGCGTCTTGAGTTCCACACGAAGGACTCTGCTTACCTTCTACTGGCTCACTGTTCTCACTTCTGTGTGATCACCTTATGCTTATATTTTTCTTCTGCAGTTGTGTCTGGGACCTTTCTTCTCTATCAGAATCTGAGTGTCAGTCATGCCTGCCTGGTATCCTGCTCTGAGTTATATGACAGAACTGCATTATTGTCAAAACTTTATTTTGAACCCGTTGAGAATGTTATCACCTTGAAATGCACCTAGTTTCACCGAGTTCATTCTTTTAACTTATTTCTTTCTTTTTTTTTTATTTTGGTTTTTCGAGACAGGGTTTCCCTGTAGTTTCTAGAGCCTGTCCTGGAACTAGCTCTTGTAGACCAGGCTGGCCTCGAACTCAGCGATCCGCCTGCCTCTGCCTCCCGAGTGCTGGGATTAAAGGCGTGCGCCACCACCGCCCGGCTAACTTATTTCTTATTGTGCAGCACACTTGGAAGTTCTCTGCTGCGCTTTAGGTTGTGTTTCCTCCAGATGGGCTTCTTGGCTGTTTCCATGCAGTTCTGCACACATCCCTGCTGCATTCATTCTCTCTGTCTCCCTGTCTGTCTGTCTCTGTCTCTGTCTCTGTCTCTCTCTCTCTCTCTCTCTCTCTCTCTCGTGTGTGTGTTGGGGATAGAACCCACAGCCTTGTACACAGTGGGCAAGTGCTGTACCACGGACCCACATTCTCAGCCCTATTCTTTGTTTTCATCTCGCACATGCTCAGAGTGGCAGTCGTATCTATTGGCTCTGCTGTTGTGGAGATATGTGCGCGTCTTTCGCTCTTTATCAAACTGTGACTTTGGGTGTGTTGAGTTAGGTAGGACAACACTGAGCCAGTTTGGGGGTTGAGGGATCAACTCTTGTCAGGGATCTTAACACTTCTGTTTTCCAAACCCGCATCTTATTACCGATTTCTGGGTCACTCACCTTCACAGAGATGCGCCCCACTCCTCCAGGCTGTGTGTCATTTTCCCCAGTAGAGATGAGCAAGTTTTTATTCCGGAGAATATTCCTTCTTCCCCCCTCAAAGCTGCATATTTTTACCCTCCTTTCACTTGGGAGGATACTAGGAGAATGTTCTGTATCTATCATGTAGAAGAAGCTGAAATGGAGAATATTACCTTAGAACTCCCATCAGCATAATGCCTTAGTTGACCATGTGCTGTGTTAGAAGCTAGACCTCACTGTCCAGATGGTATTGGTAGGAACAGAAACTACAAAAAGAAGAGAGATGGAGATCTTAGCCAATGAAGAGTTGAGAGAGCGTACTCAGCCTTATAGCCAGATGTGAACAGCAGATCTGAAGCCCAAGCCAGTTGAGTTCATTGGGGAGCCCGTCCACCATATGATATGCTGGGCTATGGCATTAAACTACCGGCAAATGTCAGGGCAGGTATATATTGAAGCCAGTAGGAAACAATCGTTCTTCCAAAATGATTGTTTTATTTTATTCTCTCAGAGGAAAGAACGAACTATGGTTCTGCATCGCCATCCACAAGTGTCCCCTATATTCTCTATAAGCTATTCCAATAATGACACCTCGTCATAATTTTAAGCAGTGCTTCCCTGGTGACTGACTAATGAGGCAGGGCCTCTTACTGCGCCGTTGTCCATTTTTAGTTCTTTTGAAGCGTGTAAGTCTCTTGCCTTTTAATAGAACTTAGGTTCCAGTGACATTTTTCTGAAAAGCTTTATGCAGGCAGGTCATGTGCCATTTGGGGCAGCAGTGAATCATCTATGTGACACTGGTTGCACCAGGTCACATAACCTAATGACACTGTAGTCCTCTTAGCTTTGGGGAGCCCTCCACGGCGTTTGCAAAAGTTGCCTGGTGATGACCTTCTTAATATGTGTGAGTCTGTCTCTGTGCTCTGCTCTGTTCAATCACCATTCCCATGCCGTGCTGTCTTTTGGTTACTTTAGCCGTGTAGTAGTTCCTGGGATCAGAACACGTGACTGGACAGTTCTACTTTTTCAAGGTTGTTTTGGGGACCTGTGATTTTTCCATTTTATGTAAGTTAGCGAATTCATTCAGCAATTTTGGCCATAGAAGTTTTCTGGGATTTTGATGGGGTCTTATTAAATCTATGGATCAATTTGAGGAGAGCAGAGTCTTTCAATTTATAATCATGATTAATGTTCCACTTCTTTAGATCTTGAAGCAATGTTTTTATACGAAAAGTATGTTCTACACGTACAAAATGTGAATAAAAGTGGTCAACTATGATGATTTGATTTTCTCAAGTCCGTAGTTCTAAGCAGATAGATAAGCACCTAGCACAATAGGAGAAGCCTCCAGTGAATACTATGGTGGTAAAGATCATAGGACACTCTGAGTCTTTGAGTTCTAGATCATGCAAGGATAACTTAGTGAAGAAAATAGTAGCAAAACAAGATGTTAGTTGAACTGCAGTCTTACACAAACAATGTGTCCAATCTTACACCCAAAGATTTGCTTCAACTCTTGTCACTCAGACACCCTTCTTCTCTGTCTGGTTAGAATATCTCACTGCTTCAGTGGATTATCACTGGTGCCAGGCGCCCTCTGCTCTCCCACCGAGCTTTTCCCCATGCTTCAGCCCTTCATCTGCCAATGCATCTAAGTAGCCTTTGCCACACACAGCTTCTTCATGTCGCTGTCCTTCCCATTTAAATAAAACCGTTCAGACACAAGTACTTGGGAGAATTGTTTTTTAATTATGGCATGTAAATAAATTCTCTATCTATTGATTATTAAGTTAGAAGTGTTTAATTCCTTATTATTTAAAATTAAGAGCAAATGTTCCAAATAATTTGTCTGAATTAAAATATTTGAATTACCACTCTAATTCCTAATCCAGTTATAAACTTATTAACTTGAAACTGTATGAGATTAAGTTCCTACATGAAACAGGCCCCACCTTCTGCCTCTGTGAAGATCATCTGATAGTAGCCACCAGACCACACGGTTTGCAGAAGAGCAAACATCATCAGATTGAGTCTCCTTGATTAATGCTTTGAGCTGAGGCTTCTAACTGTAACATAAATCATGATTTACAACATGATTAGCACTGACTCAATGTAAGCAAAACCTGCACCACCAGGAAGCCCATATGCTAGGACAGAAAGCTGGCCACCATGCAGATGACCCTAGAAGAAGACCTGTAAGTACTTTGTAAAATGTACTTCATCAGAAGGAAGTCTTTACTCGAGAGAATAAGAGCTTTTTGCTTCAAAATGGAGTATCTGCTTAGTCTTCATAATTGATGACTCTATGATCCACTCTGTAAACCTGGCATGATTATGTGGAGAGAAAATACAAAGCCAAAGGATGTGGTGTCTTGCTGCATTTCCGCTTGCCAGATTGGAAAAGAAGAAAAAGACTAATTATGCTGCCTGGCGATACTGCTGCATTCCAGCAGTTTCGATTGACAAAACAGCATCCATCATCCTTTGCATGACAAATTCTCTTTGCCACCCCCTCTCAGTCCCAGCTCATGATAACATAATTACATTCCATTTTTTTCCTAGCAAGGGGCCTGTATTTTCTTTCAGACAGGACAACAGCTGCAAAGCTTAACCTTGATATCGCCTTAAAATGGTAAAATGGTGGCTTTTGTTCTAGTCTTGGCAATTCTGCTTTTAAACACTTCTGCCAGGAGACCACTCCTGCCTGGCAAATTTTCCCACTGGGGGGAAAATGCATTTCTCCTGAGACTTTCACGGAGCTATGCAAAGGAGCTCGGGGGCACTTAGTGTCCATCCTGTAGATTATCCTTGAGCAGCACTGTTTTGAAACTGGGTTGAGAGGAGCACTGCTCTCGTGCTTTTTATAGCCTTGTAATTGCTAAAGGAGAACGGTCTTTGTGTCAGCCCAATCTGAACATTCTCATTCTCCTCTCTATTTATGTCTACTCATGTATCCTAGCACCAATGTTTTCTGAGAGTTGGGGGCATCAGGCCAAAATCTTGTCAATAAAATCTCCATTGCTTTATGGCGAAATTTCTCAGATCCTGAATGAACATTGATAACAACTAATGTTTTAGAAGACACCACTGTGTGGCAAATTGTATTCTAAAGACTCGCTGGTAAAATAACTGTCATAAAGTAAGTTCACTATTATTTTTGTTTTTCAAAGGAAGGGAAGAATCTTGAGAGGGTTGGTCAGATTTTTGTGAGAAATTATATCAAATGTGTTGAATCAGGAATTAAAGTCAGGCAGCTAGAAGTCATCTTGGTGGCCTTGCCACCCTGTTTTCATTGTGGTCACTGCCTGTCCCAAAATCTTAGAGGGCCACATCCCTAAGGGAGAACTAATTCAGTTAGCACACAGATAATAAAACCTATGGTATCCCACTCCCCATCACAATACCCAAACTCCCGAGATTAACAGCTTACAAGAAAGCACGGTTTGATTTGGCTCCTGGTTTCAGTGCTTAAACACTGGGTCCATTTCTTTTTGGCCTGTGGCAGTGTAGTATGGTGGGATTGTGTGTCTGTTCACCTCATGGAAGCAAAGAAAGAAACGGAGAGGGACCCAATATCCCATCAAAGGCAAGCCACCAGTGACCTTCCTTCCTTCCTTCCTTCCTTCCTTCCTTCCTTCCTTCCTTCCTTCCTTCCTTCCACTAAACCCCCAATATTTCCATGGACTGGGAACCAAGTCTTTGTCACGCAGGCATTTGGGAAACAACCCAGAGAGAAACTGTAGCAAAACAATAGACTAACGAAGGTCAGCTGTGCTTTCCACGCTGGAAACGTTTCTACCGATTTCCAGTGGCTACAGTCTTGGTCACACACCACTAACCTGAGTGTCAGTAGCTTCCCTCTATCCCCCTCTGGTAGCACTGAAGAGCAGCGAACAGTCCCACAGGTGAATGACTGCAGTGGGCGGCCAGACTGGAGAGGTCACCCATGACAAGAATAGAAACAGAGAGGTGCTAGGAGGTATCTAGCTGTCCCCCCTTTTCACGTGACTCAAGAGGCTTCAGCATCACAACCCTATCACCAACTGCTTACAGCTTCTTAAGACTTATGCACAGCCTTCCCAGGTGACCCTACAATCCTAGGCACATGTGTAAAATACATGGCTAACCCTGTCTAAATCATTCTTTTGGGTAGTCTGATACCAAAACATTAAGCAAAATAACAGCAGAGACTACCTGGAAGAATAAATTCCATAGAGTCATATCTGAGCCAACTGTTAGCTGAGGACCCATTAGGATTTCTATTGTGTGTGCACTGTGGGAGTAGATATTATCGTTGATTAGTCTTGTGTTTCATAGATCAGGTCTTTCTTGAATGGTAACATAATTCATTGCGTAAGCTATGAAAATTTTGCCCTCGGAACCAGGAAAACTGTGTCAGTCCAGAAATACCAGGTGGAGAGGCTTTGGCAAACGAGGGAAGTTAGAATCATATCTTTGGCTTGCAGGAAGTGACATAATGCTAAGAAGTCAAGTCTATGGGTCCTTGCTGATGCTTTCCACATGGACACAGACCAGAAGGAAGTAGGAACCGAAGTCAAGAGCCTTTCTGATGACTCAGCCTCAGGAAAGCGCAGAGACAGAGCCTGAGTTCCAAGTGTGCAGTGTAGGATCTGTTACGATCCAAATTTTATATTATTTTTTGTATTTGAGGTTTTCTTTTCTTTTCCTTAATATTTAATAAGGCCTTTGGAGCATTCCACCCTACTTGAACCATGTGATAGGACACTGGACCGAGGTTACTGCTTTCAATGGGGAACACAGTGTGATGGCAAGATGGCATGGTGAAAAAAACCACCACTCCACACTCTTTAGGATGGCTATTATCAGAAACAAAATGGTAGCCAGGCATTGGTAGCACACTCGTTTAATCCCAGCACTCGGAAGGCAGAGGCAGGTGGATCTCTGTGAGTTCAAGGCCAGTCTGGTCTACAGAGCAAGTTCCAGGGCAGGTTCCATAGCTACGGAGAAACCCTGCCCCCCCCAATGGCATAACTGTAATAATAAGGAATATTTAATGAGCAACTACAGTTACTGTTTCAAATAGATTCACACACTCAGTCACCACAAAATTCTTACATACAAGATTCTAAGGTTATCCCTGGTGTGCGGAGAATAGCAAACAAGACACAGAGAGGTAAAGTCCCTTTCTGATCTGAAACTTGGCACCCAGGCAAATGGTCTCCAGAGTCACTGTACTCAGACCCTCCCACAAACAAACGGATGGAGGACACCCCGTGCAGGAGTTGATGCAATCATCCAGCACGTGTGTTATGTCACTAGGGTCCTACTGACTTGCCTGTAGATTCCTGGAGGGCAGAAACTTCATCCTGCCTGCTTCCATGTCCCCAGCAACCAGCATGGTCACATTCAGGGCCATGAATGGATTCTATGCTGTAAGGGTTGGATTCAACTTAAAATGATGCTGAAGTCTCCGTGAGATACCCTCTTCAATTTATTCCAACCCCCACAAAAGATACATTGACTACTGGAATAGAGAATATCTCTAGGAGATTCGTAGGCATCTGTCTACTTTCCGCTCTGATTTCCCCATAGGGAAAGGACTCATGGTGCCAGCTCTGCAAGTGTACTCCATCACCCCTGCCCACAGCTATGGTGTTTCTTCAGAACTTCCCCTCCACATCCAGCCTGGAGACTCCAAGGAAGACAGACCTCACATGGCTCCATCAGCTCTTCAGCTCTTTGCTTGACGGCTGCAGGAGTGGCAGCGTACTCCTTTGGCACTCTGTACCTTCTCTGTCCTGGTTGTGACAGGTCAGTCATGGAGCACAAAAGGAAGGTCCGGTGAGTGGAAAGAGACTGTCTCTTCCTCTGGGTGTTGAGAAACATGACGATGGGACTTCTGGTCAACCCCACTCTGAAGTCAGCCATTATTCTAGGCTTCTAATCATTCTGGTAAGGTGACATCTGTTTTTAATTTAAGCACTCTAAATTAGGTTTTCTGCTAGTTGCAGCTAATGGTATCTAGCTGATACAGTTTTCATACTTTTGTGCACAAATATGTCGTTTTCTTGCTTTATCATCCTAAGAACAGTGGTCTCTTCTTATATACAATTTTGTTCTGTCTTTTCTTTCCCCTCTGCCATCATGAGGGGTAGACAGAGTGCAATATGATATTGAGAGATGGGGCGAAGCAGAGGTAGAGATCATATCCATACCTTCTATTATACAGCATACTGTATAGTTGCCCTGGGGTAGGTTGTCTTGTCACGCTCACTGCCTAGCTGAACTGTGCCAATGATACATAAGCATGGAAGGAAGCGTGTCTGTGTAGTTTTGTGCCAGTCATGGTTTCAGGTACGCACTGGGAGTTTTGTCATAAAGTGCCCCACAAATGTGAATACGTACACTACTGCCTACACATGTGGTGGTTTGAATGACAATGTCCAGGCTTGACCCTTCAAGCTGGGGAGATAGAAGCAACGTGCTTAGCTTCTCCAATCCTCAAGTAAATTAGTCTGCACTTTCTGTTTTCCTTACTGAATGTATTTTACACACCTTCACTGCACGTACCTGGTTCCCCTGTAACATAACAAGTTCTAGACATAAGAGCCGAAAAAGAAGATTCCTACGGGAACACAGGAAAGGTGGTTATCACGGGCTGGGGCCTGCTCTACTGGCAGCACCTGTTCTTCTTGCCTTGCATCTGCTTTCCAGCTGGATGACCCTTCTACCGGGGTTTAGTTTTGGTGAAAAACAAAGGACTGTTTGATTCCAAATCAAAGATATCATTGTCACTCAGTGATAGAGCCTATGTCTTCATGAATATTTTCCCTCAGGAGAGAAATGATTTGCATCACAGATAGTGTTTGCAGGAGGCAATGAGGTTATCAAATTAAAAAAAACAACTTGAACTTGGAGCCCTTTGGCTCTGAAGTTTGTTTTTTGTACCACCCTATACATATTCCAGAGAGGTCAACCACTAGACTAGCTCCTAGGCTTTCTTGTTTTGATGAATTATCTGCCAGGCCAGATACCCTTGAATATGCCCTCAAACCTAGGCATCCCTTACCCACTGGCTCTCCTCTTACTGACTGCTGGGAACTGTTCTTCTCAGCAGATTTCAGCAGCAAGTGTTGGACAGTCATTCTTTTTCTCTTGGTACTTGGCAAAGCAGAATTTTGCTCCTGGTGCCTAGGTTGGCTTTGGATAATTTAGTGCATCATTACCCTTTCCCTCACTTTTGGCTCATGGTTTCAGGAGTTACAGCCCATGGGTCCCTTGTCCCTATTGCTCAGGACCTGTGACAGCTCAGCCCATTGTTATGGGAGATATGAGGGAGGCTGCTCATAAACCGCAGCTAGGAAGCAGAGGATGCGGGGATGAAGTCCAAGGATTCCTTCAATGGCCTATCTTTAACGCCTTCACTTCGTCTACCTTGGCCCCACCTCTTAAAAGTTCACCAGCTTCCACTGGTGCTACACTGATGACCAAGCCTTCAACACAGGGCCTCTGAGGAAATTTTAATGCCAAGCAAAGACACTTATTGTCCTCTGAAAGGCCTGGCCCAGCTGTTACTCATTTGCATGTCCACATCAGTATATTTGCATATACTGTCCTCCTGTCTTGCTTCGTCTCCCTACTGGAATGTACTAAGCTCCCTTCTCTTCCCTATGCAAAAGCCACCTCCAAAGACTTTTAGCAATTGAGTCCTTTCTAACCATAAAACTGGTAGAGAAGAGAGACTAGGGAAATGAAGTTTTGGATGTTATGTGCCTAACTCCCCAAGCATTGAGAGCCAAGGCCACTTAAGGGATTAGATGGTCCTCAGATCAAAGCATTAAATCTATGGACTGTAAAGAAACCAAGCTACTTTTCTCCTGAGAGCAAAGATGTCCTGAGGGGAAGAAACTTCAGTCCAGGATAGAAATTAAACCCCAAAGGAGCAGTGCAGATGACGGAGCCCTGGCTTGTAAAGTTTCAGAAGGAAGTTTAAGAGCTCTTCAAAGACTACTGGAACAGTTCAGATGATATTTTGGACTGAAAATAAGTGGCTTCTGGTCAGCTGGGGTTGAAGAACAAGCTGTGATTAATGAAAAATCAGAACCACTGAACTGAAACCTTTGTCAGCCGGGACAATTGATACTGTTATCTGGGGCTGAAAAGTCATCTGGAATTAAGAATAGTCTAGTATCATTGAGGCAAAATATTCTCAGAAGTATGTCCTCAGAGTCAGCACACAGAAGCTGTGGTCCTGGGGTGCCAAGGTTGCATCCTATGCTGACAGCCGAACCCTGTACATGTGAAAGAGTCTCTCATTTGCCACTGGGTTTGAAGGCATGAAGAAATCATGAAGAGCATCTGAGGTTTGGCTCCTCACAAAGCCAGGAGGGGCCACTGGCGAAGGTGAAGTCTTGGCTGCAGCTTCAGTACCAGGATTGAAGGGGGTCATGGGGAGAAGCTGAGGCCTGGCACCATAAGGCAGGGTCAGAGTCCCTGACGAGAGGCCAGGAGGCTATGGGTAAAAGTGAAGCCTGTGGAGACTCCAGCATATTGGAGACATCCTAACAAAGAGATGACTGCCAAGGACAGCCATAGTTGCAGAGTGGAGCTGACATGAGCCTATGAGACAAGCTATGTGTGCTGTCAAAGGCAGAGCGAGAGAAATGGAGCTGCCCAAGTCCTCTGGAGCCCAGAACATAACAGCCTTATTTACACTGTTGGACTGGATTTGTTTTGATTGTGACTGTGCCCTGGCTCTTCCCCCATAGAGTCAGAAAGTGTGTAACTTGTTTTTTACAAAGAGACTTTGAACTTTTAAGACGACATTGGGATTTTTTAAAGAGAGCTTGGACTTTTAAAGTGTTGGAAATTTTAAAGGTTTACTATGTTTCATAGTGTCATATTAAAATGAGATTTTGAGGATAGACAGGGAAGTAAATGTGGTGGTTTAATAGTAATATATTGATATGTCAAGTTGACAAGGGGTCAATTGTCTTGATTAGTTTTTGTCAACTTGGCACAGGTAGAATTATCAGGGAAGGGAAATCTCAGTATTAAGGAAGAAAAAATTCAACTGAGAAAATGAATAGAAAGCAGACTAAGGCCGTGGTGGCACACACCTTTAATCCCAGCACTTGGGAGGCCGAGGTAAGCAGATCTCTGTGAGTTCAAGGCCAGCCTGGTCTACAGCGTGAGTTCCAGGACAGCCAGGGCTACACAGAGAAACCCTGTCCCCAAACAAACAAAACAAAACAAACAAAACAAACAAAAAACAAAGAAAAGAAAGAAGGTCCACTGGAAACTTCATGAATATAGTAATTCAGTGTGGCTATCAGCCTTATGAGACAGTAATTGTAATTTATTACGACACATTAACACAACAACTGGTGACCCAAATCATTTCTCTTGTAAGAGAAAATGTATCCATAAAGACATGGACTTCATTATGGAGCAACCATGGTATCTTTGATTTGGAACCAAACAGTCCAATAACCCCTCTGTTTTTCAACAAGGTAAACCAACGTAGAAAGGTCACCCAGTTACTAATCAGACTCAAAGCAAGAAGCTACAAGTCCCATCAGTAAAGGGTACACCAGTCCATGCCATCTAACTTTGCCAAGTTACCCTAGGAGTTTGCTACTTTCAGTGTCTTACACGACAAGCTGCATAAACTATATGAGGCAAGAATGTTCAAGCTATGTCTCAGAAAAATAGGAAGCAAAAATCAAATCACCAAAGGCACAATCATATCAATACTGAAAAAGAATCTAATAAGCCTAATTCATGATTAAAAGAAAAGCTTTTTAAAATAGAAAAATGTCTACAAAAACCATAGCTCTAACATCATACACAGTGACAGGAAACTAGCCGTTTCCATACCCAGGTGTTTCTTCTCACACTATTCTCTTTAGTCGTAAGCTAGACTTTCACTTAATATAAGACAGGAAAGGCAAGTAAAATGTATACAGATTGAGAAGGAATATGTAAAGCTCTAATTTCGGTAATTATCTATGTAGGATATCTCAAAGTATTGACAGGAAAACTCCTGGGAGCTTGTGTTGTCAGCATTACTTGTCAATGTGACAGAATCTCGAATCACCTGGGGCGAAGGGCCTCGGAGGGCTGTCTGGGTTCTGGGAATGACTGTATAGACTTGTCTTCTTGATCATGCTCATTGAAATGGGAAGGCCCTAATTGTGGGCGGGACATTCCTAGGGCAGGGGATCCTGGACTGTGTCACATAGAGGAAAAGCAACAGGAGCAAAGCACTAGCGTGTGTGCATTCACTTCTCTCTGCTTCCCACTGAACGCGCTGTGCAGCTGCCCCAAACCCCTGTTGCCTTGATTTCACTACAGTGGTGGACGAACTGTGAACCAGAACAAGCCCTTTCTTCCTCAAGTTCCTTGTGTCAGAGAATTTTATCATGGTAACAGGAAAAGAAACTAAGAACTAAAAAGTGCTTCCAGCAAAGTCACACGTTACAGAGCCAACTGCCTTCCTATGCGCTTACAGCAAACTCCTGAGACGCGAAACTAAAACACAGTATTATGGGCCAAACTCCTCGAGTCCAGTCATAGAGAGGAAGAAGCAATAATATGAGTAAAGGGACCCAGACCATGATAGAGAACCCAGAGAAACAGCTGACCCAAGCCAGTGGGAGCTCGCTGACTCCAGACTGACAGGTGGGGGACCTGCATAGGACTGTAAAACTACCTTTAAAATTCAACTTAAGTTCTTAGAAAATGTGAATGACTTTGAGTTCAGCGGTGACTTTTTAAATACAACACCAAATGTTCCACAAAAGAAAGCAAAGATAATCTAGGTTTTATGAAAATGAACATCTTTTTTTTACTCTACATAAAAAATCCAGACAGCAGAAGAGTTTGGTTCACAGTATCCATACTGGGCAGCTCGTAGCTGCCTGTAATTCCAGCTTCTGAGGACCCAAAGCACTATGGGTATCCACACACATGTGACGTACATGTACATACACATAAGTAAATCTCTAAAAAGAAAAAGAGAAGTCATATAGTTGGGGGAAAAGTCACAAAAAAAATCTGACAAATGATTGTTACCTAAAACATACAAGAACTTCTTAAAGCTCAATAATTAGAAAAGAATTTTAAAATGCTCATGTTAGTTACTTTTCTTGTTGCTGTAATTAAATAGATAACAAAGGGATTTGTGGGAAAGGGGCCACAGCAACAGAGCGGGAGGCTCTTTGTTCCAGCGTCTGAAAGCAGAGAGAGGGAGATACCCGTGTTCAGCTCACTGCTTCCCTGCTGCATTTTATTCCTTCCAAGAGCCCAGCCCATGGGATGGTCCCATGCGCATTCAGAGCAGTTCTTCCCTCTTCCGCTAATCCTCTCAGGAAACACCCTCTTAGCCACACCCAAAGGTGTGCCTCACTATTGCCCAGGTGTTCCTTAATCCACTCTAATGGAAGATTACTGAAATGAGCCATTGCAAAGGGTAAAGAATAGATTTAACTGAAAATGGTGTAAGGGGAGTGTCTTAGTGTTCTATTGTTGTGAAAAGAAACCATGTCCACGGCAACTCCTATAAAAGAAAACATCTAATTGGGGCTGGCTTACAGTTTCAGAGGCTTAGTCCATTACTGTCATGACGGGAAGCATGGCAGAAGTCAGACGAATGTGGTACTGGAGAGGTGGCTGAGAATTCCATGTCTGCATCTACAGGCAGCAGGAAGAGAGACACTAGGCCTGGTATGGATTTCGAAACTTCAAAGCCCACCCCCAGTAACATACTTCCTCCAACAAGGCCACACCTACCCAACATGGCCACAGCTCCTAATCCTTTCAAACAGTGCCACTCCCTAAGCATTCAAATATATAAGCCTTGGTGGGGGCAGGGACATACTTATTCAAACAACCATATGGAGCAAACAAAAGCATAAGTGCATGTATTCTTAGAGCACCACAAGCTAAAACTACTGATATAGCCAACATCCATAACAGGGTACTGACGCCACCAAATGCTGATCAGGAATAGTACAACGGGGCCACTTTTCACTGATGACATGGCCACAGAACTCAACACACTTCTACTATGCAACCAAGCAGCCACAGTTCTTGGTGCTGACACAATTGAAAACTTAGATACACACACTCACACAAACCTATAAATATTTATAGTCTTTGTTCGTAATCACCCGAACTTGGAAGCAACTAAGATGCCCTTGACTATGTGGATTGCAAAATAAACTAAAATAGCCATTCAATAGAATATTATGCAGCACTAAAAATAAATGAGCTATCAAGCCATGGAAAGAGATAGGGGGAGCATATGCACATCACTTAGTTACTACAGTGCTACAGTGTAGAGTATTCGGTAAAATAAGGATTGAGGGTGAATCAGTTAGGAATGTGTTCAGCTATAAACACAGAGCCTGGCGACTACAGCTTACAAGAGAGAACACTGTTCTCTGCAACCAGAGGCAGAGCCGGCTGCTAGAATAGCCTTAAGGTATTATCGAGAGCCCTTTGCACTGTCTTCTGGTCATCTCTTAAGTGTGATCCACATCCTTATGCAGTCAGCCATACACATTTGCCAATTCCTAGTCTACAGGTTCAAGCGACTGTGGGTCCAAAACTTTTTAATTTGTACATTGTCATAGTCACTGTACTATCACTGTTGAGAGACACCACAACCATGGCAACTGTCATAAAAGAAAGCATTTAATTGGGGCTGGCTTACAGTTTCAGAGGTTTAGCCCATTATCATCACAGTAGCGTGCAGGCATGGTGCTGGAGAAGTAACTGAGTGCTACACATCCTGATCCAAAAGCAGAGACTGACTGGGCCCAGCGTGGGCTTTTGAAACCTCAAAGCTCATTCCCAGCGACACACATCCAACAAGGCCATACCTTTTAATCTTTCTAATCCTTTCAAACAGTTTCACACTCCATTCAAATACACGAATCACTAGAGGCCATTCTTACTAAATGCACCACACACATGTAGGGCTGGAGACACTTAAGCAATTGAGAAAATATACTGCTCTTACAAAGGACCTGAGTTTGTTCCCATCACCTACTTTATGGGCCTTGGAAGTGCCTGCAACTCAAGCTCCAGGGAGCTCTTACTCTCTCTTCTGGCCTCCTCAGGCACTGTACTCACATGCAGAGACACACACTTAAACATAATCAAAAATTAAAATATTTTAAAAATTGCTTTGCACTGAAGATATATAGGGGATTTTGCTGCTGCTGTATTACCTTTACAGTACAGTATGACAAGACATTTATTATGTGAATGACACTGAATTAGATATTATAAACCTGATAATAGCCAGAGTCCAGGCTATTCCTACTCTCTGTGGGTCCTTCTATGTAGCTTATATGAGTTTGTTTGAACTGCTGTAACAAAGTACCATAGTCTGGGAGCGTAACAACAGACCTTTGCCATCTTGCAGTGCTGAAGGACAGCAGTTTCATATCAAGGTGGCAGTCACCAGGCTGGTTCCTCCTGAAAGTGTGAGGAAGAATCTTCCAGTCTTCCTCTTTGAATCGTGGATAAGCATCTTCTCCCTGAGTCTCCACATCAGTTTCTCTCTATGTTCGTCTGTCTTCTCCCCCTTCTTATAAGGGCACCGAAGCATCACATTGAGTTAGATCTCCTCTAAAGAACCTCACATTAGTTAATCACATCTGTCGAGACTCTGTCAAGAGGACACAGTTGAGCCTGTAAACACTTCCCCACCATCTGTATGACCTCAGCAATATAAGACACAAGCTGCTTTACTCTGATCTTATGGAAACGTAATGGTATTGCCCACTTTAATGTTCATATCACCCATGCCTGGCTCCAAGTGCACCATCATACTTAACAGATACATACAATGTGGTTGACTGGACCAATAATTCTTCCCTAGTAGAGATATTCAAACATATAGCCATGCATACTGCGTAATCCACTTCCCAAAGAGCTCCAACTCATCACTGGCTCCAACATTCCCAGCCACCAATGCATTTTGTATCTCTTCCACTTTAATGTCTGTAGACAGCTAATAGCTCCCTTCATGACTGCTACCTATTGTACTGTGGGCAAAAGACCTTAGATGTCCTAGCCCCCAAGGCTGTGGACACTCTACCTTACATGGCTAAGGGACCATATAGTCGTGATGAAGTTAAGGGAGAGAATCCTGCATCACCAAAGTGGCCCAGTGTCCTTAGGGACAGGAAAAGCAGATTTTTTTTCTGGTGTCCAGAGTCCAGGTGAAGACTGAAGTTTGGAAAAGGATTTAGAGTAAGAGCACTCTCAGTCCACTGCTGTTGAGGATGAAGGTAGTGGCGGTAGTGGCTAAGAGCCAAAGAACATGGCCGTCCTTCAAGCTGGGAATGGCCTACAGTTGAGAGTCAGTAAAAGATGGGACCCTGAGCCCAATAATCTCAATGAACTACATTCTCCCAGTCTCCCAAGGGTGCAGTAAACAGCCCCCTCTAAAACCTCAATGTCCTGGTCAGTCATGCAAGTCTTCTGAGCCTTGCAAGGCCATGTACTTGTGCTTTTTCTGACATCAAATGTGTTGTCATTTATTGTGGCAGCAATGGCAAACTATGACACTCACATTAACCAGGTCTGTGGTAAAATGTCACAGAGGTCCTTCTGCCAACTTCCCTGAGGTTCCCCTTATTTACTTTGTTTTTAAACTTTCAAATTTATTTTTATGTATATGAGTGTCTACCTGCACTGTGTTTCCTGGACACGTACATGCACTGTGTATGGGCAATGCCCTTGGGGACCAGAAGAGGGGCCTGGAGCTGAAGTTGCAGAGGTCTGAGAGCCGTCACGTGGGTGCTAGGGGTTGAAGCTGGGTCCTCTGCAAGAGCAGTCAGTGCTTACTGAGCGACTGGTCTCTCTGGACTCCATTTACCTTTCTTACGGTGCTTCTAACTCACCAAAGCAACATTATGTATTTTTCTGTCTTTCTGTATCTTGCCTCTCTCTCCTAGTGCGTGTGAGCTCTATAGACAGGGCACTGGGCTTTGACACTTTGGAAGCAGAAATTTAGTATTTGTTGAAGGAATGAATGCTATCAGAAGGTTGAGTTTTATCAGATGCTTTCTCTAGATAGGTAATCAATTGGATTCTTCCTTATTTCGTTAAAGGAGTAGATTTATTCATAAAGATGACAATTTTAAAATTCTTGTTTCTGGGATAAAATTCATACGGTCTTGGTGTAAAATCCTTTTTCATATTGTTCTAGATTTGGTTTCTTTTTAAATTTTTATTTTTACGTGAGTGTATGTGTGTTGAGAGAGTTAGTTTAAGTGTGCTGTGTGTGTGTGTGTGTGTGTGTGTGTGTGTGTGTGTGTGTGTAAGTGCTCAGGGAGGCAAGAAAGGGGCACCAGATTTCCTGGGCTGGACTTGTAGATTGTTGTGAGCCTTTGTGTGGGTGCTGAGAACCAAATCTGGGTCCTCTGGAAGAGCAATAAGCACTATTAACTGCCAAGCCATCTCTCCAGTCACCAGTATGCTTTTGCTGAAGGTTACAAGTCATTTACCATCTTCCTTCTTGCTGTTAGTAGGTGATTAGCTTTCATTTTTTATTTTGTTGTTTGCTTTTGTTTTTTGAAAGTTTTCATCGGGTTTTGTTACAGGAGCACAGTGGTTGACAAAACGTACTTGGAGTGTGTCTTCCTCTTCTAGCTATGAGTTTCTGTACACTTGGCAGCTTTCTTTTCTTTGAAAGATTGGGAGAATTTACCAAGGAAGTCATCTGTGCCTGGAGTTTTTTTTTTTTTTGTGGGAAGATTTGAGTAAGTTTAATTTCTTTAATAAGGATATCTACTCAGATTTTTTAATTCTATCAAATTCAAAAAGTTAAGTTTTCTCAAAGTATTTTCCTATCCAAAATGTCCATGAGATGTCCTCAGTCTTGTCTGTAGATTCTCTTTTTCCAATTGTTGGTAACTGGTAATTTGCATTTCTGTCCCTCGACCTCCGTTCTTTCCTCCATGCTTCTTCCTTCCCTATCACTCTCTCCTCTCCTTCCTGTCTTTCTCAGTTCAGTGGGGTTGTCAATTTATTAATATTGTCAAAGAGCTCTTGCTTTTATTCTTCCAATTGCTTTTTTCTTGTCACTGACTTTGGCTTTTTTATATTCTATTTTTCAACATTCCTGAAGTTCTGTTCACTTTTTCTTGAATTGTAATTGAATCCCTGGCTCTTCTTTTCTCATGTATGTATTTAAATCTATAAATTTAAGAACTGTTTTAGTTGCATCTTGACATTTTTTGATATATCATATTTTCATTATCTCTCAGCTAAAAACAAATTCTGGTATCTTTTATAATTTCTGTTTAAACCCATAGATGATACAGAAGTATATTCTTTAATTACCAAATAGTGTAAGGGTCTTATTTCTTTTCCTTTTCTTTTCTTTTTCTTTTTTTTTTTTGGTGATTTTCAGATTAGCTTTCATGTGATTAAAAAACATATGCTAAGATTGCCAATATTTATTATAATTATTTATGACCTCAAATGTGATCATTTATATATAATTGTATCCATTTAGAAGGAATATACATTCTACCTTTGCTGGATATAAGGTTCTTACAGTGTCTATTCAGGCAAACGGGTACTGTGCTTTAAATCACATACACCTTGCTCCTTTCCATTTGCTCACTGTGCTGAGACTGGGAATCATGTGGTGTGGGTTTGACTGTTTCTTCTTTGAGCACTACATCTTCTTGCTTCATATACTTTTGACGCATTGTAGATTAACACATTCAGAACAGTAAAAACTAAAGAATTACTCTTCCCTGATTTTTATCTTTAGAGACACAGCCACATCAGCCTCCTCGGTGTAGCACGGGTATTCACACAGCAGAGCAACATCTTCTCATTGCTTTACTTTTCTTGTAGCTCAGACAAAATGCTTGACAAAGGTGTACAAGGTATACTTAACTTTCTCTCTCTCTCTCTCTCTCTCCTCTCTCTCTCTCTCTCTCTCTCTCTCTCTCTCTCTCTCCACATACACACACGGTTTTGGGTTTGTGATCTCCAGTCCATCACAGCTGAAGGGCGTGGAGTGGCAGCTATGCTCACACACACACACACACACACACACACACACAGAGAGAGAGAGAGAGAGAGAGAGAGAGAGAGAGAGAGAGAGAGAGAGAGAGAGAGTTTGGGTTTGTGGTCTCCAGTCCATCACAGCTGAAGGGCGCGGAGTGGCAGCTTGAGGCAGCTGGCACAGCCAGGATGAAGAGGAGGACAAATGCCGGTGCTCAGGTGGCTTTCTCACCCCCCCATTTCATTCTGGCCCCCGCCTATGGGATGTTGTCATCCACATTCAGGGTGAGCCTGCCCTCCTCGGTGAAACCTCTCTGGAAGTTCCCTCACTGACAAACCCGAAGATATGTCACCTGCTTACTTTAAAGCCAGGCAGTAGACAGTAGATTCATTAGATGTCGCGACCACGGTTTCTTTCTCTGTTCTTCCACTTCAGCCTCGTAGTTAAGGAAACCCTCTTTGTGCATCACTAAGTTAGATCTCATTTTTCTGTCCAAACAACTTTAATCTTTCCACCAGTGGGATTCGACCATTTCTTTTTAACTGCTGTTTCGTTGGGTTTAAATTTGTCAGCCTATGGATTGTTTTCCATTGTCCCTTCTGATCATTTCATCCTTCTTGCTTTCCAGACTTCTTCCGAAAGGAACATTATCAATTCTTTCCTTTTATCTCCGCAATGCATTTTTTGTATTAACTCTTCATCTTGTGCTTGGTGATCTCTCTGAGGATCATATGTCCCTTAGCTTGTTAGTCTGCCTTAAATGACTGCCACATGGCCCGACACGGGAGTCGGAACTTCGCAGTAGGCTTCTGTCATTTCTGTTGAATCACTCACAAACCATCAGGACATTTATTTTGTATTTTACTTGTACATATACAAACTCCTCCATTCTTCCTTATTTTAACCGGTCAGTCATTTTTAAAAACCAGTCTTTCTAGGAGTTCTCAGCTGTTCCAGAAGATAGAGAATCCTAAGGGGGATCTTCTCTCCTCATCTGTGTCTTAGGTCAGCTCAGGCCCTACAGCGAACTATAACAGGCAGGGTGGTGTAAACAAGTATTGGCGTGTCACAGTCCCTGAGGCAGGGAGTCCAAGGTTGGTGAGGTCCCTGGTAAAAACATTTGTTCCTGTGTTGTATCCTCATGCAGCCTTCCTTGGGGTGTGAAAAGAGCTCTCATGTGTCTTCATCTTTTATAAGAGGATTAATCACACAATGAAGACTCCATCCCCATGACCTAACTTACCTTTAGTTCTCACAGCTTTCCCCCTGCAAATACCATTACTCCAGGGACTCCGGTTCAGACAATAAATATTATGGAACATAGCCATTTAATTCACAGCTATCCTGAGGATTTTCCTTCAGTATTTCTTGTGCATTGAATGGTTAGCAAAAACTAATTAAGCCTGTTTCCTTGAAAAATCTTGATAAATTTTCTAATTTTTTTCACTTAGTCCTTTAAAGATGTCATTCCTTCATCCTAAAACAGCATTATTCCTGATGAATATTATTTCCGATATTCCAACATCCTTCTTTTAACTCCCTGAGGATGCCTCTGTTACTACTACTTTGGTTTTTGGGGGGAGGCGAACGCATGCCACATGTGTGTAGGTCAGGTGACTCTCTCCTATCTTATTGGAGGCAGGGTTTCTATGCTGCTGCTGTGCTGTTCCAGGCTTGCTGGCCTGCGAGCTTCTGGTGTTCTCCTGTCTCTCCTCTCCCCATGAAAGTGCACACGACCACACTTGGCTTTTTGATGTGGGTTCCAAGGATTTAACTCAGGTCACTCTTGAGTGCTGATGGGTCTCCCAGACCACGACTACTTTTAATATTTTTATTACTTTTTATGGTTTTCCTGGATGTAGTATCTTCTGCCCACATTTAAGATTTCCTCTTGGGCCAGGCAGTGATGGTGCATACCTTTAATCCCAGCACTTTAGAGGCAGAGGCGGGTGGATTTCTGTAAGTTCGAGGCCAGTATAGTCTACATAGTCAGTTCCAGGACAGCCAGGACTATTTTGCGAGAAACCCTGCCTTGAACTGCACCCCCCCCCCCAAAAAAAATTCCTCTTGGGGCTGAGTGGTGGCTCAGTGGCTTCCCAGCTCCCACATGGCAGCTCATAACCATCCATAACTTTAATTCCAAGGGATCTGACATGTTCTTCTGGATGCTGTGGCACCAGGCACACATATGGCACACATACATACATGCAGGCAAAACACTCATACATGTTTATTTGCTTGTATGTGTACATGTATGTGGTGTGCAGAGGCCAACATGGAGTGTCTTCCTCAATTGCTCTCCACCTATTTTTTTAGACAATGACTCTTACTGATCTTGAAGCTCACCAATTTGGATAGACTGACTGGCCAGCAAGCTGCAGGAACCCTCCTATCTTTCTGCCTCCCCAGGGCTGGGATTATAGGCACACACCTTCACACCTTGCATTGTTAAGTGGACTCTGGAGGTCTTCCTGTTGGCCTGGCAAGTACTTTATTGACTGAGTTACCTCCCGAGGCCCATTATAAAGCTCCAAGTGATGCTCACAATGTCTAGCTCTTTTCTGGGTCTGCCTTACAAAACAAAAACAAACAAACAAACAAAAAATCCTGTTTTCCTTCTTTGATGATAAACATGATTTTCTCCTTCATGTGTAGAAACCACTTTGTGATGTATGCTGGGCCTTTGTAAACCATAATGCCGTAACAGATTCTGCTTTCTGTTATCTTTCTCTGGAGAGTGCTGAGTTCTGTTCAGCAAGCTTGCTGTATCAGTACGAATTCACTGAGGTCTGGTTCCATACAGGTCTTCTTCAGCATTTCTCATCACCGGACACAACCTTAATCTATGGCATGATTCCTACTCCTACTTAACAAGTGGCCTTTCTGGGTCTTCAATTGCATGTCATACATAATGACCTAGGTTTCTGACACTGGACTGAGTGACTTCCGAAATCTCTGGTCAACTCTGTTTCCCAGGAGCCTTGTGGTGTGGTCCTGAGCATGCTCAATGTAGGGCCTGGCTGAGGGCAGGAAGGGAACTCTCACCCAGCATCAAGGGATTATTCCCTGCAGTCCTTCCTATGCACTGACACATAAACTTCCCTGTCTTAGCAGTCACAAGCTGATTTGTTTCCTCTGCCCAGTAGACTATTGCTCATTGAATAAAGTTTATTATATAATGTAAAGATAGTCTCAAAGCAGAGCAAGATTGATAGAGAGGCTAAGTGAGTGTTGCCTGGCTTCAGAGACCAAGGTCTTCAGCTACCGGCTACCCGTGTCTGAAGCCCACTGCCTCAGATGTCCCGTACACTAATTAGCTACTTCTTTTGGAGGTAAATCTACTACCAGCAGCTGCTCATGGTGACTGGTTGGAAGTCTATTATGTGTGAATGCACACACAAGCAATATGAGATTTCAAGTCTATCTTATAACCTAAGAATTAGATTTCTAGGGCTGGAGAGACGCCTCTGCAGTTAAGCATGCTTACCACTCTTGCATAGGATCTGATCTTGATTCCCAGCACCCATGTCAGATGACTCATAACTCTCTGTAACTTCAGATCCAAGGGAATTGAAACCTCTGGCTCCCACAAGCACCTACACTCATGTATACAGACTCACATGCAGATACATGCACCTACACATAATTATAAATAATACAAATGAAATAAAATAGTAAATTACTGGCCTTCTCCCTTGAGCTATTTTAAAAACAATCAGTCCTGCGACCTAGGCTCCTACTCCGCCCTTATCCCCATCAGCCAGTGTGTGAGAGTCAGTCTCATTTGAGGTCACATTCTATTCATCTTCCTCTTCTATTGATTTTAACCTCAGACATGAGAGTTACAAAACAGCCATTGGGAAAAAAACCCAAAGAACTCAAAGGAATCTCAAAATACAAAGATTATGGTATAATAAAAAGTGTTTCTAACTATACACCCTATTGAAGATCAGATGCAGGAGGAATTAGAGACCCCTGAATAGCTGCCTACAAGACTGCACTGATAACATTCCTTAATGAAGGTGAAGCAATGACAGTTCTCAGCAGACAGGTTTCTCATATCTGCATTCAAAGTGGCAATAAATCATATAGCCCTCCCAATCTCCAGCAGAGTTTAAAAATAAAAAATCATACTCCAGGCAGGCAGGAAGGCAGGAAACGTTCTCAGGAATACTCTGGGCACTTGCTGTGGCTGGTCAAATTTGAACTGATGGTTTAGCACAACGAGCAACATTTACCACCCATCATATGCAATGCTGGACAATACAGGCATACAATACATTTTTCAATAAAAGAATTTGACTCAAGTTTTCAACCTTGAAAACTTTCTCTACAATGATCTTCTTGTATTCCTAGGTCACAATCAGACTTTACTCTGGCTCCTTTTGTTGACTCAGAGCCTTCAGTCACCATGTTTACTGTTTGAGAAAATCTGATTAACTTGGAAAAAACTATTGCCTCTCCCCACATCTGGATTGGGGACCATCTGCTCGCTGAGTTCACACACGCCTGCTAATGTTTCCCCAAGCTTTATCGGGTATTTTGGAAATGTGGTGCACTTTGGCTTTGAAACATGAGGATGGAAGATTTTTAATATAAGAAGCCCTGTGTGCATTGTTATTCTTAAATAGATGTAACTGTTAAACTTTGCATTTTTGGTTTTGTTTTCCACAGCTGACAGAGCACATTCCCACTGAGAAAATAAGGTCAGCAAAACAGCTGCAACTGTGAAAAATGGACCAGTGGCTTTGAGAAAGAACAGAGAAAAAGAGTCAGCAACTGTTCCAATGTGACGGCGCAGAAGTCATCACTCAGACCATGTATGAACAAGATCTTACAGGCTTCTGGCAGATAAATCTACAGATATAAAAATCTATCCCATGAAGTACGGCATCCTAAACTGCACATGGACCTAAACCTAGTGAATATTTAGATTGTGGAGGTAGAAAAAAATTAACATTGTTCTTCCTAGAAAGCAATAGATTGCTCTAATCTAAAGTGAGACCCTGTGCACTTGGATGGCCATAGGTATGTCCTTTAGACAACCCCAGCTTCCACCTCTTTATTTGAAACCAATGATTTCCCAGGATTTGGTTACCTTGTCCTCCTGTTTTCCCCTTTAGAAGGATGTAATTCTCTGAGGATTGGACGAGTTTGCTTCTACACTTTCATCTTGGCACTAAAGACTTCAATGTGAGGACCGTAAGAACTAGCTCTCCCATGATACGGCCCGTGTTGAAAGCATAAGAAAGTCCACAGATGCACGCTCATCACTCAGCTAACCTTTCCAAATACAAGCTACAGGCACTGTGCTACACTTTAGATCTGCTGTTCCCCTGAAGGTTTGCGACCTGGAGGTTTGGCTGACACTGTGGGGTGCTACTGGAAGGTGGAGCTCAGCAGGATGTAGTTAGCTCATGGGGTCTTGTGCCTTAGGAAGAGATGCTGAGACTCATCCTTCCTGTCCTCCTGCCTCACAACAACCACAAGCTGAGCAGATCTCTCCCATGTGCTTCTACCACCGTGGACTGTGCCATTATAGGCCTGTAGCCACAGGGCCAAGTAGACATGTCCTGAAACTCCTACAACAGTGAGTAAAGCAAACTTTTCCTTCTTTTAAGACAATCACTGCAGATATTTTGCCGCAGTAATGGAGAGCGACACTGAGTAATCACATGGTGAAACAATTCACACCTGCCTACTGTAATGGTCTGCTCTTTCCCTTTAAGAGACAAGCCACACCCACTCCCTCCCCCATCCGCTGGGGCAAGCTGATCTTCAGCTTCCAGCCTGAGTCCCTTCTCTTTTCCATCTCTCCCCCAAAGAGGCAGCTTCTGCCTCACTCCATTCTCCCCACTTCTCCCCTTCCCCTCTTCTGTGTCTCTCTGTTTCTCTCTGCTCTTCTCCCTTCTCTCCTTACCCCCCTCCCCTTCCCTTCCATAACCCTCTAAATAAATATCCAACCTCACTCTGCATGGCATGCCTATCCATGTCTCTGTCTCTGGCCCGCTGCGTGGCTCCCTGCCAGGGACCAGCCGCCTTCGGAGACCTGCAGCGTAGGCTCATGACGTGCCTATCTGTCTGTCTCTCCTCGTGGGACTGGCTGCCCCATCGAGGTCTCTCACTCACCACGTGACTCCCTGCTTGGGAATTGTGGCCCGCTGCAGCCACTCCAGGACCTGCGCCTTCCCTGCCTGGGACTGGCTGCTCTTGGGACCCACTGCTTGCTGTCCGCTGCCTGCCACCACTTTGGAGACCTGTGGCATGGTCTCATGGCCCACTGCCTGCTGCAGCCACTTGGGGATCCACAGCAATTTTACTTTAATCCATTACACTTACACTTCATGCTTAGATGCCCTACACAGACCTATCAGTTGCTTTTCTTTTGCTGTCGTAAAATACCATGACAAAGACAACTTTTCTGACTTATGGTTCCAGAGGGAGAGTCCATCAGGGTAGAAGAGTCATGGTGGAAGGGAAGTGGAGTCAGGAAGCTGAGAGATCACATCTTCATCCACCAATATGAAACAGAGTCAACTGCTATTAACTCTCAAAGCCCACCCCCAGTGACAGATGTCCTCTAGCATGGCTGCTCTTCCCATAACATCCCCCAAAGCACCACCAACTGGAGAACAGGTGTCCAAATACATGAGTATACCAGGGACATCTCTCATCCTAACCACCACGCATACACTTTGTGTGGTATCAGACATGTAGTCACACCATGTGATCCATTTTTTCAACACAAGTTTTATGTGCTCTCCTTAGAATTATAACATCTTTATTTATAATGGCTACAGAATTAAAACTACTTAATGGAGTTGACACAACAATTAAGTGGACTTAATACCATAACTCTGTCAACTTCATCTGCTTTAGGTTGAAATAGGTGAACTAAGGTCTACTCAGTGTTTCTTGTCTATCTCTCCTTATAGCTCTTTGATAAAGCTATAATTACTGTATTTATGAATACATAGATATTTACAGGAGCTATATTGTCATGAATTTATTCTTTATTAATGTAAGGTGCTGGAGTTTGTTCTGTTTAATAATTTTTATCTGAATTTTACTTTGATATTAAGGTCATGATCCCATGCTCATACACATACACACACAGATGCTCACACACATTCAGGTGCATACACATATGTACACACACAAGCACATATAAACTCACATGCTCACCAGACATGCATGCACACACTAACACAGGCATGATTATATGCACATTCATATATTGATATGCACGTACAGACACACATGTGTGTACATGCACACAAAGGCAAGGCAACCATGCATGCATATGCAGATACACACATACATGCACACGTGTATGCATATGTTCACACAGACATACATGCACATACACATGCTCACATGCATGCACAGGCACACAGACACATGTGCAAACAGGCAGACACAGACCTGCACATAGGGACACACAGGCACATATATACATACACATAAGCATGCACACAACATACCTAAATGCACACATTTAAAAGCACATTTTTGGTTGAAGTATCTTCAACCATCCTTGTATTTTAAGTTTTTCTGTTTTACTTTGTGACTCATTTGAAAATTTTTTTCTTCTAATGAGTGATTTATATTTATATTTATTGGTGTGTCACATTTGATCTTGATCCTATTTTTTTTTCTTTTTCTAGCTACAGCACTGTAAAACTTCTTGAACTTTTTCACTTTTAACATCTTTAATATTAGAATGTGTCTCACAGAGGACATCCTGGATTAACTGGTACATTTTTATGTAGTAATCATTAAAACAACCATGATATTATCACTTATTTCCCTTACTTTCTGTTGCAGTTCTCCTACCAGGAAGACCAACATTTTGTCCTGAGATAGCTTTAAATTAACCCAGTTACTTCACACTGCTAACTTCTTTCTCTTGCCAGTTCCTACTGGCTTCACAGAGCATAAACAATAGAATTACCTGTCTCTTTCACTGATCCCCGTCTCCTCTTTCTCTACCCTCTTTGATTTGCCAACATTGCTCTTGCTTAATGTTTATATTTCTTACTCATAAGTATTCTTAACTGTAGATAAAAAAGATTGCAGGCATTAAAGACTACATAATCCCCAAGTTTATTCTGCTCACTCACATTGCCAGAGCACACAGCACTAACCTTGTGTGGAAATGCAGGATGGTGAAGCGTTTACCTCCCTCTGCTCACAAAGAACCCCGGGCTTCAGTGTCTTAACAGGGTGAACAGTTATGTGTCTCACGGGTCCTGGGACAGCTGAGCAGCTCCTCTGGTGTAGGTCAGATGATCACATCAATAGTTATGGAATCAGCAGTATGGTTGGTCTGGAGAGGCCTCACTGAAGTCGGTTGAGGCCGAGGCCATATGTCTGGGATCAGCAGCAGGCAAGTCTGGGCTTGCTCACCTGGAGGCACAAGGGCTTCCCACAGTCATAAGGGCAACCTGGCACACAGACCTTTGTGAGTCTCTGTTTGCCTTGCATCTATGACTATCCACTGACCCAGCACAGAACAGAGCCAGGCTCAGGGTGAGAGATGGGTCATTTGATAAGAAACCTCTCCACTCTTTTCTTTTTTTTTCCTTTGTTTTGGCTTCAGGTCTGTTTATTAAATGTTTCAATATTTAATCCATTCCTGAAGTATCCAGTTACCTCTTGACTGGTCGACTGGTTGTGTTCATTTTCTAATGAACTCCATCAGGAGGGGTTCAAGATGATGGGGGTTGTCAGGACACAGTCTTCTGGTACACGCAGAGGCATTGTGCATCTTGTCAGCAGTAGCTAACAGAGATGGAGCTTCAGAGGTGGAGGATGTACAACACAAGGCTGGGATCACTCCTTTGTGTGTTCCTTTCCTGTTGCTGTAATAAAGCACTATGGTGAAAAGCAACTTTCAGAAAAGTTTATTTGGGCTTATGGTCCTGTCGGGATAAGGGCCATCGTGGCAGGAAAGTATGGCAGCAAGTGGCAGACATGGCAGGACAGGATGCTGAGAGCTCACATTCTCAACACAAGCATGAAGCAGAGCGCACACTGCAAGCAGGTGAGGCTTTTTATTCTCAAAGACTACCACCAGCAGCATACTTCCTCCAGCAAGGCTGAACCTCCTAGACCTCCCCAAGCAGTGCTACCAACTGGGGACCAAGTGTTCAAATGTTGAGGCTATCGGGACAGTTTCGTTCAAATCTAGAATCTTCCAGACTTTCAACCATGCTGTTATAGCCAGGGTTCACTGATAAAAGAGACATAGATATGTAGATATAGAGAGAAGTGATAGAGTCAGGGACAGGAATAGAGACTCAAAAGAGAGATGAGACAGAAATAGGGATAGACAGAAATACAGGATAGAGATATAAAGATAGGGCCAGAGATACAGAGAGAGATAAGGACAGGAATAGGAACAAAGACAAGGACAGAGCCAGAAACACAAATAGAGATAGACAGAGTCAGAGGTGGAGACAAGACCCAGAGAGCTAGAGAGAGACAGAGGAATGCGTAATGGATAATGACGGCAGCTGGCCCCGTTGCTGTGGCAATCAAGAAACCCCACGGTCTGTCATCTGCAGCTGGAGATATAGGCAACTAAAGGTGCGGTTCTGTCCTGGTCCAAAGGCTGTAGAACCAGACGGCTGGATTATGTAATTCCCCATCAGTTCTGAAGACTAGGGCTGTCATGTCCAGCCATCAGAGAAGACAGATGCTCTGCCCAAAAAGAGCAAGAGAGTGCTCCTTTCCTCTGAGCTTCTGTTCTGAGGGCCTTTAGTGGCTTGGAAAAAGAGGATCCTCTTTAGCCAGTCTGCCGATTCAAATGCTGATTCCATCTAGATGCCCCCCTAGACAACAGAAAACCAGTTCCACCAGCTAGCTGGACATCTCCACTACACTGACAATGAAATTAATCCCATCCCTGGGATTTATTAAAAATGAACTGCCTAGCTGGAGAAATGGCTCAGCCATACAAAAAAACTAAGGACCCCAAACAAAAAGACAAAATCAGCTGCCCACTCTCAGGTGCCACCAGAGCCAGAGTGAACTTCTTCACAGAGCTGGTCCTGAGTTACCAAACATCCTGCAGGAAGGGAGGCAATGTTACCATTCTGTGGCTCCTGGACAGGGCCCTTCACACGAGTGGGAGGACATCCAGACCTTTGCTGTGTAACTTGTGCCCAGGCTGTTTATCTGCCTGAGCCTCTGATACACTTTAGCTAATGACAATGTCAGTAGAGGCCTAAGAGTTCTTGTGTAGTTGGACCCACCATCTTTGCTCCTGATGTGACCACAAAATGCCTAGCTGGTCCACTGATCCAAGAAGAGACATGTAGTGCAGACATGCCCTCTACTAAACCTCCAACTGCAGTGAAAGTGGAGCTTCTTCAGCCTGAAGCGGAGCCAAGGAGCAGCCTAGATGGTATTAACACAGCCCGCCTGCCAAACCACGTGGCGGGGCTTAAACAGCTGGGTTTTGAGGAGCCATGCAACAGTGCTGCTGCCATTGTGGATTGCCACGGCTGGATTTGGCCTGGGCTGGCGTCCCTAGCAAAATACTAAAAGTCGTCGTGAAATAATGTTTCTACTTCCTGGTTGTGCCACACCCTCTAGGGCCTAGGAAGGAACTTCCCCTGTCTTAGCCACCTAACACAGACAACACAGACCAGCTGTGCCCAAAGAGTGGCCAGAGCCATACAATACGTATGGCCTTCTCATATCCTCTCAGTTCTCTTTTCTATCCGCGACAGATTGAAATATCTCCAGCATTTTTGCACTTAGCACAGAACGACAGATCCAGGGGTGGCCTTATTCCTATTGTTTGAATAAATCCATCAATGAATGCATCAGAAGGTCATTTTCAAGAAATTGACAAATGGCTTGCGGGAGTTGAAAGGCACACCATTTCTTGTATATAATACATCTAAACACACCAATGACATTTTAAACAAATAAGCAAACCTACGGGAATTGGGTTTTGATTGCATTTCTTTGAAAAGGTAGCTGCTGTGTTCAGTACTGACACTCTGTCTAATGGGCTGCTGGGACTCCATGACCAAAGAAGAGGGAAAATTCCATTAAGTGTCCTGAGTCCTTTCCAAAATTGGTGTTAAGGGAAACCTATTCGGCTTAAAAGAACTTTGTTCCGGGGACTAATAAACTTGCTTAATCAGTGGGAAGAACTGAAACTGGACTCTTTACTGCTGTACCGCTCGGAACTTTTAATATGCTAATGTACATTGTACAGCTCCGAGAGGGGGTATTAATATGCAGCATCTCCTAAGCCAACTTGGCCTGAAACCCTGAGAACTCTGTGTGCCTAGGACGTCTGTATGATTCATATCAGCCCATGGAGCACACTTGGAGAAACTCTGATCTTTTCCAAGGACCGACAAGGTAATGAATCATTCTGTCACTTGCACAGTTACATTTAAATCTCACCACCCTGGCCCTAAATGGCCTATCCCGGTGGTTGGTCACCTTTTCATGGTTATAGCTCATTGAAGGGATTAAAAAACTCCAGGCCAGGGGAGGGAGTGGGGGTGGAAAGCCACTAAACAGGTCAGAAATAATTTCAATGAAAACACTTCTTAGGCTGAACAAAGGCTCACAAGTCTATTAAAAAAAAAAAAATCCACAGTTGTGCCTTATTCCCGACAACACTGGGTCTTTTCTAGAACTTAGTGATGGACCCAAGCTAGCACCGCAAAGAAGCACTGGGATTTGGCCTGCCTGCCAGGACCTCACTCCCTTTAACTCTTCTTGCTCATGAGCTGAGCACCTCACAGCCAGATCAGCCGCAGCCACCTTGAGATTTACGTACGATGAAGTAAAGTCAGACAAATGAAGAAGCTAACAGCTCACCTGCTGGCAAACTGGTGGGAAACTTAGAGCCAATGGCGGCATGCCATGTGGTGGTACAGATGACTGCCCTTTCTTCAGCTGTACCAACACTTAATAGATTTATTTCCAAGCAAACAAAAACAAAATAAAAATTCCTCCAGCCTCCTTGACCCTTCAAGTCACAGCAATAAGTGATGATCATTGCAGCCAGTCCACCCAAGAGTCTGGGTAACCGTGTGCATGGAGATGCTGTGATTTGGATAAGCATCCAGCGAAGGTTCTTGTGTTAAAAGCTTGGCCGCAGCCCATGGCAGTAGAGGGGGACCCTAGTGGGAGGTCTTTCCATCAACGACCATGCTCCTAAAGCAGACAGGAAGACACTGACTCCTCCTTTTCTTTTTTTCAATCCAGGTCAGCACACACTCCCACTGTAATGTGCTACCTCACCACAGGCCCAAATGCAATACAATCAACTAACCATAGACTGAAATCTTCAGGACAGTGGGCCAAAACAAGCCTTTTCTCATTTTTAACATGATTGTCTCAGGTGTTTTGTTGTAGTAACACAAAGCTAACTAAAACATGGCAGTCAAATGTGCATAATTTTAACTTTCAAAATAGTGTGTTATGGCATATGGCTGTACCGGCTGTTTTACCTCTCAGTGAACCCTCCTGCCCTGGATAGGAGGAGGCAAGGTGGCTGGCCTGGATGCAGAAGGCAACCTGTGGAGCAGCACTCACATACAAGAAATGTTTGCAGCACCCAGACGGATACGGCAAACTCAGATACAGGGAGGTCTTGCCCAAAAATGGGATGGTAAGGAGAACGGATAATAATCACTGAGGAAAAAACAGCAGGAAAGAAGAGGTTGCTGATAATAAACAGTGTCTGAAAAATAAAGAATGGATAGCTTTTGTCTATGAAATCCCACTCCTAGGAATCTCTTACAAGAAGAAAAATCATCCCAAGATCAACAAGCATAGCCTACAAGGATAATAATAGTAAAATAATAACTCAGAAGTTAAGAACACTGGCTGTTCTTTCAGAGAACCTGCGTTCAGTTCTTAGTATCCACATGACAGCTCACAAACATCGGTAACTCCAGTTCTAGGGGATCTGATGCTCTCTTTTGGCATTTGCAGACATAGGCACACACATGGTGCTCAGACATACATGCAGGAAAAAAACACAAATATATATGAAAATAATTAAAAAATGTTCAAATTGGCTATGAAAAGCAGTCCAATAAATTATTGTGCTATCTATATGATGTAATGCAGAAGCCAAAAGTTATGATCTGTGTCTACTGATATAAAAGACCATTTGTAAGCTGTCATTAGAACACCTGATGGAGGGCTCAGGGGTTAAAAGCTCTTCCAGGAGTTCAATTTCCAGCAACCACATGGTGGCTCACAACCATCTATAATGAAATCTAGTGCCCTCTTCTGGTATGTGTATATATAATAAAGAAATAAATCTTTAAAAAAAGAAAGCAAAACAAAAAGCACCTGATGGAAAACAAGGTTTGACTCCTTGTGGGAAATACTGTGTGTTCTTGAGTAGGGCCACTGTTCTCTAAGAATGCTTGCCAAGAACTTTGTTTCCTTGGCTGCTGTTGTGCTTTTTGGTATAGCTAGCATTAGTCCACAATAAACAATAAACACAGATTTAAATACATTTCTTGTTTTGTTGAAAAGAGGGTCTCACTGGGTGGCCCAGGCTGGACTGGAGCTCACTATTGGGATCGTAGAGGCTGAAATGCTTTTAAAGAACATAGAAAAGGGGCCAGGCAGTGGTGGTGCACGCCTTTAATCCCAGCACTCGGGAGGCAGAGGCAGGCGGATCTCTGTGAGTTCGAGGCCAACCTGGTCTACAAGAGCTAGTTCCAGGACAGGCTCCAAAGCTATAGAGAAACCCTGTCTCAAAAAAAAAAAAAAAAAAAAAAAAAAGGACATAGAAAAGGGGTCAGGTAGACAGTGGGACACTGGTTCTAACAAGAATGCAAAGCAGGCATCTGAAAAAAAGCAAGCATGGAAAAATCCTCTGTGTCTCTCCTGCCCAGGATCAGCTCTTAGTACATGGCAATGAAAAAAAACTGCTTATTCAGGTTTATCAAAATTTTAAATGTAAGAAGTGGTGTGTGGCTCAATGGTAGAGCACTGTGATAAGTAAAAATAATAAGAAAAGGGCAGCTCCACCGGCGCAAGAAATCCAATTAGGTCAAATCAAACCAAATCAAAATGCCTATCGTTTTATTAAGAATGATGCTCATGGGTGGCCGAGTGCATGGCAGGAAGACAGGACAGCTGGAGCCCATGCAGACCTGAAAACCATGTGTTTCTCCTCTGGGAGCTCACTTAAATACCCTGTGGGAGTGGTCCTGACCTGGCCTGCTGGGATTTGGAATCCAGACCAATATAACTCCCAGGCCTGGGGGCTGGGATGGATGCGAGGAGCTGGGGGTTAGGCTCCCAACTTAATATTCTGACCAACAGGAATAAGGTTCCAGGGTTAGAACCCAGTGCTGTAAAACAAAAACCTTAAAACACACACACACACACACACACACACACACACACACACGCACACGCAAACACACACACACACACACATTTGGGTGGGGCTTCACCCCAGCCCCTGGCATCCATTTTGGAATGTTTGAGTGGAAAGTTCCATTCTGAGCCCCCTCCCCTGGAAGTTGCTGCAGTCCAGACTCCACCTCTGAGAAAGCCTGCCAAACGGTGACCCCTCCCCAGAGAGGGTCAAGAGCACTCCCATAGGCTACTTAAACTGCCCCCCAGAGAATGAACACACGGTCTTTCCCGTTCTCCTTCTCTCTCTGTATTTTCCTGGTGGGCCACCAGGCATTCATTAAACCTGGGCTTTTACTAATTTGGTTTGATTTGGTCTACTTTAGATTATTGCATCAGTGGAGAGGCTTATCGGGTCGTAAAACCTTTACAGTGGGTATGTGCACTGGTGTTAACTTAATGAACTTTAACTGCATGAACTGAGGAAATCATTTTCTTTTTTAAAAAAATTTTTTTATTTATTTTTAAAAACTATCTTTTCTCATTTTACATACCAATCCCAGTTCCCACTCCTCCCATTCCCTTCCCACTCCTGTGCCCCACCCCCTGTCCACTCTTCAGAGAGTATAAGGCGTCCCATATGGAGTCAACAAAGTCTAGCACATTGTTTTGAGGTAGAATCAAGACCCTCCCCACTATATCTAGGCTGAGCAAAGTATCCCTCCAAAGAGAGTGGGTTCCAACTGCCAGTGGCTCCACAGTCTGCTCCAGCTATACAAGTGTCACCTACATTCATAGCTTGGTCCTATGGAAGTAATCATTTTCTAAGTTTGTGGAATTTCAAATGGTCTAAAGAGGAAAGAAGGATAAATTTGATTATGTAAGAATTTTTAATTTCTGTGTCTAAAATATTTACAAGCAAGATTTAAAAAAATTCTATACAGGAAAAATGCAGTATTTATCATCCTACGAGGTTGACTTGGAGAGGCAGAACCAGGCGCTGACAATAGTTATCCCTAAGCCAGCTTTGCTTTCTTCTTTGTGATGTTTTGTATCCCGTTATTTTTTGTTCTTGAACATATTATTTTTATAAACTAAAATGATTTTAAAAACTAAAGCCAGAGGCTGGTGAATGGCTGCTCAGGGTTAAGAACACTTGATGTTCTTGCAAAGGACAAGGGTTCAGTTCCTCACACCCGTTTGGCGCCAGGCATACACATGGTACACAGACACACACAGGCAAAAACTTATACACATTGTTAGGCTTCAAACCCTGGGACAAATGTTGAGGTGCCTATTTAACATATCAAGGGGGACCTGGCCACCAGGTTCTCCTTCCATCCCTCAGTCCCTACCTGTTACTGGGACCTCCTGCCTGGCATACTCACTGCCTACCCTAAACTGCTAATATAATCCAACCATTTGGGTTACCTGATTCTTTCTGTCTATTTTCTTTTGGGCCTCCTATCTGTTGCTCCTGGTTCCCCTTCGCTTCCCCCTCTCCATAGTCTCACATGTCATAGGGTCATGTCCACTCTGGACTTCACATCCACTCTGGACTCATATTACATCTCTGCCTCCCTCTGGCTATGCTTTTTATACACAATAAACGTTCTCCTCCACCATACCTAGGAGTAGTTACATTTTTTTTCATTTTTATTTCTCTGTTTTTTTCATTCATCTGTTGCTGAAACCCAGGAGTGACATAAATGAGTTCTCTCCTCAAGGAACTAGGCTGCTCCAAAGCAAGCTGCTGATCTGACTCTCCTAAGGAATATACAGATCATTTATTTCTGCTGGCTTCTACCACCCACAAAACTTAATCCCAAATTCTAGAGTCTGATTCTTCAGCTGCTGCTTTTCTCACTATCGGCTTTCTAACCCTTTGGCTTTTGTCTCTCCGGCCTCTGGCCTGCTGGGCACTCCATGTGGACATCTCCCTTTTCTCCTCTCCTTGTCTCTGTCTTGTAAGTGTCTCTCTGGCTCTTGGAACCTGCTGTACCCTTAGGGCTCCCACCAGCTTGCTACAACTGCCTGGGTCTCTCTACTACACTTACTGGCTCCCTTTTTCCCTGCCCTCTCCTGACTATCTCTTCTCAAGACTACAGTCCTACAGCTTGCTTCCACTCTTAGCTCCCTCTGCGAGCTTATAGTTACCCCCTCTCCTCTGTACCCCGTGTTCCATTTTGTAACTCTCTCTCTCTCTCTCTCTTCCTCCCTGGACTCAGATTTTATTTCTCAGCTTGGCCTCAGTACAGATCAATGTCCCCAAACTGATGCACCTGATTTTCAAATTCTCACAACGGTTGATGACTACACCAATGGTCTCCAGATCTCTTCTCCAAACTCGCTTTGCTCTCCACTTCCAAAAGTCTCAGCTCTAAGGTTCTACTTCCCACTCTTTGGGGGGCTGGGGGGAGTTCAAGACAGGGTTTCTCTGTAGCTTTGGAGCCTGTACTGGAACTAGCTCTTTAGACCAGGCTGACCTTGAACTCACAGAGATCCACCTGCCTCTGCCTCCTGAGCGCTGGGATCAAAGGTGTGTGCCACCACCGCCCTGGCTTTAAAAATCTTTTCTCTCTTTGATTTCTCTGTACTCTGACTATGCTGTAACTGTAAACTCTATCTCAGGATTTATAAATTCACTGGATATAGTTTAAAAATCTATAGAACCTGTAACAAAATTTGGTTTAAAACTTGTAACTAAAGGCTTATAGTAAAAATCTATACATGGGTATATATGTGATTTAACTCTGGTTTCGATTATGCTGTATGTGTAACTTACATTCAGCTCTTATTTAGGAAAATGGATGTTTTTAAATAGCAGCCATGAGGATCTCCTCCATCTTGGCTGATGACTTCATCAAATTGACTGGCAGCCATCTCTACTAAGGTTAAAAAGTACATGCCATGTAACATCATCTTGAGATGACCACATGGCATAAAGCAACAACTATAAAAATTCTCAGTCCTACTGAGCTCTTAGTTTATCATTGTATTCTTTTTAGACTAAAGAAACAACAGGTCCCTAAGCTATTTTGGATTGGTATGGAGTTTTGTATTAAGCAACAAGTATAAAACTTCTTAGTCCTAATGAGTTCTCTGTTTATCATTATATCTCCTTTTTTAGACTAAGGAAATAACAGCATGTCTCCAAAATAGTTTGGATTGGTATGGATTTTTGTTTGATGATAAATTTTAAGGTTATAAAGGTCTACTCAGATTAATAACAGCTAACTTAAAGATTTATACCTAACTACTTATGTCTTTGCTAACTGTTCAACACCAGGCTTCTAGAAAATTTAGATAAATAACAATACATTTGATAAATTAGGGATTCCTAAGATCTACTCAGATTCACAGTAAGACTTGTCTAGCTTCTTTGTCTTTTCACACTTTGTTAAGTTTCAGCTATTTGAATAAGCTAAATCATACAAAAAAACTATGATGTTTTACAATGGTATCCTATAAAAAGATCAATAAAGTTCTCAGTCTTTCTGTGGATGAAAGTTACTACACTTATGATTTATTTTGTTGCTAAAGGATCTTCAGTTAAATCTTCAACCCAGATTTTAAAGTTCAAACATAACAGGGATAAAGCTGTAGAATTCTAACTTATATAAGTACTAACTTATAAACTATTCATTTAGTAACAAGCCTTATTTATGTGTTTTCCAAGACTAAACCAGACAAATAAGATATACTTAATAAATAGTCCTCAGACTCTTCTGAGATTTGTGAAATATGACATTTAAAATGTTTAATAATTACAGAACAAATGCCCTTCCTAATGGGAGCCCAGTGGTCTCCAAGAAAGACATATGGAGCACATCCATTCCACCTGTATTGTGGTAATGCTAACTATTGACCAGAACTGCCCCATGTCTCGCCTGCTGCCAGGGTTCTAATCAAACTGTGTACACTTTTGGGTTAATTGCCCTACTTTGTCTGGTCAAAGTAAGATCAGTTTTCCCACTACAGGAAAATTCCTCAGATCTAGATCTGACAGTCAAAGGCCCACTGCTCTGTATAACAACTGAAAGTTAAATGCTGTCCCTTCCAACAGCTGGAGACCAGCAGAGCCTAAGGTAACCCATCTAGGTTATGGGGAGCTCTGTCATTTTAACCGATACACAGGCCATGCTGATTATACTTCCAGCTATAATTTATAATTCTCGGACCTCTGATGATGATGCTGACTAACTGTAGCTTTAACAGCCACAACATGTCAGCCCCAACCCCAAGGCTTCCGCTGCCTCCTCAGCTCTCCTCACATGTAAAACCAGGCCTCAAGACTCACTTTCCTGGACCTCCAGCTAAGAAAGACAGATTACCTTGCTATCAGAATCTTAAAAAGATATAAATCCACAAAACAAGTTTCAAAGGAACTTTTTACTATTCCTTTATACAAAGGAACTTGTTTTACAGGGACACTGTCAGTAATCAACCGCCTGTGTCTCATGGTAAGTAGCTAGATGGAAAAACTTGGTTTATAAAGTCTGAGGGTCTAAGAAAATGTCCTAAGGCATATACCTACAAGTTGTCAAGGTTTGAGGACGTAAAGGTTAAACAAGCTGTGAGGTCTTAGAAGGTGCTTTAACATTCACAGACGTAAAAACTGGGACGTGCTTTCCCTCACTATGCTATGTTAGGCTGAGACGTCAAAAGTTCAGATAAGACAGAATTTCACTGTGTAGCCCTGGATGTCCTGGAACTTACTCTGTAGACCAGGCTGTTTCAAATTCAGAGATCCGCCTGACTCTGACTCCCAAGTGCTGGGATTAACGACGTGAGCCACCACCACCCAGCTAAAAATGCAAAGTTTTAACAATCAACAGAGTTCTGATATGTTGTTTTGTTTTTATTGTTTTTTTATTGAGCTACATATTTTTCTCTGCTCCCCTCACTTCCTCCCCTCACCCTTTATCCTTTCTCATAATCCCCAACCTTCCAATTTACTCAGATCTTGTCTTTTTCTACTTCCCAAGTAGATTAGATCCATGTATGTCTCTCTTAGGGTCCTCTTTGTTGTCTATGTTCTCTAGGGTTGTGAATTGTAGGCTGCCTTTTCTTTTCTTTATGTCTAAAAGCCACTTATAAGTGAATGCATATTATATTTGTCTTTCTGGGTCTTGGTTACTTCACTCAATATAGTGTTTTCTAAATCCATCCATTTGCTTGCAAATTTCAAGATGTCATTAGTTTTTTTCCACTGTGTAGTACTCTATTGTGTAAATGAATGTACCACATCTTCTTTATCCATTCTTTGGTTGAAGGGCATTTAGTTTGTTTCCAGGTTCTGACTAATGCTGCTATGAACATAGTTGAACACATGTCTTTGTAGTATGATTAAGCATCCTTTGGGTATATATCCAAAAGTGGTATTGCTGAGTTTTGAGGAAGGTTGTTTCCTAATTTTCTGAAAAGTTTCCATACTGATATCCAAAGGGGCTGTACCAGTTTGCACTCCCACCAGCAACGGAGGGGTGTTCCCTTTATCCCACATCTCTCCAGCATAAGTTGTCATCAGTGGTTTTGATCTTGGTCATTCTGACAGGTGTAAGATGGAATCTCAGAGTTGTTTTGATTTGCATTTCTCTGATGACCAAGGATGTTGAGCATTTCCTTAAGTGTCTTTTAGCCAATTTAGATTCATCTGTTGAGAGTTCCAAAGTGGCTATATCAGTTTGCAATCCCACCAGCAATGGAGGAGTGTTCCCTTTACCCCACATCCTCTCTCTGATAAATTGTTAATCTAGCTCTGGTAAAGCACTGCTAATATTATCATAGTCACATGCTAAAGATTTTAAATTTCCTTTGGTTGTCTTCTAAGAACAGGTCTAACACACTTCTCAATTGTGCTAAGAACACCTCTGTCCAATCTGTATATCCAGCCCCAGGAAAGAGAGTTAACACTTGACCCTAAATCATTTCTGGGTTCCCAGACTTTTTCTGTGACTCAAAGGCATGCGTTTACTGTTCTTTTCACAATGTGGATTTCAGTACAGTGGTAATATTAACATATTGAAAACATTCACCCCTTTCTTTTTTTTTTGTTTTTGTTTTTGTTTTTCGAGACAGGGTTTCTCTGTAGCTTTGGAGCCTGTCCTGGAACTAGCTCTTGTAGACCAGGCTCACCCCTTTCTATAAACTTGAAAAAAGTTCTTGTAAATTTCAGGGAATTGACTTGGATCCATCTCTCACAGGTCAAATGGATTTCAGATAAGCACTGTAAAGTAACATCCTGTTTCCCTGCCTGCCTATTCCTGAGGCTGGCATCTCTCTCTTCTCTGAGAGGACCATGGGCCTAGAAGTTTCAAGTGTACACCCAAGATAAAACATTTTCCCTTAGCACCTCTGTGGGAGCAGGCCCAAGCCAATGAACTCAGTGGGACCAGGCCCAGGCCAGCAAACTCCATGATAGCAGGTCTGAGTCAGCAACCTCTGCCAGAGAAGGCCAGAGCCAGCAATCTCCACAGGAGCAGGTAAAAGAGCATGACCTCTGAGGGATCAGACCCAAGTGTAGATGGAGCAGCGGGGCTGCGTCCTGCCACCCAGCTAGCTTTACACCCGAAATAATACACGGAAACTATATTCATTTAAAAGCTGCTTGGCCCATTAGTGTCAGCCTCTTATTGGCTAATTCTCACATCTTGACTAACCCATATTTAGTAATCTGTGTAGTACCATGAGGTGGTGGCTTACCAGGAGAGATCTTAACCTGCGTCCAACTCAGGAGAGGCACACACAGCAACTGCCTATGGTGACTGCTTGAAGCGTCTGCCTTCTTTCTCCCACAATTCTGTTCTGTCTACTCCGCCTACCTATGTTCTGACCTATCAGGCCAAGCAGTTTTCTTTATTAATTAACCAATGAAACAACAGATATACAGATGACCCTCCTCCATCACCCAAACCAGCAACCTCCTTGGGACTAGGCCCAGGCCAGTGACCTGCACGGGAGCAGGTCCAAGTCAGCAACCTCCCTGGGACCAGGACAAAGCCAGGGACATACATGGGAGCAGGCCCATGCAAGTGACCTCTGATGGACCAGGACCAAGCAAGTGACCTCCATGGGAGCAGGCCTGAGCCAGAAACCTCCACGGAATTGCAAAGCAACCTCCAGGAGCAAAGAGCAACCTCTAGAATGACCAGAACCATGGCCCTGACTCTACTACCAAAAGCAACTGTCTGAGCCTTGGATCCATTGGCATCTGAAAGATTGATTGCCAGAGACATGGCCCCAACTATACCAATCAGATGGGTAGACAAGGTAATAACATACTCAACACCACAAAGATCAACCTTCAGAATGACAGAAACTATGGCCCTGTCTCTACCACCAAAAGCAACTGTAGAAGGACGGTAGGCTGTGTCCCGCCACCTGGCTAGCTTTACCCAAAATAATTACACAAAAACTATATTCTTTTAAACACTGCTTGGCCCATTAGTTTCAGCCTCTTATTGGCTAACACTCATATCTTGACTAACCCATATTTAGTAATCTGTGTAGCACCACGAGGTGGTGGCTTACCAGGAGAGATCTTAACCTGCGTCTGTCTCAGAGAGGAGAAGCATGGCGACTGCCTGAGACGTCTGTCTGACTCTGCTTTCTTTCTCCCACAATTCTGTTCTGTCTACTCCGCTTACCTAATTTTCTATCCTATTAAAGAGCCAAAGCAGTTTCTTTATTAATCAATGAAAGTAATACATAGACAGATGACCATCCTCCATCAAGCAACCATCTGAGCCTTGGATCCATTCGCACCTGAAAGATCAATCACCAGAAACACGGCCACAACTATACCTTGGGTAGACAAGGTAATAACATACTCAACACCACAAAGAGCAACACAGCATCACCAAAAACTAGTGGCTCTACAACAGCAAGACTTGAACGCCTCAATACAGATAAAGCAGAAGAAAATGACCCAAAAAATGACTTTAGGAGAATGTTTGAGGCCTTTAAAGAAGAAATGAAAAGTTCTTTCAAAGAAATGTAGGGGAAGACAAACAAAAAATTGGAAGAAATAAACAAATCCATTAATAAAAATGAAGAAAAAAGCAATGAAACGGGTCAGAAAAACGATTCAAGACTTGAAAACCAAAATAGAGACAATAAAGAAAGCACAAGCCAAGGAAATTCCAGAAATGGAAAATATGGCAAAAAGATCAGGAATCACAAATACAAGCATAAACAGAAGAATAGAAGAGATGGAAGAGATAATCTTAAGCAATGAAGATATGATAAAGGAAACAGACTCATTGGTCAAAGGAAATGTTAGATCTTATAAAAGCTTAACACAAAATATCCAGGAAATATGGGAGACCACGAAAAGATCACCCTAAAAATAATAGAGACAGAAGAAGTAGAAGTCCAACTCAAAATCACAGAAAATATATTTAACAAAATCATAGAAGGAAACTTTCCCAAACTAAAGAAAGATAGGCATATGAGAATGCAAGACACTTACAGAACACCAAATAGACTGAACCAAAAAAGTCCCCTCACCACATAATAACATACTAAATATACAGAATAAACAAAGAATATTAAAAGCTGCAAAGAAAAAAAGGCCAAGTAACATATAAAGGCAGACCTATCAGGATTACACTTGATTTCTCATTTGAGACAATGAAAGCCAGAAGGTCCTGGTCAAGCATTATGCAGACATTAAGAGACCACTGATGAAGGTGTAAATCACAAAACAATCCCACACCAGTTTGGAATTATGATTAATAAAAGGGTACTTTATTTAAGGGGAAAAACTTACTGTCCTAGACAACAGCCCTCGGTGTAGCCAGGAACAGAGTCTGGCACTGGGAAGCAGAAGCCGAAAGCAAGAGAGAGAGCTCACAGCTACCACTGCTTTTTAAAGGAAAAGAGACCACGCCCAAGTGGGCTGGTATCTTAAGGCTGTTGGCTGAGGGGTAAAATGTGCTCCCACAGCACCTCCCCCTTTTGTTTAAATAAGAGAGTTTCAAACCTAATACAGAACTATATACATTAGAAAAAGATATTAAGTATAATTAGAATTACAACCAGCATAAACAATATTAAGCAAGGAACATATGCTAAATGTTTTAACACACATTCTATTCTATGGAGTCTAAGTCTTGTATAGGAAATGGCTTGGCTAGATCATAAGAGTACAGTCACTATGACTATCTAATCTTCAACCCCATCGAAGGCCTGAGGAGATAATATTACTTGAGCAGGCAAGAAGTACAATCAAGTAGCTTCCAAAGCAAGCAATATATGATGGAGATAATTAGTTACTGAGCAATCACCCAAAGTCTCATTTTGCAATATTGAAGCAACCAACTTTGGCTAAGGCCTAGCATAACTGACAGACCATTTTCAGAGGCAGGAAAATTTTCAAAACTGTCTTACCCTGTCTTGGTAAGATTTGACAGTCCTGCTTATCCATTTCCAGATACTATGCAACTTGTCAGTGGTTGAGGCATTGTCAGTTCCTTGCCCATAGGCCAGTTTTGCCAAGAAGAAAACAAGCTCCAAGTGGAGTGTCTTCAGTGCTCAATATTCTCTCAAGAATAGATTGGTGGTGTCAGAAGCAATCATGCCTCATGTCAACAGAACCCTAAGTTATTTAAATGCCATGTTCTACAGATCCTTGAAGTTGTTGAATATTCCCTATCTAGACAGAATACAATCTCAATATATCTAAAGAACCTAATTGATCTGACTGTATGTACAACAAACATGAACAACTATTGACCTATAATGATCAATACCTGTATAACTTAAAGACTAAAGCTTCATGTCAGAATATTAAATAATCTGTAAACAAATGTGCAACAAATAAGGACAGGGACATCCAAATGTAAACAATCAATAAGTATTTTGATCACAGGTAGTAGTAATATATAATGCAATATGAAAATATATCCTAAAAGTTGTATCAATATACAAAATGTCCTAAACAGAGGTAGAAACATGAATATATACAATATGAAAAAATAATTTTGTATGGGTGTACAAATGTAAACAAAAGTAATAGATATAATTTGAACTTGTACCAATATACAAAAACTATACTAATGTAAATTATCCATAAATAATAGCTCACAAGTATTACCCTATTACCCACTCTTACTATCTCCCCTTTTTCTTTTTTTTTAAACAAACATAGTTTTCACCCTAACCCTCTACTCTATCTAGTACAAGAAATAATCAACAACCCCTAAACAGTGTTTCCAACCCTATGGACAAACATATTTGGGATGGGGGCATCGTCTTCTAGAATTGCCGCCTGCTGTCATGGGGGCGATGTTCTCTTAATGGGATTCTGCAAAAATTTAAGTGGTGGTTAAGTTCCAAAATTACTGTCTTATATGATTGCAAACAATTTCTGAGCAGTCAATAGGTTTATTTTGTTTGTTTTGTTTTGTTTTTCAAAGTTCTCATTTGGAGTTCTGGTCAGAATATGAGAAGGTACACCATTTCAGCAGCTGGTACCCAAAAAAGCAGTCTTATAATAGTGCTGTCTACATCACAATGTCATCTCAAATAGGTGGACTTGTTGCTGTGGGGCCCCATCTTCTTCCTGGAAACTTCAAAGATTACTGCAGGAAAAGGATCTGTAGGAAAATCTATGTTCATCATGAAAAACTTAAACATCATTCATATAAACATACATTAAATGAAGAATATGATACAGAGAAAATAAGCATGAAGAAAGTAAATTTTTTCTCAATGTCTTTCTTCTGTCCATACCAGATGGCTCCCGATATGAGACAGAAACTCTGAATGTTCCTTTTAACAACATGCTTGGATTTAGAGAAGTACAGAGCCATTGTCCAATTCCAAAACCAGCTAAATATATTAGTGTGTGTGGTGTGTGTGTGTGTGTGTGTGTGTGTGTGTGTGTGTGTGTGTGTAAATGTAAGTGAAACCTATACCTGGATTCATAAACCATATTCTGTTTCCTAGATGCTCCTTAGTGGATAGTTATTTCTTCTTCTGTAAGCATTCAAACATCCAGGGTCTCTTGAATTTTTGATGATGTATATTTTCCTGTAAAGATAAGAGCAGAACCTTGCCCTAACTTATGAGCTTTGCTTACTACCTGTATGATTGTCACCATTGTGGATGTGCTGTCATTTCTCTTTTTCAAGAGGTTTCTCCTTTTCAAAGCAAATATTTATTAATTTTGATGGTATCCATAATATTTCCTCTCCTGTGGAAACAAGAGCAAAACCCTTTCCCCAACATAGCAAATCTCCTGGTTTCCATTATGAGGTCAGCACATCCTTGAAATACACTGGTTGATTCAATTCAGAAGTTTTTTCCATTATCCAATGCCTCTCTGCTGCTGTTGCTGTTTCTCATTAGAGTTAAGAAAATTCAAGGTTAATAAAGCATTATGCAATCTATTTCTCGGAGTATTTTCCATCCCTTTCTGATTGTTCGGCATATTTTTTATGGTAGGATTTAACCTTTCTAAAACTGCTTGACATGTAGGACTATTTGATATACCTGTAATGTGGTTTATATTATAATAAGCAAAAAAGTGTTTCATTTTTTTAGATACATATGCAGGACCATTGTTTGTCTTCATTTGTGCCGGTATACCCATGATGGCCATAACTTTTAATAAATGTGTGATTACTGAATCAGCCTTTTCTGTGCTCAAGGCGGTTGCCCATTGAAAACCTGAATATGTGTCTATCATGTGATGTGCATATTTTACTTTACCAAATTCTGTGAAGTGGAACACATCCATCTGCCATATCTCATTCCTTTGAGTACCATTTGGGTTATTCCCTGCAAGCAATGGTGTGTGATTATAGAAAGAACAAGTAGGACATCTCTTTATAATCTCTTTAGCTTGTAGTCATGTAATAGAAAACTATTTCTTTAAACCTTTGCTATTGACATGATGTTTTTTTAAATAAAATTCAGAGGCCTACAACACACTTCCAAACAATAATTGTAATGGCCAGAACCTGGAAACAACCTAAATTCCCCTTGACCAAAGAATGGATAAAGTGGAATTACCTGGCACGAGTGAGAAGGAAACATGGACCACACAACAAACCTGCTTAGTAGTTTATTAGAGGGGGCGTGTACAGGCCTGGGGAATCAATGTGTAGAGAGAGAGAGAAAGATGGTGAGTGCAGCTTTTTAAAAGCTGCCTAGCGTATGTGCACAGGGGTTTGGCATGACTACGTCATACACAGATGAAGCAGATGACAGGCTCAGGCATGTGCACACATGGATCATGCAGGGTCCTTTAACATTCAGGCACTTCTGCCTGAGGACTTGTCTGTACATGCATGGCTCTAGAACCTGGTAGGATCAGCCGTATGTGGTTGAAATCATTACATAAAGATATACACAATGAAGTACTATATTGTGGAAAAAATGATACCTTGAAATTTGCAGGCAAATTATCGTGGACCAGCCAAGACAAAAATACCTCTCACCAGAGTGAAAGTGTGGGGATTAGAAATATAATAAAGAATATGAAGGCATGAATGAAAATAGTAAAATGGAGAAAAATATAGGATAGTTGTAATGATCTTTAAGAAACAAGTCACACCCACTCCCTCCCTCATCTGCTGAGGCAAGCTGATCTTCAGCTTCCAACCTGAGTTCTCTCTCTTTTCCATCTTCCTCTTGGAGAGGCAGCTTCGGTCTCTCTCTCTCTCTCTCTCTCTCTCTCTCTCTCTCTCTCTCTCTCTCTCTCTCTCTCTCTTTCTCTCTCTCCCCTATTCTTCCCTCCCTTCCATAACCACTAAATAAATATCCAACTCCACTCTGCATGGTGTGCCTATCCGTATATCTCTCACCTGCCGCTGGGACCAGCCACCTTCGGAGCCCGTTGGACATGATCTCATGCGCAGTCCCTGCCTAGGACTGGCTGCTCTCTGGACCCCCTGCCCACTGCCTGCCATTGCCAGGGATTCCGCAGCAAGCTACTTGGGGATCTACAGCAATTTTTAATAATCCATTACAATAGTATCAGGAAGGAATTCCAGTGAGTACTAAAAATTCACCGTGTTTAATTTCTAACTGCTTAAAATATCACTGAACCTAAAAGGTGTAAGACAGAAGACTACATTAATATGATACAAGGAAATGAACATACCAATTGAAAGTCGCAGGCTACATTCATAGTTAAACATTCTGTTGTTAGAACAAAACAAGTCACCAAGTCAGGCTCATGCCCTAGACCAAAACATTCTGTAGACAAATCACTCCCTGGGTGAAATCCAAAGTTATCTCCATAAAGGAACTAAAATTTAGTTGGCTCCTTAGACTTTTGTTTGAGGTAGGAACAGATCTACTTCTCTATTCCTGGCTATTAGCCACACCTGTTGAAAATAACCTTGAAAAAGCAGAACTCTCTGATTAATGTCTAGGCGGGGCCTTTGTTTGAGGTAGAAGCACTATAACCTCAAAGGATCTAGCAGAAAGTCCCAACTCTCTGACTTTTGATCTATATGGAAACAGGCTCACATTTTCAGGCCTCCACAGCAAATGGATGAATCTAGAAAACAGCATATCAAGTGAAGTAATCCAGACCCAGAAACAGAAATGTAATATGTACTCACACATAAGTGGCTTTTAGAAATAAAGCAAAGAAAAATCAGCCTACAATCCACAATCCCAGAGAACCTAGACAACAAAGAGGACACTAAGAGAGACATACATGGATCTAAACTACTTGGGAAGTAGAAAAAGACAAGATCTCCTGAGTAAATTGGGTGTTTGGGGATCATGAGAAAGGGTAACAGGAGAGGAGAGGAAGGGAAGGGAGTGGACAAAAATATATAGCTCAATAAAAACAATTTAAAACATTACATGCTAAAAATCATTCCCTTTAACTCCTTTACTTTCTCTCCCTAGTCCATCTGTGCCAGCATATTTCAAATCAACTGGAGACTGCTCCAGGTGTTCCCTCAAAATCTGCATCCCAGACAGCTTCAAAGCAGATAGCCCAGGTGGTCCTGCCTCACAAGCTGCTCCAAACCTTGCCTGCACTTCTCTAGCCACAGAGGGTCCTGAGAGCCTGGACAGCAAGTGAAACAGCCTGCTCTTCCCTGACATGGCTGGCTTTCCAGCTCTTCTGCCCTCCCCCAACAACGGCACCCCAATGTCAACAGGAAATAGTCATAGAGAAGACTGAGTCATCCTTCATCATTTATTTATTATCAACAAAAGGCTAGGATGTTAGGTTTCAAACCTGGGACAAATGGCTGAGGTGCCTATTTAACATACCAAAGTGAACCTGGCTACCAGTTCTCCCTGCAATCCCTCGGTCCTACCTATTAGGAGCCCTTCTGGCTGGCATACCTGGACCCCTATCCTAAATTCTCCAGGTCAGGGCCTGGGCTGCTCTTTCTGATTCAATCTAGCCATTTTGGTAACCTGCCCCTTTTGTCTACTCTCTTTTGGGCCTCCTTCCTGCTGCCCCTGGTCCCCCTTTCTCCCTTTTCCTTTTGTTGGACCCTAGCGTCCAATCACCGAGGAGGAGTCGCCGCCCCAAGAGACCATCTCTCATATCACAGCTGATGCAAAAGTGTGAGGATTTTATTAATTCTGTCATGACAGGGTCTTCCAGCAGTCGGGAGGCTAGAAGACACTAAATGTCTGGTACAGGCTATTTTTAAAGGGAAAAACCACAGAAGGAAGGGGTGTCTGGGGGTTGTTCTTTAACTATTATGATTGGCTTATTCAAAAAGGCTATTACCAATAATTGGCTGGAGAGTGGTTGCCAGATCAGATGAGGTAAAGGGAAATTTCTGAGGGTCACTTTGCCCCTTCCCAGGGACTAAGTCAAAACATCAGTAACTGAGTCAACACCTAAGGGTTATCTTGCCCCTATTCAGGGAGATGGAAAGTTCCCTACATCTCAGTACGAGCATGCATAGCTGTCATGTCCTTGGTTCCCAGGAGAGGGGGGGAAGTACTGAGAGTTGTCAGAAATGGCTTCAGAATTGTCTTAAAGTTCTACACTTTTTCCTTCCTGTCTCCTCACATGGCTCGGGGTCTGGATTCTCCCCCAGAAGTTCCAGCCTCTAGCTATGCTCTCCTGCATATCTATCATAAAGTTTCTCCTCCCATACTTAGGAGCAGTCATGTCCTCTTGAATACCAAAGAAAAATTGGAAAACAGAACTGTTCATAAAAACTTCCAAGTTTAGATGTGAGAGAAGAAAGCCTCTTACCACATAGGACCAGACCCACATTCTAATGGTACCCTTGAACTCCCACCTGGTACCTCATGGGTATCTAAAGCTTAACCTAAGCAAAATGTAATTCTTGGCCACCCCAATCCCTGTATAGGGAATCTAACACCTCAACTACCCAGACATGAAGTTAATATGTGACCTTTAACATGAAAATATGCAGAAATCACCAGTTCTGCTATTTTATACCGAATGCCTGTTAGTACTGTCAACAGTGGGAAAGATTAAGGATTGTACTGCCAGTTCTGTTGCTACAACAAAATGCCCAAGGTAATCAACTTAGAAAGAGTAAAGAATTATTTATAGTTTTGCTCCATGATTGACTGGGCCTATTGTTTTGAGCCTAGTGCTTGAGAACATGGCAAGGCAAAGCCATTCATCTCATGATCAGGAAAGAAAGAAAAAGTTAGGGATCGGGTCCCACAATCTATGTCAAGGGCACATCTAGAGACAAAGAACTTTTCCGATGACCTCACTTCTCAATGGTTCTATCAACTCCCCAAGTGCCCCTTTGGGGAACCCAACATTGCCAAGGGAGAAAGCAAGTCCCTCTCTCAGGGACATGACCCAGAAGCCACCCCCACCACTTCCTCTCACGTGTCACTGATCATAACTAGGTCACAGGTCATGCCTAACTATAAGGAAGTCTTTCTCCCCCTAGGCAGTCACATTTGTAAACGGATTCTATTAAGATAGGAATCAAGTACTGGCCACCTTTATTCCTCACAGTTACGGCCCAGCACGTAGCATAGGGGACATCTCCACACACACACACACCCTTGGAAGTATGGGAGGGTGTTTACAAAACATGAAAACTTCAAATACATCTTTCTTCAATTTTCTGTCTTAAAAATACCTTCTTTTTTGAAAAGATTAATTTTATTTTTATTTATATGTATCTTTTGTGTGTGTGTGCATTATCATGCTCAAATGTTGTGGAATATTATTTTCAGGTGTGTAACTTTAGTTTATGCTGCATTTGTTTAACTCTGTGAAGCTGTGTTACTGAGCCTGTCGTAAACACCCGATGATCCTAATAAAGAGATGAATAGCCAATAATTGCAAGGCAGGAGCAAGGATAGGTGGGACTGGCAAGAAGAGAGTATAATAGAAGGAGAAATTTGGGAGGAGCAAGAGAATAAGGAGAGGAAGACATAAATGGTCAGTCACTTAGCCAGTCACAGAGTAAGAAGGAAAGAAAACTATACAGAAATAGAGAAAAATAAAAGCCCAGAGGCAAAAGGTAATCAGGATAATTTAAGGTAAGAAAAGCTGGCAAGAAACAAGCCAAGGTAAGGCCGGGCATTTATAACTAAGAATAAGCTTCCATGTGTGATTTATTTAAGAGCTACATGGCAGACCCCCTAAAATATCAAAAGAGTAAAATATCACACTACACTCAAGTGTGTGTGTATGCTCACCAAGGCCTAAAGAGGGCATTGGATCCACTGGAGATAGGTTACAAGTGGTTGTGGGTTGCCTGGTGTGGGTACCAAGAACCAAATTCTGCTAGAGGAGCACTGTTAAGGGCTGAGAAGTCTCTCCAGGCCCAGAAAGTATCTTCTTATAATTGGACATATTTTTCAATGTAGCTTTTTACCCCTAAGTGAGCCATACAAACATCTGAAGGAAGACATGTGATCAGCCATCACATAGGTCAGCTCCCCAGGAAAGTCTCTGTGTCTGGGATGAGAGGGCAGGTGGCCTACTGGGGTGTGTACAGGAATCAATATCTGTCATGGAAGCAGGAACAGCTGGAGAGAAGAGTTGAACTTCAACCTAGGCTTCTGTTGACCTCCCAGAGGGCTCTGGGGCTAGGTTGGCCCTCAACCATCAGGCCTTGGATGCTGAAGGCATTCAGGGAAAAAGCAAAACCTTAGCGAAGGCCTCCTTCTGCCCAGAGCCATTCCAGGAAGGGACTGAGTAAGAAACCATAGTAGCCACCGCTCAGTTGATGGAATGTGTTTCTGTACAGACCGGATCTGTGCGGGTGCCACAGCACTGGCTGACAGGGACAGGCAAGAAAGAGGGAAAAGACAATCAGAGATAGCATAGCACATACTGTGGGATAGGCCTGTCACTCTGTGCATTATCTCACTTGATCTTCTCGGCAGTCCTACAAGCTGATGATTGGTTAAATTCATCGTATTTCAATCCATAGGAACTCAAGTTAATGCCTCAGAGACACTTATTCAAGAAGAGGCAGACAAGCAGTAGGACTGAGATGCAAACCCAGACAGGGATCCTTCGCCTGAAGCTTTTTGCTGCCTCCAGAACTAAGCTGCAAACATGAGACTGGGATGAGATCTGCTCACAGCTTGGAAGACCTTCAATGCCTCACTGGCCTAAAACAGAAAAGTGAAAAGCTCTGGGGCAGGGCGAACCTGCTCCAGCAGTCAACAATAGAAGGCAGACCTGCTTTGTGCAGCTAGGAGGTTTGTTTTGCATCCTCCTCAGGGAAGATGCTTCTGCTCTTAACACCGAAACTCGGGGCAAAAGAGCACAAACAGAATCTCAGCCAGAGTAAACGTCAGACAAACTCAAGCTGAATAGCCACGTAACCAGCCTGAATGTCAACACATGATGGTCAAGCCAGGCAAAGGAATGCCGAGGAACTGTCCAGATGAAAGTGTACCAGGCTTTTTCTTTTGGGCCACCAACCAGCTCCCAAATCATGATACGGAGGCTTATTATTACTTATGAATGTTTGGCCTTAGCTTAGGCTCATTTCTTGCTAGCTCTTATAACCTGTTTCTCTTTACATTTTGCCTCGGGGCTTTTTATCTCTTCTTTCTGTACGTCCTACTCCTCCTCTGTCCATCTCTGTCTGTCTGTAGCTGCCTGACTGGCTGGCCCCAGACATCTCCTTCGTCTTCTCCCTCATTTTCTTCTCTGTCTTTCCTCTTGTTCTTCTCAAGCCTAGATTTCCCTCCTATTTATTCTCTCTGCCTGCCAGCCCTGCCTATCCCTCTCCTGCCTAGCTATTGGCCGGTCAGCTTTTTATTAGACCAATCAGGTGCCTTAGACAAGATGAAACAAATGCAACACATCTTTACATAACTAAACAAATGCAGTATAAACAAAGTAACACACCCTTACATCGTTAAACAAATGTTCCACAGCATAAACAAATGTAACACACTTTAAAACAATATTCTACAGCAAGTCCTACATCTTGCAGGCCACAGGAAGTTGACTGAAACACTGGAGGTATCCTGAGCATAGGAAACTTCAAAGCCCACCCCCACAGTGACACACTTCCTCCAATAAGGTTATACCCACGCCAATAAAGCCACATCTCCTGATAGTACAACTTTCTATGAGATTATGGGGTCCAATTACATTCAAACTACCACACTACCTAAGTAATTTTTTTTGAAAAAGATGTTTCTTTGACTCACAGTTCTGGGTGCTAGAGAGTCCAAGATCAAGTGGCTGCTTGTTACTGAGCCAGGCCACATGTTGCTCTTCTACATTCTACTATGGCCTTCCCCAGATGCAGCCACTTGATCTTCAAAGATCAAGAACTCTGCTGAGATAGTATTAATCTGTTCACGAGGACTCTATCCCCACTACCCAAAGCTATTCCACTAGGCCCCACCTCCTAACACTGCTAGATTTAAGAAGTATACATCTCAATATGAGTTTTTTTTTGTGTGTGTGGGAGGAAACCATGTTTAACTGCAGCAACTCTCAAATATTAAAAAACTGGAATCACATAACATAGTGGCAGAAGTAAATACAACAAATATTAACAGTAGTGAGAGGCCATTGTAACTTTTTTGAATTTTTGAAAATCTTTCAAAATGAAGAAATGAAAAAAATACATTCCTATAGCCAGGTTGTGATGTTCCATACTTTTAATCCCAGCACTTGGGAGGCAGAGGCAGGCAGATCTCTGTGAGTTCTAGGCCAGACTGATTTACAGAGCAAGTTACAGGACAGCCAGCGTTACACAGAGAAACTCTGTCTGGAAAAACCAGAAGAAGAAGAAAAAGCCACCAATAGGAGAGCAGACACATAAAAAAGATTGTTAGGATCTCTATAGGCTACTAGGAACACACACACACACACACACACACACACAAATACAGACAGGTCAGATCAAACTGACCTCGTTATCTTTTTAATATAAAGGAATTGCTATAGATAGAATGAACTTGGCTTGGGCAGTGCTTACTCTGCTGCTGCAAACATTCTGTGGATATATTTTGATAACACACCTAAGGGTTATCAAAACCTTGCAGCTTGCACCCTGCCCCCCCCCCCAGAGAAAACTGGCAGTTCCTTGTTTACCTAAGGCTGTGGTTCAGATGTTGGGGGTTTAAACAGCAGGAGGTGCTGTTTCACAGTTCTGAAGGTTATAGGTTCAAGATCAAGATATCAACAAGCTGACTCCTGAGGGCCAGGAAGAAAGGAGTGTGTCCCAAGCTTCTCCTTGGTTTGGAGAGGGTCTTCATGTTCCTGTGGCAGTCCATGTGAGTGCCTTTCTCTGATTTCCCCCTTCCTACACAGACATTCATTAGTCATATAAGCAGAACCTACTCAGATGACTCCATGTTTGCTTGATTGCCCTGTGCATCCCATCTCAAATAAGACCACATTCTAAGGCACAGATGTTAGGGTTCCAGCAGGTAAATTTAAGAGGTCAATTCAAGCCTTAAATGGGGAAAGAGAATCTCTAAGACAGTGTCTCAAAGTTCCTTTCTTTGTTGCTTCCTACCTTCTTTCAACTACTTTTGTGACAATACAAATAGGGGAAATACTGAAATTAGCGTCTAAGGGTGGAAAGGAAAAATAGGAAGTAGAGGCTTCTGAAGGAGGTAGTACAGAGACATGAAATTGGAGGATGGAGTTTCTGTGGCCAACTCCCTGTGTACTGAATGGTCCTGAGACACAGCAGCCTGGCATGAGAATTGAGCAGAGAACGAGCGAGCGAAAGGCATTATGCAAACTGCAAGCCTCACAGAACCCTCTAATCACAGGCACTGCCACCTGCTGGGAGGCTTAATCAGAGTTGGGGGGCAGAGCCCAGACTGAGCCAGTGGGATGCTGACTGCAGTTCAATCAGTGAGCAAGATGGGCCTGCCTTTTCTGTTACTGCTGTTCTGATCAGGTGTGGGAGATAGAAACTTACTAATTTACAAATCTAATTGTATGCTAATTTGTGAAACCTATTTGGGAGAATTCCATCCATTTTCTATTCTTCAAAGGAGTTTAGACATTCAGGACTTGGAGAGATCCTACACAACATTGTTCTAGACACTGTCTTTTCAGTAGCCCTGCCAAGTGAGCTAAGGGGGGGGAAGGGGGAAGAGGGGTGTCACACAAAACCTGATATTTCTCCGCTCTTATACTTCCTTATAGTATGGGGGTCCAGTCCTCTGTACCTCCAGTAAAGATGTCTGTCCTATCAGCTGGCTGCTGGTCTTCCCGACTTGGTCAACTTTGGTTCCTCATCTCCTTTTCTTTCCAGTGCTGGGAATCTCTCCCTTTCCACCAATAACGTGCTTTTCTTTTGCAAAAAGTAAACTTGAGCTCCTATCCTAACACTTTTGCCTGAGCCTGAGGTGCTCTCAGGACTGCTGGGTGACTGCCAGGTGGGACCCACGGGCTCATCATCTGCTCACGCCCAAACCCCCCTTCTCAAAGTCAGAAAACAGCTAGAAAACGCTTTGTCTCTTAGTTGCAGGCTTTGCCAGAATCTTTAATGTCACACTCTGATTCTCCAAAAAGGGACATGTGGCTCCGAATTCCCTGAATGCTCTAACCTGAAACTTAGCTTCTAGATCATCTGCAGAGACGAGCATCCTCCTTCCACTATAGCTGATCTGTACAAAGTTTCCTCTTTCTGCTGGCCGGTTCTCCCAATCCTTTCTTCTTGGATGTAGAGCTAAGCGATATTTCTCTGTGGCTAGAGGGAATTTATGACACAGTCCTTTCAAGACTCTCAGTCTTTTCCAAGTCCTTTCTCCTCAAAATTCCTGACTACTGTGTTGAGAAAACTGCTTTAAATGGCTTGATCATCTCAAACAACGTTAAACTCTTAACGTGGGGAAAGCTCTGCTCCAACCCCAGCTCACCAATCTTATTCCATCATAGGTGTTTTACTCTTGCAGGAACCCTTGTGAAAGGCCGTCACCGACCCCACAGCTGTCTTTACTCTCCGACCTCTTCTCTAATGCTTGGCATTTTATTTCTCCCTCTGCACATTTCTTTGCTGATCATGCCTTTCTCACAACACGTTACTTTAGACTCTGCAAATATTTTTTGACTGATCTTCCTGACTCCATTCTCAGTTCTGTACAGAAAGCGTCTTGGTGACCTCTATGTATTAAATTAGTAGAATGTGAGAGGGCAGGACAGTGCAGACATTCTACCTTTTATTTTTACTGAGGCCATTTCAGGTTTAACTAGAATTTGATCTTCTGGACGGAGAAGATTACCCAACTCTATTCTAGAAACCCAAGGGGAGGATGTCCTAGCTAACTTATCTTAGCTTTTATTAAACTGTTTGTGCAGAACCCCCTCCAGCTAATCACTTACTTAGCTTCTGTTAAACTACTAGCTTCTGTCAAACCCTGCTGCAACTGCCAAGTGAGATGCCAGGACATGGTTTCCGCATTTAAAAATTTAAAAAATCAACGTTCTGGACGCTCAAGGGCAAACCTAGGTCCCTGAACACTTGGGTGTAGTCCCAGCTAGCTGCCAAAAAGACTTTCAGTTGGTGGTAAATTGTGTCTAAGTGATCATCTCTGGAGAATTCCCCATAACAGTGTATTTCTAGAATACTCGAGAAACTTGAAATTAATGCCTGTGGGATGGAGAGCTAGGAATGGGGGACTTATGTCAGTCATATCTGCTTTTGAATGAGAAGGAAATTTACCAGTTGCATCATTTAGTTTTTAGTACAACTGCTCCAGCTCCTGCCTGCCTGCCTGCTGCCATTTTCCCCATCACTATGGTCATGGACTCTAATCCTCTAAAACTGAAATCCCCCAGTAAACTCTTTCTTCTATAAGTTGCCTTGGTCATGGTGCTTTGCCACAGCAGTGGTACCATGGAGTGGATTATTGCTGTGACAGGCCTGGCTATCTACTGTTTGGGGTTTTTTGTTTGCTTGCTTGCTTGCTTTCTTGTTTTAAGACGAATGCAGAAGCATTGGAACTGTAGACTATGAAAACGGTTGAATGCTGTAAGTGGGGGCTAATGGGAAATCCTACAGTAGCTTGGAAGACAGTCGTGGTGAGAGCAATGTGCACTATGGAGGCCCAGCTCAAGGGTTTCAGAGTGCCAAAATATCATAAAATGGTCTCCAGCTCATTTAGTAATATTGTTCACTCTGAAACCCTTGGCGCTAAACTGGCTTTAGACTAATTTCAGTAGCAGTGGAGATTTTGAGACAGCCTAATATCGACTCTATTGCTTGATTACCAGTGATCACTCTTATGCAGGTCTATAATGAAAATGAGCAAGTGGTGCCAGAAGAAACAACAATTGATACAGTTTGAGGAGAAAAAGAACCCACATAATTTAATGTCGGACCCTTGGTTTGTCCTAAAAGAGACAGAGAAATAAAGGGAGTGTGTACCCTTAGGGCAGTACCTCACCTCGCTTATCCTGCAATTTGTGTGTGTGTGGGGGGGGGAGGATGGAGGCCTAAGGAATTATCTGTTCCTAAGAGCAACAACAAATTAAAACTTATAAAAATTTAACTCAAGGAGGGTACCAGGTTTTATCCCAAGCAGGGAGAGAAACTTGGCAGCATGGTTCTGGCTTTAGAGCCATAAAGAATACCTCTTGAGTATTCTTCATCCTCTTGAGTATTCTTCATGAGCAAAGGGGTTGTGGAATCTTCATTTATGATTAAGAAGAGCCACTGAGGCAAGGTATGTGGGAGGGAAGTCCTTGCATGGAGGCCCTAACAGGCCATTGTATGAGGCTGCTTGGTGAAGCCTGGATTGTGTTGGAGATGCAGAAGATGTTGGAGTTGGCAGATCCATGGGCTATCTGCCAAGAAGAGTTTCAGACATGGAATGGAAGAGCAGCCTGAGAGAGAAGTGTTTGGTAGCAAGAAAAACTAGAAGGGAAGAACCACATAAGCCCTTTGACATCAGATGTGGAGTCACATCTGATTTGGAGTTTGCTTTGGTGCACTGTTTACTCACTATGCCCAGATCCCTCCCTTTTAGAATAATAATAATATGTAGTCTATGCCTTTTTAAGTTTGAAATATGTAATTTACTTTTCTATTTTACAAGAGGTTACAATTAAGAGATTGCTTTGACTCTCAGAAGACTTTTAAACTCTGTTGAGACTGTGAAAGACAATGTGAACTTTTGAAGTTAGACTTAATGCATTTTGGATTATGAAATAGCTACAAACCTATGGGGACCAGGGAGTGGAATGAGAATGGCTCCCATAGGTTCATATAGTTAAATGCTTGGTTCCCTGTTGGTGGAACTATTTGGGAAGGATTAGGAGGTATGGCCTTGTTGGAAGAGGTGTGTTCCTGGGAGTGGGTCTTGAAATTTCAAAAGCCCATGTTATCCACTCCATCCTATCATGTTTGTAGATGTGTGAGCTCTTAGCTAAAGCTCCAGTGCTATGCCTGTCTGCTTGCCCACTGCCATGCTCCCTACCATGATGATCATGGACTCTACACTGCTGGAGCTGTAAGCCCCTATAACCAAATGATTTATTAGAGTGGCTTACAGGCTGTGGTCTGAGTATTCCAACAATGGCTGTCTCCTGAAGGAAAGGCCAACAATCCGGTAGTTGTTCAGTCCATGAGACTGGATATCTCGGCCATCCCAGTCTGGTGCTGGAGTCCCAGGGATGTCCTAGAGATCTGCCACCTTTCAGTGCACACTGGAATCCAGAAGAAGTAGGTTCTAACTCCAGTGAGGGAAGGCTCAGGATAGATGAACTTGCCAGTGAGAGAGAGGGCAAACAAAAAGCAAAATCTTCCTTCTTCCATGTTCTTTTATGTGGGCTGCCACCAGAAGGCGTATGGCCCAGATTTAGGGTGCATCTTCTGATTTCAAATGATCCAGCTAGGATGGGTCTCTCACCTCCAACACTCCAAACTAAGAAAAATCTCTCTCAGGTGTGCCCAGCGGCTTGGGTTTTGAGTACTTCCAAACATAGTCAAGTCAGCAACCAAGATTAGCCATCACAATCACAAAGTGCTCCTAATCCCTGAGCCAGTTTATGGGTACAATTTTTTTGAGGGCTTAATAAATATCTCAGATCATGCCAGCAAAACTATGACAAAAAACCATTGTCAATGAAGAAACACAGCATTTCCAAGAAGGAGGAGACACTCACAGTTGGAAAGTTGGCCATGGAAAGCAAGCCAGCACTGAGGCAGGGAGGTTGAGAGCAGCATAAATGACCCCCACAGGTGCAGGTCACACATTATAAACTTAGTAGCAAAGAGGAAACATAGGCAAAGGTGCTAAGAGGGGGAGGAAAGGGAACAAAACGTTTTGGAATTTTCTAAATATAAAAAACTAAACAGCTCTGTATGAAAGTAGAAGACAGGGAAAATTCAAGTGTTACATATGCATTATCTGCTATCACCAGAGTATAATCTCCAAGGACGGTATCTGTGTTGACCAGCACAGAATGGGTGCTAATCGATGTGTGATAGGACTAGAGGAATGGAAAAAGCGAACAGTCCAATGCCAGTGTCAAATTACTCAGCATGGATGAACTCAGAATTGAAGAGGGAGTTCAGATAAAAGCTGGGGCCAGCGGGTTGCAGTGGTGGGACAGGCGTTCCTCATGTGGTATGGCATAAAATTTCCTCTCCCATCTGAGTATTAGCAAGTGGAAAGAAAGGGCTGGATCATGATACAAAAAGAATGTTTGGAAGTGAAGCATGATTATTAAAAACTCAGGGTCAGAAATTGGGGTTCAACTTGAAGATCTGAAAAGCAAAACAGTCAACCACTGGCTCTTACTTCAAACTCAGTCTGAGATGGGAATCCTGCCTCCAAGAATCTCAGAATGAGACTGTGTGTGAGAAGTGTCTCACTCCGTTACATATTCCTCTCTAGGGCTGGGATCAAAGGCATGCGCCACTCAATTTCCATGGCAGCTAGGGTGGCTACTGGGATTAAAGGTGTGTGTCATTGTGGCTACTGGGATTAAAGGTGTGTGTTATCATAATCTGGTCTGTAAGGCTGATCAGTGGGACTGTTTTATTCTCAAATCTTTAGGCAGTCTCTATTTATTAAAAACATTTGAAATGCCACCTGATGGAAGAGAAGATGCATGGGCAAGAGGGCAAAATGGGAAAGCAAAATTCTTAGTTTGTTTTCTATAGAAGGATTCATTTTCAAGCACAAATGAGTTCAGTTAAAGGGCTCCTTTCTTAACTATTCTGCTGCTAGAACAAAATAACAGACCAATGAACATGTAAGAAGGAGGAGAAACTTAATTCTCAGAGTTCTGGAAGCTAGGAATTTTTAAATTAAAAGGCCCACATAGTTTAGGTATTATAACATGGCAAAAAAAAAAAAATACAAATGAGACAAAGAGAGAAAACTGGGTAGAATCCCGGCAATAACTAACTTATTTCCTCAATAAAGGTCTTGACCCATCTGAGAAGGTGGCACTTTCATAATCTAATCACCTATTATAGGTTCCATGTGCCAAAATTTTCAATGGCAAGTAAATATAAAATGAGCTTTAGCGGGGACATCCAAACCATAGTAGCCTATGAGCCAGACATGGACTCATCCCTAGGGATGCAGTAATGAGCTGGGCCACACTTTCCAGGAGAAGGCTAGAGAGCTGACACACTATTTACTAGAGAGCTGATGTGCTTTGAGGACACAGAAGACAGCATCAGTCTTCTGCTAGAAGTGTGCTTTGGTGAAGACACAAAGAGGCCCTGGAAATAATGAAGGACTCCCTAATTACATACATTTATTTATTCCATAGCTTATCAAGCATCTACTCTGCACCAGGTAGCGTTAGGCTTGAGAGCACAAACATACACACTCCTTGCCCTCATAGCATTTGGACAGAGAAGACTTTAGTTACAAATTAAGCGTACCAGTGTTAAAATAAAGTGTAAACAACTAGAAAGGAGAGGCAGGAGGCATTGTGAAAAGCAAAATAAATGTTTGAGTTACAGAGTGGGAATGGTACATAATGTTACCTACTTAGAAGATGTAACATTGTATCTCCCATCTTCTGTTTAGAAAAAAATGTTTGTTATCCATGATAAACTAAATTCCCCAATCCCTGCACCCCCCCACCAAGAGCTAGGTTTTGTTGTGCAACTAAAAGCCAGTGATACGCAGTAACCATCTTGTGTACACATCTTGTGCCTCTGAGAGGCAGCCTCTCAGAGAAAGGTTCAGTATTCCCTCTTCACGACTGCTTGGAGGCAGTGGCGAGCTATCCTGGGGCAGGTGGGTGAGCGCAATATCTGAGGTGAAGTAGATTAAGAAGAGAGGAGGAGGCTGGGTGGCTGACACCTAGAGACACTTCAGCAGCCATGAAAAGCTCCTTTCCATGTAAATGTGTATTAAAAACTTGCTTTCTGTATTTGAGGGTGCTCTCATTCTAGTGATCTGTAAGGTCAAACAACATATAGGATCACTGGATCGCTGCTTAATAATAGTACAAACAATGGCAACTCATCGTGCGTGTGTCAAGAACTACTTGGCACCAGACTAAAGCAGAGTTTGAGTACTCATACATATACTTGGGATTTGGGGATTTCATGGCTGAGAAAAAATGAAATAGTCCAAAACAAGAGAAATTTGGTTTCCAGAGGTTTTGTGATTAACTTGTATGTAGCCTCAAATGCCCCTGAGATGGAAAGGCTGTCTGAATAGGCTGTGTTCACAGAAATGTAACAGTGGGGCTTAGTAAACTGGTAATAACTCCATTCTCTGAGCTTCTCTGCGATTGATTCCTAAAACGGAAAAGCCAACAAAAGAAGTATGGTCCATATCTAGCTCACTGTGGGATGAAACAGATTATGAATAGGAGATAGCTTTCTGTTGCATTTTCAAGATCTTTTTGAAGATCAAGGACAATTTTATTAAAGTTTGAGAGACGAATAAAAGAACAGGCAAGCTGCAAATCTTGGCAACTGCCAGGAGGAGGAGATATGGAAAAATGCATGCCTTTGAAGTTAGGCATGGAGGTCAGAAGAACAGTGCGAAAGCCCAAAATGTCAGAGAAGCACACTTAACAGTGCTGGGTCACAGATCCGAGTTCACAGGACGACTGTTTCCAGACTCTGTGTCACGCCAGGGACACGTGGTTAGAAGCAGAAATAGAGAGCTTATTAAGAAAGGGAAAGCATGCTCAAGAATAAGAATGGTGGAAAAACACAAAAGTCCATTTTCAAAAAAATGACTTGGCGTGACTTTATAGTTTATTAATCACTTCCACATCCACTGGCAGGACTATTTTATCCTCCTGCCAGTTTGTTATGTAAAAAAGACCCATTACTACCTGCCGGTTCTACTGCAGGAATCTGAGTGACCTGCAGAAAGCAAGAGGCTTCAGGGAGCAGAGCCAGGTCAGGATACTGACTGTCCCAGCAGAGGTGAAGAGGATGGCCCTGGCCTATGAATGCTCTCAGGGTTGGTGTGTGTTATAGTTCAGATCTGGAATGTCCTCAAAGGCCTATGTGCTAAAGGTTTGCTCCACAGCTTGGTACAATTAGCAGATGATAGAAACTTTAAGAGGGAGGGCCTACAACAGTGGTTTTCCACCTGTGGGTCATGACCCCTTTGGGGTCAAATGACCCTTTCACAAGGGTCACCTAAGTCCATCAGGAAACACAGGTATTTGCATTACAATTCAAAACAGTAGCAAAGCAATGAAAATAATCTAATGGTTGGGGTTACCACAATGTGAGGAATTGTATTAAAGAGTTGTAGAATTAGGAAGGTTGAGAGCCACTAACCTAGGATGAGGTCTCCACATCATTAGGGTTATGTCCGCAAAGTAATTTTCAGAACCTCAATCTCTTCCCATCATTCTTCTACATCCAAGTCGTTTTATTGCTTATTACACCTGTCTTAGAGAGTCTATTGGTGTGAAGAGATACATGACCATGGCAACTCTTATAATGGAAAACATTTAATTGGGGTTGCTCACTTATAGTTCAGAGGCTCAGTCCATTTTCATCATGATGGAACATGGTGGTGTGCAGGCAAACATGGTGCTAGAGAAGGAGATGCTACATGTTAATATGCAGGCAACAGGAAGTAGACTGTCACACTGAGCATGACTTGAGCATATGAGACCTCAAAGCCTGCCTCCACAGTGACACACTTCTTCCAACAAGGTCACACCTATACCAACAAAGCTACTTCTCCTAATGGTGCCACTCCCTTTGGGGGCTATTTTCTTTCAAACCACCACAGCACCCATTTATTTCGACCCGGATAGACTACCACAGTCTCTATAGCAATTGTTGCAATTGATCATGAACTGAAATCTACAAAACTATGAGCCAAAATGAACCTTTTTCTCTTTATAAGTTATTTTTTCAGGTTTGTTAAGGTGACAGAAAGCTGACTAGCATTGAGGGGAAATACAGTGAGTGTTACAAATTGCCACAGTGCAAGGCTCTGAATGGGAGTAGAGTGTGCCAGGCACTGACAAGAATATCTGGGCCTTTTAGACAAGGACCAAAAAGAGAAGGAAGGAAGGAAGGAAGGAAGGTAGGAAGGAAGGAAGGAAGGAAGGAAAGAAGGAAGGAAGGACAGACAGACACGAAGGAAGGAAGGGAGAAAATATTGCAACTGCTAAAAACTCTACTGTCCCATAGGGATCCACAGATGCTGAACCTGAAGCTGTATGTGAACACATGTTCACACACACACACACATACACACACACACACACACACACACACCCCGTGCAGCAAGAGAGACCTAAGTGCAGGAGGCTGACCAAGAACCAAGTTTAAGCTTCAGAGCTCTTAGTGTGTGTGTGTGATAGATCAGTATATTTGCTAAATATTAACACGATTAATCATTTGGCAAACAAGTATTTTGAGATCAACTAAAGTCACCTAGGGATGAAATGCAGGATCTAATTTGGTCTCTGAACGGTAAGCTCTGATTTTTCACACAACCCCACTTCCTCTTGAAACAAATATAAAAGGTGAAATAAAATAGCCAACAAGGAAATTAAAGAGGGCTTCAACTCAAGCCAAGAAAGACCCCGTGGCTTCATCCTGACACCCTATAAAGAAAACTAAAAGTAGAAGTGGAAATAATTGTAGAAGGATCTAAGTGGAGCTGGGACATCAAGGGGTGTTTGTGAGAAAAGGAGAGGAGTTTCTTCAAACAACTGAAAATATGTACTTGAAGATAGAGACACATGCAAGAACAATGCTACAATGCTCTAAGGGAGACTGAGGCAAGAGGATGATGAGCCGGAGGGCAGCAGCAGCTGCACAGTAAGTTCTTCCCTCAACAAAGAAAAAAGGACAAAAAAATCGCCAATACAATATTTATAGATTAAATACAGAGTAATATCAGTTCTTCTTTTTTTTTTTTTTTTTTTTTTTTGGTTTTTCGAGACAGGGTTTCTCTGCAGCTTTGGAGCCTGTCCTGGAACTAGCTCTTGTAGACCAGGCTGGTCTCGAACTCACAGAGATCCGCCTGCCTCTGCCTCCCGAGTGCTGGGATTAAAGGTGTGTACCACCACCACCCGGCAATATCAGTTCTTAAAACAAGGAAATTTTCGTACATGATACAATTAAATAAACCTTGAGGGCTTATGTTAAGTTCAATACATGTACGTAACAAAAGGACAAATGTCATATGCTTCTGCATATGAAGCATTATACTAGGTTAATTCATACAGGCAGAAACTAGAATGGCGATGGCCGGCACTTGTGAGGAGAGAATAGGGAGTTGCTTTCTAGTGAGCACTTTGTTTGGCGTGGGCTTTAAAATGTGGACATGGAAGTGGCGGCGGCAGCTGTGTTGCTCCGCTACCAGTCACTACAATGAACTATCAGAGATGATTAGTTTATAAAGAAAAGCGGTTATTTTATTTCGAGTGGGAGAGGTTATTGTTTTGGACCTCTGGTAGGTGAACTGGGTGGTAATGGTGGGGAGTGGCAGAGAAAACAGCTTGATTCAGACCAACTGAGGTCCTGTTGACGCCATCAGACATACCCTCCAGTGATCTAAGGACTTATCAGGTCATAGTGCCTCCCAACAGAATCACCCTGGGGCTCACGTCTTCAACATGCTTCTGGGAGATACTCAGCATCCAAACTGTAGTAGTTACACAGAATTGCTAGCATTATTTAGGGACGCTAGAGTGAACATTTAAAACAAATAAATGGTGAATTTTATGATATACATATTTTACCACAAGGATTTTTTTTTTTTAAGGCAAAAGAAGAGTGTGCACCAGAGTGACACAACCTAAGAACTCATCTCTATGACCCCGGCTTGGGGGATGCTATGGTGTCCCATATACGACAAGCAAACCTTGAACTATGAAGCCAAAAGCCCCTTGAACTTCTGACCCTCCTGCCATCACCTCTTGAATGACCAATCACCCCCAGCTTGGTCCTGACCTTTAAGAGGAAGGATCACACACAAAAGAGTCAAAGTTTCTAGAAACGGTGAAACAGCCAGGAGAGATTCTCTCCTAGAAATGTGCACCCACTGACACTTTCATTTTAACCCATTGGGAAGACATTTCCCAATTCTGATCCCCAGAACAGGGAAACGTTAAATGTAAGGTAGTATACCATACTGAAGCCATTTGCTTTATTTTAAACTAGCTGACTTAATACTATTTCTTTACCCACAAAGAAAAGACTCTGAGAACACTTCTCAGGGGTAAGTTTCCCCTCAACTGAGAACAGAATTAATCTGTCCTTGGGACCCCCCCCCAAAAAAAAAATCAGAGCTGATTGCTCAGGTCCAATTGTCAGCTGTCATGAATAAAAATATTGAAAACCAAATCAAAACAATGAGTTGTCTCCAAATGTGAATTGGTCGTGTGATATCTAGTACAAATTATACAAAAAAAAAGAGATTGTATGTCTAAGTTTTATAATTAATTGGTTCCTGTGTTTTATTTGGCAACCCTACCATAGGCCGTTCTCAATGAGATCACACAATGAGCGCTTGTGTTTTGCAACGTTTAAAGACTAAGTGAAAGATTTATCACCTTCAAAGATCCAACTTCCAAATTCTCTTTTAGAAAGTGTCTTTTTGGGCTCCTAACACACCTCGTCCCTAGCACAGGGTCTACCGCGGGAAGGCTCTGGCCTGGCTTTGAGCGCCTGGACAGGCTGTGGTATAGAATCGGCGCGGGAAGACCCCCGCGCAGGCGCAGACCACTTGCTGGGTAGGGGTGTCTGCAGTGGAGGCGGGGGGGGGGGGGGGGGTGGGGAGGGAAGACCCCCGCGCAAGCGCAGACTGCGGCGTGTGGCCGAGCCGCTTCCCGCGCAGAGACCGAGCACCTGTTACCTTTACCTCGGGGTGGCCACCAGCTCCGTCCTTGTCCCCGCTGGGACGCTGCCTGTCCCCCCCCCCGCACCCCCCTCGCCCTGTTTATTTATAGTTCTTGTCCGCACTGGCCCATTTCGGGCAGTGTAGTCAGTCAGGCCCGCCCGGCCGTGCCCTCGACCCCGCGGCGTGCCCAGTCACGGCGCCATCGCAGTGGAGCGAGCGGGGCCGGGCGGCAGCAAGTAAGTAGGGGTCCAGAGGGGACGCGCCCTCGGGTCGGCAGGGTCAGCGGCCGCTGGGTACCCCTCTGGCGTGATTCATTTGCGTGATGCCCCTCCCCCCCATGACCCGTTCCGTCCCAGCTAGGCGCTAAACACCATCTAGGTAAGGGCTGGCCTGCCTTCCTAGAGCTCCTTAATAATGCAGGGTTCGGTTCGTTTAAATTCAGTCAGCGCTGAATGTATCCCTGGGCAACTCTCTTAACTTTAAAGCCAGGAATATAATTGCCCTGCATTTTCCCCACATGATTCTTAAGAGGAACTAATGAGCTATAATGCATATTAAAGCACTTGGGAAAGTAGAAAGAACTGCTAATGCAAAAACACTGGGAGCTCACCAAAGGAAAGAGAAAAGAAAGCTTATTTGTCTTTATCATCTCTGTGACTCGTTATTCACGCCTTGTATATGTTTGGGGGAGAATTATTACTATTAAACAAATCAGGGAAACCACCGCACTTAGGTGGTAAGCACTTTCAGAGCCATCTCCGACCACGTTGGTCAATGTAGGATTGGGGAAACCTGGTGATGGCAGAAACAAACCCAGCAAGGGCGTGTGATGCTGTAAACCAGAGGTCACGAACATAGATGGCTGTAAAATAGTCTACAAGGAGAGAGGAGAACAAAGCCAACGTAAGATAAATAATGGCTGACAGTAAAGGTGAGCAGATATGCTCTCTGAGGAGCTGCAGTTGGCTTTTCAGGTCACATGGGAATCAAGGGTCCATTGCTGCTGTATCTTGCTTTTCCCCTATAGATGTGGGAATGTTTCAGGTTTGTTTCTTGAAGCTGATGAAAGCTCTGCTGGTTATTCCCCCAAAATGAGGCCTCTATCTTAGAGAGCAAATGATGACTATGGATTAATCTTGAGGGCGGGGTAAGAAGTCGATGTCATAATGCAGCACATCTTATGGGAAGGGAAGAAAGTCTTCCGGGTGAATTTTGTAGTTGGGCAAGAGGATAATAGCTTAAAGTTTAAAAGCATAACTTTTAAACAAAGTAAAAAAAAAAAATCTTCCAAACTGATGTGTATATGCGAGTTAGAAAGGGGGAGGGGCCAGCATGGTGGCATGTGCCTTAAATCCCAGCACACAGGAGACAGGAAGGCAAGATCTCTGTGAATTGGAGTCCAACGAAGACTACATAGAAAGACCCTGTCTCAAAAAATATTTCTAAGACAAAAGGGAGGGGGAGTGCAGTTATTAGGAAAGAGCTAGTACCGAACAAAGCATTAATTTGATCAACCAAACCATGCCAAGCAACTCTTACATGCCAAGTGTCACCACGGACACAATGAAAATAGAGAAGTGAATGAAACAAAGCCCTTTATGTCAAGAAAGTGGTATCTGAGCCGAATTTTGAAGAGCTGAACAAGGGAAGACAGCGAGAATTGCATTATGAGTTAGAATTGCTAGCACTTTGACACTACAAAACATCTACAAGGAAGGAAAGCCAGGAAGTGAGGCAGGCAGTGGTGGGAGGAGCCAGATTACAGGGAACCCGCAATACTTGAATGAGTGGTGGTGAAAATTGGCCCTTGATAATTTTTTTTAATGTGAAGTAATAATTTTCTTCATGGTTGCCACTGACTTTTTAAGGCCTTCTTAATAAAGGGTTTTGGTTTTTTTTGTTTGTTTGTTTGTTTTTGTTTTTTTGTTTTGTTTTTCGAGACAGGGTTTCTCTGTAGCTTTGGAGCCTGTCCTGGAACTAGCTCTTGTAGACCAGGCTGGTCTCGAACTCACAGAGATCCGCCTGCCTCTGCCTCCCGAGTGCTGGGATTAAAGGCGTGCGCCACCACCGCCCCGCAAGGGTTTTGTTTTAAACATTGAAACCGGGCTATTATTTTCTGCCATAATGTTGACATTTCTTGGTTTGTTAACTCAAGTCTATTGAAGGCAGTTTTAGAAAAATTAGATTTTTGAGCCTGTCCTAGTCACTTTCTGCTTTTCAGTCATTTTTTGTTGGTTTTAAGTAAACAAAAAGGCAAGCTTTGATGTTGGTCATTTCTATCATGGCTGTAACCTATTCCCTGTTCCAATAAACACATAATAACAATTCTGACTCTAGTAACTTCTCCCATCACACAGGTCAATGCTAAAGAAATTAACAAAGAAGTGAGGGATAGCCACAAGATTTCAAAGCTGTTCTCATTCAGACCAGATAGGAGGTTTCTGTATTTTCCCATCGCTCATAAGTTGGGCTGCCTACACTTTGATATGTAAATTTACAATATATGAAAATTCATAATGTATCTATTATTGCTCTGCATATGACATATCAGATAATGTACAGACATCATTTTCAACACAGCTAAGGTTTTCAGAAGCCATAAGTGATTAATATTAATACAGTCTTTTAAACACATTTCATGAAGTTTTCAATCTATAAAAAAGGGCTTAAAGAACAATGAAGTGTGGATTGAGTCCTCACCATACAGCTAAGGAAATTAAACATTTATACAATTGAAACTCCTTGTCATTCTGTCCTGTTTGTCTCCCTTTCTTCCACACCCCATGAAGGCAACCACTCTCCTGAAGTCAGCGCGTATAACTGCCTTTATTTCTTTATGTTCTGGTACTGCTGTACAGGTCCTTCAAAATACATAACATTTAACCTTTTTATTTGGGTGTTTTCAAATTTATGAAAAAATCCAAGAATAATATTAAAAACTCTGTTAATACACTTTACCAAATTCACCAACTATATTGTCAGAATATATGATCTATACTTTTATATCAGAATGGCCTATCGTATTATCTGTTTTAAACACATTAATAGTATGCAGCATGTAATCTAGTCTTTTTCATAACCATGTTTTTGATACATGAAGATCATATTTATTAATTTTTCTGCTGTACAATATTCTTTTGAGTGAATATATTATAGTCTGCTAATGGATATTAAGTTGGTTTTTGCTATTTCAAACAGTGCTGCTATGAATTTTAATTACTTTCTACTAAAGATGGGGAATTTTCTTAGAAAAGCTTGGTCATTATCAATCATTGAGAAAAGGTGGCAACTGTAAAGACAGAGGAAAGATGATAAACTCAAACATTGCGAAAGCAAAGCATTTAACATTTAATTTACGTAATTCATTCTTTGTGTCTTTCACATCATGCCTCCTGACCCCACCCATCTCCCTCCCCCCAAAATAAAACAAAATAAAATTTAAGAGAAAAAAGCGGAAGCTCATCATGGAAGCTACAGTGAGTCACAGTAAACCCGTGTCCACACATTTTTTACATGCCCGCGTTCATTGCAAAGAATCATTGGTCCGATTCGAGGCCCCGATTTGAGGTCTCTGAAAGCAAAACATTTATGATGTAAAGAAATTGACATTTTCGCTCCCCATTAAATTTATAGCCATGCACTTCTCTAAACTAAATATAGTGGACCGGAGTGTAGCCGCATTTGGGATTTGCAGAGTAATTAGGCTTTATTCTTGTGATTTATATTTGTCTTTGCTACTCGTCTTTCTCCATTATTATGGGTACTATTATTATGAATGCATCAGTTCAGTCGGCTATAAATTGGAGCAGAGAATAACTCCCCATTGATATCATTGAGAACATTTATACAATTTTGTTTTGCTGATGAAAGGAGAATACACTCTCTGCCCTCATTATGAGAAAAAGTTGCTGTCAGCTCTCTCCATTATGGGCTGTATCTGTATCCACAAGGGATTCGTGTATGCACTCAATTTTTTTTGTTTGAAAAATGTTTGCACAGGTATGCCCTGCTTTCACGTTACCAGGTAGAGGTTACAAAGATAATAACATGTATAACCTTATTTGTTTCTTCCAACTACTCTTACATAATTCTCAAATCCCAGGTGAAGAAACTAGAATTTAAAGAGGCTATGAAACATGTTCATAATACTGGGATATGGCAGACGTGGACTCAGACCAAGGCATCAGTAACCAAGCCCAAGTTCAGTCCCTAACTGTGGAGTCCCTAACTAAGTTTGCTGAGTCACTGTGATGATAAAATCTACCTATTGTCCATTTGGGGGCTAAAGACTGGAAAAAATGACTTTGTTTATATGCTTTATCCTCATTGTTCAGATGAAGAAACCAAGATTTAGGAAAAGTTAAGTCATTTTAAGACGACAGCAAGCAACTAACTTAACCTCTGTCTGCCACACCAAAACCTCTGTCTCTTAAATGTAGAGAAACAATGCTGAGAATATTTTTGAAGTGTGGTAGCTGATTTAACAGCCAGGCTATTTTTTTAAAAAATTTCAACCAGCAAATTAATTTGATCTGTAAAGCCAAAGCAATTAGAATACCTTTCAGAAGCCTATAAACAGCAATTAGAAGGAATAGGTACTTAGCAAATGTATATATCCATTTAAAACATTCATAGTAAATGATTCTTTAAAATGTTTGAAACTGTCGTTTCTGTTTTCAAGGAAATTGAAGGGGTTTTGTTGTTATTTGAGTAAGCTAATGTTTGAGAAAGAGGAATCACACCCTCTTTTGTTCAAGAGAGTTTCTATAGGTATGGATAATATAGATATAGGTATGAACAAATAGTTGATATTTTCAAAGCAGACAACCAATTCTCAAAACTCTTGAGCTGAATTTAGGATAAGGAGTGGAGATTAGTCACCCAGACAGGATAGTGTCCTACTCAGTCTTGAGAGTGGGTCTATTTATAGCTCTGGAGCAGTCGGCAACCTGCCACTTGTTTTTGCAAAGTCTGTGAGCTAAGAACAGGTTTCATAATTTTAAATAGCTTTTAAAAGTCAAAAGAAGAATATTATTTCATGACACATGAAAATGGGGCATGTTAAATCTGTGAAATTCAAATTTCAGCATCCAAAATTCATTTTACTGGAGCATGGTCATGTTCATTTGTTTATGTTTTTTTCCTCTGTGGCTGCTTTTGTGCCATAAGAGCAAAGTTGAGCGGTTGTGACAGAGCCCAGACGGCTTGCCTGGCGTATCTATCATCTAGCCCTAGGTTTCCAGCTCTTGCACTAAAAGGAGTAAGGATGCAGACTTAGGGGTCGGATGGAATTGGGCTCACAGTCCTGTCTGTTTTCCATGTATAATGCCTTGGCCATTTTGCAAGAAGCCAATAGAAAAAAGTAACTTACATGATTAGTGTTTTCTTTTCTTTTTCTCTTTTGAGACAAGATATAACCGTGTAGTCCTGGCTGCTCTGAAACTCACCGTGTAGATAAGGCTGGCCTTGGACTCATAGAAATCCTCCTGCCTCTACTTCTGCCTAAGTGCTTGGATTAAAGGTGTATGCTACCATGCCCAGCTTGTGATTGGTGCTTTTTATGAAGGTGGAGTAAGAAAACAAGATTCTGATGGTTCTCCTCAACAATATGGTATCTGAAAATATAAGACTACAACTCACTAATGTACGTAATTATACCAACCTTGGGCCACTTTTCTCAACGTTTCTTCAATGCCGTTTATACAAGTAAAGGTTCTAGATTACAAATGATATCATTCTTAATTCAAATCAGCCTTAACTGCCTCCAAACTGTAAACTGTTGAAATTCATTTTCAAACCCAAATTGCTCTGAATACTCTGCTTCCTTCCCTGAGTTTGCTTTGTCCTGAACATGGCTGCTTTGTCCAGGAACATGGCTGCAACAGTGTCAAACATATGAGCCTCCCAGCCATGGGCGCCAAGACTCAAAGTTCATTGCTATAGCCACCCTTGGGTGTCATGCCTGCCCTTGAACCAGTAATATTAGTAAGGGATGTAGGGGGCCTATCTTTTTCTAGGAAGGTGGGTTGGATACTAAGGGAAGCCCAACATCATCCACTATATAATCTATAAGATGTTACCAGGAGAGCTGACTCAGCAACTAAGGGGACTGGCTGCTCTTCTAGAGGACCCAGGTTTGATTCCCAGTGTGGTGGCTTTACAACTGTCCATAACTCCAGTTCCAGGGGATCAGACAACTTTTGCCTGGCCTCTGTAGGTACCAGATTTACATGATGTACAATTATACACACAAACAAAACATCTATACACATAAAATCAAAATAATAAAAATATTTTAAATGCCACCTATATTATATTTATGAACAAACATAGACCCATTACTTACTTAACTTGAACTTTATTTTTTAATCCCAATAGCCAAAATGTAGCACCAAGAAGTCCATCAGGTAGAGTTTGGCTCCTATCCTACATATGTGAAATCATAGGTTTATAATAATAATCTTTGGGTCTCAAGCATCAGTGTTCTAATATTATCAAGATCAGCATTTTAGGAACTGACCAAACTGCCTATGGTGTGTTAGATCAAGAGCACCTTGTTTGGAAGATGCACTTGGCCTTCTGACATCATGAGCACTGGTATGCTTTGATGGCTTCTTATACATCAATACAAATAAAATACTAGGTTTGTAAAAAAAATAAATAACTTCCTTAGCCAGGTGGTAGTGGCACATGCCTTTGATCTCAGCACTCCAGAGGCAGAGGCAGGCAGATCTCCGTTGAAGGCCAGCCTGCAGATCAAGTTCCAGGACAGCCAGGACTTCTCAGAAAAATGCTGCCTCAAAAAACAAAAACAGAAGAGAAGATACTTCCTTAAAAGAAGGTTTCTGTTCTGGATGAAGTGTATGGCTCCATGGTAAGGAGCTTGCCTAGCGCGTGGGACACTCCAGGTTCAATTCTGAGATCTGAACAACAATAAAATAGCTTGGGTTCTTTTTAGCTCCAACTATAGTGTTTATGTATAAAGTGATGGGATGATGTGTCAGGACACCTACGTAATAATGAATTGGGCTAGTCAGCGTGTGTATAAGAGGATTCAGACAAATAACAGTCTCTTAATTGCCCATAATTGTAAAAAAAAAAAATAGATAAATCAGAGGTTTGCTTTTAACCAGAAAACCATCTCCAAGTAAGCTTTAAGCTGTATGGAAGTAGAGTAGAAAAGCAATACCAGAATGTCCAGCAGGTAGACTTCTCTGGCAGTTTTAGTTCTTAGCTCGGATGGTTGTTACGTCACAGGCTCTCGCAGTGCCCCTTGGGTCTCTATAACTCCTTACTATGTGTAAATCCCTTGTTTATTGAAGTGAATTTTAAATCAACACTCAGAAAGAAAGGAAAAGGCAAACTTCCATGAAATGTCTAATTCTTTACGGAACTATAGAAATTTGGGGAGTCCCTACCCTTTCTAGTTGAAAACTATTCCTGTTTGTATAACCCCACGTTTCTTTCTTAAGCATCAACTCTGCTGCCATTCACTGTCACTGCCTGTAGCTTTGTAGTCAAGCGAGACTAGAAAAAGATATAGAGACTAGGACCCTCTCCTCACAAGAGCTCCTGGCTCTGGGGATGTCTTTCTTTAAATCAAAGCAGCTAATTAACTTCCTTGAAACCTCATGTTTGCATCGCCTGGGGAAGGCGAAGGTGACACCACCAGCTTAGAGACTTTTAATTAGACTAGGGCTTTTAAAGGCAAGAAGCAATTCAGTCTGTGCCACTGTGAAACAGGGAACAAAGAAAAGCTGGGCAATGAAGGAAGACACATTTAGTTTTAAGTTTTAAATACCAGGAATTCACAGACCAGCAGCCATTGGCTTGTATTTTAAAACTCAATAGAAATGAAATTTTCATTACCTACCAGTCTGAATCATTTTTCCCATCCAAAAGTTTAATCAGAGTGTGGACCTAATTTCAAGTCATTCCACTGTCAGGGTCTATGTAGTCCTAGTCCTAGTCTTATGGATTAGTCATTACACATCGGTTGAGTGTTGTGGAGTGGTTGAGTGTAACACTACATCTCTTTAGAAATGATATTAACAGATACTTCTGTAGCCTCAGCCCACAGGGTGACCTATTTGATAACCAGAAATGGAATCGCAAAATTTGCTTATCTTTTTGCTTCTTTCTTCCTTCATCCTGAGATTTTCCAGTCCTAGAAAAAAAAATCCCACTGATAATTAGAAGCTATTGCAGTAGCAGTTAATAACTGATGATTTACACATCAAAGTCTTTTTTAGATACAAAGTAGTTGTCTTAAATTGCTCTGTTCTGAGTGTATAATATTTATTTATAAATGCTTCTTAGTACTAATACTATGCATTAAGTATAAAGAAAGTTTTTTCTTAGACGAAACCTGCTTTTTTTCTTACCCTCAGGACAGTTTCATGGCATCTCTGTTGATTTGTGAGTAATCGGAAATGCAAATAGCCCCTGAGGAATCAAGCTAAACTGAAAGAAACATTACTTACAAACTTCAAGGAGTGTATCATGGAGTACCAGACTGAGGGAAAGGAGAAACACCAGCATAGCTCGAATTTACTAGATAAAATTAAGAATATGAGAGAACTAGAAGAAATGATTGACGTAGTACTCATAGCAGAAGAGGAGAAATTTCCTTGCCACAGACTGGTCCTCGCTGCATTTAGTCCCTACTTCAAGGCTATGTTCACCTGTGGACTACTCGAGTGCACTCAGAGGGAGGTCGTACTCTATGACATCACAGCAGAAAGTGTGTCAGTGATACTAACCTACATGTACAGTGCAGTTCTGGAGATCAATAATGCCAATGTACAGACCGTAGCAATGGCTGCCTATTTCATGCAGATGGAAGACGTCTTTAGTGTGTGCCAAAAATATATGATGGACCACATGGATGCCTCCAACTGCATAGGAATCTATTATTTTGCAAAACAAATAGGAGCAGAAGATTTATCTGATCAGTCAAAGAAGTATTTATATCAGCACTTTGCTGAGGTAAGCCTACATGGAGAAATACTAGACATCGAAGCTCACCAGCTTCTGGCACTTATTAAGTCTGATGATTTGAATATATCCAGAGAAGAGAGCATTCTGGACTTGGTTCTGAGATGGGTAAATCATAACCAAGCATTGCGTACAGAGCATCTCGTTGAACTTTTGAAGCAAGTCAGACTGGAACTTATAAATGCTTCCTTTCTAAGAGAGGCCCTAAGAAGGAACACGATGCTCCTTTGTGATAGCAGTTGCATCGACATGATCCAGAATGCATTCAGAGCCATCAAGATGCCCCAGCAGCACTCCCCTAATCTTCGCTATGGCATGGAGACCACCAGCCTGCTGCTTTGCATTGGGAACAATTCTTCTGGAATCAGATCACGGCACAGGAACTATGGGGATGCCAGCTTCTGTTATGACCCCGTGTCACGGAAAACCTATTTTATTTCATCCCCTAAGTATGGGGAGGGTTTAGGAACAGTATGCACTGGGGTAGTCATGGAAAACAATACTATAATTGTGGCTGGAGAAGCAACTGCCTCTAGGCTATCTAGACAAAAGAGCAAGAATATTGAAATTTATAGGTTTGTATCTCATATCAGGTTTTGTATTTTATGTTTAGTTTTGTTAAGATAAAGTCTCAATATGCAGCCATAACTGTCCTGGAACTCTCTGTGTAGACCAGGCTGGAACTCACAGAAATCCACCTGCCTCTGCCTCCTCAGCAATCTTTATATGGTTTTTTTTTAGTGAATATTTTTTTAATATTTTTATTTATTATGTATACAGTATTCTATCTGTGTGTATGCCTGCAGGCCATAAGAGGGCACCAGACCCCATTACAGATGGTTGCGAGCCACCATGTGGTTGCTGGGAATTGAACTCAGGACCTTTGGAAGAGCAGGCAATGCTCTTAACCTCTGAGCCATGTCTCCAGCCCCCTCTTTATATGTTTTTTAAATCTTGTTTTGACATTAGCAGTTGAAGAAGTACTGCTGAGGGGTCACATTTTAAATTAGATATAATAAATATTCTAGTATAAGTCATAAAGAATAATATACAGAACATCATATTATATATCCACAATATCAATATAGCATTATATTTATAATGAAGTCATTCATATTTTGAAATTATTTTTCTTTTGTTTTTTTTTGTTATTATTGTTTTTGTTTGGCTGCTTTTAGGCAGTGCTAAGAATCAAATTCATAGCTTTGGCCATGCTGGGTAAGTGCTCTCTCACTGAGCTCCACCCTCAGCCTGCCTTTTCCATTAATTGTCAAGACATAAATGAATTTTTAATAACTTGAATATGTCTATGTTATGATACAATTGTATTTTTCAGTTTGGACTTAATTATTTGTATGATCAGGCATAATATATAGTATGTAACTTATAATAACAAGAAAATTTTGTTTATATAAACTCTTTTCAATTGATTTTTTAAGTTACTATTTAGAGTAGTAAGTAAATTTTTTAAAATGGGGTCTTATATATCCTAGGTTGATCTAAAATTCACTGTGTAGCTAAGGATAACCTTGAACTTATGATCATTCTGCCTACACTAGTGCTAGGATGTCCAGTTTATGTATTGGGGATTGGACCTGGGGCTTCCCTCATTCTAGGCAAACACTATACTAACTGAACAAGGGATCTTGCTATGTAACCCAAAATAACTTCCAACTCCTACTTCCTTCACCTTCATGAGTGCTAAGATTATAAGCATGTGACACCTCATCTGCTAGGACCTTTTCCTTAACTAGAAAGTTTTCATTCTTGCCCTCAATTTGTGAATCTTCCCTAAACCTTCAGCATTACTGAACTTTTGAAAAACCTTCAATGATAGTAAGAGGAACAAGAACACCTGCTTAGATATAGTTATATAGATGCTTAGCTACACAGTTACATAGATACATGCTTAGACATAGATACACCAGTCTGTATCTTATTTGTGAAAACACATTTATTTATGATGTTGTAAGTGTTTCTGAATGCTTACTGTTTTACTACGTGAGCATGAAATAGACACATAGAGTAAGTACTAAAAGATGTAACTTTCCTTCAGGATCCTTTCCTTTTTGTCAGGGTTTATTCAGATTTTTCAGTCATAATGTAATTCTTTGCGGTAAGATGGAGCAAAGAAGGAACTTAGACGTTATCCTTAGCTACCATTTCTCCTCACTTATTAGCACCGCACATCTGTTCTGAGCCTTTCCTGTCTCTTTTACAGTCATGATTTAAGGATTCTGTCTGATCTCACCTAGTGGTGACAGATTAGAGTCCTGGATAAGTGGTCTGGATCCACACTCGTGGTGGCCAAGCATGTCCCAGGCTACAGGAGCGTCCTTCCTCAGAATTGTCAGGAGACTGCAAAGTGAAGGCCTTACAGGAGGAATCGTTCTGACCTCCCGGGCAGGATTCTTGCAGTTCTGTTTCCTGGTATGGCACATGCTTTGTGCTGGTGCCCTTTCTGTCTCGGGATCTTAATTAAAGAGCCTTGGGCTCTTCAGATATCTCTTTTCTTCCTCATCAAGACAGTCTACTGGTCTCTCACCAGAAATTACTGCTAATAAGCATCAGCCCTGGTTGTGAGTGTGTGTGTGTGTTCTGTTCTGAGCCTTAGACGTTTCTCGTTTTCACTCTAAGAGCCCCTTTCCTTTCTTGCAGCCATCTAACTGCATGCGCCATCATTTCCTTTTCAACTGTCTTACTCTCAGCCAGGCTCCTGACACCAAACAGCTCCTCCACATTGGTCAGAATTAGAGTAAAAGCACCTTTACCTTTAATGTAAAGTGGTCAGAAAGAAGAGTCGTCAGGTTGTCAGAAGCATTGCTTTGCGCTTAGATGAGACAGACTTCCTCATAAATAGTCACCACAGTGGGCTCTAGAAAGCACTGAGCATCCTGTCTCCCTAAGATCTTTGTCTCAGAAGACTCTTAATCTAGCATCACTACAGGCGAATTTGGTACCAAATTTGTGCTAAAAAGGGGAAATCAAGTGTCCTATGGTGTATCCCTGCAATATTATTTTATAATAATTCTTTCATAATTTTAGGATCATTGCTTCTTATCACTTTAATCTTTGTCCAGATGTTCTTCAGACTGCCTGTGTTGTACAGTTCATAGATGTCTGTGTATCCATGCAGATGTATTTCTTTTTGAGTTAAAGTGTGAAATCGACAACACCCTAGTATGCCAGTTCTTTCCATCTTCTTTCTTTATCTTCCAATTTTGGCATATAAAATAAATGAACATGTATTTATTTACTTATTTTGAGACGGGGTTTCTCAGTGTAATTCTGGCTGTTCTGGAACTCACTCTGCAGACCAAGCTGGCCTTGAACTCAGATCCTCCTGCCTCTGCCTCCCAAGTGTTGGGATTAAAGGCCTGCGCCATGACCCCGCGGGATCGTTAAACTATCAACCTGTTGGCACTGAATGTTCTTGTGACTGTTACTTCCTTTTTCTTATGTCATAGCTACTTCCTAGCCACAAGCTTTATAGTTTTATCTGAGCATTTTATCTCCCCATTTTCAGTTCCAAATGTTAAAACAAAAGTCAGATTAGCAAGTTATTTAGAAAACCATCCTCAACCTTCATGGTACCAATTTCATCCTATCATGCTTTCTTAAACTATGCCTCAACCCAAACTCATTTTTGGTTCTTTTACACAGTCACTCAGCTTGCTTTTCTTCAGCATATTGATAATATCTTCCTCACCTTTGAAAACTCATAAATTAAAAATTAGTGAAAATATTCCTTGTGATTCCAGGAACTCTGACGTCCTTTTTAGAATTACACAGAAGACAGTCGCTGAAAGGTTTGAGAAATCCCTGCATCCGACTGTGACAAGCCATGCATGCCTCTATGAAAGGAATATGCCTTTCAACTTTCCTGTCAAGCCTGAAGCAGAATGTTCTCTGAGGAATGTGAGAGTTGGCCCAGAACAAGTGGGAGAAACTCGGATTAGATGACTAACTGTACAATTTCCTTAAAAACTGAGCTCTGTACAGAGCTCACATAAGATCCTGGCTTGATCTTGTTTCCAAGCAGAACACCTGTTTTCTTGTTCTCTGTGTTCCTGGGCTTTGTGCTTTTGTTCCATGTACAATGGATATTTCTAGATATGTCTGAGATATTTAATTTCAGATATTTTATCCCACTCTCCCTATGTGTATTTTTATCTTTCTCATACCAAATGTCTCAAATTACAATTGGAAAAATACATTTACAGGCCAAGCATGGTGGCACACATCTATAACCAACCATTTGAGAGGCAGAGGCAGGAGGATGGCAAGTTCCAGGCCAGCTTGGGCTACCTGCTGAGACTTTACAAAAAAAAAAAAAAAAAAAGACCCACAGTTATCATGAGGCACAGCTGTGAACTAGTACACTCAAGTCTATCACACACCTACCAGTCAGTTACTGTTTGGGGTTTTAGAAGGCACTGACAGACATCTGTCTGAGGACCAACATCTCTTAAGACTCTTCTTAAATAGATAGTATATGTGAAGGAAATTACCCAAATTACCATATTTAGTAGATGAAAATAGATGTAAGATACCAAACAGACATCTGCAGATGGGTTTTTAGCACAATGCTCTTGATCCAGTTTTAAATCAAAACTATAGCTTAAAATAGTGGCTAGGCAAGGTGATGCTCACCCCAGTACTTGAGAGGCTGATACCAGCCTGGTCTATGACTAAGACCAGCCCGGTCTATAGCCAGGGCTACACAGAGAGACCCTGTCTTTAAAAAAAAGTCTACCTATGTACAATTTATAGCTAGAAGTTCTAAACTGAGATACTTTTTAGATTCTCTGCTAAAACCATTAATTCTTTAATGTTTTACTAAAATGCTATTTTTTATCTAAATATTCAGGGTATTTTGTATCTTTGTTTCTTTATTAATTTATGTTAAAGTTAAAAACTGATTTTCTGAAAGATTTCCTATTCCTGCTTTTCTTTCCCAGAATCAGGAAATGTTAAAAACTAGTCCAGGGTAAGGTATACTCTTTCTACTTGTCTATTTTTCCTGTAATTCTCCAGGGAGATGAAGAATATATTTCAGCATATTATGTCTTATTCATTGATCATTGGGGAAAAAGAAAGAAAATATGTATTACTGTCTGTGTTAATGATCTGTTTCTCCTCCAATTAGAAGAGCCAGGTTATATTGTTTTGTTTTAAAAAAAAAAAAAAAAAGCTTAAATGTGTTTCTTGGGTGAGTTGTTGCCATGGTAACTCTAATACTGGTTCTCTCTCTCTCTCTGTCTCTGTCTCTCTCTTTGTATGTGTGTGTGTGTGTGTGTGTGTGTGTGTGTGTGTGTGTGTGTTAACTTGCAGGTATCATGATAGAGGAAACCAGTTTTGGGAAAAGTTATGCACGGCTGAATTTCGAGAGCTCTACGCTCTGGGCAGCATCCATAATGACCTCTATGTCATAGGAGGACAGATGAAGATTAAAAACCAGTACCTCATCACAAACTGTGTTGATAAGTACTCCATAGATCAAGACAACTGGAAACGAGTGTCTCCCCTTCCACTGCAGTTGGCTTGTCACGCTGCGGTGACAGTGAACAATAAACTGTATGTCATCGGAGGCTGGACCCCTCAGGTTAAGAAATTCCTGTATATCTACCTAGTGTGACTGGCTTTTCTGAAAAATGTATCAGATGTTGAGTACTAAAAGATTATGGCTTACATTTTGGCAAAATGCTTTTTACACTGTATAATATAAACTTAAGTCTTGAAATTGTCAAAGCAGCTTTAGAAGTTGATTTTTAAATGTGTTATTTATAGACATGGGTGCATTTAGTACTCATGCTATGCTATGGACTTCATAAGTCTTCCCCTACTGGCTGACTGAAAAAGATCCCTCTGCCAAGGGGTAGCTGCAGTGAGCATCTAAGTAGTGGTACAACTGGATCCTAATTCCAGTTCTGCTGTCTGATGGCCGAGGGGCCAGGGGCCAGTCACTCGTAGGATTCTTGCTGCAGGGGCTAGGGAAATGTTTCGGTTGGGAAGATGTTCGTTGTGCACACATGAGAACCTGATTCCTAGCACCCTTGCGAATGCCTGTAATCCCAGCACTGAGGAGATAGAGACAGGAGGATCCCTGGGACATACTGGCTAGCCAGTCTAGTCAAATTGTCAAACTACAGATTTGATGAGCTACCTTGTCTTAAAAACATAAGATAAACCTTCCTGGGGAACACCTGGGGTTAACATCTGCATATGCACATGTACATGAAAACCCCCATTCACCATGGGTAAGTACAAATGTGTGTGGGCATACACAGAGACACATACACACAGGGTCCCACCGTAAATGGAAAATCAGAATATTGATTCGGTCGTGGCACCATCCTTTCCAGGAAAGTATGTGTGACTGTAAATACCAAGCATCCTTGCTGGGCATCAGCAATATCAGCAGAGTGCTGTTGGTATTGAAGCCCAGAGAAGTGATGGCAAGCCAGTAGAGATGTCAGCAGTGTGACCACAGTGGCCCCATGTCCTTTAGGGTCCTCCTGGGCCTTTGGCATTTACGGTGGTGTCTTTTCAGCTGTCCTCTGCTCTTGCCTTCTTGTTTTCCAATGCAGATTACTCTTACTCCTTGGCTGTCCCTGTGACATAAATTTATTTTTCCTGTATTTTTTCTTATTTTACCAGATTTGCCTCATGATGAAACACATGCTTTTTTGCATTCCCTCCGTAAGCTTGAAAAACTTTATTATACTTTATATGTTTCTATTTGTGCTATAGATCAAACAGTACAGACTTCATCACAGTGAGTAGCTAGAACCTGACATTATCTATAGTTATATTTTCTAAAACTATTCACCTTCACAGTGAATTTGCATGAACAATCCCTCAAAACAACTTGGAAGCTTTGCTTTACTAATGAGGAGATTAAATACCTAAAATTGAAGGAAAGTAAGCAATAAAGGAAAGGTTTGCTAATTTGTAGTCTCTAAATGAGTATTGTGTGATGAGGCAATCTCACTGAGCTTCAGGTACAGCACATGAAACTGGGCTTTGAGTGCCCATGGTGTCAGCATTCCCATCACTTTAAAGGCCTAGACTAAAGCGAAGTGCATGTAACATTCCTAAGGGTGGCAATTATTTCTCTGTTGAAAACTTGAACCCAAAAGAGAGACACATAAATTCTTAACTCAGAGTTGTTATAAAGTTCCAGATATTATAAAAATAACATTATTTTACCTGAAGTTTACAGGTAGAAGCTGCTTGTATCTATGTAAGAATAAAATTTTTCAATTTTTACTATCTAGTCACAAAATAAATATACAAATATATATACCATAAGTGAATATGTAACCATAACTCCAAGTAATTTATGCTAATCCTATTATCTTGAAAATTGAAATCAGGTTATTTACATATAAGTCATAATTATGGTCTAAAATTCTCTAATTACTTACACAGTTAAAATGTTTTGAATTTTTTATAGATTAGAAAAATATAAAGAAAATGCCTTATAAATTATTAAAAATAGTTCTTCATGAGTATCTTTAAAATTCACAACTATGAAGTTTGTTAAGGTTAGGGTTTCCTTTACACACTGTTCAAGAAAGCAAGCTTCGCTTTTTTTTTTTTTAATTTTGTAGTTGCTTCATTTTTTGGCATCTAAATGTGAAAATCACCAATTGCTGTAAACCAACACGTTAGCCCATTGCATATATAAATCCCTCTGATATTGACAGAGTACTCACAACCCCAAGTCTCAGGACTTGGGAAGTCTGAGTCTGGGTGAGACAATTAACCTCCATTCATCTCCTCCGCTGTCTGTTTTGATGAATTGTGTCTACATGCTCACAAAGGCCTCTAAGTGGTCTGTTGTTACATTTGCTGTCATATTTCATACAGATGGATCTTCCTGATGAAGAGCCGGATCGATTAAGCAACAAACTGTTGCAGTATGACCCCAGCCAAGATCAATGGAGAGAGCGGGCACCCATGCAGTACTCTAAGTACCGATTCAGTGCAGCCGTCGTCAACAGTGAGATCTACGTTCTGGGTGAGTAGGAGATTGCTCGGAGCACAGCCGCTCTCATTACTTCAACAGTGTGCGCCTGGAAAAACAAGTTTCCCTACTTCTTGTGTCCCGGTTCAAATGTATATGCATAATTGGCCAAAACGTATTTCTTGTTATCTGGAGTACAAGCCAATTAAGATCAAGTCATTGACTTTAAGGGCAAAACTATTTTTATGGCCTTGGAAACCAAAAGCAGCAGCGGTCTGTCCCGTGGGACACAGGCTGGTGAAGCAGAAGCATTCTTTGTCCATTTTCAGTTGGTGAAATGTGGGGTTTTGCAGCCAACTGTGCTTGTGTTGTTAAAGAAAAAGCCACAGCAAGGTAGACTGTGCCACAGATTTTTGCCAGTTCTCTTCATTTTCCCTAATGCTCCAAATTCCTAACGTCACACTACCAGGTAACTTTTCCATGAATGCATTTCCCCCTCCTCTCTTGAATATGTGTGGTCAGTACTAACCAGCAGGGATTGGTGAAAGAAATTCCAACAGTTAAGAATCCCAGACATCTCCTGTGGGTCCCCTTCCCTCCTCATCCCTGCATCTCCCCGCTTTCTCTTGTCTTAGTCTTCAGAGTGTGTTTTCTCTGACATCACCCTCTATCACCCGCACTTCCCCAGAGTATGGGAAGACTGGGCATGAGGCTGACTGGACTGCTCTGAGTCTCAGTCCTCCCGCCTGCATGACTGACTGGAACACAGGGAGGTGATAAGAGGCAAAAAAAAAAAAAAAAAAAAAAAAGAAAGAAAAGAAAAGATGAGCGCTCTGAGGTAGAAGAAAACCAGGCCTCTAATGGAGACAGTTAAAAAAAAAAAAAACCATGAAATGAAGGCTGTTATCTTTGGCGGTTTTCACAGCATGAAGCAAGGCAATTCATATACTCAAATATTAAAATTGTTTTATTTAAGAACAATTGTGCAACATAATTTATGATTGCCTCAGTTAAGAGACTCACAATTATAATTAAGTTTTTCCTCTAGATAAATATCCCTTTCTTTGTTATAACCAGATTGAGAGCTCCCCCTAACAAGGAACCTCAATTGGGCTAGACATGTAATAAAAATGGTAATGTCTTTTGGATGACTGAGTGGGAAAAGGCACCTTAGAAACAACCTTAGAAGCTCACTCTTCACAGCATGGACAAATGTTCAGTGGGTGAACAAAAGGTAAACTTAAAGGGACCTACACATTTATGTTGGTGACAAAAGAGTGTATTACTGTGCTTCGGGGGGGGGGGGGCAGGAAAGATCAGGAGGCGAGGTAAGAATGAGGGTGCCAGGAAAAGGGGATCAGAGGAGTGGGAATAAGAAAGCCCCAATATGGAAGGAGACTTGTGATTTCAGTCCACTGTAGAAGGCTCATCAGAGTGGTCTGTGGCAGTGGAGTGGGAGGCAGTGGGTAGTTCACATGGCAAGAACCCAGAGGTGGATATGGCCAAGTCCCACCGCACGTAATCTACCTCACCTGGACAAACCACACCTCCTGAAGTGCTGCAGAACAACTAACTACAAAGGGCTTCATAGTTATGTCTCTGGGATCCCAAAACTCAAATGCCAAAAGTGTGGGCCCCTCAAACTTATTTAATAATGCCTTAAGAGCTTCCAAATTTATTTAAAGTTGTAAACTCACAGACTCAAGAAGTTGAACCAACCCTAAATGGAATAAATCCATAAACCCACACCCATATCACATTGCCAACTCGCAGCAGAAAAACAAAAGGAAAGAAAAGCAAATAGGCAAAATCCCTGAACTGTCTACAGGGGAACACAGTCTGGGTGACTCAAGATGTCTGCCCAGAAACCAGGAGAGCTAGGAGCTGGGCAAACACAGCTGAAGTGCTAACAGAGAACTGTCAGCCTGGAATTCTGCATTCCCCCGAAAGCTTCCCTCATGAGTGGGCGTAAATTAACGTATTCTGAGATAATGGAAAGCCAAGACACTGAATATGAATGTGTCTGCTAAGGGAGTGGTTCAGACAGAAGGAAAAGGTGCCAAGTGAAAACTGGAGCACCAGGATGGAATGAGCTCAGCGGAGAGCAAAGGTCTGGACAAGTGGACTGTTCCGCTATGGAGTTCTTAAAAATATGTTTGCAGATCGAAAGTAAAAATTATTATATTTTACAGTTTTCAGTGTATGAAGGCATGAAATTGTGACAGGTATATAAAGCATAAAAGAGGGTGCACGGGGAACCCTGTAAAGCGCTGGTTCTCAGTAGACCAGGACATATTAAATACATATTTTTGTGAGTGCTCTGCGTCATTCCTGTAATCCTCGAACTTGGAAAGCTGGGCAGGAGGAACTCAGCGAGTTCAGTTGAAGCCAGCACGGGTTACAGCATAAGACTCTGTCTCAAAATGATAAGACAAAAAAGTACATATTTTGTAACCCTCAAAGGAAAACTATTAAAAGGGATAGTGCAGAAAAGTCAGTAAATGCGTCACGTGACTAAAAGATGCTGAAGCACTCTGGCAGGAGGCAGCCCTGTGCCCTTTGCCTACTATCTCTCCATTTCCCCTCTCCAGCTCTGGTGGTCACTTACTCAGCCTCTTCTGACTCCACATGTGGAAAGGCCTGTGGAATTTGTCTGTTTCTTGCTTATTTTGTTTAGTGCAATGTCCTCCAGCCTTACCCATATTGTTACAGATTGTTTTTCTCTTTGTAAGTGTGCATATGATTTTGTTTGTGTATAAAACGTGTGTGGGGTGGAGGAAAGAGAGAGAGAAAAGTGCCTCTTGTGTGGAGGTCGGAGGGCAGCCCTGGGTGGTGCTCCTCGGAGGACAGCTGTGCTGCAATTACAGGCACACCATTTCACTCATTTTCTATGTGTATTCTGGGATTTAAACAGAGGTCCTTGTGCTTGCACAGCAAGGGTTCTGTCCTCTGAGCCTTCTCCCTAGCACAGAGGTCCATTCCTAAACCTAAATAATGCTTGGTTTCTATCCGGTCATCCATTCATAGACACCTAGGCTGTCTCTGTCTGTATCTTAGCTGTCGTGAGAGTGCTACAACACAAGAGCACACATCTCTCTCTGACGTGCTTTCATCCGGAAGGGGTCCCGTGCACTGGTATTTTCACTTTTGAGGAATCTCAATGCTGCCTTCCATAGGCTGCACCGACTGTCATTTCTGAAAACCATGTCAAGGCCCCTGCTTCTCCACATCCTGCTAACACCTACCTTTTAATGTTTGGACAACAAAAATTAACTTATTTTTGTTATTATCCTAACAATTATCCTAACCTCACTGTGGTTTTGACATATTGAGTGCTTTTTTCTTGTGTCTGTTGGACATTGTATGTCTTCTTTGGGGAAGAAGTTTATCTAGGTCCTTTGCTCATTTTAAGCAGGTTGTTTAGACTTTTTTACTATCAGGCTATATAAGTTCCTTATATATTTTTATTAACTTAATATATTATTAATATATTATAATATATTATATATTAATATATTAACTTATTGTTACATATGTACTTTCAAAATACTTTTTTAAAACTTTATTGGTTGTTTCATTTGCCATACAGAAGCTTTTTGATTTGATATAGTGTGTTCTATTTTTCTTTTGTGCCTCAGGTTTGGGCATCATATTATTTTCAAGGCCAACGTGAAGCAGCCTTTTCCTGTGTTCTCTTCTATAACTTTTATGGTTCTAGGTTTTATGTTTTGGCCTTTGATCCATTTGAGTTGAATCTTGTGTATGGTGCAGGAAAGGGGTCCAGTTTTCTCTACATAAGCATAGAGCCTTCCAAGCAGCATTTGTTGAAGAAACGCTCCTTTCCCCCATTGTGTAATCCCAGCACCTTGTCAAAAAATATTTAACCGTATGTTCAGTTTTACTTTTAGGATCTGTTCTGTTGGACTGTGTGTTATTTTTGCGCCAGAGCCATACTGTTTTTGTTATTATAATTTTGTAATGCAATCTGAAATCAGAAAATTGTGCTCCAGATTCATTATTTCTCAAGATAATTTGGAAATTCAAGATAATTTATAATTACATATAAATTTATGAACTTTATATATGAATTTTATGTATTACATATATAAACCTTATATATAAGTTTATTGTTCCATATGAACTTATGTGAACAATGTTGGGATTTTAATGAGAATTGCATTGAATCCTTGTGTCACTCCAAGTAATGTACATATATTAATTCTCTTAATGCATGAATATGGAATTGTTTTTCTTTTTGTCTTTCTTGGTTTCTTTCATTTGTGTTTTGCAGGTTTCATGGTTAAAAACTATTTTATCCTTCTCAATGCTATGACATATTGAATTGCCTTTTCAGATAAGATGTTCTTAGCACAAAAAAATCACATTGATTTTTCTGCATTGATTTTGCTTCTTAAAACTTTATTCAGCTTGTTAATTCTAACAGTTTTTATGGATTCTTTGGAGTTTCCACACATAGGATTATGTCATCTGCAAAAGGAGATAATTTTATTTATTTATTTATTTGTGGATGACTTGTTTCATTTCTCATCTGTTTTCTTTCTTTAAAAAAAAGATTTTTAATTATATACCTATATGTGTATGTGCCTATACATTTGTATACATGGGTGCAATTGCCCTCAAAGGCCCAAAAAGGGCATCAGGGCATCAGATTTTCTGGAGCTTTAGTTTATATAAACAGAGACTGTGCTTTTGTTTTTCGGCCACCCAGATCCAAATAATCACACAAAAACTATATTAATTACAACACTGTTTAACCAATGGCTCAGGAGTATTCCTATCTAGCTCTTACATCTTAAATTGATCCACTTCTACTATTTTGTATTTTACCACAAGGCTATTGGTTTGTTGCCTCACATCTTGCTTCTTGTGCAGCTACATGGTGTTTTCTGACTCTGCCTTCTTTCTCCCTGCATTCAGTTTAGTTTTCCTGCTTGCCTATATTCTGCTCTGCCATAGGCCATTAACCAATATTACCATTAACCAATGGTAATAAAACATTCACAGCATACAGAGGTGAATCCCACATCATCTTCCCTTTTTTGTCTAAATAAAAAGGAAGGTTTTAACTTTAAAATAGTAAAATTACATATAACAAAACAGGTATCAAGCAAGAAGTACAGTTATACTATTTCTTTTTTAGTCCAAAGTTTCATATCTAAATCATCTTTTATCATAACTAAGGAAAACTATAACTATCTGTCTTCAACTCCATCAAAAGACCCCAGGAGGATATAATATTACCTGAATAACCAGGAAGTGCTTTGTAAGCAACTTTCAAAACTCTAGAACTTACAGAGACATCTTCGCTGCTTGGATAGTCACCCAAAGTTCTTCTGTAACATTGGGGAATCCAGTCAGCCTACAGGCCTATAGTATCTGACAGACTTTTCCATGAAGCAGGAAATGTGAAAGACTGTTTTGCCTATATTGGCAGTTTGTCAGTCACTTTCTTCTCTGTCCTGCAGAAAGTCTGGTAGACTTTTTAAAGGAGCAGGAGCCCAGAAGGAATGTCTCACCTTCTTTAGGCAAGTTCAGCAGTCATTTTTCTGTGGGTCTTGCATGTCCAGTTTATACAGCATACTGTAAAGCAGTCCAGGCAAAAGCAGTTTCTTGCCCAAATGGCTAGTCTTGTCACATTGAAGGCAAATTCCAAGTTTCTTCAATGCCCATCAACCTCTCTGAAGTAATTGGTGCTGCCAGAAGCAGACATGTCTCAATGATGAGAAAAGTCTAAGTTTAAACCTTTTAAATGTCATATTCTGTAGGTCTTTGAAGGGTTAAATATTATCTAAATGAAATGTCTCTATATCTAGAAAACCTAACTAACACAATTAAAAGTTTGAATATTATAGATGACTGTCTATTAACCTGTATTTCTTAACTATACATTGCATTACTAAATGAGCTGTACAGATACACTACCTTAAACAAGAGCAGAAATACATATACACTGTGTAACAAAATCAACCTTAAATTTGTATTGTCTCTATATTATATTCCCCCCCTTTTTTTAGAAATTGACTGTGACCATTAACCATTTATAACTAACCCTTTTAAAATGAAAATAAACATTTACAAACAACCATTTTGGAAATTTGGGTATAGTTTTCTCCCCCAAACTGCTTTTTGCTTCTTGTTGGGCTAAGGATTTTTAGGGTTTGTGGACATCTTTTGGGGGGCAGCTATTGTTCTATCAAATCACATTATTCTGGAAGCAATCCACAGGTTCTCATCTTCTGTGGAAACAAAAACAGAACCTCTTTTCCAAAGTAACATATCCTTAAACTCAAGTTTTGAAGTCAAGATAGCTTTATGTTGGTTTAGCTTAGCTGTTCCCATGATCAAATGTCTCTCTGCAGGAAGATTATTAATAGTCAAAAAATTCAAAGAAAACACAAAAGTATACATAATCCAGACACTCTGTGTATTTTCCATCTTTACATGGCTTTTTATATTACTTTTATTGTCTGTTTAAAGACTTTGTTTTACTTTTAAAAACTCTTTCTATAACTGCCTGTACCCATTTTTTTCTTAAACCTACGTACATTTTTTAAATACACTATGACCCGTTCAGAGGTCTATTTCTGTCTGGATCTGTCTTTATTCCGTGTCTGTAATCCTTTTTTGAACACTGTTTTAAACTCTTAAGCAGGTATGGCTAGGACCAGAGCCTCTGTTTGGCCTGTTAGTTACACCTTGCTGGGCTTTCCAACATGGCAGAGGTCTGTTTACTGCCAGCTCTGGGAGCCATGTTTACCACCCCAACTCTGGGAAGCAGTTGGCCACACATTTGTTTACCTCCAGCAAACAGCCTATCTGTAAAAAATTCAGCTACCAAGAAGCTGCTCTTGGCTCCCATTTCTGTAGGTCTAAAAGCCCTCTTTTTTTTTAAAAGCTGTTTTTAGGTCTTATGTGGATCCATGCCATACAGTGGGCACCATTTTTAACATGAAGTTTCTGTTCTGCCTAGTCCCAGAGTCATCTAGTCCCAAAGAAACACACAGAGGCATATATTAATTATAAACTGTTTGGCTTATTGCTCAGACTTATTACTAACTAGCTCTTACATCTTAAGTTAACCCATTTCTATTATTTTATATTTTACCACAAGGTTCTTGGTTTGTTGCCTCTCATCTTACTTCTTGGGTATCTACATAGTGTCTCCCTGACTACACCTTCTTTCTCCCTGCATTCAGTTTAGTTTTTCTGCCAGCTATATTCTGCCCTGCCATAGGCAAAGTATCTTCTTTATTAACCAATGGTAATAAAACATATTCACAGCATACCGAGGGGAATCCCACATCAGAGTTATGCATGATTGTAACTTGCTGGATGTGGGTGCTAGGAACCAAAGTTGGGTGCCCTGGTTCTTAGCAATGCAGGTTCTTAGACACTGAGCATCTCTCCAGCCTGTTTGTTTTCTCTTACTAGTGCTTCCAGTGGCCTGTTATGTAGATGTGGGAAGAACAGCAGCCATACCTCAACCCACTTCTCATGGGAGAAGCTCTTCTTCCTCGCTGATTACAGTACTGTCCTCAGGATATTCCCATGTTAAAGAAATTTCTTTCTGAAGATTATGTTGAGAGTTTGATTTTTAAATTACAAGTAGATGTTGAACTTTGTCAAATGCTTTGTATGCATCTATTGAAGTGATCACATTGTTTTAATTTTTCAATCTTTTAATATTTATTTTGTGCAGGAATAACTAGCTTATCAAAGGTAATTCTCATCATACAAGGCAAAATATTGACATTCTGTGAGCAAGAGCTTATTTTGGGTAAAATATTAGTTACCAAGCTGGGACTGGATTGCTGTCAGTTAGAACTGTGGCTTGTGTTTATTACTGAAGCAACAGAGGGTCAGGCCAGGCAGGCCTACAAGAGGCTCAGTGGGGTGAGTTAGCCCACTGTGTTTAAGGGAAGGAGACTGATCCCTCCCCAGGAGCCCCTGAAGCATGTTCACTGGAGAAAGCTGTTGCTGCTTGATTAATTTTATAAGAAACTAGTTCTGAGGCTGGCTTATTGTGCCTATAGGACGCTTGTCTTTTCCTAGGAGCGTGGGACTTTTGTATATCCCTGTTCTGATGTTTTCATCAGTCAAGCAGCTGGGAGACTTGCAGGAGCTGTCCCGATACCCACTACTGCTGCTCATTCTCCTTAAAGATGGGGTTTTGCTTGTGGGTCTGCATGTTGAACAACATGGGCACATCCTGCCTTTTTCTGTAAAGCATTTATTGAAAGATTTCTTGGGTGAGTTTGCTGTGTAGATTTAAGACTTGACAAACACATCTAACCTTGTAACACTCTAGTTAATGAGTTATACAGATGAAGTCCACAATGGCATGGACCTTCGTAACAATAGAAAATTCTATACTTTTATTCATAAATACCCAAGCAAAGGAATTTAACCTGTTTTTCTGTGTCCTTAGAGCCATGAGATTAACTGTTTTCTGTGTTAGCCAAAGTTATGGGTGCATTTTGAGGACCACTAAAGTTGAACATTCCTGTGTCCAGGATTATTATCCTTGGGAATCTGTTCTCAGTGTTCATCTGTCTCAGGGTGGGCTTACCACTTTAGCTTCCTCTCAGAGGACAAAGCCCCTAAAAGGACTATAGTGAATTAGTCCTGGTCCTGGTGGACATCTCAGACCTGAGTCCTACATAGGGAAAGAGAAAAGTGTGACCTCTATGAAGCAGTGGCACCTCTGGTATTTGTCTTTGGGTCTCGTAGTGGTCACCATTCTACTCCAGGCAGATTTTTATCCTCCCTCTCTTAATGCAAGCATACTTTTTCATGTGTTTTTATTTTATTTATTTAAAAATTATTTTATTTACTTGATTTCATGTTGTGTTTTATCACTATTGCTAACATCTATGTAAAATGTCTCTACCACATTCCAAACTAGTCACACAGCCATTGTTTTAGGTACCAGATTACTAGGTTAGAGCGGTCATCATTATTTAGTAACTAGTAAAGCTATATAATCCCATCAGAGGTATCTTTTTAAGTATCTAAAAAGTAGCTGCGGTTTTAGGGCACCCTTGTTCTCTGGCCTTAGAAGTGTTTGCCATGGCCAGCTGTCTTAAGTCCGGTGATTGCCCTATGGACCAAATGCCTCTAGGGGTTTTCTGAAGAGCCGCACTTTGAGATCCTGTGTTGGTCAGCTTTCCATCACTGTGGCCCTGCCGGAGATGGTTGACAGCCTAAAAGAGAAAGGGATTTTCTGTCCAGTTTCAGGGGAGTTATTTGACCCCCCCCCCTTGCTGCTGGGCCTGTGGCTTCACAGTGCTTCATGGCAGGAGCACACGGCAGAGGAAGTTCACCCACTTTGTGGCAGCAGGAATCAGAAAGGGGAGGGCAGAGACCAGAATACCAGTACTCCTTCAAGGATAGACCTCCAGTGGCCTAAGTTCCTTCTTCAAGGCTTCACGTCTCCTTCTTCTTCTTCTTCTTCTTCTTCTTCTTCTTCTTCTTCTTCTTCTTCTTCTTCTCCTCCTCCTCCTCCTCCTCCTCCTCCTCCTCCTCCTTCTTTTCAGAGCTGAGGAGTGGACTCAGGGCCTTGCAAGCACTCTGTAACTGTGCTCAACCCCAGCTCCCAAAACTTTATTTCTTAAAGGTTCCACAACATCTCAGCAATCATCCAATACTGATGACAAACAGTTAGGGCATGGGCCCTCAGTGGGCACTCCAGATCTAAACTGTACCACTCCTTAATGGGCATGCATCCAATTCTAGAGCCTTTCTTCTAAATCAGCAATTTTCCATCCCAATGTATTTTTTTCTGAGACTCTTATTCCAGGCTTAAACCATTTACAAATAGAAATAGCAAGCTTTAAACTAGTTTCTTTTTTTATCTACCCCCAGAAAACAAGTTTGTCAGAGTCTGCTTTGTAGATGGACTTTTCTGTCCCACCAGCCAGATCCCAAATAACCACATAGAGACTTATTATTAATTATAAATGTTTGGCCAGTAGCTTAGGCTTGTCTCCAGCCAGCTCTTACAACTTAATTAACCCATTTCTATTAATCAATATACCTCCCCGAGGCTTGTTTACTTCATCTATGAACTTCCCATGTTGCTTCTTCTGAGTCTCATGACCCCTCTCAGACTCTGCCCTTCCCCCCAGTATTCTCTCTGCTCCAAAACTCTGGTCTAGCCATTTTTTATTAACAATGTAAGCAATACATCTTCACATTGTACAAAAGGGTTATTTCACAACACTGCTTTCTTTGTTTCTGCTGTTGTCTTTTGTTTTTCAAAACAAGGTTTTTCTGTGTAGCCCTGGCTATCCTGGAACTCACTCTGTAGACCAGGCAGACCTTGAACTCACAGAGATCCATCTGCCTCTGCCTCCCAAATGCTGGGATTACAGGTGTGCGCCACCACTGCCTGGCTAAGACTACTGTTTTTATAATATATTTTTCTTTTAATTTTTATTTTATGTATATGTTAGCTTTGCCTACATGTATGTCTCTGCACCACATGTGTGCATTGCCTGAGAAGGCAAAAAGTAGCATTAGAGCCCCTAGAACTGGAGTTACAGTGAGACACCATGGTGCTGGGAACTGAACTCAGGTCCTCTGGAGGAGAAGCTAGTGCTCTAAACACTGACCATCTCTCCATCCCCCATAAAATCTACTTTTATAATATTCTTTTGCTTCATCTTCGTTGCATTTGCAATTCCGGGTCATTTTTGTTCCTATTATTTTCCCAGGACTATTCAAATAATTTTATGGACAAGGCCTATTTCATGGATACATCAGACTCTTAAGCAGATAAACTGGCTTGAGAGCTTGATTGAGGCCCAGAGTCTGGAAAAAGAAAGATTCTGCATTTTCCAAATACTTGGTGCCAGCCTTTTGGGTACCTAAATCCCATAATATTATTATCAAGAAAAAGATTATTTTAAATTACCATACTTTCATCTGCTTAGTGAAAATTTTCTTCCATGCTAGTCCCTTTACAATAATGTATTGTTTCAGTTCTCAAAATAAGTTCTTAGGGCTAGAGAGATAGCTCAGTGATTAAAAGTACATACTGCTCTTACAGAGGACCCAAGTTGGATTCCTAGAACCCCCTTCAGGCGACTCACAACCTGTAACTCCAGTCCCAGATCTGATAGATACGGCTTCTGTTGTTACTGTACTCATGTGTACATACCCTTACATACATACATACACATAATTTTTAAATAAATTCTTTTCTTTGATTATTTTTATTACACAAATAGTGGAATTAAATCTAGGATTGAAGTCCAAATTTGTTCAAGTTCAAAGTTAAATAATTTTTAAAAAGATGTCATTGCTAGAGTCTGCCTGGGGCATCTCAGTGGATAAGAGTTCTTGCCTACAAGCTTGAGGAATAGAGTTTGATTCCCAGAATTCAAGTACAAGTCAGGCAAGCATGATGGGTCCTGGTAATCTCAATACTCTGTTGATTCTCTGGGCAAGCTGGATAACTAGACTAGAAGGAGTTGGTGAGCTCTGTGTTCAGTGAGGGACCCTGCCTCAATAAACACATAGAAGGCAGTCAAAGGAGACACCCAATATCAACTTTAGGTCTTTACATGCCAATACACACGTGTGAAAACATACATGTATGGACACACACAAAGAGAGAGGGAGAGAGGGAGAGAGAGAGAGAGAGAGAGAGAGAGAGAGAGAGAGAGAGAGAGAGAGATCAGCAAAGGCTGTCTTTACATAGGAATAATGTCCGTGGCTGTTGAATCATGAAACTATTCACCTCCTGAACTAAGATGCCAGAGATAACCAGACCTGGATGGTTCTTTTCCCTTGCACTGCTAGGCAAGTGCCTTTGGTTTTCTCTTCAGCGCTGGGGATGGAACCTAAGGCCCTGCTTCATGCTAGGCAAGTGTCCTGCCATCAAGCCACATCCCAGTCTTCAGTCCTTCCCACTGCTGCTAGTTACTGTTTCAGCATCTTTTGTGGCTGTCACATTGCACATGCAAGCTTCTCTGCATTCTATACAACGTGTACAAGATCGTACTGCAGACAACCGTGTATCTCTACAGACTAACATGAAATTAGCCCATGAGATCATATCTCTTTAGCAGTGTTCCCAAATGTTACAAAACAGCTTCAGGTCTCTGTCACGGCGCTAGTACACAGACACAGTTTACTTTTCCTTTTTTGTGGTTTTTCTGTGTGCTGGGCAGTGGCCTGGACGTCTGACGTCCTGAGGGATGAGTGACGCTGTCGCACCACTGGGCATATATTGCCATGGTTGCTAGGGTTCATAGGGTTCGTGCTTTTCTCCCTTGGCAGCTGGGATAGCACCTTATGATAACCTGAGAGCCGCTCCTAAGGGAGGAGGCTTCCAGGGCCATTCCAGTTCCATTCTTCCCAGTCAAGCACCCTAAGTGCATGGCATCTTCAGTGATAAGTTCTGAAGCAACCAAGGACAGCAGCAATAGGCAATATTGTTTGGGGAATCTCTTGGACTTCCTGACCAACAATTCAAAGGGAGGTTTCCTGTGCTGGGCACTAGGGATTTTGTTAGTCTATGGCTCTGGGGGAGATTGTTATGTAATATGTATTTTTGGGTAAATGTGAAGTAACGTGTTTACCCATGGCTTTTTCAATCATCCTTAGTGTTGTTTATTCCTTCTTGCTTCCTGACCCTGTGCTTTCTTCCCTTCCCCTTCCTTAGTTAAAGCTCTCCCTGCCATTTTTTATTTCCTCCTTCACAGCACCTGTCCTACACCTCCCTCTCTAGAGCTCCCCCACTGCTCATGGTATTGGTCCCTTTTCGCTTGCTCGGTTTGTGTGCTTACTCCAGGTTATCCACCCCTACAGATGAAGAGCTGGAATCCAAAATTAAGAGAAAATATGTTGCATCTGTCTTTCTGGGTCCAGTTCACCTCACTTACCAAGATTGTTTTTCTAATCCTCATTATTAATAAGTCATTTGACTTTGACACTTGAGAGTACATTCTGGCAAGTGCTGAATAAATGTAGTAAGTGATAGTTAAAATTAATTAGTATCGCTTGTAGTAAGAGGTCCAGCGTGCACTAGGGTCCTGATGATGATCAGCCCAGATACTTGTTTGGCCACCTGGGAGGGCATCATTGTGCTGGGGCATTCCTTAGAGAACTTCACCTTCTCTGCCTGCTTCTTGCACCACCCGCTGACCTGTGTGGTGCATACATATTTTTCCATGGGCAGCACTCGAAATACCATGAAGAATATGTTCTTGCTGCAGGCACTGAAGACAAAAGCATTCAACAGTTGGGGTGCTGACTCTTATCCCAACCCTGAAGGTTTAGTTTCAGTTGTAAAAATTCCTGAATTTGGGCCTCAGTTAAATTTGCACTAACTTTTTTAGTTGAGGAAATGTTTGATTTTGAAAAGTGTGTTCTTACAGATACCTTGAATTTAGATGGAGAGCTTTCTGGAATGATGTCGAGCTGATCAGGGGAAGAAGCTTTAGTTTCCCGACCCTCTATAGATTGTCTTCTTCACATCAAAATAGAGTTATAGCTGGCTTCTTTGAGACTCCACTCCATGTGTTTTATCAGCTCTACTGCGCTATGATTGGTGTTTCTGAAAGATGACTTCCTAGGAAGCATAAAATAATCTAAACCAGTGGGTCTCAGCCTTCCTAATGCTGCAACCCTTTAATACAGTTCCTCATGTTGTGTTGACCTCCAACCATAAAATTATTTTTATTGCTACTTCAAAACTGTAATTTTGCTATTGTTATTAATTATAGTATAAACATCTGATATTTTTGATGGTCTTAGGTGACCCCCTGTGAAAGGGTCGTTTGACCCTCAAAGGAGTCACACCCAGAGGTTGAGAGAGAACTGCTCATCTAAATGGTCTGTATGAGCTTTATTTATAAGTAAAGGTATGTCCACTGAACACACAGGTGCTGAAACTGCCACTTTTTCTTTGACTTTCTTCCTGAAGGTTTCCTCATGCCTGGATTTTGGGAACTATTGTGGGGGTGATGGTGCTGTGTGCCAGACAGAGCCACTGAGGCCCACCTGGAAAAGACTGAATGAAGGTGCTGCCTTCGGCTGTATATTTTAAATGCCTTATTTTGAAGTTTAAATTTTTTTTCATTTGCATGTAGAAAGCTCACATTCATAGTTTATTAAGTGCTTAATCTACAATAGACATCTAGAAAATGGGTTAGTATAACCTATTTTTATAGAAAATGTGAGCTCCTTACTTTCAGGTTTTAAATCTCATTTTGTGAACAACAAAGAAGAGAGTGGATTAAATTCAGGCTTGTACCAGTAAAGAGTCTAAAAAATAGGACACTCTCAGCTCCTCCTCATGAAAACTTACTGTATACTGTTATATCCATGGGTCAGTGCATCAATCGATGCTCACCAGAAAAACTTCCTGCAGTAAATGGGAATTAACACAGAGACCTACAACTAAACACTACAGAGTGGGAGACTTTGGAGCACTCAGTCTTTAGTGGGATGTCTTCGTCAAGCCCCACCCTTGGGGCCCAGGGAGCAAGGCAGCAAAGGAAAGAGTGTAAAGAGCCAGAGGAGACAGTTGACTCCAAGGAAAGTCTTCCAGACACAACAGGACAGATGCACATAGGAACTCCAAGACACTGTGGCAGCACACACAAGACCTGCACAGGTTTAAGCCAGATGGAGTCCAAGCACCGAGAGGGGAAAGTAGACAGTTTTCTCCAAAGGAATCTCACTGAGCGTATCAACCACACACTCCAGGGTAGGCCCTAATTTCAGGAGTAGTTGGCCAACACAAAACAAACTCTGTGTTTCTTTGTTTGTAGACTTTTTGCTTAGTTTTGTTTTGGCTTTTTTTTTCTTATTGGTCTTTTGCTTGTTTGTTCTGGCATTTGGTTTTGTGGTTTGTTTGTTTGTTTGTTTGTTTGTTTGTTTTTTGAAAGAACATAAAGTTGGTGGATAAGGAGGTGGGAAGGCTCTAAGAGGAGCTGGAGGGAGAAAACATGATCAAAATATTAATAAAAATATTCTCAAAGAAAAAAAGAAAAGCTAGTTATGAGCTCCTACTAAGATGCCCTGGGGTTCTCTGTTCACAGAAGCACATGGTGGGCCAGGTAAAGAAGCAGGCCCTCTGTGGTTGCTCTTGAAATGAAGGTATATATTCATATATATGTTTTAGCTTTCTATCAAGTATATATTCTGAAAAGTCAAATTGAGTACAGAGTCCACTTTAACTTCAGGGAATGCAGAAGTGAGTAAAGGCCACCTGAAGAAGCCTTTGGCCTGCACAAGACTGTCCCTCCCACTGTGCAGCCCCCACCTTTTCCAGCTGCATCCTGTAAGCCCAGGGTCCTCTCCTGGGCACATGTCCCTCGGAGCCTGTTCCCCTACCCTCTCCTCTCAGTGACTTGGGTGACCCCTTGGTCAGATGAACCGCTGGTTCTCCACAGCACAAGTGGCCCTGCCTCTGCTCATGTCTCTCACTTGGGAAAGACCTTGTCTCATTTACCTCTTTGTCTCTTACCTAAGGGCTGGCTTTATGTGGAAGATACTTGCTAAACATTTCTTTGCCAACTTGAATTTCCCCATATCTATATCCTGTCCTAGTCTTCCTTCATGTAAAGTTCCACTTTTAAAAAGTCAGATTAGAGTGCTTTTGGCAATTCTTTCAAATAGAGGCTTTTCATTTCCTTGTAGAGCGGGAGATGGCCAATATCAAGTCTTCCCACACAGCTAATGCCCCAAACCATCAATGTTGTTCCTCAGGAAGCCATTCTGTGCCTCATTGCCTTGCTGAAAATATAATAGCATTGTCTGAGACTGACTCAGCTTGAATGCCATTAAAGAGCAATGAAGGGAAGAGTTACATAAAAGGTCCACGTTATTACTGTAAACGCATTCCAAAGACCACTTTAGTGGTAAATTATTTTATGAGAGCACCAAGCTTCACTGTAATAAGACTTTGTCTTTTCTTTTGACATTTTTTAAAAATACAAATGAGTTACATAGGCTGTGCTTCAAAATGGTGTGTGCTTGGCAGGTGCCTGCCAGGGTCTGAAAGGAACTGAGAGCCTGATAGTAGGGAGTTGCTGGGCAGGTCTGGAGCGAATGATCATAGGGCTGAACTCTGAGAACACAGATCCTGTGAGACTGTCAGTGTAGGTGGCGTATACTCAGAGTATTTACTAAACCGGTGCTTCCTTAGGCAGCCCTAGGCTGGTTTAGAAGAGACCCGGGTGAGTGCATGACTCTTCTCATAGCTAGCACTATGCACTCCATTATCTGGTCAAAGTGTCCTGACAGGTGATATGGGCACCTGCCTGGCATGCTCTGCTCTTTTTGCAGGTGTCTTTCCTGTTTAAAATGACATTCCTAAAACTCATGCTGAATGGGGGTGAAATTTTGTTCCTGTTGCCAGAGGGTCAAATAGGTTATCCTAGGTGCTTCTTTGTTCTGAGAAAAGTCGTATGAGCTTCAGTGGCCAAAAGGCTCTCAGCTGGGGTGAATGGCTCATCATTGCTTGTACATAGATCATAAACTGTTTCCAGCTAAGCATTAGATCGTGTTAACACTTTTTCTTCAGGCATCCTTAACAGTACTCAGAATACCAGACTTGCATGTGTTCCCCAAACTGCAACTTAGCAGGGCCTATCACTAGTGACCTGAAGGTTCTGTATTTCATTGTGATCGTCCCTCAGGGTATAACTCCAATACTGTGTTGTGAGTGTGCTCTTCCAGAAGACTCTGAGTATCTTAGGAACAAAACACAAAAACCAGACACTGCTTATTGCCTGATGTCTGATACAAATATGAACTGGGCACAGGAAATTTTAGATTGCTTGAAGTTAACTAGAAATTTAAAATGAGTCTGAGGGCTTGAAAGATGGCTCAAGGGCATCTTTCAAGGGCACTTAGCACCCACATCAGTCAGCTCACAAACTGCTTATTACTCTGGATCCAGGGTTTCTGATGCCCTCTTCTGATCTCTGCAGGCACCAGACACACATGTGGTGCACAGACATACATGTAGGCAAAATATTCATACACATAAAGTAAATATATTAAAATAATAAATTCAGAATCCCTTATAGGCAGAGGCTACATATTCATTTTCCAGCTGTTCAGACCCAAATAATCACACAGAAACTATATTAATTATAACACTGCTTGACCAATAGCTTAGGCTTCTTATTAACTAACTCTTACATCTTAAATTAATCCAGTCCTATTATTTTTCTTTTCTTTTTTTTTTTTTTTTTTTTTTTGGTTTTTCGAGACAGGGTTTCCCTGTAGTCTCTAGAGCCTGTCCTGGAGCTAGCTCTTGTAGACCAGGCTGGCCTCGAACTCAGAGATCCGCCTGCCTCTGCCTCCCGAGTGCTGGGATTAAAGGCGTGCGCCACCACCGCCCGGCCCAGTCCTATTATTTTTGTATTTTACCACAAGGCCCATGGTTTACCAGTAAGGTTCTGTGACATCTGTCTCCTTTGGCAGCTACATGACGTCTCTCTGACTTCACCTTCTTTTCTCCTGGATCTCTGCTTTTAATTCCCACCTTGTTCTATTCTACCCTGCCTAGACCCAAGCATCTTTTTTATTCATTAACCAATAAAAGCAACACATATACAGAAGGACTTCCCACACCAATCCCTAAGGGTAGAATACAGGTATTCGTATTTTTAATAGTGTGTGTGTGTGTGTCTGTGATTTGTATACATGTGAACACTCGAGTATGCCACCACACATATGTGGAAGACCACTCTCAGGAGTTCTTGTTTCCACTTTGAGTTGTGGTCTCCTTGTTTCTTCTGCTGCACTGCACCTGTGAGCTTCTAGACATTCTCCTGTCTCTGCCTCCCGCCTCCCTGTAGAAGTCCTGAAGTTACAGATGCAAATCCAACTTCTTACATAGATTCTGAGGCTCAAACTTGGGTCATCTGATATACAAATCCAATACTTTGACCTCTTGAGCCATCCATCTCTCCCACTGTAATCTTTTTTTCTTCAAATTGTTATCTAACAAATTCTCTGAAGTTCTATTTAAGAGAAAGACATCATTCTTGGTACCACAGGAATACAAATGTGTACACCATGCCTTGAAGGACCTCTGCCTTGAGCTGCCCATGCTTCTGAGCTGGGATATAATTGATTGATGGATCTTTGTAGAGGCATTAGTAGGGTTTGGACTATATCCTGAGGAGAAGAACCAACAGTCTTGTTTGCACATGGTCTGCTTCTAAAGCTGTCCAGGTACTGAGCACTGAGTTCTCTGGACTCAGAACTTGCCTCATTCTACAGTCATTCATCAGGGAAAAGGTGACCTGGGAATAGGTGAGGAAAGTGCCATTCATGTGTTCACCTCAATTTCAGTAAAGAAAGAACTGGGGGTTCTGTCCTTGGGAGCTTGCAGGCTAATCTAATAGAAGACAGGGAAAGGGGGAGAGGGAGAGAAGGAGAGGAAGCTGTTGTAGTTTGAGAGACCAGCTCTCAAGGCTACAACCAGGGTTTGAAGACAAGGTCCACAGCGTAGCAAAACTGAACTAAAGGGTTTCTATCTGAGGAGTAAAGACTCACATACACAATTTGAGGGTCATTTTATTATCCTGTAGCTCCAATTCCCTTTCTCTAATTGTCTCTAATTCTCTTTAATTCCAATTCTCTGTTTTGATTCTCCCCTGCTTATTTGTTTACCTAGCTTAAATACATTTTTTACAGGAGGCTTGAGGCAATAAGAAAAAATTACAAGAATTACATCTCACTGGTCATAATGCATACCTTGGGTAAATGATAAGAAGCTGAGCCATTTACCATGGCACCACATAGGCTGGGACATCCCAGACAGTGGCATTGAAAATGTCCCAACCCTCAAAATATATTCTCTTATCCTGTTTCTAATCCCAAAACATAAAAAGGGGGGAATCTTGTAACTTTGGCTGCAAGGCCAAACCATTTTTTGTGGTCCTGGATAATTGTGAAACTTTACTCACAGTAGCTGGACTTGATTAACTGATTAATTGTTATTTGGGACCTAAACAATAAACAGTTAGTTAGCTGAACCTTGAGTTTTATATCATAAACTGAGATTAGAAGTTTATGTAGAGTATTAATTGTGAAGGAATTTAGTAGGGAATGACTGCTGGCCTGTGTTATCAACCAAGTTTAGTTAGAAAAATTGGCATGGTATTTTAGGATACTTTGTGTTAATAACCTTGGTTGGACATCTGTGACCTTGTCCTTGTACATATCTGTAAAGTTTTTAATGTATGATCTGTTTACAAAAACATTCAGTCTAGTTGGAACTTTCTCTGAGGTAAAAATGAGCTGATTGTGTGTAGCTTGTCTTAAACTGGGGAGAAATTGTTGTTTTCTGTGGTCATCTAAGTAAAAGGAAAAAACAGGCTTTTAAGTATCTTATAGTTCTTGCGGGACAATTATGAAGTTATGAAGCATATCCTAGTATATGTTCTATATATCACAATTATACAGCTTAGCAAGAAGTTATCTTCCTGACCATACTTGAATCTATCTGCCCCCCCCCAAGATTGAGTTGCAATCATGAGACCACATATGCATACCATATGAGATTACACATGCAGGTATTTGGAAGACACTATGGCTGATTTTTCACATGTGTAATTACAGACAGGAGCAATAGTTTTCAGGTCCTGCAAGTCTTATCTGAACAAGATTCTCCTCCATCAGAAAATCATTCCTCTGGTGGGTTGACATATGAACACTAGTTGTCAACTGCTGTATATTCTCATGGACTCTGACAGGGAGAGATAGAGAGAAAGTTTTTATAGGAACCTTGATTTCTGTTCAGGGGACAAAGTCCCATTCTGAATGGAGACAGGAATGACTTTTTGGGAGGGTATAGGCAAGTTAGGCCTTAAAGGCACAGGAGCATTTCAAGCTGGGGAGGGGGTGTCAGAGAATGCAGCCTGAGAAAAGATCAGAGAGAAAGGTCTTGACTCTATGGAGAACTGTCAAGCTGCCTCAGCCTAAGGTGCAAGGAAGAAAAGAAAGCCAGGGTTATGAGAAAGACAGGACCTGGATTATCCAGATCCTTGTGCCCCTTTGGAGGAAGGAATAGATATGAAAACAGACACAGTCTACAGAACTGGTGACTAAGAAAGACATGGAGGACAGTGGCACTATTCATCTGGGGCTGTTGCCTCTGACCTTTGTGGTCTGGACTTGTCATCTACTAAACTTGCTCAGAGTTGCTGTCCAGCCTCACCCTGAGCTGTTCTCTCCTTAGGACTCAACAACCCTCAGGCATTTGGAGGACTTGCAGTACACACTGGCACAGTATGGGAAGAGACAAGAAAAGATGAACTCAGGGTCTGAAATGCCCAAGTGTGATTAGAAACACCACCACCCAGTGCTGGGCTGAGATGGACAGCCTAGGGTTGCTCACAATCTACTGAGACAGGACTTGCAACTGCAGCTTATATGGCACCAGCAGCTCCACTCCAGGGCTTTATGCATTCTTACTTTATTTTTCTCGATTGTCTCATTCTAGAACTGTCTATTTCCCTTTCTACATTTGGAAAGCACAAAACAGTTCAAATATGAGAGTTTTTCTCTCCAAAATCAAGCTCTAATGCACGAAACTTTGTCTTTCTGCTGTTCTTTTTATTACCCCGAGAATTTTGGTCTTTGGGATGCAGGGGGAGTGGGTTGTGGTATTCTGCTTGGGTAGCAAGTAAAATGCAAAGCAGATTGTTAACGTTCTTAGCTTGGCGAGAAATGTGTGGGAACCACCAACCCAAGTTCTCTGAACCCAAGGCACACTATTGGTTAGCAATGCTAGCATTATCCAGGATTTGGTAAGAGGAAGTAAGAACTTTTTTTACTGAAAATACTCAAGAGTCCCTGTGTTAGGCTTTAGAAAGTGACAAGATGCTTTTTTTTTAAGGTTTTAGGCTTGAAATCTAGAATTTTAAAATAACTGTGCAGCGGGGGCTAGAGAACTGACAAGTTGCATGAGAATGGAGCAAATTATCAAAAGCTTCCCATTAGTGGGTGGGGGCTGAGGTCCCCTGTGGGCCAGAAAGAAGCCGGGCAGCTCAAGAGATAAGCCATTTTTACTCCAAGAAACTCAAGATTTCTAGAATGTTCTTCCCCACAGTTCTTACAACTCACATGCTATGGCTGGTAAGTGGCTCTGTGTTGCCAGAGAGAGCATCTGATGCCTGATGGGTTTTGGCTTTTTGAGACAGAGTCCTACCCTGTAGCCCTGGCTGGATTGGTAGTCACTAAGTAGTCTGGGTTGTCCTCATACTTATGTAGCCCAGGCGAGGCTCAAACTCATGGTAATCCTCTTGCTCAGTTTCCCAAGTGTGGGATTACAAGCATGCGATTACAAGCATGCACTACCACAGCCTTTGGTTGTCTTAACCTGATACCCTCTACCCAGGTTCAAAAGAAATTTCTAAGAACATTTGACCCTACATCAAGAAACCAGCAATTATACACATAAAAAAATCAACCGAGGATAATCAGAAGATCTCAGCAATTTCAGAAAATACTGGTGTACTTAAAACCCCACAGAACATGACAGAAAATAATCATCATCTGAGCACCAGCTGTGTGTGTGCCATGTTGCTTAGATGCAGTATACAAGAGGAAATCCATAAAGGAAAATTTCCTTGGTGATACCCATGAACGCCCTGAGTTCCTCCTGGTTTTCTCCTTTTCTTGGTCATTATCTAAACAGTTTGATCCTTGCCACACTTTATGAAATTGGCATTATTATTCTTGGTGTACAGGTGAGAGTGATTGAGGCTTAGAAGAATTAAATTAATCAACTGCCCTTGGCTATCAAGTAGTGACACAAGAATGTGAACCAGGATCTGTTTCTAAAGGTACACATGCTTTCACCATGGCAAGTAGATGCCCCCCACCCCACACACAGTCAGTGCCCCACCCCTAAGCCTGGTTTTGCAATGCAAGCAACTTTGGGCGCTTGTCATAAATGTTAATGAAATCCTTCCCCTGCTTTGGATGGAACCCAGAGCAGGATAGAATAAGCCTGCCACCTTGAGGCTGCCCTGTAGGGGAAGGGTATGGGCTGTATTCAGGGCAACTGGATGGCAAGTCCCTGTGCCTTCAGCCTGCTGTCTGCCAGGCTTTCTGTGGGAGGACAAGCTGACTCCCACACACCCCCAGAAATGAAAGAACCTATCATAGCCTAACATCAGAAGAAGGAATCTTTATCTTTGTGGGAATAAAATGAAGAAAGAGTGGCAAGTTGTAATTTTCTTCCCCATCCCACGCCCAAATAATCTAGGTATATATTTTGCATGTGGGGTGCATTTGGGCATGATCTATGAAGGCAATTTCTGTTCACTTGCTCGGTTTTGAGTGAGGGAACATCGTGCTCAGAAATTCTGGCAGCACATAGATTAAAGCCACTGAGCTGACTTATTGACATTCTGCAGCTGCAGATCACACCCTAGGCTTCCTCTCATCAAAAGGCTGTGCTTGTAGAGCCAGTGCTGACTTATTAATAAAGATCAGGCCTTTATTTGATTATTTATCTAATCAAGATTCACCTTCAGTCTAAGCTCATTAAGCTTGCTGCTAATGGAGTGTGCTTGAGGTGAAATTACACTCAGTGACACAGAGACTGAGTTCAAGCTTCACAGCCAGGACAGATACAGAGCACATAGTAAGCTGGGGTCACCCAGGAGTGGGAGGAGGTCACCCAGGGGTGGGACAGAGCATGTTAGCTATCTGTTCACAAAAGAGAATGGACACATTTCACAAGGCTGGTTTTGAATGTAGAAATTAAATGTACTTGGTAGCAGAGCAAAGGTGACAGGCACTCTCATTATCTCCGACAATCAAGAGTGGAGTTAGACTCAAGATGCTGGTGCACTTGGGTGCCACAAACCGGCTCCTGGTGACTTCTCTAGACTGTTTGCTTCACTTACTGTTCTAACATGGTTGCAACACAAACCAACGCCAAAGCATGTCTCCTGCTTCTCATCATCTTTTTACCTTGCAGAGCTCTGTGGCCACAGATAAAGCTGCATGACTTCTTGCCCAATAGTAGGAAGTTCCATTTTTTCCTACCACTTAGAAGTTTCCCGCTACTGCAGTGCCACACTGAAAGTGGGCCAGTCTGTGAACACAGAGCTGTGCCGAGGCCTATATGTCCCCTCCTTCAAACCACAGCAGCTCAGACTTGGCTTCAGAGTGGGCTAAATTATGTATCTAGGCAGATAAGAGAGAAGACAGCTAAGGGCCTCTTGAGCTCATATCCTCCGTCTCTGGGTTCATGCTGCGAGAACTGACCAAGTGACGTCACCAAAGAGGGAGAGACCCCTCCAGTCTTTTATCACCTTCAGAATCTGGGTTAAGACCCATTTATGGAGAAACACACAGCTCTCGTCCCTGAATTCATTGAAACTGTATGGCAGGCCCAGTCATGAGGATGCGACCTTTGCCCTCTGCCAGCTTACAGTACCCAGACCTGGACAGACAGGGAGTACAGTGTGGAAAGAGTGGCAGAGAGAATGTGGGGGCGGAACATGTCTTACTCGTTCATTCATTCCAGGCACATGGCATATCAGGATTTGTTGGAGGTGCTGAAGGTAGGGTCAGAGAACAAGACAAAGAAGCAGGTGATGGTGAAGATGCTGCCTGACTAATTCAGCAAAGGGCAGAGTCGCAGTAGCAGTGAAGAAGAGAGGAGGCTGTGTGACCAACTTCTCAGAACGTGGAGTCTACCATAAAGGCTATGAGTATTTCTTAGTTTTGAGTTTGTGATAAACACTATGCCCCAACAGCACTCATCACCCCACATATCAGTGGCCCTTCCAGGAACATCCTCCCTGAGAGCTGGTGTAGCCATGGCCAACACTTTGCAGTATTTTTATAGCTTACAAATATCGGTAGTGAGTCTAAATAGAACAGCGTAGTGATGAGAACAATTGCAAATACAAGACTGTCCCTTCTTCCAGGGAATCTGCCTCGGTCTTAGGAGCTGCCCTGTAGGTCAGAAAGCATGACCCACACATTTTAAAACCTTTTGTCTTGGGACTCAGGCAGTGTCTTAGTTAACTTTCTATTGCCACAATAAAATAGCACAACCAAGGCATGTTACAGAAGGACAGAAGGGGGGGTTGTTTTTGCTTACCATTCCAGAGAGATAAGAGTCCATTACCATGGAGGGAAAGCTTACAGCTGGGGCAGTAAGCTAAGAGCTTACATCTCAGACTGTGAACAGGAAGCTGAGAGCAAAGCTGAGGAATGGCACAGGTCTTTGAACTCTCAAAGCCCACCCCTAGTGACGTGCCCCGCCATGACATTCTTCCTCCAGCAAGACCACACCTCCTAAATCTCCCCCAACACCAACACCAACCAGGGACCAAGCCTTCTAAACCTCAAGACTCTGGGGAGGGGGGAGGGGTATCTCATTCAATTCACCACAGGAGGAGAGAATAAAAACCAGATGCAAGCAGGCAGATTGATGTTTCTGGTCACAATGAATTGGAAAATCTTACACAATTGGACTTAAAATCCTAATTCTATACATATTATGTCTGCTCCCTGTTTCCATCCCTGAACCTCTGAAGCAGTCCTTGAGATGCCTGCCTTACTTTTTAATCTGTTTACATGTATGGCCCCTTCCACTCTGTTAACTTCTTGTTGCTTTTGAGCTGTCACCTACCATTATCTTGCCAACACTGAGATTTAGTGAGCATCTGCTGAATAAACCATGGTGTCCAGGAAGGGAGAGACCTGGGCATTTCACCTCCCAGTTCTTCTGGTCTTCCTTTAATCTCACACCTGAAATTTACCGAAGAGCCCTTCTTTTCTAATGGAAAAGCATCCATGCAAATGAAGACAAGAGGCCAGTTTGATGAGGCATGGAAAAGATAGTCCTTGATTCTTACATCCGTGAAATCATTGCTAACAACCAATATTCTTACTGGAAAGGGAGTGCTCACTGTGCAAACGACATTGCAGGGTCTACTCTGAATGATTCTTATGTCTAAGTAAAGGGAAATACTGCATTGCAGTGACACATTACAGTGACATTGAGTTTGTCTGTGAAACACATGGAAGACATTGCTGTCACAGAAATTACCTTTGAAATAGGTGGCAAAGAAAAGGCCAGCAAGCCGATGCTGCCAACTGCACTAGGAGGGGAGGATGTCCACTGTAAAGCTTCTGCTCCCAAACACCCCCATTTCTGTGCTTCGTTCTCTTAGGCGGAATTGGCTGTGTGGGCCGAGACAGGGGACAAGTTCGGAAGTGCCTTGATGTTGTGGAGATCTACAACCCTGATGGGGACTTCTGGCGGGAAGGCCCACCTATGCCAAGTCCCCTCCTCTCACTGAGAACTAATTCCACCAACGCGGGTGCAGTGGATGGGAAGCTCTATGTCTGCGGGGGATTTCATGGAGCAGGTACTTGTCTAGCTACGAATATAGCAGGGACCTCTTGGCATGGACCTCTACCTCCATTATGCTACTTGATGGTCAGTGCTTGCTTTCCAGAGTAGTGAGACCCTGGCAAAAATCTGGTTCAAGTTTTTAGTACATCTAGTACATGGCAGCCATTCAGGTCATAGCAGCTGAGTATGAAGGGAAAAGAAATAAAAGAGGAAGGCAAATCCCTGGTAGTGGGGCTAAAAGAAAGATTTCAAAACAGGAGGGACATGGAAGCAGAGGAATGAGCAGAAGTGTTGGGTGTTAGGTTTTTACCTACCAATGCAGAAAACCCTTATATTGCTAGTTACTACCAACTGGAGTATATTGCTTGATCGCTTTTCTGAAATGATGCCTAGTGTATACACACACATACACACACACAAACACACAGACACACACACACAATTTTCAACAACCAAACAAGAAACTTAGAAGATATATAAGTCAAACACAGTAAATGTTTGTTCTTTATTTAACCTTTCATGAAAAGGTGTTTTTCAGATAGTATGGGAAATTTAAAAATAGGCCAGGGTATTAGATGATATTAATGAGTTATTTTAGAGACAATAATATTATTGTATTTTATATAAATTCAAATAAAAAGAATATTCTGAACACTTAGAGATTGCATTTGATTATTTGCAGGTAAAAATGATGCACTATCTAAAATCTGATCTACTACAGCAAATTTTTTATGTTTATTATTTAAGTGTGTATGTGAATGCCACATGTTGACCTCAGAAACCAAAATAAGGTGTCACATCCCTGGGAGCTGGATATATAGGCAGTTGTGAGTTACCAACCTGGGTACCAGGAACCAAACTCAGGTCCTCTGGAAGAGGAGCAAGTGCTGTAAACCACTGAGCCATCTCTGCAGCCCGACAGCAGATTTTCTCAGTAGAAGGAGGAGCTGGAATCCATTCTGCCACACTGATGAACGTGGTCATTATTAAGACTGGATAGGTTTGTGCTGGGCGATGCTGCCTTCACCATTTCACTCTGTGTGCTGGAAAGTCCCCATGACTTTACTTTTTCTTCATTTGTCCTTTAGAGACATTCCCAAAAAGTCTTTAAAGTTTTTATTACATTTTATTTAGTGTGTGGGGGTGCGATGACTTGAGTGTGGCGGTCCAAGAGCAACTTTTGGGAGCTGGTTGTCTCTAAGAGTCCTGGGGATTGAACTCGGGATTGAACTGGGCAGGAAGAGACTTCACCTGCTGCGCCATCTTGCCAATCCCAAAGAGACTGTTTTTTTTTTTAAAGTTAGTATCTCTTACTTCTTGAACATTAGCCTTATTTGAGGTTTTCATCTCTCACAGTAGCAAGAAAGTTGATGGTATAGGAAATCTAAGTGCAGGTCCTGCCTATGTGTCTGGAGCTTTGAAAGATTGCCTGATGAGGGTTCAGGCACTGAGCTCTCCTCAGTTTGGTCTGTGAACTCTATTGGTCACCTGACAGTTGACTTTCTTTTGACCAGAAAAGAAGGGCAGAGAAACAAGAGCTGGCCCAGGTCCTCTGAGAATAGGTGGTCACCAGTATCTAAGGTGCTAGATGGACAGCTTTGCCATATGTCTGGGTCCTACCTTCCCTTGTATGGAGTTGAGAACCTGATGTCCCCTGACTTTTCACAGGTATGATAAACTCATCCTACATGTGGAACTCTCCTTGGTTACATAACAGACTGATGGTGCTTCATGCTGGAGGGAAAGAATCAACCTCAAGAGCTCCCAAAGCCCATTTTCATTCCTTAGTTCTAAGGTGGTAGGTTGCCTGGGGTTGGCTGAATGAATTGTCATTGAGATTTTATGCAAGATAGAACAATCAGATGACCACATGCTCTTGTGACGTGGGGTTGTCACCAGACCTAAAGAGACTGTATTTTCTCTCCTTGAGTGACAATATACAGTTATTTACTTATCTAGGAAACCATAGTCAAGGAATTCCCTCCTCCCCTTCCCCTTAGTAGACAGTAGTAGTGGCCTGAATTCACTATGTTACCCAGGCTAGGCCCCAACTTGTGACAATCCTCATGCGTCAGCCTATCAAGTGTTGCAATGACAGGCATAAGCCACCAGGCCTAACTTCCAGTCTCTTTTAATATTGTCAGTTCTGTAGATGTTTATTGAAATGCACTCTTGAGATCTTCAGCATTTGATTTGTAAGACAGATGCATTAACACACAATGAACAGTGATTTGTTCTTGGTTAAAATAGCAAGTTGAACACCTTTATTTTCTCTCCAAGTCCCCCTAAAGTAATAGCAGAATAAGTGTAGTCTAAGAAGAGAGGAAGGACAAAAGCAGCACAGCATTAGAACTTGGAGCGGACGAGCACATGGTGACCAGACCTGAGTCAGTTTAATCCTAAACTGGAATGACAAGAGAAAGAAGAGCTGGTTGGTACCACAGAGCCCCTCATACCCCACATACCTGTCATCAACAGGTGACTCTGGGTGGAGGAGTAAGAGTGATACTGAAAGCATGAAGGGTACCTGAAAGACAGGAAGCCCCCGTCACCTGTTCCAACCTCATAGAGAGACAGAGCCTTCATCCCAGAAGGATGGAGGTAAGGACGGGCACTGAGGTCAGGGGTCTAATACTAAAGATGGGGATTAAGAGAAAAATCACACTGAGTTGAGATCCCCAGCTTTCTTCTTTCCCTGACATCTAGAATTCTGGCATTTTTGCCCTACAGAAACCATGACTGGGCAAAGCCAAACCTGTCTACCTGTGATGAGACTCACAGAAAAATTTTACGTGATATCCCATGCCCCTATACACATACACACACATATGCATGTGTGTATGTGTATTTACATGTATCTGTATATCTATGTGTAAATATGTATATTGACAAGGTCTCAGTATACAACCCACCCTGGCCTTGAACTTGTGATACTTTTGCATCAGCATTCTAAGTGCTGGAACTTGGCTACCTCATGTCTAAAGATGAGCAAACAGCTAGATCCTTGAGGAAAACATATAAAGCAGCGTAGCCCAGAAGAGCTGAGACTGTGCTAGGAGGAGCTGCAGTCTGAGAGATGAAGTAAATGCTGTGTTGAAGGAACAGAGAATGGATCGTGAAGAGATTTCCAGGAAATTAAGATGTGTAGCAGTAATTGAATCTACACTGGAAATGTGGCAAAGATAGTTGACGAAACTTCCCAGAAAGAAGAGTAAAGAAACAATTGTAAAATCAGAGGAAGAGAAATGAGGTGCAGGAGGCACAGCCTTGGAGTAGCAGAACCTCTGGCAAAGAGAACAGAAAGTGGACAGGAATGTGTCGTTCATAGAGTAGAGAAAGAGAAACTCCAGAACTGAAGTCACTAGACTAGAGGAAGCTACCATATGCCCTGAGAAGCAGGTAAAACCAGACCAAGCCAACGCATATCATTGTGACATTAGAGACAAACTTGGTCTCAAAACGCTCTTAAGAGAGGAAGAGTTTTATCCCGAGCACCTAGACTCAGACTTCTGAACTATGATGTTGGAAGCTAAAAGAAAATGAAACCAATGCATCCGGAATTTATGTGGAAAACCACTTTCCACCTACATACCTAAATGTATACAGAAAAAGGATTAAGCAGTAGAAAGAAAGAGGAAACTCCTGAGAGGATGAGGGAAGACCCCAGGAAAACAACCATTGTACAGTAGACCTGGGGAGCAGCAGTGCAGAACGGAGCTATCCCCGGGCTGTGGGGAAAAGGGCATTGGATCCAACGTGGGCGCTAGGAACTTAACTCTGGTCCCTCTGCAAGAGCAACAGTGTTCCTACCTGCTGAGCCATCTCCTCAGCCCCTAAATCACAATAATTTTAATTTTAGATACTGAGGGCATTGCAGTGAAAGCTAACAACGCTAAAACAACATCAAAGAAGACACCAGGTTTTATTCCTTTAATATTTGGTGTGGCCCAGCCAAGATGACATAAGAACTAAATGTTGAGCTAACCAATATTGTTCCTTTATTGTCCTATAAAAATAAGAAAGTAGAAAATAGGCAGGTATGCTAAAGGTGAGAGACGAAGCTAAGTCCTACATGGGAGTCTAAAAGTTCTCAGTGTCATTGTCTTTATCTGTTTCTGTGGCTACCACAAAATCTCTGAAGTTGGATTCCTATAAGAAAAAGCTTATGAGCTCACAGTTTTGGAGAACAGAAGAAGTTCATATACTCAAGTGACCCCAACTGTTTGACCTCTGGTAAGAGAGAGCTCCTTGGCTGAGTCACTGCATGGGTGGATGGTGTCATAGTGGCAGTATGTGCAGAAGGGAGAGGTCACATGGCAAAACAGGAAGCCCAAGTAACTCAGGAGCTAGTCTCTCTTATTTTTGTTTTATGAGACAAAGTCTGAGTTGGAGAAAGTCACTATGTGAGCCAGGCTGGCCTTGAACTTACAGTGGGCCTCCTGCCTCTGCCTCCTGAGTACTGCAGTTATGGGCATGAGCTACTAGGCTACACTCAACCAATCTGGAGCACTAGTCCTAGGCCCCATGAGAGCTGCACCAACCCTTATAAAGAGAGCAATCCCAGGATCTGCTCATTGTCTACGAAGCCCCACCTCTTAAAAGCCTCCCGCCTCCCAGCCCCACCACTCTGGAGACAAAGTCTCCTCCACACGAATCTTCAGAGAACAAACTCAAAGAGTTTCCAGAGCACACCCGCCTTCATCTGAGAAATCAAGAATGAAGTGTTATAAAATGTTATTTATAGGGCTGGAGTCAGTGCCGGGAGAAGCTGACAAGTGGGAAGAGGAGCAGTGGGTAGGGACAGCTTCTTCAAGGAATTACAGGGGTACAGTCATCTGACCCTTCATATCATGTGACTATGAAGCTGAGAAAACTAGAACAAAGTTAACAATATGCAAATCAAGCGTGAATAAAGAGGAATGGCAGGGGAGCACTAAGGAGTCTGCTGGAGACCAGTCCCTGGGGGCTTGTGGGATTCTCAAGTCTTCTGGGCAGAGACACAGTCTGCCGTTGTTCTGGGCTATTTTTTAAGCATCTTTGTATAGCAGATGGTCTTAGAAGACACATTATCTCCCTCCATAGCAAAGGCCAGACAGGCTTACTGGTTCTTGTGAAAGTTTTACGTTTCCCAAGCCCAGGATTTCTTTCTAGCACTCACAGGTGGTAGCCGGCATTCTTCCGGTCACTCCGTGAGATTGTGAGCTCAGACAGATGGCATTTAAAATGTTGACGTGCAGCAACAGCAACATCAGCAGCAAAGAACATTGTCCTTCCTCTGGGACTCAGGACTCCTCTGTCTTCTTCGGCACCCATGAGTCTGCATCAAACTAGCTTAGAAAAACCCAGAACCTTCTTGGTTTTGACAGAGTCCTAAGTCTCTCCCAGGAGGCTTTCTTCTCCACTTCCAACATAAACTGAGGAAGCCAGCATTGTTTCAAGGCCAGAGCTTTTAAGACCAGTCTCTCACACATTCTTACAAAACATAAATGAGCAGACATTTCTCAACTCATTCTGTTAAGTCAGTGTTACCCAATTTAAAAAAAAAAAAAGGCAAAGTTCAAAACTCAGAAGCTAGGGAGATGGCTCAGTCAGGAAAATGCTCGCCATGTGCCCTGGGGACCTAGGTCTGATCCCTCCGAACCTATGTAAGAGGCCAGGAATACTCCTGTATTTCCAGCACTAGGAAGGATCCCAGGGACTCAGTGCCCAGGCAGTCTAGCTGAATCGGTGAGTTCAGAGAACAATGCTGTCTCACAGAATAAGGTAGGTTGGACTGTAGAGATGGCTCCGGGGTTAAAAAGCATTTACTGTTCTTGTAAAGACGGGAGTGTGGCTCCCAGCAACCACATCAAGCTGCTCACAGCCCTACTCCAGCTCCAGAAGACCTGAGGTCTTCTCTAGCTCCCACAGGCACCCACACTCACACATACAGACAAACATACATACACATAAGTAAAAACAAAGCAAGGAGCTGGAGAAATGGCTCAATAGCTGAGAGCAGAGGCTGCGCCTCCAGAGGACTTGGATTAGATTCCCAGCACCTACATGGCAGTTCATAAGCACCTGCAACTCCACTTCCAGGGGATCTGACACCCTTTTCTGGCCTCCTTGGACACCAGGCACACATGTGATGCACAGAAATATTTGCAGGGAAAATACCCAGACAATTAAATATTTTAAAATACAAAACAAAAATAAATAAGGTGCAGAGTCATTGAGGAAGACACTTGATGTCAGCTCAGGCCTCCGTATATGCACTCATGTGTACATACACCCACACACATGGCACATGTACACATGTAGACACACCAAAGAAATCAAAGATTGCAAATGCAGAACTCCTCAACTGATCCAGCAACCGATCCAGCAACACACAAGAAGAGTTATGGATCAAGACCATGCAGGACTCTCCTAGACACTCAAGGCTGACTAATTCTCTGAAAATTGATCTATATAACACACCTATGACTAGAATAAAAGAAAAAATGGGATGGTCAACTTAAGAGATGATAAATAAAAGACAACAAAATGCAGCTTCCACTCACCGCAAACAGTCGGCACGGTGACTGAACCCTAACACACATCTGTGGGAAGTCCACAGCTGACGTCATACTTGACGGGAAGACAGAAGGCTTTGCTCTGAGAATAATAATACAACATAATGTTCAGCACTGTGCTGGGGACTGCTCAGGGCGATTAGAAAAAGGAAATACGAGCAGCCATATTATAAAGTAATAAAATATGACATTATCTTGTATTTAGAAAATTCCGAGAGGTTTTTTTTAACTTATTGATTCTAAGAAACAAGTTCAGTAAGGTTGCAAGATGCAGAGTTAATGTACAGAAAGATCATATTTGTCTGCCTTTGCAACAAGCAATCCAAATGTTAAAATTAAGAAAACATTACATTTATTGTGCCACCAAAAAAAAAAACCACTTAGGAATAAATTTAACAGAAGGCACAGAACTTGTACATTAAAAAGTACAAAATAGGCCAGGTGGTGGTGGCACACGCCTTTAATCCCAGCACTCGGGAGGCACAGGCAGGTGAATCTCTGAGTTTGAGGCCAGCCTGGTCTACTACGCTAGTTCCAGAACAGGCTCCAAAACTGCAGAGAAACCCTGTCTTGAAAAACCAAAAAAAAAGTACAAAATAATTAACAATAGTAACAATAATAATAGCCCAGAGCTGGAAGGGTGTGGCTCAGATATTAAAAGCACTTGTTGCTCTTGCAGAGGACCCAGATTTGGTTCCCAGCACCCACATGGCAGCTAACAGCTGTCTGTAACTCCTGTACCACAGGACCCAATGCCCTTTTCAGTCTCTGAGAACACTGCACACACATGGTACACAGACATATATACAGGCAAAGCACCCATACATAAAATAAAAATTAATAAAACATTCAAAAAATGTAAATAATAAACCAAATAAGTAGTCAGGTTAATAAGATGTTTTAAATTTTAAATGGAGTTAGTTAGTTTTTTGGGGGGGGGGGTTCCTGTGGGCTTTTTGTTTTGTTTTGGCACTTTTTTGTCTTATTGATTTTTCATTTGTTTTGATTTTAATTTTTGTGATTTTGTGTTTTTAAAGACAAATAGAACATAAAGTTTGGTAGGTAAGGAGGTGGATAGAAGATCTGAAAAAAGTTGGGGGAGGAAAAAACATGCCCAAAATATATTATATGAAAAAAATTTACATGGAAATGCAAGAGACCTTTATAATAAGAGCCAAAATACTCACTTCAAAGCTATGACAGTCCAGACTGTGGGGTTCCAGCAAATTACACTGAACAGCTCAGTGGGAAAGCCCTGAGCATTCAGAAGTGACCCCTTCTATTACAGTCACTTGGTTTGCAACAAAGCTTCTAAGATAGTTTAATTGGGAAAGAATCTTTTGCCACCAAATTGTACAGGAATGATTGGATATACACATGCAAAAGAGTGAAATTGGACCCCTACCTCACACCATGTACAAAGATGAACTCAAAAAGGGGGGAAAAGATGTAAATATCATTGCTAAAGCTACCAAGTCTTGGAAGGAAATGAAGGCATCTTTGTGGCTTTGAATTATACACTGAATAGGCAAGTTGTTCTAAGAGCATTTTTTTAAAAAGACAACTGAGAGAATGAGAAAAATTGCAAATAATATATCTGACAAATAAGAGACATATCTAGACCATATAAAGAAATCTGGTTCAATAGCAAAAGACAGGTCACCAACTTTTAAACAATTATTTCTTCTACTTTTTGAGACTATAATATAATCATATAATTTCCACCTTCCCTTTCTTCTCACCAAACCCTCCCCTATGTCCTTCCTAAATGCATAAATACCCCTCATCAGTCTGTATAATGTTACTTGTATGCATGTTTTCAGGACTGACCATTTGGTATTAGCCAACCAGTTGGTGTGCTCTTCTTTGGGGAAAGCTACCTCTCCCCCTCCCAGCATTCATCAGTTGCCTGGAGTTCTTGGTGTAGGGAGGGAATTGCCAATTTGTTAATTGATGACGAACCTGAATAGATATTTCTCCAATGAATGTAAACCAATGACCAAGTGCTGAACATCACCATCCCCACCAGAGAGGCTGTCACAAAGGGATAGATAGATAGATAGATAGATAGATAGATAGATAGATAGATAGATAGATAGATAGATAGAAACAAGTCTTGACACGTACTGGGGAAGTCAGGATCCTCATACACCACTGGTGAGGGCGTAAGTGCGCAGCTGCTGTGGAACATGGCCAGCACTTCCTTAAAGGGTTAAACTCCAGTGGCCATGTGACCTAGCAGTTCACCCCGAGTGCACACAGAAGGCCCTTCAACTCTGTCTCTCACAGAAGCTCATGTGGTAGAGTCCACACTGCAGTGTTGTGACAGCCCAGAGGTGGAAACAATGCACATGCTTAACAACTGATGGATAGACAGATACAACGTTCTGCAGTCACACAGCAGAATAGCACTGAGCAACAAATGGGTTGCTAATGTGTGCTCTAGCATCGTGAAATCACCCTAAGGGAGAAGACAGTCTCCAAAGATCATCTTGCCTCTAACCCTCTTGCCATAGCCCACTAATAGGAAATGCCCAGGGAAGGCAGAAGTGGGTTTGTGGAGGCCGAGGAGCAAAGGAAGGGAGAAGGGGAAGTGACTGTCACACTCTCTCCCTATGGGTACTTCAGCTCAATTCTTATTTAATGTCAGACCCCAAAGCTGACCACTTAGGAGGAAGAAGAGGATGGTAGTTCTTGCTTTTTCCTTTAAAACAAGCATTAGTACATATAATTCATGTAACATTCACTCCCTAAAGGCAAAAAAAACAGTGGGATGTGGTTTTTAGCATATTCACAAAGTTAGTGTGACCACCTCACCGCCTAATTTCAGAACATCATCAGCTCCCAAATAAACCCTGTGTTTTGCAAAGGACGAGGCAGAAATAACGCGTCCCAGAGATGAAGACTGTGGTGGCAGACGACACCTAGTGGCAGACACCCATTCCAGCTGTAAGAATACCCAAAAGATGACAGTTGTGACCCTAGGAGGGAAAGTGATTCCTTTGCCCACGCTTGGTACCCACGAATACTGCTTTTCAAGGGACCACATGGGCTCGGACTGTGGCATTTTGTGAAAACCTTGAGCTCTTTGAAGACATTGAATTCAGTTCATCAGGGTTTTCTGGTGCTGGACTTATTACAGCACAGGCACTTAGGTGTAACCTGCAGCTACTGCCTCCCTCCAAAATTGCAAGGAAGCTCTGCAGGCATGCTAGGGAGCAGCACCAGCGACATCTCCATTTCGGCCCATCTCTGTCTCCTAGATTTCATCCAGAAGCCTGAGATAGTCTGCTTTCAGCCCACCAGGGCTCAACTCAACCTCAGCTGGCTTCCCAGGAACCCAACATTCCCACCTCAATTTTGTTCCTTCCCCATCCTTCTTCCTTCACTGGGAACTGGAAAGGCTTCCTGATTCCCCTGTCTGCCCAGCAGAACTTTCTTTACACCCCTTTGTCTCCTCTAGTGAAGTCTAGACTAGTCTAGGTGGTGAGATTATGGTGGCTGCAAAGGACAAACCCAAACCAGCAGGGAGAAAACACACTGGGAAGTACTTTGTGGGTTCTTCCACTATCCGATGCAGCGTAAGACCAATGCTGGTGTTGACTGCACTAACATCAGCTTTGAGCACTGTGCATGAATTCATTCATTTATTCTCACGACAGCCTGCGAGGGAGAGATACTGGTATCACCTTTATAGATGCAGAAACTGACACGCAGGAGGTCACACGGATGGCAAATATTGAATTTGGAGTTCAGAGTCACATATGGAGTCTGGCTCCAAAAGTCTGCTTCATAAATAGTAGGCTGCCTGTCAAATTAAATTATATTACATTATAGTATTTAGTATGGAGATATATGGAGTATATGGTATTATTATTTGGATATTATTTAAAGGATCTTTAAAGATTGGTGTGTGTGTGTGTGTGTGTGTGTGTGTGCGTGTGTGTGTGTGTGTGTGTGTGATATGTATGTGAAGGTCAGAGGATAACTTTTGAGAATCAGTTCTCTCTTTACACCATTTGGGTCCCTGGGATGAAACTCAGATCATCAGGCTTGGTAACAAGTACATTTACCCACTGAGCCATTTCAGCACCCCTAAAAGGACTTTAGATTACTGTAATATGTTGTCGGGATTGAGAATTATTACCCTGGGTGATGCCTGTTAGATTTTATTCATTTAACATGTTTTATTGAATGCAATTATGTGATAAGTAAACTCTTACTAGCTGCAACCCTGAAGGACTTAACTAAAAGCAGAATAAATAAGTTGTTAATTGAGCTGCTTAGAATGGAGCATACTCCTTAGAAGTACAGAAACAAGTAACTGCAAGGCGAACTCAGGAGAGCTTACTGCTCCCGAAGCCTGTGAGCTGTCAAGGACTTTCAGGGAGTCATGCCCAACACATTATAATCGAACTTCTGAACACCAACAACAGAGAAAAGCCTTGAAAGAAGCAAGAGAAAGTCAACAGATAAGAGAACAGATATTAAAATGTCCAGATTTCTCAAGCCAAGGATGGGACATGATTTCTAAAGGACTTAAAAACAAACAAGGATCTGAAACCTGACACCAGCAAGGATGTTGTTTAGGAACCAGCAAAGTCAGGACAAGACGCTCCCTACATGAGGGAAACAGAACTTGTTGTAGCAGACCCGTTGTTGAAAAGAAAGTTCCCAGAGATGAAGAGCAAATGATACCACAGAGAAACCTGGAGGGCAGGACATTGGTTCAGTAGTAGCTCTTGCCTATGTGCGAGGCCCTGATTCCAGGTCCAGAATCATAGGGGAAAGTGGCCAAGAGACCTGAAACCTCAAGAGTCAATGAAGAGAAACACAAAGAGTAAATATCTGGGTACCTGTTGTAGAATATTTTCTCTCCCTTAATGATTTAAAATATGTGACTTTAGAGTGAAATTTTCACATTTCCTGGTGGTACTTTCAGTGTGCATTTCTAACCCACAGAGGGGCCATCTCCCTCTCTGTGGGAAGGGAAGCTACTTGTAGAAAGATTCCTACACTCTAGAGTAACAATGTGTTAATTCAGAATGGCCAATGTGTACAGCTGTATACAACTGTATATAGAGTATATAATGAGCCTTACAGCATCTACTAAAATATGACCAGAGACATGGGATTATAAACTTCAAGATAAATTAAAAATGGAAATTGAAAATGTTCACACAGTTAAAAAAGAAAAAAAAGAAGAAAAAGAATTTTTAATTAATTAGACCTGAACTCCAGCACATTAATATCACAGCAAATATAATAGCCAAATCCAGCAATTTAGAAACTGTAGCCCATCCCTGGTAAATCTAGTTCACTGTGTTATATAAATAAAATTTCACTAGAAACTACATCTATTTACTTGCATATTGTTTCTGGCCATTCTCTTGTCTGTGGTCTTAATTAAATTAACTAAAAGACAAAGATTGTTAAGACTACTAGACTGCATCTAACTATATGCTATCTACAAAAGTCTGACTGACACTGGGTGTGGTAGTGCACCCCTGTAACCTCAGACCCCAAGGCTTTGTCCAGTGGATTGTGATGTTGAAGCTAGCCTGCACTACATGGTGGGACCCCGCCTCAAAAACAAGAAAAGAAATCGAGTGTAAATATAACTGCACCACTGGTCAAAGTCAAAAGATGAGCCAGGTATGGTGGAGCACTCCTTTATTTAGTCCCAGCACTCGGGAGGCAGAGGCAAGAGAATCTCTGAGTTCAAGGCCAGCCTAGTCTACAGAGTGAGTTCTAGGACAGCCATAGAGACACAGAGAAACCTGTCTCAAACAAACAAACAAACAAACAGAACAAAACAAAAAGTCAAAGGATAAACCTGGGAGCAGAGGCATGCCTCTAATCCCCGTACTTGGGCATGGAGGCAGGAGAACCTGAATGATGCTGACATCACCCTCAGCCACACAGAGTTGGAAAGCCTGGGCTTCATGAGACCCTATCTTGAACATGCTAAAGGGAAGTGTGCTGAAGAGGTGGCTCTGTGGATATATCTAACAACAAATGTTGAGGATCTGTGTAGCGTGGAGCTGAGGGCCACATCCCACCACCCAGCTCCTGGCCGTCTGGCTAGCTTATGTCCCAAAATAACAACACACAAACTGTATTCTTTTAAACACTGCCTGGCCCATTAATTTCAGCTTCTTACTCACATCTTGACTAACCCATATCTAGTAATCTATGTAACACCATGAGTGGTGTCTTACCCGGAAAGATTCAGCATGTCTGACCTGGTGGCTGGCTTCATGGCATCTCACTGAGGAGAGGCATGGTGGTCTGACTAACTTAGGAGAGGCATGGCATCTGACTGAGCCATCTACCTCACTTCCTTCTTCCTGTTCTGTCTACTCCACCCACCTAAGGGCTGGCCAAGGCAGTTTCTTTATTAACGAATGAAATCAACACAAACAGAAGACTCTCCCACATCAGATCTGTGTTTGGGAAGAGCTAAATGAATGAGCTAGAGGAGCCGAAGTGATTTTGAAACCAGAAGAAGAGAGTGAGTGTGTTCACTGTTTAACTTGAAGACTTGGTGTAAAGATAGCCATTAACACAGTGTGGGACTGGTGACGGGGAGTGTATTAGTCAGGGTTTCCGTTGTTGCAGCAAAACACCATGACCAAAAAGCAGACTGGGGAGGAAAGGGTTTGTTTGGCTTACTCTTCAGCATTTCTGGTATCCCTGAAGGAAGTCAAGCAGGAACCTGGAGGCAGCTGATGCAAAGGCCATGGAGGAGTGCTGCTTACTGGCTTGCTCTCCATGGCTTGCTCAGCCTGCTTTCTCATAGAATCCAGGACCACCAGCCTAGGGGTGGCACCACCCACAATGGGCTGGGGCTTCCCCCATCAATCACTAAGAAAATGCCTTACAACTGAATCTTATGCAGGCGGTTTCTTAATTAAGGTTCCCTTTTTTCAGATGACTCCCACATGTGTCAAGTGGATATAAAACTAGCCAGGACAGGAAGAACACAAAAATGAGTAAAAAAAAATAAAAATCAAACATCCATAAATGGACCCAAACAAATGTGGCAGATTATTTTGTTTTCCTTTGTTTTGTTTTGATATAGGATCTCATCATGTGGCCATGCTAGTCTGGAACTCGATATATAGACCAGGATAGCCTTGAATTTACAGAGACCCTCCTGCATCTGCCATTCAAGTTCTGGAATTAAAGGCATGCACCACAATCCCTGGCCAGAAAATTGAATTTTAACAAGCATGTAATTGAGCAAAGTAAGGAAAGTGCTCGGAATTGATGTGGGTCACCAGTTCACTTGCTCCCAAGCCTAGCAACCTGTTTGATAGATAATAGAGAACCAACTCCCACCCAACAAATAAGAAACAAAACATTATAATAAGTAAATAGATATAAGTTTGCACAAACTCTTCCCCAAAGTAGACAAGCAAGTCTAAAATAAGATGCTCAATACCATTTCCATAAGAAAATGTGAATTAAAGTTGCCATGAGCTACTACAAACTATCTGAAAAGCTAAATATTTTAAGACATTATTTGACAATTAGGTCTTGACCTAAGGAGAATGTTAAGCAAAACAGACTCTCATGCATTCCTGGTGAGAATGCAAAATGAAGCATCCACTCTGGAAAACAGCAAAGCAGGTCACCTGATGCATGTGTCTGTAATTACCCCAGAGAGAAGAATGCTAACACAAAAACTTGTACATGAATATCTTTCAAGTTAGAATTTCTAAAACTGAGCAAGCAACTCAAAGGCCCTTAAGGAGATGAACAAAGAAACAAGATGTGGTAAACTATACATGGGAAAAGCACTCAGCAGCACAAAGAGCATAGCAGCTGGAGCTACTCCAGACAGTTGCGAGCTGCCATGTGGGTGCCAGGATCCAAACCCAGGTCCGCTGGAAGAGTGACTGCTGAGCCATCCCGCCAGCCCCTGTTCTGCTATCCCAATGCTTCTATGTGACTTAATAGAAACATTCCAGGCTGGACATTGTGGTATTGCCACAGCACTTGGGAGGCAGGGGCAGGTGGATCACTGTGAATTCAAAGCCAGCCTGGTCTACATAGCAAGTTCCAGGCCAGCCAGGACTGTGTGTGTATGAAACCTTGTCTCAAAAACTAAGAACAAGCCGGGCAGTGGTGGCGCACGCCTTTAATCCCAGCACTCGGGAGGCAGAGGCAGGCGGATCTCTGTAAGTTTGAGACCAGCCTGGTCTACAAGAGCTAGCTCCAGGTCAGGCTCTAAAGCCGCAGAGAAACCCTGTCTCGAAAAACCAAAAAAAAAAAAACTAAGAACAAAACCTCACCATATAAATAAAGTTAGAAAAGCTAGGGATGTGTTTACAGTCTATTAATGGAATGCCAATTGTCCCTTGATCAAAATTAATTTTACAGGTGTATTCTTTCAATTTGATGAAATCCTTAATCAGTTAAATGCATGACCAAAGCATGAATGCTGACACACGTTCCTATCTGTGTGATCCCTATCTTGTGTGCTCTGTGAGATCACAAAGACCTGCTGATCATGTCTGTCCTGACATGCCTCTTGCCGCCTCCTTCTTCCTGAGCCAGGATTAGTTCATTTGACAGGCAGCTTCCTTGCCACCAGAAGAGCAGTCACATCCCTGACTGGGCACTGGCCAGAGTAACCTGGACTCCTCATTATTTATTCACACACCCAGGAGGCCAGAGCAACATGCGCAGTGAGATGGCTCATTCCCCTTCTCAGAGTCATTCATACAGGGGACAGGACGTAGAGCGCACGCAGTGAGATGGACATTGGAATAAATCGATATCATGGTTTTGGTGCGAGCTGCTCCTCTCAGGCTACTGTGTGTAAAGACTTGGTCCCTGGCTGCTGGGGCTGTTTTGGGAGGCTACGAACTTTTAGGAAGGAGGGTCTAGATGGAGGAAGAAGGCCTCTGGGAACAGGCCTGCTTTCAGCATGTTTCCTGGTCTGCCTACACATGAGCAGAGCAAGCCACCGCTCGCCCACCACCATGAAGCCGTCAGCCGCCATGCCTTCACCACCATGATGGACTGTGTTCCTTAAAACACTGAGTTCAGGAACAGACAAGCAAGCGAAAACAAAACTTCCTCCTTAAGATACCTCCTGTCAGGTGTTTGGTCACCGTGGTGACAACAGTAACATGGAAGAGAAATTGAACATAAGCATGGATGAGGCGAGGGGTGCCCTACATAAACTGGTGGGACATGTCCCTAAGAATATCCCAAAGGTGTGGGATGGCTCCGAACTTATTCTGCACTGCTCTTTCAGAGGACATGAGTTCAGTTCCCAGGACCGAAGCCAGGCAGCTCACAATCACTCATAATTCCAGGGGACTCGACATCCTCTTCTGGCCTCTGTGGGCACTGTTCATACCCGCACGCAGACAGATACACATGAACATAATTAAAAAATAAATGTACAAAGTTTTTAAGTAGTGACACTGTTCCTATAATAACACACAAAAAGTTAGCATTTCTCTGATGGGTCAGTCAGTGGAGAACAGTGTGCAGTCCCCAAACACCGTCGCTTTCGGTTTTCTGACTGCATCAAAGAGCGAATGGAGATGAAAATGGTCCCTGATGTTCCCACCTCCCAGAGTACAGGGCACACCCTAAAGAAACTGGGGTGCATGCCAGGACAGTCTGCCACATACGTGGACTTTCATTAACTTATTTACCCCAAAGCTCATGTGCATATTTCATTTACTCCCTGGTAGAGCTGAGCCCATTTTTCTATAGACCGTGCTCTTGAACCACTGGCTGCTGGAGCAGTGGCCACAGCTTGCTGACCCCTCAGGGAATGTGATGCTGCTGTGTGTGGTGCGTCTATTTTGGGGGACTAGCTGCATTGAAAAGAGCTGACATGGGGTTCAGCCTCCTGTTCCTTTTCCTTGTTAGTGTGCTGATATTTCGTCCTAAGTAGGTCAACTCGAATACCATCCCCTTTTCCTGGTTCTCTGAGCCCTGAGCTTAGGAGCGTACCAAGAGGACAAACCACACCAACCTGGTGGGGATGGTGACCACCTGCAGTCACAGAGAAGGGTGTGGCAGTGCACCCTCTTTCTGAGGAGAAGCCTGTCTGGTTGCCATCCTTCTTTTATGGTTAATACAGTGATTTTTCACTCCATGTCAATGAAATAACAGACTCCTAGAAAAAATGGCAACACATACATGGTTTTAAGAAACAACCTGGAGTTTCTGTACTGTGGTAGTATGCAGTATGGGGAGATGTAAACTAATACATTTTTTATACAGCTAATGTGAAAGCATTTACTAACTTAAGGGCTTGAATTTGCTTTTTAAATAAAATTTTAAAAAATCCTTAAAAAAAAACTTGAAGGCTGGGTGGTGGTGATGCACACGCCTTTAATCCCAGCATTCGGAAGGCAGAGACAGGTGGATCTCCAATTTGAGACCAGCCTGGTCTAAAGAGCCAGTTCTGGGACAGGAGGCATCTTAGGAAGCATTGTCTCAAAAAAAAAAAAAAAAAAAAAAAAAAAAAAAAAAAAAAAAAAAAAAAAAAAACAGAGAGAGAGAGAGAGAGAACACAAAATAGACAAGGAAACTGGGGAAATAAATCCAGAAAAGACAACTGACTGCAGTTTTAAGAGGTCTGCCTACATTCATTTGAAGGAAAACACAAAGTCCGTCTTCCCAATAAAACAAAAGAAAACGAGGACTTGAGTGTGGCCTTGCTAAAAAGCAAGAGCGCCACCATGTGGAGGAGCAGCTACTTTATCTTGTAGTAGGAACAAACAGACAACAGCTGTGCTAGACTCTTGTCCTACTGGCCCTCTCCTAGTCTTGCTGAGGCGGTGCACGCTCCAGTGCACGCTCCCTCCTCTTGCACTCTTATCCCGCAGCCCAGGCTTGGGCCCAGGCGTCCTCTCCTGTCTGCCACTAAGAAGGGGACACAGCCATGATAGCGAGGGGCAGTGCTGGCATTCTGGCCCCAGCTCCCCACAGTCTTTGAGTTGCTGGCCTCTCAACAGACCCCACCCTACCATAGGATGCCAAATTGTTCCTATCACCACCCCAACCCTAATGAACAAGCATAGTCCTTTTGCACTTAACATAGCTTTGAAATAGGGAAAGCAGAAACTACCGGAAACAGTAGGATATGGGAGTAACTCCATTAAAACGCATGGACTCGAAGATGCCTTTCTCAGAAACCCAGAGATCAAGTTGCTAGAAACTAGAGCAAAAAGATTTAGATTTTAGCTCTCCAACAAGACCGTTAATACCCACATGTGCCTATTTTAGTTTTTAGTTTAAGCTATTAACAATTAAAAATTTAAAAATCAGATCCTCAGTTTCACTAGCAATAATCCAAAGTGCTCAACATCCCACGTGCCTGTCTGTGTTGGCCAGCACCGTTAGAGTGCATCCCTCAGCACAGAAAGTCCCTTGTGGAGCACTGCGGCAAAGACAAGAACTAGATCAACTTAATTCATAGAAATGTGGAAGCTCTGGCATGGGCACACCCCTTTAATCGTAGCACTTGGGAGGCAGAGGCACTGTGATTGCTATGAGTTTGGGACCAACATGATTTACATAGCAAGTTCGAGACCTGCTGGAACTATACCCTCTCGAAACAAAAATATAGAAACTTACAGTAAACAAATAGGGGATACATTCCTGTTGGATACTTTAAGAATATACATATTAGGGGCTGGAGTTCAGAGCACTGGCTGTCCTTCCAGAGGAACTGGGTTCAATGCCTAGCACCCACATGGCAGCTCACAACTGTCCGTATCTCCTGTTTCAGGGGATCTGACACCTTCACACCAATACACATAAAATAAATTTAAAAAAAATATTTTAAAAAAGAATATAGATGTTAACCAACTGTAAATAGAGCAAAAGATAATTTCAATGTATTTTTCAGATTAGAAGTTATAGAAACCATTTACTTGTCCACAATGCAATTAAGTTAAAAATTTAAAATCTATTTAGATGAATTAGGGGCTAATAAAGCTTGCCCTTAGATCAAAAACACTGGTGACAACTTATGCTGAAGAGGTTGTAGGGTAAAGGGAACACTCCTGCATTGCTGGTAGGAATGCAAGCTGGTACAGCCTCTCTGGATGTCTGTGTGGTGATTTCTCAGAAAATTAGGAAACAACCTTCCTAAAGACCCAGCAATACCACTTTGGGGTATATATCCAAAGGATGCTCAGTCATGCCACAAGGACATGTGCTCAACTATGTTCATAGCAGTATTGTTTGTCATAGCCAGAACCTGGAAACAACCTAAATGCCCCTTGACCAAAGAATGGAAAAGGAAAATGTGGTACATTTACACAATGGAGTACTACGCAGCAGAAAAAAAATAATACCATCTTGAATTTTACAGGCAAATGGATGGAACTAGAAAACATCATTTTGAATGAGATAACCCAGACCCAGAAAGACAATTATCACATGTATTCACTCATAAGTGGCTTTTAAACATAAAGCAAAGAAAACCAGCCTACAAATCACAATCCCAGAGAACCTAGACAACAATGAAGACTCTAAGAAAGACATACATGGATCTAATCTGCATGGGAAGTAGAAAAAGACAAGATCTCCTGAGTAAATTGGAAGCATGGGGACCATGGGAGAGGGTTGAAGGGGAGGGGAGAGGCAGGGAGGGGAGCAGAAAAAAAGTGTAGAGCTCAATAAAAATTAAAAAAAAAAGCTTGTCCTTGTCACCAAGACAGACAACTTGATTGAGTGCAATCTCTGGAACCCACATGGTGGCAGGAGAGAGTCAACTCCTCATACACAATAGATATAACTTGTTTTATGGTTTTTATTATCAAAGGATAGTCAAACACTAATACATTCATACTTACAAGTCAGCTTTTTTTGCAACAGGTTCTCAATGTGTAGCTCTGACTGTCTTGAAACTCAGAATGTAGATGAGGTTGGGCTTGAACTCAAAGATCTACCTTCCTCTACCTCCTTAGTGCTGTAATTAAAGGTGTATACCAGCATGCCTCACTATTAGCTTAATTTTCTTTTTCCGAGACAAGGTTTCTTTGGGTAGCCTCTGCTGTCCTGAAACTCACTCTGTAGACCAGGTTGGCCTCAACCTCAAGATAAATCTGCCTCCCCAGAGCTGGAACTAAAAGCAATCAGCTTAATTCTTCAAAAATTTATTATATGTGTATGTGTACGTATGTGCGTGCATGCGTGCGTGCGTGTGTGTGCGCGCGCGTGCGTGCGTGCGTGCGTGCGTGCATGTGTGTGTCTGTGTGTGTGTGTGTGTGTGTGTATGCAATACCCATAGAGGCAAGAAGAGGGCATCAGATCCCATGGAGCTGAAGTTAAAAGAAAGCAGTTGTGAGCCACCAACTTGGTACTAGGAGCTAAACTTGGGTCCTCTACAAGAGTATACACTCATAACTGCTGAGCCATCTCTCCAGTCCTCCACTGGAAAATCTTAAACATTCTAAACAAGTCTTGAGTTAAAACAGTATTCACTGTAGAATGACAGACTGGAGAAATCTGAACGGTACCAGGGACCTTTTAGATGGTGGTAGAGCCCTCAGAAGGACATGAAAGATTTGAGTGAGTGAACCCAGCACCCATGTCAGAGGACAGAGAAGGAACTAACTGCAGAGAGAACAAGAGAAGCTCTCAGAAACAGGTTTCAGCTTGGCGCAAATGATTCTGTCACACTTCTGAAAGTTCTTGATTTGAGGTCAGAAGTCCGATGTGATTTCCTGCTTTCCATGTGGCTAGTGTATTCACTGGGGTTTTACAAAGATAATAAGCCTCCCCGATTCCCAAGATTGAGAAGTACATCTAATTAGCTTCTAATTAGGATCTCTACTGTGAGCCCTTCCCAATTTGATCTGAAATTGTAGTATATAAATTCAATGAAAATCATACCTATTCTTCCTTTCTGTTCTGAGATTACCCCCAAGGGCTTCATGCATTGCTAGGCAGTTGCTCTCCCACTGAGCTGTGTCATCAACCCCACCCCCTTGTTTTTACATTCTTACTAGAAGACAGGGTCCCACTAAATTGACCAGATTAGTCTTAAACAATACAGTTGTCTTGAAGTAGAAAAAGACCAATGATTAGATAGTGATTTATTCGTTTATTTAGAGATTTACTTAAAGCGCTGCTTGTATGGCCTATTTGCCAAGCATGACTTCACTTGCTATCTGGAACAGAGTGACCTGGAGGAATAGCTCAAACAATGGTCCTTGCCCCTAACCACCTGCTGACTGCTGTGTACCCTTCTGTGAAATCCCGCGTGCTTGTCCACTCTACCTCGTGGTTTTAGAGTACAATGAGAATACACTGGACCATCATCAAAGCCTTTCAGGGGATGTCCTGGCTGCGGTCCATGGGTAACATCTCCTCTCTCTCATCTCGCTGGTGTCAGAGTGTCCATTTCAGAAAGATTCCCCTCACAGTCTACTCCAATGGCCACAGCAACCAGTTTGTCTTTTTTTTTTCCAGTTTGCCATATTTTTTTGCGTTCTATTCCTTTCGTTTTGTCCAAAGTGCTTCTAAAGAAATGTAAGCACCAGGCCATCCCATTCATTAGCAGCTGTCCTTTACTGGGTGGATGTATGAACTCGCCCCATGCTACTGCTGCACCTAACGACCAACAATGTTGCTGTCTATCAGTGATGCCCGGTCCACACCAGATCCTAGGTGGTATCAGGAACCTCTTCCGTGTGTTTGTTCACATCATGATCCTGCTGTTTGCTCTTTGATCGTGAAATCTAAATTCAATTGCGTTCCAGGCAGGTACACACCTTCTATGACTTCTGCTGTATTGAGATTTTTTTTTTTTTTTGCCCTAACCTTTTCATTGTTAGTTAATGTGAATACTCTAGAAGTGTTCTGGTGCATGCATCCTTTTATTCATTTGGCACAGGGTTCTTGTTTCTGTGATTAAACTAACTGATCAGGCTTTGTAGACCCCTCAGAACAGTGGTACACAGTGGAGTTTTGTTTGCCAAGGGCTGTAGAACTTAGGCAAGTTGATTAGCTTGTCTGAACCTGTTACCTTCACTATTAATGGAGAAAACGGTGAATGTTTCTTAGATGGTTGTTCAAAGGGCCAGTTGATTTTCTCAACAGTTATTAATGTCAATTAAATAGTCATTTTATTAACACCAGACAACCTTGCACAAATGAAAGTGTTTGTCCTTATCTGAATTTAGTCTTGTGATTATTTTTTTTTTTTTTTTTTTTTAGTTTTTTTTAAGACAAGTCTTGCTCTGCCCAGGCTGGTACTGAACTTCTAGGCTGCAGTGACCCTCCTGCCTCATTCTCTATACCACTGTGTCCTGGCTAGCTTTAAGTCAATTTGACACAAGCTTGAGTTATCTGAAAGGAGGGGATCTCAACTGAGAATATCCCTCCATAAGATCTGGCTGTGGGACATTGTCTTAATTAGTTATGGGGGGGGGCAGCCAATTGTGGGTGGTGCCATCCCTGAGTTTGTGGTTCTGGGTTCTATAGGAGAGCAGGCTGAACAAGTCTTGAGGAACAAGTCAGTAAGCAGCACCCCTTCATGGCCTCTGCATCAGTTCCTGCCTCCAGGTTCCTGCCTTTTTGAGTTCCTGTCCTGACTTCCTTCTATGATGAACAGTGATAGAGAAGTATAAGCCATATAAAGCATTTCCTCCCCAAGTTTCTTTTTTTTTTTTTTTTTTTTTTTTTTGGTTTTTCGAGACAGGGTTTCTCTGCAGCTTTAGAGCCTGTCCTGGAGCTAGCTCTTGTAGACCAGGCTGGTCTCGAACTCACAGAGATCTGCCTGCCTCTGCCTCCCGAGTGCTGGGATTAAAGGCGTGCGCCACCACCGCCCGGCTCCAAGTTTCTTTCTGTTTATGGTGTTTTGTCCCAGCTAGAGAAACCCTAACTAAGATACATTGCATCCAGCTTCTCATTATTTTCATCAAGACAACTTTTAAGTTAATTATTTCAACCCCAAATCCCTCCAATTTGAAAGTATTATTTAGATGTTCTCAAGATAGTAAACAAAAAGCATCAGAAATACAGAGAGAGAGAGAGAGAGAGAGAGAGAGAGAGAGAGAATGAGAGGAAGCAGGTGGTCACTGGAATGCAGAAATTCTCTACCCCCAAGCCTGACAAAACAAACCCCAGATCTCAAGATATCCACAACCACTGAGCCATCTCAGTAAACATGAAAGTGGGGAGCACTGGGAACTTGTGGAGATCTGATTACACTGACGAACAAGGAAGACATCAACCAACAAGAGGAGGTGACTGAGAAACTTGCATCCCTGCTTTCTCTATGAAGAAATAAGAGAAGACAGCCAAACATGGTGGCCTGGGCCTGTAATCTCAGTACCTGGAGGCTGAGGCAGAAGAGGGCCTTGAGTTTAAGACCAACCTGGGCTACACAGTGCTAGTCCAGCCAGAGCTGTATCAAACACATACACACACACACACACACACACACACACACACACACACAAGTAATATGAGAAGATGAAAGAATTCATGAAATAAAGCATTGAAAGATGATGTCAGCACGGTCGAAAGGAGAAAATATACTTAAGTACAAAGGAAAGGTCAGGGCACCTGTATTGAAGGCACCTGTAGACCCAGACTGCTTGCTGTGTCCTTTCCTAGTATTTGAATCTGTAGTATCCCCCATAAACTGTATGTCAAAGGCTTGCTCTTTTGTTTGGTGATGTTAGGAGGCACTTAAACCTCTAGGATGTATAAGGCCTAATGGTGGATTCTTTAGTCATTGGGTCGCAACCTCCCCAGATCTCCAGGAACCTTGGACCGGACTGTGAGGCCCTGCCTCCCCAGATCCCCAGCTGCCATAAAGTGAACAGCTTCTTCCACCGTGCACTCCTACTGCGATGTGCATCACCATCAGCACCAGTCCCAGAATAATGGGGCCAATAAACCATGGACAAAACCTCAAGGACTGAGAGCAAAGTAAACCTTTATTCTTTATAAAGTATTTGCCTTGGGCCTTTAGTCATGGTGCTAGAGTTGACTAACAACCTTAGTGACTATTCTGCATGGTTTTTGGCATGGTAGTAGTGGGAATGAGAGATACAGACAGAGCTTTTGTAGGGCTCCATCTCAAGGCTGAGGAGTTAGCACCAGCCTGGAGAGGATCAAGCTCCTCTTCAAACAAGGGGAGTTGCAGGTCTTTATGGGTTCTGGAGGACATCAGGTACTTACGGGAACAAGGGTGGGATAAAAATTAAAGGAGTCTGGATGCTTAAACTGCTGGGCCCATAAACTCAACTATAGTAGGTGATTAGTAACCTCCAGATCTCTGAAAGTACCTCAGCTGATGTGTTCTCCAGCCACCCACGTCATAGGTGTTCTAAACAGCCACCCACATCATAGGTGTTCTAAACAGCACACCTAGTGGAAAACTAAGACATATCACTCATCTGTGATCCCCAAAATAGTGATTTTTTGATCAGCTAAAGACAAGTGCGTGTGGAGGGTTTGTTCAGATTTTCTCTCAGCAAACACCTTATCTCTGTTGCCATCCCTGGCAGTGCAGACTCCGGATATGCTCAAGTCCGTATATGACAACAGTGTGTGCAGTTTACACACACCAAGAAACCCTACACCAGGACTTCTTAAACTTTTCCACTTGCACCCGTTTTCACCCGAGAATTTACATGACCCTTGGTACAGATACATAAAAAAGTACACAAATCAAAATTTGCCGACAGTGTAACACAGAACAACCCCAAAATACTCATGGATTTGAGTATTATATGCTTAGGAATAGCAGTAGGGAAATAGTAAAAGTCTTTGTGATCCAAATTAAACGACTGTGTTTTTATAAGCGCAGAAATTTGAGGCTGGAGTGTTGGTTCAGTGGTTGAGCACTTGTGCTCTTGCTGAAGGCCTGGGCTTGAGTTCCAGACACAGAGCCCCTCAGAATCATCTGTATCTTCAGTTCCAGGGGATCTGATCCCCTCCTCTAACCCCCACAGGCTCCTGGCACACGTGTGGTGCACAATGTACATAAAATAAACAAATCTTTAAAAATTAGAAAAAGAGCAGAAATTTTGTGTGTTTAATAAAAGCAGTGAAGTTTCTGTGAATGGTGACACACACCTTTAATTTCAGTACTCAAGAGGCAGAGACAGGTGGATCTCTGTTAGTTTAAGGCCAGCCTGGTCTACAGAGTGAGTTCCAGGACTGGCTCTAAAACTATAGAGAAACTCTGTCTCAAAAGACACCAAAAGAAAAAAAAAGATTAGCAAAACAAAAGCCCTGCATAGGTCTGAATCCAAGCTGAGGTGTTTGGGGCACTATGGTGTGATGAGCGCAGAGCAATTGTCGGTGCTGTGTGTTTAGAACCAGGGCAGCCATGAGGTCACAGTGCCACACAGGTGAGCACTGCCAGAAATGCCTCAGGTACAATGTGCATTTGATTTTGAACTAATTTTTAGTCCTTGGGCATTTATAAAATGTTTGCTGTTAGCCGGGCGGTGGTGGCGCACGCCTTTAATCCCAGCACTCGGGAGGCAGAGGCAGGCGGATCTCTGTGAGTTCGAGACCAGCCTGGTCTACAAGAGCTAGTTCCAGGACAGGCTCCAAAGCCACAGAGAAACCCTGTCTCGAAAAACCAAAAAAAGAAAAAAAAATGTTTGCTGTTGACAAAGTCTTCACAGCTGGCTCGTGTGGAGTCATGACCCACAGTCTAAGAACTGCTTCTACATTTTGTGTATGAGCTAGCACATTGTCACAGCTGTGCAAATGCTTCTCTCTTTGTGTTTCGAGACAAGGTTTCACTGTGCAACCCTGGCTGTCCTGGAGCTTACTCTGTAGACCAGGCTGGCCTTGAACTCAAGACATCTGCCTGCCTCTGCCTCCTGAGTACTGTGAGTAAAGGTGTGTACCACACTGCCTGGCTGCGAATGGTTCTTACAAGAGAACAAACTGCATGCTCACACAGATGGAGGTGCCTTCTTTGCATATTTTACATCCAGGGTTGGTCAAGTTCACAGATGTGGAATCAGTGGACATGGAGGGCCAATGTGTTCATAGTCAGTTGTTTTTGGCATTTGCCAGGCACTGCTCTTGAGGATCAGCTATGATGTGACCCTGGAGTCCGTCCTCTGAGGACATTACAAAGAATGAAAAGAGGCACAAAGCAATGGAGTTCAGATAATAAAAACCTAGAGACAAATATAGTGATGTTTTATTTATTAATTAGTAAATAAAATTAATTAGTAAATAAGCTTTATTTACTAATTAATAAATAAAATATCACTCTAAAGCAATGATACATTGTCCCAAGCTGCCCACTTTCCAAATGAAGGATTCACCGAACCTGTCTGCCCTTGCTTCTGCATTAGTTAAGCTCTTTCCATGTAAGCCACACATGTGCCCTCAAGTGTCTTTGTGCATTGGGTTGGAAGGGTGCCTGGGCACACGGATCCACAGATTCCCTCTGTGTTCCAAGCACATCAGAGAGGCCTAGGCCAGTGCCTTTCTGGATTTCAGCCCTGTGCCCCTCACTCAGACATATCGCCTCTCCCTGTGCTGACCTCTGCCTGGTGCGCTTCAGCCTTCTGATCAGTTCAGTCTTCAGTCCAGTACTGCACCTGGGAGCATCTCCAGCCCGGCTCCATCCACAAGCAGGCCTGAGTGAGAAGCGGGGTATGCCTGCCTGCCTGCCTGGACTCCCCATCCTGCAGAGCTTGTCCTAAGTGCATTCCTCCTGAAGGTTTCTGCATTTCATTTTTTCTGGCTTCGACATAATCCATTTTGAACCTTCTGGCCTTGATGTACACCAGGGGTCAGCGACTTTTTCTTAAAGGGCCAAGTAGCAGAATCTAGGTAATGACCCTCTGGATTCTCAGTCACACGAGTTGGCCCTTTCCCTCCAGGTTAAAATCTCAGAAAGAATGAATACAGTTGACCCAGCCCACTTCCAGCATCAGTCCTTGTTGCCCAGGCTGCAAATTATTTCTCTGTAGCCTTGAATCCATACCCACCAGGAGCTATCAGCCATGGCTGCACAGATAAAGACATGGCCACCAGGCTGCAGCCCAGAAGCCAGCTGTAGCTTGACAGGCATGCACTGAGGCCCACTGTCCAACAAAGCACTGGCTTATAGCAGTGGTATAGACTACGGAATGGAAGAACGAGGGACTGAACAAATGCTTGGAGATTAAATAGCTTGATTTTTAGAAAAGTAATTGGGGTGGGTGTGCAGCTCAATGGAGCCTTGCCCAAGCTGTGTGAGGCCCTGGGTTCTAGGAATCCCCAGCACCAGTGAGTGAATGATCAGTGAATGAATAAATGACGAAGTAAAGCAGGAAACCCTGCACTTTGAATTGTTGCCTTCATTGCCACCTGCTGGCCAGAACGGGTATCAGGCTAAAGTTCTTAAACCTCTTAAAGAGGTTTCTTTGTATGTAGAAAGAACCTTTTTCTAAGAAAAGCTGTAGTTTCCTTCCTTAAAAGAATTTACTGCTGGGCGGTGGTGGCGCACGCCTCTAATCCCAGCACTCGGGAGGCAGAGGCAGGCGGATCTCTGAGTTCAAGGCCAGCCTGGTCTACAAGAGCTAGTTCCAGGACAGGCTCTAGAAACTACAGGGAAACCCTGTCTCGAAAAACCAAAAAAAAAAAAAAAAATTTACTATTCTAAAAATAACATTTTATTTATGAGACAGTTATGTAAAATTTTGTTTGTATTTTACATGAAAACATTTAGAAGAAACAAAGTTGGTATTTTTACCCCAAAAAAGGAATAAGAGATAGATATTTCAAATATCTTTACATAATTAAAGAATATAGAAAAATAAATATGAAAATATTAGGGGAAAGAAGAGATGTATCGGCAGTTAAGAACACTTGCTGCTCTTGCAGAGGACCTGAGTTCAGTTTCCAGCACCCAACAGAACAGCCCATAACTACCTGGGGTTCTGATGGTTTCGTCTAGGCTCTGTGGACACGTGAACACACAAATACATAAATAAAGATAAATTATTAAAAACTGACAAAATAAAGAACCTAGACAGTAGTAGGCTCCTGATCTTTGAAGGGAAGCCTCGCCTGTGCTCTCATGCCTTCCTTCCGCTGCCTGGCCACCTAGTATCTTCTCACTGAATGGTGTGCCTCGTCCCCTGCCTCTGGACACTTACACTAGGCTCTTTCCCTCCCATAGTTCCTCCTGGCATGGCACGCCTCGCTGACCATCACATAATGACGTACCAAGCAGGACATCTATCCTCGCACGGCAGCCCTTGTCCACTTGCCAAGTCTGGTTGCCTCTCTCTTCTTCCTGCATAAGCTCCTGCCAGGCAGACCCCTCCAGAAAACCCCTCTGGAAATCACTGTGACCTCCCATTGCAGGATTGTGAACCCCTGCTCTTTCTCAGTCCAGGAACACTGGGGCATCTATGACAGGTCTTCTAAAACCCAGCCCACATCTTTCTCAAGCCCCCTTTACTAAGTTCTCAAGCTGCCCAGGGTTCTCACACTGTCTGCTTCCTGCCCACATCCTGGCTGAGTGTCAGTATCTGTCCACCTACTTGCGCAGAGAAGGTGATGGCTGGGTCAAGATTGCACTACCCAGGCTGTCCTGCTTGGTACGTCATTATGTGACGGTCAGCGAGGCGTGCCATGCCAGGAGGAACTATGGGAGGGAAAGAGCCTAGTGTAAGTGTCCAGAGGCAGGGGACGAGGCACACCGTTCAGTGAGAAGATACTAGGTGGTCAGGCAGCGGAAGGAAGGCATGAGAGCACAGGCGAGCTTCCCTTCAAAGATCAGGTGTGTTGTTGGTTGTTTATTCTTTTCTCTTTTGGCTCTTTAGCGACCTGCCACCCAGCTCCCAAATAAAACATACACACAGAGTCTTATTACTTATGAATGCCCAGCCTTAGCTTGGCTCATTTCTAGCCAGTTTTTCTTATCCTAAATTATCCCATCTACCTTTTGCCTTGGGACTTTATCTTTCTCTATTTCTGTATCTCTTTCTTTACTTCTTTCTCCGTGGCTTATTGTGTAGCTAGGTAACTGACCCTAATGTCCTCCCCTCCTTGTTCTATCTTGTTCCTTCTTTCTTCTTGCTCCTTTATCTTCTTTCTATTTATTCTCTCTGCCAGCCAACCCTCCCTATCCTTTGTTCTCCTTTGCTATTGGCCATTCAGCTTGTTATTAGACCAATCAGGTGTTTTATGCAGGCACAGTAACACAGTGTCACAGAGTTAAACAAATGCAACAAAAAATGCAACACATCTTTGCACCATTAAACAAATGTTCCACAGCATAAACAAATATAACACACCTTAAAATAATATTCTACAACACTTGTGCATACAGAAATCAAGACAACTCCATAGCATTGAAACATCCTTCCAACATGAGACAGTGGTGTATTCTGTCAATACTTGAAAATGTTTTAAAGATATTTTTATTTTCATTTTATGTGTATGTGTGAGTGTCTGCCTCTGTGTACATGTAATATGTGTGTATGGTGTCCCAGGAGGCCAGAAAAGGATGTCAGATCCTCTGGAACTAGAGTTACAAGTGGTTGTGAGCTGCCCCGTGTGGCTACTGGGAATTGAACTTGGGTCCTCTGCAAGAGCAACAGGTGCTTTTAACTGCTGAGCCATCTCTCCAGCCGTGCTGAGACAATGTTTTAATGTGAGCTGCATGATAGTCTTCTTTAAATTCTTAAATATCAGGACACATACTTCCATTGTCTTTAAGTACCTTATTCAGTGGTTTGTTGATTAACCCTTGGCCCTCAAAGAGGATGCAGTCAGAGTGGTGACAGTCTCTGAGATTAACATACCGTGTGTTGTTTGTTTGTTTTGTCTTCCTATATTACTGTCTTTCAGATCGCCATGAGGTTATCTCCAAAGAAATTTTGGAGCTGGACCCTTGGGAGAACCAGTGGAATGTTGTCGCCATCAACGTCCTCATGCATGACAGCTATGACGTCTGCCTGGTAGCTAGGATGAACCCCCGAGACCTCATCCCACCACCCTCAGATCTGATTGATGAAGGTGGTGACCACAGAGGGCAAAGATGAGGGTCGCGCAGCTGGAGGGGCCATAGCCTGGCAGCAGTCAGGTCTCCAAATGCACGACCCAGCATACTGTGTGATGCTGACATTCTCAATGCATGCATAGCGGCCCCTGTGTAAAGCTGTACTGAGCTGTGCAGGGCTGGCAGTACAGGGTCTTCCCTTAGGGCATCCCAGCCTGATAGAGTAGATAGGGCGGTGATGATGAGGTTCATGAGAGTGGGGCAAGGAGTACAAGGAAGGTGGCGCCCTCCTCTGCTGGGGGCTCGGGAACACTGCCAAGCAGTCCCCATGAGTGCTTTGATGATGACATCCTGGGAGAGGCCAGTCAAAGGCCCTAAAGTAGGAGAGCTGGTGCCTGTCTGTGGCATCTAGTCTAGCCTGGTCACACGGCTTGCACACAAGATTTGTCCCTGAGAGAAGAAAGCTTATAACTAGGTGACCAGTGCCTGAAAGAGGGAGGAGCATAGGTCTGGGCCTGGAGAGAGGAGCCATCTTTCTTGGGGCTTTGCCCCAGCTTAGTCTGTCTGTTAGAACTGCCCTGACCTACAGCAAAAGTGCCCACTGTGGGCCAAATGTTCGTACCTGGAGCCCAGATCTGTCTGGACCATGGGCTACAGTGAGCAGAGTATTCCTGGACACAGGAATTGGGGTTAGTCCTGAGTGTCTAGACTGAACCTGCCCAGTGCCTCGGCCCAGCTCTCAGCTACACAGGACCTTCCTCAGGTTGACTGAACCCATCAGGTCTAAACATGGGGACCCAGGCTCTAGTGAGGAGAGAAGAGACGCCTATTGACTGCCTGCTGCCTCCTTCAGATCCCTCCCCTGGCTGGGAGGGTGAGGTGAAGCCTACTTCAGGGCGAGCAGGGCACAGTGAGCTCTCCCTAGATATGTTAGGGGTGATATGCAAATTACACATGGAAACCCATCTATTCTGCTTCCATTCATATTTCTGGATGCACAGCAGATCCATTCGGTGGCTGTTCTCCAACAACTTCACAAGAGCTCCCGTGTAAGCAGGGCAGATGCCCTGGGATCTTTCCTGGAGAACAGCAAACCCTGCATGGAGACAGTGTGTGCTCTCCAGGTTCAACCCTCTCCCTACAGGAAAGGCAGGCTCAGGGGTCAAACGGAGCCACGTGACCTTGTTTGTGACACCAAGCTGGGATTACTACACTCTGGAGCAGGGACCGTGCCTGTCTCTCTGGGGTCACCCCCTAAGTCCCTGTTGCAGTATCTGGCACATGGGTGGAGTTTGGGGTGATCTGAGCCTGTAAGGGGACGTCAAGTTCCAGCGTCCTCATTCTGCCCCCTAGTGAGAATGGTAATCTGAGGTTTCCCTTTTCGGAGGCAACCAGAGCTGCTCCTGGCTTTGGCAGCCAGATGGGGAGGAGGCTCTACTGTGTGTGCCTCTGCCCCCCCCCCCAGACTCCCCTTCCAGAATCCCTGTCCCTACTTCACCCACCCGCCACCCTCGGCATGTTAGAAGCTGCCTGTCACCTGGATCATGGGCTGTAGTGGCTTACCTTCTGAATGCACTGGCCCCTTGGCAGCCAGGACCAGGGGCAAACTTTTCCAAATCTTACCTTCCTCCTATACAGAATGGGAAGGGAAAGCCCACATCCTTTACAGGGCTGGCGTGTGGACTGAGTGGGAAAATGCTGAGTGGTGTACCGTGTTAAACACAAACACCATGAACAGGCTTTCGCTGCTGGCCTTCTTACTGCCACCATGCATTTCCCAGGACAGGGGCAGAACAAGATAGAGCCCAGCCTTCGGTAATATTAGACTTCAGTGAAAGAAGGGAATGCGTTTCAGTTGTTTCCTGATTTCCCCTGTGCTTGGCCTCCTTAGCAGTGATGAGGACTCCCTTGGGGTCTGCAGCCCCTTGAGAACATAAGTAGATGTATCCAGGGCATCATCGGGTAGGGAGAGTCATCCTGGGCTAGGACAACCATTGCTGTCATGCTACGGGGTATGAGAAGGCAGCTTTGCAGGGAAGCTGCTGGGGGAGGACTCAGGAGAGTGGCTGGGCTCCCTGGAGCAGTCGTGCCCCAAAGCTGGAGGAGAGACAGAAGCTGGGACTATTCTCAGCCTGATTCCCCACAGGTGCGTCCAAGGTCTCAGATGTCTGATGTGAATTCCCTTTGTTCAACGTCCAGAACCAGAGTACAGGCTTGGGTGTTAGTGCTCACTTTCAGCTCAGGGCTTCCTGTCTGACTTTCCTATTTGTGATTCAAAACAACCCGCGCTGCCCTCCTGGAGAACTATTGTTAGAGATTCCATTTGGATGGACCTCCTGTTACTCCTTCACTGTCACTGAAGGGCTTCTGACACTGTGTGAAGGCCCTTAGAAAATGCCTGCTACTGGGGCTTCTTATCTTTGTGAGGCAGGATTGCTGGGTGCTGAGCGAGGAAACACATGGGGAAGTAATTTGGATGCCGTGCTGATAAAGGACTGCAGCTGTCAGCCTTACTGACTCAGTTTTGTGCTCAGCACGAGGCAGCATTGTTCTCAGGCTGACTTTATAATGAAGAAATGCTCTGACTGGCAGACTTATAAAATACATTTTGCTAATGAACAATTGCCCCCATTTGGTTTTCGTATTGTGGGGTGAGTGGAGTTTCGGTTGAACAAGAATCCCAGTGCCTGGTAAATGTGGTGTTCTCAGGAGCAGGGAACATCATAGTCAGAGAGTGGTGACATCCAGGGCAGAAGCAGGTGGGGAGATGGGCAAGGGGGCACAGGTGGCCTACTTCCAGGACAGTGCAGACTCTGGCCTTTTCTACACAAAGCAAATGTGCAACACAGCCCCCCTCTTACACCCCCTTGATATAGCCCAAGCTGGCTTCAATTTTGCGATTCTCCCTGCCCTCTGCCTCCTGAGTGCTGGGATTAACAGGCATGCACCACGCACTCCAGCTATAAAGTTCTGCCTCAGTAGGCAAAAAATGCTAAGACCCCACATTTCCTGTGTTACTCTACAACCTCAGTAGAACAAATTACTATGGATTCGGAGGCTTAAACCAGCACAGACTTAACCTCTCCTGGTCTGGAACTCAAGGGCTAAGTCTGTGGTTGGTGGCTGTGACTCTTCTGAGGTTCTTGCCTGGTGTTTGCCTCCAGAACTGGCTGAGCTATCTTGTTCTGAGGCACCTTTCTTTCTCCATCTCCAGAACCAGCAACCACATGCCCAGGCCTACGTCTCCTCTCTTCCTCTCCCACTTTCCAGACACTATGATGATTTGGTCCACCGGATGATGCAGGGGAATTCTTGCCTTTCTGTTGCCCATACAACAATCCATACAGATACACAAATATTTATTTCCTCACCTTCTCTTTCTCTGGTCAGGAAACTCAGGGGAAATGACAGAGGTATCCATACAGATGCCTTGGCAGCTGCCAGCATGTGTCTTAGGACTTTGCTTGCTGTGAAGACACAGCAAGAGGTCACCTCTACTCCCCAGAAGGCCTCTAGGGGCAGCGATGCACATCCGTAAGGAGCCACCATAGATAAAACCCATATAGCAGAAGGGAAAAGTGAGAAGAGGGAGCCAGGTTGTGACAGCATTGAAGAATACCCGAACTAAGTCATCCCAAAACCCAGCCTTGCCTCTGGGCCTTGCCAGGTTAGTCAACATCTCATGTCCCTTTGTGAACCATCCCAAGGTTTCTTAACAGTGGCACAGGGAGGAGGGCATCATAAGCAGGAAGTAGGGGGGTTCGAAGGGCAGGAGAGTCATAGGTTGTCACCCTGGTCATCCCTGACTCTGGCCCTTGAGTGGGCATGCAAGGGTTAAGTCATACCTAATCCACCTGGCCATGGGGCTACAGAGCTGGGGATGAGACTGGGGATTGGATCTGGAGATGAGGAGGGAGCGGGAAGACATGAAGCTCACCTTCCCTGCTCTGCTGGCCTACTTGATTTCTGGCAGGGTTGGCTGGTGGGTTCCCAGGGAATGCCTGTGCAGTTGGGGCTGGAATAAAGTGATGATTTGGGGGAAGGAAGATTGAAGGGGAAGATGTGTGATTCACCCAAGAATGGTGGGAGGGGGAAGGGAGAAAGGGGAAGGGGAAGGGGAAGGAAGGATGGTCGGCTGGAGAGTGAGGGGGAGCCTGGGGGCTGGATTTAGAGAAGTGAGAGGTGAGGATCTGCAATTACCTACCTGCTTCCCTGGCTGGAGTTCTCACTCTGTTTTCTGATTGGCCATTTTCAAGAGGAGTGTTTCTGCCTGGGGGGGGGGGGGTTTACTGTGGAACAGGTCTGATGAGGGAGCAACTGGCTCCAGCGTGTGGAGTCTTTCCCAGCAGGTGTCTGGACTGCACAGCTGCCTTTGCTCAGCCCCATGCCCAGGTAGATGGACCTAACTAATCAGAAGAGATAGGGAGGGACACTACATACTCATCAAAGGGAAAACTCCACCAAAGGACATTGTAATTCTTAACATCTATGCACCAAACATAAGGGCACCCATGTTCATATAAGAAACACTACTCAGCTTAAATCACATATTGACCTTCAGAAACTGACAGTAGGAGACTCCAATACCCAGCTCTTGCCAATAGACAGGTCATCCAGACAAAACCTGAACAGACTCTGCTCTTTCTTCCCATCGCTCATCGCCCACACCGGACGTCCAGCCAACTAACTTTCGGACCATGGCCAACCTCGAGCGTACCTTCATTGCCATCAAGCCAGATGACGTGCAGCGCGGCCTGGTGGGCGAGATCATCAAGCGCTTTGAGAAGAAGGGGTTCTGCCTGTTGGCCATGAAGTTCCTTCAGCTTCTGAGGAATACCTGAAGCAGCACTACATTGACCTGAAAGACCGTCCTTTCTTCCCAGGGCTGGTGAAGTACATGAACTCGGGGCCTGTGGTGGCCATGGTCTGGGAGGGGCTCAATGTGGTGAAGACAGGCTGAATGATCTGGGAGGGGACCAATCTAGCTGATTCTAAGCCAGGCACCATTCGAGGGGATTTTTGCATTCAAGTTGTCATGAACATCATTCATGGCAGTGATTCAGTGCAAAGTGCAGAGAAAGAGATCAGTCTATGGTTTAAGCCTGAAGAACTGATTGACTACAAGTCTTGTGCTCATGACTGGGTATATGAGTAGAGATGGATAGCTCTGGGTACTTCTCAGCATTACTGATAGATCCCTGGACACAGCTCTTCATTCCTTCCACAGAATGGATCATCTTTTCTAAAACAATAAAGACTTTGGAACTGGAAAAAAACCTGAACAGAAATGCTGGCGCTAACATATGTTATAAACCAACTGGACCTAACAGATATTTACAGAACATTTCACTGAACACAAAAGAATACCTTCCTCTCAGTACCTCATGGAACTTTCCTTAAAACTGACCACATACTTGGACACAAAACAAGTATCAAAAGATACTTAAATAAAATTGAAATAACACCCTTCATTCTGTCTGACCACCATCAATTAAAATTGGATATCAACAACAACAGAAACAATAGAAAGCTTACAAACTCATGGAAACTTAATAACTCACTACTTAATGAAAATAATGAGACAAGACATAAAAAAGAAGTTAAAGACTTCCTAGAATTGAATGAAATGAATACACACATATGCTATATAGTGAAGGTGGTTCTAAGAGGCAAGTGAATGGCACTAAGTGCCTACATAAAAAATTTGGAGAGGTCTCATACTAGTAATTTTTTTTAAATATTTATTTATACACTATTCTGTCTGTGTGTATGTCTGCAGGCCAGCAGAGGGCACCAGACTCCATTACAGATGGTTGTGCGCCACCATGTGGTTGCTGGGAATTGAACTCAGGACCTGTGGAAGAGCAGGCAATGCTCTTAACCTCTGAGCCATCTCTCCAGCCCCTCATACTAGTAATTTAATGGCACACCTGAAAGCTCTAGAACAACAAGAAGAAATCACACCCCAAAGGAGTAGATGTCAAGAAATAATCAAACTCAGGGCTGAAATCAATAAAATAGAACAACAACAAAAATTACAAAGAATCAATGAAACAAAGAGTTGGTTGTTTGAGAAAATCAGTATGACTGACCAGCCTTTATCCAAATTAACTAGCAGGCAGAGAGAGAATATCCAAGTTAACAAAATTAGGGATTAAGTGGGGGACATTAACAGACACCAAAGACACAAAGAATCATAAGAACATACTTTAAAAACATGTACTCTAAAAAAATTGGAAAATCTAAAAGAAATGGATAATTTCTTGATACATACCACTTACCAAAGTTAAGGCCAGATAAGTAATCTAAACAGTCCTATAATCTCTAGTGAAATAGAAGCAGGCACTAAAAGTCTCTCAACCAGAAAAGGCCAAGGCCAGATGGTTTTAGCACAAAATTATACCAGATTTTCAAAGAAGACAATGCCAATACTCCTCAAATTATTCCACAAAATAGAAACAGAAGGAACAGTGCCCGATCTGTTTTACAAGACAATAGTTACCTTGGTATCTAAACCATATAAGGACCCAACAAAAGAGAATTACAGACTAATTTCTCTTATGAACATAGATGTAAAAATTCCCAATAAAATACTTACAAACCAAATCCAAGAACACATCAAAAAGATAATCTACCATGATCAAATAGGCTTCATCCTAGAGATGGTGGTGGGTCAATATATATATAAGTTGATAAATGCAATTCACCATATAAAGAAACTGAAAGGCAAAAAAAATCACATGATCATCTCATTAGATGCAGAAAAAGCCTTTGAAAAAAATCCAGCACCTCTTCTTGATAAAAGTCCTCAAGAAATTAAGGTATACCAGGATATACTTAAACATAATAAAGGCGGTTTACAGAAAGCCGATAGCCAGCATCAAATTAAATGAAGAGGAACTCAAAGCAACTTAACTAAAATCAGGAACAAGACAAGGCTGTCCACTCTCCATATGTATGTAATATAGTATTTGAAGCCAGCTAGAGCAATAAGACAACTGAAGGAGACCAAGGGGATACAAATTGGAAAGAAAGAAATCAAAGTATTGCTATTTGTAGATAATGTGTTGGTATACATAAATGACCTGGAAAGTTCAACAGGGATCCCCTACAGCTGATAAATTCTGCAAAGTAGCTGGATACAAAATTAACTCACAAAAATCAGTAGCTCAAATGACAAATGAACTGCAAAAGAAATCAGGGAACCAACACCTTTTACAATAGCCTCAAATAATATAAAATATCATGGGGTAAGTCTAACCAAACAAGTGAAAGTCTTGTATGATAAAAAAAAATTAAGACATTGAAGAAAAACTGAAGAAGATATCAGAAGATGGAAGATCTCCCAGTCTCATGGATTGGTAGAATGAAACATAGTAAAAATGACCATCCTACCAAAAGCAATCTACAGATTCAATGCAATCCCCATCAAAATTCCAACACAATTCTTTACAGATCTTGAAGAACAATTTCCAACTTCACACACACACACACAGCACACACACACACACACACACACACACACACACACACACACACCCCAAAAACAAAAAACAGGCTAGAAAACAATCCTGAATAATTAAAGAACTGCTGGAGGTGTCACCATCCCTGACCTCAAGCTCTACTACAGAGCTGTAGGAATAAAAACAGTATGATATTGTCACAAAAATGGCATATGAATCAACGGAATGAAATGTAAGACCCAGACATAAATCCACACATCTATGGAAAGCTAATGTTTTATAAAGGAGTCAGAAATACACTGGAAACAAGACAGCAACTTCAACAAATGGTGCTGGTCAAACTGGATGGCTAAGTGTAGAAGAATGCAGACAGATCCACACTATCACCCTGCACAAAACTCAACTCCAAATGGATCAAAGACCTTAGCATAAAACCAGACACACTGAACTTGATAGAAGAGAAAGTGGGAATCACCTTGAACTCACTAGCACAGAAAAAGACTCTCTCAACAGAACATCGTTAGCACAGGCACTAAGATCAACAATTAATAAATGGGACGTCGTGAAACAGAAAAACTTCTGCATAGCAAAGGACACCGTCATTCAGACAAAGTGGCAACCTATAAAATAAGAAAAGATTTTACCAACTCTACATCTGAAAGGGGGCTAATGTCCAAAATATATAAAGAACTAAAAAGACTAGATATCAAGAAAACAACCCAATTTAAAAATGGGGTACAGGGCTGGAGAGATGGCTCAGTCATTAAAGGTTAGGTTCACAACACGAACATAAATAAATAAATAAATAAATAGGGTACAGTTCTAGACAGAGGAGTCTCAAAAGAAGAAATTCAAGTGGCTGAAAACACTTTAAAAATGTTCAACAGTTTAGCCATCAAGGAAACGCAAATCAAAACTACTTTGAGATTTCATCTTACACCTGTCAGAATGGCTAGATCAATAACACAAGTGGGACAGCTATTGCTGGCAAGGATGTGGGGGCAGGGGAACACTCCTCTACTGCTGGTGTACAGCCACTGTGGAAATCAGTGTGGCAGTTCCTCAGAAGGATGGGAATCAATCTACCTCAAGACCCAGCAATACCACTCTTGGGCACATACCCATAGGATACTTTATCTTACCATAGACACACTCGCTCTATGTTCATTGCTGCTTTATTCATAATTGCCAGAAATTGGAACAACCTAGATGGCCTTCAACTGATGAATGGATAAAGAAAATGTGGTACATTTACACAATGGATTATTACTCAGCCATTAAAAAATGAAATCATGAAATTCACCAGTAAATGGATGGAACTAGAAAAAAAATCATCCTGAGTGAAGTAACCCAGACCCACAAAATAAATATAATATTTATTTTCTTATGTGTGAATATTAGCTACGTGATTATCAAGCTACAATTCCATAGAACCACAGAGATTAGGTATAGAGTAAAGGGGTTGGGGAGGGGGCAAGAGGCCAGATGAGAAGGAACGAGAGGAGTAAGAGTGAGGGGAAACCATAATCAGGATATATTATGTGAGAAAATAAAAGGAAAAAATCAATAACAGGAAACATTTTAAATATAAATAAAAGGGAATGAAAAAGGACTAAACGCAAGTAATGAACATGTCTTATGAATGAATAAATAAAGCTAATGATTTTTCTAGTTCTAATTCTGTCATGGAATTTTGGGTTCAGGTGGTAGATAAATCATAAAGTATATTCAATTCTGAAAGGGTCAAATCATTTGAAGCTTCATATCTTTCATTCAAAATGCCAATTCTAGGTGCGCCTCAGAGTGCCGCTATGGGACCTCCCGGAGGAAAGATCAATCGTCCCCGCACGGAGCTGAGGAAGAAGTTATTCAAGCGCCGGAGGGTGCTGAGCAGGGATCGGCGACGAAAGCGCCAGGTGGTCGGGGCTGTGATAGACGAAGGGCTGACTACAAGGCACCACCTCAAGAAGCGGGCGTCCAGTGCACGTGCCAACATCACGCTGTCCGGGAAGAAGCGCAGGAAACTCCTGCAGCAAATCGGTCTTGCTCAGAAAGAAAAAGCAGCCATGGAAGTGGAAAACCCCTCCAAGTCATCCAGGACTAGTGAGCCACAGCCCAAGAGACAAAAGAAGATGAAAGTTCCCCAGGATGTAGATATGGAGGATCTGGGAGATGAGAGCTAAAGCCTCTACCTCTGCTATGAGAAGATTCTCAACAGCAACCAGAGGATTTGGAGGACTTTGGAGAAAATACTACCATATTCACTCTCCCAGACACCCTCTGATGGCCCACCGACCTTCCCTGGAGTTAGATACTGGAAGGGAAGAAGACACAGAAAAAGTCTGGAGATGTTCCGCTCTAGCAGCCAACTCCTTTCGTAATAAAGCCCTGGAGGTTTAAATTAACGTGTGATGAAGTTGCAAGAATGGGGATGGGCCATGTAAGAAGGCCTTTGAGAGACAGTCCAGAAGCAGGACACACAGTGTGCTTGAGCAAGCAGTAAGAAACTAGGTATTGCAGCGTGTGGTGGTGCTCACTTTTAATCCCAGCACTTTGAGGCAGAGGCAGGTGGATTTCTGTTCTAGGCTAGCTTATTCCAGGTCAGCCAGGGGCTACATGGTAAAACCCTATCTCAAAAGAAACTAGGTAGCTTCTTCAGTGGTCCCCATCTTTCTATACAGTAACACTCCCAATTTTCCATTTTTGAAAATTACAGGTTATTGAATGGCTGGTGGGGAGGCAAGGAATCTGCCAGTATACCTGTGTGACCTGGGATTATAGTAAGGACAGTTTTTTTTTTTTGTTGTTTTTTTTAACTGGGATGGTGGTGATTCTGGGAGTCAAACCCAGGGCCCCACCCATTCTGGGCTTTCTTTGTGCCATCTACGTCCTGAGCACCTGTATGTCTCTATTTCTCTATCAGCACTCATGCTGTAGGGAGACAGGGGTCTTCCTTATATAGCCCAGTCTGTTTTGAACATGTGTTTCCTCTGCTTCTGCCTCCACAGTGCTGGATTATGGGTATGAGACATGCCCAGCCCCTAACTTGCTTTTCCCATTGCAAACATCTAAATAGATGGAGGCTGATGTTAAGAGGGCTTGACCCAGCCCAGCAACCTGAGTTTCATCCCTGGACTTAACAGTGGAAGGAGAGCCAACTCTCCAAGTTTGTCCTCATGGCTTCCACGCTTGCATTTGTCAAACATGGTCCTCCATATACACAGTAAATGTAACAACAGAGCACAACCAAACACATTAAAGAAATAGACGTGGACTTACAAAATAAATAAATAATAAATAAATAAAATGCCAATTCTAACTGTATACATTTCAAGTTGTGCAGACTTTGAGTCTGGTTAATTCTGGTGTGTGGACATTTTTTTTTTTACTTTGCAAGTTTTAAATAAAATTTAAAAAAGTAAAAATTAAAAAAAGATTAAAATCTTTATCTAGACATGGTGATATGTACATACCCATATCCCAGAGCTTGGGAGACAGAGGCAAAAGGATTGCCACAGGGCAGAGACTATTATGGTCTACACAGTGTGTTCCAGACCAGCCAGACTTACAACAGGACTCTGTCTCTAAACAAAACTAAACAAAACAAAAAAGTGAGATTCAATAAATTGCTTTAAAGCTACAACCTTGGCTTCTGAGGGGAGGAAGAACCGTGTTCTTTAAGACTGTGCTCTGGTTGGCCCACTGTGCTCCTGTGATGGCCCCACACCCATGGTATGTGAAGCAACACAAATTCACCTAGTGGGTTATTAAAAAAAATTAATGGAGGACGGGAAGTTGGTGGGGGTGTGGTAGATATAGGAAGAGTTAGGGATGGGTAAGAATAGATGATAAATCAAATACATTGCGTGTATTACAAAATTCCAAAGATCAATAAAAATATGTAGTTTTAAATATAATTTTTTATTTATTCTTTGGGAATTTCACATCATACACTCCAATCCCACTTATTTCCCAGTCCATCCATATCCACCCTTCACCCTTGCAATGTCTCCCTCAAAATAAAATAAAAATTTTAATTAAAAAAAGAAACAAAACACTTTGCTCCTCCATCTTTCCCACTGGTGTAGGAGGTTCTTCTGTCTATGTGTTTGCTTTCATGGTTGAATAAGAAACTGCCTTGGCCTTTTGATAGGACAGCACTTAGTAGGCGGAGTAGACAGAATGGAATGCTGGGAAGAGGGATTCAGAGAGCTGTCATGGACTGCCAGGTCAGACACGCTAAATCTTTCCTGGTAAGCCACAGCCATCGTGGTAAACACAGGTTATTAGAATTGGTTAAATCAAGATGGAGAGTTAGCCAATAAGAGGGCTAAAAATAATGGCCAGGCTGTGTTTGAATGAATACAGTTTCTGTGTGGTTATTTTGGGTGTAACGCTAGCCAGGCGGGATGGAACAAAGGGGCCCCGTCACACCCCTTCAACCCTCTCAACCTCTCCATCGCTCTTTGTTCATCTTAGTGGCACTGGTTTGTCACACAGTGTAACCCTTCTGTCCAAACAGCTTACTTTTGAATGTCATTTGTAATGAGTTGTTGATCTGGTTCAAGACCTCTGGCTTTTGGTACACCATCCATACTGGACCCTCACTAAAACTCCTCTCAGGTACCTTGCTGTTGCCTGGAGTCCAGGAGATTCCTGCAGCTATGGTTTCACAGGACTGGTCCCTTCATGTGCTCCAGCAGATCATAGATGGAGTAGATGTTGGGGTGGACCAAGTCAAAGCACTGGAATGTGAACCTGGGCTAGCGTGAGTTTGGTCAGTCTGGGCCTCTGCTGGGACTGCCCCTTCGGGGTGGGACAGAGCAAGCTTTCCTGAGCTCTCAGGTCAGCTCTCCCTTGTAGGGTGGGGTCTTGCTCTCCCAAAAGCAGTGGCCAGTAAGGGGGCAGAGCCAGATCTCCCAAGGCCAGGGAAGGGGGTGGGGCTGAGAGCTATCTTGAGGAGAAGGGCAAAGAATGAAACAGGTGTGGTTGAAGGAACTTCCAGATCTACCTTCCATGGGCTTCTGAAAAGACTCCTCAAGAGATGATGAGACCAGGAAACAGCACATCCTGCTGGGAAAGCGTCTGGGTAGAGTGCCAAGCAGGCTTCTGTGCTATGGGCCCAAAGAGCACCTGCTCCCCTTTGGCCTCTGTATCAGTTCCTGCCCCTACTTCTCTGTGTGCTGGACTGCAAGCTATAAGATGAAATAAACCCTTTCCTTCCCATGATGCTCTTGGTCATGGTGATTTATCACAGCACTAGAAACCCTAACTACAACCCCAGCATTTCTTCCTCTTTCCAGGACCAAGCTGACTCTGGTACCCAAGGGAAAGCCAGCTCAGGGTGGCCTCCAAGATGGGGAACTGTCATGGTTGATGACTCCTTGTCACCTTGACATCTGCTTATGACATGGGTTGAAAGTGCCACAAGCCACAAAAGGGTCAGAAAAACAGGTCCCTCTGACACATTCGGGATGGGATAAGAATTGTCAAAACATGCCAAGAGGACATGACATGTCCATTTCAAACAATTTTGATTACCTCGACCCAACATTTTTGATTAATTATGTTCCTATAGACACTACAGACTCTGCAGGTACTTAAAAATCATCTCATAGGCTGTAAGTGAACTCAGTACTGTCCATGCATGACATCCTATCTATGTCAAGAGTACTGGGCAGTCACTACAAAAGGAGCGAGAGAGCAAGGCCGACAGTGCGGAACTAACCCCAGTGTTGCTGTAGGTCCAAAGACAGGTTGACGGTGTATCTGTACAGGAAACTAGCATTGTGTAAAGTTGTATAAGATTGTTGTGTAAATGAGTTTGTATGTACATAGAGCCTTCAAGAAAAATGCAAGAACCAAAAACCAGAATCTACCAGAGAGGTAGAAGGGTGAACTGGCTTTCGGTGCCCATTCGTTTGGATCGCTTGGCTGCTTTGGCATGTGACATGCAATAACAGGCAGCGCGTGCTGATGAGGACACTGGATTTCAGGAGCCTGGGGTGCAGCGGGGAGAGACTCTGAGCCAGCACGGAAACCAGGTTGGCGGTGTCTCAGAAAGTTAGGTTAGTATTACCATCTGTCCCAGCAATGTACTTCTGGGCATAGTCCCAGAAGAATTAAAAAATGAGGACTAAAATAGATGTGCACACCAATATCCACAGCAGCAGGATTAACCAGAGGCAGAGGAGGCAACCCAGGTATCCATGGACACAGGTAACAGGATCTGGCCTGTCTAACCATGGGCTGCGAACCAGAAACCTTACAAGGATGGAAATTCTGACACCTGCTACCACATGGATGAGACTACAGCAAAGCCAGTGGCAACAGTACGGGTCCAATTGTATTTGTTTTTAAGGACAGATTCAGAAGAATCCTTTATTAAGATGGGAAAGCTGTTTCTTCCTCTGTGTGAGGTGTCTGAAGACTTGAAGGGCTTCTTCCATTTCCAGTCATGTGGTAGCAACTAAACCAGCTTTGCCTTCTGCAAACACCAAGAAATTGGGATTTCTTACGGCATTCTTTTTTCCAGGCCTGATCAATGAATGACAGTATGCAGACAGTGACTCTGGGAGATGGCATGTTTAGTCTACTTTCTATTGGTCATAACGCCTGATAGCACATCTAAATAAGTCACTAAGGAGATGACTTTATTCAGGCTCATTGCTCCGGGAGGCTGAATGTCTTATTCAGTATTAAACACACTTCATACAGTCAGAGTCCAGAGGCCACAAAGGACTTTGCATGGTGAGAGAAAGGGGTATATGTGAGGCTCTGTCCTTGGGCCTCCGCTCCCTCTTCTCATAAGGACACCAGAATTCTATCACAGGGTTTACCATGATGGTTTAATCCCAGTTACCTAAGTGTCAACCCTCCTCATATCTCTCAGTGGGGGTTAAACTCCACTGTGAACTTGGGAGTGGACAAGCCACATTCAAACTACAACCACAGGAACAAATGAGGTGGCCTTCTGGCTGCCCCAGCTCCCCCCTGCAGTGCAGTAGAGATCCAGGCAGAACAGAGTGATGTGGAGGGCACTGTCATCTATGGGAGACAAGGGAGTTGGAAAGGAGAAAGTCACACACACAGCTCCCTGATTCTGTTCAGTCTGCCTGGGTTTCTTTCCAAAGGCTGGTCTCCATGTGCATGCCCAGGTGAGATTACATCAAACTGGCCAAGAGCTGCTGGGAAGCCACATGTGAAACCCAGGGGTCACACAGGACAGGAGGCTGTCAGGCAGGACATCCCTGTGGATCACCTGACAGCCTGAGAAGCTGCAGAAGAGCTGAGCCTTTGGAGTTTGACTAAAGAGGTCCAGAAGAAAAAGGTCACTCTGGCCCAGTGTTTATAGGTCAAAATCACAGTCAAATGCTAGTCAGAGCCAAGTCCTGCCACTCATAAAGGAAAGTGACATCTAGCACTTATCATTGTGGCCAGAAAGACACTTGACAACAAAATAATTGACATTGTGACTCTGTGCTTTGTATCAGTAAATGTCCCCTCAAAGAACCATACTAAACAAACCCAAGTACTATTGGGAGACAGTGGACACACTAGTTCCTAATGATTAGGAGGGGGAACTAGTGGAAGTTAGGTTACTGTGGCATGCCCTCTAGGGGGATATTGGGGTCCTGCCTTCTTTCTTCCTCACTCCCCAGCTGCCATGTGGTAACTGCAGCAGGATACCCTGTGTGGTGGTTTGATAGAAAAGAGCTCCCAAAGGGATTGATACTATTAGCAGGTGTGGCCTTGTTGGAAGAAGTGTGTCACTGTGGAGGCGGGCTTTGAAATCTCATATATGCTCAAGCAGTGCCTAGTGAGCCAGACCACTTCCTGGTGCCTTCCTATCAATTTGTAAGACTCTCAGCTTCAGCATCAAGTTTGCCTGTACACCACTATGCCACACCATGATAATGGACTAAACATGTACTTACTAAAAACGTAAGACACCCAAATTATGTTTTTCCTTCATAAGAATTCTTATGATCATGGTGTCTCTTCATAGCAATAGAAAACCATAATCAAGACAGAAGTTGGTACCAGGAACTGGGGTGTTGCTGTGATAGACCTGACCATGCTTTTGTTGGAAGGAATATGGACCTTGGGACTGTGGATTAGAAAAGCAGTTAACAGCTTTAAGTGCTGCTTAGTGGGTTATACTAATTGAAACATGGAAGACTGTGGGACTGAGGGTGATTTGAACTGTGGGGGGGGGGCTGGCTCAAGATGTTTCAGAGGAGAATAATTTGAATATGTTGCCTAGAGACTGTTCTTGTGAAATTTTGGTGAAGAATATGGCTGCTTTTTGCTCTCGTTTGAAGAGTTTGCCTGAGGCTAAAGTGAAGAGTTTTGGATTAATTGCATTGGCAGAAGAAATCCCAAAACAGCCTAGTACTGACTGTTGTGTGGTCACTATTGGTCACTCTTACACGGATTTATATTGAAAAGGTAGAAAAGCACCAGGAGTGGAATGGAGCTGAATCCTATGTTCAAGGAGAAATGGAATAAAAGGCGAGATCCCACCCAGCTAAGTTTCCAACTTGTGAAAAGGAATTAAAGAAAAGCTTAGAGCCAGATTTGGTGGTGCATGCTTTATTTCTAGCACTCAGAAGGTAGTGGCTGGTGGATCTCTGAGTTCAATGCCAGCCTGTCTACAGATCCAGTTTCAGGACAGCCAAGCTTAGATAGCAAAGGACAAAAAGCTGGCGAATATGTAATTGAGTAAGGGAGCCACTTTCCAGTCACAACGAGCAGCAGAACTTGGCAGTTTCAGCCACATGGTTCTGACTTTAAAGTCAAAGGGGTTATGGAATATTCCTCCTATGGCTAAGGAAAGCCCCTGAGGTCAGGCATGTCTCAGGGGGGTCCCTGAATGGAGACCCAGAGAAGCCATTGTGTGAAGCTGTGAAGTTGAAGCCTGAGTTGCCTTGGAGACCCCAGGATGTTGGAGATGCCAGAGCCATGGGATACCTACACAGTAAAGCTGCTAGCAGGGAGTGGAACCAGCCCAAGAGAGAGAAGTGTGTTGTAGCCAACAAAGCTGAAAGGAGCTGGAGATCTGAAAAGTGCTTTAGTACAATCAAGTACTAAGAGGAAAGACAAGGGTGGAAGAAAACAGAGCGAAACACAGTATCTTGAGTGAGATGGAGCAATCACAGCGCCAGGAGACTAAGGGGATGTCTGTCAATCTTCTGAACTTGGTGAAAACTTAAATGCCCAGATCACCTTGAAGAGAGAGCTGGTTGGCTCAATCTGACACATTTCCAAGTAACCTGCTGGCCCTTCAACTGATGCAGCTCCCCTCCAATGCCCTGCAACTGGGCTTAAGGGGAGCTCCATGTCCCTGCCTCTTCCTTGCAGAAGTGGCTGTACTGAAGAAACATTTGGTGCTTTGGACCCCACCGCATCTGCTTCAGGAGCCCACACATGTGAGCACAGACACATCACCATCACAGGGCCAAGGTGACGCAGAGGAGCTGGGGATGACAAAACAGCATCTTAAAGAGTGGCCCCACAAACCCAGACCCAGAAGAAAAAGACACCCAAACCAGCCAAAGCTGACATATTGTATTCCAGCAGAGCCACAGTACAAGTCCTGTGTGGGAAGTGGAAGTCCCTGGGAGAAAAATGGTCAGATTCAAACTGGAGCCAGAGGAAAGGAGGCAGAATTCTAGAAAGGGAAATTTGTTGGTACCTAGGAAAATGGTTTTCTTGTTTTAAAATTTTAAGAGAGAAGTCAACTGTTAAAAGTACACTGGTAAACTGGGCATGGTGGCACAAACCTTTAGTCCCAGCACTTGGGAAGCAGAGGCAGGCAGATCTCTGAGTTTGAGGTCAGCCTGGTCTACAGAGCGAGCTCCAGAATAGCCAGGGCTGTTACACAAAGGGAAACCGGAAACTGGTGACAGTGTGCTGTGGGACCAGTGGCATCCGTGACTGTGAGCTGTACAAACACGGAAAAGAGCAGCCAGTCCCACTGCTTGTGGGGTTGTGTACATATTGAACTAATACAGAATCATTTGAAACTGGATTCTGTCATTTTAAGATGTGAGCTGTAAACCCTTAGGCAATCAAATTAAAGAAAACACAAAGAAGCCTGGAGAGTTGGTTCAGGGGTTAAGAGCACTTATTGCTCTTGCAGAAGACCCAGGTTCAATTCCCAGCATCCACACAGTGGCTTACAACCATCTGTAAGTTCGGTCTCAGAGGATCTGATGCCCTTTTCTGACCTCCTCAGGCACCAGGCACATTTGTGGTAAACAGACATATATGCGAGCAAAACACTCATACACACGAAATGACAAATCTAAAAAAGTTAAAGAAAATAAAAAGAGGTGCTAGGGTTTAAAGAGTTTATTTAAATTTTTTATTAATAAAAACTCAGGAGTCAAATATTAGGGTGAAAACTTGACTGATCAGAGAAATGATGGAGAAGCAACCCCAGTGACCTCCTCTTTCTCTCCTTTCCCTATCCAAAAGGGCCCACGAATCTTTCTAAACTCCTCTCTACTTCCTTTGTCTCTCTATATGTATCCTGGGTCCTCCAAAACCTCTATAGCAGCTGGGTGGCAGCGGCGCATGCCTTTAATTCCAGCACTCAGGAGGCAGAGGCAGGCAGATCTCTGTGAGTTCGCAAGACAGGCTCCAAAGCTACAGAGAAACCCTGTCTCGAAAAAACAAAACAAAAACAAAAAAGAAAGAAAAAAAAGAAAGAAACAAAAAAAGAGAAAGGAAAAAATCTTTATAGCTAATCCTGGTCAGTTAGTCGCTAACTCTGCCCCCAATTTAAGTTTAAACTTTATTAACAGTCTCAGAGTGTCACTGTGCAAAAAATCCTGCAACAAGAGATGGCTCAGTGTTTAAGACCACTGCTGATCTTACAGAGGACCTGAATTCAGTTCCCAGCACCCACAAAGAGGCTCACAACTACCTGTAACTCCAGCTCCAGGTGATCTGAACCCTGGTGTGGCCTCCTCAGGTATTGTATACATGTGGTACTCATACATACCTGCAGACAAAACATCCATAATTTTAAAATAAAGTAAGTATATCTTTTAAAAAAAAGAAAGAAAGAAACCTATTTGGGGTGGGAATGGGCTTCACTTGGTAGAGTGCTTGCCAAGCTCATACAAAGCCCATGTTCAATTCCAGCATCACATAAATTGGGTGTGGTAGCACACATCTGTAATCTTAACTGTATCAGCAATAGGAGACATGAATTAACAAGCACCCTGTCTTAACAGCTTCACTCAGAAACAACCCATGCCTCCATCTCATCCAGCTACATGTTGGCCACTTGTGAGTTTTCTTCTGAGCCCATGAAGAACCTTCCTGATTCTCTTCAGCTTACAAGCTGGATATGTTTACCTTGGTCTCCCCTTGCCCTGTCACAATAGGCAAGGTTGTGAATGTGCCCTTGTGCTGTTGAACAATGCTTTGTACACTGTAAATATGTACTGCTCTCATTGTTGATAAAAGCCGATTGGCCGATGCCTAGGCAGGATTTTCAGGGCAGAGAGAATGCTGGGAAGGATGGAGTCAGAGGAGTCATGAGACACAGAGCCTCAGGGGCAGCATATAGATTAATAGAAATGGGTTCATTTAATTTGTAAGAGCTAGTTAGTAATAAGCCTGAGCTATTAGCCAAGCATTTATAATTAATAATTAGTCTCTGAGTGGTTATTTAGGAAGTGGCTGGCAGAAGAGAGCTGATTGAGGTCCCTAAGAAAAACTCTGCCTATACCCTTAGGGCTGGAGTTTCCACTTGACTCCAGTAAGTCAAGTCAGCTCCTTCGGGGAGATCCATGGGGTGCTACCAATTTATAGTCTGTCTTCACTTAGAAGAAAACTTTGGGTCAGGAACAATTATCCATGTATATCATTAATGCCTTGATTCAGGACAGAACACAGGACAGTGGTAAATTGCTTAGTTTGTTTTTCTTGGAGTGGAACTTCACTCTGTGAACACGGCAGGGCAATACCAAAAGGCATCCCAGTATTAGTGTACCATACCTGAGTGGAGCCTGTGCAACCCACAATGGCATGGTGGAGGGACTGAACACAGAAAGTAGCTAAAGCTGCAGTCCTGCAGATTCGATCCTGCTCTTCCCTTTCTCTGTAAATAAAGATTTATTGCAACACAGTCACAGCCACTCATTTGTTGCTGTCTGTGGCTGCTTTTGTGCTAACAGAGCAAGAGCAGAGCTGGGCAGTCATCACAGAAGTCAATTCCTGGGAAACCTAAAACACACACTATCCTGTCCTTGTAAAAAGCTCTTTAAGGCCACTGGTGGCTAGCCTTGGAGAGGTAGGTCGGCTTCTAGGGCTGCCATGTTCTCACGTGATCTGTGTGGGTACATAACCATGCCAACTTTGAACATAGTCGTTGATTCATAATTTGCATATTTTCATGTCAAATCCCTTGCTCCTCTCAGGAAATCCCCCTGAACTAAGACCTCCAAAATTAAAAAGATAAAAATCCACAAGACCAGAGGAAAAAAAGACAGTGACAGGTGAATAATGCTTTGGACAGCAGATGAACATGAAGTCATAGCAGCATTTCATTTATATTTTAATAAATAAAGCTTGCCTGAAGATCAGAGAGAAAAACAGCCCCACTGGTCAGCCTTACAGACCAGGCAGTGGTAACACACAAACACCTTTAATTCCATAGCCACATTAGTTTGCCATAGAAACCAGGCAGTGCATGTCTTTAATCCCAGCCCTAGAGAGGATTGTAAAACGGGAGTAGACAGTTCTCAGACTCAGTCTCATTCTGAGATTCCTAGAGACAGGATCGCAATTTTGGACTGAGGCTGAGGTAAGAGCCAGTGGCTGGCTACTTTGCTTTTTGGTCTTCAGGTTGAACCCCAATTTCTCTCTCTTAGTTTTTTTTTTGTTTTTTTTGTTTTTTTTTTTTTTTTGGTTTTTCGAGACAGAGTTTCTCTGTGGTTTTTGAGCCTGTCCTGGAACTAGCTCTTGTAGACCAGACTGGCCTTGAACTCACAGAGATCCGTCTGCCTCTGCCTCCCGAGTGCTGGGATTAAAGGCGTGCGCCACCACCGCCCGGCTCTCTCTTAGTTTTTATTATTCGTGCTTCATGAAATGATTCTTCCTATTTGTCAACTGTTTGCAAAGGTGGGGTGTACTATCAGCGCCTCTGGAACAGAGGTGTGGGTGAGACCAAAAGCAGAATGCTTGGTCTATAAGGTTTTGCATGATGGCAACACCTCCATGATGCCTCTGGGCTTGTGTGAGGCTTTGGTAGCCATGTACCAAACCTGGGCTGGAAGTCAAACTCACTATAGTGGTTAAACATAGAAACCTCCCATGCCTCACTCAACTGAGTGACTGATCCTCCCTAGCAGGAAAAGGAGGAAGCCATCTGGGTGAGGGGACCAAACTTAAAATAATTTAAAACAAAACTAGGATACCCAACTCAATTAAAATTTTAAATAAGTAACAAATAGTGTGTTTGGTATGAGGCTATCCCAAATATTACACAGGATATACTAATCTTAGAGATACACTATTCTCTGCTTTTCCAAAGGTAAATGCAACTGGGTATCCTATGTATGCAAGTAGCCCAGTGTCTGGGGAAACAAACCAGGGCAGTCTGAAGGGACACACAGGCCCCCATCAGGAGGCCACTGTCAAGCCTACAGGTACCAGCTCCCAGATGGCTAGCAACCAGGCTGGTGCTCTAATTACTCAGGTTCTACTGAAGATCACACTGCACCATCACACAAAGAGCCAGTGATTGGAATGGCTCCAGATTTCTCAGCTGCAGAATGTCTCTGTGCTGGACAGCCACGTCAAATGCTAAGGAAGAGCATTTCCTCTATGGCCACCAGACCCACACCTCAGGGAGAAAGTTCCCTCCCACATACCATCCTTAGACACTGCTGGGAAGGTGACTCACAAAAGCAAGGGGGCTGCCCAAGAAAGAGGAGAGTGCAATGCTCCAGAAACAGGAAGATGAAGCAACACCCTAGTGCAGAGAAAACCCGGTGAGAGGTGGGTGGCAGGCCTAGAGGGCCAGTTCAGACAGTAACCGGAGAGGCAAGAGGGATTTTGGAAAACAAGGGAAACAAGCTCTCTCAGACCAGTGGTGCTCGGTTTGTGGGTCACAAGGGTCACATATCCGATATCCTACATATGAGATACCTACATTATAATTCATAAAAGCAGCAAAATTAGAGTTATGAAATAGCAATGAAATACTTTTATGGTTGGGGGTCACCGCATGAGAAACAGCGTAAAGAACAGCAGAACTGGGAAGGTTGAGATCCACTGCCTTGGACTTTTCACTACGCTAGGAGGGGTGGTTACTGCCCAAGAACAGAGAGGCAACCTAGTCAACAGTACTTACAAAGCCTAGCAAGTGAAAACACAAGTTAGTAACTCCAAGAGGAAGATCCTGAGTCACTAGTGGCCGTGTCACTATAAGAAAACACCCAGGGGTTTATTTCAGCCGAGAGTCTTAGGGTTTAGTCCATGACACAGGTGCTCGTGGCTAGTCAGCAGAACAAAATCCACTACCTCATGTCCAGGTGACAAGAATCAAAGGCACAAGGATTCCACAAAGGGCATCTCCCAAAAGACCTACTAGGCTCTACCTCTTGAAGGTGACACTGCCTCCCAGTACTGTCAACCTGGTGAGCAAGGCTTTGGCGCATGGCCTTTTGAGAACTGCTATCCAAGCCATAGTAGCTCTGTCAGATGGCACAACAGACAAGCACAGTTGGCCACACTGTGCAGTGTCACAAGCACTGGAAGCTGGATGTCTGTGGATCTACCTGCCCACTGTCAGCTGGAAGAGCCGGTGATTGCTCGATTTATCCACAGATGAAATCTGCCCAGGCACATGCTCTGCAGGTAGAGAAGCAAGGACATTAGTTCTAATTATCTGATCAGGACATGAGGGCCTGGAGATCTCACTATCATCTCCAGAGCAGGCAGACAAGTTCACATGGAATTTGTTATTGAGACAGGGTCTCACTGTGTAGCACTGGCTGGCCTGGAACTCAGGATGTAGATCAGGCTGACCTTAAACTAAGGGATTTCCCTGCCTCTGTCTCCTGAGTGCTGGATTAAAGGCGTGTGCCACCACATCTGACTTAGCACTTTTGCTTTCAATTATTTGCCTGTGCACACACCCACAGAAGCTAGAAGAGAGCATCAGATCCCACGGAGCTGGAATTACAGGCAGTTATGAGCTGCCTGATAAGGGTGCTGGGAACCTAATTGGGTCCTCTATAAAAGCAGTAAGTGATCTTAACCACTGAGCCATCTCTCCAGCCCACCATAAGGTCATTTTAGCAAAGTAAATGTGCTCTATGAGTTTTCTCAGGTTACATCACAGAAGCAGATGGCATAAGGAAACTGGTCCCAACTTAGGGGTGTGAGGGAGGCTAGTTGTAGGTGGTTAACAACTGTGCTGAGCTCAGGAGCTCAGTGGGGCACACATGCTCCAAGGCAAGGCTGGGAAGCAAGGAGCAAAGCAGAGAGAAGGCCCAGTGACAGAACAATGGAGCAGCTCGGAGGACAGAGCTGGAAGCAAGGCTGGGGCAGCAATCTGTGAAGAGCTACATGTCTGAACGCTGAAGCAAGGCTTCCAGGGCCTTGATGACTCTCCTCACATTCTCCCTATCTCCTCCAACAGAATACCATAGATTTAGCTGAATGCATAGAATAACGACTACACATCCAGACTCTGAAATTCTGTTCCCAAACAAAACTCAAGAGAAATAAAGGCATGGCTGTCCAAAGATATATATGAAAATATTCACAATAGAGTTTTTAAAAACAGCCCAATCTGGAAATGTGTCATCAGCATCAGAGTGAGCAATGGCTGAATACAGAGCAAGGAAAAGGAAGGAGTTACCTTACATAGAGCAGACAAACCACACAGGTAAGGCTGAGTGAAAAATTCCATGAGGAATGTTGCAGTTTTCAGAGTTGCAGAAGAGGTTATCCGCAGTGCTTTACAGACATCAGGGCAGCAGTGACCCGGGGATGTCCTCTTCTTCGTGGGCTGCATAGGGAAGCCCAGAGGCACTGAAGGGCCCTATGCACACACACACACACACACACACACACACACACACACACACACACACACATCAAGATGCATTACTCTGTGTACTTTACCAGTGACAACACGAGCACCCTAGCCGCCCTTCTGTTTCCTCTCAATCTACATAAGCTAGGAGCCGAATTTCAGAACTCACGAAGTACAGAGACTCACTAAAGTCTCACTAATATGACTGCCTAAACAGGGGCTGAACAGACTGCCAAAATGCATGGGGTGTGGGGAAGGGGGAGAGACCAAGAGACCATGAACCTACACAAAGAACTACAGGCAACCACAGAATTCTGAGAGCAGTGAAAAAGTCTTCCTCAGGGATTAGCCCCACCCCCCCAAGTGATTATCCAACACCAAACAGTCATCCCTGGAAACACACATACAAGTAACAGTATACATACTGCGCAGATACAGTTGGGAATATATATATATATATATATATATATATATATATATATATATATATATATAAAAAAACACACACACACACACGTAACAATTACTAAGAAAAGAGGCCATGAATTTGAAAGAGAGCAAGGTATTAAGGGAAGGTTTGGAGGGAGGACATGGAAGGCAGAAACGTTATAATCTCAAAATAAACTAAAATAAAGTTCAGGGTCAGAGACAAATGCTCAGGGGAAGAACATTTGTCTAGTGTGCTAATAAAAGTTTAGGGTTGGAGATACATACAGCTCAGGGGTAGAGCATTTGTCTAGTGTGCTCAGACCTGGGTTTCATCCCATGCCACACCTCCTTCCACCTCTAAAATAAAGAAATGGAAACAGAAAGGTTCAATACCTTTCTTGCTTTTGCCATTATACATTTTCACGCCCTCTATCGGGAAGTTCAAGGTTTTCACTTAGAATTGATATTTTTTTCAAGCAGTATACCTATTTTTTCCTATCTATACTATCTCCCACTTGCTTCAAACTATCCTTTGTTTATGTGTATTAAAAACTGGGTCCACACCACACCGGTGTGTCAAAATGTTTTCACGAAAATGCTCAACTCACTTTTATAATGGTGCTAAAAAAATGATAATACCTTTTGAACTCTTTTTATTCTTACTGTTTTTTCTAGATGTGATATTAAATTGCACCTTTAAAAGCCAAGTACTGGTGGGGGCAGGTGTCGGGGGTCTGGGTTTGTGCATGTAGAGCTCCAAAGACAACTTTGTGGAGTTGTTCTCTCCTTCCACATTTGTGTGGTTTCCGGGGCTTGAACTCAGGCCATTAGGCCTGCAGGGAAGCACTTTACCCCAGGGATGTGTCATTAGCCCTGGCCTGTCTTATCCTTATCATGCTAACACTTTGGGAACTCTGTCTTGTTTATAGGTTTTGTTTTGTTTTGTTTTGAGACGAGATGTCTTGTAGCCTGGGCTGTCCTCAAAGTGCTCATCCTTTCCCCTCAGTCCCTGAGTTCTGGGACTGTAGGCCTAAGTCACCCAGCCAGACTCTAGGTCTTTAGACTTGAAATATTTAACATACGAAAGCTATGTTCTCTTAGATTTTCTCACTGATGAATAAAATTTTTTACTCAACCCACAAATTTTAACAATATTTTGAAAAAACGTATGTGTGTAGCACTATAATCTGTTTGGTATCATGATTTTGCTTTGGGTGTTCTGTCTGTGAGCACTGAGCACAGGCCTCACATATTAGACACAGTTTGCAGTGAGAGTTACAGCTTCAGTTCTGCTTTCACTTCCCAGCAAACCTTGGCACCCACGGTGCGGTCACCAACATACGAAGCTCAAATTCTTGGCTTGGGGGTGGGGATCAAGCTACATTTTTATTCCAGAACTTTGTTTTGCAAATACGAATTTTACTTTGTGCTTATTTCTTACAGTATTAGACCAAATTGTGGTCTGGATTCCATTACCATTTCTGAAGATTAACAAGATTCAAGATTCATGCTTACCATATTTTAAAATACATTATCAAGGGGCTGGAGAGATGGCTCATCAGTTAAGAGCCTTTGCTGCTCTTCTAGGGGACCTGAACATACATACCTTCATCAGACAGTACCCTCTTCTAGCCTCCAAGGGCACCTGTGCTCACACTTAGAAAATACACACACAATTAAAACTAAATCTCAAAGAACTACTTGATCAAAACTTCAGATTTTTTTCTCTTTTAGGCATGTGTCTAGTATTTAAAAATCTTTAAAATGTGTAAATACAAAAACACTGCACACCTGTTTCAAAAAACTCACATTTTGGTTGGTTGTGTTGACACACATCTAATCCCAACACTCAGAAGGCAGAGGCAAGTGGATCTTTGTGAGTCTGAAGCCAGCCTAGTCTACATAGTGAACTTCAGAACAGTCCAGGGCTATATAGAGACCTATTTTTAAAAAATCAGAACAAAAACCCAAAATAAAACAAAAACTTCACATGGGGCTAACACAGTGTATTGAGTTAGAGTTCCCTAAACCCACCAGTATTTGTGAAACTGCATGCAACTTAATGTCAAATTAAATACAAATGTCCCTTCAATGACATGGGCCCAGCTGTCTGTCAAGAGTGTTTCTCAAGACATGGCCACCGCAAACGTTTCAGTCAGGACTTGACTGTATGGAACCTAATTCCCAGCGCTCAAGGTGCATAACAAAAAATCTCTCTCTGACTTAGCAAACAGCACTGAAATCAGAGACCCCTCCAAAACGCAGATTCCAGTGTCCCACCTCACCCCGTCCCCTCCACACAGCCTTTGCTCCAGCCCAACAGGATCCTTATCCTGAAGATCTGGAGCAGCCAGGCTTGGCTCCGTTTCTTCATCTCTATTTCTCCAGTTCCACAGAACCCGGGGAAGAGGCCTTCCCGGAACGCAGTGCCGAGGCCCACACCGAGCCGCCAGACACGGCCTCCGACCGTCCTCAAACGCAGGAGCTTAAGCATCCTCAGAGGCAGCCCACGATACCCAGGACAGGCGGCATGCTGTGCGGGATTCCACACACAGCTGTTCTGTATCGCGGACCGCACAACAGCCAAGGCCTACAGGCTCCCGGCATGCCACCATTGGCACTGAGGGCCACAGACACGGAAAACCGAATCGCCCACTTCGCCGGGCCACAAGGTGAAGAGTCCATAAATTACAGGCCAGAGTGTCCGACTTCCGGACGAGTCTGCGCAGCTGCACACTCCCAGTTCCGGTGTGCCCGACAGCCATCTTCCCGACAACCCCTCCGCTTCCACTGCATGCCGGGAGTTGTGGTCTTAGCGCTGGCTGCGCGGCGGGCGCGCGTGGCAGGAAGCGGAAGCGGCCGGTGGCCCATCCCCGGCCCCGCCTCGCCGCGCCGCTCGCCGCCGGGCTATCACTGACGTGTCTCTCGGCTGGGGAGACGCGCTTCGGAGCTAGCAGAGTCGCCTCACTCGAAGTGGAGCTCAGCCGAAGCTGGGCGTGGAGTCGGATCAGCCGCCGCCATGGCGAGTGAGTCCCTTGGGGCCACCCTTCGCAGCCGGGATGCGTCTCCTTCCCCTGCTCGGGCGCCCGCCGGCCGTGCTGCCCGATCCCGGCGGAACGCGGCCTTCCCCAATACCCCTCGTCCCTGCGGCCTTCGCGCCCCCACTCCCGGCTCCCACTCGTGCCGGGCTCCTCCAGGTGCCCACAGATTACTCTCTAACTATTTCTCTTTCTGTTTCTTCCATCAAAGTCAAATTTCTGGAAGTTATCAAGCCATTCTGTGTCATCCTGCCGGAAATTCAGAAGCCAGAGAGAAAGGTAAGTTCCCTAGGTGGTTGTCAAAGAAGCCTTGAGAAACTGGGCGCTGGAAGTTTACAGTTCAATTAAAGATGGCCTCAGCACACGGAATGAAAACTGCCCCTCTGGAGTGTAGCTGTATGTACTGGGATACTCTAGGGAACTGTCGAAAGGTGACCTGGTTGTGTGGGAATTCTCACGAAACCATCTTGTCTCATTTGAAGCATCTTGAGTAGATGGTAACAAAGCCTCGGATTTGCCTGGCCCCAAACTGGGTCTGAGCAGTGATTGAATAAGACCTCAGATAGAATCCCAGATTGAGTTACCCTCCCTTCGCCTCCAGCAGAGCAACTCATGGGGTGTTTCTTCCGTCTAGGAGGTGATTTTAGTATCCAGTTTCCAAAGGAAAAACCCAGTCGTGTAATCGATTTGAACGTGTTTTTATTTTTTATGTATGCTGCCTCAGCATTGAGGGTAAACGCAGTAGATGAAGTCCACGGCCATTGACAGCAGGTGCATCAGAGCGAAGGACGTGTGAACCTTAATCAGAATCTCCATGGCTGTCAGCTTCAGCCCAGGAATAAATGTTCCTAATGCGAGATTGCCCAAATGAAGGAAAGTCCAGGCCTATTGGTTACAGAAAAGGGTAAAGCCACTTTGAGTCCCTGGGTTCGGACTGTGGCATACATTCACATACGGCACCTGTAGTTGGCATTCACTTGGATACTTAGTATCTACTTGTAATAATTTTTTACTGAAGGTAGTTTCATCCAAATGCCTTGTAGTACCCTAGCTGTCTTTGACAGGTTGATTTGCAAAGCTTCTCCTGCTCTATCTCAGTGCAAAGAATCTGGCTCTAGGACCAAGAAGCCCAAGTCCCACCCTTTACCTTCTTTCTTCCACAATCCTGTGACCGACAAGGTAGAACTGTGGCCCAGGTAGCGAGTAAGTCTGATAGAGGACTAGAAGTTGCCTTGAGGGTGTGGAAAGGATTCCTGGCAAAAGGAATGTATGATTTACTTCCCAGTGAAGACAAAGCGTTTCTGTGCTTAGATGGTATTGATTTTAAATGGAAAGGCTAAAAGAAGCGCAGGGAAGAGGAATAAGATGGCTGGGCAGATTAGAAATGACCTTGGCAATAAGGGCTGGAGTGTGGCTTGGGGGCCTTTGCAATAGAGGGCAAATCATGGCACTGCTTGAGATGGGTTTGGGGCTATTTCAGAGGCAGAAGATTCAAGACTTAGGTGAAAAGCTTTTGACATTTTACTCTTCAGTGACCAGGAGAGAAGGCTTACCCATTTAAAATAGTCTTGAAAAATACGTCTTCTTTTTTCTAACAGATTCATTGCATAGGCTGGGGAAGTTAGTGATGGACGTGAGGCCTGTGTCTGGTGTCTGTCACCACGACAGCTAGTGGATGTGCACATTCATTACAAGCTTGTCTTTCTGGTTCCTGTGAAGTGGTGTTGCTTCCCCCTCGTTAGACACCGAATTCTTGGTGTGGTAGGATGGCAGATAGAAAAGTCAGATGTTCCTGGGAGACGGAGCAATGTGAGCCCCCAGCTGCCTCTGCAGGGTTTGAGCTTTGAATTCACCCACCCATGTTTGGGTGCATTGCTGTGTCTTTCTGGGAATGACTGCATGCAGAGGACCAGACAACCAGCACACGGAGTCAGTGCTTGTTGGGGCAACTCTTGGCATTTCACTCACTTAATATCATTAGTCTTTAGCTGTCTGATTTTTACTGTTGTTTGTTTGTTTTTGTTTTCGGAGTTTGTTTGTTCTTTCTATGCAGGGTTTTTCTGTAGATTTGGTGCCTGTTCTGGAACTAGCTTTTGTAGACCAGGCTGGCTTTGGACTCACAGATCTGCCTGACTCTGCCTCCCAAGTGCTATTAAAGGTGTGCACACCTCCGCCCAGCTAGTCTTTAGCTGTCTGTTAAACCTGTCTAAAGCCAGTCTTGATGTGGGATGTCCTTCTGTATATGTGTTGTTTTTATTAAATAGTTAATAAAGCTGTTTCGGCCAATGGCTTAGCAGAGTGAAAACATTGGGAAATCCGAACAGAGCTAGAGAGAGAGGGAGGCCATCTGAGCAGCCGGGAAATGAGCGAGCTCTCCATTTACAGAGATCTCTCCATCCAGTAACAGTGGTTTCTTCAACAGGAGGAACCTAGAGGTTTCTAACCAGGCTAGATAGTAAAATGATTTGTGTTGACTGTTTAACTTAGTTGATTTCTTACCTTTCTGATTGTTGTGACAACATTCCTGACCACAGCAGTGTAATGAAGGATTGTGTTTGGGCTTCCTATCCAAGGGTACAAGGAAGGCATGACAGCAGAAACTTAAGGCACACTGGTCACATTATGTCTCCTGTCAGGAAGCAGAGGAAGATGAAGGCTGGTGCTCAGCTCACTTTCTTCTTTTTATTCAGTCCTGGACTCCAGCCCATGGATTGGTGCCACCCACATTTAAGGTGGATCTTCCTATTTGATTTAACTCAGTCCAGAAACTCTTCCATACTCGTATCCAGACGTTTGTTTCCATAATGGTTCTGAATCCCATGAAGTTGACAATCAAGGTTAACCATCACACTTACATACCCAGGAAGGGGTGAGCAAAAACTGATGCTGCTGTGTTTTAGTGAGCAGTTACATATCAGCTCTTCCTGTCATGGTTCCCCCGCCCCCGTGTTAATTACAGGCTTTACTCTTGATTCACAATCCCAAGTTTCCTTTTTGTTAGTTTGTTTTTAAGACAGGGTTCCCAGCAGCTGTGGAGCCTGTCCTGGAACTCGCTCTGTAGACCATTCTGGCCTTGAACTCACAGATTCGCCTACCTCTGCCTCCCGAGTGCTAGGATTATAGGCTTATGCCTCCAGCGCTTGGCTATCCCAAGTGTTTTTAAAGGAGTTGAGTTCAGAGTCAGGAGATTGTTAAGTGTACTGTAGGAAAGTGGCTGCTATGCCGGGAAGCTTGTCTGTTTCACAAGTCACTTTGGCCTGCAGTGTTCGTCCATCTTGAGTCTCAGCTGTTACTGTGAATGGTGATGCGCATAGTTTTGGTCTCAGACTCACATAAACTGCGGGATTTGGGGCAGATTAAACTTTCCTGGTCACTTTGCTCATTGTCACATAAAGATAATCTGTGCAGTGGGAGGATTATTGGGGCAAAGATACACAGGGGTCTTTGCATCACATCCTGGACAGAGAAAACACATCTACACTACTTAATGCTATGGTATATTTGGTACACATTTGACCTGCCTCTGATAAATGGGGCATGAGATCTTGTTTGGATCCACCTGCACTCATTTGCCTGTGGAAAAACTTGCTTTCATTCCTTCCTTTCCAGATTCAGTTTAAGGAGAAAGTGTTGTGGACAGCTATTACACTCTTCATCTTCTTAGTATGCTGCCAGGTAAGCGCTGCGCTGGTGTTGGTAGAGGTGACTGGGCTGGGAACACCCGTGTGATACCTGCTCTCGCCCATTTCCAGATTCCCCTGTTTGGCATAATGTCTTCAGACTCTGCTGACCCTTTCTACTGGATGCGAGTGATTCTAGCCTCCAACAGAGGTAGGACCCTGCTTACTCTGCCTTTCCCCGCACACTGGATATGAAGAGCCTGCTTTACTTACAGGCTTGGCTTTATATGGAGCTCAGAAAGTTCGTGAAGGTGCATAGCTTGGAAAATGCTGCATTGGTGTGGAAAAGTCACGCAGCATTTGCTGATGTATGCATCCTGTTGGGTCTGAATGCAATACAGAACCTGTAATGACAAGATAAGACTGCATTGTAAAACATTGTTTAAAACATGGAAAAACTAGAATACTTTTAAAATACCTAATGTGATAACATTCTCTAGAAGGCATAATTTGTTCCTCAGCTGAATCTTTTGCATATCTCTATATTACAATGTGTCTAAAAAAATAGTTTGTAAGCCCTGACAAAATATCTCTGCCACAGTGAGGATTTTGAATACATGTGTTGATATTGCATTGATTAACTCATTTAAAAAATATATTCCACATTAAATTGGAAATCAGAAGTCCAACTGGTTTTAGTATAATGGAAGGGGGAGTTCATTCACAGCCAGTTACAGTTTGTAGCAGCCCCTTTCCAGACTCTGGGAATGATTTGAATCTTATCCTTCCTTCCTTACTGATGAGGAGACCAACCTCTCTTATCTCCCTGAGGCCAGGGTCAGTCTGGAGCTGAATTGAAGTGCAGCAGTCTGTTTGGCTAGCGTGACTTCTTGCACAGAGGAGGATCTTTCCGGCAGGGTAGACTGCATTAAGCTGTGCTCTGACTGGTATTTGGAGGTGGTTCCATTAGTTGACCGCTTTTGACCTTGTATCAGAGTGCCCCCCGTGTTGCTCACTGTATAGCTATGTTTGTTTTCCTGAGCTAATGTTGGCTGTGTCTTGCTTTCTTCCCTGAAGGTACCTTGATGGAGCTGGGCATCTCTCCTATTGTCACTTCCGGCCTTATCATGCAGCTCTTAGCTGGTGCCAAGATAATTGAAGTTGGGGACACCCCAAAAGACCGAGCTCTCTTCAATGGAGCCCAAAAGTGTAAGAAAGATCATATTTAATGTTCTAATTTCCATGGTTGAGGATGAGAATTTGCTGTGAAGCTTCTGGGATTAAAGCCATTGTGCTCTGTGCCCTGCTCTCCTTACTGCCCCTCTGCATGCACCCCATGATCTGCACCAGAGAGAGGCAAGGCAGGAACTCACCCCTTTACTGTGCAGTTTGCACTCATACATCAGAGCTCATTGAGCATATGACGGGCTGTTTGTACCTGCTGCTTCATCATTTGTCGGGTGTTTTTCTTGTGTGTGTGAAGGGGGCTTAAGTCGGGAGAGGGCACACTCTGTCCTACGTTGCTCACTAACTTGTGAAGTGAAGAAAGTGAGGCGGTCGGCCTGCAGGCTTAGTTTTCCATCTGGAAAGGGCTGGTGGTGGTCGCCATACAAGTGATGGGTGTTGCTGGTAACTGTGGCTAGCCACCTGCGTCAGTGTCCTACTTCTGGACTGGAGTTGGTTGTTCAGGAAGGTTTTAAACTTTTTTCTGCCTTAAGAATTTAGGAGTTTTGGGCTGGGTGTATAGCTCAAGGGTAGAGCACTTGTACCATGCCCAAATCCCTGGGTTTGATTGCTGATACTGAGGGGAAAAAAAAAATCTTTAAATATGCAGGGTTACTGAGCAGGTCTTTTGTTTTAAGCTTTTACAATTTTATTCATGTGCATGTGCCACAGTGTGTGTGTGTGTGTGTGTGTGTGTGTGTGTAGGTCAGAGAACAACTTGGCAAACATGATTCTCCTTTGAAAGTGTGGGTTCCGGACATCATACTCAAATCATCTAACTTGGCAGCAAGTGTCTGAGCTGTTTTGCTGACCCTGTTTGTTTAGTTGTTTGGTTGGTTTGACTTTATTTATTTATTTTTATAGTGTGTTTGTGTGCATGTGTGTGACATGGGTCTGTGTAGAAAGGAGTCAGGATAGCTTTGTGGGGTCTGTTCTCTCTTTTCTCCTTTATGAAGATTCTGAGGGTGGAACTCGGGTATCAGGCTTGCATGACAAGTAAATATCAGCGTAGACATCTTGGCTACCAGTCCCTGAACAGTTTTTTTTTAAATTTCAAATAGGGACTATATGAGGCAGACTTTTGAAATTTTAAACTGAAATTTAAATCCTCACTCTTGGAAAAATAATTACACCATGCCTAGGAACAAAATATAATGATCCAAGAAAACAGTCTGCAGAGGAAGTGGGGCCAGAATATGAACTTAGGGCAGCAGGATTGGTTTTATCCCAAGGTCTTCTGTGCTCTGGATGTGGATCTGAGTGGTAAGCTTAAAACCCGTCTCCTTGTGGCTCAGCATAGAGGTCTCCGGATCCCAGCTACCTGCAGTGCACCCAGTGCTTCAGGGGTGCCGGCACTGCATTGCGTCTCTGATTGTGCCTGGGATTCAGCTGCCTTTCCTAAGATCACTTTTGCCATGCTTCAGCTCTTCCTCCGTCACTAAGCAGGAGGTGAGACTGGGAAGCTGCTGTGCTTCTGTTGAGAGCACCTGGTTAGTTATCTCCCAAATGGGCAGTGTGACTGTTGAGATTCCTCCTCCAGCTCCTTCCCGGCAGTGTCGCACTGTGCTTTTTCTTCCCAGTGGTGAGCATTCAGGTGTTCTTTAGCCATTTCTTATGTTGTGTACTGTCCTCTTTGAGAACACAGTTCTCTTGATTTCTAGTGTTTGGCATGATCATTACTATCGGTCAGTCCATTGTGTACGTGATGACGGGCATGTACGGGGACCCTTCGGAGATGGGTGCTGGAATCTGCCTGCTGATCACCATTCAGGTAATTGTTATGCTTCCCCCTCCCCAGTCTCTGAAATACCAAATCTCGCTGTGCCTCAAAGACGCTGGAGGTTGTGGGTTTGCCCTTCTTAATCCACCAGAGGAAGACTGAGGACTCTCACTAACTCAGCTTTCTGTTCTTACACTTAAGAACCCAATTACTGAAGAAGAGAGTCACGTCCATCGGGAGCAGTAACATCTATTTGGGTTCTTTAGTCTTTTTCTTTCTCTCACAGCTCTTTGTTGCTGGCTTGATCGTCCTCCTTTGGATGAGCTCCTGCAGAAAGGATACGGCTTGGGTTCTGGCATCTCCCTCTTCATTGCTACCAATATCTGTGAGACCATTGTGTGGAAGGCCTTCAGCCCCACCACTGTCAACACTGGCCGAGGTAAGGCCCAGGAGCTCGTGCTGTAGTTCAGCAGAGGTTCTGCCTGTGGTGGGCACAAGCTCCTGGCTTTTCTGTGCATCCACTATATTTTAAAATACAGGTGAGGTTATGCTCATGGCAATACCCAGCATAGATTTTCATTTGCCTCATCGTGGTTGGCATACTAGATAGGAGTGAGGTCTGGCCTCACTTCTCAGCTCAGTAAGAACTGCATTATATAGTAAGTGCTTTGTGTTTTAACCTCTGTCTTGGGTAGGTATCAAGTCACGTCCACTTTGTTGACAATGAAATTGTACACATTCTCACTTTGATGATTCCTGTGGATCATTTTGGAAACAAATAAAACCCAACTAGAACTATTAAACAAAAGCATTTGATCACACTTGCCCTTGGGCTCAGATCCTGGCTGTAGGTGGTGTGAGCACATTCCCCTATAGCTGATCTGGGCCATCATGTAGTGAAGGGGTCATGACACATAGGCAATTCCAACTCTCCAGATGCTGAGGCAGGAGGATTTGAGAATCTGAGGATTTGAGGTAAGCCAGCACTATGTAGCAAGGCCGTGCTCTCACAAAATGAAAAGCTGAGACTGTAGCTCAGTGGTAGAGGTTCGTGCATGGAATACCTGGCACCACAGAGAAGGAAACAAGAGACCACATGATGCCTGGCTCGTAGTAGGTACAGATCAAATATTAGTATGCTGTGGCATAGCCATTAAGAAAGAGTGCCCTGGAAACGGGAATGTTTCTAATCAGAATATGTGAAGACAAGGGAAGCCTTAGAATAAGACATACTAGGAAAAGAGACTTTTGTCCCTAAATGTGTTATTTATTTAGAAGTCTTATGAAAAATATTTGTGCGTGTTTTCATAAATTGAATGCAGAGGCAATTTCTGCCTCCAGAGACCATATAACCCTGTACATCTAATGAACAAAAGCTGTCCTCTAATGAAGTCAAAGGCACATTGGGAGAGACTGGGGCAAGGAAAGGCAGGACTTGTCAGACTAGGATATGGAGAGGGCGGCAGGTGAAGGTGCAGTTGGAGTCCAGGGATTCCTGCAGTAGAAATGATAGCAGAGAAGGGAGCAGGGTGGGATGGCCAGTCCCAGGCTCAGGAACCAGCGGAGGGGGGTATTGCATTCTGGAGCTAGATGGAGTCTAGCAAAACACTGCTGAAGAAGTGCCATGGCAGCCTTGAATAGACAAGATGTGACAGCATGGATTGTGAGGGAAGATGTGGGAGATGGGGCTGAGGTGGAAAACTGAGAAGTCACTGGAGGTGTCTCCATAGCCAGGCCTGTAGAAATGTAATTGGGAAGGGTGATTTGATTTCCTGGCTGCCAGTGTGGGATGAGCTTTACCAGGGAACCAAGGGGGATAGCATCAGTAAGGTACAAGGACCAGAAGTATATAGAGGGCACAGGTATAGCCAGAAGGGCTACTACAGCTTGGTTAGCTCACCACTGCTGCTTCCTTGAGCAGTGCAAAAGTCTAGGACCGGGGATTAGTGTGGACAGCTACACGATGTGCCGCAGAGGTGTGTGGAGATGCACTGGTTCCCAGAAATTTGCCAGATACGACAGTAATTGTAAAAATTACTGGAACCAGCCGGGCGGTGGTGGCGCACGCCTTTAATCCCAGCACTCAGGAGGCAGAGGCAGGCGGATCTCTGTGAGTTCGAGGCCAGCCTGGTCTACAAGAGCTAGTTCCAGGACAGGCTCTTAAAAAAAAAAAAGCTGCAGAGAAACCCTGTCTCGAAAAACCAAAAAAAAAAAAAAAAAATTTACTGGAACCTAATCCTGGCATTGCTGGCTCTGCTGTGGGTCACCATGACGAAAATAAGGAAGAGCCACAGGGAAAGGTATTACAGAGTTGATCCAGGCAACTTAGTTGAGCAGTCTTGAAAGATGTGCGAGAAGCAACCAACAGTGCTGGAATCCTGAGCTGAGGTTGTTTGCAAGCTGGAACAGGACAAAAGCAGAGCTCTTGGTGGGGAGCTTAGAAAGGCTGCTGGGGATAAGTACAAGCACTCCCTTCTTCCCCTGGCCTGCCTGGACCACCTTCTCTGTTAGATAAGAGGCTTGTCCTGGTTGCAGCTCCCATATCCCTGAATACTGACTAGGAGATAGACCACAGCTGAAAGGTAGGAGGGTGTAGGTAGACTTTCCTGTCCCACCAGCCAATTCCAAGTAACTGTTCAGAATCTTATTAGTAATTATAAATGCTTGGCCCATATCTTAGACTTGTCTCCAGCCAGCTTAAATTAACCCATTTCTATTAATTTATGTGCTGCCCCGAAGCTCATTTACCTTATCTATGAACTTCCCATGTTGCATCTTCTGCATCTGGCTCACAGCTTTTTGTGACTCCGCCTGCCTTCTTCCCATCATTCTTAGTCTGGTTCTCTCACCTAACCTTTTCTCGCCTGTCCATTGGCCAGCCAGCTCTTAATTAATCCTTGAGACTAATACATATTTACAGTATACAAAGACTGTTCAACAACATTGGGCTTCCTCTAGTCTCCCCTTTCCCTACAGATATTTGGGACCCTCTTCCTGCTCCTTTCACCTTTCAGAAACCCGTCTGTTGGCAGGCCTGCTATTGGGCAAAACTTGTGAAAGGGTGAAGACTGATCTCAGGCCATCCATCCATGGTGTTCTCCTAGGAGGATTATTGGTGTTTGGAACTGCGAGCCCAAGCTTTCCCAACTCTTGTCCACTGTGGGCAGCCCTCTTCAGAGACTGGGATAAATGCTTTTACTGCCCAGATTATAGATCAGGACTTGGCCTTTTCCAGGCAACATGTGTCATGAATGTGTTTAAATTGGTGGCTGTTCTTCCACATGTCTGGTAACCTAAAAACTGAGAGCAACCAGCTCGTCTCAGAAGGAAACAGCCCAGTGCTGTGGTTTGCTTCTCTGAACTCCTTCACTTCCCACTCAGAAACTGAGAGGCGAGCTGAGCTGCTCTCCCCTCCACCGTCTCTGTATTCCACTCTGCCCGCAGGCATGGAATTCGAAGGCGCCATCATTGCTCTGTTCCACCTGTTGGCCACCCGCACAGACAAGGTCCGAGCCCTTCGAGAAGCGTTCTATCGCCAGAATCTCCCTAACCTCATGAACCTGATTGCCACCATCTTTGTCTTTGCTGTTGTCATCTATTTCCAGGTATGTTCAAAGTTAGCTAAGTAGGTCTGCCTGTACAGAGTCCAGCTCAGCACCCACATTGTCCTTCGCTCCGTGTTCTCAGGTTTATGGTGTTTCTGAGTAGGACACCTGAACTGCTAGCTGTCTTTAATTGTACTGACCCTCATACTTAATGGGATTTTTTGTATTTAGGGGTTTGTTTTTGAGATGGGGTCTGTCTAGCCCTGGCTGGCCTCAACTCACTATGTAGATCAGCTATTCTTAAGCTCACATAGATCCATCTTTCCCTGCCTCCCAGGTGTTGGGATCAAAGGCTTATGCCACAATGCCCAGCATTCTTTGCAGTATTTTGATATTCACTAAAGAAGTTTCAGCAGTTAGCTAGGTGTGATGGCTCATTTAGGTGGGTGGTACAGAAGACCAAGAGTTCTAGGACAGTGTAGTGTATGTAGTGCAATCCTACATACCACGCTGGCGAGATGGCTCGGTATATACAGGTGATTGTTGCCAAGCTTAGTGACCTGAGTTCAGTTCCCAGGCAAGAACCAACTTCTGTATGCTGTCCTTTGATCTCCACTTACACACTGGCGTGCATGCATCCCCACAGGCACACACACATTTAAATACAATCAAAAGAAGGGGACAACACTTGAAAGACACTTGTTTGTGATAAGGAATACTTTTCTGAGGCCAGGCAACTCAATAGTGACTCCTGCTGATCCCAGCCAGCTGCCCAGTTAGTAACACGTCAGTCTTCCAGGGCAGGGTGAGTATCTGTAGTTAAATCAGTACGAGTTTGCGTCTTCTGTCATTTGTCCTAGCCTCGTGTCCTGGGCACTGGGTTTGTGACAGTAAAGAAGATTGATGCTCTGGGATCCAGGGTTTCCAAGGGGTGGGTGGTATTGCTAGGAGAGCTTAGCTTTTGTTGATGATCACATCATGGGTGTTCACTGCCTGAGAACCATTAACAGGATTTGGAGCTGGTGGTTTTTATGTCGGCCTTTTTGTATAGGAAGAAAAGGGCATGTGCTCTCGGACACCATCACAACTGGTAGCCCAGTGGCAGAACTGACACCCAGGGCCACCTGACTTTCTTAGCCACACTGGGGACTCTAGGCAGAATAGAACAGTAAAAGGTGTGTGTTGTGTTTGCCCTGTAGGGCTTCCGAGTGACCTTCCCATCAAGTCGGCGCGTTACCGAGGCCAGTACAACACCTATCCCATCAAGCTCTTCTACACCTCCAACATCCCCATCATTCTGCAGTCCGCTCTGGTGTCCAACTTGTATGTCATCTCCCAGATGCTGTCAGCCCGCTTCAGTGGCAACCTGCTGGTTAGCCTGTTGGGCACTTGGTCGGTGAGTGTCACTGGGTGAGTTAAGGGTTGTTTGTACTAGTGCAGCTAGTTGTGGTATTTTGTGGCAGGATGTCAACTCGGGACTAAATATTTCAAAGGTGAAATTTCTTTATTGCCTCATACAAATACAGTTCAGTGAGATTGCCTGTAGGCGTGCTTTGACACCATAAGGCATCTGCTCAGAGCTCCTTGGCTCCGTGCTGTGGCATGTTTGAAGCAGCATCAGAGAACTTCTGTAGTTAGACTTTCCTTTGGGCCACCAGCTCACAAATACTGACATGGAAACTTACTAATTATGAATGCTTGGTCTTAGCTTAGGCTTATTTTTAATTAACTCTTATAACTTCATTTTTATTAAACTACATTCTGTCATGTACTGCCCCTCCTGCTTCCTCCATGTCTCCCCACGTCTGTCAAGCGCCTAAATTCCTCCTTCCTTCTCTCTCTGCCTGGAAGTCCTGTGTTCCTGCCTAGCTCCTCGCCGTTCAGCCTTTTATTACACCACTCACAGCAGTGCACCTTCACACGGTGTGCAAGTAGCGCACAGCAGACTTCTGTGTCTTACTCCTAGGACACGTCATCTGGGGGCCCAGCCCGCGCTTACCCAGTTGGTGGCCTGTGTTACTACCTGTCTCCTCCGGAATCATTTGGCTCAGTGCTGGAGGACCCTGTCCATGCTGTCGTGTATATTGTATTCATGTTGGGATCCTGTGCGTTCTTTTCTAAAACATGGATTGAAGTTTCGGGTTCTTCTGCCAAAGACGTAAGTTTAAGTTGACATTCCTAATAGAGACAGGTGACCTAATGAGACAGCTGTTGACATCCAGGGAGTTCCACTTATTACCACTTTATAAGTAGTGGTTTGCGATCTAAGTGCTCCAGCCTGCAGAGGGACCATTCCCTTTGGTGGTTCTGTATGGAATCCTGAGGGCAACAGACGGAGATAGACAGAGTTGGCTCTGATAGTTGAACTTGAGGCCAAACTAGAAAGGTAGACCTCTGTGTGAGTGAGTGCATTGCTACAGGTTAAAAGTCCTCCGTGAAGACTGAAGGGCTGGGGGAGGCAGGGGAGACATCTATAATAGGTTAGTTCCACTGTGAAGCACCCCTCTTCCCTAGCATCTGGCTCATGTGCTTGTATTTGGGTCATGTAGGTTGCAAAGCAGCTGAAGGAGCAGCAGATGGTGATGAGGGGCCACAGAGAGACTTCCATGGTTCATGAGCTCAACCGGTAAGAGTGGTCACTAGCCCTGAACACTAGAGGTACCAGAATAGCCCTATACAACCCTGTCCAGCAAAGACAGCGCAAGAGCGGAAAAGGAAGCACACAGCCAGGGTGTTGAAATGGTGTGTGTGTGTGTAGGGGGGTGACTGAGCTGACTTAGGCTGGATGGGCCTGAGTGTTCCTAGAGCAAGCTGAAAGCATCCTCAGAGTGGGTGGGGGCCTGGCACAGATTAAACAGGTACCAGCAAGAGCTGGCCTGAAAGGAGTGGTTAGTGTTGAGAAAAAGACCAAATCAGAGGCCAGAGACCGCCAGACTCAGCCACGGTGATGGAGGAATGTAGCAGTGACCTTAGGGAGAGAGGAAGGGGAGGAGAGACTGTCGCTTCAGGAGCAGCAGGGGAAGGCAGGGGGAGACATCCCCAGCTCCTCATCAGTGGTCTGAAACTGCCTCTTGGAAGGCAGAAAGTGCCTGGTGCTTTCCAGCCACTCTGTCACAGTCTGTCGCTGTGGTTGGCTCTTCTGCGCTCATGTAGAGCACCGGGTTGCTTCACAAAAAGGGCAGCTTATGAAGCTGGCTGACCTCACTGTAGGAGGCTGCCACAGGAACACCAGAATTACAAGGTTCCTGCCAGTTTCTGAGCCAGAGGCAGCACAGCTTTTCCCTGCAGTCCATAACTCCTAAGTCCCCTGACTCAGACTGCCTGGGAGAAGCACAGCAGCCCCAGCAGAGATTCCTGATACTTGTGCCTCACCTACCTGGGCACATCTATGGAGTTTTCAGCTTCTGAATAGCAGAAGAACGGAGATGAAGTGTCTTCTGTTCTTTCAGTATGTAAAATCTAGTGTGGCATCAGCCATGTTTGCACTTGTGCTGGTCACATTCCCAGAGTCCATGTGGCCAGCTTAATGTCCTGTTGGGCATTCTGGCTCAGTAGGCAACAAAGAACTGTCTGTCTGTCTGCAGGTACATCCCCACAGCTGCAGCCTTTGGTGGGCTGTGCATTGGGGCCCTCTCAGTCCTGGCTGACTTCCTGGGTGCTATTGGGTCTGGAACCGGAATCCTGCTGGCAGTCACCATCATCTACCAGTACTTTGAGATCTTCGTCAAGGAGCAGAGCGAGGTGGGCAGCATGGGAGCCCTTCTCTTCTGAGCCTTGTGTGCCCATGGACCAGGGTGAGGGCTCCAGAACTGCCTGGAAAGGGTGCTCTTACCACTGGAGCATGCTACCGTGGCATAGGGACTTTAAAATTTTTTTTATTAATTTTTTTATTTCATATCTTTTCATTCCACTGTGTAAAGTGCTAGGAAATTTCCAATTTGAAATTTTGCTTTTTATTCTGGCATTGGCAAAAAGACAAACAGTAGAAGTGAATTGTTAGCTAATGACCAGAGGATGTGGTAACTGACTGTTCCCAAGTGTTCGATGTAATTTTTATTTAAACCTTTGCACTTCTCAGTGCCTGGCAGCTGCAAGGGTCCCAACTGCCCCCAGGCAGTCTGTGGCCCTGGTTGAAGGAAGCACAAACTAGGAGATGTGTCCATCTCATCTGGGCCGCAGAAAACAGCTGCAAACAGATGTGTTTTCTGGGGACCTGCTTGTGGGGGACTTCACGAGATTAACTCTCGGGGGTGAGGACATCTGGCTTAGGACTCTGTGCGATGCCATCAATCTGTAAGCAGGTTTCATAGGACAGAGCTGCTACTGGAGGAATACGTGCCCCGGAAGCTGGCCTGCCTACTACCCTGCATGTGCTCTGGGTGGTGCAGCCGAGCATGCAGATGGGTGAACAACAGCAAGATCTACCTGCCTACCATTGCCCGTAAGGCGGGGACTCCAGGCTCTTCCTGGAGCCTAGCCATACTAGATAGCTGGGCACATATAAAGGGCTTCATGCTTGCCCTTCCTTGGTTCCCACTAGAAAGGGAGCTCCTATGGTGTCTTCCTACTGAAAATTTCCTGTTCCAGTTTTTGGAATATTTTTTAGAATTTGTTAGGACCAAATGTAGACTGGCTCAGGACCTATAGGAAAATATACCAGGGTTTGGATCTCTTAGAGAAGTTGCTCAGAATCCTGTCTGGAGTTAAGGTATCTGGGATGACAGGCAACATGGACATGGGGGTTAGGAGCTCAGGCCTGTAAGAGAGGCCCTCTCAAGACAGGACACTGCCTAGCAGCAAGGGTGCAAGGCTTGCAGTTTGAGATCAGAGCAAGTATGAGATTGTCAGCTACCTTAAGACACAGGAAGGTCCCAAGTGTTCCCACAAGGGGGGCAGGATCCCTGGGGGATGTGCAGTCATGTGGTCACAGCCTGCCAGCTACACCTGGGTCCTTCTCACCTCTGGAAGTAGCAAATGCCTCTCTGACCCAGGGTTCCTAGGGACCCTTGCTGCTTGCCAGAAAATGGCAGTCAAGGGACAGTTAATTTTGCCCCTAACACAGGTCAGCAGCAGGGCCAGATCCTTTGCCCACAGCCTAGGACTCACCATATCACACGTGGCCTTGTCTAGACCCAGTCCTGAGCAGAGGAGCCCAGTGCCCTCCCAGTCCACAGGGTCTTCCCACTGCCCCTCCTCTGCCACTGCCACAGAGCAGCAGGGCCTCCCACCTATACTAGGGACTCCACAGCTTCTGGAGGCCAGGTGCAGAGTCCCCAACTCTGGGCTGTGCTGGGGAGCCACAGCCTCATCTGTAGCCATCAGCTGGGCCTAGTAGCCTGTGGTTGATGGTCACCTTTTGTGGGTGAGTGGGGATGACCTGGCTTCCAAGGACTGTCACTGTGGACACCAAAATGGCTTAACATGAGATACAGTGAAAAAGTGACAAATAAACCGACTTTTTACAAGCTGCCTCGTCATCCTTGCTAACTGCCACTGAGAGCAGAGGACTTGCCCGGGGTGTTGGCAATGAGCCAGGGTTACCAGTGGACTTGTGATATCTCCCGGGAGCGGCTCTGCCAAGTACTGCCTGCCACTCCTGGGAAGCATGGAGCTGGGGCAGTGGACTCCTTGTGCACCAGCAGGGGTCAGGCTGTGTACACCTGGGTTCCAAAGGGTACTGGAGTGAGCTGCCCAAGCCAGGTAGGTGGCACAAGTTGGTGGGCACCTATAGCTCTAATTGTCCAGGCCCAGCGCACAGCTGCTTATAGCTTGGGCTGGCTTTAGTTGCTCTGGCACTAGACCTGCAGCCAAAGTAGACTATGTTCTTGGTGCTGGCCAGAGGCCTGATGGGGACAGGCCGACCTGGGTGGTAACCCTGGGAACTGATCTGCCAGAAGCTTCCGGTTTACATATCCATGCAGGTGACAGGGCAGTTCTCGGGCAGGACTGGGGGAGGGGGGGGCGCTATACTCAGCGGGCTCCCTGCACATGCTGCTCCAGAGCTTTGGAACACTTCTCTGCTCCCCTAGGATTGCTTGGTGGGCAGGTATGAGCCTGACTGCAGAAGCCTGGCCCTCAGCATCACTGCTTAAGACTGCTCAGACGCAGGTGGGCAGCCAGCTCTGCCCTGCACTCTCACCTGCCTGCCAAGCACGGCTGGAGGTGGTGGGGTTCAGGCAGCAGGTAAATGCTGGCTTCTAGAAAACCTCCCACTCTAGAGAGGGACTGATCCTCTTGCTGCCTGAGGACTTGAGACTACATCTGCCAGAACCAGCCTGTCTGCTGGAGTCAACAGAGCCCTGGTTACAGCAGCAGGTTCTGGCCTAACATGCAGACTTGGCTTCTGGCCCGAGGCTTCCCTTCCTATTGCTTGACTGCTGGTGTCCTCCAGGCACCTCTGCGGATACCTAGTTGGGATGACAGAGGGTTCAGGTCTACTGATTTGACAGTCCCTAGCATCACCCGGGAAAGAACTCTTGTGCAAAGGATTATTTAGATGAGATTCACTTACGCATACCTGTGAGGGATTTTCATTAGGTTGAGGTAGGAAGGCCCACTTGTCAGATACTGGACTGACAAGAGAAAGCTGGCTGAGCAGGGGATGTGATAACTGTGGATGCAGTGTGACCAACTGCCTCAATGTCCCTACCATAGTGAACTGAGCAAGAGTAAACCCTGTTGCTGCAACGAGAAATAACGAACCAGGGTTCCTTGTGCTCCCTGTAGCCCTGTTTACTATACTCTCTTCTTCCTACTGCCTCCCCTGCAGCCCAGCCTGTCCCGGCTGGATTGGATGACAGCCTCAGGAGAGCCTAGGGAAGACCAAGGAGCCTCATCTCTGTTGTATGGGGTGGCTCAGGCCAGGCCCTGGGGAAGAGAATGCTTCCTAGTGATAAAAACCCAGCCTGCACTTCAGCATTCACCAAGATTTGGTCTCACCTGCTGCAGGAGCGCCCATCGCTGGCAGCACCTGCATCGTTGTGGCTGAAACCTGATCAACTCATCTGGTATTGCATTGTACCAGCTAATAGCCCTGTGGAGTAAATTTTTTTTTTTTTTTTTTTTGTTTCTTCGAGACAGGGTTTCTCTGTGGCTTTGGAGCCTGCTCCTGGAACTAGCTCTTGTAGACCCAGGCTGGCCTCGAACTCACAGAGATCCGTCTGCCTCTGCCTCTCGAGTGCTGGGAATTAAAGGCGTGCGCCACCACCGCCCGGCCCTGTGGAGTAAATGGAATGGAAGCTGATTGCACCCTGTGAGCTCACATCCCAACAAGAACATTTCTGCAGTGTCTACTGAACCTGGCACCTATTTTCCAGCCTGCCTGACAGCCTCCTTCCTGTCATCCCTCAAAGCCCACCCCAGTAAGACTTAAAAAACACCCACACACAAGTCTATCAGAGGGGCTGGAAGCCAGGCCTGATGGCACAGCTGTAATCCAGTGTTTACAAGGCTGAGGGGATCATGAGTTTGAGGCCAGCCTTGGTTACTGTCTCCACAGTGATGTGGGGAGGGGTGGGAGTAGTGACAACAGCTTGTCTTCCATAAAGGAACCAGGAGGACAGTCTGTACACTAGAATCAGAAAAATGCCAAGATACACTGTGGAGGAAAAACAAAAAGCAAGAATAGTGTCTATTATTGCTCACTGGTTAGAGTAGGTAAGGAGGAGCGCAGTGTGGGTAACACATGCCTTTAATCCCGTTGCTTCAGAAGTAGAGGCAGATGGGTTCCAGGTCAGTCTGGGCTGCACTACACAGTGAGACCCCTGTATCCACTCTTCACACACACACACACCACCCTGGAGAGGGGGCTGTCTGGCAATCCCTTCAGAACTAAAGTACATGACCTCTCCCAATTCCTATATGCATGGGTTGTGGTGGCTTGAAAGAAAATGGCTCTCAAAGGGAGTGGCACTATTAGGACATATGACCCTTGTTGGAGGAAGTATGTCACTGTGGGGGCAGGCTGGAGGTTCTTGTTCAAGCTTCTCCCAGTGTAACTGTCAGTGGCACTTCCTGCTGTCTTTGGTCAAGAGTTCTCAGCTCCCGCACTATGTCTGCCTACATGCCTCCATGTTCCCATCATGATGATAATGGACACACTCTGAAACTGTAAGCCACTACGACAATTAAATGTTCTCTTTATAAGGGTTGCTGTGGTCATAGTGTCTCTTCACAGCGAGGAAAGACCTTAACTAAGACAATGGGAATGGGAGAGCCCAAACAACCATGGAGAAGTCACGTGATAAGTAGATGGTGTGATAGTCATATACTGCTCTGAATGAAAGGAGTCAACTCCACAAAGGACGAAGACAACCACAGCACACATATGGGCGAGAAAACAGCTTGTCTTAGGGTTTCTATTTGCTGCCAAGAGACACTATGACCACAGCAACTCTTATAAAGAATAACCTTTAATTGAGGCGGTGGCTTACAGTTTCAGAGGTTTAGTCCATTATTATGGTAGGGAGTGTGGCAGTGTGTAGACAGATATGGTACTAGAAGAGTCTACATCTTAATAGGCAGGCAACAGGAAGTGGTCTGGCTCACTGGGTGCCTCAAAGCCTGCCCCTACAGTGACACACTTCCTCCAACATGATTGCACCCAGTCCAAGGCCACACCTCCCATTAGTGCCAACTCCCCTTTGGGGGCATTTTCTTTCAAACCACCACACAGGTGTCCAAGACTCCACCAAGGAAAGCTTGCCTCCCTCTTCAGGAGTTTGGCTGACCTGCTGGATAAAGATCATCACAGATGGGCTTGTTGACTGTGACCTTCCCTTTTCTAAGGGGCCAGGGAAGCCCAGGGGACCCCTCACCTGAGTACTCAACCACCCCTCCCAACAAGTTGTATATAATCTTGCCCTAATTATACCAATGTGGCCTTGGAGCTCTGAGAGGCACTAGAGGGACATAGGTGGAAAGAAGGAAGGGGACTCTATCCAGTCATGGGAGGGAGTTACCATCCCTGCTGGGTGCACATCTTCAATGTAGCTGCTTTAAGGTCACCTACACCCCTGCCTATGACCCTCTACCCTTTGCTCTATAAGACCAATAAATTCATGATCTTTGGTGGGAATTTAGTTTGTCAGTGGGCCTAGGAGAAGTGGGTAGACATCCTTTATTCTCCCCAAGGGAAGGGATTTTAGCAACAGCCCAATGCTGGTTTGCCTTCATGTGGGTGAGGGAAGGGGGGAGGGTGCTCATGGACTTTTCTAGTGAATAACCTCCTTCATAGGGGTTAGGTAGATTTTCTTTGTCAGAGCTCACAATGGCTTTGGGGATTTTACTGTATGAACAAAAGCAAATCTGAACCTCTAGGCAAGGGCTGGAATTCTTACATCCCTTGGATGAGGGAACGAGGTCTGTCACAGTGAAACTGCAGAGGAGACTGTACCTGGATGGAGAGTACCTTCCTTCCCGAACCTCTCCCATCTCTAGCTCACTAGGAAATAGACCTATGAGTGTTGAAATGGCTTGCACAGAGGGCACAGGAGGTAGACACAGCATCATCGCACACTCCTTGATACATTCTAAACTCTGCAACCAATTCAGAATTATCACAAAATTATCCGTCAAAACCGTATCAGGATGCAGCAACTTTTATCCTAGTCGAGGCCACCTGGTCTCCATGGAGAGTTCCAGGTCAGGCAAAGCCTTCATAGTTGAGACCTTAGCCTTAGACAGATAGATGGATGAATGATAGACAGACAGAATGTATGTTTCCTTTCAGACACTGAAAAATCCAATTCCATGCTCTTCTGGCAACTGGTTCTCCCACAGGCTTCCTCTATCCAGAGGCTGCATGCGCGGCCGCACGGGGGCGCTTCGGGCCGCAGGGTCCACAAGGTCTTTGCGAGGCTCTGGGCCCGCACCGCCCGCCGTGTCCCCATTAACACGAGTGCTGACACGGCGCCGACCGCACGCGGGGCCGTGCGTGACGGCCGCCGGTGACGGCAGGGACGGAGGGCGGCAATCGGCGGGCGCGCATCGCCCATCTATCGCACCGGCCCAGCCTTCGGCCCGCCGCGCGCCGCCCATTGATCGCGGGGGCCGGGGCCGAGGGGTCAGCGCGGACGCTCGGCCTGACAGCCACATCCATCGCGCTGACGGCCGCACGCGCGCCTCGCCGGGCCATTAATCACTGTGCAGCGCACGACTGACGGGGAGGGCGACAGGGCCAGCGGGCGACTGCCAGCCCTGCCAGCCCGCATTTCCCACTGCGGGGTCCTGCCGCAGGTCACCGGCATCATCCCCAGGTCACTTGCAACCAGGGATGGGAGGACAGTGTGTATCTCTCTCAAGGGAGAGCAGCTTGTCTGGTTAAGTCTGGATCATACCATAGCTCCTTTCTAAGGGTTGTGGGGTGGGGGGTGCTTCTGGAAACTGGAGTGCAATCAAGAACTGCATCCAAACACAGAAGGCTGGACCTAAGCTTGCCCCCGTTTCACAAACTCTGACCTCCTCTAGCAACAAGAGCCAAGGCATTATTCTTTGAACCCTGGTCACAGTGCCTACAGCCTCAGAGTCTACACTTCAGCTTGGCTGCGGCTCCTCCCTCAAGGAAGGGCCTTTTCAGACAGCTGCCCAACCAGGGCTGGCTCAGGGTCAGGAAGACAGAGGTCTACAGGTAACTCCCACCGTCTGCCTGAAACTCCACTTTCTTAGCCTAGGCTTGTTGACCCATCACTTTTTGGTGTGAAAAACAAGTTCCGTTTTCTTCTTCTTCTTCTTTTTTTTTTTTGAACTTTAAACAAAATTTTATTACACAAAGGTTGTCACATAATTGGATACTTCTCTACTTTGTACAGTTATCTCGCTCCACAGAAAGGGCTGCCTCTGACTCTCGTCTGGTGGCCACAAGTAGTGCCTATCAGTTCCTGACGGTAGTGGACGGACCAGCAGGCCTGCCTCGGTGACTTCAAGTTGAAAGACAGGAGACACTGGTATATGGCCTCTGCACCGTTTCTTTTCAAAACCCAAATATTCTCTGAATCAACCTAGGGTTGGAGGCACCTGAAGAGGGTGGACATGCCTGCAAGCTAAGCACCAATGACTAGCCACTTGGAGCCTGCCACTGCCACCTGGAATGAGGGGCAGAGGCTTCTACTCAGTCACCAGAAGCTCAAGGGGAGGGCTTCCAAGAGCCTGGCCCCAGAACTGGGATAGTGGCCACCTCCTGTGACCAGCCCCCACCCTGCCTGACTTTAATATTACAACAAATTTTTTCAAGCTGGAGCTGAACTAGTGGGAAAAACTGGGTCTGCTGTAATTGTTGTTAGATTGTGTGTCAGCCTGATAAGATTTTGTAACAAATACTTCTCCCCACCAGGGTCTGCTGCCCGCCTGGGAATGGATGGAGAAAACTTCTCTCAGTCTGCAAGGGATGGGCCATAAAAACTTCGCCTTCTAAGATTAATGTAATAATCACAGGCCTTGCTTGGGGGAAATGGAGGAAAATTAAAATAACCAAACCTTGCCACCTAGCCAGACCATCTCCCCTCCTATCAGAGTACGGTCCCCCTCCTCAGGCACTGCCACAGCCCAGATGAGGCAGAAGTAGGAGGATCCATGGGCTGTGGCTAGGAAAAATAAGCTCACACCCTTTGTCCTCACTGAAAGCACTGGAGAGCAGGTGCTGAGGGCTGAACAAGAATATCCCCAACCCCACCGCTATCGTATGCTTCTGTTCTGATCAGCTGCTGTGAAGAGTTAGACTGAGTAGAGTCACCTGCCTCAGTAAGTCCTGCAGCCTTGCCTGCTCAAGGTCAGATCCTCAACTATTGCTAGGTATGGAAGTCCAGGAATACAGTTCCAGCTCAGACTGCAGCTACGGCTGAATGCAATTCAGTTTCTGTCTCCAGCTATCTGGGCAGTCAATTAGCCTCAACACTGTGTTCTCATGAGGTCAAATGACGTCCACACTGAGAATGTTGACACTTACAATGCCAGCACTCAGGAAAGAGGCAGGAGGATTGCCTCAAACTCAAACCAGCCTGCTTTACATAGCAAGACTATCTCAAGACAAGGTACCCCATGTACAAACTAAGTACCCGCAAGTCCACACTGATGGTTTTACTAAAACAGGCAGCAGTGACAGTCCTCATGCAGACTCCCAGGGTAGCCCACAGCCCTCAAGGTGGTCAGCACATAGTGACTTCACTCAAGAGTCCAGCACAGAACAGGGAGCATGCATGCACAAGGGCCTAGACGCGGCAGCCTTGTCCACATGCTGGGGATCGCCAGTAAAGCGTTCTATAGAAAGTAAGCTGCCAAGATGGGCTGCAGACTTGTGGCATCTGAATGTCAACAGCACCCTTGTCCAGTTCATCAGAACAGAGAGGCCTGGGAATCTCACAGCCACGAGCCTGAGAGGAGGATGAGGTGGGAACATCCCTTGCTCCCAACATTGACATACACATGTGCTGCCCTATGCAGAGTGATGTGTCCCACCAAGTCCCCACACTGACACCACAACAGCTACAATCTAAAACCGGGTTCTCTAATTTCTATGTATGTTATGCACAAATAACCTTGTTTAAGTGCTAGAGATAGAACTTAGAGCCTCCCTATTAACTCCAGCTCCAGGGACTATGAAGCTGTCTTTTGGCCTCCACAGGCACCTGCTTGCACGACGCGCGCTGCGCGGCGCGCACACACACACGTCCAAACCTAAAACACCTAAAAAGAGGTATAATCAAAATAACCTACTTAGTTTTTATTAGAAGACAAGCCAGGTAGGGGTTCCTTCCAAGCCGCCATGGAGGTTTGATAACTTAGAAAGATTGTTTCCACACAGAGCCAACAAACACTGCAAAGCATGCCTGACTCAAGGCCCCGTCCACGGTGTGGGGTCTGTCCTCTGGTTGCACCTCCCAACCCAATGTTACTTCATGTACTTGTCCTGCTGGTCAGCCAGAATCTTGGCAGAGGACTTGGCATCATAGAAGAGTTCACTGATCTCTTCCACATGCTCCTTCTCAATGCTGTCCTTCCCGTTGATCTTGGCCAGCAGGTTGGCTGGGGTCAGCAGCTGCACCGAATACCTACAGCAGGACAGCACAGGAGTGAACAGGGGGCCACTGAAGGGAGGCCCAGAGTCAGCAGGCAGCGTGGACACTGCTGGCACGGCTGCAACAGTCTAGCCGGAGTGAACCCGAGGAGAGGAAGCAAAGGACTTCCACTGCCCATTACAACTGAGGTGGGGGACACCAGGGGACAAGTGCTCTTCTCACCTCTGCAAAGGAGGGGACTCCATGTCTGCTGGCAGTCTAACACTTTGATGCCCACACACCCCGGCAGGGCGGACAGTGCCAACTTAGATGGGGATTGTTAGTTAACAAGCAGGGAAATCAACCACAGGGCAACCAAAAGCTCATGCTGGTCCAAGACATGGAAACCCAATCTGCGAAAGTTCACTCAAACAGCCGCCAGTTTCTTCCTTCCTCCAGAAACAAGAGCACATACTGAAGGGACACAGGGAAGACTCAGGGTCTGAAGAACTAGCTTCTCCAGTCACTGTCTTTGAGCCCTGGCAGAACAGCCTGGAGAACACTGCATATGCACTGATCCCCTGGGCTGCCCACTGAGTTCCACGGTGGGCTTGCGGAGACTGGTTCTAAACTCATTTTCTAGATCCTTGGCACTCAGCTCAGTGCCTGGGGAAGGCCCTTGGCACAGTAGAAGGGCCCAAGCACGCTGCTACCTGGCGCAGCATACCTCAGTGTGGTCTTGGTGCCAATCTCCCCCAGGTGGTTAAGCGCCTCCTCGCTGATGTTGATGCCTTCCGTCTGGGCTCGGATCTTAATGATCTTTGGAGAGAAAACAACATGATTAAGTGTTTCAACTGTGTTCACCGTCTGACCTGCTGATGGCCACCAGCACCTGCTGGCCTGCATCTCTGGGGATAACATGCCCCCAGTCACAGTCCACCTGAATGTTGTTACATGGGCACCCTCATGCCCAGTGTAGCTCACAGCTTCCTCTAGCCCTCTCCACTGTTACAGAGAACTAGGACCAATCCTAGCTTTGCCCTCAAGGCTCCAACCTCTTTTGGCAGCTTGAGTACTATCACCTATGAGCACTCAAGCAAGAGAAGACATTTTTTATTTGCTGATAAATACTATGGTTAAATAAATCAAAAAAGTTACTTTAAGAGATTTACCAGCCTCCTAACATCGCTGAAATATCTAATCTATCAAGAGCCTAATGCTTGTTGCACTGGGTATCCTGGTGAGGCTGGAGGGGCGGCCAGCAGGCTGTGAGATGCAGCAGCAGTGGCACGGGGTCCCACAGGCGCAGCAGCACTGAGTGATAAGGGCCAGTAGGATAATGATGTTGTGTGTTGCGGGGCCGAGATAACTCGAGGACTTCGAGCCTCATATAATACAGGAATTTTTCACTCTGGCAGCTTCGTAAACAAGATATCAAGAAGCCGCTGTTTAAATTAAAGCCATAAAAACAGCCAGAGTAGAGGCCCCAGGAACGGGAAGACACTGAGTCCTAACACCAGGCTCTGGATAGAGAAAAGGGGAGTGGAGGCTTGAGACGGCTGCGGCTGACAGTTGAGACTCTGCTGGGGTCAGCAGCCATCAGCTGCCTGTCACTGTGAGCTGCCTGGAGCTGAGGTCAACAGATTAGCATGCATTCTTAAGAGGTGGCCACTTCACAGGCCACCATTGCTGGTGCTACCTTCATCCAGACCAAGGCTGTAAGAGCAGAATTCGGGGGGACCTCTTGACTGGTTCAAACACAGCCCTAACACTACAGAGGCCACAAACACATCTGCTGTGCTCCTCAGGGGTCAGGATGTGATCATCTACACAGGCTCAGCTATCGGGTCCAACAGCAGAGCGGCCTAAGACAGACACCAGATGGGTTCAAGAGCTGTGGAAAGAAAGCTAGAAAGGATTGCCGTGCTCTGCTCCATCAGTCAGCTACACGATTTCAAGGACTTGTGACCAAAAGCTGGATAAGGAAGACCTAGGGCCAACAGCAAACATGGCTGCTCAGACGTGTCTGGAGCTACAAGAGGGACTGAGCACATCAGTGGACATCAGCGCAGGGCATGCTCTCAGCACGCATAGGGTCCTAGGTCCCCATCCCCAGTGCTGCCAACTCCAGACAGATACACACACTGAAGGCCAGCGGCTGGCTGAGGGGAGGACCGGCCACGCCTCTCTGTGTACTGGATCTGTGCCTTGGCTTCCTTCCATAATGCCAGGGATATCTGCTCTGTCTCTAGAACAGGCCAGAACAATCATGGGAGCGCCTACCCTCAGCTGCTTGGAAACAGGCAGCTCATGGATGAGCTCTTTAATCATTTAATAAGCTGCAGGGATGTTTATGAGGTGTCAGCGCTAGTGGCACCCTTCACATGTTAAGTTTGTCTGTGTAAAACCGGCCTTAACTCCAGCAAAAGGCAGAGGGGATCCCTGAAGCCATCAAGGCCAAAGCAAGACTCAGACAGGCAGCCACTAACAGAAGCCTGGAGACTGGCCCAAGCAGGCCTGCCAATCACAGCACCATTATGAGGGGAGGCAGAGCACTCACTCCAGAGGAGCTTCGCCTGTAGCTCCAAGGTGAGAGACTCTGGATGGGCCTAGCTCCACCACTTAGTTATCAGAAAGCTGTTGTCAAAGACCCTAGGAGTGAACCATTATGTAGTGAGGATGATGGTGCCCTGGTCCTGTCACTATCACACAGAATGCATGTGATAATTTTGCAAAGCAAGGAGAGAGTTCTCTTTGTCACATCTGAGTGACAATGTCTCAAAACCAAAGGTAGGGCTCTCATTTACAGAGAAGGCGTTGTTCTAGTTTGTAATAAAACACTGACCAAGTGATTGGGAAGGAAAAGTCTATCACATATCATAGATTACAGGACACTGTCCAGGGAAGCCAGGGCAGGAACTCAAGCAGGATCCTGGAGGCAGGAACTGAAACAGAGACATGGAGGAGTGCTGCTTACCATGCGGATTCCTGGGCTCATGTTCGGCTAGTTTCTTATACAGCCCAGGTCCACCTAGGAATGCCTAGGAATGGCACTGCCCGCAGTGGGCTGGGTCAGCCTACATTAATTGGTAATCAAGAAAATGCCCCACATGACATGCCCACAGGCCAATTGGATGGAGACAATTTCCACAACGGAGGCTCCCTCTTCCCCAGGTGTGTCAAGCTGACAATCAAGACCAGCCACCACACGTGCCAGGTGCCTCAAGCCACTCAGCCAGGCAGGGAGCCACAGAGGAGCGAGTGTCACTTCCTGACACAACTCAAGCTTTGACTCAACAGCAAGTGCTTCCTGGTCTGCAGTTTGGTTTTGCTTCTGCTTCTGATGAGCGGCCACCCTGGCATCGACCTGGAGGGTAATGACCATTTCAAGACACAGGGATGAGTTGAAGGAAGTCAGGCCATGGGGATGTGCCTTCTCAGAAGGAACTGGGATCCTAGGCCTCTCCTATCTCTCTTTGGTTATAGGCCACTATGAGGTAAGCGGCCACCTGTGCTATATGTCCTTTCCATGATACACTATATAGTTATAGGCTCAAAGCAACAGGGTCAAGTGACAAACTAAAGCCACTGAAACCATGTTCCAAATAAACTTTCCGTACTTAGGTTGATTATCTCCAAGACTGTCACAGTAACTGAAAGATATGGTCACAAGGGCCATGAGGTGACCTCCTAAATCAGGTACACAAGTACCTAAGTAGCTAAGTAGCTAAGGAGACTCCTCCCATCTCCATTTCTCTAGTGTTGGGATTACAGGCAAGCTTCACCAAGCCCAGGTTATATGATTCTGGGGACCCCAAACCAGGGCTTTATGCATCCTAGAAAATCTATCTGCCAACAAGCTACAGCCCCAGAGTGGTTGTTTGCTTGTTTCCCTTTTTGTTGTTTTGTTTTTTGTTTGTTTTTTCTGAAACAGAGTTTTTCTGTGTAACTGCCCCAGCTGTCCTGGAACACTTAGACTAGGTGGTCTTGAACTCAGAGAAATCCACCTGCCTGCTTGCCTCGGCGCCTCCCTAGTGCTGAGATTAAAAGTATGTCATTACCACCAGCTGCTATTTCCTTTTGAGACAGAATCTTACTCTGCCTCATCCTCCCAGTGCCAGGATTGCAGGTGTGCATTACCACATCAGGCAACTACGTCATGCTTGTCCCTTCTTCAGGCCGATGTCATCCAGTGGCCATCAAGTCCATGTTTTCTTCCCCCTTTCCACAAGCTCATCAAGAGTAGATGGACCAGACCCACAGGGAACAGAGGTTCTAACTCATCTGAGAATGTCCACTCAAAATAACCCATCTTTCAGAGCCTCAAGGACACTGTGACTTGCTCAGGCTGGTAAACAAAAGCCAGGCCGAGGCTAGCTAAGAGGTCAGAGGTGGGCAGAAAGAGGAGTGAGAATGGGGGGCCCAGGAGCTTACCTGCTTCATCTACTGTGGTGTGTACAGCATGGTCCTGATGATCATCACCCGGTCCAGCAGGTCCAGTGGGATGCCATGTGGAGAGGTGATGTCCTCGGTGCCCCTACAAGGGCCAAAATCACTCCCATTACCCAAGGAACTCTGAGATCCTGGACAACAGACACATGAGTAGAGGCACTCACAGCACAGAGGAGGTCCTAGCATCCCTGAGGTCAGGGTCAGGTGGCCCAGGGGAATAGCTTCATTATTCCAGAAACAGAAAGTATGGGAAGGGAGGAACACACCAAAAACAAAACAAACAAAACAAAACAAAACAAAAAAAAACTATCTGCCATACTTTCAATGAATGTCTCATAGTTACACTGCCAATGTGTGCATTTTTCTGTTTTTGTTTGTTGTTTCAGTCTTAATAAGCATGCTTAAGTTTTACTTGACAGCACACATTAGTGAATTACCTCTGAAACTATCACCATGCTGACCAGCTCAAGGGTCTGAGGAATGGATGACTGTGCCAGCCAACAAAGCTACATGAGTAACCCAGCTGCCCAATACTCATAGTTAGAACCAAACATTTGAATTCCTAAATATTTTTTGCTTTAGTGATTTAGAAAAAGGGGAACACCTCGATTGAGTTGCATTTCCTTGGTCACTAATGAGGCACAAATGTTTTCCCTAACATTCATTCTTTTCTTCCCAAGAATTGTCCAATTACATCCTTTGTTTTTTTTCTTCAACCCTTAGCCAAGCCCTTGTCAACAGCCAGGAGAGAAGACCTGCCAACCTGCCAGGTCTGTGCCAGCTGCCTGATGCGACACACGCTGGGCAAACAGTGGTGCTCTTCAGGCCAGCCTAGCTGCAGCCAGGGGAGCTCAATAGCTGTGGGCCTCTGGAGCAGGCATCCTAACATGGGTGGCTGTCAGCCTCCCTAGCATCTTGAGCCTAGTCACAACTGCAAGGCTATCAAAGAACAAGACATGTCACTTCAATTTAATTGTTAATATCAAAATAGGTGGTTTCAGGACTGGCGACACAGCTCAGCAGGCAATGGGGTTTACCAAGCCTAATAGTCCAAGTTCAATTCCCAGAGCCCACATGGAGCAAAGCGAGAACCTCCACAAGGATGCGATTGCTATGTAGTGCAAGAACGTGCACACAGACACACAAAAAGGAAGAAGAAAAAGAGGTGCAAGCAAGAAAAAAATAATCAAACATCTATTTTGAAATTCTTTTTAACCAGTTAAGAATCAGTGTGTATTTATTATAAAAATAAATGAAAGTGAGATGTGTGGCCGCACAGGATAAACTGGAAACCCACTAAGTAAAATAAGCCAGACACAAGGGACAATGGTGACAGACTGCATGCCAGGAAACAAATGGCCATATCCACAGAAGGAAGTCAGAAGCTACTGAGGTCTGCTGTGGTCTGAGTGGGAGATAGGACTGGATTGCTTAAGGGCTACAGGAGTCCTGTTTTTGAGGAAAGGAAAGGTTCTGGTTTAAAACAGGCTGGTAGACAGCTCAGTGGCTAAGACCACTGGCTGCTTTTGAAGAGGACCTGTTGTTTGGTTCCAAGAAGCCACATGGTGGCTCACAACCACCTGTAACTCCCAATTCCTGGGGATTCAATGTCCTCCTTTTCTGGACTCCACAGGCTCTGCATACATGTGGTGCATAGACAACAGGGAGGCAAGACATTTATACACATAAGATAATGTCATGGAAGAGGGTGTGTGAGAAATGAGTGCCCCTTCCAGTAGCCCTCAGAAGACAGAGCCTACACAAATGTGGTTAATGAGCTTTCGTATGGCTGAGTCCATGAAAGCTAAATCTTAAACCAAAAAGACCACTCAGAAGTTATTAAGTGTTGTGGGATATTAGTTTAAGATATGGTACATTCATTTATGCTGTGGAATATCTGTTTTAATGATGCAAAGATATGTTGTATTCTTTTATGTTGCATTGTTTAACTATGCAAAGCCATGTTACTTTGCCTGCCTAAAACACCTGATTGGTCTAATAAAGAGCTGAACAGCAAACAGCAAGGCAGGAGAAAGGATAGGCGGGGGCTGGCAGGCAGAGAGATGAATAGGGGGAGAAATCTGGGGGAGGAGCAAGAAAAGGAGGAAAACATCAAGGGGCCAGCCACCCAAGCTACACAGTAAAGCACAGAGAAAAAAGGAAAGGAAAGATATACAGAAATAGAGAGGGGATCTGAGAGATGGCTCAGAGGGTTAAGAGCATGACTGTTCTTCCAGAGGTCCTGAGTTCAATTCCCAGCAACCACATAGTGGCTCACAGCCATCTATAATGAGATCTGGTGCCCCTCTTCTGGCATGCAAGCATACATGGAAGGAATGTTGTATACATAATAAATAAATAAATAAAATATTTTAAAAAATAGAGAAAGGTAAAAGCCCAGAGGCAAAAGGTAGATGGGATAATTAAGAAAAGCTAGCAAGCCAAGTTTAAGGCCAGGCATTCATAAGAAAGAATAAGACTCCATGTGATTTATCTGGTAGCTGGGGCAGTGGTTCCTGAAGAGCCAAAGAGTATTAAACAAAAAATAAGAACTGTCAATTACTATTAATCATTCAAGTGATGAATCTGAAGCACAAAGATTCTTCTAAAGAATACATTCATGGGAAATTGTTGTGGACTCCCATATGAGACACAGGGACACTGTTTAGTGGCATCTGCAGGGCCAGCACTGAACTAGGAACAGAGAAGAGCCACATCTTACTACAAACTTCTTAATAAATGTATTCTAATACATACCACGCTTCTAGGTAGACAGCCTGGGTGGTGAGCCTACATGCCCAATGCTCCTTGAGCTTGGGTACCATGCCTCTGCAGGATGCGCTGGACCTCTACAAACAGCTTTCACTTGAGCAAATAGTCCACGCACCTTTTAACACTCCTCTGCCTAAACTCTGGGCTCTGGAACATGCCACTACTGACTTCTGAACCCCATACTTTCTGTCAGAGGCTACATTATGCACTGTGACACCCAATGCACTGAGTTATGAAAAATAAAAACGTCCCCAGGTATTGCCAGATGTTCATAGGTAGAACAGCACCTGAGGATCAGTGCCCACTGTTGCTCTCTGTAATCCACAATGCCAGGGACACAGGTGACACAAGGCTTTTCTGATGGCTGAAACACAGTAAACCCAAGCAATTCAATAGGCAACTTCCTGACAGGCTCTGACCTCAGCCCAGTGGACACAATGAGACTACTTTTAAAAGGACAGCCATATGACTTGGTTGCCAATGCCACTCGATAAGAATGGTCATTTGGGGCTGAGGAATGTCTTCTGCAATTAAGAGAGCTTACTGCTCTTCTCGAGGGCCCAGGTTCAGTTCCCAATACCATACCAGGTGGTTCAGAACCACCTGTACCTGTTCCAGGGTATCCAGCATCCTCTGACCTCTGTAGCACCTGCACACACATATATGATGCACATAAATGCATGCACACACGTATAACACAATAAATATTTTTTCAAAGATGATCATTTCAATGAATGGTTCTGTGACAGCTGGACATTTCTATGTCTGTGATGTAGAACTGACTCTTCTTTGATTATGCACAAAATTAAACCCAAATGATTTATATAAACCAAGAGCTGAACTGTAGACTCTTGGAAGAAAACAAAGGCAGGCAGGCTGGACTTCAAGATGGACTGGAATTTGTTACTGGGGGCAGGAGGATGAAAACCATAGTACTGAACATACAAGGCAAGTACTCTACTGAGCTGAACTCCTAGCCCCCAAATTAGAGTTAGTATCCCTGGCTGTCCTGGAACTCACTCTGTAGACAGGGCTGGCCTCAAACTCACAGAGAACCACATGTCTCTGCCTCCTGAGTGCTGGAATAAAGGTGCCAGGCCATAAAGAATGTTTACTGTTTAAGAATAAAGACAACCTAAATGAAAACTGGGCACTTATGTAATCCCAAGTCATCAACTTGGGCTACACAGCATAAGTTTTGAAGCCAGCTTGGAATATATGAGACTCTGTTACAAGGAAACAAATAGGCATAGGACATGAGCAAGCATTTCTCCAAAGACTTCTAAGTGACTAGAAAATAAAATGTTCAACTTCCCACCACCCATTAGGTAACACAAGTCAAACTAGTGTGCCACACGCCCCACTGGCTACAGATGTTTGGGAGTGCTGGAAGAATGGGCTTATAGGATTCCACCCAATGCTGGTGGGGCACAAAGAGGGCAGTGACTTGGGAAAAGTCATCATTGCTAAAAGACTGAGAAGTTACTACTTAACCCAGCACCCATTCTCCTAGGGACACACCCCACAGAAGTCACAAACTATGTCCACATAGGTGTGCACAGATGTCCACAGCAACATCACTCTTCACAGCCAAAAGAACTACTGCCCACCAGCTGAGGAATGCACAGATGACATGTGCCACTACAACAATGCACAGATGACATGTGCCACTACAACTAAATGTAAAAGCAACACAGATGAGCCTTGAGAACAAGTGAAAGAAGCCAACCACAAGTTTCGTGCCATTTATATATAAAAAAAGGCAAATCTGTAGAGACAGCAAATATACTACAAACTACTGAATGCTTCATTATGCATCAGATATGTCTATAATACAGTGTTTTTTAAAAGCATCATTCTGGACATCTGTCACAGGTCAACACTGAAGGGAGACCACACTGGGCTAAATCTTGACACTTGGGCACAACAAGGTAACCAACCTTCAGAAATTCCTACCGACCTTCCTAAACCCCAGGAGGACATGACTCCGCGGGAAATGGAGCCTCTCACAGGCAGAGCTGAGGTCCGTGCTGGCCACTCTCATCTAACAGCTGACACTCCTTGACCCAAAGGCATGGGATTCCTCGGGACAGCAAAGGGGTGAGCTCCTCCTTCTCCAGCATCCACAGCTGGACATTACCCAGAAGACCTGAGGGTAGTCTGCCAGGGCCAACAGGGCCTATGGCAGGGCCACAAGGCCTGCCACGCTCCCAGAGGTTACTAAGGCTGAGTAATGAACAGGACAGATAAGCAGGGACAAGCCTATGGTACAGAACTCCAGGCCCACATGGGTCACTGCCCAAAACAGATAGTTATATTACAATTCATAACAGTGGCAAAATTACAGTTATGAAGTAGTAACAAAAATAATTTTATGGTTGGGACTATATAATTTGTATAATTTCCAAGAAAAACACTGACCATTCCCTTCTGATGACAATGGGACCAGGAGGACATTTAGGTCAAGGAACTTGCTTAAGGTTATGGACTTCCACATGACTGACATTTCCCTTGTGGGAACCAGGCTAGTGCTAGAACTCATGTCCCAGACAACACAAGGCCTGCAGGCAATGGGCTCATGTCTGAGGCTCAACCCGTGAAGCCACTGACCACAGCTGGTAAGATGGCCAGAAGCCAAAGGCAGATGTAAGTCAACTTCTGGAAAGGGCATGTCATGGCTATATTTTCACAGCACTGGATGTCAGAGGCCTAGTGTTCCCTGATGCCAGCTGTGGAGCATTCCTGACACTGTTGCTGTGATTGGTTTAGTAAAAGAAGCTGACTGGCCAATAGCGGGACAGGATACGGTTAGGCAGGCGAACCAGCCTCAGGACACTGGGAAGAAGAACAGAGTCAGAAGAGTTGCTGATCAGTAGAGGGAAACAGGAAGTACAAGATGATAGAGAAGTAATGCCACATGGCAGAATGTAGATTAATATAAATGGTTAATTTAAGCTGTAAGAGTTAGATAGTAACAAGCCTGAGCTCCTGACCAAGCATTTATAATTAATATTAAGTTTCTGTGTGGCTATTTGGGAGCAGCTGTCGAGGACTCAAGAGAAGTTCCACCTACAGCCAGCCAAGTGGTGCCACACTCAACACTTTTGCCTACTCACTGCCCAGCAGCCACTGGGTTGAAGATCATGTGGACTTTCCAGCTTGTAGTCTACCATTGGAGATAACCTCATCTGTCCTCAGGTGTCAGGGTTGCCCTGACATCATTTTATCTGTGGCTCATACAGAGCGCTCCAGAAAGCTGACAAGGAGAAAGTCCTCAGCACTGCAACTTCCCTTCAGAGTCTGGGTGTCAGGTATGATGCTTGTGGCTCAAGTGCTCAGCAGCGAGCTCCTCGGGGGAGAAGGCTGTGCACAACTCATCACAGCCTGCTCATACCGTGAAGATATTCCTGAAACCTGCCTTTTACCGTTCCTAGTCAAAACTTGCTGAGTGTGTACTCTGGAGTCCAGTATTCACCCAAACCCAAGCCACATGCACACCTGGTAAGAGCTCTGGCCCTGCTTGCCAGGTTGGCAAGAGCAGCAGTGCACTGTGATGCTCCAAGTGTGGGCTTTCCACCATCTCTTAGGGATACTGTCAGCATGATGGAGCATCCCCACTAGCACTCAGTACCAAGTCCACTTGGTGGTTAGTTCACATGGCTGGTTAGAGTTTGGTTCTCACAAGCAGGCTGGGATCAAGAGCTCCTCCTCCTGGATATAGCCCTGGCAACTGAGACCAAGAGCTGCCAGCCTCTGTTGGTACCCACTGGGTAGGTTAGCTCTGTTTGCAGAACTCCCAGCAGGGGGCATCATGTGTTCATACTGAGCACAGATGAAGCTGTGCAAAAAAAAAAGCAAGGTCTCCAGCAGAGCCACAGGTGCCAGGCTTTCTGGGTCAGGGCCCACATGTAGCTTCCAGATGGCACCCAGGTGCCCCTGATCCTCTCCAGAAGTTGGCCTGGACTTGGCACAGCAGCTTCCTCCAACACTGCAGGACACACCTGTGGCACTTCTCTTAACCAGATTGCATCACAGGGTGCCCAGAGCAGCCACACAATGAACCACACACATAACCCAGCTATAAGTGGGTAGGGGGACACAAACCGAGGGGGGCTGCTGTTGTACTAGTGCTCACAGCAAGCACCAGACTGCTCCCCACTAGCCTGCTCCAGAGCCGGATTAGCACCCAGTGCGGACAATCTTAGTGTAGAATACGTTTCTCCAGTAAGTGACCCATCCTCATGGAGCGGCAAGCCTGCAGTCTGGACTTCTAGTTCCTGTAGCTCTAGCTAGCATGAACACTCATGGGCTATAGGGCCCTTTTCCGGTTCCCAGTGCCCACTGTCAGGATCACAAGCCCCAGGGCACTGTCTTATGAAGCTGATGGGGCTTGAAAAGAAGTCCCATCCATCCCAGCACTGCAGAAAGCTAACCCTGAACATCTCAAAGGACGACAGGAAATCTCTAGGACACTGCAACAGCATATTAGGGCCTGATAAGGGCCTCAGACCAAAAGCATCTACATTCTCTGGCAACTCAGGCCCAGAGTATTAAAGATAAACATGGAGACTGGAAAAGTCCTCTGCCCCAGCTTTGGGTTTGCCAATAACAGAGGAGAGACTCTCAAGACGGCGTAAGGGAGGATGGCCAGAAAGGTACCACTGTGTCACAGAAAGGTCTGTGGGCTGAGAAGAACTGGGCCAAGTTACCATCATTCAGTTCCCTCACCTGAAGTGAAGTTGGCCATGCCTACCTCTCAGCAGGTGATGTAAGAAGTCAGCTAGCCCAATGACATTCCACCAAAAACCAGCCCTACGTGATCATCCCTTATACACTCAATGGCCTAAAGACCACTAGGAAGACCCTTCTCATCAAAACACCTCTAAGACACAGCCTTGCTTCTTCCTAGCTATCTCTGGTGCTTGCAAGTGTACTCAGTCCAAGTGGAAAACTTTGCTAGAAGGAGGGTGGGAGTCTGGGGCGGGCAGGAGGGGCCTTACCTGATGACACAATTGCCCTCGGTTAGAAGCAAAGATGACAATGGGGGCAATGGAAGACTCCAGGGCTCTGTGCAGGTAGGTAAAGCACTCGATATCTAGCATGTGGACCTCGTCGACAAAGAGCACCCCAGGAACCAGTTCCGCAACGCCCTGGTCAATGTACTTGTTCACCACTTTGTTGATCTCCCCCTCGCAGTTTATCTCGATGAGGGATGGGCAGGGTCAGCGCCGGCAAATAGCTCCCACAATGAGCTGACTTTCATCCAAACCCACCCTTGTCGCCTGGTTCCCTGGTTGTGAGGCCCCAGCAGGCCTGGGCCACACTCCAGTTTCAGTTGTATTCTTCTGAGACAGGAACAAACACACCTAAATGGCCACAAAACAGGTGGCTTTCCCTAAAGTTATTTGGCTAACCGCAAGAGGGCTGTGCAAAGGAAGACCAACCCTCCTCACCACTCCCCACGCCACTTCACTATCTCATTCTCCCAACTGATGATGATCCAGTTCAAACCTGATCTCAGAGACTAGCAGGCTTGGAGCCCAGAACACCAGTTTTCATAGGCAATCTTCCTGTTTCTGTGTTCTGTAAATGACCCTGTCTTGTGGCCACATACGACAGTGCTGAGGTTAATTAGCCTTCAATCAGTGAAGTCTCAGCCCTAACAGGAAAGTAACATGGCTTCTAGCTCCTAGAAGATGAGGTTAGCCAGGAGTCATATATAAGCCACCCAAGGTCACGGGCACAGTAGGGTCTGGTCACAAACAGAACCAAAAGTCCTGCAGGAGTTGCTGCCTCTTCCACCAAATCTACCAGGTAAGAACTGCCTGAGAATAAAGAACTCAGGGCAAAAGACAGTGGCTGTTGCTGGGCACAGCACACATACCTGTGCCCCAACACTTGGGGAGGCTGAGGACAGGAGATAAAGAGAGCAAGATTCCAGACAACACAATAACACCCTGTCTCAGCAGCCACACGGAAGCCAAGGGGAAAACCAGACAGTTCTCTAGAAGAAATGTCTCTAGCTGTTCCTCTGGCTGAGACCTCCATGGTCCACAGAGACTTCAGAGTGAGTGAGACTGTAGGTCATAGGGAAAAGGAGAACGCAGTGTAATGGCCACACAGGAGAGTGGGAAGGAAGGTGGCACTGCTATGGCAGCAGAGTGTACCCACTCTCAACCTCCCTACAGGACAAGAAACTCTAGGTATGTGGGGCCAGAGAGCATACTACTGACCGTCTAGATAGAGCGCACAGACGACAGGGCTAGGCTGTCATCTTAGAGGAGGGAGGACACCAGTCCCACACACCCAGGGTCCTGATCCTGCTGCAGGCTCCAGAATGACAGAACACTGACTCTACCTGTGATCTCTGTCTTTTTTGGCTTCATCAACTGGCCCATCATGGATAGGATATCTTGTCCCCCCTGGAGAAAAGAAGACTCAGTCAGCCTTGCTGTCCAAGGAGGATATCAAACTTAATTTTCCTGCTTCATATAGGTTTCCAATGTCAATGTACTTGAGACCCCAACACAAGTCCCCTGGAAAGCTTAATAAGCTTTTATTTTCATGTCTGTTATGTATATATGTATTTTTTTGAGAGAGGATTTCTCTATGTAAGCCCTGGCTGTTCTGGAACTTGCCTCTATAAACCAGGCTGGCTGTGAACTCTGAGATCCCCCTGCCTCTGACTTCTGAGTGCTGGGGTTAAGGCCTGTGCCACCATGCCAACTCCCTTGAGAAGCTTCTGAACACAGAGGAACTTTCAACAGACTTCGACCTGTAGGAATCAAACACATTCTTTCCACTGAGAGTATAATGGGGAGGGTGGCTTCCTCTCCCTCACTGTATCTTTTTAACTTCGTTATTCTGAATTAGCCACAAAGAACCACACACTCTCCCATGGACGCAAGCTCTTCTATGACTTGAAGCTTAGCTTTGGTAACAGTCTATTACCCTCTTCCCTTTTCCCTAAAGAGCTGCTCTTCTGGTGTCAGGCCCCTACACAATTGCTGACTTGCTCCTGACCCCACCACTCAGCCTAAAGCAGAGGCTTCGGGGTCAGTTTGGAGACAGACATCTACCTCCTAAGGCACTCGATGGTCTAAGAACTAGTGTCAACAATCTCGTGAGCAAAGCCTTCAAGGACTCCTCTCCCGATGGAGAGGCACTAGGGAGGATCAAAAGGAACGCAACCTAAAAGGCCGCAACAAAGGACATGTGTACTTTGGTTCTTCGAATCATGTTTCTCAGAGATGTGGTTAGGGGATGCCATCCTTCCCTACAGTTATCAGTCAACGTTTAAGTATCCACTGTCCCTCCAGAGTTGCCAGACTTGATTCCAACTCAAAGCTAAGGTGCTGAGGCCCTGCTCAGTAGAGGGAAGGTCAGATCTGTGCTAGGCTTTCAGAAACCCTGTGAGGCTCACAGAGCACTTGCGCCCTCCTGCCAGTAACACTCTGAGCATTCAGGCACGAGCCAAGGCTGGGACAGGAAGCCAGGGAGGAAGCAGGCGAGCGCAGGGTGGGGGGCTTCGGCTGGAGAAGGAAATAGCCCAGGAAATCATTCGCGTGACTGCTCGCACTAGATGGGCAACAAAGGAGTCCTACGTAGCTAATGTCCATCGCTAATTGCTGAACATCACAGGACAAAAAAGGAGTGCTTGCCTACCCAAGCTGACAAGCAAGATCTTGCCGATTCATCCCCAGAGCTTCCAGAAAGAGACAAAAGGAAAGTGTGCTGCCCACAGTGGCACAGCAGTACCTGAGGCCGTGCATTGGCCACATCCAGGTCATGCAAGGTCACGTCCTGTATGATTTCCTTCTTCTTGTGCACATCTCCCTTTGGCAAAGGGACATACTCTTCAGCTTCAAGGTCAAACTCTGTGGCATAGGTATCACACCTGCCTTGCCTCTGTAGACAGAGAAACATAAATGCTATGTGGGTTTTCACTGCTCGGTCCTCAAGTGACAGTGTTCAATGACACAAAGGCTTGGTTCCCAACTGTAGCCTAACAAGGACAGTCTCCCTGACATTTCCCAATGTGCCCGACCCCAGTGTGCCCACTGCCCTCTGCCAAGAAAAGGAGGCTATCGGCGGGTTGGAGATACCCAATACTTTCTCCAGAGTACCCCCCAACACCCGTAACTGTATGCAATTCCCGATAAAGGGCAAATCCAGTAGATTAACTGGAGACAGAGGGAGCTGCTCAGCCTCTTTTGTAGGTGGGTGATTTACTGCATGATATCAAGTATTATGCTCATCCATTAAACAGTGAGCAACCCTGTACAGGACACTGGGAATCAGATACGAAAAGAATGCCAGCTAATGCCGCATTCCTTCCCACATGCATATATCTTGGAAAGAAAATACCAGAGAGATAAAGGAAGATTAAATACACTGCACATTTCAATTTGAAAATGACTAAAGTTGTTTTGGTCTCTCACCCTGTACTCCCCCTCTAAACAGGTCTTAGTATTTCTAACAGACTGTCTGTTTTCATCATGAGAAGGTTAAAGAATGAAGATAAAGGAAAAGAAAGAAACTTTATAATACGCAGAGGGACAACTCTGCCCTTCCCATGGCATGGCACCAGGTAGTGCCCACCCTCCTCCAGCACCCAGGTCTTCCCATGACACACAAATCAGACACAGTGCTTTGTCCCATGAAGAAAGGACATTACCTTCACAGCTCCACTATTTGCTTCAATGTAAATCACATCTCCAGCCTCTACTCGCTCTTTCTGCAAACTTTCAAAAATACTGGGGTCCAGCTGAAAAAAAACAAGGGTGACTCATAGAACTGCAATGCATATTTGACTTCTTTCTAGCACGCTGTGAGGTGCCTCTCCATGGGATATCAAGAGGCCAGCAACTGCATGGAGCATCTACCAGTGGGGAGCATGAAAGCCAGAGCACATCAGAGTGGGATGCAGATGATCAGTCCAGGGAGAGGAGGAGAGAAAGTGGGTCCACAAGTCAGTCACGGGGCACCAGAACACCGTGGTTCACCTTCCTTAGTTTTAGAGGCCAGAAAGGAGTGAGGTGGGAGTTCGTAGATGTCTCTAGCTTAGCTCTGAAGTATGAACAATGCTGAGCATGGAACCACAGCCCTATTGTCCCTCTCCATTTGACTGCACTGTGCTCCTCCCCTTCCTAAGCAGCCCTGGACCTTCCTAACACAAAACTTGCCAGTACCTGCTTACCAGGCTAGTATCCTGCCAGGCTCATGATTTCCTTGATTCCTCATCGACCTAAACTTCATCAAGACACTACCACAGATGCATAAACTTCAAAATGAGACATAAGCTAGAATTCTCCCAGGTTCTGAGTCAATGCCAGTGCTCAGGGCCTGCTTATGGGCACAGGCAAACTGCCAAGAAGCACAGACAGGCCTGCAGCTTCCCTGGGCAGCCCAGACCCATGCCCTTGGCTACTGATGTTCTAGGACAGCATCTTTTAGACACATCTCTTTAGGCTAAACTTCAAAGAGAGATATTACATATGTGGTTGCAGTGGGGGAAAACCAGAGGTCTATTTTGAACACAATTGAAGAGTGAAAACTCAGCACTGGGTAGAAGTCAAACAGGAAAAGACATACTGTATGGCTCCATCGCTATGAAATGTCCCCAGCACGTAGACCTACAGAGACAGAGAGTAGCTGCTCAGGACTAAAATGGGACACAGGGAGGGGCTATCAGTGGCTTGAGGTTTTTCTCTTTTACTTTCCTCTTATTTTCCTAAAAGAAACTGTCAAGGTAACCTCATAGACAGGTCAAATTTAAGTTGCAGGCCTTTTAGAATAAGATACAGTCAAGAATATACCACATGTTGTGTGTGTGTGTGTGTCCCTCAAGTGTGTTTATAGTAGTTAATTTCCCAAATGAATTGGCTGAAGTTGTGATTACTGAAAAGGTGCTGCCTCCTACTAGGAAACCTCATGAGTACAGAATGAAGCCTGAGCATTGCGTTCAACAGAGAGAGCTACTGAGGCAAGCTCCTGGGATGAAGAACCCTGTTAGGAAAAAAGAGAAAACAGCTCTTGGAAGAAGTGACATTTTTATGCTCTCCATAAAACAGTGACCAAGAAACAACCTCAGAATCACAGAACCTGAAAAATCAGAGTGGAGTAAAAACAGAAATTACCCAGTTATCTAGCACCTTAGATGAAATGCTGGGTCCACAGAGCCCAGGTAACTTTCTGGGGTTGCAGAGCAAGCTGCCAGGCAGATCTATATTGCCGGGTCAGAGCCAGCCCTGCCATGCACTCTGGATTGGTTAATGCAGGTTGCATGGAGTCTGTGACCAGTGCTAACTTCCCTCGAAGGGAGCTTTGGTATGTGTACACACACGAACTGACAGCATCTATTGAAGCTGTCAGCTCTAAGCCAACACACACACTCACAGAGGGCCTGATGACGTTTTCTAGTCATTGTGGCAATAGCTAAAGCAGAGCCAGGACAGACATGGATATCCACCTCTCATTGTGGATCTAAAACTACAAGTTTCATCCCCAGGACTATGTGAGATAAGCAATTAGCACTCCCAATTAGCAGACAGACAGCTGCTCAGAGACCACATCGCTTGTCTGTAATGGAAGAGACAAAGCTAAAAGTTAAAATAAAAGTTAGCAAAGCTAGAAATTCCTTTTGACTTTAAAGTCTATGCTTTGATCTCCAGCATCCCAGATTGTGTCCTAAAGGACAACAGGAACAGGATAATGCCCAAGGGTCAGACAAAGGCCTGTTCAGTACACGGCAGGCCTCGAGCTTTAACCCATGGGAGCCTATCAAGAGCTGCTATAAGAGTCCTGCAGCCCACCAAGCTATCTGCCCTGCAACTCAGACAGACTCCTCGAGGTTTTGCTTTCTGTGTACATCAGGGCTAGGGCCTTGGATAAGAAGTATCATATGGAATATGGCATGGCAGAGACAGGCTCGTCACTTACCTACCAGCTCATTCTAATGCATACATGTGGTTTTCTAGGAGGAAGAGAGTAGCAGCTACAGCCTCTGAGTCTTCAAGTACCAGGTCCTATACCATCATTTAACACCTTCACGATGACCTGTGCAGCCCCACGGTAACAGTGCACAGAACATAGGCAGAGGTCACACCGTCCCCCAGAGCCACACAGACTGGGAGTTAAGGTAAGAGCCTCACAGACTCACCTTCAGCTGTTTGGTTCCTTTGGCAGTCTTGAGTCCTATGATCACATGGCTGATAGTTTTGCCATAACCACCCATGGGGTTCTCTGTCTCACATGGAGTGAGCTCTGTCACCTCCCCTTCATAAACCTCCTTCGTCTCTTTTATCCGAAGCCCTGGAAGAGATAGCAAAGTGGCTATGAGAAGAACCATCTCTCAGAGGCCACTTTTTTCTCACACACAGACACACCAAAACTCTCAGCTGCAAACATCCATGACAAATCAACTTTAATAACGTAAGTGGAAGGACGCCACTGTGGACAGAAAAGCAGTAGAGACAAGCACAAACTGGAGGTGCTGTGGAGTATGCGAGAGAGATCGGATTGCTTAACCCCTAAGGATTTATTTTTGTTTTATTTTAATTATGTGTACACATGTGAGGATGTGCGCATGTGAGTGAGAGCAAGTGCCTGCACAGGTCAAAAGAGAGCACTGGATGCCCCGAAACAGGGTTACAGGCAGTTGTGAGTCACCCTGCATAAGTCAGGCAACTAAACTCAGGTCTTCTGCAAGAGCATGTGATTGAGCCATCTCCCTGGAAACTTATTTCAACTTAAAAAAAAAAATCTTTTAAGCATGTATTTGTTTTGTTTGTACATGCATGTATATAAGTACAGGAGTGCATATGTGGAGGTCAGAGGGCAAGCTGTCAGAGTCATTTTTCCCTTTCCACCATGGGGATTCTGGGAGTTGAATGAAGGTAAACAGGCACAAACATTTAACCAATGAACTATCCTACCCATCCTTGATCTCAATCTTTAAGTGTCTTCCTAGATTCAAGTCCAGAACTAGATATCATTCCCAGCACTGCCTCTCAGATCCGCACTTTCAAGGAGTGACCTCTGTTTTGAGCTGATAACCATCTGAACCCACAGGATTCTACTTGCCAATCAGTGACTACAAAACCTGTCTCTCATTACCCTAAAAACCACAGAATAACCCACTATCCATCTGTGACACCCATAGCTAAGCAAGGGATCCTGTAGCAACTGTAGATGACCCTTAACCCTACCATGCACTCTCAGGGTTTGACCTCGCCACCTACTCAGCAGAGAAGCTCAGCACCACTCTCAACCACACTACTTGACTGTAGGACACTTCTAGGGCTAGTGCTCAGTTCCACTGCACACACATGAAGCCAGCCCAGCATTCTCCTTCTTCTTGACAGACCTAAGTCTGTGTCTCTCCACACCAGCTGCTACAGCCATCCCATAAGCATGTGCTCACCAAAGTCAGCCCCCCGCCAGCTCTTAGCTAGAGCCTAGTCTCCATCTAACTTGATTTGCCCAAAGGAAACTCTAGAGAAATTTAAGATGTGTTTCAATCGATCTCTTACAGAAAGCTCATCTGTACCCTGGTGCAGGCAATGTGTGTCAACACATGGCACTTCCCAGACAGAGGAATGTGAGAGTTGGGCATCTGACAATGCTGAGGGATTATTGATCATTTTTATGAATGTCACAATGGTATTATGATTTAACATGTGTGTGTCTGTGCACATGTATGTGATTCCCCAGGAAAGCCAGAAGAGGGCATCTGACCCCTTGGAGATGGAGCTTTAGGTGACTGAGTCACCTACATGAATGCTAGGATTTGAACTCTGGTCTCTGTTGTGACTGGCAAGCATTCTTTCTGCTCCTTTTTTTTTTTTTTTTTTTTTTGGCTTTGCGAGACAACAGTCCTAGCCGTCCTGGAACTCACTTTGTAGACCAGGCTGGCCTCCAACACACAGAGAAATCCACCTGCCTCTGCCTCTTAAGTGCTGGGATTAAGGTGTGTGCCACCACTGCCTGGCTGAGAAGTAAGCATTCTTTTTTTTTTTAAGATTTAATTATTTACTATATATAGTGTTCTGTCTGCATGTATGATTGCAGGCCAGAAGAGGGCACCAGATCGAATTACAGATAGTTGTGAGCCACCATATGGTTGCTGGGAATTGAACTCAGGACCTGGAGAAGAGCAGGCAGTGCTCTTAACCACTGAGTCATCTCTCCAGCCCAAGTAGGCATTCTTAACAAAGACATCTCCCTCCAGTACTTATGATTACTATTTGAGTTCTTGTTTTTAAAAGACATATTGAAGTATGTATGGATTAAACTTTTATTAAAAAAAAAAAAAAAAGACAGGCAAGATGGGCCCAGCAGGGAAACTTGCTACCAAGACTGACAACCTCACTTGGATCCCTGGAACTCAAATGGTAAAAAGAGAGGATCAATTTTTTACTTCTGATAACCACACATATGCCATGGTGTGTGCATATGCAAACATACTCTCAAGATACTCTCAAGTACTCAGAAGTACACACACACACACATACACACAAATGTAAAAAAAATTAACAGATCTGCAATTTGCTTCAAATCAATCTTGAAGGGGACCGATGAAGCCTTATGCCAGTCCCACTGTGAACTGAAGCTGATGACGAGAGAACTTGATGACTTTTGTACATTTTCCATGGTAAAGTTAAAAAGAAAAAACAAACACTACTCCCCACCCTTCATCCAGAATGCTAACATTAGAAGGCATGTGGTGCCAAAAATTCAGTTCTGAAAAGTTACTTTAAGGTCTGTTTTCTGCTGCTAGGAACATAACCAAACAGAATGCTACAGCCTATCACTCTTAGAATGGGACAGCCACAACTAAGTGGCACAGGCAATAATGGTCACAGCAGCATCAACAATCTCTTCAACAGTGAAAGAGAAAATGAAGTTACAGTATGCTCACACAAGAGAATATTACCTAGCAGGGCAAGGTTATAGTTACATGTAACAGTGCGGATGAATCTCGCATAGAGAACACTGGGAAAGGCGTCATCAGCACAGAAGAAAATAAATGTGAAGTTCAAAGCAGGCGTGACTTCTCTACAGAGTGAGAAATCAAGACCATCCCTTATGTGAAAAGGGACAGTGACAAGGAGAAGGGGACTCTGTGGGCTTCTGGTGCGTCATCGTTATAACAGCTGATCTTAAGAGCTTTGAGAACGAGGATGTTTTGTGCATTTTTTGCACATTAGCTCAATAACAAGGTCAATTTAAAAGGTAAAGTATAAGTGAGCACGGCTGAGAGACCTGGTGAGGGGGAGCACAACCACTGCGAGAACGCAACTCTGCTCCTCTGCAGGCTCTGTGCTCACGGTCCTCATCTCCAGACCATTCAAAGGGCACCTGCTCCAAATGTCAGGGGCTGGGGACATCATCAGTAGTTTAACTCTACAGCAGATCCTACAGCTAGGCTCTGCAGAGCCCTAATGTAGAGTAAACAAAGCCCACTCTTCTCACAAGAGTGGGCACGATGACTGCTCCTGATTGCAGGATGCCAATCCCCACCACTCAGCTACCTGCTGATACAGAAACGTCACAAGGCCACACTGGCAGGGTGTGAAGCACTCTCTATCACCTCCCCATCTCAAATGTAGCCATTCCCCTATCATGGGCTCAGTGCCAGCTTTCTCCCAGAAACCTAATCAGGACAGACACTCCAATAGTCCAGTCAAGGAGAGCTTTGCTCTTCCCCTATCCACCTGATAGCCTAGAAAATGGAGGCTCTGGAACAGTCCCAAGCAAGGGGTACACTGCCGCTTTATTTACTGAATTCTCAGCTCCTGGGTATTGTGAACAGAATACTTCAAACAGAATGCACCAAAAGATTGTGACAACCCAGAAACTGTCCTTCTGAGGGAGCTAACAGCAAATCTTGCACATCCCAAGAGCAGCTCCCTTGACTGCAACCCAAAATTCTTGCTGGAGGGCAGAGGCTACCCATCGCTGACGGGTGCCTCTATTTGTTAGCCGCCTCTCTGTGCTGACAAGCTGGCAGGGGTGTGGGTGACGGACAATGAGACCTGCTGTTTGCTAGGAGAATGGCTGATTGGTGCTATCTCTGGCAGAAATGACATAAATGACGGGTTTCATCTGCTGGCTCAGGTTTCTGAACCCTTGACAGGGACCTTCATCACATCAAGGAAATAGCACAGACTCTTGCCTTTTCATTTCTGGTCAGCTTATGGTTTCCTCCCCACCCCCGCTGCCAACCTCGCCAGAATTCAAAGGCACAGGGCAGGAAGACAAGCAGGCCAGGCCTCCTTTCTAAAGCCAGTCGATGGCCTGCCCTTTTATTCTTTTGGAGGATGGAGAAAGTTTTCTTTACCTTGCTCTCATCAACAGATGGGCAAACCTCTCCCCATCAGAAATTGCAAACCACACCCGGGCGCTAAGATAATTCGTCTGTATTTTTCACAGTTTAAAGCAGTAAAATTATCCAAATGCACATGCCTACATGAGGCTCAGGGTTTTTTCAAATTTTGTCAATGTCAGTAAAACAATTTAAAAATAAATCTTTAAAATTTAAAACAATTCATATGTTTAAAGCAGATGCAATAACTTGTTATTTAAATAATTTATGAGTTAAAGGAAACTATAGGCAGCTGGATGTGGGAAAGGCCAGCAATCCCAGCACTAGGAAAGCTGAGGCAAGAGGATTGAGGTCAAGGCAAGAAAGGCCACAAAGTCAAACAGAAAAAGAGGAAGGAAGAAGGAAGAAGAGGAGAGGGAAGAAGTAGTAGTAGCAGTAGTAGTAAGACACAAAAAAAAAAGGAAAAAGAAAACAATTGGCATAGGTTTTAATAGAATAAAGTGTTTGCAGCCATAGCTGCTTGCTAAGGAAGGACCCCTTGAGCCCAGCAATTGGGACAAAATTGTCACACAGTGAGATTCAATCTCAAAAATTAAAAGGAGGAAGGGCACAGGGAAGCGAAGAAAGACAAACAACAAGGAAAGACAAGAACTAGTTCTCAGGAAGGTTCCCAGCTGTGAGAGCCCATGAGCCACACCCACCTCTTCTGCTCTTCCAGACCACCATGGAAACGCAAGGAACACACTGCACCCCAAACAATGGGCTGGAACCCACAAACACGCACACCAAGGTAAAGCAAACCAACACAGTCACAGCACAGCTCCACCTGGACAAAGAGCAAAGAGAAGATCCCCCACCCCCACCCCCATTCAGGACAGAAGAGGTGGACCAGGTTATGCCCATCATAGACACAGTCTCAGCTGTCATTCACCAAGGCTTCCCCTAGCAGGGAGCAGATGGGAGACCACGGGGTACTAAGCCATGCGGGCACTGGTGGTGCTCTACACATGGGCTGAGGGGTGACTGGATGAGCTTAGTCACTCAGGTTTCCACCATGCTGCTTGAAGAAGGCAGGAGCACATTTCCAGCAACAAATGTTTTGTAGGTTTTTTTCAAAGGCTTGTTCTATGTATGTGGCTGTGTGTCTCTGTGTGTGTACTTGCATAGTGCAGTTGTCCAAAGCCATAAGAGGGCACTGGATGCCCAGAACTGGAGTGACAGGTGAATATGGGTGAGCGTTAGGAACAAACTCAAGTCCTCTACAACACAGCAAGTACTCCTGAGACTGAGCCCTCTCCAGCCCCTACTTTGTAGTTTTTTAAACTATAAACCAATGTCTCTAACTTAAAATGGGAGTCACCCAGTGGTTGGATTATGGTCTAGTGAGTTTCATCCTAGTACCCCTTAAAGTACCTAAAAATGATCCGTCTCAGAGTCTGATGCAAGCAGAGACATGGCAAAAGGGCAGCATCACACAGCTCTACGCTTGGATATTCCTCAAGGCCACCTGCTTCTCTTGCACGCTGGAAAACTTGAGAAAGCATCCACTACATGCCAGGTCGGGGCGAGAAAGACCCATACCTCTCTCCACGTTCCCACACTTCCCATCATCTCACATGTAAACCCTGTAGCCTCTCTCTGCCCCACAACAGACCCTTCCATACCCCTAAGAATTATACCATGGACTTCTCCAGAATCTAGTCACCTCCTGCTCAGACCCCAGTGGGTCTCCCTCTGCCATGCTTCAGTGAAGGGGAACTGCAGAGCTGGACTAGAGCCGACAGGCACCTTCTACTTAATTGCTTTGGCTTACACTCAGGGTAAAGGCCTGACCCTGCCCTGTGGCAGAACAGTTGACTACCTCAGCCCCTGCTTTCTCACCTACCTCTAGTGATCCAGTATATTTCCTTAATATTTCTTATAAAAAAAGACAAAAATTAAAAATAAGAAATTACTTGTGGGGGGTGTGTGAGATGCTCAACAGGTAAAGGGATTTCTGTGCTAGCAGAAACCTAAAGTCAATCCTAGGAAGCCATGTAAATAAAGGTAAAGAGAAGCTGGCAGTGGTGGTGCGAGCCTTTAATCCCAGCACTTGAGACAGAGGTAGGTGGGCGGATCTCTGTGAGTTCAAGACCAGCTTAGTCTACAGAGTGAGTTCCAGGACAGGCTCCAAAGCTACAGAAAAACCCTGTCTTAAAAAACCAAAATAAGGGCTGGAGAGATGGCTCAGAGGTTAAGAGCATTGTCTGCTCTTCCAAAGGTCCTGAGTTCAATTCCCAGCAACCACATGGTGGCTCACAACCATCTATAATGGTGTCTGGTGCCTTCTTCTGGCTTGCAGGTATACACACAGACAGAATATTGTATTCATAATAAATAAATAAATATAAAAAACCAAAACAATAATAATAATAAATAAAAGTAAAGAGAAAACCAATCCACAAAGTCCTTACTGCCACTGGCACGCACAGCAAATGTGCCTACACATACATCATGTACCCCCTCCAATAATAATATTAAATACATTTTTTTGTTTTGTTTTTCAAGTCAGGGTTTCTCTGTAGTACTTTTTTTTTTTTAAAGAAAAAGTACTTTTATCCAGGCGGTGGTGGCACATGCCTTCTCAGCACTTGGGAGGCAGAGGCAGGTGGATCTCCAAGTTCGAGGCCAGTCTGGTCTATAGAGTGAGTTCCAGGACAGCCAGAGCTACACAGGAAAACCCTGTCTTGAAAAACAAACAAAGCGTTCTTTTCTGGGAGCTCGGGAGGTGGCTCAGTGGGACAGAGTACTTGCTCTGCAAGCATGGAGACCCGAGCCTGGACTTCAGCACCCTAGTTAAAAAGCTGGACATGGTGGCACAAACACCTGTGATATCAGCACAGATGGGGGTAGGACAGAGGCAGAAAGATCCCTAAGGCTTCATGGCCACCAGCCTAGCTCCATGTTCAGTGAAGCTGTCTGAGAAAATAGGGCAGGGTGGCAGAGCAGGACACAGCATCCTCCCCTGGCCTCTGCACACACACGTGCAAATGCCTTACACAGTCCACAGTCCACTCTGAGCGGAGAGGGATGCAGATGCCCACAGCACCCGAGCAGCCCTCAGCAGCCTGCCTTTGAACAGCAAGACCTGAAAATCAATCTAAATGTCCACCTTCACAAAAGGGCTACCCACACAGCTACAGGAGCCCATGTTTCCAGAGCAATTTGCAAAAAACGAAACTGAGGACATACCTAGCACTAGACCAGCAGATACAAGCCTTAAAGATCATCTGGAAGTCCTATGTATGAGCATTAACTTAGAAGAGGCCATTCTCTCCCACAGTCAGTCTCCAAGCCCAGGCTACAGAGAGCAGGCTGACCTGAGTTCCAACTGGCTTTGCTACTTACTAGTTATGCCACTGGCCAACTTCGTTAACCTGATTCCCCAAATGCCAAATACAGACAGAAAAGTTTGGCTAAGGGAACAAACATTCTGGCATATAACAGACACTGTGGTGGCAGTGTAGGTCCTAAGAGGCTGGCATCACAAGTCTCAAAGTTTGGCCAGTCCCTATTATCTTTGCTTCGACAAGTCACGACTCCTTTGGCCTGCCACTGAGGACCAGATTCTATAGCAGCTCAGCACTCAATGAGTGGCTTGAGTCAAAGCCTATTCAATGGACAGCCACCCTGGAATGCAAGACAGGGGTACTAAGGAAACCTGGCTCTCTCTCTCTCTCTCTCTCTCTCTCTCTCTCTCTCTCTCTCTCTCTCTCTCTCTCTCTCTATGTGTGTGTGTGTGTTTGTGTGTGTCTAAAATGATCTCTTTAGCCAGTGTGGTGGCACATCCCAGTACTTGGAGGCAGAGGTAGGCAGATCTCTGGGAGCTTAGGGCCAGCCTGGTCTAAGTTTCAGGACAACTAAGACTATATAGTAAGATTCTGCCTCAAAAATCAATAAATAAATAATCACTGTATAGCCCAAACTTTTCTTGAAGAGGCTGGTGCTGAGGTAAAACCTGGAGCTTTGCATGTGCAAGCACATCCTTAGGCCACACTCTAATCCTGACTTACATCCATGTTTCCCACATGAAGAACCCAAGTGCCATAACCAGGGTCCACAACTGCCCCAGCTGCTGGAGCACTTTGGTTAGAACACTGGGGTTTTGTCATTCACGTGAACCATAATGGCAATGTGCCAAAGGAGAAACAGATACAAATCCTGTCACATGGCTTCTTTACAACCAAGAAGCTTCAAGGCACCTGGAGATGAAAGCCACTTTCCCACCGTCCCCACACTCATCACTCACCGATGGCCCTGCGGAAGTTCTCCATGAGCACCTCTGTCTTCTTGATCTCAGTTGAGTACACTTCACTACCCACCATCGGGCAGAAAGGGACTTTACTGCCCAGCTCCTGAGCAATAGCCAGAGCCAAGGCTGTCTAGAGAGGACAAGAACAGGAAGATATTTACTTAGTGTTAGAAATGGTCATTCAGAGACACAGGTTATTAACTGCCGGGAGCAGTGAAGTCTCATCCTCTATCCTCACAGGCATGTTTCCGTGTCAGAGGCTGGCTCTGTGCACTTGGAATATCATACACCCCACCTTGATCACCATTATATTTACAAGGGATGCCCCAATTAAGGCGTGACTGCAAGTGCTTCACAAGACCCCTACATCTAAGCCGATGCTACCATCACTCTACCATGGAAGGAACTAGACACAGCCCAGGTGCCACAACCTAGAAATGGGCACATCTGGACTGGCAGTGGTTCTCACCAGAAAGAGCACCATCTTCCTGACTCTTCTCTCTCAGCCTCAAACAGCATCTGGCCTGTCTGCACAGGCTACTACAAGGCCCTAGACTTCTTTCTGTTTGTACACACACCACAAACACCAACCTATAGGTCAGTAGAAATCAGCACTAAAGGAAGGTGTCACTTAATGTCCATTTTATATTAAGTGGCCCACAGGGGAAGGAAACCCAGGCAGTGTTTTTTTGACATGAGTTGATCCCAACAAATCACATTAGCACACTCTGGGAAACACAAATGGCTGCAGGTAATCAACTATAGTGGGCAGAGGCTAGCTAAGCAAGGCCGGATGGAGTAGAGATATGGACAAATACCAAGTAAGAAAGGCAAATGTCTAAGAGCGACAGAGAGCAGGAGATGCCACAGTCGTTAAAGCTGGCGACCTGAACAGAGAGAACTCTGAGACAGCACTTACAGATGATCTGACAACAGTGCTTCCTACTCCTTTCAATCCCTTTCGGTGATGGTTTCAAGATAGTACAATCTGGCAGCAAATTAACATAAGGTAAAGTGCAGAAAGAAGTAGCCCGTGAGACGGAAACTGGATGCCAGTGCTATCCGCTGCCATTTGGAGTAACCTTAACACTGAGCAAAAGCCGGCGGCCTCATCAGTCAAATGAAAGATTAAAGTACTAGGCTAGATCACATTGCCCACAAACTGGTTCTGTGTGGTTTTCATCACCCTGGGGCAGCAGCTGACTCCCGCTGCAGCCTCCTCAGCCCCAGAACATCTGGGAACATACCTGCCCCTGACTCAGCTCAGGCACACACCTGAGTTTATGAGCCCAGAGCAGAGGACAGTAACACTGATATTCTAGGAGCAAGGGGGAGATGTCTGGACTGTGACAAGATACAAACAGAGGAAGGCATTCTGACATGGGACACCCAGTGGGGGCCTGGGCCTGCCTGTTTCGCAGTCACCCTGCTGTCTCTTCCAAGTAGCTCCACAGACCTCAATTCTCCATCCTCGGCTTTAGACTTCAGAGTGCCCTCACACAATTCAGCGGCCCCCGTGCCTCCTTTGGCCTAATTCAGAAGTGGCCATCTATCCAAGCGGACAGGGTAAATGCATGAGGGGAGCGCGCTGCACTTTCTGTTTCCTCTGGGTGAAGGGTCCTAGAAGAAAAGTTCCTGCCCAGCCCTCCCACCTACCACTGTGAATCCCTCACAGACCTCCACGGGAAGCTTCAACCCCGTGTTCTAGTTTGTATTTGCCTCTGTGGTTTGGGGCTTTGTTTCACTTGTTTGTTTTAGTTTGTTTTTCTGACAGGTAGAGTATGACAGCAAATTACGATATAGCTGGCCTGGCACTCACAACATAGCTCAGGCTGGCCTGGCACTCATGACATAGCTCAGGCTGGCCTGAGCTCCAGCCTCAACTGCCTCAGTGCTAGGACTGCAGGCACGCACCTTTGTGCCCCGGTCCTGGTTTGTATTTTATGGATTAAGAAACTGAAATACAAAGTTATTCAAGTCCAGACAGTCCAGCCAGGATGCAAGCACTGCCCTATCTTCCCCTGTGTGTGCACACCACGTCACTGACCCTTGGCCCACAAAGAAGCTGCTGCAAAAAGGCTGAACAGGTTTCCTCCAGTCTGGGTGCCTCCTTTCCTAAAGCCCAAGCACTGGCCTCACTATCAACTGCCTGAGGTCTTCAGGAATGGAGCTGCACCAGGACACCAGGACAGTAATGGTGCCCCTGCCTCTTCATGCAGCAAAGCAGCCTCACCGCCAGGCACACTGCAAGTCTCTCCTCAGACAGCACGTGCCTTCAAACTCACCGCATCAGAAAACTTACAAAGTGAGGCCAAGGATTGAGTTCTTCACATTTCCAGTGAAACTGGCCAGTATCACACAGGAATGAAGGATTCACATGCTAGCAACATGGTACCAGCTCCACAAAAAGCCCAGGGGTCTACAAAGCACCTAGACGTGCAAGAGCATGGACAACTTCTGCCATGCAAGTGTGCAGAGTCTGTAGCTTCCGACAACATACAATGTTACAACAGAAACCCCCAGACAGAAACAGGACCATAGAAAGACAGAAAGATGAGCCACCAGGGAATATACCTGGGTACAAGGCCTAAGTCCTAGCTGCAAGTGAGGAAAAGTCCCCTGGCACACTCACAGACAACTGCACTGCTCTGTGATAGTCCAGAAAACTGAAGAGCAGGGTCCCTCAGCACCACTCAGCAAGCACACAGTCTGAAGGGAAGAAAGAAATTTCCAGATTTGCCAAACTCAACTCCACAAACAAAATAAATTTAGAATAAAATTAAAAAGAGAGAGATTTTTCCTAAACAAGGCATAGAGCTACATTCTCCCCTGCTCCCCTCTTAGCCAGAGTTTAAAGGGGCAAAAAGACTCATCTTTTGGGGGTTAGGGCCAGAGTCAAATAGGCACCATAGGCCAGCCATGAAATCGTCAACAAAGAATTGATCTAGATGCTTAAAAATGTCAGTGCAGGTCTGATGAAGTGGCTCAGGAGACACAGGCACTGCTGTTGAGGCTCACAAGCTGAGGTGGACCCCTGGAATGCCCACAATGGAAGAAGGAAGCCAGCTCCCAGTTATCACCTGACCGCCACATGCATACCATGGGCAGGCACAACCCAACCCTCTCATATTAAGTAAATGTAATGTTTTAAATGTCAGCATCATTAAGAGAAAACAAAGCAAAATGGTGGGGACAGTAACTCTTCTAAATAAAAGGAAGGTAAAGAGACATAGGGTTTTACTGCTGGGGTGTGGCCTCTAACTGCATGTGTTCTCTCTCTCTCTCTCTCTCTCTCTCTCTCTCTCTCTCTCTCTCCCTTCATCTCTTCTCTCTCTCGATGCTTCTCATCCATCTCCTCTCTTGTCTCACTTCTCGCTTCTCTCTCTCGATCCATCTTTCTCCTCTTCTCTACTCTCTCAGTGTTTTGTTGTTCTTTTTCAAGACAGGGTTTCTCTGTAGCTTTGGAGCCTGTCTCAGAACTAACTCTTGCCTCGAACTCACGGAGATCTGCTTGCCTCTGCCTCCCGAGTGCTGGGATTAAAGGTGTGCGCCACCACCACCCAGCTGCGTTCTGACTTTCTTTTTCCGGTACTGCTGAGGATAAAGCCCAGGTCCTGTGTGAGCCTGCATCTCTCAGACATATACATGGCAAGTAGTCTGATATTGTTATAATAAAAGTGAGAAACTGAAGAACTCTCCTTTTCTACAAGTCATCTTGTGTATACATACATGTATGCACATAGTCTGTGGGGGTGCATGTGCACATGTAATATAAACATCAGAGGCTGACCCTGGGTATCACCCTTAATCACTACCTTCTTTTTTAATGGGTACACCTTTGGTCTGAGTGTAGCTACATGTATTCACATTCTGCAGAGGCCAAACAAGGCGTAGTTAGGGGCACAGACACTTATAAGTACCTGGCATGAGTGCTGGGAACTAAACTCAGGTTCTCCAGAAGGTCAGCCATTCCCATAACCATTGAGTCATCTCTCCATGGATCCATCCTTATTTCTGACACGGGATCTCTCCCTGACCCAGCCAGTCTGGCTGGTCCCCTTGTCCCAGCCTCCTCGGCACTGGAATTAGGGGCAAACACTATCATGCAGACCCTTATGCTTGTGTGGCAAGTGCCTTACCAACTGAGCCATCTCCCCAGCCGTTTACACATCATTTTCATTTAAGAAACAAAACAGAACAGAACAAAACTCAACTGTGCTGTCTTTGAAAGCATACTCCTACTGAGCACTGAGGCACATGCCTGTAATCACAGCTACTTGAGAGGCTGAGACAAGAGAACAGAAAATCAGGGCCAGCTTGGGCTACACAAGGAGTTTCTGACGCGCAGAGTAAGTCAGTGAGACCCTTTCCCAAAAGAGCTCAGTGGTAGAGCACTTGCTGCAAGCACAGAGTCCTGGGCTAACCCCAGCACCACAAGACCAAGGCACAGCAGTGAAGTAACCAGTTAACTGTAGAGGGCGGCCTACAGCAGTGGATGACGGACTCCCTATACCTTCCTCAAAAGGCTATGCTTCTTGGACTACTGAGAGCACTCTCCCTAACCCCGTTCCTAATCCTTTTGGTTAATTCTTTTTCATTTATAAAAATTGTAGGGCTGGAGAGATGGCTCAGAGGTTAAGAGCATTGCCTGCTCTTCCAAAGGTCCTGAGTTCAATTCCCAGCAACCACATGGTGGCTCACAACCATCTGTAATGTGGTCTGGTGCCTTCTTCTGGCCTGCAGGCATACACACAGATAGAATATTGTATACATAATAAATAAAAGAAAACTGTAAGAAATTCTAACACAAACTGCACATTAGCTAATGCTGCAGGAGTCAAATTCGTCAGAGGTAAGATGAGGACAATGTGGTGTATAGCAGGGTCCCCTGTTTTCAAATAGTTCAGAGACAAAGACACAGCAAATGTCAAAAAATAAAATCACCTCTCAGGTGGAGGCCCAGCCACACCCACCATACTATTCTGTAAGCCCTACTCCATGCACTTCTCAACTTTAGCTCCACTGACATTGAAGACAGAATAGTTCCTTATTCTGAGGACTATTATTACATTCTCTGGAAGGTGTTCAGCTCAAGTTGTGACCAAAGAAAAAATATTTCTGAGGTTATGAAATGTCTTCAGGTTGAAAATCCGCATTCCAACTTTAACTTGATCTAACTAGACCCCAGACAGAGAACACAAAACATGGTGAAAGAGCTGAAGAGATGGAGTCTGAAGATGTTCCAGAACACATCAGAGACATAAGGCTCAAGTTTAAGAAGCACAGTTTACATCAAGACAGAGAAACAAAAATCTCCCTGGTGATGTGCATGATGAAGCGATACAGCCAAAACACCTCAAAGCACCCAGAAGGAAAACCGGAAACCCTCCTAACCGGACTGCCAAACACAACAAGCAGGGAAGAGCCAGCACTCAAGAAAACTGAGCACTGTACCCAGCACGAGCCAGGTCTGGCAGTTCAGAGGACCAGACAGGAGGACTGCCAGCTAACACCAGAGACAAGCATTTTATCTTCAAGTTTGAGGCCAGCTTGGGCTACCAGAGACCTTGTCTCCAACAACAACAATCAAACAAGGACAAGACAGTCTTTTCCACTAACAAACCTACAGAAGGAACTTCCAGCCAACTTTAGGAAAGCAACTGGACGGAGAAGGAAGGGGCCTGGCATAAGGAAACATGGTAAGCAAATGGCACATGCCATGAACAAGCTGATGCTGCCTGTGTAGAGGCCAGTGAGCTACCGCTGTGGCGGGCTCAATCTGTTTACTAACACAGCTCTTCCTCTGTAGTAAGACATTCTGTGTTCAGGGGCAGTCTGGCCTATATACTGGGTGAGACCCAGTCTTAAAACAAACACACCCTCTATTCAATAGTTATGATTTCAAAGTAAGAATTAGTTATTCTCTTACCACTCATTTAAGAACAGTGCGGGGGTGGGGTGAGGTGTGGGAAGGGTGGGTGTTGTGGAATATTTGTTTACTGTGTGAAGATGTGATTAGTTTAATAAAGAGCTGAATGGTCAATTGCTAGGCAGGAAAGATAAGCGGGATTTCTCGGGGAGAGAGAAGAAGAGGAGGAGGAATTTAGGTGCTTGGATTACAATAAAGATACGCCAGGGCAGGGAGAAGAAATAGGAGGTACAAGATGAAAAAGAGGTAATGCCACATGGTAGAACATAGATTAATATAAATGAGTTAATTTAAGTTATAAGAGCTAGTTGAGAAAAGCCTAAGCTAAAGACCAAGCTTTCATCATTAATAAGTCATCTCTGTGTTATTTTTGAGCTGGTGGTCAACAAAAAAACCTTACTACAGGTGGAAGAGGTTATTTTTTTACACACACAAACCCAGGTGCATGCTGTGAACTCTCTGTGAACTCTCTGTGGCCCCTGTGAAGAAAAACTGAGGCACAGACTAGGAATTCTAGTAACTTTCAGGAATCCCACCAGTTAGATATGGTGAGGCCACCTATCATCCTGGCACTTGAGGTAAAGGTAGGAAGCTCAGCAGTTCAAGGCCCGCCTGGGCTACACAGCCAGTTTGAGGCCAGGCTGGGATGCATGAGAAACCCTATCTCAAGGGAAAACAAAACCAAAACCAAAAAGGGTTAGCAAGATGGCTCAATGGGTAAAAGCACTTGCCCCACATGACAGCCTGAGTTTGAGTCCCAGACCCCACAACAGAGTTCAAGAGAATCAAGTCCTGAAAGATGGCCTCTGATCTCTACACATGTCCTATGTAACATGCACACTCGCACACGTGTCAGATAAGAGTGAACAACCTTAGAACAGATATCACTCTGGATTTTAAGACACTCAGATCAACAGGTATTTCCTAACAAAGCAAAGGAGACTTGAAAGATATAAAAGGAACATTCTAGAGACAATGAGACCCTCCAAGGAGGAGGTAGGCCAGGATAATTTTAACTTTAGAAAACAGATTTTATATGCTAAATTGTATTACTGTACATTAGTTTTTAAAACATTCATATAACCAGTTTAGCTAGAGACTAGTTAAGACACGAATTCAGTTGGAGTTAAACATTAATATCATTTTCTTGGGTAGCTTAAAAAAAACAAAAGAAGAGAAAATAAATGAGTACCTTGCCAGTTCCAGGCGGCCCTGCCAACAAGACAGCTCTTCCAGCCATTTTCTTGCTTTTGATTAATTCTACTATGACGCCACATGCCTGCACACAATGGAAAGAAACAATCGTCAATATTAAAATGCCTCACGGTAGAAACAATTCAGTGCGTGGTCCACATAGTCTACAGAACATCCAGTTCCAGCAGTTAAAGTATGGTGGCAAGAAGGGAAAATGGAGACTGAGGCAGCAGAAACCAGCGCAGATCTGGAACTTAAAGTTCAAAGGCAGCAGGGATGTGGATTCCAAGCCACAACAACATTATCTATATAAAAAAGGTATGCTATGACTTCGTCCAATAAAAGGACTGAAAAGGGCTGCTGAGATGGCTCAGTGGGTAAAAAGCACTTTGCAGCGCAAACCTGAAGAGCTGAGTTCAATCCCTGTATCCCACAGTGGGAGGAAAGAACCTCTGGCCTTTACCAAAGCAACATGGCAATCACATGATGGCATTGCATGTACACCAGCCATATGCACTTGAGGGTTCGCGTGCACATGTACACACACACAAATTAACAAACGAAATTTAAAAAAATACCAGCTAACACTAAAAGAATAGTAAGGGTCTTTAGAAGATCACCAATCTTACTTTTCAGTACCAGGGAAGTTGCTGGTGTGACTGGTCACACAAGAATCCAAAGTAGAGGTAGGTCTAGGGCAGACGCCAACGTCACATACACTCCTGCTTATATGCTGGCCCTTTCCCTTGCCAGCTGAGTGCCCTCAGACCTGTTTTACCTGCAGTCTCTGAGAATCATGACTCCTTGTCTGAATGCAAGTGTTCAAAATCACTCTTTGGACACACAAGGGCTTAGGGGCAAAGTGTGCTGAGGCCTGCAATTGACTCTGAAATGTGACAGTAGATTCATCCGTGAACAGGTATACCATAAAGCACCACTGTAGGGTGTTCACTGGAGAATTTAGGCACGCTAGTATTTACTGTGCAAACACTGCAATTTTTTTTGTATGTCTAGAAAGCATCATATCAAAGTGAGGGTTATTGGACAGAAATGAAATAACAAACAATGGGCTCAAAGCAAAGCATTCAACTACCATCACCTGCTTGCAAGAAAAGGTGCATGTGAGCCAGGGTCAGATGTTTCCTTTTTAGATAGATGGCACTCCAAGAAGAAACCTGAGTCTTGTCCCTGGCACCTTCAGCTTACAAGAGGCTGAGAAACCAGTCTTCACCAAATGTAAAGATGAAGTTTTTGAAGCCACTGACCCTCTGTAGAAACCAGAGTAGAGAGGGCTGAGGAAATGGGAAGAATACTGATTTGGGGTAGAAACTGGGGCGGGGGGGGGGGGGGGTCAGCTTTATTACTGTAGAACAGACAGTTGGATTTCTTCGTGTGCACAACATTAAAGATCAAAACACCTGGCATGACTGCCAATGATTTTAAGTAGACTTAACTGGAATAGCTAAACAGTGCTTGGATGGGGAATAGGCCGGACTGGTTCTCCCATTACTACTTCCCAGGTCAGCTCCCAGGCCGAAAGAAACCCCATCGACTCTAAAAACTTAGTCAATTCTGTGCGTAACCCCACAGCCTTCCACTCCGTTTCCGGTGAGACCTAACTTGCGTGCCCTGACCCGCAAAGGATGCAATCTTTGCTCGCTAATGTGATCCCCGCTTCTTCTGATCTCGGTGGGTCCGGGTCCCGCTGCACACTCCCCGCGCACACGCTCCACGCCCACCTCTCTCGCGTTCTCCTGGCCCACGAGCCCTGAAGCCGCCTGCTTGGCCAGGCCGCTCTCATCCAGTCCCAGCCCCTTCACATGGCTGTGGGAGGCGATGCGCTGCGTCTTCGTGGTGCTCTTCACTTCCTCAATCTTCATTTTGACGAGCGTCTGGACACACAACTGGCGTGGACAGGTAGGCACTGCGGCACGCCAGGCGCCCGGGTTACCACGCGGCCGTTACTAGGCCGCTCTCTAGGACCCGCCCTTGTTAACACGCCATTGGCAAAAGCGAGAAGGTTTCGGTTTCTATTGGCTGCAAGAAACGCTCGTCGCTGGCTGAGGTCAGTTACGCCCACCAACTTCCGTTTGTGTCACAGGTTGGATTCCCCCAGGGCAAGCGTTTCCTCCCCTGGCTATCTTTGATGGGGGAACCGCTAAATACTTCAAAGTACTGTCAATGTTAGCGACAGTTTTTTGTTTGTTTGTTTTTGTAAACGCCTCTTTTAATGTTTATTTTTACTCTAGACTAATATGTCTGTGCCAGGGTGAGTTGACTCACTGACAAATGTTCGACTTTCCCAGGTATCTAGCTGCCCCGAGAGAACTTTCAGCAAAGCAGCTGCCCAAACTTCCCCCACGCCAATCAGAGTATTTAAGACACCCCAAGGATGCCCCGAGAAAGCTGCTCAGCCAACCACTTTACTTTTTGATAGAATACAAGAGATCCAGAAGGCAATTTATGCCATAATTTTGGTCATCACATACCTAATGAACTCTTTTTTTTTTTTTTTTTTTTTTTGGATGGGTGTATGTAGCCTTGACTGGCCTAGACCCACCAGCCTCTGACTCCTGAGTGCCAGGATTAAAGGTGTTATCCCCATACTCTTATCCTTTTGATCAGACTGGAGTGGGCACAGTTCTACAGGCAGCCCAGGCAAAACAGCCTGTGATTGGTGAAAACATGGTCCTTCATTTGAATCAGCAACTGTTATTGGTGCAAATGTGGTAGTTTGGTTTCATGAATCACTGTGCCATAGCATAAATTTAATCTTTCATGTGCATGAAGGGCTGTCCTAAGGACGGAAAGCGCTCTTGTTTACCGTCCCCTACAACATTCTGGCTATGGAAGAAGGTGTCCTTCACTTTTTTTTAACATTTATTTATTTATTATGTATACAATATTCTGTCTGTTTGTATGCCTGCAGGCCAGAAGAGGGCACCAGGCCCCATTACAGATGGTTGTGAGCCACCATGTGGTTGCCGGGAATTGAACTCAGGACCTTTGGAAGAGCAGGCAATGCTCTCAACCCCCAGCCATCTCTCCAGCCCCTGTCCTTCACTTTTCAAATCAGCTAGGAGCCATCTTCCTGTGCTGCAATGTGCCATGTATTGCAAAATTAGGCCCACTGTAAGACTTGTCTTGGGTGGTCTTTCCACCTCTGTTAGTAGAATTGTGGGCTGAGCTAGTAACATGAAGAAGACAAGACAAGAGTCTGCAGCAGTGAAGATGGTGACAGAAGGGCAGCTGGAGAGTTCTAGAATGACTGGGAGCAGAAATGGCAAGTGACAGGCGGCAGAGAAACCCACGGCAGAGGCTGCTAGACAAGTTCCAGGGAACGCCGAGTCTCTCTATTATTTTATATGTGGAGGTGTTCTGCCTGCATGTGTGAAGTGCACATCACACACCTGCAGTGCCTGAGAAGAAGGTGTCAAATCCCATGGAACTGAAGGTACAAATGTCTGTGAGCCACCATATGAGTGCTGGGAATTGAATTTGGTCCTCTGGAAGAGCAACCAGTGCTGAGCCAGCTCTCCAGCCCTAGGAGCTTCAAAGTCTTTTGTTGTTGTTGTTGTTGTTGTTTTCGAGACAGGGTTTCCCAGTAGTTTCTAGAGCCTGTCCTGGAACTAGCTCTTGTAGACCAGGCTGGCCTCAAACTCAGAGATCCGCCTGCCTCTGCCTCCCGAGTGCTGGGATTAAAGGCATGCGCCACCACCGCTCGGCTGCTTCAAAGTCTTAATGGTCAAAATGTTTAGTGTCTGAAACTGTAGAGTTGAGGGTCCCAACACTTGGCCGTTCGGAAGCTATAATGCTAGCAGGCATTGCTTGCTACCAGAGCTGTGTATAACAATAGTTGCTATGTACAGTGACCACAGGTAGCTAAAGCCAAGAGTAATAAGCCACCAACCTGAGCACCTGAAGCTGCACAGCCTATGGCTTTTTAAAGCCTAGAACAACAGGGTCCCTGGCTCTCAAAGCAGCTGAAGCCACAAAGCCTCTGGCTCTACTGTCCATCCCAAAGAACTTCTCACCTACCCAGGATTTCTATCTGAGTAGAAGAACTCAGCCATCTTATTGGTTATGGCAGGGTCACTTCCCAGCACCATGAAACAAAAACTATAGGCTAAAGAAGTTCAAAGAGTAGCCCAAGAACACACAACAAGTAATCAGCACTGGAACTCCAACGGAAGACTTAAAGCTTGAAATCCCCGCATCACGTCTACCCCACCCCCACAGCTCAGGTGAGACAATAGCCAGAAAATATGTCCCTGTCAGGTTCCCATAGTGATAATGTTTGCCTTCATAACTGTACCACCCCCACCATCCATTCAACAAGCATCTGTTAGCGCCTGTGTGACCAGACGCTATAGTGCACTCAGAGACAGGCAGGAATAACCTTGATGATCTTACAAGGAGTGGGGAAAACGTGTAACAAAATGCGCTGGGACAAATTCCCCCCTCATCTAGTGTATGCAAGCCCAAAGCAGGCACCAGGGGCAGCCTGCAGAGTCCAGGAAGGAGGCAGTAAGGTGATGGCGCCTGTGTGACATCCTGACTGACAGCTGGGACTCCCTCAGAAGTTAATGATACAGCACCATCTTACAGATGAGTAAACTGAGGAAGGTAAGCCTTGGCCAGAGTGTGTAGACAGGGAGGCCAGAGAGACGGCTCAACAGTTAAGAGCACTGGCTACTCTTGCAGAGTACCCAGGTTCAGTTCCCAGAACCCATGCTGGGTAGCTTGTAGCTGCCTGTCACTATGGTTCTGGGGATCTGTAAGGCCTGTAATACTCTCTACAGTACAGTTCATGAGCCACTGTACCGTTCGTGAGCTGGGAAAGGCCCTGAAGATTAAAAGAACACACAAGAGACATGAGTCATTCGTGAGGAGATAATGCCGAAAGACCTTTATTCAAACTTAGGAAAAACCTTATACATCTAGCTGCTGCACAATGGAATTCCCCCCAGGCAGGTAGGACATTTTCTCGCCCCTAGATGGAGTAAACATGGCCCTATAGCTAACCACCAGTGGGGCAGAGGGAGCACAGGAACAAACAGGATATTTAGCCGGAAATTCAACAAGATGTCTGGCCAGAAACTGTCCTCAAGTGAACCCTGAGAGGAGGGGTTAGACCTGTGGGCCCTACAGGGATTCAACACTGTCCGGGCTAGTTTATTGTCAACTTGACTCAAGAGTTACCTGGGAAGAGGAACCTCAACTGAGAAATTGCCTCTGTAGATTTGCCTGTAGGCAAGTCTGTAGTGCATTTTCTTAATTGTAGTGATTGATAGGGGAAGGCCCAGCCTATTGTGCTACCCCTATGGCAGGGGATCCTGGAGTGTGTATGAAAAGCAGGTCAGGCAAGCCTTGGAGAACAAGCCAGTAAGCAGCCTTCCCTCTATGGCCTCTGCTTCAGTTCCTGCCTCCAAGTTTTCTGTCCTGCTTGAGTTCCTGATCTGCACTTCCTTCAGTGATGGATTGTGATGTGGAACTGTCAGCTGAAATGCGTCTTTCCTCCCCAAGTTGCTTTTATCAAGGTGTTTTATCACAGGGATAGAAACCCTAACTAGGGCAAATACCCTCTTCTGACCTCTTTGAGCTTTTCACGTACCAGAAGCAAATGTGGTAACACATGCATACGAGCAGGCAAAATACACACAGTTAAACACATCTAAAAGAAAAAATTTAATTGCATGTGTACTTGTGTTTGCCTGCCTATCTGAATGTGCACTAAATGTGTGCAGGTACCCTTGGAGGCCAGAAGAGGGCATTGGAACCCCTGGACTTGTGCTGTGGGCCACCTGGTGTGGGCAGTGTTAACCAAACCTAGATCCTCTGCAAGAACAGCAAATGCTCTTAGCCACTGAGCCATCTCTCCAGCCCAGGTCTTAATACATTTTTAAATGGTGAAAATGAGAAGATGAAGAAGTCAGACTGTGTCAAAGACTCTGTGCTTCGAAGAACAATATGAAATCACTGAAAAGACGAGTGGGTGGGTTGGGTGGGGAGAAAGATGGCAGATAAAGCAACGCCGCTCTTGCAGAGATCAGGTTCAATCCTCAGTACCCACATAATAGTTCACACTGACTTTAACTAGAGTTCCCAGGGGCTCCCTCAGGCACTAGGCACACTTGTGGTGCACAGACACACATGTAGGCAAAACACTCATACACATAAAATAGCAATTTTTAAAACATGTAAAGGACTTGGTATTTCTCCCAAAAGACACATCAGCAGCAGGAGGAGGGGCTCCACACACTGTCAGTGGCACCACAGTGAAGCCCAGAGCCCCACTGAGAGACTTCCCCACACTCACCTGGCTAGAGTTAACAAAAGGGAAAATAACAACTCTTGGCAAGGACGCGGAGAGACTGAAACCCTCATGTAACAGGGCTGGGAATGTATATGAGTGCTGTGAAAACCTTTCAGCTTTTCAAAGCGTTAAAAACAGACTAACAGATGATCTAACAAGGCAACTTCTATTTTTAATGTATTTTCATTTGTATTGCTTTGGTGTTTTAGTGTGTGTGTGTGTGTGTGTGTGTGTGTGTGTGTGTGTGTGGTGTGTGTGGAGACATCAGAGGATGACTTTTGGGAGTCAGGCCTCTCCTTTCTTCCACCGTGTGGGTTCCAGAGATTGAACTCAGGTTGTCAGGCTTAATTACCCATTGCACAATCTTGCCAGCCCAATTTTTGTGGTTTTTGTATTGTGTTGTTTGAATCCAAGTCTCACACTGAAGCCCAGGTAGGTTTGGAACTTCACTGTGTAGTCTTAACTGGCTTCCAGCTTTAGCCACTTGAGTGCTGGGATTACAGATGTGTCACCAGACCCAGCTTTCCAGCCTCCCCTGGCCCCTTGTGTTGTTTATTTGGAGACAGGGTCTCACTCTGCAGCTCTGGCTGACCTGGAACACACAGAAATCTGCCAGCCTCTGCCTCTGGGGTTCTGGGATTAAAGGTGTGGGCTATCACACTCAGGTTACCAGTGTTTCTTTGATGATGCCACTTGTATCCTAGCATAGCCTTACCAAGGATGGTGGGAGCACGACGATGGGTTGTATCAGAGTCCAGGCTGGGCCGTGCAGCTTGGGTTAAAGACTCAGCTTTCCAGGGAAGGAAGCAAGGGAAGAAGGCAAGGAGCCTCCTAGGTCAGCCAAGCACTGGATGCTGACCGTTACAGACTCAGGGCTCAGGAAACACTGTCCTGTCTATTCCACAAGAAGAAGTAATGGGAGCTAATGGCACGGTCTGAACTGGTGTGGGACCAGCTTTGCCATGATAATTGATTTCTTGCCCTGTGACTCAAGATGGCACTGGCAGATTATGGCCAGCACTTAGAATATCAGCTTGCTAAACAGGAGGCTTGGGTGACTATCTCCTTTGGTGTTGGTATGGGACGAACCAAGGCAAACACATGGTTAATAGAATCAAGGCAGCAGAGACCCTCAGAGGAAAGGCGCATTTCCATCCCATTCCTAAAACAATCTTTAAAGCCCAAACTCAAATCAAAGAGCACAGTATAATAACTTCCTGTGGGCAAATTTATAATTAATCCTGGATTAATTGGCCTTAATGAAGTTGAATTAATTACTGGCTGTTTGTAAAGAACTTTGAACTACCTGAGTACAAAACAGCATTAACAAGGCAGAAAGGAGCAGGCCCACATTAATATGAAGAATGAATCCGAGTAATCACAGCTCTGCAGGCTGCTTCCCGCCAGTGATTCTGTCAGGTCTGTACTCGGCCTGTGTCACCATCCCAGGTCTAAGGAGGCTGCTGCAGAGGGGGCTGCCTTCCCAACCGGAGTGCCAGAGTGTGCCCACAGCAGCCACAGCAACAGTCCGTCTGACCGTGCCAGGCCCAGCAGTGTTTTCCAGGGAGCCGGGGTTGCCCCTCCCCACCGTGAGTGGGGAGGACACATAATAGATGATGAATGCAGTAAAAGAATAAACTCCAAAGGATGTTCAGGGGTGAGGGCAGATATAGCTCACTGGTAGAGAAATGAGGTTTGCTCCTCGGCATCCCCCCCCCCCCCGCACAAAAAAAAAAAAAAACCCTCATGTTAAAGGATGATACATGCAAATAATAGACTAGAGAAATGGAAGCGGCAGAGGGGACGGGAATATCTGAAGTATTCTATCCAGGGCGCCAGTTGAATTTGGAGGAGGTGAGGAAGACCATGAGGAATTCTGGGAGAGCATTCCAGGATGGACAGGCCTCATAGGTCTGAGTACTCCTAAGGCCGTGAGGAGCAGGGGCAGATGCAGAGGGGCTGGAACAGTGACTCCAGTAAGTTTTGCCCTGACCAGATGCTGGTGCACACCTATTCCAAGAGCTATACAGTTAAAACAAAGCTGAGCACTTCTCAGTGATGCCAAATGGAAGTGTCCTGCCAATCAGCTGAAGCCCCACAGCACCGCTGGGAGTAGAAAGCAGAGCAGCCGCTTGGAAGACAGCCCAGCAGGTTCTCATAAGTAAAATAAACTCACCGTGTGTCTTAGTTACAGTCATCAGTGCTGTGACGACACACCATGACTGAGCATCTTGGGAAGGAAAGGGTTTATTAGATTTACACTTCCGCGTCATTGTCCATCATTGAAGGGAGTCAGGACAGGAACTCCAACAGGGCAGGAGCTGATGCAGAGGCCATGGAGGGGTGCTGCTTACTGGCATGCTCCTCCTGGATTGTTCAGCCTGCTTTCTTGTAGAATCCAGGACCCCCAGCCTAGGAGTGGCACCACCCACAATGGGCTGGGCCCTCCCCATCAATCACCTAAGAAAGTGCCCTTACAGGCTTGCCTGCGGCCTGATCTTATGGCTGACTCCAGCTTCTCTCAAGTTGACAAAAAAAAAAAAAAAAAAAACTATTCAGCACACCATATGACCCAGCATTCCTCTTCTCAGCATTTACCCTAGTGAAACTTATGTGTCTTGCATGCATGTGTAAGTGTGCGTGTGTGCGCGCGCACGTGAGCACACACACACACACACACACGCACACACGAGTATCTAGAGCAGTTTTGTCACAATTGTCCAAACTGAAAACAGCCCAGGTGTCTTTCAACAGGGGTGTGGAAAACAATGATGGTCTGCCCACACCATGCAAGACCACAACTGATGAAAAACCAGCATTCACCACAGTTAAACAACGTGTGCAGTCGCACGTGTGTTACCTGGGGTGAGAAAAGCCTGACTCAAAGAGTCGTCTCCTTTTTGCTACTACTTACAGAATTCTCTGAGAAGGTGAAGATCGGAGGGACAGGAAACCAGCAACAGTGGCTGCCAGGAACTAAAGGGGAGGGCAAGTTTGATCATAGGTATTTGTTAGAGGGTTATGGGCCCGTTTGTGTGTCTTGATCATGATGACAGGTTCTGGATTCTATGAGTGAATCAGAACGAATGATTTAAGAGTAATGGCTTGCAGTGAAAGTCCAGAGAGGTTGCTGTATTACAGAGGTAACATTAATGGGATTGTTGGGTGGATATTGGGTATGCAGAGATGCGTAAATACGGGGAAGATGGGGTTCTTGCCAAAAGCATGGGGAGGGGAGAGGCTGGTGGAGCAAGGTAGCAGGTGTGGTTAGGAGTCTCATTTTTGTTTGTTCTGAAATGTCTCACTCTGTAACCCTGGCTATATAGAAATCACTGTTAGACCAGGCTGGCCTCAAACACATGATTTTCCTGCCTCTGTCCCCAGAATTCTATGATTACAGGCATGTACTACAATGCCTGACAGGAATAGACTTTAGCTGTTGGGGTATCTGGGGGCAAGGTCTCATGTAGTTCACCAGGCTGGTCTTGAACTTGCTTTGTAGCTTGAATTCTTTCTGTCTCTCTCGTCCAAGTACTGGTCTTATAGGTATGTGCCAAGATGTATGGCTAGAAATTTAATTCTTGACAAACCTACTGGATTGTGACTACCACTGAACTGCAGAGACATCTGCGTGCCACCATGCCCGGTTTATGTGGCGCTAGGGATAGACCCCAGGATCCCATGCATGCTAGGCAAATACTGTACTAACTGACCTATGTCCCTGACCCTAAAATTCTTTTAGGAAAAAGCATATAGGATGGTACAATGAAGCCCCTCAACAATATCAACCAGCTCAACAATAATCAACCCACAGCCACTACACATTCCTCTTCTTTTAACTTTCTAGTTTGGGTAGATTTTAATTCTCATAATTTTAAATATACCATAACGGGTGTTAGAGAGATGACTCCATAGTTAGGAGCACTGGCTGCTCTCACAGAGGGTAGTGCTATGGAGCCTGCTATGAGGAACACATTGTGGCAGGAGCCGGTTTCAGTTCCAACCACCCCCAATGATGGCTTACAACTTTCTATAAGTCCAGTTTCAGTAGATATGATGCGCTCTTCTGACTTCTGAACACAGTGCAAACATGTGGTGCACTTAACGCACATGCAGACAAAACACTCATACACATAAAGTAAAAATAATGTATAAGAACTCAAACATAGCATAGTGACTTTTAAAGTACATTTGTTGTCTTCACAGTATTTTTCTAGCATATACAAAGCAGAAAACACTCTACTAGAATACATCTTCTTGTAAAGACCTCTTTCCTTGGGGGCAAAGGGAACAGGTTGAGACCTGCAAAGCTCCCAGAGCCACTGTCTTGAAACACCATTCAAAAGCTGATGGTGTCCCAGGGACATCAACCAAGATAGAGGGGCGCTAAAGGGAGGGGAGGAAGGGGAAACTGCAGTTGAGATGTAATATATGAGAGAATGATAATAATAAACAGTGTGAGTGGGAAACCCCAGACATCACTCTGAACAAATTTTAAGGGGGTGGGCACAAAATATGTTTCCATGTGTTTCCATCCCGAGGTCCTCTGGTCATCAACTCATAATGAACAAAAATCGAACGCTGGTTTCTTGGAACTGGGCATGGAAGAGGATAGGCACTTTTTGTTTAATGGTTTAGTTTCATATGTGATGATACAGAGCTCTGAAAATGGAGGGTGGAGTGGTTACACCTCAGTGAGAATGTGAGCAATGCCACTGAGCCATATGTTCTGAGATGTTTAAGCTACTAACATGTTAAGTATAAATTACCCAATAAAAATCATGTTGTTGAAAAAAAAGCTGATGGTGACAGTTTGTTGTTCTGTGGCCCTGCACTGGCCATGCATCTAGATCCTACACAGGAGGGACACATTGCTGATTCTACAACACACATCTTAATGTACTGGGATCCTGTTTTCTGTGCCCCTGGTCTTGGCTTCTGAGTAGCCCTTTGGAGCCTCCTTCCTTGACATTCTGATGGCCACACCATCATGCTAACAGCACACTTTGAAAGACACCCTCGGGTTAGTTTAGCAAGTAGCTTCCCCTTCCCAGCCTCACACCTTATACCTGCTGCTCTGTCCTGATGATTCTGCTGTCAGTCTTTATCAGTCTCCCTTGGTTCCATGCATGGGTGGACTTCTCACCGTCCCTTTGCCCGCTCCAATGTCTCTTCTGTAATGAGCACTGGGGCCCTCAACCACACTATCTGTGGTGGTTTGAATGAGAATGGTCCCCATGGACTTTTAGGTTTAACTGTTTGGTTACTAGGGAGTGACACTATTTGAAAGGAATAGGAAGTCTGGCCTTGTTATAGGAAGTGTGTCAGTGGGGGTGGGCTTTGAGGTTTCAAAAGCCCATGCCAAGCCCAGAGTCTGTCTTCCTGCTGCCTGTGAATCTGGATATAGACCTCTCAGCTACTTCTCCAGCACCACATCTGCCTGCATGCCACCATTCTCCCCACAGTGGTGAGAATGGACCTAAACCTCTGAAACTGTAAGCCAGCCCCAATTGGATGCTTTCTCTTATGAGTTGCTTTGGCCATGGTGTCTCTTCACAGCATGGACACTGACTCAGACATTTCCCTCATCTCAGCCACCTATCTGTCTCATTGCTTCTCTGTCTCCAGCGTCACAGTGTATGATAGCAGATGTTTGTGTTTATTAGAAAACCGAGAAAATGAAATAATGAAGACTTAAATTAAATAAAGATTTAAATTTGGAATTACATTCTTCAGTTTCCTGTTACTCTAACAGAATGCCTTGGATGATCGATTTAGGAAGAAGAAAGGTCTGGTTTTGGCTGGGCATGTTGGAGGTTTCATCCATGGTCAGTTGGCCCCATTACTATGGCGCCTTCAGTGAGGTTAGTACAATGTGGCAGGAGCTTGTGGCAGAGAAAGCTGCTTACCTCCTGCCTGCGGGTGAAATAGAAAGGAGGAAGGAGGGGTTGAGGTTTCTAGGGCACATCTCAAGGACCACAATTCCTCTGATGAGGTCCCATACCTCAGAGATTCTGTCACCCCCAACAGTGTCCAGGCTGAGACAAGCCTTTGGCACATGGGTGTTTGGGAAACAGGCCCCAACTGTAGCAAAGATCACCCGGATTATCCAGTTCAACAAGCCACAATGTCCAGGAAGTAGGGAATCTTGGTGAGTCCCAACCTCTTACCCCAAACTCCTTGGACCAAATATCCTAGAAGTCACAACTTTTCAGACACAAGGGAAGATCCAGAGGGTTGCTAGATACCTACTATATGCCTTGCATGTGGCATGGGTGGCAGCACCTCACATCATCACTGTATCTGCAGGAAGCATGGGGCACTGATAATCAGGTACAGCAAGAGCCAGCCCCTCCTGGTGCAGGCCATGGTATGTCACCAGCTCGTCAAGACACTTGCCATTTTCAGAGCATTTTGGAAATACAGACCCAAGGCTGGAGAACTGACTCTTTTTTAAAGTTCAGATTGCCTTTCATTCTTCCCAATATTTATTACAAAACGTTCAAAAGCCACAGCGGTGTTGTGGAATTTACCGCTGTGCACCACCTGCACTTGCATTTCCCCCTAGCTGCGAGAAGGTACGTGACAAAAGCGGCTAAGGGAAGGAAGGGCTTGTTTTGATTTATGGGGAGAGGGTGCAGGCATGAGGGCAGGGAAAGCTTGGTAGCAGGGTCGTGTGTGGGCTACATTGTGTCACAGGCAGGAGGCTGAGAGGGGAACGCTTCTGCTTTCCCCCACTTTCTGACGTTTAGTCAGGCCATGGAACAGTACAGCCCACAGTTAAACCATCTCAAGACCCCCTCACAAACACAGCAGAGGTGTGTCTCTTAGGTGATTCTAGATCCCACACGGTTGACACGATTACCTCATTCCCCTATCACCTGAACTTTACCAATCCCATTGTATTCACTTACTTGATCACATACACATCTGCCCGGCCCCTCTGTCTAGGGAAACACTTTACTATGAGCTCAGCCCCAGTCTGTGTTGTTACTTGTGTTGTGCTTTGTTTTGAGATGGAGCTTGATAATCTTGTCCATGTCAGCTTTGAACTCCTGGATTCAAAGACATCCTCTCCCTTAGCTTTTGAGGTCCCTGGATCGCTCAGTGTGACCTAGGCATCTCTGATGCATTTTAAAGCAGGTGACAGGAAGTCGCATCCTTCCTCTTCAGTACTCAGGCACGCATGCTACCCTTGGAGCTCAAGGGTGTTTTTTAGGGGTTGGGGGAGGGATGCAGAATTTCCATAAAGTGCACAGATCTGAAGTGTATACTGATTGCATGCTCTCTCTCTCTCTCTCTCTCTCTCTCTCTCTCTCTCTCTCTCTCTCTATCAGTGTAAAGCTTTATCAATGCTCAGAATACTGTAATCAGCTCAGAAAATGCTTTCAAGTCTCCTTCTAGTTCATTTCTGGTCCACCCCCACCCGCTGAGGCACCCTTAGCACTGTTTAAGCTTTTTCCACCAAAGACGGTTTTGCCTCTGGGACAGTAACTTTGAAATCTTCCCTCAAATTCCATCCTTCAAACTTCCTGCTACCCCGTGTAACTCTACCCTGTCTCAGGCTACAACAGTCGTGCCTCTGAGCACTGTTCCAGTTTGGGTGAGCTGTGACTGCTTCCTGCTCCACATCTGTACCCACCTCTCATAAATACCTCTAAATACAGTGGTTGTCCCTCTCCCTTCTGCCTGTCGTGCTGCAAGAAGAAACTCTTTTCCTTGAGACCCAGAGTTGTTCCAAAGTTGGGTTATTATTTTAAAAGTCAACCCATGAGGGGGCAAGAGTAAGAGCTCTTGCAAAGGACCTGCCTTTGGTGCTCACACCTACATGGTAGCTCACAACCACCCATAACTTCTGTTCCTGGGAAGCTGATGCCTTCTGACCTCTGTGGGCACCACGAATACACATGACACAGATACACATGCAGGCAAATTAGTCAAACAAATATAATAAACTGTATCAAAGAATATTTAAAAAAATTCAACACATGAAGTTCACTATTGAGGTCTGATGTCAATATTACATTAAAGCTTTAAAACATTAATTTTGTTATTGTTTTTCAGGGTTGGAGACGGAGCTCAGGGTTCCCTGTGTGTACTGGGTGAGCACTCTGCCATTGATGACATCCCTAGCTCCTGTTTCATTGAGACAAGGTGGATAGATAGCTCAAATTGGCTTCTGCCTCTTGGGTGCGGGGATTATGGGCATGTGCTATCAGGCTCAGCTCCTTTCATTACAGGTTTAATACAGCTCCTCTGAAATGCCTGGGACAGGAAGTATTGGATATTTCAGGGTTTTTCTTCCCATTTTAGAATGCCTGCATACACATAATATGGTAACTTGGAGGTGGGACCCAAGTCTGGACATGAAAGTCATTGTTCCACATAGCCCGTGTGTACGGAGCCTAGGGGTGCTTTTATGTGCCAGCTTCAGGGTTCTCGTGTTTTGACTCTTGCCTGTCAAATGAAGTCAGGTGTGGAATTTTCCATTTGCTGCATCATGTCAGTGCTCAGAAAGTTTCAGATTTTGCTGTAGTTTGGATTTATGGAGTAGAGATGCTTGATTCTTACTGTTTGTCAGGATCTTATGTAGGGCAGAGGTGAACAGTGAGCTTACTTGAAGCCAGATCCTGTTCAGGACATTTTGTTAGTTGGAATGTTACCTGCCCGCTAAGCTCCCTCCTAAAGATGCCCACTGTGTTATCGCTGGGTTTCAAACAGAGTTTGATTTTAAGACAACAGTTTTACATTTCAAACAGACTTATTGTTTCCTGTTTGCAAAATGGAGACACAAAATTTAGGGTCATTTTCCTAAGGGCACTAATTCATATGAGGACCCTACTCCAATGACCCACTTAGTCCTAATGTCCTATCTCCAAATGCCATCACAGGCACCAGGAGTGTCAAAAATCCAGCACACAAACCTGTGGCAAACACAATTGGGTTCACAGCAGGGACTCTAGGATAGAGTCTTGAGCTAGGAGTTGTTGGAGCCTCTTTCTGCAAACGCATATATGGCCTGGCACATCACAGAGGCCAGGTAGGAGTCAGTGAACTTTAAGCTTGGCCACTATCTGAGTAAAACTGCCACCATCTTCATGAGACCAGCTGTGCTTGTCTCCCAAGAGTCCGTCATGATCAGGCCTGTGGCCTGATGACATATTCCCTCCTAGGAGGGCCTCAAGGAGGGTCACTGGACCTTCACCAGGGTATCTGGCCACTCCTCCAAGCCATGTATATTTAGTTCAGCCCTAATTGCCTGTGGCCTCGGGACATCAGGGAGGGACTTGATATACAGGCTGATGTAGACTAGGGGAAAGAGGCTTCATCTGTGAGGTCCTCTAGGAAGACCTTCCAATGCAGCTGCTCTGAGGTCACCAACACTTCTAACAGTGACCCCTCACCCATATTCACCAGTAAGCCAAATAAATTCATCCCTAGGATGAGCCAAGGTAGAACTGCCCCTTGGTTTGTCTTGAAACCTTAGGAAGAAGGGGTAGATGTATTCACATCTGCCCACTGTAATGGATTATTAAAAATGCTGCAGGATCCCCAACAGTTGTAGGTCCCCAAGCAGTGGCTGGTCTAGGGCAGGGAGACACACAGCAGCAGGCAAGAGACAGAGACATGGATGGGCATGCAATGCAGAGTGAGGTTAGATATTTTATTCAGTGGGTTATGGGGGGGAGGGAGAAGGGGAGAAGAGGAGAGAGAGAGGGGGGAGAGAGAGAGAGAGGACAGAGAGAGAGGAAGAGAGAAGAAAGGGACAGAAGAAGGAAGGGGAGAAGTGGGGGGAGGGAGATGGAAAAGAGAGGGAGCTCAAGCTGGAAGCTGAAGATCAGCCTGTCTCAGCAGATGGGGGGAGTGGGCGTGGCTTGTCTCTTAAAGAGAAAGAACAGATCATTACACCCACAAAAAGGAATTTTAGCAACAAAAGCTGAAATATTGGTCAGCATTTCAAAGTCAGGCTTTGTGTTAGACAATATTTTATCATTGTGATGAAATGCCTACTACACAAGGAACTTAAAGAAATTTTAGTTTTAGTTCATGGCTTCAGAGATTTCAGTACACCGTCACTTGGGCTTGAAACCCTGAACCTGTGGTGACACAGTAGTTTCTCATATATGACAGGAGCAAGTAATAGTCTGACTGAACTACTTACTTCCTGGTGGACTGGAAGCAGAGACTGGGGAAGGGATCAGGGACTACTAGATACAGCCTTCCAAGATACAACCATCAAAGGCGCTCTCCTGGTAACCTACTTCCTTTGGCTAAGCTTCATCTTACAAAAAAGCCCCACCGTCTGGGGCCTGAGCATCCAACAAATAAGCCTGTGAGGTTGTGGTGATTTGAAAGAAAATGGCCCCCAAAGGGTAAGGTGCTATTGGGAGTGTGGCTTTGTGGAAGGAAGTGTGAAGTCAGGCTTGAGATTCCATACAAGCTCAAGCCATACCCAGTGGTTCAGACCACTTCCTATTGCCTGCGTATCAAGATGAAGGACTCTGAGCTCCAGCATCATGATGATAATGGCCTACACCTCTGAAAATAGAAGCCACCCCCAATTAAATGTTTTTCCTTTAGAAGAGTTGTTGTGGTCACAGTTGTCTCTTCGCAGCAATAGAAACTTTAACAAAAACAGAGGATAATTCACGTTCAAATCCCAACCCCTCATACCCAAGAAAAATGGAAGGATAAGAAAGCAGGCCAGCATCCTCTTGATGTCAGTAGCTGAAACCAAGAGCCCCTTCCTCTTCACGTCGGACTAGGCGTAGTGAGTAGCCGTTCAGATCTGGAGTCCTCGTCTCTCTCCCTTGTGAAGCCCCAGGTACCTTCTTAGAGCAACCACTTAGGTTTGTGACCTCTTTCATGGTTCTAGGCACCTTTCAAAATCTGAAAGGAGTTGCGCTCACAGAACATTCACCACACATTTCAAACGAAATTTTAAATTGCAGCCTACCATGGAAGCCTGGACTCCAAGGTGAGTCCGTCCCCCCCCCCCCCCCCCCCCCCCCCCCCCCCCCCCTCTGAGTCAATGAGGTCCTCTCCCATGTTTTCACAGTGCTTCTGGGTTTCCAAAGGGAACTTCTCAGGCTGCACTGGAATTCTAGTGGCAGTGCTTGACGGGGTCTTACCTGAGCCTTACCAGGGTGCTCACCTCCCCATCTCTATCCTTTCCAGATAGTCCAGCTTAGCACACTTCTCCTGCTTTCACAGCAAATATGTTGGTCACCACATCCCAGTGCTATGTATACAGTCTGCACTTAATAAAGGCTGGCAGAAATGAATGAAGAACGAAGGAACGTATTTGGAGGGATGGATGGGAGGATAGAAGGGTGTGTGGATGGATGGGTGGGTGGAATGATGGAAGGAAGAAAGGATGGACGGACCGACGGGTGGTGAGTGGATAAATAGAAGGGTGAATACATTGAAGGAGGAATCTCCACTCTCAGGCTGGCGACACTTCGTTGGGGGAGCCCGGTGACAGCAACCCTAGGTAGGCAGTTAATCTCTAGTCCCACCTTGCTTGTACCCGACATTCTCTGGGCCCCCGAGGTAGCACAGTGGTCGCCCGAGGGCGGAAGCTTCCGTGCCGGAACCGGCGCGCTCTGCACAGGTTGCGGGGGGGGGGTGCGGCTTTAGCGGGCGGACCGCCTAGCCGGCGCTCATGCGGCGGCGTGCGAGGCGGCGGCGGCATGGCGGGCCGGCGGGTGAATGTGAATGTGGGCGTGCTGGGCCACATAGACAGCGGCAAGACAGCGCTGGCGCGCGCGCTGAGCACCACAGCCTCCACCGCCGCCTTCGACAAGCAGCCGCAGAGCCGCGAGCGCGGCATAACGCTCGACCTGGGCTTCTCCTGTTTCGGTCGTGCGTTGCCTGGGGCTGAACCCGGGACCGACGACACGCAGCTGCAGGTCACGCTGGTCGACTGCCCCGGGCACGCCTCCCTCATCCGGACCACTCATTGGCGGTGAGCGCGGGCCGGGGCGGGAGCCGGGCTCGGGGTCCGAGCTCGCGGGAAGGGACTGGCCTGACTCCCTAGGCCTGGCCGGCCGCCCGCCGGGAGGCTTGGGGGCTCGAACTCACAGCCCACAGACGCGAACGCCGTTCCCGCCTTCACTGCCGTGCAGCGAGATGCTTTTCTAGAAAAAACAATCAAGGAAACAACCCCTGCAGAAAGTGTGTACGCAAAAGTTTCAAAAAAGTCACCATTCACCTGACGTTTGGTCTCCCCATTCTCTGTCCCTGATATTGTTCCCAGCGTCCTATGTCTGAATGGTTTCAGGAAAAGTTACACAGAAATGCCGGCAAATTGCGGATTTGAAAAGATCCCGGCTTTTCTTCTGTTGTAGTATTCGGGAAGGGGACGGAGGAGCGCGAACCTAGTGCCCAGATCATAAGAGGCAAGTGCCCTGTCCTTGGGCTCTTTCTCGAGGACCTCATCTCTCCCTTTTTATACCACAAATCAGCACTGTCTGGAGACTGCTCCGTGTCGAAACATAAAGTCCCATTACTCATTTTTAAAACTCACACAAAGTTCCATTGTGTACACGCACAGCAGCATTTTCCTGATGGACTTTTGTGGCTTTTCGAGGGCTGGCTAGCCATGCAATAGTGACTATTCTATTCAGAAGGCTTTGGGGCGTGCCCTAGTGTAGCAGAGTAAGTTGGGTCTGAACTGTGTAAGGCAAAGGGCCTGTGTGTTTTCCGTCGTGAAGAGTACTGCTAAAATCTACCCCTAGGATTTGTACCGCTTAACTAGTCTTTAAATGCAGGCTACTTAGGAATAGGGCTTTGTAAACAAAACCCCTCTTTGCTCAACTCTGGACCCTTTCCATTTGTGCACATGAAACTATTCTTATGCCTTTTAAAATTCCTTTTGCACACTTGTTTAACTACACTTAGGTCTAGAGACAGGACCCCATAACCTGTTTTTATAAGTACCCAACACAAATATATATATATATATATATATATATATACACACACACACACATATTACACATACATACATATATATGGCTGAGGCTACCTGCTGTAACTCAGTAACCATTTCCTGCCTGCCTCCTTGCCCTTGGGTTTCTTTCCAGCAGTTTTCTCTAAGCATATGCCTGAATGTATACGGGGCAGATGGTTCATTAGTCCCTGGGCATTCCAGGTCCCAGTACGGTAATTAGTTAAGTGCTTTGATCTTTGTGGCCTCCTTTTCTCCATGCTGCAGGCAGTCTGAGACCGTTTTCCCTGTTTCACTCAAGTGGAAAAGGAGGCTTACCTGTCCAGGGTCACTCTCTTGCACTGTCTGTTCAACCCCACAATCCACTCATTAAAGACCACACAGTAAACAAACAAACAAAACTAACATCTCCAGCTCTATTTCTGGCTGGTCATATTTAAAAAGTTTTAGAAAATGTCCTCTAAACTAGTGTAAGTTGGAGGTGGAGCACACAGGGTAAAGACTAGAAGGTGGGTTGGCCCATGTCTCAGTGGTGGAGTATCTGCCTAGTGTGGAGGAATCTCTCGGTTCGATCCTCAGTGTTACCAACAAAAAAGGAAAGAACAATTAAGTCTTTTCTGGTAAATACAGAATCTGCCTTGTAATAACTTCATGATTTTTCATCTTTATGATGGTGTGCAAATGGTACAAATTCAGTAAAATTTTGACCCTTTCCTAGTTTGTGACTTGGTTGGTTGTCAGCTCCTAGTCAGCCTTAAGGTCCAGAGGGCAAATCACTGTTCACCATATACTGGCTGCTAAGGGGGCAGGCCCAGAGTGTCTGTGTGTTCAGTGCATTTCTTAACTTACTGTGTTTTTAACATACTGTAACTGTATTGGATGTAGCTCGGTTTGTAAGGGGAGAAAACATCTGGAATATAGGCCAGGCAAAAGGACAGGCATTCTTTTGGAGGTGTGCAGAACTGGGTTTGCTGCTTTTTTTTCCTTCCTAGCTGTGTGGCCTTTGAACCTAGTTCTGGATCTTGCATCACTACTGGATAATGCTAACCATGCAGTTATTTTCTGACATGGCTCTTTTCAAATACTTATGCTTCTTGGACAAACTTTGCAGGAAGCATGTTTATCATGTAGCCACTAATGAAGTTGGGACTTAGGAATGCAGATAGTAAGCTGGACTGTCAAGGCCTGCCTTGTTTCCCAAGCTGGGACCTTTCCTTGACACCAGTTTCCTGCCCACCCCTTCCAATATGTACATTCTCATAGAACCTCTTTGTGTGACAAAACAGTTTCAGTATTAGCCCAGTATATATGATCAAATGGCTACCACCCGAGTGCTTGGTGTTCTGATTGAGACTATATAACCATACAAGGGGATTTGTTCTCTTCTTGGCTGTTGTTGTTTGTCCTTTTGTTTTGTTTTTTTGTTTTGAGACTGGGTTTCTCATAGGTGGAGACTGTTTATTCATTTCCCAGCTGCCCAGACACGAAATAATCACATAGAAACTATATTGATTGCAGTACTATTTGGCTAATAGCTTAAGCATATTTCTAGCTAGCTCTTACATCTTAAATTAACCCATTTCTATTATTTTATACTTTACCATGATGGTCATGGCTTACCGTCAAGGTTCCCACTTGTGGCTTGCGTCTTTCTCCTCTGGCGGCTACCTACCTCTGGCGGCTACCTACCTCTGGCAGCTACCTACATGGCTTCTCCCTGACTCCACTTGCTCTCTCCTCTTTCTGCTTGGCATTCCTGCCTTGCCCTATTCTGCCCTGTAATAGGCCCAAAGCAACTTTATTCATTAACCAATAGTATTCACAGCATACAGAGGGGAATCCCACATCAGTTTCTTTATATAACCTTGACTGCCCTGGAATTAGCTTTGTAACCTTGAATTCACAGAGTGAATTCCCAAGTGATGCTATTAAAAGGTGTGTGCCACCATTACCTGTCTTTGTTATTGCTCTTCTTTCTTCATATCTTGAGAAAACTTCTTTCTGTGTTAAAATGTGGCCTGACCTCACTGGAGTGGTAAGACCACTATTCCTTAGGGAGATTAGATCCCTACCTTCCTTTTTGGGAACCTGGAAGATGGAGGTTTTCCTTTTGAAGGGAAGCATGCGCCTGTTTGGAGTGCCTGTTCTGGCCCACCCCTGTGGCCAGGAAGACCTTGTAGCTGGGCAGTATCCTGTGGACTAGAAGCATCACATTGGTTTTTTAGTTGAGGAAACAAGCCTGCCAGGTAAAGTGTACAGGGCTGCTGCTGGAAGCCATCTCTCAGCTGTTCTTATGGTCCATCTAATCAGTCTGCCCTTGCCTTCCTGAACCAACTACAGGCCAGATCCTGGCAGTGCCTTTGGAATCCCACCATTTGGACACTGCTGCCTGAACAGTGGTTGGGATCAGATCTTTCATGGTGTAACCTGTGTGCCAGGTTCATCTCAGTCATCAGTTGGGTGAAGTAATTTTCTGAAGGTGTTCACAACAACCTTTCAGGAGGGCGTGGTCTATCATACCATATTGGGATAGAAGCAATCCAACGGGTCTCATTTTCTGTAAAATAAAAGAAGAATCTCTTTTCCAAAGTATCATATCCTTAGATCCAAATTCTAAAGTCAAGGTATTTTCAAGATATCTTTCTTGGATTAGTCAGCAGCATTTGTAAACAAATATCTTTTAGCAGCTGTTGCTCCTTCCTCAGCATTCAAACAATTCAAAAAGAGCATAATAGCATACAGTATCAAGATTCTCTGTGTATTTTCCATCTTTGTGCGGCTTTATTTTAACCTCTATTTCATTTATTTTTACTTTTATTTTTTTATTTTTTGACAAGTTCTCTGTATATCTTTGTCCTGGAATAACTCTCCAGACCAGGCTGTCCTTGAACTCTCAGAGATCCACTCGCCTTTGCAACCCAAGTGCTGGGATTAAAGGCGTATGCTACCACACCTAGAACTTCCAGAGATCTGTCTGTCTCTGCCTCCCAGGCATTGGAATTAAAGGTGTGTGCTGCCACACCTTGAAGTCGCAGAGGTCAATCTACCTCTGCCTCCCAAGTGTTGGGATTAAAGGTGTATACCACCACAACAAACTACTTCCTTTTTTTCTTTTCCTTTTTCTTTTTTTTTTTTACTTTAAGAACTTTAACCTTTAGTCTGCATATATTTTTAACACAGTGTAAACCACTTAGACATTTTCTTAGACTTTGAATTTTTCTTTTACTGTATATCTCTCTTTCTGACTACATGAGTCATTACTTTACCAAACAATATCAGTAGGACTAAAGCCGTGACTTTGGCGGCTAGATCCAGCCCATTCCCTAGCTTTCCAGCCTCATGGCAGACTGGTACCGGCTGTAGTCATGTTTATCACCACAACTCTGTGGTTGTTTCAAGGTCCCTGCCAGCGAGCAAGCTGCAACAGTGTTAAACAACACTCAAAATCTCTGTAGTCAGGACTGCCTGCTTGAAAAAGTCAGAGTTTGCCCTGGCAGGACGGCCCAGAAAACCGGCATTTTAAAACAACACAACTTTTTACTTGATACAGCTGAAAACCGAAAAGCATAGGTTCAGCTTTTCATCAACGCTGTTTAAGTGTTTCAAGGTAGGACCTCTTAAAAGAGCTGCAGGTTTTTGCAGCTAAAGCTGAGTCAGGAAGCCTCTCTTAGATGAGAGCTCTTGCTCTAGCAAGCAAAGCCAAACCCGAGAAATTGCTGCTACCGAGAAAACATGCTTTACTCTATTCTTTCCCAAGCTTTCTCAGGCTTTCTGTGGATTCAGTTATCCACGTTGGGCGCCATTCTGTAGTGAGGTGCTGCGGGCAGGCCTGTTTCTCATCCCACCCGACTCCGGCAGGGCTAGCTTTACACCTGAAATAACAATACACAAACTGCATTCTTCTAATCACTGCCTGGCCCATTAGTTTCAGCCTCTTACTCACATCTTGACTAACCCATATCTAATAATCTGTGTAGCACCACAAAGTGGTGCCTTACCAGGTAGATTCTAGCGTGTGTCCATCTTGGGCTGGAGCTTCATCGCATCTGGCATCTCTCTCTCTGAGGAGAGGCACGGCAGTCTGCCTAACTTAAGAGAGGCGTGGCATCTGACTGAGCCATCTACCTCACTTCCTTCTTCCTGTTCTGTCTACTCCACCCACCTAAGGGCCGGTCTATCAGATGGGCCAGGCAGTTTCTTTATTAATTATCCAATGAAATCATCAGATAGATAGAAGACACACCTACATCAATTCACTGTCCCTATTTTCAGGGGTTCATCAGGTCATATCAACCCTTGCTTCTAGCTTCTCAGTCCTTTTTTATTTGGTTTGGTTATTGGCATAGGGTCTTTCTAGCCCTAACTGTCCTGGAAATCACTAAGTAGACTAGGCTAGCCTAGAACTCACAGTGATCCACCTGGCCGCCTCCCAGGTGCTGGGATTATAGGTATGCACCACCATACCTGACTCTCCAGTATATTATTGTATTTGGACTAATTCAGCTTCCTTGTTCCAGGCTCAGTATCCAGGCCCTGCCTTCCTTGGAGCCTCCTCAATGACTACTTTCCTATGTTTCTGGCCTTCAGTCATGCTGCTGACTTTTCTACTACTTAAGTAGGGTCAGCAGTTGCTTCCCCCAAGGACTTTGCACCTGCTACTGCTTCTGTGGTATGTCAGACTCCTGTTGCTTGTCCCAGTTTCAAATGTCACTTTATTTGCGAGTCCCCCCAACCTACCTCTCTATGGTATGTCCCTAACCCTTACCCCCTCATACTTTCCCATTTCCCGATGCCCCTTGTATGTTGTGTCACTTGTCATTTGCTAGAATTGGGGCTCTGAGAGCAGAGTGGGGTCTGACTCGCCAGCACTCTGTGCTGCCTGGGCTGGCATCTAGCAAGTTCTTACAGAATTCTGAGGGACGGAGAGCTGCGTTTCACTTGCTGGCCTAGCTGGTTGTGAGTTAGTGGGCAGAGTTAGGACGGGGCTGACCTCTTTAAGTGCATCCTGGTGTCCAGGAGATGAGAAGAGAGCTGACAAAGGCACACTGCCATGCCCCAAGGGATCTCTGAAGTTCTATGCACAGAGAACAGAAGCTGGAGAGTACTCACTAAGCTGGGCTGCAGTGCACCTGTCTACCCTACTCAGTCTGCTGAGGCAAGAGGATTACTTGGACCAGGAATTTGAGTCCAGCCTGGGTAACATAGTGATTCTCTGTTTTAAAAAGAAAAAAGACACTTCCCACCTCTTGTTGAGGGACAGGGTATGGGCACATTAGAAGGAAAAGCTTTCCTAGGGCAAGGAACTACTTGATGAGGCTGCTTTGTCAGTAAGGTCAGAGGGGTAACTGGTTAGCATGGGGTGCAGCAGGATGTCATGGGATATGACGGTATGTTCATTACAGTGGAAGGTCTGAGCAGAGTTAGATCCTAGAGGGGAGCCCTTGGGATGGTTTCTCCTAAGGCCTGGAGCACTTTGGAAGGCCGTTGCTGTGTAGAGGTTATGATGTGGCCAGCTGAGCTGGTGGGTATGAAGTTGCAGGCAGGGACGTTGTGCACGGAGGTGTGGTCTTCTAGTCCTCTCTTCCTGGGATCCTTGGATCACTATGCCAACAGTTCTCAACCTTTAGGTTTGCAACCCCATGGGGGGAGGTTGAACAACCCTTTCATAAGAGTTGCCTGAGACCATTGGAAAACACAGATATTTACATTATGATTCATAACTGTAGCAAAATTAAATTTAGGAAAGTAGCAATGAAAATTTTTTTATGGTTGAAGGTACCCACAACATGAACTGTATTAAAGGGTCACAGTATTAGGAAGGTTGAGAGCCATTGGACTGTGAGTGGTTTGCTGAGTGATTCAGACCCTTTGTGGAATATATACTCCCCTGGAGGAGGCAATCACAACTGATCTTCAAATGATGGTCTCTTAAGTTAAAGCCCATTCTCTGATTCCGTTGTTCTCCTAGATGAACTCTCTATAAACAAGAATCCTTTCTTCATGAAAACTGGATTTCACCTTCCTTGTGGCTAAGCTGAAGCACCTGGTGGTACTCAGGGCTGGAGGTGACGAATGCATGTGTCAGTTATCTGGTGCTGTCCTGGTTGGTGCATCGGCCCATTTTGTTAATATTTTCTTAACCCTCACAGCTTTCCTGGGGAGTAAAGGTGAAATTCACTTTTTACAGTTAAAAAAACTGTACCTCAGAGAGAGCAGGGACACAGTTACTGTTAGCCAGGTTTGAACTTAGCCCATGTTCCTCTCCAGCCATTGTCTGGCTTTCCTAGAGTAAATGAAAAGTGTGCTGTCCACTGTACCCCCTCCCCTCGTGGTAGTGCTTTAGGGTGATATTTTTCTCAAATCCATTTTCAAGTATAAATCTTCAGGGTTAGAACTTCAAAAAGATTAAACAATATATGTTTTAAAGACTTGGGTTGGGGTGAGAGACTTCAGGCTCATCTTCAATCTAACTCCAGTAGGAACGAGAAGGCTGAAAAATGCTGGAATCTTGGCCTAGCAATTTATAGTCTTCTGGTGGCTGTGAGGATTAACAGTGTATTGTCTCCGAGTCTTTTGTTCTAGTTGTTAATGAACAGCCACCCACTGACTTGTCTCGAAGCCCTCCCATCCCCATACCCACTGTGTGATGCAAGTCCCACATGGCCACTCGCTGAGAGGAATGAGCCAGAGTTTGTTCATCTGACCTAGTCACTGTACTGGGAGCTTAGGGTGATTTTGGTTTGTTACCCTGGAGACAACTTCTTTGCAAAGCTTAAGCTATGGGTCATCATTGGTTTTCTGACTTCCTGTACTCTTGGTGCTCAACGGGTAAAAGCTTTTCTGCCTGTGATCTGCTTTTCCAGGCCTATCCCTTTAAGTCCCTATGTACTCTGTCTGAGACCCTTCCTTTGGACTCATGAATGTAACAGGGTTTATGTAAGAAAAGAATGTATGTCATCAACCACATTTCTCATGTAGTCCATACTGGCCTTTAGGCATGCATACCTAGGGCCAGACTGCTGCTTGGTAAGCAGAGGGGGCTTGGACCTAGGCCTTGGCAATCAGGGACACAGGAGTGCTATTCTAATGGAAACAAATATGAAAATGCTTTTTGTTTTCTTGCTTTTGGTTTTTCTGTAAGAAATCCGTGTGTAGGAACATGTGTTGTTAAAGTGTGGCACTTACATGCCTATTCTACAACACTGAGGCTTAGTTAGGTGTAGAAGGGGAAGTGCTTCCTTCAACTCAGAGGCTTGGACATCAGGTATCTGCTGGGCCATGATTCCCTGTTCTCTGTGCCTATATCTGTTATTTTCGGTGCACACACACACCCTGGAAGATTCTCTGCCGTCTGGTACAGCTTTGTACTCTCCTCTATTAGGTGATGCTGGGCCAACATGAGTTCCTTGCTTCAAAGGCTCTCTGGTCAGTAGGAAGTCCTCCCTGCTGCAGTGTGCTGCTACAGAAATATAAGTGCTTCTGCTGTGCCTGGCGGCCTTATCGCTCCCTGACCCCACTTGATCTCCTTCCAAGCTGCAGTGCCTTAGCTGTCTCCAGGAGACTCAAGTTGAGCTGCTCTGTGCCACTTTCTCTTGGAGCTGGACAGCGGGTGACTTTGCTTTGGTTGGGGTGACAGTGTGGGAGCGGCACAACATCAGACACAGTCTTGAGTTTAAATTAATGCAGAATATTTGAGCAGGAACCAACAGGAAAGAAAAATGGAAGCAGGTAGTCATATTTCATTCCGCTGGGGTACATTTTTCTTCTCATGGGGCTTGCCCTTGAGAACAAAACATATCAAATGTTAAATCAAAGAATATTTTTGTAGTCATGCTAGGAATAGAAAATAATGCAAAGACTTTGCCTTCTTGAGGCAAATATTTCACTGGAAGGTTATAATCAAAGTCAGAAGGAAATTGTAGCCACAGCTTTGGTAAAGCTGTGATCACTTAAAATTAATTGCTTTTAAGCTTTTCGTTGAACGTCTCCTGTCTGCATCCGCATGTCTCTGAATTTTCCTTCAGAACCACTTCATTTCAGGTTGGGGTAAGATTTGTGCCGGCATCTCAGAAGATATAACCAATAAATGAAGCCCCAGGACCTGGCCCTTCTTGGTCATTCTTTTGTTCAGTGGAATGTCAGCTAGGCTGGGGCTGAGCCTTTCATGATTATCTGTTCCCTTCCCAATAAGGGCTTTGGTAGCATCTAGAAGGTGGTGCTTGTCCATAGCTCTGGCCTTCAGCAACCTTATAGCCCTGGTTCCAGGAGGGTGGCGTTTCTGAGGCAGCAGCCTGTTGGGCTAGGAGCCAGTCTGAACTGAGCACCGTTTTGTCCTCTGCTGTTGGAAGCACTATGGGATAGGGACGATGCCTGTGTTTTCTGTAGCTCTCTGGCCTGCTGCACAGAAAGTACATGATAATTTTTTAAAAGCAGTTTAGTTCAGATAGCATGCAGTTCATCATGCTCAGTGGTTCCCATGTGCTTATGGTGTCTGTCCTCCACAAAGAAGCGCTGTGCTTACTCACGATCAGTTCTGCAGACCTGGCAGCTGCTGGCCTCCTTCACAGCTCTGTAGATTCGCCTTTTCTAGAATTTGACAGAAATGGAATTATTTGTGCCTGCTTGTGGTTGGGATATGCTTTGTAGTTGTTTTGAAAAAGGGTCTCACTGGGTAGCCCACGCTGACCTTGGCTTGGCAGTGTTCCTGCCTCCCCCCCCCCCCGGGGGGGGCTGGTATTATGGCATTCCAGTGTAGAGCATGCTTTTTCAAGTTAATCCATACTGTAGCATGTAACTATACTTCATATCTTAAAAAATAAAATCTGTTTTTAATTGTGATAAAAATATATATATAATACTTGTTATCTTACTAAGCCATCCAGGTTGCTTCCTTCTGTGCATTGCCTAGCCTATATAGAGAGCCCCTGTCCTAGGGACTTCTGGTAAGAGAGGGTCAGATGGTGATATCTTGGTGGCTTTTGTTTTTGTTTTGTTTGTTTGTTTTGTTTTGTTTTAAGACAAGTTTCACTATGTAGCTTTGGCTGTCCTGGAACTCACTATGTAGACCAGACTGGCCTCGAACTCACAGGGATCTGCCTGCCTTTGCCTCCCGAGTGCTAGGTGTGTGCCATTATGCCCAGCTGTCTTGGTGTTTTTATCCATTCACTTTGGTTCTGCGTGCACCTACTGCTGTTTGGATGTGAAGCCAGATATAAACTATGCGTGTTTTCAAGGGTCTTGTAGTCAAGAGAGGCAGGAGGCATTGGGTTAAGCAGATAAAATGCAGGGTTGTAAGAGTCTTGATCAGGAGAACCAGTGTGATGTGATGTGTGAATGTGTTGTGGCACAAGCAGAAAGGACAACCCCCTGATGGGGACACAAGGCCAGGCCTAAATAGATGACCTGGAAATTTCTAGGCAGAAAGACCACAGGGAATAACCTCAGCAAAGTCCAGGGCTGTGAGAACAAGCTGGTCTGGTGGGGGGAAGTATGAGGTGGTGAGGCACCACGCCAGTCCAGAGAGGATGGTTGAGAGCTCACTGGTGAAGAAGATGGGAGGACATTTCTTTACCTAGACGACCTAGCATGCAGACAGACAAGGCAGGGCCAGGGCATGGAGCTCGTGTGAAAGAGGAAGCCAGTAACAGGCTCAGTGGCTAGTGACTGACTGGGATAGAGCTCAGAAACTGTCTACTTTGTGGAAGGGAGTGTGTTTTAACCAGGGGTCCTTATTATAATGCTTTCCACAAGCTCCCTTGGATTCTGGAAAAGGGTCCAGGACAAGGGCTTTAGGGGTAGGCCTTGTGCATGTGACCCTCCAACAGCAAGCAAGCATGCAGGCAAGCAGATGGGTGGCCTCAGGAAGAACATAGAGTTCTGGGGGTGCTGGTATGGAGTGCCAAGCAAGGCTGAGGAGCTTCTGCCTCTCAGGAGAGGGTAAGTATAGGTTTAGAGGACATATACTGTCTGTAGACACCATTTGAGACCCCCCGACACCTACTGTATTCTCAAAGCCTGTCTCAGGGAGACTCAAGCTTTCCCCAGCCTGGTTCCTGCCATGCCTTTGCCCAGGATGGCAGTCACGTCTCAGTCCATGTCGATATCAGAAGACTATAGCTCCTGAAGAGTAGTTTAAGTGTGTGTGTGTGGGGGGGAGTATAACAAGTCGGATGGTCACAGGCACAGGTTCTGTCACCATCTTCCCCTGCACTGCTCACCACTCTTCTCTGAACTATCTGAGTTTTGCTTCTTGTTAATTGGGTCTTTCATTTTCTTGTGCTGTGCAGGTGGGGCCCCCTGCTTGCTTTGAAGTGTCCTCACTGGATAGGAGGGAAGACTTAGCTAATGTGGATGCTCCTCTTGGCAGGAGAAAAAACAACTTAGCTGTTGAGAGAATTGGACTTTCCCTCTTTCTCTGTCACTGTATTGTGATGATGTTTCTCTTGTCGTGGAGCCTTCAGGAAGACTAAAATGATTTCCTTTGTTTCTAACCTACTTCCTGAGGATATTTATTTGGTGGCACACACATGTGCTACCTAAAGATAAACTTGATGTTTTCTTTTAAAAACAGTGCTGGAAATGCACTAATGTTGCTCTGCTTGGTTGAAGGACCTGCTGGGCATGGCCTTTTCCTGTAGGTTTAAAGCCTAGGGTAAGTCAATGGCTGCTGCCCTTGGCCATCTGACCTTGACACTAGAGCTCAAACTGCTCATCTACATTGTATTGTGACATCTGAAGACAGCTACTCCACTGTGGTTGTTTCCAGGTGAGTCATCTTCCTCACTTGGCACAGGCACCAGAGTCCCAGTATGTGTGTACTTAGGTATTTCCTATTCTAGAAATGATGGCTTAGGGCAAGCGCAGGGATGATCTGCAGAGCTTAGCTCTAGAAGAGGAAGACAGACCTAAGAAAGAAGGCTCTATTTCTTTAACACTTCAGCCTGACACCTAGAGACTAGAAAACCATAAACTGGCAAAGATTGGCATCCAGTAGACACTCTATGCCTTTACTGCATAGCCTAACAGCCTGCTTTGAAGGACCGCCACATTTCCAACAGAACTTTCCCAGTGAATATTGTTGAGAGCTTACTGGTGAAAATGATGGGGGACATTTTAGCTAGAGGACCCAGAGTACATAGACAGACAAGGCAGAAGCAGAACATGGAGTTCACAGAAAGGAAGCTAGTAACAGGCTCAGATAGTAATGTTCTGATTGTGTAGTTCTGTAGTGTGACTGTGAGTGTTGGGTAGCCGTTAGAGCCTTTGTATCAAGGCATGGAAATACAAATTGTACCTCAGTGCAGTGCTGCATGGACCGAGATATGGCTAGTTCTGTATCCCTACTGAAGATCAGGGTTGGTGCTATCCACTGCGTGTGGTTTGTTGCTAGGGGCTGTTATCTTTTTGGGAGGGAGTTTGGGGCTTCTTTCCTTCCTTGAATTCCAGACTTGCTCTCTACTCATTTTGTACACCTCCCAGTCCCCCTCACCCTGCTTATCTTCCTAATGCCCTTTCAAAGCGTGGCCTATGAAATGACCCTTGGGTTTTTCTCCTCCTCCTCCTCTTCCTCCTCCTCCTCCTCTTCCTCTTTCTCCTTCTCCTCCTCCTCTTTCTCCTCTCCTCCTCCTCTTTCTCCTCCTCCTCCTCTTTCTCCTCCTCCTCCTCCTCCTCCTCCTCCTCCTCCTCCTCCTCCTCCTCCTCCTCCTCCTCACAGGAGCCACTTGGTTTCCTGTACCTTTAGCAGTTCCATCAGTGTGACTGCTGCTTTGGGCCGGGCTTAGCTCCTGACAGAATGAACTCAATCTCCCAGTCTACAACCAGAAATTCTTCCTATGTACTTTCTATACCTCTCTGCTTAAGTCTTCAGTTGCTCTCTGTTGTCAGAAAGCCCAAGCCCCTCATCATGACTGATGTGGTCCTTCCTAATAGATTTTGGGTTTTCTCCCTCTGGAACTGCATGGCACTGCTTGGGTACTTCTACACAGACAGAATATGCTCTCTCAGACGGTGTCTTCTGATAACAAGCGTTTTTCTGGGGAGCCTGATCTCCTCAGGCTACACTAGGTAGCTTCACTGATGACTTGTAGCACCCTGTGCATACTCTTAGGAGCTTATTCTGTCCATCTTACTCATTTTGTATTTACTGGGTAAACTCTTTGTGGGCTAGGGCCTGTTGTTATTTAATTTGGCCTCTAAGGGGATAGGATGGGACCTGGCCCCATCTGAATAATTGGCACATATGTATAGGCACTCAGGAGTTACTGGATGGCTGGATGGATGAATGGATGGGTGGATGAAGAGGAGATCATTCTTACTGCCTGCACCAAGCAGCCTTATTCCTGTGGTGCTTTAAGGGACTGACCAGAGTTCAACAGTGGAGGAAGCCTGCCTTGAGGTTAGACAAGTTAATCTCTCAATGGAAATTCAATCCTCACTTTTCATTTTCAGGCCACTTTGCGTAGCAAAGTAGTTTAACTCATAGCAGATTTCTGCTATGCTGATGGTTAATTTCACGGCCCACAGAGGGTCAGCACACTAATGCCGAGAACACGACGACCTCGGTGTGGCTCGCCGCACACAGTGAGGGCCCAGCAGCCCTGTTTTTGTAGAGTAGCAGTATTCAAACATCCTTCGGCAGGCCGATTTTGAGTTAACAGGGGTGACCCTTTCAAGAACATTTTTAAAAGCTATAGCATAGATCCCTCCCAGGCCGTGTATTTTCCTTTCTCCATGCAGTTCAAAAGGGCTGTGTCATCTGACAGGGTTTTGTCGGCAATCTTCAGCTTGACCCTGGTTGTTTAAATCTGCAGGAGGAAATTTGAACAAACTTGTACTTTGGTAATTCTTCTGCCTTCATGAACCTTTAACCTTAAGGTTCCTTTCAGAGCCACTGGCTGCATTGTCACCCGCTGTCCCTGCTGAGGCTTTCAAAGGGCATTGTCTAGTGCGTCTGGTTTCACTTTGCTACTGGCGTTCTTTTGAGGAAGGGTATTAATTCAGACCTGATTCTGAGGCGGGGGGACTTTTAAACTTGCCCCAGAGCTCAGGGATGGGGAAATGAGCGTAATGCAAGCCCGTGGCTGATGCTGGTCAAGGAGATGGAGGCCTCCAGCTCCAGTGGGCAAGCTCAACTCTGCCATGTCCTGCCTGACATGACCAAAGAGGTGATTGGCTCTGATAGGCAATCCTGCTGAATATAAAATCCTGGAGCTCCAAGTTCTTAGGAACCTGGGAAATCAGCAGTGATTATCGGGTCCCACTGACCACTATAAAAGACCACATACTAATGAACTTCCTGGGATCAGCAAGAAAGCTCCTCAAGTCTGGGGAAAGGCTCTGGTGTTCCTCTGTCCTGCTACTGCTCAAGACTGACTCCCTGATGCTTGTTCCATCCTGCCTTTCTCTTCCCTCCACCAACTAGCCAATCCATCCCTTCATTCCTTTTTTGTTTTGGGCAATGTGACCGTGATGGTACCAGCACAAGTCCTTGTGTTCATCTAATGTATGGTGATTGAGACTGGACCTTGCTTGTTATACACTTTAATGCAGGCTTTGGGTCTGCTGGAACCCCTGGCTCAGCTTCTTGACTTTATGTTTTTCCTTGGGCCTCTTAATATCCTAAAAGTAGGGCGAGGCGACCTTAAAAATTCTGCTAGCTTGATGGCACAGAAGGAGAGGTAGATCATCATATTAATCAAGTCCATTCAGCAGTCTCAGAGAGATTTGCATGCTAGCAAGGCAGAAAGTTCCCTTAGCTTTCCAGTCAGGTGGGGGCAAGTATTAGGAAGTAGCAAAACCACGAAGAATTGTGAGCTGTAGTCAGTACTAAGGATGATACAGGACTGTTGGCTTTGGGGTATCTCCTTGAGGCCTCCCCGAGATGATGGAGTTGAAAGTAAATTCTGGAGAAGATTGGGGCCAGCCACTGGTGAGTTGGGGATAGGTACTGTATGACAGAGGAGCAGTATCTACAAGGGCTCTGAGTTTGGGCTGGTTTGTAATGGGGACAGTGGGTGGCAGGCAATTGCAGGTATCTTTGGGCAGATATGCACATTGGACTTTGCTAGTCCTGGTTTTGCTGGATGATAAGCAATGGTATGTTGTGATCCAGGGTCACACAGACCAGCCCTTTGGAGGTGTGTGGCCACACCAAGCTTTTTCTACTGGCTTTTGTGTGTCCTTAGTGCTGTCTGTTTCTGTTACCAGGCCTCAGATTCATGTGGGTGTTTTCTACCCTTCCCGTAAGCTCTTTCTGTTGTTCTCGTTGCAGTATTGGAGAATAGGATCTAGGGCCTTGTGTGTACTAGGTGAACACTCTGTACTGTTTCCTTTGGTAGAGCAATGGGCTGAGGTGGAAATAGGGTTGGCAGGGATCCTGGCATGATGGAAGTTAGTTTCACTATTCTGTAGTTGTGACTAACCAGTAGACACTGACACACTGGCATCTCTGGCTCTAGCCACAGAGTGGGAAGGAAGCATTCCTGAGTGGACAGCAGAGATGTCAAATAAGGCATCTGCTTGCAGAGCTGGTGAGTGGATAGGATGTGGCTGGAACCTGGCCACACGCCTTTCTTTGCTTTTCTTGCCTTTCTTTTCTTGGCATACTGTCCTTGATGTTTCCCTCCCATCCCTCCTGTGGGATGTCCTGGGTGGAAGGTAATTCATAAGGTAGGGATGGGGCAGAGTTTACCTTTTTGGGAGAACCAAGGTTTGCAATGGTTTTGTCTCCCAGTTGTGTCCATGAAGTAGAAGAATAGGTACTAACATTCTGATAATTCGTTATTTAGAGCGGAACTGGAAACTGATTTCAGAGATGCCCAGCTCTTTCCCCAGGGCTTTGCTGCTGAGCAGGTGACACTGGCCTCAGATTCCTGTGGGTGTCTTCTGCCCTTTCCTAAGTTCGCCATGCCCGTTTGTTGCAGTATTGGGTTGTTGGACCTAGGGGCCTGGGATCCACTCTGCCACTGGGCTACACCTCTAGTTCCCTTTTCTCAAACAAGGGAACAGTAAGAGACATCTTTAGAGCTTTCTTGAGATGCCAGCTTGGCCTTCTGTCTCGAGGAAGTGCTTGTGTCTGTGCTTTGGGGGGAGTCACCAGAGCAGAAGCAACCTGAGGGACCCTTGCCCCTTTTTCTGCTCTGGAACCAAATGGGTTTTTTTTCCTCTGTGTAGATTTCTTAAATAAATGGATGTGCTGCTTACTCATTATTTTTAAGTTTATCAATCATTTCTAAAAGTTTTTAAAAGTGAATAATAAAAGTTCTCATGACAACCAACATCTAAAAGAGTGTTTCCTAGGAACTGTAAGAGTCCATTGTGTTTAGTCTGATTTCTCCAGCTGAGTCTTCCCTGTTCTTCTTATCTCAAAATCTGCTTCAGAAGGCAATCTGGGGACACGCAGCAAACACTCTAGTAACAGATGTGTGTCTTCCTCTTCCTGACAAGTCCCCAGGCTGGGAGACCCAGCTCTACCCCATAAACTATCTACTGGATGTGGGTAGATACACCCTCTGCTAGTTGGAGCTGTTTGGTGCACAAGAGGGCAGTGTTTACTTGCAGTCTCAGATGGGTGATCATGTGTGAGTTCACAGGTCAGCCACAGTTAGAATGACCTCGGACGTTTTCAAGACAAAATAAACTGTAAGCCACAGTCGTGATGAGTCCTCATATATGCCTTTAAATACATGATCCCTTCAAAACCTTGCTGCTTGTAAGCCTTCTTTTCCTAAAAAGAAAAATATTGTTTCTTTCAATGTTTATTTTTAATTTTTTTTAATCAATGAAAATATGGTTGCAAGTCTTGTACGACAGTGGCAGAGGTCACACAGTTGCGCAGAAGCAAAACAATGGCTTCCAAATTAAAAACCAGATGGGCAGATTTTGTTTGGAGCAAAGGGTCAAATGTATTTTCTCCCCCTTTCACATCAATGTAAAGATTATCTGCCTTAACTTTTAAAGCAGTTGAAGGTGTAGATGTCAGCTAACACCCTTTATTCATTCATTTTGCTTTCTTTTCTACAAAGTGGCTTCCCTGCATTCTGGTAGTCCCTGAATGATTGGCCATGCTTGCTTTTTATAAGGATTATGCCCATTTTCAGAAACTTTTAGGCCAGAAGGACATACACTAAAATGCTGACCTAGCCCCCACCAGATTTCAGTTGCTAACAGAACTGGGGAGCCCCCATCCTTCCCTCAGTTTGCCTCCTAATCTCAGGGTGTTTCTAGGATGTTGATGTCCAATAGAGTTTAACTGATGACAACAGTGTGGCCAGGGCCCACTCGCGGATGACACACTATAGGGGACAGAGCAGCTTGGGGGAACAAAGGGAGACCAGACATATGAGTAGCCATAGCTTGTCCTTGGTACCAGGGCCCATGGGAATCACCTGGCCTTTCTGAGCTGCCTCTGCACCCGGTGTAGGCAATGTCTTGCATGGGGTAACTGCAATCAATAGCATGTCTATAAAGCTCATGCAACAGAGCAGAAGATGCCCTGACCAGTATATAAGTGTCAGGGGTAGTGTGGCTTGTTGGACAGAGGATAGAGTCAAGGACATGATTCCAGACTGGAGACAAGCCAGTTTTTTGTCATATTGCTTGTTTACTTGCTGCCTTGAGTAGGTCCATTGCTAGCCCCAGTGAGTATTGCAGCAAGCACAGCGAAACTCGATGCAAAGACTGTCCACACCCTCAGTCCCCATGATAGCCATCAAGGAGACAGACAGTTTCAGGCTGAGCTCTGTATGTCTTCTAGTTGTTTGTAATCATGTGTCTTCCAAAGGGAGTTGCAAAATAGGTGCCACATAGCCATGGATAGGTATGGCATTCCCTTGGTCTTTAATTGACCCATGACGTTCCAATTTAAATGTGATTGTAACTGCACCGAGTGCCCGTGTCAGTGGGTTGGCAGCCTCACTGGTTGTTCCTATGACCTACTAAATTCTACATTGGTCTGGGTTAAAAAGAAGATTTTACACTTTAGGGCTTGCAAAAGAGACTGCTTAACAACATTTTTTCCAGAACAGATTTTTGAAAAAATGCTAGAGCCCTCAGTTGTGCAAAAGAGCCTCTTTTGGATAGGAAGTTGTTTTTTGTGTGGTTCAGGGGTGCTTTGGCTTTTCACTCCCATGGTAGGACTGGCAGTCAGGAATGGAACTCATGTTCGGTGTGTAATTTCAAGATAATCTCTTGGATGCTGCGCCTTGGGTCACTGTAAGCTCATAATGGAGCGAAATGAGTGACACCGGGCTCTGCAACAAGCAGTGGCCCACACCAGAGATACATGTACAAGGTAGAGTGTTGGCTGTGTGCTGGCCTGTCATGGAGGTAGGTAGAGTCATTGTTCTGAAGAGTTTTCTTATACCAGACTTTCCTCCACAAGTGTTGCAAGGAGGGAAGACCAGCAGTGCTTAGTCCTTCTCTGTTGGTTCCCATGACCGAGACACTTTTGCACAGCCAGCCTGGTCTTTCTAGTGAACATCAGTTAGAATGTTGTTTCCAGCATGAATTATGATTCTATTTCAGAACACACATACATGCTTTGCTTTTGTTTGTATAAATATCAGAAATGACAAACACTGGAAAAGTTTGAGAATGGTGTTCCCCAAATGAGCAGGGCAGGAAGTGGTGTGGTATCCATGTTGTGTATTGTGGCTGTGTTCAAGAGAGCCAGCATTTTCTGGACAGGTTCTCAGCTTAGTGAGAGGAACCATTGGGGGGACTTGGCTCTGTTGACAAGGCTAGAAAAGCTATTCTGGCCACCCCTGCTGTGATTGCTCACTCTAGTCACTGCTTTCAGGCCCTCCCCTTTGTTTCTCGGGTGCTGCTTGGCTCTCTGGTTGCCATGGCCGTTATGGGCCTGAGCTAGTGTGCTGCTTTTCCCCAGAGCATATCCGTCTTTGAATAGTCTGTGGGTGGCCCCTCAAGGGTCGTGGTCAGCAATAGTATTGTGTTGATTTTGAAGGCAGTTTTTCAGTTTTCTATGTAAGTTTGAGATGAGTTAACTTTCTTGTGTTTGTCGCACTCTGTAAGCCTTTCCATGTCATGCCTAAAGCACTGCAGCCTGGTGGCATTCAGGGAAGACAGGTAGAGAGCTAATAGCGTGTGTGCATTAGACTGTGCATGAAGTCTAAAGACCTCAGGTGGAGAGGTTGGATAAGCCATCCTGTTACCACAGAAATGAGCTTATTTTTTAACCTTGCTTTCTTTACCATATCAGGGATATACCCTGGGTATGTGAGAGAGTTAGCAGTAGCAACTAGGATGCCAGTAAGTGGACGCTGCCCTCCTCGTCCCTGTCCCTGGGGCCTGATTGTCCTGCATGGTTTAGCATCAGGATGTAGCTACTTTTAGGGTCTTTGAGGGCAGTCAAACATCCTTTCCCTCAGCACTGCTGGCATCGGGAAAGAACATTAAAATTATGCAAGAGCAATGTTTTAGAAAAGGAAATGAAATGCTTAGTTTTTTGTTTAAAGTGAAGAAGAGGAAGGAAAAATACATTCTTTCTTTTCCTTGACTGTTGCGTAGGGTGGAGGACAAAACTGGCCTTTCCTGTTTGATTTCTTCATCAGCATCTCTTCTTTTTCTTTCTCCTTTTCTTTTCCTCCTCTTCTCTCCGTCCTGCATCCCTCCTGCTCCCCCTCCTCTGTTTCCTCCCTCCTTTCCTGCTGGCCCTGCAGAGATCCTCCTTTGTCTAAGCTAGTCCCAGGGGAATTCAGTGTCATGTTCTGGGGATATTCTGATGCTGGGAATTGTTCTGTTTCATGTGGTCTTGGGTCTCATCCCAACCTGTACAGTGACTTTCAGGGGCTATGCCAGGTGCTTGCCATGTGCTGGCTTGGCTTGTACAGAGTGCTGCTTGTTGCTTTTGGAGTGAGTAGCCAGGGCAGTGGATGGTTACAGGGTGATATCAGAGTTGGTGAGCTCTGGGGAAGGCTGGATGTGAATGGAGCTTCCTCTGGGTAAAGCATGCCTGAGGTCCTAGGCCAGGTGGAGGCTCTCTGGAAGAAATTGGTCAAATTCAAAGTTGCTTGCCATTTAATGAGTCCCAGGTATATGAACTCTGCCAGCCCAACACATGCAGGCTCTGAAAAGCCTGAAGGAAAAGACATGGGCCCATTTGGAGGAATGCCTTCTGTAGGGGGAAACATGCCAGGTATTTCTTTCTTCAAAAGGAGAGAGGGAAAACTGTCAGTTTGGAAGCTCCTGAAGGGTCCACACAAATTCAGCCTTGACACTGGGCCTAGGTCTCTGCCCTTCCTTTTCCTGCTCTTATTGGGGCTTGGGCACTTCGTGTGCTTACTTAACACAACTGGTGCTTTCAGCCTCATTTTTCTTATCTTCCAAAATGGGGAAGAGATCCTTCCCCTCCTCCCCCATCTCTCTCTCGTGTGTGGTGTGTGTGTGTAGACTCCCAGGAGTGAAGCTGTACATAGTGCGTCTCTAACTCAGTAAATTTATAATGGATATAGTTTAGTTTTAAATCCTTATTAGACGGTATGTATAAAAATCTTGTGAGAAATCTCCCTGCCCTTCTTTTGGTGAGAAGACATGCTAGATGAGCTGTGACTCATGCCACAAGGGATACACAGATTTCTCTCTGTTTGAGACTAATTTAACACATTTGAAGTCACAGAACGTGGTTGGAATTTAGAGTAGGAAGACCATGGTGGTGAAAAGACGATGTAACACAAGGACAAAGAGAGTGAGCGCCACACAAACTATTGGCTTGTGAAAAAGCAGTGTGCTTAGTCTTTGGAGAGGCCAGTCTGCAGGGGTTCCTTGTCCTTGTTTATTTGGAAGCCAATAGGGACCGGTCACTGAAATGTTGGATGCAAGGAACGTAACCTTGCTGAAAAAAAAATTATGTTCAGTATCAAGGAGAGAGATCCTAACCACAGAACAGCACAGAGCAGATAAAGCCGAACAGTGTAGTTGGCAGGTTTAAGGGCCAAGAGCCGGGAAATGGAATTTGAGTCCTGGCTTCAGTGCTTGTTAGTTGTGTGATCTGAACTTTTTTGGGTCGCAACTTCCTGGTCTTCAAATTCAAGAAAGAACCATTTTGAGGATGAGAAGACATATATCTGTATACAATATGCAGGGTAGTAAACATAGATTGGCAGCCCTGCTGCTCTTTTCATTACTATGATAAGACTCTCCAGCCTCCTGGGACTCCCATCGCCAGCATGTAAGCGTAGAGTGTTTCTCTAAAGCCCTATAAGTTTTCTCCTGCAGTCTAAATGAGTGCATTGAACCATGGACCAATCTTGTAGACAGGTTTATAAATGAATTTATATGACCAACTTTTGGAAACTTATTTTTCTCTTGTTTTGCTATTTTAAAATCGGTTTTAGAAGCCTGGTAACAACTTAATATATAAGAGCCTAAGCTAGGCTAATGTTTGTAAGTCTGGTGAGGGGAGAGTTTCATAGACTTTGGGATATTTTTCTAAACGAATGGCTCAGTTAGGGAATACCCCTCCACGAGTTGCTGTTGATTTGGGGGACATATTCATGTCCAACACACCAAATGTGGAAGTTGAAATTTTAAAAGCTTTTAACTGCCACAAAGCAGTCAGTCTTTATGAGTTAAAGGTTTTGATGACTCTCATTGTCTACATTTGCATGTCTGTGAAGATTTTTGAAAATGAGGACGGCAAGGAACATTTTAGGGATGGCAGGACTCCTATCAGTTCATCTGATTCTGGAGACCCTCCCACGCAATTTTCTCTTGCATCCTGCCGCTTAACTTAACTCAGCAGAAGTCAGCCTACATTCTTAACAATTAGAAAGGCAATATTTTGTCAAACTTGTCTTAGAAGACAGGCATATATATATATGTATATATATGTACACACACATATATACACACACATGTATGTATATGTATAATATACACGCACGCACATAAGTATATTAAAATAGGAAGCTTGGTTTTGCATAGTGATGAGTGAAGAGAGCAGGCAGGAGAGAACTAGACGCACATGTGTGAATTTGAGGGGAGAACCCAGCTGTGAATGGACGCAGAGCAAACTGGGGTTAGCCTGCACACCCTCACACAGGAGAAACTGAGCAAGATGCAAGGCAGCCAGTGAAACTGCTCTGAGTCAGTCGTGCATTGCAGACTCGTGAGCTGGCTTGTCCCGGGAAGATTTTATTATTATCAGAGGGGGTGTGGCTTTTTAATCACTTCAAAGCATTGTCATCTTTTGAGGATATTTAAAATATACAAGTCATCTTATTTCCCTATGGTAAAATACCACTTTTCCCTGAAAAAATTTCCAGCACACAAAGTGAACTGGAAGTTGTAGCCGGACCCTGGTGCTGAGAACTGGAAGTTCACTTCCCTAGCAGTCCACACCAGCGTTGGATTCCTAGACAGCGGCCAGATTTCCTGCTGTGTTAGCTCCAACCTTAGTGTATGGTGAAGTTTCTTTGTGAGCCAGAGAATGGGTTAGAAGATGAAATTCAAGGACAAATGGCATGTGTAGGTCAACGATTCAGAAATTCATGTTGAATCTGTACGACTCTAACAGAGCTTAGATGGACTTCCGTTCCTTTCCTGTACTGTCAAAACCTTGTTGTTCTACGGCAGACCAGGCTTCTCCCTGCTTATTGTTATTCACCAGTCCCTGTTGTTACTGTAGGTGTTGTTTTATCCTGGTAATTCTGTTGTTACATGCTTTGGATATTGGATTTGAAAAGAGTCGATCATGTGTTGCTTGTGGTGATGAGCATGGTGTGCAACTGAGCAGGGAAGCGAAGTTGAGGTTTTGCATACATTTTTGGCATTGATGCCGGAACATAGGCAAGGATGCTGCTTGTTTTTACATGCTAGATAGGGCGGGAATCACAGCTTTAATTTTGATTTGTTCTTTTGAAAGATAAGTTGGGCCCGACACTATTTAGTCTCTGGAATGAGGTGGGAACCTGTGTCTGATGCAGATTGTACTGAAGCTGCATCTCCTTCCCAAGGTGGACAAAACATGTTCTGTGTGCAGAAATGTGAGCTGCTGCCTGCATCGGAGAGGGAAGGGAGAGAGGAAGCTGTTTGCAAAACTACTTAAAATAAATTTGAGGGGTCAAACATGGAACACGGTCACAAAAGGGAAAGGAAGAAATGCCTTGGGTCAGTTGCACTGGAATAGCACAGGCATTCACCACTGGCTAGAGGGCTGTGTGTTTCTTGCTAATAAGATACAATTGGAGTAGATAATATTTTGAGTATCTATGGCTAGATCTCACTGCCTCTGTATCAGGGAAATTACCTACAGGGCCATGTTTTAAAGTTTGATTCGAGGGAACAGATGTCATTTGGAAGAGAGATGGCAAGGCCCTTTTTCTCCTTGTGGGAGCCTGCTCAGTCCCAGCCTTCTAAGTGGCACCTCGTGTCTGACTTGGCCGACTATGGCTCAGGCAGAAGGCAGGCTTGCGTTAGCATTTTATTTAAAAGCGATCGGTACTTTTAAATTAAACATGCAAAGTTATCTTGGTGAGGCATTGAGGCTGCTGGGTTATCGAATTTGGCCCTCAGTTTAGCCAGTTCAGCAGGGGTGGGGGGTGAGATCTAAAGCAATTAATATGCAAGCACACTTGAGTCAGCAAGGTGGTAGGTTACTGTCTTATCAGGACAGAGAGGATCCTTTCTCAAGATTTACACTTTTTTGCAGGTAGATTATAAAACCTATTGTTAGAGAATCATATTTGAAAGTAGGGATGCCATGTTTTTAGCCACACAAAGCAAGTAGAGAGGGAAACACCTTCTGTCTGTTGTATATGCTTAGTGCAGAGAAGGCCTGATGCTCAGGTCATTGTTGTTTTCCTCTTTGCTCACGTTGTTTGGGTGGAAATTTTGTTGTTATTGAAAAGTACTCACAGAACTAGCTGATCAAAGCAGCTGTGTTGAGACTGAGCCTTAAAAGAAAAACTGGGCAGGCAAGGTAAAGGTGCCTGCGACCAAGCCTGAATTCAATCCCTAGGATCCACATGGTGGCAGGAGAGACCTGACTCCCTCATGTTGTCCTTCAGCCTTCACATATATGCTATGGCATGTGTGAAAAATACACATACTCATACACAGTAAATAAGTAAATGCAACAGATTATAAAATGACAAATTTAAAACTTGAATATGGGGCTGAGCCATGTGTGCCCTGCAAGGTCACTCTACCCCTTCCACACACAGAGCCAGAGAGCTCTTGCACCCACTTTGCCCACCTGGTAATACTTGAGGCATGCACGTACTTTTTCGTTACACTCTATGCTGTACACAGTGGCTATGCAGCAGTGTGGGGGGAGGGCTGCTCTATACCATTTCTTGCCTTTAGACAGGGAAAGTAAGCGCTTCGTATTATGTACCACACTGTGGAGATGCATCTTCTTCTGCCTTTAACTGAGTATAAGACTCCAGATCCAGTACCGCTGCAGCCTGGGAAATGTTGCTTGGTTCCAGCAGACAGAAACATTGGTTTCTAAAAGTCAGATGGGACTGAAAAATGAGCAAATTTAAAGATAGAGTTCCTGGAATGTGCAGCCTTGTTCTGTGTGTTGAAGGTAACCACACTAGAAGGTCAGGTTTTTAACCTCGGAGCCATCTTTCCAGCCCCCAAAGGGCCAGGTTTTAACGAGCAAAGCACACAGGAGGAAATAAGTGGACACCCTTCCCTTCTGGAGGCTTAGCCTTGGATCATTGGCTTAAATTCAGGAATTTGGGGGCTTTTGGGGTAGCAGTACCCTTTGGTCAGACGCGTAGAGCTCTGGCTTGCTTCAAGACTGCTTCAGGACATTGCCCTGGGATGTATGGCCAAATGACCTCAACTGTTGGAAGGTGACACAGGGACTTAGCCTGGGCATGAGTGGGTGTGTGGCTGGCTCCCTCGTAAAGGGTCTCTAGGGTTTCCTGTGGGGCTGTGCCTTTTCCATCCATGCCACAGTCCTTCTCCTTCAGATGAAGGATAAAATACTTGGGAGAATAGCTTTCATTGTTCCCATTCCCGAAACCCTTTTCTGTATGTGGAGAGCTTTTTGAGTTTGTCTGTTTGTTTTCTGTCCTCCCATCTCTACCCACAGCCTATGCTCACATTCTTCTGAGCAGATCACATGCGCCTGGCAAAGCAGTGGGCATTCTGAAACTCTTTTTGTGCTTCCAGCCATGGTCCTCAGTTTTCAAGGGAGACTCCAGCCTCCATCCCTACTTAGGAGGGAACTAAACCAAAACAAGAAGCCTTGACATAAAATGGAAGAAAAAGTTGGCAGCAGCCAACACAGGAGTCTTGAAGTGTCTCCTCTGGAGGGTCTGTCTTATTGGAGAACCACTTACTACAGCTCCACAGCTGTGGTGGGGACAGGACAGAGGCCTCAACACTCTGTCTGGGATTTTCAAATTCAGAGATGTTTGAGGAATAAGGAAGAGAATGCAAGCAGCACAGGGGCGACACATGCTTCAGGACTTTCTTTCCTGGGTGAAGTCCCCAAATTGCACTGTGGCCAGCAGTTGGCCACTGAAGCCATTGCTTGGTGTCTGTTAATGTCATCACAGACTCTAGGAGGAGAAATGTGTTTCTGTCTTGAACAAAAGAAGAAAATGGGCCATGGATAGTAACTGCATCAAACTCAGTAGAAGAAGAGATTTTTTTTAACTGTTAGGTTTTTAATTAGGTATTGTATGTATGCAGATATTAAACAATTCAGTATACTAACAGATGGATATACAAAGGAAGTTCTGTACTCCTGTCTTGGAGCTCTAGGTTCCTAATTTTCCCTTGCCAGGTATGTGCATAAAATTCATGGTTCTGGTAACTTTGAGTTGGTACATCTCATCAGAGAGCAGCAGCGTCTTGCATCTCTGTAAAACTGCAACTTCTAGACAGCTGCTGAGGGAGGCTAATCACTGGTCAGGAGCATGGACAGAGGAGGAAACAGGGAAAGCAGTTTCTTGCTTGGGTTGTCCAGATTAACTTTTAATTCCTTGGGTTCAAGCAGTCCTCCTGTCTCAGCCTTCCTCTGAGTGCAAGGAACTGTAGGTGTCTGTGACAGTGCCTGGCTGCAGTGTTCCCTCTTGTTCTTTGTTGGATCCCACTGATGTGACCATGAATTCCAGTTACATGTTACATGTATCATCTGTATCTATGTAACCATACACACACACACACACAATATATATTATATATATATATATATATATATATATATATATATATATATATATATGGCTGAGCCTGAGTAAGCAGGTGCCTGCTGGGACTGGAGGAGGCAGGGTGACCATACCTGCTAGTTTTCATGGCTGACCCATTCACCCATTCTTCTTATCTGCTCCTAAGAACCTCTGATATGTCAGACACAGTTCCTGCCTTCTAACTGGCATGTGACTTAAAATCTGAAAAATGGGACCCGGCTCAGAGTCCATCTGTGGTCTCTAGGTTGGTCAGCTCCAGAGGAGACTGCTCTGTCAGTTCGGAGGCTGATAGTGCATGCCAATGGACTCTCCAGTCCAGCATTCTCATAGAGATCATTTTCTCCCAAGAAAGAGTGGAGTGTTTGCTTCTTGTGTTGGTTAGAAACCTGACGGTGGCTTGAGCTTACTGTAGGGCTTTGCCTCGTGTGAGCAAAGCCTAGTGCCATCCCAGCACTGTAAGGATGGAGGGGAGAGGAGAAAATGAGACATGGCCTGAGGAGGAGCCTCTTCTCTGCTCCTGGACAGCAGTGCCATAGCGTCCAGCCCCTCACCCGGCATACAGCAAACCCATCAGCATATAGTTACTGGGTTCCTTCCTTCCTTCTCCTTTCTCTCCTTCCTCTCCTTTCCTCCAACTCCCTCCCTCCCTCCCATCCCTCCCTCCCTCCCTCCCTCCTTCCCCTTCTCTCTTTCCTTCCTTCCGTCCATCCAGTCTTTTCTTTCATTCGTTCATCCTTAGACTCATAGACTACTACAGAGATTTGAGTTTTTTCACATGTTCATGGACAGTCTGGAATCAAATCACTTTCTCCCCTTGTGTGAGAAGTAATCATGTGAAGCATTACCTTAAGTGGCCTTGATGGAGGTTCCTCCTGGGGCTAAGATCTTCTACACTGCTGAGAGGATGCTGGGGTGGCCATGGGAGCAGTGGTGCACCCAGCTGCATGTAGCTCTGAACCCTCCTTTTATTTTTTCTTAAGAGTTGTGGTTTCTCTTGTTAAGATTATGTCATTTTATGTGTAGGAGTGTTTAGCCAGAATGTATGTATGTGTCATGTCTGTGCCTTGTGCTTGTGGAAGCCAGAAGACGGCATTGGATCCCTTGGAACTGGAGTTAGGGATGTATATCAGTCATCAGTGTTGGTGCTGGGAACTGAACCTAGGTCTCTGCAAGAGTAGCCAATGCTCTTAATCACTAAGCCCTCTCTCCATTTCTTTTGGTCCTCTCTTAATTGTCCCCGAGAGGTGCCAGGAGTCAGTGGGGAGACATCACAGCAGAGCACTGGTATTTACACCTTCTGCTCCTGTGTCCCTTCAAATTTAAAAAATGTATAATATACATAGCGTAGACTCCCTTTTTAGCCATTTAAAAATTAAAATGTTATTATTTCATGTTTGTGTACGTGTGTGTGTGTGTTCATGCACATTGTGTGTGGGCACATTTATATGTGTGTGTGCATGTACATGCCCATGGTGCTATGGAGAACTTGTAAGGTCAGAGGGCAGCTTTGTGGAGTTGATTCTCTCCTATCACCTTTACCTGAGTTCTGGGGATGGTACTCAGGTCCTCCTGGTTTGTAAGCAAATGCTTTTGCCCGCTGAACTGCCTCACTGGCTGCTTTTTAATCATTTTTACATGCTCATTGGTATTACATGTATTCGTAGTGTCATGTGATCATCACTGCCACCCATTGCTCAGACTTCATTTTCCCGAGCTGCACTTAGCACAACTTTCCATTTCCCCACTCCCAACCCTTGACCCCTGATTCTACTGTCTGTGGACCTGGTTACACAGGAGCCTCACATGAGTGCAGTCAGCAGTATTTTCCTTTTGTGGCTGCATTATTTTACCTAGCACAATGTCTTCAAATTTATCCATATTGCTGCATGTGTCAGAACTTGTTCCTTATTAAATACTTAAGTACCCTCTCAGGATATATATTTATAACCAGCTCTATAGTATTTATTTGCTTTGTTAATTCACATGTTTCCTATGTTATTGTTTGATCTTTGGAATGTTATTGGTAAATGATGTAGTCTTCTGATCCTATTTAAAATGAAGGGCCAGCACTATTTTTAATGGTCAAGTGAAAACAATACAACTATGTATCAACTGATAAATGTAGTTTTTAAAATGTGGTCTATCAGCAAAAAGGAATATTATTCAGCCTTTAAAAAAGAACAGGGCTATGAACAGTCAGATACAATCTTTTTGTGTTTGAATGTATGTTTTAAGTTATTCTGGGTGGGCCTGGTGAGTCTCATGGTAACTGTTTACTTTATGAGGAACTACAAACCATTTTCATGGTAGCTATACTAGTTAACACTCCTCTCAGCAGTATGTATTACCAGTTCCCTTCATCTTCTCTATCTGTTAGGCTGTACCCATCCCAATGTCTTATTTTATTGTGGTTTTGATTTGTATTTTCCCTGATGGCTAAGGATGGAGAACATCTTTTTGTGTAGCATTAGTATTATTTTATTTGCTTATCCAAGCTCTCTGCCTGTTTTTAAATTGAAATTTTCTTTTTTTATTGTGAAATTGTAAAGACTTTCTAATATATTCCAGATATCTCCTTCTGAGAATGTAGAACTTGGGAATATTTCCTTCTGTTCTGTGAGTAGTCTTCCTATACCAAAAAGAAAAACAAAAAACAAAAAACCTTTCAAAAACCAGACATTTAGCATTGTACATGTTATGGAGTGTAGCATGCTGATCCAGCATGAGTGTAACATGTGCTGATGGTGTCCTCATGATTGGCGTGTCCATCACCTCAAACATCTTTGGAAGAACAGTCAGTGCTCTTAACCACTCTGCCATCTCTCCAGCCCTGAAACCTACTCTTACTGTAGCTGCCTTTTGATCTCTTAGCCACTGTCTCTTCACCCTCAGCCCTCTCCCTAGCTTCTCAGAACCCTATTCTCCCCCCATCTGTGATCATTACTGTAGCTTCCCGTGGTACCTGTCTTCCTGTGTCAGACACTCTTCCCTTAGCAGAATGCCCTATAGACATAATAGATTACCACAAAATACAGGATCTTGTTTTTAAATGATTGAGTAATATTTCTTTTTCTTTTAAAAAAGATTAATTAAAAAATTAAATTATGGGTATCACTGTGGGACAGGTATGTGCATGTGAATACAGGTACCCACAGAGAACAGAAGAAGGTATTGAATCCCCTGACACTGGAGTTACAGGTAGTTGTGAGCTGCCCAGTGTGTGTGCTGGGAAGCAAACCCTGGGTCCTCTGGAAAAGCAGCAAGTGCTCTTAACTGCTAAACTATTTCTTCAGCCCATCATTTTCTTGATACTGAAGCCAGAAGTTTTAAAATTTTGAACAAGTCCAGTTCATTTGGTTGCTTTCGCTTTCCATGTCATATTTTAGAAACCATCTGATGATCCAAGGTCACAAAAATTTACTAGGAGTTTTATGGAAGTTTATTAGTTGTTTTGTAGTTTTAATTTGCTCTCTCTCTCTCTCTCTCTCTCTCTCTCTCTCTCTCTCTCTCTCTCTCTCTCTCTCTCTCTCCTCACTATGCATCATGAGTGACCTGGCTATGTAGACTAGCCTCAACCTCACAGAGATCTCCCTCTCGCCTGAGCACTGGGATTAAGGTGTGCACCACTGTGTCCACCTTACTTTGAGCTCTCGCATGGAAGTGTTTGAGCCATTTGAATTAGTTTTGTGTGCTGTGAGGCAGAAGCACCCTGTTCTGTTGCAAATGATTTCTTGTTCCAGTACCTTTGATGGCCCTCAATTTGAGTTTTTCTCTTTACTTCCTAGCTCTTGTTTTGTTTTTTGTTTTTGAGACAGGGTTTCTGTGTGTAGCCCTGGCTGTCCTGGAACTCATTCTGTAGACCAGGCTGGCCTCAAATTCAGAGATCTGAATGCCTCTGCCTAAGTGCTGGAATTAAAAGTGTGTTCTACCACCCACTGTATATTACTTTCTGTTTGCTTTTGAAGGGGGATCTTATGTAGCTAAGGATGGCCTTGAATTTCTGATCCTCCTGTCTTCTACTTAGGTGTTGGGATTAAGGCATGTGTCACCATGCCTTGCTTTGAATTTTCTGTGGCCAGGGTGGGTATTTATTTTTGTGTATGTGCACACAAGTCAAAGAACAATTTGCAGGAATCTGTTCTCTCTTTCCACCATGTGGGTTCTGAGATTGTGACCCTGGAGTTTTCAGATGTGGCAAGCCATCTTGTCAAACCCCTGAATTACTTTTTAAAAAGCTGTGAATTCTGAGATTGAAGAGAATTCAAAGCAAGCAGGAAGACCCAAGTTTGATCCACAGAACCATGAGAGTTTTTTGTTGTTGTTGTCTATTTGTTATTTTTTGTTTGTTTTGTTTTATTTTAAAGACTGGCATGGCGGTCAGTACTTGTAATCCCAGCACAGAGGGCAGAGTGATCTTGACTCTCTCAGGCCAGCCAGCCTCACCTAATGGATGAGCCCTAAAGCTGGTTACAGACCGTTTCAAATAATAAGGAGGGCAGCATTTGAGGATGAAAGACACCCAAGGTAGTCTTTGGCTTCCATACATATATACACACCCCTCCCCAGAAGACTCTGCCTTCTCAGGGTTTTAGGGAGTATAGTGATATTTTGTTTGTAATCTTACAAATGAATTTTGCCTAAGATCAGAGTGCAAAAACCAAGTCACTAGTTAGCTATAGAGGCCAGGCACTGGTGTCACACACCTTTAATCCCAGCTCTTGGGAGACAGAGACAGATGGATCTCTGTGAGTTCAAGGCCACCCTGGGCTACACGAGATTGAATCTGTCTAAAAGAGACACAGAGCTCACACAAAGGCAATCCCAGCACTTGGGATCATACTCCTTTAATCCCAGCACTAGGGAGGTGGAGACAGGAGTGATATGGCTGGGAAGAGAGAGGAATATGAGGCAGGAGGAGACAAGAGCTAAGAGGCAGTCAGATGATTCAGTCTGAGTGTGCAGTCTCAGGTTTCACAGAGAGAGAGATTCAGTCTGAGGATTCGTGGAGACAGGATGGTCCCTTTGGTCTGAGCATGGATAGAGGTAAGAACTCTAGCTGGCCACCTTGCTTCTTTGTTCTTCCAGCATTAATTCCTATATCTGACTCCAAGTTTTTATTATTCATACCAATTAAAATTTGTGCTACATTGGAACAGGTTAATGATAGATTTCTATGGAGCCGTGTGGGACTGGTTCTGTTCTTCCAGCTCCTCTGACATCACTAGCCACCTCTACTGCTTGTCTCCCCTTTAGTCTCTAGGGTACATTCCAAGAAACCTGACTGCTGAGGCTCCATCTGCAGGAACATGGAGAGAGTTCCTCTGAGGTATCAGCATGGTAGAACCATTGCTTTTAGAATCCAAAGCTTGAATGTGAAGGTCAAATGGGTCCTAAGCAAGTCCTGCCTCCATCTTGAACGTTGTCATTCATATGTAATTGCCAAGGACTTCATCCATATTTAGTCTAGGAGTTGCTACCTGAGCCACAATGATTCAGGAGTTTAGGAAGAGGAGACAATGAAATTAGATGTCCTGGAAATCTGCATGATAGTAGCAGTATGGAAGAGAAGGTAGCAGTGCATCCCAAATTTCTGTTGGCTTCTGAGGATCCTTCCTTAAGTCCTCCTTGTTGATGTCATTTGTGAAGAGGAAAAAACAAACCCTCCATCAGTGGGTGGCCCAAGAGGTGAGGATGGGTGCTCACAAATGTGGGGTGCTGAGCCACCTTGCCCTCCAGGACTTAAATTCTTGGAGTTGGTGAGTAAGAGACAGCGTGGGAAGCAAATGTGCTGAGAGGGCATAGTGTGTGAAGGGGACGAAGTGTAAAACCGCTGGGTGCAGTGGGAGTTGGGAAGGCCTCCTGGAGGAGGTACCATTTGTGTGGGGGACGGGTAAGTTGGAGTCTGCACGGAGGTAGATGACACAGTTCCTGGACACCTGTGGATCCAGTGGATTCAGAAGGTGCAGCTAAGGTATGAGAGTGGCACATGGCTGGTGAAGCCGGTGGGGCCAGAGCATGTAGGGCATTACCTCGAGGAAGTGGTTATCTTTGAAAGGTTTGTGGCAAGGAAGGGAAGGTCTGTGGTTTTCTGAGTGGAGTCAAGGGGAGAGGAGTAGGCATGCTGGTTTAGTTTTAAATGTCCAACTTGCCACAGACCAGAGTTACCTGGGACAAGAGCTGCAGTTGAGGAATTGTCTAGATCAGGTTAGTCTGAGGCCTGTCTGGGCTATGGTCTTGACTGTTGATTGACATGGGAAGACCAACCTACTATGGGCACTGCCATTCCCTGGGCAGGTGGTCCTGGACTTTGTAAGTGAGGAAAGCTAGCTGAACATGAGGAACAACCTAGCAAGCTGGCAGGATTCATTTGTTTCTATCTATTCTTGACTGTGGATGTGATATGACTGGCTGCTTGAATGCTCCTCAGTGACAGACTGTAACCCAGGTGTTGTGTCAAATGAGCTCTTCCCTCCTCTAAGCTGCTTTTTGGTCAGGCTATGTGATCATGGCAACAGAGATGAAGTTAGAGTCCCAGGAGACTGATTTAGAGGCTAGCGCTTGGAGCCTGTGGGACCCTGAGAGGCAGGAAGGAGGAAATGCAAGTTAGGAATCAGGCTGGAGGTATTGGGAGAGGGTTGCTTAAAGCAGAAGGGTGTGAGATATGGGTGTAGGGAGACTGCTGAAAGCTCTGTTGCTGCCTCTAGGAGGCCTGGTGGGTGCATAGGCGGGTGGCAGGCAGGGCGGCCTCAGGCCCCTCTTCTTTGGGGAAGATGAAAGGGACTCCATTTGACTTCGTTTTATGCCAATCAGGTGCAGCTTTTAGATTCCTGGCAAGCTGCCACATTGCCCCCAGGCGAAAGTTGGCGGCCATGGTACTGTTGACCCTTTGTAGTAGATGGGAAAGTCTCTGCCTCGCGGATGGCCTGGAATCAGGAATTTGGAATGCATAGCTAATGCGCCCCCACTCCAGACCTTTGGTGTTAGTGTTCCACAGGATCACATCTAATTGACTATTTCCAAACTCTTGTGCATTTTGACTGTACAAGCAAGGTATGCTGCCAGCAGCCCCCCTTGCAGGGGTGTCCTCATCTGCAGTGTTCTGGCCCCGCTTCTTCTATGGGCTCCCGATTCTTCTGACATAAGGGGCTGTGTGCTCAAGGGTGCACAGTGCTTTTCTAGCAACTCACCTGGTTTCCCTCTGGTCTCTTGCCTGGAGTTCCATAATGGGCACCGTGTGTGAGGTGGCTCTGCCTAAGACTGACTCTCCTATCACTGTGGGTCCTGTGCGAGCAGGACAGGTATTGCGGCTAGCAGGCCCTAGCAGGGCCTTGACCTGGAGGTGGGGGCATGTCAAGGCATGGAATCACTGCCCAGATGGAGTGGCCCTGGATCTTCTCTCATGAGTCCTTTCTCTCTCAGTCACTTGGACATGGCTCTATGAACCTAACTTTGCTCCCTCGGCATGGGTAAGACCCAGTAGTCCATAAGGCTCACTGAGTATGTTTCTTCATGGCTGCCTTCTGATTTGGGCATGTCATGTCTTCCTGGTTACAGTCATAGCATGTTTCCCGATTTGGTGGGGTTAACTCCTTTTTTCTTCTTTAAATTAAAAAAAGTATTAGTGTGAATATGTGTATATGTGGGGTAGGAGCACATAAGCTATAGCATGTCCATAGAGATCAGAGGACAGCTTCACAGAGTTGGTTCTGTCCTTCTACCTTAACATGGGTTCTGGAGATGGAACTTGGGTCATCAGGCCTGAGCAGCAGTCACCTCTACCCACTACGCCATCTCACTAACCACAAGGTATAGTGGCATGGGTAGCTTTCTGGTATAGTGAAAACAGCAAAACTGGCTCTGTAATGACAGCCTCCAACTAGCCTGACTGAACACTGCTGTTGGAGCAGAGTTCTCCATGTGACTTGGGCCATTACTTCATTCTGAAAGGTGGTATGCCACCACACTCCTAGACTAATGTGTAAATCAGATTTCTGTGTGGGAGACTGTCATTCTTCCTGTAGGTACCCTTATTTCATTTTAGCTGTATGCTCAATCCTGTAGTTTCTGTACCTGAACTCTTGCAGCAAAGGAAGAACATGCTTGGGGAGTCCTGGGCCACCACCCCAACTTCAGTGACTGTCTCTCTAACCCCTTTCCTGTTCTTTCCTCCCATGATGTCCCCTGCTCTGGCATTGAAGCACAGCCCAGTGTGCTCAGGGTTCCCTGTGGTCTTTCTAAGTGCTGAGCCCCTGAACCAGTGTACCTGTAACGTATGTTCTGCTCCCTTCTGCCTCTCCCTAGTCTGCTAACTATTTCCATGGACTGATGTACTCTGTCTCCAACACTTGCTAAGTGACGTTGGAAAGAGTGTGAGGTCTTTGGGGAGAGTTATAAGAGGCAAGAGATCTGCTTCCCTAGGAATGTTATTCTCCTTGGGCAAATGCAAATGAGGTTATGCAAATTTGCAGGTAGTAGTGATATATGCATTGGGCTCTGGCATGCTTTTCTCTTAGAAACCACCCAGCCTCTTGCTTTCTTTGGGGGCTATTCAACATTGTAGAAAAGAACCCAGGTTTTAGATTTTAGGTTCAAATTTGGTACTGCTTCCTTACTGACCTTAGGACAGATGGCAGTGGGAAGGACCAAAAGGTTCACCATGCAGACTATCAGCAATTGAGTCCCACTTCCCAGAATCTGTTAGCTTCAAGTGCCTCTCATGGGAACACTCTGTGAGAGCTTAGGGAAGTTAGCAGACATCGTGTCTAGATTCAATATTCTCTTGTCAGTTTGTATCCTTGGGGAAGATAGAACTATATAGGTCAGCCTCTGAGAAGCTGTGGGGTTGAGGCCTGCTCCCTGTATGTAGTCCTTGGGTAGGTCTGCTCAGGCAGCTTTGGTAGTGAGTGCCCCAGGTTGAGCCAGCACTGACCAAATGTCCTGCCAAAGGAGGCCTGCACTGTGCTGTAGCTTGATGTCTGCAGGTTTCTCCTATACATTTGCCCACTTGCCAATGTGTAATTTTACAGTCCTTTAGGTGATTGTTTACCTGGTTATTTGTGTGGAAATGATTTTAAAATAGTTAAAATATGTTAACTTCTTTGCTTAATACCAGCCACCATATTAACAGGACTTAAAATTGCCATCTTAGAAATCTTACTGTGGTCTTGTAAGGTTGGTATCATCACTCCTTGGTAAGGAACCATAGGTACGAAGTGACTGTGGGGTCATAGGCTCACTGATGGGCAGGCCAGGATTTGGATGTGGCTCATCCATTCTCTTGGTCTTCTCTGCTCCAAACAAAACTCCACCAGATGCCAGCACAGGTACATGGCTTTCCCTCTGAGTGGGAAGGTTGGGGAAGGAAGCAGCATATCTTAAATGAGAGTGATCCACAGCACATGAAATCTGTTTTAGCCAGGGGACTAGAGGAAAGAAGGAAAGATTCACCACAATCAACATGGAAAGTGACCCTCAACGCATTGCCCAAGCCCACATTCCTGGAGAAGAGTTTATGGTTTGTTTCTTCATCCCTTCTGCTGCTCTTTAGGACAAGGAATCTTTCCAGTTCACAAAACACAGAGCTCCTCCTTGGTTTGTGTCACACACTCTTTGGGCTTCCTGGGCCTCCTAACAGGAGGTGGCAAAGCTCCATCCAGGTTGAGGATCCTGTGTTCTATGGCAGTCATGATTCCTTTTTCTGTCAGAGACCAGCAGTGTGTGGCTAGGAGTAGAGATGTTATCTTAGTGCCAGGTTGTTAGAAAGCTTCCTTACACATGGCCAAGCCATTCAGGGGATTTGTGGGAACAGCCATACCTATGGTCCATGGTGTGACTTTGTCCCAGCTGTTCTAGGAAATGATTGAAATGAGTCAGGCTTCTTTGCAACATGCGTGTAAGATGAGATGACGGAGGCAGAGGCAGGTGGTTTGTGCTGTTTGTACAGTGCTCCTTGTGACATTGGAAACATGGAACGTCACACCAACTGCAAGACAGAGTGAACAACTCAGCTCCTTCCAAGTAACATAAAAGTACAGGCACACGGGAGCTGCCAGCGAGACAGATGAAGACGTCAGCAGTCACTTAAGACTGGGGATACAGGTGCCTGACATCTAGTTTCCTTCCTAGAGAGGTTTTTCTCCTGGGTTATGCCATTCCCAGTGATGTTTTCCCCAATGCCTGCAGTGAACATTATTTGTTTGTTTCCTTTCTCTCCTCAGGCAAAAATCTGCCACAGCTCCAAGGAGATTACTGTGTTGCTGTAACCAGGTGCCAGGCTGTGGCCAGCTGGTGCCCTTTGCCATACTTCTGCTCCACTGTGTGGTTCCCAGTGGCAGTGGTGTAATAAACACTTTGTGTCTGTTGGCACCTTGAGATTCCTTCTTTTAAAGATTTATTTTATTACTTTATGTGTATGAATGTTTTGCCTGCATGCATGTATTGCACTTGGTGTGCTCGAAGGTCGGAAGACAGAATCAGGGAGATCAAAAGAGGGCAGCAGATGCACTGCAGCTGAAGTTACAGCTGACTGTGAACTATGTTGTGTGGGTGCTGGGGATCAACCTGGGTAATCTGCAAAAGCAACAAGTGTTTTTAACATCTGTGCTGTCTCTCCAGATTCTTCATCTAGATTCATTTTCAAGCTTTGAGAAAATGTGAAAGAAATGTACCTTAATTTTGTTAGTTTAAATATTAAAGCATTGGAAATAGTTTTCTGATACCTTAACCATAGCTTATTTTACACTGTTGTACAGTGCTGGAACCAAGCTCCTGGTGTGGATGATTAACAAGACACATACTTAGAAAAGCCATTAAATGGCTTTTGGATAATTATTTGTTCTCCTAATGGAAGCTGAAGTCTCTGTGTTAGGACTGACTGTTGTATCTGGTGACGGCAGAGAGAAACTCTCCAGAGTCTGCTTGGAGCTGTTTTCCTCCACAGATACCTGCCAGACACAGGTGGGTCCTGGGTATGCGGCCCTCTGTCTCTGGGGCTATGAAAATGTCTCTTGCTCCTTCTGGCTAAATGAGTGTGAGTGTGTGTGTGTGTGTGTGTGTGTGTGTGTGTCTGTGTGTGTGTGTGTTGCCCACAGTCGGTTCTCAATAGCTGAGTCTTCCAGCATCTTTAAAGATATATTGGTCCAGGGCATGGAGTTAGGATGGTAAAGCCCCTGTCAAGGATAGTGGATAGAAGACCCTTGAGACACAAGGAAGAGCTCAACCTTCTCACAGCAAAGTGCAGGTCACAGTGTGGGGCCCTGTCCGGATAGGTAGGTTTGTACTACAGCTAGGAGTTGGCTGAGAGGAGTCTGTGACTCTGCTGTTTGTGTGTGCCAGTCTCTACAGAGAAGAGGAAGGAAAAGGGTGATTTATAGTCATTCTCTTCTGACATGGGTCACCTCAAGTAACCAGAAAGACAAGGCGTGCTGCTGGGCTCTTAGGAGGCAGGGACAGACAGATCTCTGTGATGTTCAAGGCCAGCTTGGTCTACCAAGCAAGTTCCAGGACAGCAGGGCTACATAGTAAGACTTAAAAAGCAAAAACAAAAGCCCACGGTGCCTAGCCAAATGAAATCGTTTAATTTTTGTGGTCAGTAATCGATGGATGGGCCAGGGTTTTCCTCTGCACCGATTTCAGCATGCACATTTTCTGATGTTGATCTATAGGCAGTTTTTATTTAAGAGTGATTGGTGTGCATGTGGGTAGAATGTGCACTGTAATACAAGATCACACTATTCATATATCTTTGCAATATAAGCTTCTTTTTCCTAATTATTTTTATATAATAGGCAAAACTATAAGAACATAATAATTAACTGGTTTTCATGGTTGGAATTGTATATTTATGTGATTTTCTTCTGCTGCTTTTTAACCCTAACACTATACTCTAAGCATTTTCCCATACCATTCAACACTTTAGCAAGCATCATGTTTTCATGGCTGCAGGCAGTCCTAGCAGATGAATGTACAGTTGTTTAAGCATGTGATGGTATGGAAAAATATGGCTTAGAGAAATTTTGTCATTCCTAGCCCTGGGCGACCTCTGTTAGTGGGCCCAAAATTGACAAATACCTTGTTGAGTTACTGAGAACCTTGTGCAGTAGGGGCAGGTATGCAGGAAGGACACTGCTGTCAGTGGTGGCGGTAGGGGCAGGAACAGGTTTGCCATGAGCTCTAAACTAGAATGTCTGTGTTCACAGGTTAGGAATTTGCAGTCTATCCTGGCCTCTCTTGCTTTCCCTGTTTTGTGTATTTTTGTAAGCTGCTTTACATCCTTTTGCAGTAAGGCAGAGTAAATAAACATGACTGTTCCTTCTGGTGCTGTGCATTTCGCTTGTTCTGATTTCTTGCTGCTGTAAATAATGTAGTGCTAAATATTTTTGTGCATTGAGGGCTAGCCTGAGTTGGATTATTTCCTGGGACTGCATTTCTAGAAGTGAAGTTCAGGGCCAAAGGGCCTGTGCACCTTTACACAATGGTCCCACATTGCCACATTGCTTCTTGGAAGGTAGTACCAGTCTGTAGTCTCCATGGCAACTGTGAGAGAGAAGATGGATACTTCTTTCTAATGTCCTCCTGAATTGTGGTATCCTTTCCCAGCTCTGATTCCTGGCTCTAGGTAGCACCATGGCTTTTCACCTGGCTGTTGTGTCCTGTGTCATTGTCACCAGAGTTGAGGTCTGTCCCGCCTCCCCATGTAAATCTTTTTTCTGGGGGGAGGTGGTCCTGTCGCCAGCCAGTCCTGCCTGAGAGGACTGCCCCTCTGCCAGACAATGGGCACATTCAGACCCAACTCTGTTTTCAGTTATTAAAAAGCGGAGCCGGCTGTCTGCCTGAGACTTTAATCTTTGAGCTTTTATTCCCTCTCCATTTTCCCTCCCCCAGCCTTTTGTTTGTGCAGTTGAACTGAGCTGTGGGATGTGTGGGTCCTAGAGTCTGAGTGTATTGGGGGCCTCCTCTTGGCAGTGACAGAGAGTTGGAGCCTGAGCAGCGTTATTTCTGAGTAGGCAAGGGTGGCTATGGATAAGAAGGCAGGCAGAGAGGAGAGGCGGGCTCCAGCAGTCTTAGGACTTTGCAAAAGCTATGTGGTTTACATGACTGTGGGGCAGAGGACCACAGTTTATTCTGTCCCTATGCTTTGTTAAGATACTTCTGCCCTTGAATTGCTTAGTCTTTATAAAGCCTGCTACTGGTGGCCTGTTAGCATTTCCTCTTGGGAACTTGTTGCTATGGCTGAATTAAATATGTGTATATTTGAAGACACATCCAGAAAGTTCCAAACCCCAAAATGTCTTCCAGCTTAGCTAGGGCACTCTGGTGGTGGTATTTTTGTGCCCTATAGCAACATTTTGTTCAGTGTCACTAAACAGTTGAAGACTGATTGGCAAAGCTATAATCCATACCTAGAGAGTAGAGACACTGACTTGGCTGTTGCAAGGACACTAGGTGCTTCTGCCTGTCAAAGTTCTTTTGTCAGCTTGAATTTCTTCTCTAAGTTGTGGGTGCCTTTCTACCAAGGACCCCACTTTTCAAGCTAAGCAAGCCTTTGATCTGAATGAACACGAGGAACATTTTTCTTCACCTTTCCCCCCCGATGTATACATTTTAATCTTATTTATGTGTATGTGTTTTTGTGAATGTTATGTGCACATGTGCATGTGCGAGTCTGAAGAAGCCAGAAAAAGGTGTCAGATCTCTTGATACTGAGTTACAGGCTGTTGTAGTGCTTGGACTGGGTGCCCACAGTTGAACTCCTGTCCTCTTGAAGGGCAATAAGCACTCATAACTACTGAGCCATCTTTCCAGCCCTCAGTGTATCATTTTTATAATTGAATATATCTTGTTTTTAATCTTTTCTTCAGACCACCAAATCTCCACACTCAAGCATTCTATAAACGGTTCAGAGAAAGTGAGTGTGGCCTTCATCTATAGGCATGTAGCAGAAGGGCAGTGCGGACTCCTCCACTCAGTTATCTTTGTTCCTGAGTGCATGGTGGGCTTTAAGCTCTCAGTGGGCTGTACTTCATTGGCTTTGCACTTTGGTTTTTTTTCCCCCCTTAGAGGTGAGCTTCCTTCATACCTTCAAAGTTCAAATTCTCCTTAGCTTCATTACTATAGGGCATGGCCCTGTGTCTATGCACCATGTAACCCACTGTTGACTGCGGTGTTTGGGGTGTCTCTGTCCTTTCTAGATGAACACATCTTTATGCACTTTCGTATTTCTTTCATAGGAGTAGAAATAGCTGGGCAGTTGTATTGTAATATATGTTGCCAAGCTGCTTCCCCCAGATGTAGTACTGATTGTTTATTTTATATAAATAGTATTTTACGTGAGTTGTCATTTGGGAAAATAAAAGCCTTGCTTCCATTTATTTTTTGACTTTCTATGCCCCAACAAACCATCATGCACACTTTGTAAACTTGGATTTAAAAACCCAGCCTCAAGGTTAGTCAGCTTTTATCTGCTCTAAACTTGCCTCTGCCAGACCGCTACATCCGTGACCTTAACCTGCAGAGGCATCCAGGAGACTTTCGGTTTGACCTATAAAAGAATCCCTCTGCAGCCTGTTTCCATCCAAGCCTTGGTGGAGAGGAAAAGAATATGGGTTGAAGTTGTGGGGAAATGGTCCGGTATTATGGGCTCATGGAGGAATGAATTGATGCAGGTTTCCTCAAACAGCCACAGCACTGCTGGAGGACTAACCTGCTTCTTTTTCTGTGGTCAGTCTTGGTTTTTGTGTCACCCCCAACTGTGCCAGCAGTGGGTCTTCTTTTCAGAACTTCTGTGGTCACTTGATAACTGTGTCTTTGGGGCTGAGTAGAGAAGCTGTGGACCATACAGTTTCAACCCCAAGTTGAGGCAGTTTACTGTTGGTTCCTTGTTAGCTGTATGTGTTGCTCACAGCCTATATTGCAGCCCCTTTATTTTACTTTTTAACTTTTCTTTTACTTGGCCATCTTCTCCTTGAAGTCATGAATTATAAGTGCTAGTGTCATTTCCTTCCAGTACGTGTTAGAATAAATTCATAATCACTATAATAAAATTTGCATGCCATCTAAAATATGGTGCATATACATGCACATAGGCAAAACATTCATGTACATAAAATAAAAATAAACAAATCTCTAAAATATGGTGGGTGCATCCTATACTTTGGGCAACTGTATAGTATAATGGTCCTTCACTCTCTTTCCTACCGGAGGATTTAGAACTGAACTCTGATAGATAATGGGCACAGGTAAGGGGTGGTGTCTGACCTGGGTGCTCTCTGCAGAGCAGAGGTCTGTTTGGGGCCAGAATCAGTATGCTGCAGAAGATTTGAAGGAGCTCCAGAACTGCAACATCGGTGTCTGGGAAATCCCAGGAAGGAGGGATGAGAGCCCAGAGCTTAGGAGCCAGCACAGGAATCCGGGCGGTGCCCTGGAGAGCAGGACCCAACTTCTGCATATATGATCTCTACTGGCTTGTGTAAGGGTGACTGCCTGGCCAGCACAGGTCAGAACTCAGTCTGGATACTGGGAAGGACAGATGCACCTGACTGGTATGGGCAAAAAAGGAGACCTGGTAGACAGTGTTATCTTGTTTTCATTTGGGAAAGACAACACACTGCATTTCTGACTCTGGGTACCTCTGCTTGTTTTTGGTTGTGTAGTGTTCCACCACAACTGGTTTATTTTTAAAATATCCTAATAGTCAGAAGTTAAAAGAACTTGCCGTGTATCTGTCCCTAGAGGTAACATTTTGCTACACTTCCCTAGATCTGATGCTTTGAGTTTTAACATTTGAAGTTCTTGTGGCCCAGAGGCAGTGTTTTACTGCATGTGGTAGGACTGGCTTGCTTAAATGATGAGTTAGTTCTATGCCAGTCTGAGGAACATAACAAGAATCTGCCTTAAAAAAAAAAAAAACCCAAACAAACCCAAACCAAAACAAATTCAGAGTCTTTGTTCTTTTTTTCTTGCCTAATGTGGCAAGAAGAGGGGTCTCATTATGGGGACAAAGCATTTAATATTTCTGTTAAGTGTTATGCTTGCTGTGGGTTTTTGAGCGCTCATTTGGAGAGTCTAGCAGGGGAGTGTGGCTACCCACAGACCCTTGACCAAAGATCAGTCCTCTTCTATTAGGGAAGGACATTCCCTTCCACTAAGCACATAGCCTTGGGAAGGACACACAGAGTGGTGAGGGAGGAAGAGGATACTCACCTAGCCAGCCAGGTCAGCCAGCTCAGCTCTGACAGTAGGACACAGATATGGCAGCTAGGTCACTCTCCTGTCCTGCTGTGGATGTTTTCCACATGTTCTTTATTATGTTGGACATTCTTCTCATGAGTAGTTGTAGAAATTGGTGTTTTTATAAAACAGCATCTACTGCAATGATCATGTATATTTTCTTGTTCTATTTATTATGGCAACTTATAAATTGTATGTTTTGAATGTTAAACATAACATGTTGGGTATAATTCTTACATGTAAACACTGCTTTAACTTTATAGTCTTTTGTTGTTGGTGGTAGTGTTTTGTTTGTTTTCTTTGAGACAGGGTCTTGTAGCCTAGGTTGTCCTTAATCAGTATATTACTGAGGGTGACCTTGAATTCCTGGTCTTTTTGTCTTCACATCTCAGGTGCTGAAATTACAGGGCTTTGTACATTCTAGAAGGTACCATACAAATGGAGCTACATTTCCAGCCACTCATTCATGTTTTGTTTTAGTTTTAGCCTGGTTCTAACATGTTCGTGTGGATTTTTTCCCAGTGGGAGATAACTTGCCCCTGAACACCAGACAGTAGATAGCACAAGTTGGTGGTTATGCCCAAAGATAGAAATTTGAGGCAGGGGAAGGTCTTTGTTACATCAGTGATATTCTAATGGCATTTGTTGATGTCATGTTAGTTGTGATTTGTAGTCCTCTAGTTAAATAAAGGCCCACACTATCCCCATTTCTCTCTAGACATGCACAAACCCTAGAGTTGAATCATGACAGGCTTTTGCTTATAGTGGTGCTGTTTTCACTTAGATAGAGGAAGAGAGTTATAGACAACTGCATAGGAAAGCACTGGACACTAGTTCCAGCGTCAAGACAGTGAAGGTTAGCCAACATTGCCAGTTAAGTTTGACTTTTCCAATCAGGCAAACATGGCTGAGTGAATTTCTGATTGGGCTCTAGAGGGTCTTACTCAAGTCCTTTCTGGGCACCCCAGGGTGCGATCTCTGTGTAGATACTTGAGCAAATGATCATACATAATGGCTCACATAATCTTAACTTGTGAAATGTGGCTTAGGGAATGAAAGCCTGTGAGATTCACGATCTGTGAATGATGACCTAAGTAGTGACAGACTCAGCTTTGCTGACCTTCAAAACTGGTGCAAGATCTAACATCTGCTACAATGATGTGGGAGGGTCTTCTGTTTGAGTTGAGTTCATTGATTAATACAGAAACTGCCTGGCTCATTTGATTGGCCAGCCCTTAGGTGGGCGGAGTAGACAGAACAGAATGCTGGGAAGGGAAATTAATAAATCGCCATGCCTCTGCTCTCTGAGCCAGACTGCCGTGCCTCTCCTCAGGGAGACAGTTGCCATGAAGCCAGCTACCAGGTCAGACATGCTGAATCTTTCCCGGTAAGACACCACTCGTAGTGTTACATAGATTATTAGATATGGGTTAGTCAAGATGTGAGTAAGAGGCTGAAACTAATGTGCCAAGCAGTTTAAAAGAATACAATTTGTGTGTTGTTATTTCGCGTGTAAAGCTAGCCGCGCAGGAGCCGGGTGGCAGGAACGCAACCCGTCTGCTCCTCACTACACTACTATATACTGTGAAGATGTCTAAAGTTTGGAGTGTGTACTTGTGCTTTAAGGATTAAATGGTCATAAAATTTTTTTATAATCATTAGTTGATGCTCCCATTTATTGACTTGATAATTGGTCTTTGTTGTACTTGACCTCTATACTATCAAGTTTGCTGCTTTCTTACCTAAAAATCCAGCTTTCAGAATATGTCAGTGATCTGCACATGAAGCGGGATTACTGAATGTTGGTGATACCAGAACTCTTGGAGGAATTCTGTTAGAGGTCTCTAAAGAAGGCTGCAATATGTGAGTTAATCCTATTTTCCTCATTGCTTTATAATAAAGTTTTATGTTCCCAAAGAACAAGTCCTTTGCATAGTGGCTTACTCTTATAAGGTAGGAACGTAGAAGTGTCTGGACTTATAGAGTAGGAGTATTGGGCACAGGGACTCTGGCACCTGCTGCTTAGCTGATTCCATTACTTGCTCTGTCACCATAATTAGGCTAGTAACTTAGCCACTTGGCACTTCGGTGAATATTCCTTTCTGCAGGATAAGAAAAATAAAATTGTTTGTATTTATAACAATCATTGTGAGGATTAGTAAATTAATATGTAAATGGCATAAAATGAAGCCTAGTGCATATTCCACCCAGTTACATCAGCTGTCATTGTTCGGAATGCTGGCATCTACCAGTGAGACTGTACTTGTTTTTGATTTTTAAAAGAAGTTCCCTGCCTACTTTTACTTATCCTGAGCAAGATGCCCCCTGTCTTTTTTTGTATAAGGCTGGGTAGAATTGTCACAGTGCCTAGTTCAGGGAGCTTCCAGAATCCTCCTGAGAATTCACACTTGCTGTGGACAGGGGTACTATTCCCTGCTATCCTCCCTGCCCAGTCATCTACATGACACAGTTGCCTAGGGCACATGCTGGTTGCATCTTGAGGTTTCTTGCCTTCTTCTTGTACTGTGGGTACATACACTTGGATAAAGAGAGCTTAAGTAGGACCCTCTCAAGTCTAATTGGAAACTCATCCAGCCATGTTTGTCTGATTGGGACAAACTTAATTACAGGAGATTTATTTGTCTAGGCATTAATGAGAAGGAAGGAATATATATATATATATATGTATTTTATATATATATATGTATATATATATATATATATATGTCACACATCTCTGTCAGGTACTTTGGTCAGCTTCATGGCTGAGGTTTTCAGTGAGAATTTTTAGCAGGTAAGCAGGTTGGACTCGACTTGCTTTGTAAACAGAGACTACTTATTCGTTCCCAGCCACCCAGACCCAAATAATCATACAGAAACTATATTAATTACAACACTGTTTGGCCTACTAGCTCATGCTTCTTATTAACTAACTCTTACATGTTAAATTAACCCATTTCTATTAATCTGTGTATTGTCATGAGGCTGTGACCTACTGGTAAGGTTTCGGTGTGCTCTCCTTCAGCAGCTACGTGGTATCTCTTTGACTCCACCTACTCTTTTTCTATATTCTTCCAGCCTGGCTATACTCTGCCCTGCCATAGGCTGAAGCAGCTTCTCTATTAACCATTGGTAATAAAACATGTTCATAGCATAGAGAAAGGAATGAATCCCACATGATCTCCCCTTTTCTCTCTAAATAAAAGGAAGGTTTTAACTTTAACATAGTAAAATTACATATAGCAAAACAGGTATCAAGCAAGAATTATGGTTACAATATTTAGTCTGTTTTTGGCAAATTAAGGAAAATACTCTCATCTATCCTATCTTTGTGAGTCTAAGGTTTTATATCTAATTTATCTCTTATCATAACTAAGAAGAACTGTAACTATCTGTCTTCAACTCTTCAAAGACCCCAGAAGGATATAATATTACCTAAGTGATGGGGAAAGCCTTGTTAATCAATAATCTTTAAGAGGTGAGTCTTAGGTAAGGTGTGGCTTTGCTGGGTACCAGGTAAAAAGGTGTTCACCTTCGTGTGCGCTGTCTCTGCGCCTTTTCCTGTGGGACATTGTTGTGCTTGGATTTCTCGTTTTTTGTTTCGTGAGTTTTCCCCTTATAATAAATAAAATATAATTGTTTTATCCTTAGCTAGCCTGGTTATTTCTATACCTAACTAAACAGGAAGTACATTGTAAGCAACTTCTAATGTTCTAGATGACAGAGATATCTCGCTGCCTGGACAGTCACCCAAAATTCTCCTGTAACATTGGGGCATTCATCTTCAGCCTGCAGGCCCATAGTATCCAGCAGACTTTTCTATGAAGCAGGAAATTTGAAGATCTGTTCTGCCTTGTAATGGCAAAGTTCATCAGTTGCTTTCTTCTCTGTCCTGCAGAATGTCTGGTAGTTTCTTCTGTGAAGCAGGAACCCTGAAGGACCATCCCATCTTTTGGAAAGTTCAACAGTCACTTTTCTGTGGGTTCTGCATGTCCAGTTCATACAGCATACAGTAATAAAGCAGTTCAGGCAAGAGCAGTTTCTTGCCCAGATGGCTAGTTTTGTCACATTGAAGGCAAATTTAATGAGTTTCCTCAATGCCCATCAAACTCTCTGAAGTTATTGGTGCTGCCAGAAGCAGACATGTCACACTGTTTAGAAAAGTCTAAGTTCTTAAAATATTTTAAATGACATATTCTGTAGGTCTTGAAGTGTTGAAGATTATCTATTTAAATGAAATACATCTCTGTATATCTAGAAAACCTAACTAAGATGACTATAAATTTGATTATTATAAGTGACTATTAGTCTGTAATTTTTAATTATATATTACATTTTTAAATGCGCTGTATAAACACAGTACCTTAAACAGGAGTAGAAATGAACACATACCAAAACTGACCTTAAATTTGTATCAATAAACCAACTTCTATACCAATGCAAAGTATTCATCTTTATGTTATATCCCCCCCCCTTTTTTTGTTTTTAGAAAGTTTGGGAATATGGGCGTAGTTTTCTCCAAACTGCTTCCTCAGTTTGTTGCAGGAAGTACTTTTAGGGGTTCACAAAGACCTTTCAGGAGGGTCTTGTCCCATCAAACCACATTAGCCTGGAAGGAATTCACAGGTTCTCATCCTCTGTGGAAACAAAAGTAAAACCTCTTTTCCAAAGTAAAATTTGACTCAAATTTTGAAGTCAAGATACTTTTAAAATATGTATGTTGGTTTAGCTTAGCAGCCACTAGAATCAAATGTTTCTCTGCAGTCAAAAAATTCAAAGAAAACGCAATAATATGCATAATCTAGACTCTTTGTATATATTTCATCTTTACATGGCTTTTTCCTCTATTTCTTTTTAATATTTATTTTATCTTCTTTAATATATGACTGTCTGTACTTTTTTATATTACTTTTACTGTTCTATAACTGTCTGTATTCTTTTCCAAGCATACATACATTTTTTAAGTACACCGTGTCTTGTTTAGAGGTCTTTTATGTCTGAATCTGTCCTATTGTGTATCTGAAATCCTTTTTTGACCAGGAGCACTTCTTAAAAATAATAAGCTGGCTAGGACTAAGGCTGCTTTTCCTTTTGGTCCTTGCAATCTAACATGGCGGAGGTATGTTCACTGACAGTTCTTTGAACCATGCTCATTACCCCAGCTCCAGGGATGCAGTCGGTCTGTATCACCATTAAACAACTTGTAGCACTCTGCTTGCAAACCCCCTTTGCAGGACCTATTGAAAAGACCAGCACAAGCCAGGAAACAGGCTCTTAAAGGAGCCACGCAGATTTTGCTGCTAACCCTGAATCAGGAAGTCTTCTCTTAAGGAATTTCGCTTCTGCTTGCCTCTAACAAACAGAACCCACTCGAGAAAATACTACCAAGAATCCATGCTTAACCGTGTTCTTTTGCATCTAGAATTTCTTCCCATGCTCTCTTAGGTTTTATATGGATATAGTTTGTAGGCAGAGGCTGCTTGTTCATTGCCGGCCACCCAGAACCAACATAACCACACAGAAACTGTATTAATTAAAACACTGCTTGGCCTATTAGCTTATGCATCTTTCTAGCTAGCTCTTATATCTTAAATTAACCCATTTCTATTAATCTGTGTATCACTGTGTGGTTGTGGCCTACCTAGTAAGGTTCAGTCCTGTGTCTGGTATCTGTCTCCTGCAGTGGCTCTGTGGCTTCTCTTTGACTCTGCCTTATCTTTCCTCCTCTGTCTGCTTGGAATTCCTGCCTTGCCCTATTCTGCACTGCAATAGGCCCAAAGCAGCTTCTTCATTAACCAGTGGTACTCACAGCATACAGATGTGAATCCCACATCAGTAGTTTGTCCTCTTTGGTACCATTTGTAAATGGAGACTGCTTGTTCCTTCCCAGCTATGCAGACCCAAATAGTCACACAAAAACTATATTAATTACAACACTGTTTGGCCTCCTAGCTTATGCTTCTTATTAACTAACACTTACATCTTAAATTAACCCATTTCTATTAATCTGTGTATTGTTATGAAGCTGTGGCCTACCGGTGAGGTTTCGGTGTGCTCTCCTTCGGCAGCTACATGGTATCTCTTTGACTCTACCTACTCTTTCTCTGTATTCTTCCAGCATGGCTATATTCTGCCCTGCCATAGGCTGAAGCAGCTTCTTTATTAACCAATGGTAATAAAACACGTTCATTGTATACATAGGGGAACCCCACATCACTTGTTAATTTCTACAGATTCTGTACAGTTTGAACTAAAGTGGATGCTTTAAGATGTGTCCACTGAAGTTGATCAAGATGAGATAGAGACCTTTCTGTCACTGATTTGTCCCTTGCTAGGCCATTTATTTGTTTTCTCACCCATCTGTTTACCTGAAAATTGATAGGCCTCTCCTCTAGGCCAGACAGATTCTGTGCTGAGCTCAAGGCAAAGGACTTCCTTCTGAAAGCTTTAATACAGAGAAGACAGACATGGGACATGGAAAACCCTTTTTTGGTACCTCTAAGCAGGCTAGGGGAGGGGAGCAACAGGGCAGTAGGGAGCTAGATTGATAGAGCAAGGAGGGGCTCCCAAGCCACCAGGATAGAAGGTCTTTCTATAGCAGAGTCAATTCTGTTGCAGTGAAATCTGCTTAAAGAAAGAGCCTCAGTCCTTAGCAGATGGACTGCTGGTCCCAGGCAGTACTTGTCTGCAAGAATCCTTTGCCCTGTAAACATTTTATTAGACCATTAAGTTGTCTTCAGCTTCTCCCATACCCACAAATGCCTGAGAAGGCTAAGCATATGCTTCCATTTTTTATGAAAACTCTTGCCTTTCTAGAGCTTATTCTTTATCCTTTTTGCCCTAACTTATCTGTCCAGAGTCTTTATCCCACAGATCTGGCCTGAAAGAGAGATTGGCCCAGAACTAACCTAGGGGCTTAGTTTTGCTAAGGAGTTCCTTGAGGCATTATAGCTAAATGTCTTTGTAGACCATTCTCTTTACAGTCAGTTACTAACAGTGCAGCGTAGGAGAAGGATAACTCAATGTGCCAACCTTTTTGGAACCTGCCTCAGTCTTCCTTTTTCAAGTTGAAATAATATCCTTGTGAGGACTTTACAATATAGTCTAATAATGGGTCACTACTAAAGATGTAAGGTGAATTTAGTGTTTAAAGAGAAACGAGCTGAGGTGGTTTGGGACCACTTGTTGACTTGCGAGGGTGGGATCAGCATATCATGGCTTTCCTCACAGTTTGATCAGGTGAGGTTTGCTGGTTCTCAATAGTGTTGAATTGCACATTGTGTTCGAAGGTGACCTGTAGGTGCTACTACTGAAGCCTTTTCTCCACGTTATTAGGAGTTTACACTCGGAGGTCACTAATCAAAGCCGACCAGGGTGGACTGAAAGGTACTAGGAGGATTTCCATGGTCATCTAGTTGCCATTCCCCTCTGGTTGGCTCCCTGAATGTCAGTGCTAGCTGGTGCCAAGCTATGGGTAAGATTGCCTGTCCATTTGTCTTCCTGTATCTCTTTCCTTTGACAGATGACAGGTTCTTGTCCCTAGTCAAGACTTTTTGTCCCAGGAACTTGACAAAGGAAACTACAGGTAGTTGGTTTAGGATCTCAGTGAGAGAGTTACTTGCAGTAGAGTAACTCACACAATACATGGCCTAGAGCTTCTCACAGAGCCTCCACTGTGTCCTTGGGCATAGTTGGACCTATAACCTCTCTGATCCCCTCAGCACCCTTGGACTACTGGTGCTAACTTCACTGTATGGTAACCTCTGAACTTTGTTCCCTTCTACCTGTCCGTCAGCCAAATACAGTACACCAGAGGCCCACAGTATTGGAAAAGGTGGGCTTCTGTCAATAGGTTATATTGGCAAACAGTCTGGGGGAGTCACACAGTCAATGAAGGGTTTGTGCCGAGTCAGGGTGCTGTCTGAATTACCCCAAGAGGGCTTCCTTGAAGTGATTATCTCCATGTGGACCAGACTTTCCTCTGACATTCTGGGGCTCTGGGGCTGGGAAGAAGCAGATAGCTGATGTTTGGAAAGCATATTGGGTGGAACGTGGCATTTGAATTTCTTTTTTTCCAAACTTATCTTGGAGACCTGGTTTAGGTAGGACATTGGCAGAGACACTGGGGTCTGCATATCTGAGCAGACCGTGAAGGCGGAAAGGGAATGCAGAAGCTTGGAGACCTGGTGTGGCCAGCATCAGAGAGCTACATTTGGGTAGTCAATAATGTCTTTCTCAATGGGCAGTTGTGGCACATGCCTTTAATCCCAGCATCTCAGAAGGCAGAGTTAGGCAGATCTCTGTGAGTTCAAGGCCAGCAATGGTCTACAAAGTGAATTCCAGGACAACTAGGGCTGTTACATAGAGAAACCCTGTCTTGAAAAACAAAAACAAAAACAAAAACAAAAACAAAAACAAAAACAAAAAAAACAAAGAAGAAGAAGAAGACGACGACGACGAGAAGAGAAAAAGACAGTCTTTCTTGATTGTGGTCATTTTAGAACCACCTGTATTATCACTGTTCTCAGCTTGAAGCCACATATGTTCTGAGTTAATATATTTTTATAATACAATTTAAAAATTTTAGGTCATTGTAAGGAAATGTCTCTGAGCAAGGAGAAAACCAATATCCTTTGCGTGTAGGAGCCCTGTGTCTATGTTTGGAGTGCCCTGAAAGCAAACAGTTGTCAGACTCCAGCCTGCCATGGGCTGTGAGCTTGCTCCATGTTTTGGTTTGTTGTAAAGAAAACTTAGAGGAGTTTACAGAGTTAAGCAAATTATGCTCCCAGTTGGACTTGCTCATTGTTTTTTGAAAATTTGAAGGAGACCAAAATGTTAATAATTTTCTCACACTATAATGTCAGATCATTGTATGACTTGACATCCCCTACCTGGGAGACTGTTTTAAGCAGTAGTAGGCCACTGATAGTTGCGACTAGGACCTTTCTATGCTGTAGAAAACCATCCTGTAGAGGTCTGTGGATGGTGGGATAGCAAGACTAGAGAAGCTAGGAAAGAAATGCTGAGGTCTGTGCCACAGGACAGTGGCTGTAGTGAGAGAGGACAGGCTGATTGTTCAGCAGAGAGAGTGGTAGGATGTAGGGATCATCAATGGAGAGGGTGATGGTCTGGAAGCTCCTGGTAGTGCATAAGTGTCCCCAGTGAGGAGGGAAGGAGGGCTCATAGAAAAGTAGCCTGGAGCAGTGGGGACACATTCTGATATTGAGGTTTCTAGGTCCACACAGGGCAGCACATGTATGCCTGCAACTCAGGGTTACTTTGCTAGAAAGGACAACTGAATTCCAGGCTAGTTCAGTCCAGGCTCAACTCTAGCCCCACCCTTTGCCTGTGGGGACCTTAGTTCCTGTTTGGACAATGAAATTCATGAGCTCCAACCTTAAGGACTATGGAGAGGGTTCTTAGTGTGTGCCTGGCATAGTTGTGACACAGAGCAGATTCCAGAAACCAGCAACATGGAGTTTAGGGTTCCTTTTGGTTTCCTAGTAACATTTTGGAGGATGGGGTGGGGTAGGGGAATAATAGCACCAAAGCAAACAAATTACTGCATGCTTTCCCTGGAGCAGAAGAAGTATAGGCTGCTGCCTGTTAAATATTTGGTATTATAGAATGCTGCCAGGGTCACACGTTCAGGCATCAAGCCAGCTGGCTAGACTGGCATTCTTTTCATTTTGTTTTATTTTTTAATTCTTCCTGAGCTGATGTGGGAGAATCTTCTGTTTGTGTTGATTTCATTCATTAATAAAAAAACTGCCTTGGCCCATTTAATAGGCCAGCCTTTATGTGGGTGGAGTAGACAGAACAGGAAGAAGGAAGTGAGGTAGATGGCTCAGTCAGATGCCACACCTCTCCGAAGTGAGACAGATGCCTCAAACAGATGCCATACTTCTCCTCTCTGAGTCAGATGTGATGAAGCTCCGGCCCAAGATGGACGTACTCTAGAATCTTCCCAGTAAGGTACCACTTTGTGGTGCTATACAGATTATTAGATATGGGTTAATCAAGATGTGAGTAAGGGGCTGGAATTAATGGGCCAGGCAGTGTTTAAATGAATACAGTTTGTGTGTTGTTATTTCGGGGCATAAGCTAACCAGGCAGCTGAGAGCCAGGCGGCGGGAAGCGGCCCGCAGCTCCTCTCTACAGAATGGCGCCCAACGTGGGGCTCGAACCCACGACCCTGAGATTAAGAGTCTCATGCTCTACCGACTGAGCTAGCCGGGCAGCTGAGAGCCAGGCGGTGGGAAGCGGCCCACTGCTCCTCTCTACAGAACTGAGCAGCAAAAGCCAAAGGATCCACCTGTCTGCCAGACCAGTTTTATAAGTATCAAATGGCTGAGAGGAATAGTAGGGAAGCCAGAGTATGGTGGTCTCACAGCTTTGTTGCTTCTGATATGAGCCTGGGCATGGCTTAGTCATTTGCAAAGTAGTATAAATATTAGGGTAATGGGAAGGTTGGAGTGGGCAGAACAGTTATATTCAGAGGGTAAATGCTCTGTTAATACTAGGAAAGCCTGCCATTGTGGTGTTGGCCTTTTATGCTATTAGGCATGGCTTGCCACATGAGTAGTGGTACGACTGGAGGTATGGCTTCTATTCTAAGAAGGTGAAGTCAGAGTTCATATTTTTCTGTGGACTTGCACATTGAGCCACAGCCACCATGGGAAAAGAAAACAGGAGTAACATGCGGTATAGTGCTCAGGCTGATGCAGTGATGGCTGGGCTGCCCATCCCCCAGAGCACCTGCCCTACCTTTGGTTTCCTGGATAGAGAGGAACTCTGATAGACTGTCACTGACCTGCAGCAAATTTGCTACTTGCTCCTACTGTTTGAGTTGGCCAGTAGGGAAAGATGCTGGAGCCTGTAGTGAGGAGGCGAGCAGGCCTGCTTTTTTGTCCCTCCTGACTCCTGCATGGCTAGCTTTACACCCTAAATAACAACACACAAATTGTATTCTTTTAAACACTGCTTGGCCAATTATCTCTAGCCTCTTACTGGCTAATTCTCATATCTTGATTAACCCATTTCTAATATGTATAGCACCACGAGGTGGTGGCTTACCTGGAAAGATTCTAGCCTACATCCGTCTCAGGTCGGAGAAGCATGGCATCTGCCTGAGGCGTCTGCCTCACTTCCCTTCTTCCCAGCATTCTGTTCTGTCTACTCCGCCTACCTAATTTTCTGTCCTATCAAAGGGCCAAGGCAGTTTCTTTATTAATGAATGAAAGTAACACATAGACAGATTACCCTACTCCATCAGGAGCCCAGGCCTAAAATGTGCAGCTACTGCATGTGGAACTGGCCATGTGGTCTGGGAATGTCTCTTCTGGTCTGCATTCCTGACAATTAACCTAACTTGGGTCTGGCAATGTGCTGACTGTGGGGATACAGATCTTTTTCTGGGACAAGAGTATGTGGCATGTTTCTGGCATGAGTGTGGTAAGGTGAAGCCAGGTGATCTGACAGGTTTGGCAGGTGGCATAACTGCCGTGAGACCCAGCTTTGTTGTCTGCACTCAGAGTGTTGACACTTCCCTCAGGTAGACACTTGGCTCAGTACATTCTAGATTTGGCAGATGTCACAGGCAAGATCTCTTGGGAGGCAGCCTATCAGGTATGAGTGCCTGCAGTGAAGGGTCAAGACAGGCAGCAGGCTCAGCATGGGCTGAAGTCTCTTCACATAAGCTGTATAAGGGGTAGTTTCAGATCTATTTTCATGTTTGCTAGAAAAAACTCAACTAGTGCATTGATGGAGGATTCTCATTGGCTAATAAACAAACTGCCTTGGCCAGCCCTTAGGTTGGTGGAGTAGACAGAACAGGAAAAAGGAAGTGAGGTAGATGGCTCAGATGATTGCCCTGCCTCTCCTCTCTGAGCCAGTCGCCATGAAGCCAGCCACCAGGTCAGACTGCCATGCCTCTCCTCAGGGAGAGAGATGCGATGAAGCCAGCCGCCAGGTCAGACATGCTGAATCTTTCCCGGTAAGACACCACTTGTGGTGTTACTCAGATTATTAGATATGGGTTAAAGCAAGAGAATTAGCTAATAAGAGACTGGAACTAATGGGCCAGGCTGTGTTTAAAAGAATACAATTTGTTGTTATTTCGGGGCATAAACTAGCCGGTGGCCTGGAGCTGGGCGGCCAGAACACAGCCCGCAGCTCCTCACTACAGTGCATAATAATGTAATTCTTAAGAACATTTTTGTTTTGGGGGGTTGGTAAGAGAGAGTGTCACTATGTAGCCTTGCCTGGCCTTGAACTCAGGGAGATCTGCCTGCTGAGATTAAAGGTATGGCTATCATCCTGGAGTGCTTTACTTTTTAAAACTTCAGTTCTTTCAATATAAAACGTTTGTTGACTCTAAGATAAACATTATATTGATGATGTTCATAAAAGAGATGAGACCCTTCAAAAGTACCAGAATTAGGAATGAGGCCCCTCTCCTCCTCAAATGGGCAGGCAGCCTGAAGAGAAAAATCAAGAACTGTTCTGGAGACATAAGGGATAATGAGGGATTTGAATGCAAGAGCTTACTAGGTAATGTTATGGTATCTGTTCTGATTCGGAGACAATAGGTGTTGAAGGGCATGAGTGTCATTTTCTGCAAGCTACTTTAAAATGGCTTTGAAGCCACTTATATACACAGATGTAAAAATTGTTTTTAGGTTCTGTTTGTGTACCACATGTGTACAGTGCCCACAGACAGAGGCCAGAAGAGGGCATCAGATCCCATGGAACTGGAGTCACAACCTGTTGTGAGCCTCCATGTCAGTGCCTGGAATTTAAACCAGGTCCTCTGAAAGAGCGAGAGCTTTTAACTGCCGAGCCTTGTCTTTAGTCCTACTCAGGGAGTTCTGATGCCTGATGGTGGTCCCTTAAGATTATATAAGAGTCAGTGTACACACACACACACACACCCTCTTAGTGTAAGAATATTTATGATGTTTTCACAGTGACATAATTACAACAGTATGTTTTTCAGTACATGTCCCTATCATTAAACTCTCTCTCTCTCTCTCTCTCTCTCTCTCTCTCTCTCTCTCTCTCTCTCTCTCTCTCTCTCTCTCTCTTTCTCTCTCTCTCTCTCTGTGTGTGTGTGTGTGTGTGTATGTGTAGCATACAGGTGTGCCCACAGCAGCTTACAGTGGGTGGCAGCACAGCAGAGGGTGTACTGTGTGCATCAACTTGTTCCTTCAGATAACTTGTGATTTGGTGCAGAATGACTGATATTTGACAGTGTTATGCTGTGGAACTTTTCTTCAAATCTTTACTGAAGTTTCATTTCTAGAATGTATCTTTAATAATATATTATAATTGGCTAATAAAAAGTTTGACCCAAGAAAAATCATTTGGTGACACATCATTAATGCAATGTAAGTTGGTTGAAAAATAGGAGATCAAGAATTCTGTTTCTGATTTATATAAAATGAGATGACTAAATTAAAAATTTTGTCTTAAATCAGCAAGGCAGAAATTCATTCAATAGCTATATTTGCAGCTACCAGTTAAGATCCTTATTAAATAGAAAGTGACCTGGTTCAGAAGGCCATCAGTTAGCCCTAGAATATTTATGATGTGAGATGGAATTATACCTGGATCTCTTTATTTCCAAAAGGAAACTGGAAACTATCTCTCTGCATGTCACTGAACAGTCATAATTAAGATTCTTTTGACAAAGATGGTGCATAGCAGTTGATGGTTGTGATCTGTGTATCTCCTAGCATGTAGATGTGAAGAAATGCCTATGCAGCTGGGGAGGAGGCTGTGATAGTGAAGCCACCAAACCTAGTAAGCCATGGTTGAAGGTGGTGCAGAAGAGTGGAGGAGGTAGCTGGTGTCTGGATGAATTTTCTCCTCATTATGGCCATGACAATGCTAGGTTTATTCCATACCAACATCTAGCCCAAGAAATGCACGCTTTTCACCTGTGTGCCTCCTGTCATGTGGCTGGCACATGAATGGCACAGTTGGATCTCACTTGTATTTTGGGTTCATGAATGTATATCTTGTTTCAAGGTCATGGCCATTGATGTTACTCAGATATCAGGACAAGGTGTTCATTCCTTTTTTGCTCTGCCTGTGTTTGAGATGAGACTGAACTCATGGAAGTGACATGGTCATCATTGGGTTTCAGATTCCAAGTGCCTGAGTTTGGCTTCTAGCTTTCTAACATCTTTCTAACTTTCTAACATCTGTGATTTGGTATAAAATAATGATGGTTATGATGATTATGGCAGTGATTACAGCATTGACCATCTCTGGCCCTTAATCAGAATATAAGCAGAATGTACTTTGATCAGAGTGTGAGCAAAGTTTACCTGGTGCTGTGTTGGGATCCGTGGCATGGAGGTCCTGTCAAGGATGAAAGGAATGGTGCTTCAGTTAGTTGTCTTGTCAAAGCATGGGCTGAGGCATCCTTTTAGTCAGGATCTTAGGTTATAAAGAACTAAAAGTCCACCCCAAACTACATTTTAAAACCAGGAAGTTTAAACCATGTGTGGTAGCATACACCTTAATTCTAGCCCTTGGGAGGAAGGTGAATTTGGAGTCAGACAGGGCTACATAGCAAGAGTATTTCTAAGCCCCCCCCCCCCCCCACTAAACCTGTGACGTTCTTGAGAACTAACTTTAAGCATAGAATAATCCAGGGCCTGAAGTGTTAATGGTCACTGCTCCACTTCCAAGATTACACTCCTCCTATTGGGATTATAGAGTTCCCCCAGTTCTAATCTCCAGCCAGTTTTGCTTCCTATGCAGAGAACTTTCCAGAAATATCCCAAAGAAGATAAAGAGAAGGTGATGGCACCTGTTTGGATGCCCTATGTACCTCTGGAGACAGGCCACTTCAATGTTAGGGACTGAGAAGGGGATATAAGTGATCCCTGCTGAGGCGTGGGGTCTTTGAAACAACAGGAGTGGCCATGTTCTGGCTAGAGTTCCAAACCTCTCAGAAATAGAAGCTTTTCTCCCACATCACATGGTCTCGCAGACCTGCCAGTCTTCATGACAAACCAAGTATTCTGCTGTTTCCTTTCCCTGGAGATTGTTGATAAGACTGTCATGTTTAGTTGGAACATCACAGAAATTAGACAGAAAAAAATAAACAAGCCTGAGACTCTGGCCAAGTTGTGCAATGGTGGAACATCAAAGCTTGGCCAGACACCAGACTCAGCTCCTACCAGTGGCTTCATGGTCACCAGCAGCCAGCAGACTTCAGTGTAGTGTAGGCTCTGTAGAGTGTAGGAAGCAGAAATGAGTTGAGGGCAGCTCTGGGAAAAGGATTTGTTACGGAGCAGCAGAGCTGGAGCCCATGGTTATTCACACCAAGCTGTCACAGTAGTGTCCCTGCCCATCTCCCACCTGCCTCAGCCCAGTGACAACCGGCCCACACCTGTTCCAGCTTTCTGGGTCTATCTCTTGATGTGTTTTGATGTTACAAGATCTCAAAGCCTTATGATGACCTTGTTAGCCTGCTTACAGACCACTGGTCTATTTTACTCCTGGGATACCCACAGTGGTCCTTTGTTAGAGGAGGCTGGGTGTGAACTGACACCAAACCTGCAGGCATGTTGCTTGGCAGTGCTAGAAGTTCCTGCAGGGTTGATCACCTGCATTCTGGGTACTGTGTGGGCCTTATCTCAAGGAGAGGAGGGATTGGAATATAAGCAGGTCCTAGTTATTATCCTAGTGTACAGCAAAGATGGCATCTTGTCTTCCTCCTCTTGCAGCTGAAAGAAGCAACAGTTTGTCAGGTGACTGCATCAGGCTTTCACACATACTCCTTGATCCTCTAGACTAGTTCTCAGTCCCCTAGACCTGGACCTTTTTCCTGCCTATCTGCCCTTCAGACTACCTGGAGGTGTCTGAATTGAGTCTAGGAACCAGTGGCATTACCAGTTCCCTTTTCCTACCTCCCAGGTACATAATGTGTTTCCTCAGCATAGTCTTCTTTATTTTAGCATGATTGTGGCCTTGGCCTGAGCAGGGAACCTTAGCATCTTGGGGATAGGTTGATATGGGTTCCAAGACTTGGTCAAGTGGTTTTCATCTCACTGGGTGAGCTCTTTTGGCATTCAGGCCTGTGCCTGATGGAGTGGAACTATTAATCCCCTGTGTACACTCTCAGGGACCTTTCTTCATCCCTGTTCTACACACAAGGCTCAAGAACATCCTTGGGTTGCCCTGTCCACTGTGCAGATCAGTGGAGAACTTAGGCTGAAGTCTACATCCAGGGAACAGGCAGAGGGCAATGCAGATACAGTAATAACATGGGTTACTTTTTGATGCCTTACCAGTTTTTGGTGAGAGCACTCAGGAAGCTCTTCACAGGGCTTCCTTTGTGATTCATGTAAGCTAAGTGCCTTGGGGATGGGAATGCAGAGAAGTAGGAAAAAGGCAAATCACAGCAGCTTCATGCTCAGACTGCTCTGCTGGGTCTGGTCCTGAAGCAGACATAGATTGTAAGAACTGCCCCGAAACAGCTGGTAACAGGACACCATGCTTTCAGCTTTTCTTTCTTTCTTGTTGCCAGAAAAATAATCAGCTCTGTATCTTAAGTGCTTGATGGAGTGGCCCAGACACCAGCTGTAACTTAAAACAATTTTTGTTTCAGTTGTTTAAAATAAACAGATGGCCAGTGTTCTAGTTCCATCATGGGGTCCGTACCTTTGAGTGGATGGCCTCTGTATGCAGCTTCTTGAACCTTCTTTGTTATGCTGGCATGGGCTGTGATCCCTGGGACTTCCTGTGTATGTTTCTAGAGGCCTGGGTGTGGACTGAAGGTGGACTCTGGGCCAGAGCTTCCTCTGTGGCTTCCTTCTTTCATTACACCAGGTGCTGTCCTAGTTCTCAGCACGAGCAGGGAAAGGTCCAGCCTCCTGGAGCAAGTGCGTCCAGAGCCTCATTCCACTCCAGAGCGGCCCTCTCAGCCTCAGAGGTGACTGCGTTGCATGCTTTAAAGTGTGTTTATTGGTTTTAGCATTATTGGTAGAATTCCTAATGAGGAAGGTAAGAATTCTTCCCTTTCTTCTAGTCATTTCCTTCCACCATGATTAGCCATCCCCCAACCTCTTCAGAACCCTCAGGAACTGTGTGTTCTGTGTATGAGGACCACTTCCTGTTGTCAGAAAGTACATAGCTGTGGAGATATGAACCAGAGGAGAGGTGCCAAGGAAGGTTTAGAGTTTCTTTCTGTCACCTATGCTAGCCCACATGGCAGGTGGGTTCACTCCAGGCACATGTTCTAGAGCAATGCACTGCCACATTCCTAGTGGTTCATGGTCCAGCCACTTCCTTTCCCATGTCCCAAATAGCCTCCGTGCAACCTTCTCTTCTTCAGTAACCCCATTATCTACGTATTAGAGTAAACACCAGCAAACATACAGGTCATGTCATTCCTCAAGCCTCATTAGGAATAACACAACTCATATCTTGCTGCTGCCAACCAGGCTCCGTGTGATTGGGCCCTGCTTCTTTGTTGCTGTTTAAACTCCTCCTCATGGTAGCATTCCCTTCCATGACTGCTGTCCTCTTCGAGACTTCTTGCCTACAGTGGCCTTAGCTTTGATCACTCTTCCTTTCTATTTTTCCCAAGGACCCTCCTGCCATACTCTTTAGAAGAGCATCCCACAGCACCTGCCCCATCCCATCATGCGGTTTTGCTGTCTGCATGCCTTTATATAGAAACAAAACTAGGTAGGAATATTTGTCATTTGTGTATCAGTAGAATGTAAACTTCATGAGGATAAGCATATTTTCTTGCTTAGTGTCTGACACATAGTAGATACTTGAAAAAGTTACTGGCTAGTTACTTAGATGTTCCTGGAACCTAGCACTGTTCCGCTGTCTGAAGTCCTTTGTGAAAACACCCACTTTTGCCTATAGGAATGCAACTGCTGGCAAATAGCAGGGGCAGCAGAAAAAAATGAGTGATGGTAAGAACAGCAGTAGACTTGTTGTTGTTATTTTTCTTTTTTTTATGATTGCAGTGTTGGGGATGGAACCCAGGTCCTGGCATGTGCTAGCTACATGCTGCAGAAGTGAGCTGCACGGCAGGGCTCCTGTGCACTTACTATGAAGATATTGGTGTGTACATTTTAATGTGGGGGCAGTTCCAACACAGCTGTGTTCCATCCTTTGCAGCTAAAGCACCTAAAGAATAGAGAGATGTTCTTTTAATAGAGTTACAGGCTTCACCTGAGTCTTGACCTCAAATGTCGTTGCATCAGAGGGTGTTCATAAGGGATAGTGCTCCTTTCTGGGGCTGTCTGGAGCTGAACAAATTGATGCGGTCCATCTCCACAGGAAGATGTGGAGTAACAGCAGTTCCCACATACAGAATCGTCTGTTAGGGTGTTTCCCTGATTGTGAGGTCACCGCTGTCACTAGTGCTAATCTCTCAACAGATGGAGAGAACATGACTACCAGGTGAAGGGTCTCTAAGTGATTCAGGAGGCCTAGGGTAGCATGCATTCTTTCATCAGAGTGTAGCTCGCCAGACTCTGTAGCTCTTCTGAAATGGCCACAGCCTCACTATTTCTTTACTTGCACAGCTTTCCGTGCTGTCCCTGAAGGGATGGGTGCTTGTGCATATGCATGCACATATGTGGGATGTGCTGGTGAATGAGTGTGCTCACTTGTATGGGCTTTTATGGACAACAAGGTTTGATATCAGGGTATCCCCTTCAGTTTAGAGCTTGCCTGTTTGGTTAGGCTGGGCCCTGTCTCCGCCCCCAGCCACATGCCCTAGGCATATCGGCATGCTGTATAAAGTGAAGCTGTACTGATGACATGCACAGCTATGCCAAGGGCTGTCAGACTCGAGTCCCAAGAGCACTTCATCAGCTGAGAGAAAACCCATCTGGGGATGCCCTTAGGACCTGATCGTTACAGCCTAGTCACCCTCAGGATACCTCTGTATCCATAGTCCATGGAGGTCACCTTTGCTCAGGGTGAATGAACTTCCAGACTGAATTACAAGGCGCAGAGGAAAGCCACTCGCATGAGATGAGACACCCTGAGATAGGTGGGGAAGTGACCCCAGGACTGGAATGTCAGACCTTTAAAAAAAAAGCATGGAAATCAGGACATTGTGAAAAAAGATGAGCAGATGACAAAGAGCTGAACAGGAAAGACCATGGATCTGAGTATCAGAACTAGAGCCAGCACCACAGTGGCGATCCAACTCATTACCTCACTGGGCTCTCTGGCTTCAGGCTGGGCTTTATTCTTCCGATTACTCTCTTAGTAGTTTCCCCTCTGACTGTGACAGTCATTCATATGCATTGAATATGTTTCTGGGGTAGAGAAGCCAGTAGAAGGAAGAAATGGTAATCTATGAATCTAGTACACAGTATTCTCTCCTGGTTTTTATCTAGATGTAATTATTCTGGATATAAAATTTTAGGCTCTGATTTATAGCAATATTTGAACCATGAGCCTTGCTTCATATCATAATTAAACATTCCTTGCTGGTTCCATGCTGTTTTATGATTTTGAGTTACTGTGTTTATCCGTGTGTGTGTGTGTGTGTGTGTGTGTGTGTAGCACCTCTCATCCTGACAGCATCCTGCAGAGTTTTCATTGCAGAGTATTCTTTTTTTGTTGTTCATTTTGCTTTGTTTTTCTAGGCAAGGTTTCTCTAGGAATCTCTAGCTGTCCTGGAACTTGCTCTGTAGACCAGATTAGTCTCAAACTTCCTCTGCTTCCCAAGTGCTGGGACTGAAGGTGTGTGTTACAACACCTGGCTCACTGAAAATTATTCTTTAGAGCAAATTGCTGGAATATTGGAAATAAGATTGTTTGGTTGATTGATTGATTGACTGCTTTTTTTTTTTTTTTGATGGGCGAGGGCAAATTTTATGGGTGGAATGGGGATGACTTAGGGTTTCTATTGCTGTGAAGAGACACCATGACCACAGCAGCTCTTATAAAGAAAACATTTAATTGGGTGGCTCACTTATAGTTCAGAGGTTCAGTCCATTATCATCATGACGGGGAGCTTGGTGGCGTGTAGGCAGGTGTGGGGCTGGAATAGTAGTTGGAATCTTCCATCTTGCAGGCAACAGGAAGTCAACTGAGATATTGGGCAGTATCCTGAGCATAGGAAACCTCAAAGTCTGTCTCCACAGTGACACACTTCCTCCATCAAGGTCATATCCATTCCAACAAAGCCACATCTCCTAATAGTGCTGCTCCCTGTGAGATTATGGGGAACAGTTACATTCAAACTACCACAGGGACAAGGATATCTAAACATAAATGGTCTTATTATTACATAGTAAAGAATTTGTCTATGGCCTGAGCCCTGAGTTCCCAAAGCCCTTGGGGTATCCCAGGTGCTAAGTGTGTCTGCTTATGTTGGGCCATGGGCCCACAGGTGAGTTTTGACATTGAGATGTTTCAAGTAGTCATGCTGGGAAGACCAATCATATGAATGGGGTGTTAGGGCTTTGTGCTAATGATAGCATCCTGATATCATGACAACTGAGCAAGGGAAAGTGGAAGGTAACTTCAGTTCCGTGGCTAGTAATCCAGTTAGGTATATTTCAGTAATGAGATAGCCCCTTCTCTCCCACCAAATAAACAAATAAATAAATAAATAAATAAATCAAGCAAGCAAGCAAGCAAGCTCTGGTAACTGAGGTTTAGATGATTTCCTGGTTGGTACTTAGAAAGTACATATTCAGGCTCCATGTGGACATGGCCCAGGAGCACACAGAAGGCATCAGACCACCCAGGCCTCCTTCCGAGTGTTTCCGCATTTGCCTAGTATAAAACTGTAATCCTAATTATGCTGCTGTTGTAGTTCTCTGTCCCCAGGGGTTGGAAAAAGCCATCTGAGTTTAGAGCACCTGGGCAAAAGTGTGAGTGGCCCAGGGACTCTCTCAGACTTGTGCTTGATGCCTGAAGTGAAAGAGTACTTGTTGGAGATTGTCCTTTAACTTGGGACCTTTGACTCTAGCTTCAGGTGGTGAGTGCCCAAGTGAACTACAGTGCGCAGTTGTGGTACACATCTCTAGTTGTGTTCTTAAGTTTGCACAAATGTCCACATTTATCAACTGTGAAAAGTTAAATGACCTTAACATCTCTGAGTCCTGGTGTCCTGTGAAACAGTGTTTCATAATTAGTGATTTGGTGTCATCCCAATTCTTCCCATGGCTATTACCAAGACACCTGGGAAAATGCTACTTTTAAATTTTTATTTATTTAAATTTTTAAAAGAGAATTTCAAACATGAGTACTATATTTATATCATTTCACACCTCCCTTTATCCCCTCCAATACTTCCTGTGTCCCTCTTCCTTTCAAATTCATAACCTTTTCTTCATAGTTTTTATTGTCATATATCCACACATGTATATATAAATACAGCCTGAATAAATGACTCCATTTGGTGTTGCTCGTATGTGTTTAGAGCAGACCAATTGGGGTTGGAGAATCTAGTAGGGAGATCATTCCTGGAGAGGGCTAATTCTCCTTCTCTAAGCGTTTTTTTAGTTTTCTGTAGCTCTTCATCTGGGGGTGAAGCCTTGTAAGATTTCCTCTGTCCATGTTGATGTTCAGCTAGTGTTGACACTGTGCCAGTCTTATTGTTGAGATTTCTTGTCATATATAGAAGACGTTATCTCTTAGTAGCCATCCTTGTCCTCTGCCTCTTACAGTCTTTTTTTCCTCCACTTCCACAATGTTTCCTAAATCTTAGGTGTAGGGATTATGTATCAACTGGGGTTGGGCATACTGTAGTTAGTTGTTATCTGCACTTTGACCAGTTGTGGATTTCTGTAATGATCATTGTCTCCTGCAAAAAGAAGCCTTTCTGTCGATGGGTGAGAGCTGTTCTTGTATGTGGATAGAATGATGAGTATTTGGAATGTAGCTAGATAGTGTACTGGTGTAGGAAAATGGCAGCAGTAGTTCTCTGGGGTCATGACCCTGCCAGCCATGGGTGGTAGGCTAGGTCTCAGTACTAGGCATGAATTCCCTCCTTTTGAGCAGGCCTTAAGTTCACACAGACACACCACATCATATATGGTTTTTGTTTGTTTTTTGTTTTTTTTTCTTTTTTGAGACAGGTTTTTTTTTTTCCTTGTGTGTGTGTGTGTGTGTAAGTGTGTAAAACAGCCCTGGCTGTCCTGTGACTCACTCTGTAGATCTGGCCTTGAACTCACAGAGATCCACCTGCTTCTGTCTCCTGAGTACTGGGATTAAAGGTGTGTACCACTACCACCTGGCTTCATATATGTATTATTAAGTAAACATAAAATGTCTCCCCATGGCTTTTCCCCCTACCCAAACATTCTGTGTTGCTTATTCCTCTTTCCTTCTCCCTCTGTACAAACGCTGGGGAAGCTGTTGGGGAAGGTGTCCTCTTCCACTACTGGAACTGCAGATTGGTAATAGAAACTGTAGGAATTAGTGTGGAGAATTCAGGTGCCATGAAGTAGAAATGGGAAGAGAGAGCCTTAGCTTGGGTGGGGATGGAAGGCAGTATGCATGTTTCCCTGGCTCAGGGAGGACTTCTGGGCTCAAGTGATTCTCCTTCCTCAGCCTCTTGAGTAGCTGGGACCACAGGTTCAGACCAGGACTCCTGACATATATTCTTCCTTCTTCCCTCCCTCTCTACCCTTTCCTTCCTTCCTTCCTTCCTTCCTTCCTTCCTTCCTTCCTTCCTTCCTTCCTTCCTCCTTCCCTCCCTCTCTCCCTTCCTTCCTTCCCTCCCTCCCTCCCTCCCTCCCTCCCTCCCTCCCTCCCTCCCTCCTTCCTTCCTTCCTTCTTCTTGCAGTATCTTAAAAACATTTATGAGCCAGGTATGATGACACATGCCTTTTATTCCAACATTCTGGAGGCAGAGACAGACAGAACTGAGACCAGCCTGCTACATAGTGAGTTACAGGACACCCACGGTTATGCAGACAGACCTTGTCTCAAAAAACAGCAAAAAATAAACTTAGGAAATCACAAGTCAGTTTACCTTTACTTATGTGTCTCTACAAAATATCGACAAAATCAGTGTCATTACTACTACTAATGTTAACTGTAGCTCCTGAGCTTAATTTAATACCTCATTAATATTCAGAATCACCCCCATCTTTAAATCTTATTCGATAGAAGGAAATAAAACATACATATATATTTTCTGAATTTTGGTATAAGTAAGGTGCCCAATGCTCAGAAAGGAAAGTGGTTTCCTTACAGTGTTGGTGTTTGAACCCACGGTTCTCACTGAGGTTTAGGGTCTTGCATATGCTAAACATGCACCTCTCACTAAAGGCCACACCTCAGCTTCTGTGTCTTTAAGGAGCTGCTTTTGGAATGGGGCCAGAGTGGGGTAAGGCCTAAAGTGAGTGACTAGAAGGGTGGAAAGGGTAATGGGGAATTATATTATGGCTTTGGTATCTTAGCTCTGCCATGCTCTGGCGGTGTGTTTGAGGCTTGTGAATTGGTCTCTCTGGTTGAGTTTGATGTGGAGTATAAAATTACAGTCTTCCCTACAGTTGAAGTGGAAATGATGGAAATGTGGGTTCTGAGCGTTCCTAGCATAGTGCTTGGCATGGGATACTTATCCATGTGAGCTTAATGATTCTTTTCTGCTAGGAAGAAAGAAAGAACACTGAGGGTAGACGTTCCCACCCATTCTTCATCCTTCCTGAACCCCTAGTCCCAGCCCTCTTCTTCCTCCCTTTCCTCTCCCTGGCTTGGTGCACAGGACAGGGATACTGAGCCAGGGGACACCAGATTAGCACCAGCAGACATTGGGGCAAAGTGCAGGGCCCCATGTGTGACTGTGTCCTGCCATTGCCCTTCATGTGGTCTAAATGATGATGTTTGCATATGAAGGTGCTTGGCACAGAGTGGGAAGTGCTCCTTATTTTCTTATGGCATTATGGGTATTTCTAGTTTCAGAGTGAATTATGGGACTGGAGGATGCAAGAAACTGGCAGGGTGCTCAGGTCTTGGGCTCTGCAAGAAAATGGAGCTCTGCTCAGCCTGAGGGTGGAGCTCATGGCTATGGGAATCTTGCTGCCAGGGATGTGCTGAGACATTCCTTCACCTTGAAGGAAATGGGGGTTTTAAGAAGAGGTCAGGGGCCCAGAACCTTGATGAAACCAGACAGACCATACAGTGAGTCACATAAGAAGGACATCAGAACCAATTGGCTAGAGAGGGTCTAATAAATTGTGTCCCTCACAAGGACCAGCATTTGCTGTTCCTTGGGTGGGCCACATGTGCTTTGCTCTCAGGAAGATTAGGAACAGCTGTCCCGAATCGTTGCTGTTGAGTCATATCTGGCCCATGGGCCAGCGGTTGGCGCCTCTGGTCATTCCGTCCCTTTTTAGCAAAGCTTTTGGGGAAGTGCATGCTCAGCATCCTCTGTGTGGTGCTGGCAGCCTGGCTTCTGTGGCCTCCTGCTGTGTCCTTAGCCCAGAGCAGCCTCTCCTGGGCTTTCCATCTCCTCTAGTAACTTTGGTACTCGATTAGCAGATCTTCCAATTTTACCCTTCCAGACTCCTCTGTATTTCTAGCATGTGTATGCATGCACATGTGTCCCTACAGACTGGGCTCCTTGAGGAACAGTTTTGGGCTCTGAATCATGGAGCACACTATCCATGGAACACTTGAACAGGTATTCAGATGGGAGAGGAACAGACTGATTTCAGTGCCTGGTACTATTGGATCTGGGGTAGCTGGTTTGCAGGCATGGGATGGGGCATCTTGAAGATTAGCAGTACAGATGAGCCTCAAATGGAGATGTTTCCTGACACACTGGCCTGGCCTGCCCACTACTTCACCAGGGACCTTTGTGTCCTGGCAGGTCTCTCATTGATTTCATCCCTCAACTTGCTAACTGTTGGGCCTACAGGACATTGTGGGCTATGCAGCCCTTCACAGTGAGATGTGTTCCTGCTGCCCCTTCTGAAATGGGGCCTGCGGTACCTCTTCAGTCCCCAGTCTCCGTCCAGAAAAACGTCTAATTGTATCTTGAACTCATTTACATTGTTTGCTTCAATGGCCTTACTTGGCAGCTGAGGCCGTATGCTAATTCCACCCTTTTCATGAAGGAATTCTGCTGATTTTACTTACTTTTTATGGTTGATCCTGTCCTTTCTTCTCTCTCCACCGCCCATTTTTTTTTGTCTGCTGCTTTCCAGGCAGTTTTTCAAGCTGCTCTTTCACTGGCCCTATGAGCCTGTGCCCTCAGGATGTGTTCTTCTCTAGTAGAATGCAGACCTGAGTACTGGCTCTTGCCTTCTTGCACTTTCAGCTCAAGGCTAATGGAGAGTCACATTGCCATGTTTTCTCTGCCATGCTTTCTGCACAAACAGGGAGGGCTTTCTTTGGTTTGCTGGTACATATCTTCCAGGGCATATTTGTGTCAGAGGCCACACTGACAGCTGATTTTTTTCTTCCTCAGAGCCAAAGTGAGAGTACCACAGCATCAGGAGCCTTGGGAGTGAGGACCTGCCCATAGAGTGGCCTAGACCAGTCTCTGCTGCCCTAAGCTGAGCCTTCTTAACCTGCTCATAGGTAGATGAGGATCCATCCTCTCCATTCAGGTTTGCTGAGTGTTTTTCAAGTAGACAAGCCCTGGAACAAGACCCTCTAGGGGGATGATCCTGTACTTGACCTGATACTTCAGTGCCACAGCTGTTCTCTCTCCTTTCTGTTTCCATACTCCACACCTCTTGTTTTGTTGTTTGCAGTTTTGGGGATTGAACCCAGGCCTTGTACATGTTAGGACACCACCACTGAGAAGGAAAGAATGGTTTGGCCATTGCTATGGGGAAAGGGACATTTTTTGTGTAGTCACATGCCATTTAACAGTCTGTCAGTGAAGAGGGCAATGGTACAGCCTAAATATGGGGGCTACATATCTATCTAGGGCTGTGAGAAGTTGTGACGTTCTTGATGAAATCGCCCAACACCACCTCTCTTAGAAGTTACCCTACATTGAGCAACATGTGACTAACTTCAAAGTACTGGACCTCTTTGGGCTTGTAAAATTTTTCATTTACTCCACAAGTTAAGTGTTGAGTGCCTCCTGTGTGCTACTGGTACAAGGGGAAAGACAGCCTAAGTCCCTGCCTCAGTGCACTTGGAGTGAGCTGCAGTACAGCAAACCATCCTGGGGCATGGTGGAGCTGAGGGGGTGCTCCTAGGCCAGAGAAGTAAGATGCTGTGAGAGGTGCAGGCCAAGGTGCATGTTGTCCAGGGGTAGCAGGAGTGACCAGGGGGGCCTTCAACCACTTCTTCTAGAGATCACAAGGCTGGAGGGAAGGTACTCAACTCTGGTAGCCCATTTGGAAGTGGCCACTTTGATATCAGAGCCCACTACTCTGTCACCTTTAGCTTCCATCCTTGCCCTCTTTAAGCACTGACAGGGTTCCCAGGAGCAAGGGGTTACTGTGGGCTTGTATGCTGGTGCCCAGGCTCTTTCTGACACAGGTAGGTAAGGGCCAAAGAAACTGGTGTTTGCTGCACTTCTTCCAGTATTCTTTAGAGAGTGCACACTAAGGAGCTGCAAACCAGTCTTGGCCTGTAGATGTGTTTAGTTTGGGTCATATAGCTTAAAACATTCTTTGAATTGGTTGTCAAAGTTTAAAATTTGGCAAATTTCATGTAATAGTCTAGATTTTTGGCTTCTCTTGAAAAGTGGGAAGATCTGGCAGCTCAAGGCCTGCATTCCAGCTTGTCTATGGTGGGCTGGAGCTGGGGAGACTATCCCCTCCAGCGGGGCTCAGGAGTCTCCACACCCTGTGGTCTCATACTTGGTCTTGCTCTTTGCTCCATCACCCATGTAACATACCCATCGCCCTAGAAGCACTTATGTTTTAGATCTCTGTGTCTTATGTCCTCCATTCCAGAAATATAGGGCATTTATCAGTGAGAACAGGGTCTCCTGTCCCAGAGAGTGGTTGTGTGTTTCAGATCCCAGGTGAAAGTAGCAAATTCTTCTGTAAGCTTTGTAGTGCCCAGCAGGTGGGAATTGAGGCACAGACATGGAAAACCCCCTTTACAGTGTCATTTGGTGTAGCTGGGGCACTGGGGTCCAGTATGTCCCTGCAAAACCTGTTGCACAACCCACTCTATCTACCACAATGGCCCACACAACTGAGGTGTGCTTGGAAATCTGAAGGTGGAAAAGCCCCCTCTGGGATCACCTGTTGGGTTCAGAGGAAGTAACCCAGTGGAATAGACCTCAGGCAGAGCTAGGTTAGGCCCAGTGCTCCATGTTCAACTTGTGAGTTGCACTGTCTCCTGCCTTCCTCTTCCACACTAAGAACTTTCTGTATGCTGAGCAGTTCCTGACCTTCTTAAGCCCACATTGCTGAGGCATGTCTGACACTGTGTCCTGCCAAGTTGAGATCTCCATAGCCAGTAGCTGGTTAGGAAGAATAAGGTCTGCTTGCCTATTTTCACAATTGAAATAACATGAGCAGGACCCCAGAATTATCAAAGTTTTATGAAAAATACTGACTTAAAAAATAAATCAGGTGCAATGGTATGTACCTTGTAAGTCCCAACAACTTAGGAGGCTGAGGCAGGAGGATTGTCTGAACTCAGGAATTCATAACAAATCTGGTAACATAAAGAGACCTTGTCTTCAAAACAAACAGAGAGGAGTGGTGCTTTCCCAGGTGTCCTTGTGACAGTAGTGGGAGATCTGGAATGATTCCAAATCATACAGGTCCACAGCTTTGGCCTCTTGTTCCAGTAAGGTACCCTCCTAACCACAGGCTGTACTGTGCACCACAGACTGGTTAGAAGTGGCTCTAGCTGTGCTGGTTAGATGGGCAGAGAGCAGGGTGTCTTGTGAAGTATCACTGGGCAGCACTGCAGGCTTCTGACAAGCGCCCACACACTAGGTGTGTTCTTCACCCTCTACTGTGTGGCCTTTCCCCAGTTCCTGCTCATGACCACAGGTAGACAGAGTGGCTTGTGGTGAGGGAACAAAAAGTTCAGAAATCCCTTGTCCCTATAATGTGTACTGGGTCCTGGTTGATCAGTAAGCCTGTCTGTTCATTAGTGCCAGGAAGGTGCCCGCACACTTCTCTGTGCTCACTTTAGCCCAGGGCTATAGTGTGGTTTGTGTTTGTACCTCAGACATCGCCATGTGAAGTTTGCTCTGGCCGCTGTCTCGGGCACCCTTCGTAGTTGCATTCCCACATCCCCTCTCACTGGTTGTCTAGAAGTTCTGCATCCATATTTGGTGATTCATCTCTGTTCTTCTTCCTCCCCCCAGCCCCTCAAGGTGTCTGCCAAAAGTCTGTATAAGTCATATCATCTCCCAAGTTGTTACAGTATATGAAGGCAGAGGATAACTTAGTTATTTTTGAATACAGATTCTTAGCAGAAGTAAGAAGTATGGTGGGGGTTTTTATACTCGCTGCATGAAATAGACAATATTTCCTGAAACAGGAGATATGAACCTCAAAGAATTTAAAATAAAACATTCATTTTATTATTTTTAAAAGAAGGAAAACTAGGGGGGAAAAGTAGAATAGTCAGTCTTTTTATCCTAAGTACAGATGAAATTGATTAAACCTTAAAGACTGGCCTCCGCACACCCGGTTTATTAATTGAAGAATTTCCTCTTACCCAGAATGGGAAGTTCACATTAACATCGAGCTTGCCCTGAGTGCTGGTGACACTTGAGAACTGAACATTTTCCACAATCCTATTTTCTCTTCGGTGCTAGAGGAAATCCTAAAATGGCTAAGATGGGGGAGTAATGGGGAGGGGTCAGAACCCATACTTTTAAGGAAGCCTTCTTTCATTTCCTTGTAAAGCATGAAATCAAATTATAGCTCATGGCCCACAATTATTTTATTTCTACATTTCAAATTCCATTTTCTGCTCCTTCTTGCTGCTCTTGAACAGGGGCTGCACTGTTGTACAGAGTCAGCTGAAGAGATTGCCCCAGATAGACTGTGACACAGTAGCTGAAGGAAGCTAGCAGCTAGGCTCCCCTGCTGGGTCAGGAGCCAGCCCTGTGAACCCTCCTGCATCCGGAAGGTCCGTGGCGTCACTGCTCCTGGCCAGGGAGCCTCTGCTGTGTGTGGAGATCCTAGCTGTGCCTCTTAACTTTTTAGAAGGGCAGCATGGGGCACTTTTGGAGCTTCCAAGAACTAGAGGAAGGAGCTCCACATGGTGGGCCTGGTACTAGTGGTCTACTGGCATCTGATGGCTAAACATGCTGTGTTCCCATTCAGCTCCTAGGTTGGTTCCTCACTCTGACCCTGTTGATGCTACCTACCTACTTAGCATCTAATAATGTTTCATGTTTGTTAAGTCTTATTTTGTTTCTTTTTATTAGCTATTTTCTACATTAAATGCCGTTATACTTGCTATCATATAAAATTCTTCTTTATATGTTACTTTATAGGTTACTAAACGCAATTTTAAAAATATTTTTAAAACTCTCCAGGTAGGCACTGTGGCATGATCCTAGCTGCCCTGGGGGGTGAGGTAGGAGGTTTTCTGTAGCTCAGGAGTTCAAGACCAGCCAAGACCACATACTGAGTGAGGCTCTATTTAAAAACAAATAAACAAACTAACTAAATTCATTTAAACACATGATTATGCAAATAACAATAGAGGTGGCATCCCTGAGAAATCACAAAGAGCACCTAGGTGGGGAACCCTAGTTTAACTGATGCCAAATTGCTCAAGCAGAATCATGTTTGAAAATGCTTTTTAATTCTACCTTCAGTGGTCCACATGTTCATAGCCTTCCTCTGGCAGAGATGCTCTCCTCCAGGTGGGACTGAGATCCTCATGCTTCTGGAGAAGGTCTGTTTCCTGCAGTTTTCAGTCCACTGGGGATCATCTGACTGTAGCCTCTGACTTTGGAAGCTCTGAGATTGCCCTTTGGTTTGTTATTCATAGACTCTAGGGTGTAGCCCAGGCACTGCCCCAACACATTTTGGGTTCTTGTCTCATCTTCTAGCTGTGTGACTGAGCATAACACTTTAGGTCTTGCCAAGCCATGGCTTTCTCAGCCTAGGAGGTGTGTGTATAGCAGCTCCCTTTTCCTGTTCTCCTGTCCCCAACTCTTTGACTATAGTCATCTATTTTATTTTCCATTTTTAAACTCTCACTTTGAAATAATTTTATATTCATTGAAAAGTTACAAGAATAATAGAAAGAATCATTGTGTTCATTGCTGTGATGAAACATCAAAACCTAAAGCAACATGGAAGTGGGAGTGGTATTTGTCCTTACATATCCTGAGACACAGTCTTTTGAGTGAAGCCAAAGCAGGAACTCAACCAGATAGAAACCTGGAGGCCCACGAAGGAGTTCTGCTTACTGGTCTGTTTGTTCTTCATGGCATGTTCGGCCTGCCTTCTTATAACATCCAAAGACCATCAGTCCCTGGTTTGTGGGGCACCACCCACCATGGGCTGGGCCTTTCCACACTGATCACTAATTAAGAAAAGGTACTACAGGCTTGTCTGTCTATAACCTGATGTTATGGAGGCCTTTCCTCAAATGATGATTCCTCAACTTCCCTTCTCTCAGATGACTATAGCTTATGTCAAGTTGACATAAATTAGCTATAGTCAACACATCTTGTCACCCTGTGGTGAACTTTGACCCCCTCCACATGCCTTTGTCTGGTTCTGGTGCTGCCAGAGTAGGAAGCCTCTTTTAACTAGGAAGACTGACCACTGACTACTGTGGTCAGTACGAGACTGTCTATTGGCCTTACAGAGGGCCCTAACTATAGGAAAGTGTCTTTGCAGCTGACAGTATGCCTCAGCACTGTCCCTACATGGTAGCATCAGAGCCATCCCCTAAGGATACTATCATAGTGGGATGGTGGCTCTCCTCAAATGTCAGGGTGACTGCAGAGATGGGTGCTTCTGTTGCATGGCTCTTGAAATACTTTCATTTCCTCAGGGAGATCTGTGGCTCGTAAGGAGCCTCTTTCTTTATTGCGTCTTTCAGTGTTGAGCTGCTGACAGCAACAATGTCTGTTTAGATTTTAATAACTTATTTTTACTATGTCTTTTTGAGGAGGGGAAAAAACATGTTGCTTGGCCATAGTGGCATACATTTATAGCCCTTTACCCTATAACTTGTGAGGTCATGGCAGATTTTTGTTTTTAAAAACTATAACATTTAGGGGGAGGAGGCAGAACTGAGGAGTTCCAGGCCAGCTTCAGTTACAGAGTGAGTTTGAAGCCAGCCTAAGCTAAATGAGACTCTAATCTTAATTCCTCACCACCCCCCCAACAAAACACACCCCACAAAGAAACCCTTTACTTAGGATAAATAACACTGGCCTTACAATGAATGAATACATTAAATAAATAGTTGTGAGTAGGACCACAGTACATGTGGCTCAAAATACAGAAGTGTCTGTTATTGTAGATCACAGACCAGCTGTGTCTGCTGCAAGCATCCATCAGGGCTTATTGACTCAAAAAAGAAGGGCTGCTGGGGAGAGTGAGTGGACCCTCACCCATGATTCCAGTTGCTTCTCTCACCTGTTTGTATACAGTTCTCTCCCTAGTGGGATGAGGGCCTTGAAATCAGTTTGCTACTCTAGAGGATAACTGAAGGGGGCTCCATCTATGTAGCCATATGGGGAAGCTGTACAATGCTGGGTGACAGCTTTTCAGTACAACTACTTTGGGGTCACCCCCCACTTCAGCCAGTAATCTCTCACCCATGTTCTGTAAGAAAGTCAACAAACTCATTGGTTCCCGGGGGAACTTTGGCGGAATCATACTTTGGGTTGTTTGGGACTTTATTGAGGCCTGGGCAGCCAATTTTTACGTCTCTGCCTGAAACTCTCCCTACCCCTACCTACAATTTTCGGTCTGTAGTGTAGTTTCCTCCATTTGTAAATGGGTGTCAGTGCCAGGCAGAATGAGTACTTAATTCTAGTTCGGTTCTTTGGCCATGGCCGATATTACATTGTTAATCCAACAGGGAAAACACAGGATTCAGTGTGGTTTGCTAAATTTTTCCTGGTGATTGTGAGATATCTTTATGTGTGGACTGTCCTGTGTTTATTTGCTCTTCTGCTCAGTCTGACCTCACCTCCTGTTTTCCTCCTCAATCCACGAGCTTTCTTCTCTGTCTTTGCTCAGATGGTCAGTGGACAGGTCCCTTCCACTGACCTGCTGTATACCCACAGCCACTTGTCCAAGCTAGTTCTGAGCCTGCCTTTCCTGTGTTCTTGCCTACCTGAAATCCATATATGTGTTAGCTGTTTGTTTCTTACTTAACATCGCTGTATCATAATGGGTTGGAATCATGTTGTTTTGGCTGTGCAGCTGTGCCAAGTGCTCACCCTAGGCCAGGAACATGGGAGTGCTCAGTCAGCAGTATGCTGCTCTCTATTGACCTCTCTGGCACTTTCCATTAAATGGTTGGTGCTTTTATGATTAGTTTTAATTTTCTTCTGTTGAAGCATTAAGGATAGTAGCTTGATGTGAATATTAGGCCTTTCTCCAGTCTTTAATTTTTTATGCAAAAATGTTTGAGTTTTATGTTGATCAGTTTATTGGCTTCCTGTTTTGACCTTACCTGGGTATGCTTTACCTTAAAGTTATATTTCTTTCCCTATGCCTTTTTTTTCTAGTACTTATTTTTAAGATTTATATGTTGTTATGTGTGTTGGTGTTTTGCCTGCATGAATGTCTGAGGGAGTTCCAGATCTCCAGGAGCCAGAGATAAGAACAGCTATGCTGCCATGGGGTGCTGGGAATTGAACCTGGGTCCTCAGGAAGACCAGGCAGTACTCTTAACCTCTGAGCCATCTCTCTAACCCCTCTAGTTCTTTTGTGTCTTATGTTTGAGAAAGTATTTTTGTTTGTTTTGAGAAAGGGTCTCACTATTTAGCTCTGGGTAGCCTCAAACTCATAGCAATCCCCCTGCCTTAGACTATCAATTGCTGATATTCAAAACGTGCCACCACCATCCCTGACTGAACTTTTTATTAAATTACATTTATTTATTCATTTATTCATGGTGTGTGTGTGTGTGTGTGTGTACACTCAACAGCATGCAGTAGTTGGTTCTGACCTTCCCATTGTATGGGTTCTGGAATTGTCTTGGTGGCAAGTGCCTTTATCCATTGAGCCATCTTACCTGTCCTTAGGTTTGAAACTGATTAATTTGGAATCATGGTGTAAGGTGTAAAATAGGGATCCAATTTTATTTTTATCCAGATGCTATCTGTTGTCCCTAGGTCACAGTTGTGAGTTTGTCCTGTTTTACAGATAAGGAGCTTAGAGGACAGCTACTCAACTGAGGTTTCTCAGCCTACAGAACTGGGCAGCCTGTGCATGCACTTAGTCTGGAGCTTTCAGCCAGTCCCCAGCATTTATAGTATTTTGGCATTTTCTGCTCTTGGCTGGAGTCCAATTCCTCTATTTGTCTGCTTTCTTGTCCATCCTGTTGAAATTTTCCCTTGATCTCTTACATGGTCTCCTTTTATTGTTCCTCTTGTTCCTCCTCTACAGACATGTCTGGCATTGTTCTGTGGGTGTCCTGAGGTGGTGATGAATGCAATGGTCTCAGACGGCACGTGTGTCCTAGGGGACACTGCACATCGCCTTCACTTGAGTCTGCTCTTACCTGCAGGGCCTTGCCCACCTGCTCTTTGGGTTCCCAGAGAACTCAGGAATGTGGGACTCTGGCCAACAGGCAGCTGGTAGTAGGAAAAGAAAAAAAATTGAAGTCAGACACTTGGTTCTAGTATTTCTTTGGCTGTTGGTTGTGCAAGCTGGTCTTTAGATTTGTATTTAGGAAAGTGGAAGAGCCTCTTCCACATGGGGCCAAAGTGAGGGTTAGAGCTAACAGGGAAGTCACAAGTTTCAAAATAACAGGAGCCAACACCAGTATAAATCCAGGGCAAGAGTTGATTAGAATGTTCAGGATAGGGCTGAAATTGAAATGCACTTCTCTTTTCACTAGGATCTTCTCCTCAGTCCTCTGTTGAATGTAAGCCTCATATCTTACCACATCCACAAATTTGAAATATTTTATGTGGACTTCTTGAATGTGTTGGGTGTTTGGCCCATGCACTCCACCTCACAGCACTGCGTACAGGGCGAAATGACTCCTGTTCCAAGTCCAGGCTTGGCTCCATCTAGTTCATTCTCTAATAGTGGCTGCTGTTTATGGGCTCTGGCTGACTGGGTAGCCACAGAACCTTTGGACTTGGGTTGGCTCCACTCCCACCAAGGTTCTTGGGTTTAAACATCTGGAACTTGTCCTTCTGGACTGTAGTGGGGAGCTGCGGGCCTGCTTTTCGTCCTGCCCGGATCCCACATGGTTAGCTTATACCCCGAAATAACATCACACAAATTGTATTCTTTTAAACACTGCCTGGCCCATTATTTTCAGCCTCTTACTCACATCTTGATTAACCCATATCTAATAATCTGTGTAGCACCACGAAGTGGTGCCTTACTGTTAAGTTTCTAGCATACGTCCATCTTGGGCTGGAACTTCGTTGCATGTGGCATCTCTCTGAGGAGAGGCATGGCAGTCTGACTAACTTACGAGAGGCGTGGCATCTGACTGAGCCATCTACCTCACTTCCTTCTTCCTGTTCTGTCTACTCCACCCACCTAAGGGCTGGCCAAGGCAGTTTCTTTATTAACGAATGAAATCAACACAAACAGAAGACTCTCCCACATCACTGGACCACTTGGTCTACTTAGTCTTCTATCTCAATATCAGAAGATCTCTCTTTGCTGCTTGCATCTAGAGTTCTGGGTGACTTGGGGAGATGTCACTATCACCTGCTCAGCCTTTTCCACCAGGCTCTCTACCCAGGATTTAATCCAGATGTTTGGAGGATCTCATCTTTGTAGGTCAGTTGACACAATAAGGATTTCTATTTTATTGGTAGATACGTGCTCCGGACTGCCACTAACACCTGATGAGGGGCTACCTCATGTACTGCTGGGAAATGGTGGTAGCATTCCTTCCTTGTTGCATTGATGTGGGGAGCACAGTCCTATGGGTATATGTGACCTGCACAGGAACACCAGGGTTTCACAGTAGTCCCATACTGCCCAGGCTTCTCCTACTTCAGGAAAACTAATCTAGAGAGAGAAAAACAGAAATGCAGCAACCATTATACACCCCAGTAGAGTCTCTTTAACAAAGCCAAATGACTACAACATGATGTCAGTCTTCACACACACACACACACACACACGGGGACACACACACACACACGGACACACACGGACATACACGGACACACACAGAGCGCATGTTCTGAGAGTCAATGTAGAGACAGTTGCAACCTGAGTTGACATCTGACAAATATTGACTTCTGCCTGTTGGCAAGGTGATTTGGGGGAAGTTATCTAATTTGCCAGAGCCATACTCTAATTTACCATAAAATGGGGAGACAGGTAGTATAATGAGTAATGAAACAATATGGTACAGTGATAATGGGACTCCCTTGGCCTGCCAAGAGCCTCATCTAGGCATGCCCTCTGGACTCTACCTTTATCCTGAGCATATGCAGGGGTGGGAACCTGTGTGCATGGACATGAAGGTCCTTTGGTTCTGGGCTGAGATCTTGCTGCCATGATAACGTGGCATTCAGATGGAGAGATGACAGTGCACTGAGCTTCATTCCCCCGAAATCTTTGCTCCTAGACCTTGACTAGATTTTCAACCTTCTTGAGTCTTATTTTGTCATCTCTAATACCATTTATCTCAGGCTGGGCTGCAGCTAAACCAAGAGGAGCATAGACCTTCATAGCACATGTAGCGACAGCTGTAAAACTAGAAATAGTGATGACTGCTATAGCCAAATACCATTCTAACACAGGTGCTGTCATCATTTCCCTCCTACAGAGGAGAGAGCTGAGGCACTGGTTCCCAGCACCCATGTCAGGTAGCCCATAACTGTCTGTTACTCCAACTCCAGAGGATCACACACACACACACACACACACACACACACACACACACTCACTCATGTACACACACACACCTATCTATAATTAAAAATAAAAAATAATAAAAATAAAATCTTTTTTAAAAATAGGGGTAAGTTACCACTGCAGCTTCACATAGATGACAACAGTACATTTACAGTTACTGGGTACCTAAAAAGTTGAGAGCTGAAAACAAAATTTTTCAGTATTTTAAATCTAATATTATTTCCCCGTCTTAGAATGTCTGCTCCTTTTTATTTTAAAAAGAAAATCTGATTTTATAGATGCTAAAGTATGTTTAAGGTTTTATATCATTTTCCCCAGCCAAAACATTGTTTTCTGAACAGTTTTGTCCTCCAATCCCAGAAAGAAAATTACATCTCACAGATAATTCAGACTTTGTTAAATACTGACCTTTGTAAGTTTTTTTGTTATTTTTATTTTTGAAATGATTAAGATATATAAACTACAGAATTGAAGATTGTAATTTTTTAAAGTAGGGAGAAACTTTAACCCTGTCATAATTGCTCTGCAACCTTTCAGGGTTCTGTGGTCAGAATGGCTGATGAAAAGCCCTGATAGATGGCTAAGTATAGAGGGTCCCTTGTAAGCCTTGAGTTTTTGTCCTGTTTCCCACCCACTCACTCACTCTGTCCCTCTAGTCTCAGGGTGATTTTCTATACTGGGTTCGTGGGAATTGGGAAGGACACTGTCTGATTCATTCCATGAACATACTAGGGAGTTTGAAAAAGGCAAGACAGGGTAGTTGTATCACTTCCTGTTGCCTGGTACTATAAAAGGATAAAATGCCTGATGAAGAACGGGAGGAACTAGGAGCGGCTGCTGGACAGTGGGCATTTGCATGGAGCTGACCCTGGTTACCAGCAGTGCCCTTGTTCTTAGTGCAACAGTCAAGTGGCCCTGACCTCTGCTTTCCTTAGAAGTTCCCAGTGCTGGCCATGCTGCAGAGTATTCCCTGGAGCAGAGCTGTGTGCTTGCTGCAACAAAGGCCATTTGTGAATGCCAGATAAGACTGCAGATGAAGGCTTGCTGGCTCTTGGTACTTGGGTCCTGGCTGCACTATCAGCTAGGTGAGGTGGTCAGTTTCCTTTTCCATCGCCAAGATCCCAGCATAGGGAGGGCCTGATGTGTGGAGCTCATAAGCTGGTCTCTCCACCAGCTAAGCAAATGAGGCTCTGGATAGTTCTATGTACTTTGAAAATTGGGTTTTGAGAAAAAAAAAAAAAACAGACTCCTGGTCAACAGAATGGAGGAGGTGGGGGAGCTAACATTACTCAGTTCATCCCAACAAGGGCTTATTAAACTGTGCCCAAGTTGGGTCTTGTGTTTTGCATAAATATTGAAAAACAAGGTTTCAGGTGAGAACTCAGCCTGGGATGAAGTGGACCAGGACCATAGGCAATAAGGCTGGAACAAGAATGCAGCAAAGGCCAGGCAGGCACAGGTGAGCATTAATACAGAGGTGCCTCGATTCTCTAGTGGAGCCTGGGTAGGAACTAAGAATGAGGATTTGTTGGGCCTCTCAGGTACCCATGGGAACAGACTGGCTCTGTAGCACAGTGAGCGAGAGCTCAGGCCTAGTTGTTCTGATTTCTGCTCTGATGTGTTCACTGTATAACACAGACACTCACTTTGCTTCTCCAGAGACCTGTTTTCCTCATCTGTTAAGTTCTTGATGGAGCTGAAGTTCTGAGAGAACCTAAACAGTTGGAATTAGCTCTGAGCCAGAGATCTGCAGGGACAGTTGCTGGACTGTTCCGCTCAAAGTCTGCACAGAGATAGGTGCCCAGGGCATGACACTTGTCCTCTTTATGGTTTGCCTACTGGCTTTAGCTCCTCTAGAGGCTACAGAGCCAACTCCGTGGTCCTAAAAACGAACAGGATGTATGTAGGTTCTTAGTACTCTTTTTTTCTCACTCCATTTTTTTTATATTTTTATTATATTTTATATTTTTATATTCATGTGTGTAAAAGCAAATTTTCATTCATCTGCAGTGCATATACAGGCACATACACAATCTTCTACACAAGTTATAACACACATTACTCTACCCTGTGCTCTTCTCCCCACTGCAGACTATTTTATCCTATAAAAGGATCCTTTGTTCTTTGCAGTGGCTGTGTACTATTCTATTTCATGGCATAGCTATCTGTTTTAAGCTTGTTCCCTACTGTTGACATTTTTGTGGTCTCCAATTTCAGTGGCAATAGATGTGTTGCAAATGTGTTCTATGTATTTACAAGCTTGGCTGGGTCAAAGAATATATGCATTTTCTTCCTTTTATTTTACATATTGGTGTTTTGCCTGCATGTATGTCTGTATTCCATGTGTCTAGTGCCCTTAGAGGCCAGAAGAGGGTATCACAACCTCTGGAACTGGAATTATAGACAGTTGTGAGCCACTATTTGGTTGCTGGGAATCAAACCCTGGTCCTCAGCAAAAACAGCCAGTATTTTTTAACTGCTGGGCGATGTACCAACTTGCATTCCCACCAGCAATGCAGAAGTGTTCCCTTTACCTCACAACCTCTCCAGCATAAGTTGTCATCAGTGTTTTTGATCTTGGCCATTCTTACAGGTGTAAGATGGAGTCTCAAAGTTGTTTTGATTTGCATTTCTCTGATGACTAAGGATGTTGAACATTTCCTTAAGTGTTTTTCAGCCATTTTAGATTCCTCTGTTGAGAGTTCTCTGTTTAGGTCCGTACTCCATTTTTTTTTATTGGATTATGTGTTCTTTTGATGACCAATTTCTTGAGTTCTTTATATATTTTGGAGATCAGACCTCTGTCTGATGTGGTGTTAGTGAAGATCTTTTCCCATTCTGTAGGCTGTCGTTTTATCTTGTTGACCGTATCCTTTGCTTTACAGAAGCTTTTCCTTCAGTTTCAGGAGGTCCCATTTATTAATTGTTTCTCTCAGTGTCTGTGCTTGTAGGGTTATATTTAGGAAGTGGTTTCCTGTGCCAATGCGTTTGAGTGTACTTCCCACTTTCTCTTCTATAAGGTTCAGTGTGTCTGGTTTTATGTTGAGGTCTTTGATCCATTTGGACTTGAGTTTTGTGCATGGTGATACATATTGATCTATTTTCATTCTTCTACATGTTGATATCCAGTTATGCCTGCACCACTTGTTAAATACGCTTTCTTTTTTCCATTTGATATATTTGGCTTCTTTGTCAAAAATCAGGTGTTCGAAGGTGTGTTGATAAATATCCGCGTCTTCTATTTGGTTCCATTGGTCCTCCTGTCTGTTTTTATGCCAGTACCAGGCTGATCCTGGAGATAGTTCAGCGCTCCTGTGCTTTGCTCTGCTCCCTTTGAGTTTGCTGTCTCAGGCCTACTTTGGCCTAGGTTACCAGCTTTGCCCTATATCTGTAAATCCTGGTCTGGATCCCCTCTTGCAGAAGTCCCTGGCACAGAGTTGGTCCTGCAAAGGTCTCTGGCTCAGGTCTACTGCCTCAGAGTTCCCAGGCTCGGGCGCACCCAGAAACCACTGAGGACCTGGCTCAGGCTTACTCCCTCAGAGGTCCTGGACTCGAACCCACAGAGGTTTCAGGTTCCTGCCTATTCCCTTTGATGTCCCAGACCGACGCCCGGACCCGCAGAGGTCCTGGTTCAGGCCTACTCCCTCTGAGGTCCCAGACTCACCTCTTAAGTCCATTCTGTGAAAAGCTGTTGGGTTGTGTAAATACATTCTGTTCATAGAAATGGGAGAGGCAGTGTCCCCCTCACAAGTGTCCTATCACCCAGTGACTTAAACAAGGATATGCTGCTGTTGATGCTGCTGCATGCACCTGTCCTTCTCAGTGCATTGTATCCTTGCCTGAAGAAGAGAGAGGAGAGCTGGACCATGTCAAGCTTGCCTACACTTAAGACACTGCTGCTCCTTGGGGTCAGAGCTCCAGCTAGCACTGACTATGAGGCCTCTGAGGGCAGAAGGCAGAGTAGTTCCCTTTGGTGCCAGGTGGCTATGTGACCTAGATCATGAATTGACATTTTATGCTTTGAGCCTTTCTGCATCTTAAACAGGGTAATGAGGATTAATCATGCTACCTTAGCACGCATTACTGGTGTGGCAACTGTGGACAAAAGGTCTTTTCCTGGCCTCCCTCTCCCACAGCAGTAGGTGGGGTTGGTCATCAGACTCACTTTCAGAGTGAGTCTTCTCTCTGCATTCTTCCACTTCTTCAAATTTGCTAGTGATCATAGGGTGATCCCGACATCCTTAGGGGGAGATCTTGTAACTGAAGATGAAATTGCCATTCATTTCAGAGGGGGATATGTCTGTTTTCCTGCTTTCCCTATACCCCTTTTCCTTCTAAATTATTGAAACAATAACTAAACATTATTTGTAATATGATTTCTAAAATATTGAATTGAATAACTTGAAATCCTCCAAGTCCCCTTACAAAGGGCATGGTCTGTAGCATGAATAATAAAAACCCAGAGACATATTGGGGTTCAATCTGAAGATCAGAAAAGCAAAGTAGCCAAGCCAATAGAGAGCTCTTATCTCCAAGAAATCTTCAGACTTAAAGAAAGTGAGTCCCAGTTTATATTTCTCTCTAGTGCTGAGATTAAAGGTGTGCACCACCACCGCCTGGCCTATATGGCTGGCTAGTGTGGCTTTTTTGTGTTCTGATCTTCAGGCAAGCTTTATTTGTTAAAATACAAATGAAATATTACTACAGTGGTCATTCTGCTTTTTAACACCTGTGCTTCTAACATAGTGGCTGTTAGTTTCTCTTCAATGACTGCCCTGTCATATGAGCACCTGCCATTGTTCAGCACAGGCATACTGTACATGTATACACAGCCAGTGTGGTACATACAGCAGTTCTGTGTGCACCAACCTGTACCGGCGGGGTACGGCCGTGTTACCGGCGGTCGGAGGGTTTGGAAATAACCAAAATAGTCCTTTTATAATAAATCAGTTTTAATAAAAGGGGAAATAAGGGAACTTACAGAACCAAGGGTCCAGCGGAGCAGAAGGTAACGCGGGGGATAGCAAACGGGGCTCCTTCCGGCGCCCCGATCCTTTTTAAGGGTATCCTACTCCCCTGGGGCAGCCACGCCCCTAAACGCAGGGATTGGGCCAGCTGCCCCAACATCTCCCCCTTTTGTCTAAATAAGGCAGATTCAGAAACCAAATACAACTATATACAACGAGAACAGATCATATAAAATTACAAGAAGTAAACAATATCAGGCGAGGAGCATATAACAAAAAATTTTTCTAATCACTCTACTTTGGGAAGTCTAAGCTGCCCCAACACCAACCTCCTAGAAAGAACAGAAGCTCCATAAACAGAGCATAAGACCAAAGTTAGTAGATGGTGAGTATCAGTCTTAAGGCAACCCAGGTATTTTGGGATGAAGTGCTCTGCATCTCTAATCCCTCATACATTGATGGTGGCTTGTATTTTTTAAGCCTTGCTGTCTTTCTTAGTAAGAGCAGGTAGCTAGGTATTCATACTTTTCCTGCACAACATCCCCCTTATTGGGTGAAATGAAAATGAGAGCAGTGGTAGAGCAGAGAGGTGGTGGCTCTGGAGCCAGGCATCCTTTACCTAAACTCAGTCCTGCTGTGCACAGCCACAGAACCTCAGAAGACTCTCAGCTTTCTCACCTCTCCTGGAGCTCTTTTGGCTTGATAAGCTTATGCCAGTCAGCATATTCATGGGACTGGCCAGAAGTTCTACAGTACTTCTCCCCGTCTGCCTACTATTGCAGTGCCTTGCTGGGACTGGGCATGGTAACTTCCTGTGAGGCTCCCTAAGCCAACACGTCTCCTAACCTTACCTTTTATTGTCCCAGGTGCCCAGATCATTGATCTGATGATGCTCGTGATTGATGTGACCAAGGGAATGCAGACACAGTCCGCAGAGTGCCTTGTGATTGGCCAGATCGCCTGCCAGAAGCTGGTTGTGGTGCTGAACAAGATAGACCTGTTAGCAGAAGGGAAGAGGCAGGCAGCGATTGACAAAATGACCAAGAAAATGCAGAAGACTCTTGAGAACACCAAGTAGGTTTGCTAATGACAGTTCATGTGTAAGTGACTTCTCATTTAACACTCTGGGCAGGCAGATCAACTCTACATCCTGGTGAGCGGACTGCTCCCTGTTGACACAGCTGTGGCTACATGAAGCTGACTCAAAGATAGCATGCTGTTAAGATTCCAGAAAGTACTTGAGCATATGGAAATGGGGTACCCTCACTTGTGGGAGTGCCAGAGATGGAAGACAGCTCCTTTGGTGATCAGTCTCTATCCTGCCACTTCTGACCCGTGGTATGTGCCCCTGTGTGTATGCTGAGGGCCAGGTACAGGTGCTGCACTTTATAGCTCAGATGTGTGAGCTATCAAGGTCTAGGAACCTAGTCCAGGGGCCCCTCTGTGTTGCTCCATAAGGACTCAGTCCTGCCCTTGTCATGGCCAGGCCTCAGCACTGGAGCCTGGATGTCATGTTCTCCAACCACCTGTTTCTCTACAGCTCCACTGTCAACTCAGGACAAAGATCATAGAACCTTGCAAATGGGTGACTGCAGACAGGTGACTGCTATTGTTGGCAGCCAGAGCCTTTGCAACTCTTATCTTGTGAGAGAGAACTGGCATGTTCCTAGAAAACTCTGAACAGGGAGTAATCAAATGAGGTTTTATATTGGGCCATCACTGGCACACAGCGGAAAGATGGCCTGGTGGTGGAATCAGGGGCCACAGGGAGAAGAAATACGATGTGGGTCAGTGGGTTGTGGGCATTTCCCAGGGAGAGAAGAGGTATCTGTAATGCAGGAGGGAGAAAGGAAGATGTCGGAGATCACGGTTGCCTCTGGTTGTTGTCAGGGAAGCAAGGTATCAGAGCTAGGAGCAAAGTTAGGAAGTGAGAGGTGGAGACCACAGGGCTATAAGCCACCTGGGGGCCACAGAACTTTCTAATTCTGATGTGGCCAAAAAAAAAAAAATGAGTTAATATCCTTGTTGAGCACACAGAGCTGGTGGGCCTCATTGTTCAATGGCTGTCTCTCCCTCTCTGGCCATCCCCTTTGGGTCAGTTCTGAAGAGTCGTCACTGGGAGACAGGGCTGCCTCCTCTCTGCTATGCTGCCTGAGACAATATCCTCTTCCGTGCCTCTCCTTCTCCAGCCTGTGGAGGGCAAGCAAGTAGAGAGTGTTTTTGTTTCCCTGTCATAAAGATTGATATACCTTCCTATTTATGATTTTTTTTCCCAATCCAGCACCTGCAGCTCTCCCTCAGAATGCTCAAGTTGGTTAAATTAAAGCTTCAGCCCTGTGAATGGGCCATATATGTCATAAAAGATTTCCTTGCACTGCCTTTTGTTAGCAAAATTCATCAATCTGATAAAATCGACACATTTAGATAAGTGTTGCATAAGAATTCAGACTTCGTTATTCCTAACGGAAGTGGATATGAGACTGTAAAAAGGAAGATAAAAAATTATATCTCCTTTTTAGTGAGTTATTTGATCTCCCTGCCATTTTATTTACTTGTCAGAAAGGGGAGAGCGAGGTTTTTGGAGTCCTGCATAAAGCCCAACAGCATCAGCTCACTTCCTTGCGGACAGGCCTTCCGGAGTCTGAGGGCACTCCAGAAACACTCGCACCTCTGACAGCCAGGGGAGCATCTCACTTGTCTGTGAGTCACCCTTCCTGGTTTAATGCATTGGCTGGAAGTCAGGTTATGAACTTTCTCATATTGCCAGAGGAAATTGTCATCAGAGGGGTGTCTGAGCCCTTTCCTCCCATACCCAGAGGCCCCACCGCAGAGGGCAGGGTGGTTGCTTGTGGATGGAGTCCTGGAGCCCTGTGACAGGCTGAGTTTTTAAGAACTCATCTGTATCATTTTCAGTGGTCATTTCCTTCCCTTTGCTGTTTTTGTAGAAATAAATGTGAGGAAATCTCTGTTTAGGAAGAAAAACGTGAAGCATATGTGGACCCTAGTATGGTCAAATCCTAAAAAATATTTAAGATAAAACTTACTCTTCTCTACTTGAAGTTTCAATTTAAATAGAAGACTTTGAGACTACAGAAAAGTAGTTGAAAGGAAGGACTACCTAAAGACTTTTCTTAAAACAACAGTTGCTGACATTGAGCTTCTGATTTCCTATCTTTTAAAATGTATAATGATGTTCCCATGCACAGTGTTTTGAAGAGACAGGGATCACTGTGTAGCCCAGGCTGAACCCAACTCTAACCCCCTGCTTCAGTCTCCAAAGTGCTGGGATTACAGGTATGTGGTACCTACACTCTCTTTCAAGTTGTTTTGTTTTTTAAATTATGGTAAAATATACAGATCTATAATTTTAACCATTTGTAAGCCAATAATCGAATGGTACCAAATGTATTCAGACTATGTATGTCCACCCAGACCTTTCTATGATTCCTTGTAAACTACTCCCGGCAGTAGTTCTCCTATTCTCCCTCATAGCCTATTTTCTGCACTTTGTCTCTGTGATTTGCCTGGAATCCTTGTTGAAGTGGAGTCCTCTGTGGATTTCCTAGAACATTTAAGTCTCATCTGTGTTACAGCTGTATCAGAAGAGGCTGAGCCTGCTCTGTTGTGTTTGTGCTGTGTTCATTGTTGTTGTCCTCCACACTCCCACCATTGATTAGCCTGTGGACTAGTCAGTGATGAGCTGCTTTCAACTCTGATTTTAGTTCCTCTGGAGCTATGTACCCAGGTATCCAGGAGTAGGGAATGGCTTGTACACTAGTCCATGTCTATCCTTTCTGAGGCACTGCCAAGCTGCCTCCATTGCAACTGTCCTGTTGATGTTCCCAGCAGCTGTACACGAGGGCTTCAGTATATCTCTAGTTTCTCAGCACTTGCTATTTTTCTTGAGACAGGGTTTCACTGTATAGCCTAGGCCTACCTGGGCAAACCTCTTGTCCCAGCCCTGATAATCAAGAGCTGAGATTATAGGCTCAAACCACCATGTCTGGTTGTTTGCATTTCTTCCCCAGCCATCTTTGCTGTAAAAGGGGCCACCTTACTATGGTTAAAGTTTGCTTTTCCATTGTGGATGGTGGTGGGCATGCTGTTGGTCACCTCTGTATTTTCATAGAGAAATAGCTGACTATATGCTTTGTTAAGCTTTAAAATGAATTGTTTTCCCATTGTTGAATTGTAGGTTTCTATTAATCTGTATCTGAGATATGACTTGAAATCCTGTAGGCTTTTTACTTCTTGAATACACAAATGTTCTGAACCCAGGTGGAATCTTCATTTGCCTTATATTGCTGCTGTTGTCTGTGGTTTTGGATCCAAAGCTGTGAAACTGTTGTCAAATCCTGTTATGAATGTGTTCTCCAGTGTCTTTTTTTTCCTATAGTTTTTAGCTCCTATGTGTGAGTTGCTGGTCTGTTTTAGTATCTTTTACATTGATGTGAAGCTAGAGTTCAGTTTCCTTCTTTTGCATGTAGCTGCCCAGTTTCCCCAGCACTATTTATTATCCCTTGCTTTTATGGCAACTTATAGAAGGAAGGGTTTATTTTGGCTTACTGTTCCAGAGAGAGAAGACTGCATCATGTCAGGAGGCATGGCTGCAAAAGCAGGAAGTTGAGAGCTCTTCCCTTCAAATGCACAAGCAGGAAGCAGAGAATGTGAATCCAAAGTGGCATAAGGCATTTATTTTCCAAGTTCACCCTCAGTGATACACTTCCTCTAGCAAGGCTGTACTATTAAGCTCCCCAAACAGTGCTACCTACTAGAGAATCAAGTTCAAAATATCTGAGCCTATGGGGACATTCTCACTCAAACCACTGCAACTCCATTCCATTGATCTATATGCTTGTGCTTATGGGGGTACCTCGCCACTTTGACAACTAGCTTTATAGTGTGTTTCAGAGTCACGAAGCAGAGTCCTCAGAGCTCGGGCCCTTTTCAAATTGTTATGGCTGGCTGGAACCCCTGTATGAGTTTGAGGATTTGCTTTTCTGTGTCTGTGAAAAGAAAGGCTCCTAGAGTTTTGATAGTGCTCTGAAGATAATTTTGGTACATTTGATACCTAAACAGTATTGTCTCCTAATCCACAAACATGGAGTGTCTCCCCATAAGTCGTCTTGATCCTCAGAAAGCCAAGAACTAAGTCTAGATGGAGGGTTAATTTTTTAACAACCATAAAAGCAAGGGATAATAAATAGTGCTGGGGAAACTGGGCAGCTACATGCAAAAGAAGGAAACAGAACTCTAACTTCACATCAATGTAAAAGATACTAAAACAGACCAGCAACCTACACATAGGAGCTAAAAACTATAGGAAAAAAAAGACACTGGAGAACACATTCATAACAGGATTTGACAACAGTTTCACAGCTTTGGATCCAAAACCACAGACAACAGCAGCAATATAAGGCAAATGAAGATTCCACCTGGGTTCGGAACATTTGTGTATTCAAGAAGTAAAAAGTCTACAAGATTTCAAGATGGCAAGATCGGTGGTTCTCAACCTATGGGTTGTGACCCTTTTTGGAGTGGAGGAGTCTATTGACCCTTTCACAGGGGTCCCCTAAGACCATCAGAAAACACATAATTTACATTACAATTCATAATAGTAACGAAATCACAGTTACGAAGTACTATCAATGAAAATAGTTTTATGGTTAGGGGGTCACCATAGGAAATTAAAGGGTTACAACATTAGAAAGGTTGAGAACCACTGATCTAGATCTTTAATTTCTTTCTTCAATATTTCATAGCTTTCATGTCCGAGTCCTTCTTGTGGTTTAATTCTGTAGAGGTTTTGCAAATGCAGTCACTTTTAGTTTCACTTCAGGTCACTCATCTCTGAAATATGTGTTAATGGTATATAATCCAACTCCTTTAAAATATGATTGCAATCATGGCATATTCTTGAATTTGGTTTCTGTGTTTATTAACATATATAGCAGGTTCTCACCCCGTAGACTGAGCTGTTTTCCTTCTTACACCCAGATGAGCCTGAACTGAGCACCTCTGCACAACATTCAACTTTGTGTCTACAGTCATTCCTTCATGGTAGATTCTCAGCTGTGAGATCTTGGAATTAAATGTCATGAAAGCTTAAACCTCTTTTGAACATCTGAACATTTTCCCAAGAGGATCTGCCATTTTACATGGGTGCCAGCAGCCAAGTTAGGCTCTGAGTATATAAGATATATTTGAAAGTTTAGATGGAGATGGGGTTTATGCTTGTTTTTGGTATTCAGGTGACTACTGGTGGAACAGAATACTTTCCTGACATGTAGTAAGCAGTTGGACTCTTATGTGTATCATTTTAGCGTGTGTGTTTTGTCCCTTTGCCTCTTGAGCATTTAACCTTTCTCTTTGATTTTCAAGGGTGTTGATGTTAGTGAGGATATTGCCGTCAACCCTTTCCCATCGCACCTGCTAGAAGCAAGGCAGCAGTGTTCGTCTCCTCCCATTTTAGTTGCTTTTGTTTTGACATCTCAAGTTTCTAATTTTCATGTAGTCAAACTCCTTGATTGTTTTTCTTTGTGATTTCTTTATCTCTGAAAGCATTTAGAATTACTCTTGCATAAACATTTATCAATGTTAACAGCAATCAGAATAAAAGATAAAAATGTACTCACAATCTTCCCAGCAGCAAATTAAAATGCTTTCTCCCAGGATCCCTGTCAGTCTTTTCCACATGGACATAATTTGAGGTGGTTGTTATCGCCACATTGACACTGTTCAGTGTTCTGTGCTTTTCTGTTTATTTTTCCACTAAGTGTTATCATCTGACAGCATGCCTGATGCATCTTTCTTCCAGACTCCTGGTTCTTTCTTCTCTTAAAATACTTTTTATTGCCCTCTTTCTGTTACAGCTCAGAGCTCTGCATTCCCCAGGCTACCCTCATCTTGACACTCTCCCTAGAATTGGACTTAATTTCAGTCTCCAGGGATTCATTTATGGCTCTGTGGACTCTACAGGCCTGCATTGTGCTCTCTTGTGGTGTGGCCACTTGCTGGTGCTGAGGCTAATTGCCACATGGTCTTGGGAAATACTTCCTCCCTGAGGTGCTGTTTCTTTATGAATTGAGAATTAGTGAGTTCAGCCTCATAACCTTTCTTTGGGAAGCACTTAGCACCCTGCATGCCACAGTGCTTTAGAAGGGAAAACTGTAATGAAGGAGCTTGTCACTGTGCCAGTGATTCCCACACACAGATCATTAAATCATCTGGATCATACAGTTACCCCAGAGATCGGTTTTGCAACTTGCTTGACTGCCTAGAAAACAAGACTTGATAAATGGTGGCCATTTTGATATCTGCTATTCCAAATTTAGAAATTCCATTCTGTTTGCTTAGATTTCTTTCACATGGCTTATAAATTCATCTATATGTAATAAATGCATATGTGTTTTTTTTACCTAGGACTGTTGTATACAGGTGAAGGTCAGCCTGTACTCATGGTTGCTGTGTCTGGGCCAATGAACACTATGGCATATTTATGTGGGTAGACTGGAGAAGATGGGAGTGGGTGACATGAATGCTTGTGGGGTCAGCCATGACTATACTACAAGGCACCCTTTGGTTGGAGCCTTTATTCTGGAACCTCAGCAGCAGTCTAGGGATTCCTAGATAGCTCCTCTCTTTGTGGCCAGGAGCCAGAATGCCTCATGTGTAACAGGTCTAGAAAATAGCTCAACCATCTTGGACTGGTGAAAATGGCCAGGCACTCAACATTGTGTTGCTCAGAAGGGTCTGAATAAAAACCACTAAATTTCCAGACTTATGGTAAATCCTTGGAGCCTTTTGCACGTGAACATACTCATGCACACACTTGCCTGCAACACCAGACCCTAAGCCTAAGCCAGGAAGCAGAGCCAGGGTAGGTGTGCTGGGTTCTAGTTCCAGAGCTCCCTCCACCCTGTATCCTGTGTGGAAGATGCTGGACTCTGACTCCTGAAGGACTCTGACTCCTGAAGGACTCTGACACTAGACCTCTGGCAGCCCTGACCAGTCACGGCTTCTCTGATATAGGGACCTTAGCCTTGCTTCTGGTGACTGGGATCCTGTGGTGAGCATGTGCCTAGCACTGGGTATAGAGCAGGATAGGGGTTTTTACCCTCTTTTCTTTGCCTTAATGTCTTAGTTACTGTACAGGATAGTTTTATGTCAACTTGACATAAACTAAAGTCATCTGAAAGAGGAAATCTTAATTAAGATAATGCCCCCCCTTAAAGATTAAGCTGTAGGGAAGCCTGTAGGGCATTTTCTTAATTAGTGATTGATGGATGTCTTAGAGTTTCAGTTGCTGTGAAGAGACACCGTGACCACGGCAACTCTTATAAAGGAAACATTTGATTGGGGTGACTCTCTTAGAGTTTCAGAGGTTCAGTCCATTGTCATCATGGTGGGACATGGTGGTGTGCAGGCAGATACGGTACTGGGGCTGAGAGTCCTACATCTTGATTGGTAGGCAGCAGGAAGTCTGAGACGTTCGGTGTAGCTTGAGCATATATGAGACCTCAGATCCACCTCCACAGTGACACTTTCTCCAACAAGGCCACACCTCCTAATAGTGTCACTCCCTTTGGGGGCCATTTTCTTTCAAACCACCACAGTGGGGAAGGGCCTAGTCCATTGTGTTTGGTGCCATTCCTAAAAGTAAACTGAGCAAGCCAGTAAGTAGCACTCCTCCATGACCTCTAGATTAGCTCCTGCCTCCAGGTTCCTGCTCTGTTTGCATTCCTGTCCTGACTTCCTTCTAAGAACAATGATGTAGAAATGTAAGCCAAGTAAACCCTTCATTTCCAAGTTATTTTTGGACATGGTGTTCATCATAGCAATAGTAACCCTAAGTAAGGCAGTTATTATTCTGTTGCTGTGAAGAGACACCGTTACCAAGGCAACTTTTCAAAGAAAGTGTTTAATTGGGGGATTGCTTACAATTTCAGAGGATGAGCCCATTATCAAGGCAGAGTATGGTAGCAGGCAGACATGGTGGCGTAGCAGTACTGAGAGTTTACATCCCGATCTGCAGGCAGCAGGCAGAGTGAGACACTGGGCCTGTATTGGCTTTTGAAACTTCAGAGCCCATGACAACTTCAGCTCCCAGTGACATACCTCCTAATTGTCCTGAAACAGTCTACCAACTGGAACCATACTTTCAAATCTGTGAGCCCTTGTGGGCCCTTCTCACTCCAACATCACACTTGACTTCTGTGTTTCCTCTTTGGCCCACATTAGTATTTTTATCTTTCTTTACTGTACCAGACTTTTTCTCTTGGAGCACCAACCAGCTCCCAAATCATGACACGGACACTTCTTATTAGTTATGAATATTCGGCCTAACTTGGGCTCCTTTCTGGCTACCTCTTTTAACTTAAATTAACCTGCTTCTCTTTATCTGCCTTTTGCCTCAGGGCTTTTAATTGTTCTTTCCTTCTATATGTCTTACTTTTACTATTCTCATGTCTGCCGGCTGGTGGCTACCTGGCTTATTGCCCTGGGCATCTCTCTCATTCTTTCTTTTCTTCTCTCATTCTTTCTTCTCTCTCAAGCCTAGATTTTTCTTACTTCTTATTCTCTCTGCCTGCCAGCCCTGCCTCTCCTTTTTCTGCCTAGTTATTGTTCATTTAGCTGTTTATTAGACCAATCAGATATCTTAGGCAGGCAAGGTGAAACAAATGCAACACATCTTTACATAATTAAACTCACATCCTTACATCGTTAAACAAATGCAGCATAAACAAATGTAACACATAGTTAAAGTAATAGTCCACCAGCATAAGCAAATGTAACACATCTTTGCCCAGTTAAAATAATATCCTACAATACTTTTCTGTTTTCTTTCTATTTAAACTTTTTCTTTCTTTCTATCCCTTTTCAAATTTTCCTCTCTTTCTGGTATTTCCCTTTCTGAGGTAGGTACCTCAAGCCTCTTTGGTACAAGGATAACAGCCTGCCTGGCTACTCCTCTGTCCAGTGGGTCTTGGTCCTGCTTAGAGTGTCTCTCCTGCTCATATTGATGTGTCACACTGTACTTTAGTACAGAAGTGGCTTCTGTGATTATTTAGTTGCTCTTGAAGTAGCTCCAGGCTGTCTGGGTTCTTTTTTAGTAAAATTTTATTTTATTATTCTTTTTTAAATAGAAAATAGACTCTTCTCTCATAAAATCATCCTGACCAGAGTTTCCCTTCCCTCCATTCCTCCCAGATCCTGCCCCACCTTTCCTCTTTCCCAGACCCACTTTCCCCCCTCCAGTCTCTTAGTAAAGATCAGACCTCCGTGAAACGACAAGCAAACACAACAAAAACAAGATACAATAAGCCAAGGCAAAGGCCCTCATATCAAGACTAGACAGGGCAACTGAATAGGAGGAAAAAAGCCCCAAGAGCAGGCAAAAGAGTCAGAGACACTCACTCCCACTGTTAGGAGTCCCACAAAAACACTAAGCTAACATCCATAACATATATGTAGAGGATCTGGTGCAGACCCTTGCAGGCCCCGTGTTTGCAGCTTCATTCTCTTCATATGAGTCCATATGAGCACTGCAGACTAGAGCATGGAGCAGTGGGTGGCAGGCAGCAGGTGGCAGGCTGGTACAGGATGCTAGAGAGTGATCTTGGTTGAAGATGCACATTGGAGGTGATGATACCAATCATCAGCAAAGAGTTCCAGTGAGAGATGGCCAAAGGAGACAGCTGGTGTCCTAGAGTACCTCAGGGAGAGAGGCCTGCAGGAAGGGGAGCCCAAGGAGGCAGGGAGCCTCTTGAGTACCTGAAGGCTTTGGTGATATGGTGAGGAGCAGAGGTAGAAGAAAGCATCCATTTCTGTTAATGTCATACAGAGACACACCTTGGCAAGCACTCCAGCTTCTTGCTTGCCCCATAGCTCCAGGACCCCTTGGAATTAGTTGTGTGCCATTCATAGAGCCTGGCATAAACGGGATTTCATCAGACCCTAGTCCAGTTAAGAAGGAAGGAAACATGTAAGAAAACCAGGCATAAGCCGTGTGAATAATGGATACTGGACTCTTTGAAAATGGCTGCTTGGGAAAATATTTAAGCCAGAGGACTTTTCCTTTAAGAAAAGCAAAATCTGGGGCTGTAGAAAGACCTCCAGAGGTCCTAAGAAGAGGCCAGCAAGCAAAGGTTGGCTGAGGGACAGGCTTAGCCAAATAGACTCCTTTGAGTCCTTTAGATGGGCAGTGGAGTCTGATGGTGCTGAGTTCTTTCCTGGACTCTTCCTTTCAGTGACCCCCCTTCTTGTGCCCCATCAGGAGAGGAGGTAAGAGCAATGGGCAAGGGTCTTGAGCTGGGAAAGTCGTGTGACTTAAAGTGAACAGCTTATACTTCAGTGCAGGCAGGGTGAGTCTGGGTGTGGGTACAAGAGAAAGTTAAACTTGGAGTTCTCTCTAAACCTCCCTTACACGTTTCAGGGAAATGTCTCAGCTCAGTCCTGCCTTGTCTTCTCAGCGCCCCAAGTGTGACAGGCTATGGTTGCAGTGTCCAGCTAGATGGTAGTAGCTTCGTTTTTCTTGTGTTTATTTTTTTTAATTATATAATTTTACAAATTTTCACCTCCTCCCCCCCTCCCATTTCCCGTCCCCTCCCCCATCCTTCCTCCTCCTCCCTCTCCAGTCCAAGGAGCAGTCAGGGTTCCCTGCCCTGTGGGAAGTCCAAGGTCCTCCCCCATCCATCCAGGTCTAGGAAGGTGAGGATCCAAACAGACTAGGTTCCCACAAAGCCAGTACATACAGTAGAATCAAAACCCAGTGCCATTGTCCTTGGCTTCTCAGTCAGCCCTCCTTGTCAGCCACGTTCAGAGAGTCTGGTTTGACTACATGTTCCATCAGTCCCACTACATGCTCCATCAGTCCCAGTCCAGTTGGCCTTGGTGAGCTCTCATTAGATCAGTCTCATTGTCTCGGTGAATGGACGCACCCCTCACGGTCCTGACTTCCTTGCTCATGTTCTCCCTCCTCTGCTCCTCATTTGGACCTTGGGAGCTCAGTCCAGTGCTCCAGTGTGGGTCTCTGTCTCTATCTCCATCCAACGTCAAATGAAGGTTCTGTGGTGATATGCAAGATAATCATCAGTGTGGCTATAGTAAAGGGCCAGTTCAGGCCCCCTTCCCTCAAGAAGCAAGCTGGGGACATCTCCTTGGACACCTGGGAACCCCTCAAGAAGCAAGCTGGGGACATCTCCTTGGACACCTAGGAACCCCTCTAGAGTCCAATCTCTTGTCTACCTTCAAATGGCTCCCTTAATTAAGATACATACTTCCCTGATTCCATATCCACTCTTCCTCCATCCCAACTGTCCCATTCCCCCAAGCTCTCCCCATCCTCCCCTTATCTTGTGTTTATTTTTGTAACTTCAGTAGTAGAAATTTCTTGACTCCCAAGACTGGGCTGCCATTAGTTAATTTTTAAAAATTCCTTAGAGCAGAAAATAATTTTTAAATTATTACATTCATACCTTAAGCATAATATTTTCACTGAAAACACTTATATTCCTGTACACTTAATAGAATCAGTGTCTACGTGACAGAAGAGTGACCACATTCATAGTATTCCTCCTCCTCCTCCTCTTCAGGGGCTTTGCTGGGATCTGTCCTGCCTGTCTGGCGTGTCTTGGCTGTGTGACCAGATCTGTGTTTGGAATTTGAGGCATCTCCTCTTTTGCAACATGTATGTTTCTTGTTTCATGTGTAATTTCAGTTTTCCACAAATGGTCACTCACATTGTCTTAAATTTCTTGGATACAGTGCCATGTGGGTAGGGTATGAGGAGAAGACAGGGTTTTTTGGTGTACTTAGGTACCAAGAACTTTGCTGATAGGGGATTTCCATTCCTTACCTCTGTCATGACTCTGCACAGTGTATGTTATTCCTCCTTACCACTTTGAAAGAAGAAAGTCTTAAAGCTAGACTGGCTTCGGTAGCTTGTTCTAGGTCACACAGCTAGTGAGTATAGGAAGTGTTTCAAAACCAGCTCTGTATAAAGTGGCCAACCTATGTTCTGTGGCCAGATTAACAAAGCCTTATCTTCTAGTGCATTCAGTTCTCAAACCAATATAATTCTATGATAATTGTTGGGAACTTGGTTAATCTTTTTATTCTGGAAAGGCTAACATAACTTTCTAATTATTTCATAAGAAAAGTCTCATTTCATGTTATCAAATTTCAACATATATAAATAAGTTTAAAGATACAAACTATATATAGTTAAATATAAAAAGCAAATATCTTATAGAAATTATTAATACATTTTTAAGTTAGTATTTTAAAAACATGGTAGACATAATTATAGCATCCTGTATTCTGGCCATGTTTTGCCACTTTCAAATTACATACATACTGCAGAGACAACTTCATATCCATATTCATGCAGCACTATGTATAATTACCTGAGTTATGGTATCAGCCTAGGTGTCTGTCAACAGCAGAATAAAGTAGGTGTGGCCTCTATACACACAGTGGAGTTCTATTCAACCATAATGAAATTATGTCATTTGCAGGGAAATGGATACAGCCAGAGATCATCAAATTTAGTCAGACTCAAAGATATATGACATGTATTTTCTCTCATTTGGGGATCCTAGATATCATATAGATATATAAAACCATCTATGGATATCTGACACATGAAAGGAGAAATGAAACTATCTGCAAGAAAGAATAGCAATAACAGAAAAGGGAGAGTTGCTGGTAAATATGTCCAAGTACATGACATACATGAAGGAAAATGTCTTTATGAAACCTATCACTATGTATCTTAGCCTTGTCAACTTGGCACAACATCTGAGAGGAGAGGCCTCCATTGAAGAATTGTTTAGATTAGGTTGGTGGGTGGGCATGTCTTTGAGGAATTGTTTTGATTTATTTTTTATTTTTTAAATTATGTAGATTTGTACTCATGCATAGAAGATATTAAATTTCCCTGGAATTAAAGTTACCTGCAGCTTTGAGTTGCCTGATATAGGTGTTGGGAATTGAACTCTGGTCCTCTGTAAGAGCAGGACTTACTCTTAATTGTTAAGTCATTCTCCAAGCCTTTGTTTTGATTATTGTAGGAGGGCCCAGCCTTCAGTAAGGGATTCTGTTCTGGAAGTGTAAACCAGATAATATTTTGTACCCCCAAGTTGCTTTTGGTTATTTTATTACAGCAACAGAGAGGAAACAGGAACACTCTGCGAAGTAAATATACACAATTACAATTTTATTTTTAAAAACAAAAACAAATTACAGGCACAAATTGATGAATTCTTAATGACAGAGAGGCAAGAACCATGATTATTTCACATCCAGAATCTTGTGTTTGTTCTCTAGATAATACAGAACACACATGATGCACACAGTACCTGGCTAGATGTTCTCATTGAAATACCTTACTCAGCCCTTGAAGTAATTGTGTCAGGGATTCTGCTATCCTAGTGAGGAAACTGAGGCACAAGAGTAAATGGACACTATAACGTCATGGGGAGGAAATTCAGAAGCCAGGAAAGACTTAGAACTCGGTGTTCTGGTCTTGGAAGCCCCACTACAGAGTCTTGTGTTCCCTGATTCTATGATTTTCCTAACAAGGACACTAATTTCTCTGCTAGTTGACACCACACGTCCTTCAAATCCAGACTGGACCAGTAACCTGCACATAGCCTCTATCAAGTACAAAACCATGAGTCCTATGCCTCTTCCCCTCCTCCTCCTCTTTCAGTCATCCCACAATCTCCACATAAGCTTTTCCAAACTGTCTGTACTTTAACATAACTGGCCTGTTTTTATTTTTTTTTCTCATGGTTTATTTTTTTTTATATTTAAAAATTTCCATCTCCTTCCCTCCTCCTCCCCCCTCCCTCCCTTCCTTCTCCCCCTTCCCTCCCCTCCTTCTCCCCCTTCCCTCCCCTCCCCTCCACCCATACCTCCCCTCCCTCCCTCTCAAGGCCAAGGAGCCATCAGGGTTCCCCACTCTATGCTAAGACCAAGGTCCTCCCAACTCCCCCCAGGTCCAGGAAGGTGATCGACCAAGCTGAGAAGGCTCCCACAGAGCCCGTCCATGAAGAACAATCAGAGCCCAGAGCCATTGTCCTTTGCTTCTCGAAGTCATATGCGGTTGTCTTGAAGTAGTTTCACATCACAAGTGTAAGACCACTATGTGGCACAGATAAAAGGCAGGAAGTTGTCTTACAGCTTGCCTATCAGGAATGTCTGTGAACTGGTACTGTTCACTTCTCTCCAGGACCTGGACCAGGACCTGTCCTTCCTGCTGTGTAGAGAGCACCCTGCAGATAGCTAAAGGCCACATCAGGGTAATTTCCTGCATTTCTGTTGAAAAATAACACAATTCCCAGTGTTCTTTCTGCCTCCTACTTGTGGGTCAAGATGTGAACTCTCAGCTGTTGACTCCACAATCATGGACCCTAACCCTCTGAAACCCTTAGCCTAATTAAACACTTTCTTTATAAGTTGCCATCACATGGTGTTTTATCACAGCAATAGAAAAATAACTAACAAACAAGTGGGCGTGTGTTTGTTTCTTGTTTTCAGTTCTCGTGTGTGTGTGTGTGTGTGTGTGTGTGTGTGTCTGTGTCTGTGTGTGTAGTGGAATCACTTGACTATGTGGTACTTCTGTGTTCTTCTTAACTTCCTCACTTTAAATATGACATCCTGTTACCTCCTGGTCTCCATGTCTGAGAACAGCTCTGCCCTGCTGTTGCTCTCATACACATATGCCTGAGTGCATTTCTTTCCCAAGCTGGGGAAAGTGCCCTTATCACTAACCATGGCTGTCATCTCTCTACTTGTAGATTTTGAGTTAATGATTTGAGTTTGTTCAGCTTCTTAAATGTGCACGTTAATAATTTTCATCAAATTTGGGAAGGTAGAATATGCTTTTGTCATTCATGATGCTCCTACTCCGTTCTCCTGATTTCATAAAGCACCATTAAACTTCAGCTGCTCCGCCTTACATGCAGTTGTGCTGTATAGCTGGGTTCTCTCCCTCCTTTAACCCAGATGGAATGATCTTGGTTGTCAGAGCTTTATTTTGCATGCTCAGACCCACTTCTGACCTCCTCAAGTGCAGTTTTCATTTCAGTTCTTGCATTTCCCAACTCTGGAATTGTGTGTGTGTGTGTGTGTGTGTGTGTGTGTGTGTGTGTGTGTGTGTGTGTGATTTATAATTGTTGAGTTAACTTTCCTAGGGTGATTTATTTTTTTTTTGAAAAAATAAGTGGCCTTTTTATTTTTAACACTATATTTACATGCCCCTTAATACCTGCAATTATTGAACCATGTTTCTAATCAGGAAAAAAATATACTGTTTTTGATGACAAATTTATCTCAAATAAAGTACAAAAACATCCTCTCATAAATTCCATTTGTTTTATTTCAGTATCAATTATACAATAAAGAATATTCTACACAATATATATATATAGGGTTCAATAGGTATGGTGGTCTGTGTTATTAAATATAAAAAAAAATAAACCATGAAAAAAAAATAAAAAGACAGTGTGATGGCTCAGATAATGTGTGCTGAAAATAATTCTCATTATTAGCATACTATAAAATATGACTAATAATACATAACACTAAATATAAATGTATTTTAAACTCTATATTTATCTATACATAAATGAATAAATATGTACAATATTTCCAAACTTCCTAGGGTGATTTAAACAGACATCTACTCAGTCCAGATAGGGAGCTGATGACAGAGCAAACTCAAGGACATCACCAAAGTCCACCCTAGTAAACTGCTGCATTTATTAGGGCTGTGTCACTACAAGAGCATGGACAGCTTGAAGGAGGTTGTAGCACTGAAAGCTCACGCCCTGCAAGAATGACACCTGGTGACAGCCAGGAGCCCAGGGCTCTCTGTGTGACTTGCAGGCTGCTTCACAGCTTGGCATCTCTCTCCTCAGAAGTCCTTAAAACTTACTTAACCTGGCAGAAGAAAGCAGGGCGAATCTGGTTTCAGGAACTTCCTGGCACTTCCCATTGTTTCCTTTCTAAATAGAACTTCCTGTGTCTTAATAAGCTTCACAGAAGAATAAGTATTTCAGTTCAGAGGAAATTGCCACAGTTATCAACTAGAGTGAGTGAGTGAGTGAGTGATTGTGTGTGTGTGTGTGTGTGTGTTTGTGTGTATTGGGTTTTTGTTTGTTTGTTTTTTGAGACAGAATCTCTATGTAGCCCTGGCCTTCCTTATCCTGGAGCTCTCTCTGTAATCTACACTGGCTTTGAACCTACCGAGGTCTGCAACTGTCTTACTTTCTCATTTGGTAGACTATTGTCATCTTTCCCTGTAGTTGTGTACACTTTGTTCATTTATTTGAACACACAGGGTTGGGGCGGGGACTGATGTAAAGTCTAGGAGGGCTTCCTGTGGACAGTTTCTGCTAATTCTTTTTCTTACATGTGGACTCTTCCCTTTGTACATTGTAATGGGTAATTTGATTGTCAGCTTGATGGACTGATAAGTACTTAGAAGGCTAGCATAACACATGTCTGGGTATGTTTGTGATGGTGTCTGCAGACGATGAACTAAGTTGTAAGACCTCTCTGAATGTTGGCAGCACCATCCCGTAGGTGAGGGACCTAGATGAGATAAAAGAAGAAGAAAAGCCAGGCATTGTGGTCATTCTCTCTGTGTGTTCCTGGCTGTCATGAGGTGAGTTGTCCTGCTCCACCATGCCCTGCCCACTGTGATAGACTCCAAAGCCCCATGCCAGAACAAATCTTTTCTCTGTTAAATTGTTTGGCTCATGTATTATATCATAGCAAAAACACACACGCCCCCCTCCTCAAAAACAAAAAAAAACCCAAACACTGAACTATGTGCCTATATAATAAATTTTTAATGGAGCCTAGGCATTTAGAATAATATAGTGAGGTAGTTTTGAAGTCACAGACACCCTCACTATACTTGGTTATAGTTTGATGACTTCTTTTTTGAACAGATTGTGTAAAGTCTGTTCTTTGTCATGATGACACTGAGGTCTCCATTCAGTTAGCTTACTGCTCACTAATGATAGGACAGAGGTTTCCCCAGGTGCCAGGGTGTAGGATGTTTCTTGCTGAGGGGCTTCTGTGTGTATGATGAGCCAAGCTGCCAGTGTTCCAGCAGGCAGTTGACAACTGTGCCTTAGCTTCTACTTTCCGTTTACATAAAATCTCAAATCAGAAGTAAGGCCCAGATTCTTCTAGGGTTTCTCTTGAGCACACAAGCCCTGTGCCTTGAGTGACCTCAGTTCTCAGGATATGTCAGAGTTTTTCCAAGCCAGCTATGAGCATCTGATTCCTTAGCTTTTTCTGCTAAGCTTTTCAAGCAGCTCATTGTTTGTCTGAACTGTTACCTCTCACTTCATTGTGTTATTGATTACTTCTCTTTATTTTCAACAGATGCCCTCAGGGAAAGGGCTTTTGCAATGAGAAAATGAGTTGGCTTTTGTCCTATTCTGGGTTCCTGTCTACCCTCATTGTAAGAACTGAGTGGGCAGACAGCAAAGGGAAGCGAGGGGGAACTTCATTTTCATGCAGGAGTAATGCCTTAAACAGGAAAGTAAAAATTCACATAAGAAATAGAAACTCTGGGGCCCTCAGCAGCTACAGGATGGCAAACAAGAGGCTGTGGGTACCATAGCTCCATGTGCTCCAGCAGGTTTTGGGGTACAGCTCAGAAAAGTCAGTAGCAGTAGGGTGCTGGAACTCTCTTAGCGCCTCAGATGCCAAATCAAGGAAAGTTCCTTCAGGCCAGGTCTACAGATACCTGTGCTCCAGAGACCTGCTGCTCCAGAGACCTTGTGACCCCCAGTAGCCAGGCCAGCAGGAGGCATGTGTGGAAGGCTGGGGTCACAGGTCTCTGGAGCAGCAGGTCTTGGAGGCTGGAGACAGCTGCAGGAACAAATACCTCTCAGCAGCTGGAGCATGGAGTCTTGCAGGCTGAGTCAGGAATGAGACTGAGACAGAAGCCTGGTACAGTGAGTCTCAGCAGCATCTGTCTTTGGCAAGTCCTGAAGGCAGTCTTCCTTTTCGAAAGAAAGCAGCATTCAGGAGCCTGCGTTCTGGCCAGAGCCAACAACTGAGCTCTGAAGTCTTCATTATCTTCCTCCTTTGGTAGTCTGGCAAGTCTCTTTCTCCCCTTCTTCCTCTGTGTTGTAAGGGGACTGGGAGTAGAGCATGGGGAACCCTCCTTTGTTTTTTTTTTTGTGTTTGTTCCTGGCACTTTGAGCTTGCTTTCAGCTGCATACCAGGGTCTCTGTCTCAAGCCATCCAGTCACTACCAGCTGTTAGACACATACCACTATGTTAGGGATCCATCCTTACATGGCTTCTTCTTTCCATGAGATTGATGTGGGCTTGGGGTCCCTTCAATCAATTGTGGGAGTCTTAAACATAGCCTATCTCTACCTTCTTGCCTTTGGGGTTCCTGGACCTCTTTCTACTCCTATTTAAAAGTTCCAAAACAGGTCAGATATACATAGCCTTTCTTATGGGCCTTCTGGGAAACTACCAGATAGGAAATGGTTATATTTCTCTGAATCAAGAGCTTTGATAGAACTAAAAACCTATTCTGCCCCCCTCCAGGACCTAGCAGATGCTGATTTTCAACATTGTTATGGTTTTTAAGGCCACTACAGAATTGAGGAGTAGGTGGAACAAAACAGGTTAAAAATATCTATTTTTTTAAAGACTATATGCTTTTTATTTCATTTCTATGGAAATCTAGAAAACGCCAATATACAAACAGTAAACTGACAGTCACATCGAGTTAGTTGGGACTGAGGATTGAGGGAAACGAAACAAAGGAACATTAAGAAAATGATAACATTCTAAAACTGGATTATGGCAAATGGGTGTACTACTATAAAAACTTATTTAAAATCCCCAAATAATATATTAGCTATGGGTTTTGATATGTAAATTAGATTTTTAAAAAAGCTGTTTGGAATTTTCCTTCCTTTTTTTCTTTCTTTTTAAAATTGTTTTTATTGAGCTATATATTTTTCTTTGCCCCCTCCCCTTCTACCCTCTGTCCAATGTAGGGTTGGTGAATATCTCTTTTACTTACTTTCAAAACAAGATTTTTTTTTAATGTGAATGAGTATTTTTCCTACATGTATACCTGCGTACCATGTAAATGCCTGGTGCCCATGGAGACACCAGGAGATGGCATCAGATCTCCTGAAACTAGAGTTACAGACAGTTGTAAACCACAATGGATATGCAAGGAACCAGACTGGGGTAACTCTGCAAGAACAGCAAGTGTTTTAACCACTGAGTCATCTCTCTAGTCCACTACCTGTTTTTTAAATTGATTTTTATTGAGCTCTACATTTTTCTCTCCTCCCCTCCCTGCCTCTCACCTCCCCTTCAACCCCCTCCCAAGGTCCCCATGCTCCCAATTTACTCAGGAGATCTTGTCTTTTCTACTTCCCATGTAGATTAGATCTATGTATGTCTCTCTTAGTGTCCTCATTGTTGTCTAGGTTCTCTGGAATTGTGATTTGTGGGCTGGTTTTCTTTGCTTTATGTTTAAAAACCACTTATGAGTGAGTACATATGATATTTGTCTTTCTGAGTCTGGGTTACCTCACTCAAAATGATGTTTTCTACCTCCATCCATTTTCTTGCAAAATTCAAGATGTCGTTATTTTTTTTCTGCTCTGTAGTACTCCATTGTGTAAATGTACCACATTTTCCTTATCCATTCTTCAGTCGAGAGGCATTTAGGTTGTTTCCAGGTTCTGGCTATGACAAACAATACTGCTATTGACTTAGTTGAACACATGTCCTTGTGGCACGATTGAGCATCCTTCGGATATGGCAAGAACTTTAAATCTTTGAAGAAAAATATCTATTTTTAACTTGTTCTCAGAAACCCAGTCTTTTTACTTTTCTTGTTCAAGCCTTTGGTTAACTTCAGAGTTTGAAAAAGTTGGATCATTTCTATTCATGCTTTTGTAGCTTCCATAAAGAGGCCCTTTATATGTACATGTTCACCATGACTGATTATATTTGAAAGTCATGTTCAATCTGAGGTTCATAGCCTATGGATTCCCCCAAAGCCAAGATAAGTCTGTCCTTTGCCACTATGCCATTTACAGTGTTATTTGTAATAACACTAAAGCTCATAAATGAGGAACTTCCAAGACAAGCATGTAAATTCTGGATTTCATACTATTGTGCAGCCAGCAGTGATGAAGAGGAGACCAAGAGGGCATGTGTGAAGAAGGGGTAGAAAGCCACGTTCCACATTTAGAAGGGCTGTGTTTACTCCTAAGGTTATAGCTAGAGTCATTTCCTCATCTACAACATGACAGAACCATGATGGTGAGTTGGGGTGTAAACAAAACATTCATGTTTAAGCTGTCATTGTGCTTGATGTTGTTATTCAGTAGAAAACTCTTTGTGTTATGATGATAGTAGGGTATGAGATGGCATCCATACACATGAAATTTTTTCATACATATGAAAGATTTTGAAAACATGCAAATAGGGTGTGGTGGTTTAAATGAGAATGGCCCTCATAGGCTCATTTGTTTGAATTCTTGGTCCCCAGTGGTGGAACTATTTTGGATAAATTATAAAGTGTGATATTTCCGAAGGAACTGTGTCACTGGGTCAGGCTTTGAGATTTCAGAAAACTCTCTCCCTTCCCAGTCTCTCTCTCTCTCACTCCCCTCACTCCCTCCTTCCCTCCCTCTTTCTGCCTCCTATTTATGGATTAAGATGTGAGCTCTCAGCTGTTCCTGCTGTACTGCCTTTGCTCTGCCATCATGAACTCTAACCCTTTGAAACTGTAAGTCCAAATTAAACTCTCTCTTTTATAAGTTGCCTTTTTCATGGTGTCTCATTACAGCAGTAGAATAGTAAACTATCCCAGGAAATTTCCTGGTGTACAGCATGGAGAAGCTGTGTTTAGAGGAGAAGATGGTGCAGTGAGGGGATTATACACTGCTTCTCTTTCCTCCTTTCCCTGACAAAATCACTAGTTTTGTTTTATTGAAGATGGTTTAAGTAAGAGATTCTCCTTGGAGAGGCAGGACTTCCTACATTCAGCTTTAGGGACTTTGGGGTCACCATTAGTCCTGAATTTCAGAGAGCCAGATTGTGTGAGTCTTTTTAAGGGCCTCTTGAATTCTAAGTCCTACCTAGGTTCCTGCTGCTTCCTGGGGAGGCCCAGAAGGAGTTGAGCTCCTAGTGAACCCCTAGATTCTGATGTCCAAAGATAGAGCCTTTCTCTGTGGGGCCTCTGCTTCATCGCCTGGCAATCCAGAGCAGTGGTGTTACCTTCCCATACTCACCTGAAGAGTGATATGCCAGCAGTTCCACAGATCTGTTCTGGGTTATGCCAGCAACCTCTATGACTGTCACGATGCTTGTTGTTCTGTTTCAGATTCCGGGGTGCACCTGTTATTCCTGTGGCAGCCAAGCCTGGAGGACCAGAGGCCCCTGAGACAGAAGCTCCACAGGGCATCTCAGAACTCATTGAGGTACTGTCAGCTTGAACTCATGTTGCCCTCTGCTCCAGCCCTGCTCAAGTAGCCCTCCATGTCTCCCTCTGCCTGAGAGGAAGGGAGAGGCAACTCTAGCAAAAAGTCTCCAAGTTTCATGGGTCTCCCACTCACTCTGATGTCAGACTCCTCACCTCCCTCAGAAACTCTAAAACAAAGATCCCCTGGGTATTAGACTGTGCAGAGTTCTTCCCACCCACTGTATTCTAGTCTATCCCTTCTCTTTCACACACTTTCATTCAAAGTGGTGCCTACCAAAGTTACCAGTCCCTCAAGCCTACCATTCTCCCCCTCTCTCTCCTCATCCCTCAGTGGAGACTCGGCCCAGTGCAGCATATCTGATCACAGGCCCATTCCTGTCCTTCAGATTGTGCTAGTCTCTCTAGTCTGCTTGCAGCTGGAGCAGCACAGCCTCCATCCTGACAGCCTCCACTGAGGAGTAGACATTTCATTTTGCAGAACTATGGGCTTAAGGCTCAGGCTTTTCCTCCTTGCTCAGTGGCAATGGACAGAGACAGGCAACCCAGTCATCCAGGTTAGCCTGTGCCCTTTCCTTCTCACTGAGCAGAGTGCTGAGAGCATAGCAGGAGCCCGGAGCATGGTAATGGTGCTCACCAGCTTGCTAGGGAATGGGACTTCCCTCCAGGTATCACCCTGGTGGTCCTGGTGAATACTAGTTTGACCACTGTCCTTGTCCAGCAGACAGGGATGTGTGCAGGTTGATAAAGAGAGTGATGTGAAGGAAGAAGGTGGTAAGAAGGAAGGACAGAGTCACTTCCCTGAGCTCAGTCACTGACATGGGTGCAGGAGCTCTGTAGTAGACCATGCTAGTGTTGGCCTACTACTGCTCTCTGACAGGACTCAAGTGATTCATAGGTGTGGTCACACACATCCTTAGAGGCTAAGGTTAGAAGATGGGAAGTTTGAGGCCAGCCTACTTAGTGAGACCTCTTCTCAAATAACAGGTATCAGGTAATTCATTTCTTGCAGTGAACAAAGTTGCAATACAGAGAAGGTAATGGCACTGTCACAGAGATGCTGTGAGGCTAATTGAGTTATGAGGGGCGATTTGTTTACCACAACAGTGACATGATTTGGCATATTAGTCTCCACACTTATGTTCTTAACATACTGGGCCTGTAACATTTTCAACAGCTGGAAGGCTGAGAAAGAGGGAGTTCAGAGACGTGAAATAACCTGCCCCAGTCACTTCATGGCAAGTGTATGAGCACATCCCCTCCCGAGACATCTGATCTGTAGTCCTAATCTCATGTACTGTCCTTGCCTGGGATGCAGGCTTGCAAGATTGCTAACGTGGTCCCCCAGGTATCACACAGGTCTCATCTGCCATGTATCCTCTTCCCCCTCATCAAGCACCCATGATAGATAGACAACGGTGGAACATCAACTTCTCCTAGAGAAGTTACTTCCTCTTGAGAGGCCTCTCCTTCAGGGCTGAATCTCCCCACCTATCATAACCCCATGCCCCCCACTATATGAAATAAACTGATAGGGGCAATTGTGCTATTGCTGCCCCTTTCTGTTGGGGCAGGATCTCATTAAGTAGCTCAAGCTGGCCTGGAACTTTCTGTCTTCCATTCTGAACCTTTGAGGGTTTGTAACACAATGCCCAGAGTTCCTACTTTATGTGAAAGAACAGAAGAAAGAAAATAGATCATTTATTTACCTGCTTATCTTAGTGGGAACTCAGACCCAGACCAATGGTCAGAGTTTGTTGGGGTCACCTGCACCCAGATCTCCAGAGCTAAGCTCACATGCAACTGCCATGTACTGGTCATGCCTATATTTCACACATAACAAATGTTTTCTGGAAGATGCTCTTGTTACTCCACCAGTTTTAGGGAACACAAATCTGGGATCCTGGGATAATTCAAGCAAAATCCAGAAAAATATAACTATGAAAGATATTTGTGTGTTCCTTTAAGGAATGAGTCTCTGTGTAAATCTTAGACCAAGTCTCTTCTGAGTCTCTCCATTTTTTTTCAAAGGAGTTGTTATCATGAGACAATGCTTTGAGAACATTTATTTATTCCTGACCCGAATATTAGGACATCATTATACTCCCTCATCAAATCAGAAAGTAGAAAATACAAAGAGCAGTGTGGCCTCTGCACTTTTGTAACAAAATAGTGATTAATTCTGACTGTATCTCAAGCACATAAATGACCTGAGGAGCAGTGGCCAGTTGACACTGTTGCACATGGAAAGTGAGTTATGAAGGAAAGGTGGAATCCCAAATCACAGTAGCTCCAGGGCTGAGTTAACTTAGATCTGCATGTGTTCGGGCCTGGAAGAGGGCAGAAAGACTCCATAGCACAGCCACAGACCGTGGTCTTGGATCAGGCATCGGCTGCTGCCTCTGGAAGCCAGCCTTCTACACTCTCACCTCAAGTTTTCCCTCCTTTGTCCTCCGCTCACATGCCTTTCCACTAAGGATGGAGACATGCCTTTCCACTAAGGATGGAGGCCTCACCCAATCCCTGTTTCCTCTCACTGAGTTAAGTTGCAGTATTGGTTCTTTGATCTGGGCCAGCTTGCCAGGTAGCCCTGGAGGATGGCAGTGACGTAGCCCTCACGCCTGTACGTAGCTATAGCAACATTTCTTTTCCAGCTCCTGAAGTCCCAGATTTCCATCCCAGCAAGAGACCCCTCGGGACCATTCCTTATGTCTGTGGACCACTGCTTCTCCATCAAGGGTCAGGGCACCGTGATGACTGGAACCATCCTTTCAGGCACTATTAGCCTCGGGGACAGTGTGGAGATCCCTGCCCTCAAGGTCAGTCCTGCCTTGACTTTCCTTCGTTCCCCATACCAGCAGGGGAGAGGACAGGGCCTTGGTTTTCAGGGCAGCAGAGTGTACTGAACCTTTCCTAAGTCTTCTCTCCTACCTGAGGGGTGAGGTAGTGGGCAGCTCTGAGACACCATCTACTGTTCAACCTTTCTGGATTCTAGAACTGCTGCGTTCCCAAGTCTCACAGCAGTGACTGTGTGGTAGGGGCTAATTGGGGCTTATATGAGAGGTTCCCAAGATAAAGATGCTATGTCTTCAGGGGTAAGGTGAGTTTTAAGAGCATATGGCAAAGAAACTAGGGTGTCAGGGTGAAAGTCTAAGCTTTCTGGATGTTGGCAACAAGTATGGTAGAACTATCTTTCTATCCTTTGTACCCTAGGCTAGCCGTGAATTTGTGATTCTCCTGCCTCAGCTTCCTCAGTGCTAAGATTACGCATGTGTGCGTGTGTGTGTGTGTGTGTGTGTGTGTGTGTGTGTGTGTGTGTGTGTGCCCACTAAACCTGACTTTAGAGCTCAGGCACCTTTTTCTTAGCTATAAGATTCTTAAATCCCTTGCACTTTTGGTGCAGCCATCCACTATGCCAGTAATAGAGATCACTCTGCCTTCTCAGTGACCACAGCAGGTACCCTGAAAGCCCTTTGAATACCCTTAGGAAGAATGGAGGCTAATGTTCTCCCCATCTCCTCCTTCTCTATGTACCATGGCCTGTTTGACTTTGATAATGACTTTATTCAGAAGGTATTACTTAATCATACCTAGTGGTACCCACCTGTAATCCCAGCTATTAAAGAAGCCGAGGCTGGGGACCTTAATATGCTCCTGTCTCCAAAAGAAAAAGTGTATGTGTTGGGTCGGGAGGAGTGGACCTGACAAGAGCTCAGTGGTGTAGTGTTTGCCTAGCGTAAGATCTTACAGCATAATCTGCCCATGTTTAAGCATATGTCTGGGCGCTGAGCAAGCAGACCAAAGCTCAGCCCTTGTCCTGAGCAAGAAAAGGTCATCCTATTCCTGTACCTTGTGCCATCTCTGGTTTAGAACAGTGTGGTTGGGCACAGGAAAGGGCATTTTCTAAGGACAGAGATGAATAGTGTTGTATGTCACATGAAGGAAGGTAGAAGGAAGCAGGGAGATCCAATTTGGGGGCAGGGAGAGGCTGAGTTCTTATAACTCCTGAGACTCCATGGATGATGCACTCAGAACTGGGCAGTAAGGCCCTGTCCTTTCCTAAGGATAATTGTGGATTAAAATCCCTTTCTCTTCTCCCAGTGTAGATATTCCTCTGAAGATCACATAAGACGAAGCCTTTTAAAGCCAGGGATTGCAAGTATAGATTGTACAAAATAAAGCATAAAATTATGAAAATTGAAAACAAGAATAGAGTTGTGACTATGTGCTAACTCTTAGTTGGAACAGAAAGAAAATTGATGCTACATGTCAGAGACTTGAACTAGTAGCATCCCTGGACAGGAAGGTGCAGAGACCTAACAAAATGGGAAGAAAAAGCTTTGGGGCTTGGATACTACACACAGGAAGTGATAGTCCTTCTTGGCTTAAAAATTCATGATATCATATATATACAATATGACAACTCTGAGCACAGAATCAGAGAAGTGGGTCTGGGATTAGACTGTTGGTGTCCTGCCCCCAGACAAGGCCTATCATGTGCCCAGAAGCTTTGTGGGCATGTTGACATTCTCTGCAGAGGCTCTCATGGGCGGCAAGTGCACAGAAGCTCACCTCGGAGGCTAAGTCCCAGTTTCTTGACCTATAACCCCTCCATTGGCTGTGATTCTTTACCAGTGCCTGTCAAGCCTGTCAAGCATGAAAGGCATCATAAACCGTGGCCTTCTTCCGAAGCACAGTACCATCCTGCCATATTTCACTAATAGATGCGGACACATCTGACCGCGTGAACTCCCTTGGAGGCAGGACACAGCCATTCCAAATAAACAGTGCATTCCCCTGGCCATACCTTGGTCTGTTTCTGCTGCCATGTCCATCCCCAGCTGGGGCTGATTAGCTGAGTGAGGAAATGTTGGGGAACAAGGAGTAAATAAAGGGGGGGGGAAATTCTCATTTAGATCCCAGAAAGGTTTTAACAGCAAACATCCTGAGAGTCACAGCTTTCTGGCTGTCTTGGGTCTATAGGTTAGGGGATCCATCTGGTGAGATTTTATCTGGGGATTGTATGCGAGTCATATTCCTGATGGTTATTGACTACTGGGTTGTAATATCAGAAACTGTCAGAGCCTCAGACATGGGAAAGAGCATGCTGGGACTTCAGAACACACCTGGCATCTTCCGGCTCTTTGGGTTCCGCCTCTGTGCTACACTGATTTAGTGCTGACAAACTGTGCTTGCTTCTGGCCAGGGTTGTGGGGCAAGGGATTCGGGAGGATTGAGGTAGTGCTTGGCAAGGCTTTTGCACTAGGAGTGACAGTATCTGAGTTAACATTTTTGGCTCTTTGTCACCTCTTGGTGTCACATGGGGAACTCTTTTTGTAGATTCAGAGAGATAAACGTGGTGTGGCCTAGCTGTAAAGACACCGTCCCTAAGGACTGCTGAAGGACTTTCTGAAATGCGATGTCCTTTGCAGACAGCTCAGCTGTTCCTGGGATAATGGTGAGATGGATTAGTAGCATAGTAGATACTTAGTTTATGAGACATGTAGAGGGTCAGAATTTGATAGCGTATTCCTCCAAAGTTGTCATGGTCAGACTTATTTTGCTCTAGAGAAGAATAGGAAAACCTTCCACACTATAGGGCATTGTTGCTTTTACTTTGTCTTGGCTCTTAGAAATTGGTTACAAGGTGGCTGAGATTATAACATATGGGAAGAATAATTTTCCTCACTTCCACAGACCTCTACTTCCTTCTACTACTATTTCTTTTTAAGTTAAAAAAGAATTGAGACAGGGTCACATTATATACCCCAATAGCCTATAACTCACTATGTAGATCATGCTATCTTTGAACTCAGAGATCTGCCTACCTCTGCCTTTCAAGCACTGAGATTAAAGGCTTGTGCCACCAAGGCTGGTTCTGTCCACTTTTCTTATCTCAGCCTTGGTGTACTCTGCTAACAGTCCCTAAGGTCCTTTGCACTCTCAAAACTACAGGTCTCTCCCCCTTTGGAAAGCTGGTCTCTTGACCTGGGCCTGCGAGCACTCAGCCCGACACTCAGCTTGCTATGGCAATATTTGTCTCTGAGCTTTTATTTCCATTAATGCTGACCTCCTAGCTGTCCATCTGTCCTCAGGACTAGTCCCTGGATGACCCTACAAAATTTGTGATTAATAGGAGAAAAAGTCCCTAGAGCAAATTATTGAATTGTTTTTCAGTTGCATTTGATTAGTATTGGATAATGGGTGTCCTTGGAGGCCATGTTTAACTTCTCCTGAGGCTATGTCTCCTCTTTTTTTTTTTTGTTTTTGTTTTTTCTTTTTTGAGACAGGGTTTCTCTGTGTATCTCTGGCTGTCCTGGAACTCACTCTGTATACTAGGCTGTCCTCAAACTCACAGAGATCTACCTGCCTCTGTCTCCTGGGTGCTGGGATTAAAGGTGTACACCCTGACCACGCGGCTGTGTTTACTCTTTAAGGCAGTGTCCTGATGCTTCATCAGTAAGCAGAGGTAGAGATGTACCCTAGGGTCACCATGTGGTCTTGTTGGGAGAGCAACTCATCCTATGTTGAGGGCTAAACAGCTGCCTTTCCCGCCAGGCCCTGGTCTAGGAAGCTGCTCTTTCTTTGTCTGATTTTCATCTAGAAGTTATATCCTGGCTTCATAGATAGCTGGTTTTTGTTTTTAGAAGAGCTATGCTGGAAAGCAGGCTTCCTGTGAATTTAATGCTTTCATAGGTTAGTTTTGTCAGTGGAGACTTGTAGAGTCTGTTCTCCAGATCTGCATGTGCCTGGGGGTGCCAGAAGCCTGGGCTTGGAGGTCCTTGCTCACTCTAGTGGAGCAGCAGAGCAGGAGAGAGGCAGTGGTAGAAATTGTGACAGTCAGGGGAGAACTGTGGGGCTACCCTTTGAGTAGATCAGCTCTTGCTTGGTAGCCATACAGCCATGGCTGTGCCCACTGAGGCCACTGCTACCACTCCTTCACCTCACCCTGCCTTCTGCTCCACCTTTTTATTACACCTAGCATTGACAGAACCACCTTAGACAGACAACTGCCTGTGTCCAGGTCTCTGAACTGCTCAGCTGTCTAGACCTATGGTCTCAATGTAAATCCTGTAGTCCTCTAATGGCATGGCAGATTGTAAGCTTTCCTGAGACTGACACTTAAACCTCAGCGTCATATCTAGAGCCTCTCAGGATCATCTGCTGCTCTAAGTGTAATAGCCTTAAGTGAGGTAGAAACTAGGCCAGTCCTGTCACGAAATTGGGGAAGCCCCTCTGTGGTATCAAGCCTATTCTCCATGCCATACATCTACCTTTCTACGTTTCCAGAAGCCTTCACATCTGAGATGTCATACTCCTATGGTTAATCCCTATTACTATTCTATCCCAGAAGGCCAATTTGATTGGGTAGGGTTCCCTTCCCCTATCAGTGAGACAAAGTTAAAGTGGAGTCCTGGGCCTTGGGAAGCTAAGGCAGGAAAGCCAGCCTTCAGACACTGGAGAGGAAAGAGGTAATGCCTGGAATGGAAGATCATAATTATCATCAGCTACCAGCCTTGGGAGACAACAAGAAAGAGGGAGAAGCAAAGAAGCAAAGGGGGGCCTAGAAGTAAGGACTGAAGATTTCTGGGACCACCTACCTCAGGACTGGGTTCTGTGAGAGCCACATCTCAAGCCGTCAGGCCAGGACATCTGCTCTCAGCCAGAAGCACTCCAAGTGGCAGGAACAGAGCCTTCTCTTCAGCTGTCAAGAGTATAAGCCCAGCTCGTCACTGTGGCCAGATAAGTTAGGTGTTCAGACTGCTGGCTACAGTACATGAGCACCCCTAGAGCTGCAAGACTTTGGCGGGGGGGAGTTCTTTGAGAGAGCTGGGATCTGTTGATAGAAGCAGTGTAACTGTTTGGTAGGAAAACGGGAGGGTAGCAACCTAACTTTGCAGATCAGGCTCTGGGACATATGGACTGTATTTGAGGCTTTCCCCTCTACTCCATGGAACAGTTATATCACATCACAGAGCCAATATTTCCTCCTTGGTTAGTCCACCATGACTTAGCAAGATTACACAGTATGTCTACAAAAGGGATTATGGGTAGGGCTTGCTGCCCTCTGTCATTGTTATTGTCTCTGTCTCAGCCATCAACCTCACATAGAACTCCCCGACCCCATAATCCTTTTTGCTTAGTCCTTAGAGAATTGCAGCTAAGGTGTTGATCTGAGCTTTATACAGCAAACAGTCCAGGACACACTGGCTCATGAGACTTTGCCTTCTGTCTTAAGGATGTGAATCACGTTTGTAGTGAAGTTGTAATATCCTGTGGTCTTAGCAGGGCTTGGCTGAGGATGGACACTGGCAGGTGAGAGCAGGAGATCAATCTCAGGAGGCAGGGTGGCAGGGAGGAAGGTTCTCTGCTGTCAACAGAAGTTGCATTCAGCATTTTATGCAAGTTTTGTTCCTGTGGAAATCCTGAAGGTGTTTTCACCCCCTCAGTTCCAATAACTACCACACTATGTCAGCCCAAATATTAGCTGCAGCTTGACACACTGATCCAACATGCACCTCCATGGTTGCCGACATCCCTTCAGTGCTGAATTGGGTAGGTCTCCCCTTCTTCTTCTGGCCACAGTTTTATGTGTTGTTTTTTTTTTATTGATTTATTGAGCTCTACATTTTTCTCTGCTCCCCTCCCTGCCTCTCACCCTCTTCTTCACCCTCTCTCAAGGTCCCCCATGCTCCCAATTTACTCAGGAGATCTTGTCTTTTTCTACTTCCATGTAGATTAGATCTATGTTATGTCTCTCTTAGAGTCCTCATTGTTGTCTAGGTTCTCTAGATTGTGATTTGTGGGCTGGTTTCTTTGCTTTATGTTTATAAAACCACTTATGAGTGAGTACATGTGATAATTGTCTTTCTGAGTCTGGGTTACCTCACTCAAAATGATGTTTTCTACCTCCATCCATTTTCTTGCAAAATTCAAGATGTCATTATATTTTTCTGCTCTGTAGTACTCCATTGTGTAAATGTACCACATTTTCCTTATTCGTTCTTCAGTCAAGGGGCATTTAGGTTGTTTCTAGGTTCTGGCAATGACAAACAATGCTTTATTAACATAGTTGAGCACATGTCCTTGTGGCATGATTTGATCATCCTTTGGATGTATACCAAAAAGTGGTATTACTGGATCTCGAGGAAGGCTGTTTCCTAATTTTCTGAGAAATCGCCACACTGACATCCAAAGGGGTTGTACAGCTTGCAATCCCACCAGCAATGCAGAAGTGTTCCCTTTACCCCACAACCTCTCCAGCATAAGTTGTCATCAGTGTTTTTGATCTTGGCCATTCTTACAGGTGTAAGAAGGAATCAAAACAGAGTTGTTTTGATTTGCATTTCTCTGATGGCTAAGGATGTTGAGCATTGCCTTAAGTGTCTTTCAGCCATTTTAGATTCCTCTGCTGAGAGTTCTCTGTTTAGGTCTGTACTCCATTTATATATATATATTGAGCTCTATATTTTTCTCTGCTCCCCTCCCTGCCTCTCCCCTCCCCCCTTCAATTCTCCTCCAAGGTCTCCATGCTCCCAGTTTACTCGGGAGATCTTCTCTTTTTCTACTTTCTACTTTCCTTGTAGAATACATGTATGTAAGTCTCTCTTAGTGTCCACATTGTTGTCTAAATTCTTTGGGATTGTATTCCATTTTTTATTTGTTCTTTTGATGACCAATTTCTTGAGTTCTTTGTATATTTTGGAGATCAGACCTCTGTCTGATGTGGGGTTGGTGAAGATCTTTTCCCATTCTGTAGGCTGTTGTCTTGTTGACCGTGTTCTTTGCTTTACAGAAGCTTTTCAGTTCCAGGAGGGTCCCATTATTAATTGTTTCTCTCAGTGTCTGTGCTGCTGGGGTTGTATTTAGGAAGTGGTCTCCTGTGTCAATGCATTTGAATGTACTTCCCACTTTCTCTTCTATGAGGTTCAGTGTGTCTGGCTTTATGTTTGTAGTGTGAAGCGGCGGGCTGTGTCCCGCCACCCGGCCGCCTGGCTAGCTTTACACCCGAAATAATTACACGGAAACTGTATCTTATTAAAACACTGACTGGCCCATAGTTTTCAGCTCTTATTGGTTAATTCTCACATCTTCCTTTAACCCATATTTAGTAATCTGGGTAGCACCACGAGGGTGTGGCTTACCAGGAGAGATCTTAACCTGCGTCCATCTCGGAGAGGAGCAGCATGGAGACTCCCTATGCCGACTGCCTCAAGCGTCTCCCCAACTCTACTTTCCTTGTTCCCACAATTCTGTTCTGTCTACTCCACCCTACCTAATTTTCTGTCTCTTAAAGGGCCAAGGCAGTTTTCTTTATTAATTAACCAATGAAAGAAACATAGACAGATAACTCTCCTCCATCATATGTTGAGGTCTTTGATCCATTTTGGACTTGAGTTTTGTGCATGGTAATAGATATGGATCTATTTTCATTCTTCTACATGTTGGTATCCAGTTATGCCAGCACCACTTGTTAAATATGCTGTTCTTTTTTCCATTGGTATTTTTTGCTTCTTTGTCAAAAGTCAGGTGTTCGAAGGTGTGTGGATTAATATCAGGTCTTCGATTGGTTCCATTGGTCCCTTCTGTCTGTTCTTATGCCAATACCAAGCTGTTTTCAGTACTGTAGCTCTGTAGTAGAGTTTGAAGTCAGGGATTGAGATGCCTCCAGAAGTTCTTTTATTGTACAGGATTGTTTGGCTATTCTGGGTTTTTTGCTTTTCCATATGAAGTTGAGTACCCGTTCTTTCAAGATCTGTGAAAAATTTTTCTGGGATTTGCCTGGGCATTGCATTGAAATCTGTAGATGGCTTTTGGTAAGATTGCCATGCCATTTTTAACTATGTTAATTCATAGTTTTAATGTTTTGACACTCTACACCCTCAGGTACAGTGCAAGCCCACAATGCTACTAGGGAGGGTCTGACTGCTCAGATGTTGTGGGTGAATTAGAAACTTTGTGGGGCTGGTCTACTTAGGGTCTCATGTTCTCAGCTTACATTTGGTAACTTTTAGAGGTAGTGGATTCAGAAATGGAGCTGGAATTTGGCCTGATGCAAGGAGAAAGCCTAGAGAGGATAGTTATTTAAATTGCTTCCTGGGTACCAGACTGTACTCTGATCCACATAGATTACTAGTGGGCCATTAGCAGCAATCTGAAGACAGTGGTATTACCCTGAAAATCCCCACTAGTCCTTTGCCCTATCTTTTACATGAGATAAAATAGACATGGGTGCTGAAGTCTTCTCAAGGCCAGTCAGCAGGGACCTCCATGTATGCTCTGGCAGGATGTATGCTCTTCCTTCTGCAGGAGCTCCCAGTAGGTAGGAAATTCAGCTGGAGCTGACTTCAACTCAAAAGAGCCAGCTAGAAGTCTTGGAGCCACTTGTAGTCACTCTATGAGGTCTACCCTATTCCCTTAGGGGGTTGAATGCACATGGTCTGTGCAGGAAAAAGCTACATCTGGGCCTAGGTTCTCATATGAGATGTGGCAGCTACAACCAACCTGCGTATCTTTGGAGGGGGCAAGCCTGGAGCAATGCCGTCTTCTCCCTAGGTAGCCCATTCACTGAACTTCCCACAAGGGGCTAGTTTATGTCCAGTCCTATGGGCTTGAGAGTCCCATTGGGGTCCCATTGTGGCTAGTCCTCCAGAATATCTATGGACTTACAGGTCTGAGACCAGCAGATAAAAACCAACCTGCCAAAACAGATCTGCCTTACTGTATGGCTGCCTGCCCGTGGGAGAACAAGTGAAAGTCTTGCCCACCTACAGTCTGAGTTACACTTTCTACCCACCCTTTCTCTTGAGGGGTCAGAACTTGCAGAACCATGCTGACTGGTTTATACTTCCTATGGTGGGCAGGTAGTTCCCCTGTCTGCTGTAAAGTGGGGGAGAACATGTCACCATCCTCGATAAGAGTGAGGGGATTGCATAGCTGTTCTAATTTACTTTTCTGTTTTTTTGATAAACACTGACCAAAAAGCAACTTGGGGGAGAGAGAATTTATTTGGCTTACAAGGTTATTGTTTATCATTAGAGAAAGTCACAGTAGGAACTTAAGCAGAAACTTTGGAGAAACACTGCTTACTGGCTTGGTTACCCTGGCTTGTGTGCATATGTGTTTGGTTTGTATCAATGTAAGCTCACCTGCCCAAGGGTGACATTACCTACAGTGGGAAAGGCCCTCCCACATCAATCAGCAATCTAGAACTGTCCACAGATATGCCCACTGTACCAATCTAATGGAGGTGATTCCTCCATTGAGGTTCCCTCTTCTCAAGTATAGAGTTTGTATCACGTTAACAGAAACTATGATATGCAGGGTCCCATGCATGCACCTCAATGCTCGGTTAGATCCGTGTTGCTATTGTTGACACCACAGGATGATTCTGGCTTCTGCCATCCTCTGCTGGTAGTAGGACTTCAACCCAGTGGAATGCCTGTAAAGCAGATGGGTGACCAGGAGAGTCTGGCCACTTCTAGTGGATATCCCTTATGGGAGCTGCCTGTTGTGGGAGTACCAGTTTGGGCAGGCAGTCTCACAGAGCTCGCAGAGTGGCATCTGTATGTCCTAGCCACAAGGCAAGGTCCCTATCCTGTACAAAACTCTGAGAGGGACTGAGGCAGTTTTGTTTCTAGATCAGGAGACTGATTTGATCAGAAATAACATTCATAGAGGGCTATGCTGGTATAGCTTGGGCATCATGCCCTGTCAGAGCACACCATCCAGGTCCCAAGTATGCATCCCATTGTTGGACCATAGGTGAGTCTTCCTCTGCAGTCCAGGCTACCTTTCTGATGAGGACAGCATCTAGAAGGGCCTGAAGACACTTGTCCTTTTCACCCTTGTTTCATTCTTCATGGTAGGGAAGATGGCCAGGAAAAGCTCTGACTCAATGTAGGCCATGGTGGATAAGGGGCTCACCACAACCTTTCCACCATAGCTTTGGGGCTTCCATGCCCTTCTTCGGCCATGTGCCTCCAAGGAAAATGTGAGCTGCTAGTAACCCAAGAGCTGACAGGACTACAATTTGGCACTTGAAACAGGTTCTCTATTGGGAAGTGAGTGACAGCAGGGGTTGGGAACTAGGTGGGCATAGCCTTGGTGCAGGAATGCTGAGTTGGTTGGACTGTGCCCAATACAGGCATGATACTGTGTGGCACTAGCAACATCTAGTCTGTGGCAGTCCTCCAGCCACCTTTCTGTAATGTAAGCAAGCTCTGGCTGCAGTGATTCATGTGGCCTGGTGTGGTCCAAGTTATTACTCTGCTGGCCTCTGTGAAGCCAGTGCTGCCCTCTCCAGATGTCACTGCCACATCTCGTGCTAAGGGTGGGCCACTAAGTATAATCAGTCCTTGGGAGACTGCAGTGGATGGAGTGTCCTTTATTTCTTCATGTCAGAAACCAGTCTTGCCCCCTTAGATGTATGCAGTGTTACCGAACCAGGAGGAGGGCACAGCATCAGGAGTGGTTGGGCCCACAGGTGAGTGGTACTTAAAGTGGCTGATGGGACACATGAGGCTCTTTTAGCAGCAGACAAGGAGCTAGCTGCTTGGTAGACTATCAAAGAGCAGAAAACAGAAAGGGTATATCTGGAAAGTCAGAAGAAGAGGCTCCAGGGGAGCTGAGTCAGAAAGTAGGAGGTTCTGGGGACCCATGTGGTTTCTGGGCTTGAGACCTTCTGCTTCTCCTAGGCTCCCTTTGTCACAGACAGCCTGTGGACCACTGTGTGAACTTGTTCCAGCTCCCCAGGACCCTCCTGTGCTTTAGGAAGGCCTCCTACCCTATTTATGTAGAGTAAATCCCACAAACAGGGATGTCATTCCTGTCCATTCCCAGTATTGAAATGTGAGGTCCAACAGGCCCTAAGCCAGCACTTTTTGCTTGTAGGAACAACTATGTCTGTGCTTGTAAAAACTTACATCACAGTTGCCTGAATTCTAGTCAGCCGGAGCCAAGGAATGGATGTCTCTAATAGTGAGATGACATAAGGCAGCAGTTCTTACCCTGTGGGTCACAACCCATTTGGGGTGGAACAAACCTTTCACAGGGTTTGACTAAGACCATAGGAAAACACAGATATTTACATTACGATTTACAACAGTAGCAATATTGCAGTTATGAAGTAGCAACAAAATAATTTTATGCTTGGGAGTCACTACAATATGAGGGATTGTATTAAAGGATGGAAGCATTAGGAAAGTTGAGAACCACTGGTCTAAGGAGATTCTTATCAAGTGGTTAGGAGATCTGGGCTCTAAAGTGGATCTGACCCGGTACCTGTGCCTGCATTGTGTCTGTCTACAAAGAGGAAGAGTCAGTAACTGTGTTTGCTCTGCAGGCCTATGGTAGACAGTGATAGGAAAGAGTGATTTTATTCAATGTCCACGGTCTTCATTCAGTACATTGTGAGCACTTGCACTGTGCAGGAGCCATGCCAAGTCACAGCTGTTCTTAGACGTTAATCAGTACAGGGGACTGAGTGACTTATTGAAGTGATAGTGGGCAGTGAATCTGAATCTGGGCCTGCCCTGTGGATCCCTGAACTGTCAGCTCACAGCTGTGGCAGTCTCTTCCTGGGTTTACTCTTCAGGACAGTGGGCAGGAGAGCTGTCTTTGAGAATAGGCTAGAAGTCTTAAGTGATTCAAGGGATCCAACCTCTCAGTTTTCCCTGGAAAGAGGCTCAGCTCAGCCAGGCAGGGTTCTATATATCCCAGATAGTACTATGCTAGGACACCCTTACTTCACCTTGGGGAACCAGCATGCTGTCTAGAGACTGGAGAGAGCTGCTGGCCCTCTCCAGCACAGCCCACCTGGCTACACCTGCAGCCTGGGTTGAGTCCCTGCCCTACCTGGTTTTACTCTGAGGCTCAGCTGTGACCTTTGTTTTTGTTTTTATCCTTAAAAGAAAGTTGAGTGTTTCCTGAGTATGTGTGAAGTCAATGCACCACTTAAACTGAATACTTACATTCTTTCTTTAAGAATAAAAATAAAACAATAAAAGCACTATCAACATTGCTGTAATTATTCACAGGCTTTGACTTATAATATCAGAGGGAGCAGGCAAGTGAGATACCTTATTAAAGTAGAGACACTTGCCTGCTTTCATTTGAGGTTTTAGTAAAATACTCCATTATAACATATTTCCTTAAAAACTAAATTTTGTTCATTCAGAGTTTGGGGATTTTTGTCCTTTTCAGAATATTGAAATTAGCTGACTCTGAGCAAGGGTCACTCAAGTGTCTGGGCCTGCCCTGTGGGTCCCTGAACTGTCAGCTCACAGCTGTGACACAGCATCTTCCTGGGTTGTCTGTCAGGACAGCATTTGTGAAGACATCAAATAGGAAACGGTGCTGAGGACCAACCCGGCCTGTGCTGCATTTGTACCCACTGACCTCACTGTCTTCTGGCTTCACTCCCTGGCATATATGCATAGGAGCCTTTGAGGTGAAGCGGGCATCTGAAGTCTGTGGGGGAGAACAGAGACTTCTGTGGTGGGTCAGGGGGAGCTGAGCAGCTGAGGCCAGGCTTACAGGGCCTCTAGACTAATGCTAGGGCCTCATACTGAAAGGAGCTCAAGGTGTTGGGGGCCATGAAGATAGCAGTCCAGTGAGCCTTAAAAAAGTATTAGGGAGGTGGCCTTTCCAGGGCTTGGTGAAGGTCAAAGCTTAGGAATGGTGAAGGAGAGACATGCTATAGGTGATCCCAGACCTCTGGCCTGAGGTTCTGTTGGGTAACAGTACCCTTGCTTAGAATGAGATCCCCAAAGTCTAGACATAAACAGGGCTTATAGCCAGGACTGTGACTTGGGTTTCAACAAAGTATAGGTGATTGGAGACCCACACTTGGTAGGTACTAGAATGCAAACTAACAGGGCGAGTTTGCAGCTTAAAGTTTGGGGTAGGTTTGTATATCTGTCAGTGGATCCAAGCCTTTGCATTCGGGCCTCTAGCATGAAATGATCAGGAAAGTTTAAAAGGCATAGCTATAGAGGACCCATGAGGGGCTGCTTCTGATATTCTCAGGCTCCCAGCCATTTCTTGTTCTTGCCTCAGGAGCTATCCCCATTCTGAAAGGTGAGGGGTGCTTCTGGGGACCCCCGGGAGAGGCAACCCTTGCCTGCTAGGGCCAGGTAACAGAAAGGGCAGCTCCCTGCTTCCCAGCCTCCTACCTCCTGCCTCCTCCTCTGCTGCTGCTGCTGTGAAACAAACCGGGGTGCCTGGGCGGAAGGTCAGGAGTTTAAAAGCTTGTTTGATTCAAGACTGGGGTAAGAGACAGGAGGGGAGTGCGCTGGTTTTATATGTGGATCCTAGTATTTTCTTTTGAGCTGGGGCGGAGAATGGAGGGGCAGGGAGGGAAGGCAGGCTGCCAGAGGGAACATTGCCAAGCAGAGCACTGCTAATGCAAACCATACGGCCGACGGGCAGGCAACAGGGCCCATCTCCTGGCCTACTTAATGCAGTCCTTGCAGGCAGGCAGGCAAGCAAGCAGGAGGGCAGGCAGGCAGCCTGGGCAGCAAGACTGCTTAACCCTTCAAGTGCTGAGCTAAGAGCAGGCCTTTCCACTTCAACAAATGTGGCCATTTCTGTCCTCAGCCCTAGGCAGTAGGTTTAACAGCAACTTTAGCTCCTACCCACTGGGTACCGGCAGCATTCCTTCTCCCATTCTTGATACTCTGAAGTCTGTCCAGCATTCTGGGAGTCAGCTTAGCTGGGGTTGGGGGAAAGCCATGGTGGACAGCCATAGGTCTAGACCAGGTACTTTCCAGCCAACAACCCTCATGGGAAAGCTTGCCTCTCCTTCTTAGGCTGTTCCTAGAGTCTTGCAGGGATGATTAGTTTGGATAGGCAGTTGCACTACCAGATGGGAAGCTAGATTTGCCCAGGACTACATAGCCAGTATTCAGCCTCTTCTGTTCCCACACACACCTGCTGCTTCCCAGCACAGCAAGCATACCCCATATCAGTCTCTGAGGTCATGATTGTGGAGGCAAAGCCTATGCAGACCAGGTACCAATGACATCAAGTTAACAGTCAACCTGTATGCAAAGCCTGCTGCTGTAGTCAAGTGATAGATGAGGACAGAGACTCTTCAGACCTGCTGATGGCCTGCAGTAAAGGGTCTGACTAGCTGGAATAAATGCAAAGCCAGGTGCAGAAGCAGGTTTCAAAATACTATTGAACTTGGCCCCATTTACACATGCACTCAAGTTTGTATAAGTGCGTCAGAAAAGATCTGGAAGGAGACAGTACAGTGTGAGCAGTGGCTATCTTGGGGGAGTGAGAGACAGTGGAATTTAGGGAGCTCAAAGAGCTTTCATGTTTTAGTCTGTGTAATTGGTGTTTAACTCTTTACAACGCGCCAGCATTCATCTGGTTCTCGTGGGGCTTTTATGAAAGAAAAAACATAAAGAGCCAGAGAAAGAGGAACTTTTGTTCTGCTCTCCCATGTCTCCATTGCCTCCCTTTTGTGCCTTTACCCAGCTCAGGCCCTGGAAAGCCATTCTGTGCTGGAGAGGCCTCTGGTGGGGCCTCCCCTGTTCTGGTGGGCCCATGGCCACCAGTGCCTTTGTGTGCTGTCTGCAACCTAGCCTGACCTAGTTGGCACTCAGCACAGCTGAAGCTTACCATGAAGTAGCCCTGTCTCTGGGTCACCATGTTAGGGCTACTCTACAAGTGGCAGCCTTGCTCTGTGGTAATGAGCATGGCACCCCACTCCCCCTCCAGCTGTTTCTGCTTGCAGCTCCCAGCCTTTGGCTCTTTCCCTGTGTACCTGTTTGGTGCACTCCTGTGGCCTCCCGTGCACATGCATAGATGATTCCGCCCTTTTCTCTGGGGCTGCCATCTTCTCTAGCAATGCTCTGTAGGTGCAGCACTTCAGTGCTCCTGGCCTCTGCTATGGCAGTGACACCACACTCTTGCTGTTCCTAAGGCACCAAAACCAGGCACTTAATGTCCTTCAATAGGCAAGGAAAAAAAATCAAGACTGTAAGAAGTCAAATCCCGTATTTTACATGTAGATCTGGCTCCAGTGCACATATACCCTGCACATAGCCTCTCTAGTTGCTATAAGTGATTGTTACATGGTTTAAAGCACTCTTGACACTTTCACACTCTGTCTCTCCAGCTGCTGTGTGGCTCCTAAGCAATACCCTGCCCTGCAACAATTCTTGGCAGTTCTTAGCTTTGGGCTCTGCAAGCACCCATGGTCACTCTCAGTCTTAGCTTAGACTGCGGTATAGGGTGACTACTTCTAGCTACCAATTCAAGCACTATAGTCCCAAAAACTGTATGTAGAGGAAGGGCTCGGGTGGCCTGGAAGATGAAGATGTGGATGTACAAAAATCTGCCTCTTAATTCTAAAATCCCAGTAAGAAAAAGACCTGGGCCTGGCGCATGAGGCTCCTGGAGAACTTTGCTGTGGATCCCCATGTTGAAGAGCAATGCTTGAGATGGCTCAGTTACATCTTCCTGAAGGACTTGACAATGAAGGGCTCTCCTGGTCAGTGCTGTAGAACCCTTGCTCTGGAGTGCTCAGGAACCTGATTTGCTAAAGCCGTATTCCAAGGGCAGGTCAGTGTGCTCTGGGGCAGGCAATCAGATATCTTATGGCCTACACTGGGTGGGTCATGGGACTGGGGTTGGCGCTTGGACCTTCTGGTCCCCTGCTCTAACTCAGGGGTGTGTAATAAGTTGCTGAGTTCCACTGAGTCATGGTGGCTCCCAGCCAAACCTCTTTCTGTCAGGAGGCACCCAAGCCACTGAACAGGCCTTGAGAACTTAGAGAACGTACATGGTAGTATCTAGCAGAGGAAAACTTTGAAAGAGTCTTTGCCCCATCTTGCTGTGAACAGAGCTCAAACCTTAAGGCTCAACTCAATACCTGACCTTGTGGATCACATGAAGTGTCAGGGGCCAGTGGTGGGAAGCAGGTGGCCAGTCTGTGAAGGCCAGGAGTGGGTTGCTCAGGCCTCCTTCCCGTGGCCATGGCCAAGGTCCGCAGGGAGCCCCGTGAAACTTTTGATGTGCCGCTGGTGCTTGGCTCCACCATGCTTGTTTGCCTAAGCACTGCTCCTGCCAGTTCACTCGAACCTTCTTCTTTTAAAAACATGCTTCTTGCCAAAGGTTATTTTGGATCTGTTTTTGTTTATCAGGTAGGATTGTTCCAGCACAATTGAAAGCAGACCCACATGTTGACACGCAGTGGAGCTGCTTGCCAGGGCACGCGCACATACACACACGCAGGATATGTGGGAGTCAGCCAGAGCCCTTGAATGTAAGTGACTTGAGAATGGGTTCCAGGGAGACTTCTCCATAGGAGGCTTGTAGCTTAAAGATGCCCTCGAGGTATTTGTGTGAGATGAATGTCAGCAAAAGCTAGGGAAAGTAGCTTTTAGGATAGGTTGATGAGTTTTAGGGTCTAGGTGACTCTGATGTGGCTGTATACGGGCCTCACTACTCTAGACATGGACTTCCTTCACTGTAAATGGGCTCCCTCATTCTCAGGCTGCTGTGCAAATTCTGTATTGGACCAGGGCTGACCAGATGTAGGTCAGGGGCAAAAGAATGGGATTGCCAGGCCCTGCAGCTGGGCCTCCTTTTTGAAGCAACAGCTCTTTCTTTGGAACACAGCTGGGTGCTTTATGCTGGAAGACCTATAGTGGGTTTCTTCTGAACACCCCCCACACACACACACACACACACACTGGACTGGGCTGCATACTGCTCAGAGGAGCCCATTCTGAAACACGATTTTTATCCTGTTGTGCCTTGCAGTCCTGTGGCACCTGATGGCATGCAGATTGCAAAGGAACTAGGTGCCTAGGTTTGCCCTCTTCAATCCCAGGCCAGGCTCACAAGGAGGCAAGTGCACCAGTGCAGCCCTGGGTCTCACTAAAAAGGAAGTAGAGTCCAGAAAAGAGGTCTGTTGCTTGTGTTCAGGTACCTCTGGTAGGAACCAAAGTCAAAGAGCTCATTTGCTTCTCTAACTAAAGGCATATCTGCTCTGAGCCCAACAACCCAATGAAGATGTCTGTCTCCTTCATGTCCTGCTTCTACTGCATTTGGCTCCAGTAGAGGCAGATGCTTCCAGTGTAATCTGGTGTAGCTCCAGGCTGGCCTGCTCAGGGCTGCCCTCCTTCCTACCTGGCAGTGCTCTGCCACACCAGTGTTCAACTTCCTATTGTCTAACACTGCCTGCTGAGGTTCAGGTCTGGGGCCTGATCCTCTGACTCATATAAGTGGTCAGCAGCTTGGCAAAGCAGGGGCCCTCATGCCTGGTGACATGTGTGATACTGCTTCTCTCATCCCTTTCATAGCATCCATTTGCAGTCTTGGACCAATGAAGGCACCACAGTAGGAAATACAGGGACACTTCAGCTTTCCCCTTAAATAGGAAGATGATAGATTTTAGCATTTTCTTCAGAGTTTTTAAAATAAAATAAGCCTAATCACTAAGCACCTTACTGAGGAGTGTCTACAGCAGACCTTGTCCTGCCAAAAGCAGGTGCCATGGGCCAGCTTTTCCCCAATAGCTCCACAGTAGCCATATAGCACATACAGACTGTGGCCCAGTTCTATGACAGTGCTTTGGGGGACTGCCTACTCTTAAACATTCTGGACATCTTTCCTCTCCAGTGAACAGATCACACTGCCACAAAGCTAATTGCAAAGCATGAAGCTAACTATGCTTCATCTGAGCTTGGACTTTTTCTAAAATGTATTTTCTATTTCTTGTCTTTTTTTGTTTTGTTTTGGTTTGGTTTTGGGTTTTTTTGTTTGTTTGTTTGTTTTTTGTTTTTACAGTTCTTCCTAAAGTTCCGCATATAATTCTACCCTTACTTGGGAACTCAGCTCATTTTGATGAATCAGATATTATAGGGATGGGGATTATGGAAATTTATTAAGTGAATCCATGCCAACTGGCCCTGGAGGGGCTTGGTGTGCTGTCCAAGGGGAAAGGATCTGGTCCTATGTAGTCCATTAGGTACAGTGTGCTCTGGGCTTAGGGAGCATAAGCAAGGGGAAGGACTGAGGGACCAGTATGGGAAGGAAGTAGAGTCAGAGTCCCTAGCCATGTAAAGACCCCTTGTGGGTGTGTGGTGCTGGTATGGTAGTTCAGGTAAGGATGACGGTGAGAGCTAGCTAGAATGCCACTGGTCTTTGTGACACTTAATGAACTCGTGACCCTCCCACCCTGCCTCCCAAATGCTGGTATTACATACATGCACCACCATACCTATCCTAGTTACCATCTTGCCCCTTTTGAGTATGTGGCACCAAAGACTGAACCTAGGGCTTTTAGTGTGCTAGGCACAACATTCTGCTACCAAGCGATTCATTGGGACACAGGACTCCTGATAATGAGAGTTTGGAAAGAGAAGGCCTTCCTTCTTGAATATCTGTAGCATGTGATGGCCAGGCAGAGGTGGGCAGCCTGTAAAGAAGGATTACGGGAGTAAAAGAAAGCCAGGACTGGTCTCTGCTGTGCTCTTAACTGCCTGGTGGAGATAGAGGCTGCCCCTTCCTTTCCCGACCACCCAGACCTGAATAATTAAACAGAAACTGTATTAATTCCAACACTACTTGGCCAATGACTCTAGCATATTCCTAGCTAGCTCTTATATCTTAAATTAACCCATTTCTATTAATCTATGTATTGCCACGCGGCTGTGACCTATTGGTAATTGCCCTGGAAAGTGGGAAAACCAAACAGCTCTGAGATCTGCACTAGAGGTGAGAACTAAGGAAAGCTGTTGCTCTGTCTGCTGGTCCAGCACTTTCAGACCTTCCCAGCAGTGAATCACATATAAGGAGGGAGGCAACTGCAGCAGTCAGACCTCTGCTCACTCTGGGCCCAGAATTCTCAGTTCAAGCAGACAGTAGACCATATGTGCCAGGGAATGAGCTCCTGAGCTGAACACATTCTCTGATCATGGTGTAATAGGAAATTTCCCTCCCACCCGCAAGTTTCTGAATAAATGCTCAGAGGTTTACTATTACTTATTAAATGCTTGACCGGTGGCTCAGGCTTATTATTAGCTAGCTCTTACATTTAAATTAGCCCATATTTTTTAATCTATGCTTTACATGTGGTTCATGGCTTGTTACCTTAAATTTTACATGTCTTGCTTTCTTGGTGCCTGCTGGCATCTTCCAGACTCCGTCCTTCTCCTATATCTCTGTTTGGATTTCCTGCCTGGCTCTATCCTGCCTTGCCATAGGCCAATGGGAGCAACACATATTCACAGCATACAGAAAGACCATCCCATAGCATCACAGACTCAGAACCTCCACAGGAATCCTTGGGGATTTTACTTTGCCACAGAGGGAGATCAGGACCACAGACCACAGCATGAGTGCTATCCTACCTAAGCTTCTCTGTACCCAACTCCATTCCTTGTCTTTCTTTCATGGTCATCTCCTACACAGACACCATAGCATGTGCCCAGTCTCCCTAAGTTGCATTTGTTCCTCGTTTGCAGGACCAAAAGTAACTTGGGCCTCCTTTCAAGGTGGCACCTGGTTACAACATCCCAAGATATGGAAAATAATCAAATTATGGATTTCTTCTCCAGCAATGGCTGCCACACAGGAGGAGTCACTGGTACTCTGCATTTCCTCACTGGATTTGTGCTTCAGGTTTGTCCTTTGGCTAGAATGCTCACTGCTATTCCCAGGGCTGCCTTCTTAATTCAAGGTGTGACTTTGGCTCCCATCCCCAGCACATCCCGCAAAGGCTGTTTGTCCAACCTCTTCTGGCATCTCACCTCTTTACATGATTCCCAACGTTTTTCTTTTTTCTCTCTGGAACATAGTCTGTACTTAGTTACCTGGATTCTTGGCCTTTCTTCACTTGATGGACATCCCCCAGGCGTTCATCCTTCCCTTCGTGATTGTTAGGAATATTTGAGCCTGTGTACAGTGTACATCCCTATGACCTCACTCCTCATGGGCAGAAGCTTGGTCTAGTAGGAAGAGGAAGCCTCACCTCCTTAAGGAAACGATATCTCACTGTTGTTATTTAGAATCTTTCCCGTGAGAGATGTGCCTCCCCCCCCCCAATCTGGTAATTCAGTTAGGCATCTTGAGCAGTGTAGACTGTGGATATGGACTTTATACTTCGTGTTATAATCCAGTGCTAAATTATTTTGCTACCCAAATGGTTTCATCCTTTACCACTGGGTACTCTCTCAGTCTGGCTCCTGTGTCCCCTTGACACAACTGTCTGCACTTTGAGTACTTTCTGACTTAGAGGTACTCTTTGCTCATCTGGTTATTTCCTGTCATAGCCCTGAAAGATTCTCCCAGAAGTCTCTGGTTCTTTTTACTGGAGAATGATTATACAAACCGAGATCTAGGCACTGGTACTTCACTGATAGTGGATCATCATTTCTTCTGAGCCTTGGTGGAAAACAGAAAATACACTAGGGTATAGTAGCCCTTAAATACATACTTATAATGACAGATGAAGATATATTCCCCACACGGCACATATTGTTGCTGGATGAGAGTTCCCGATACTAGCCAAAATCTGTGAGGCTCCCTCTAGCCTTCCTTCCTCCTTAATGATAATTTCTTCTGGTAGAAGGAGCCTGGCTCCTATGACTGCTCCACCTGTAGCTGCCTTAGAAGTCTTCTCTGCTAAGTTGATAGGAGTGGTTTGATGATGTCACCCACAACACTATGAGCCATTGTGCTGTGGGAGCAGAAGTGTTGGTATTCAGATAGTTATTTAGAACATTGAACCCTGAGAGTTGATCTGTGTATTGAAGGCCCTTGGTGAGGCAGCTCAGAAGTGGAGGCCTGTATACCCTGCTTCTATCTCCAGGAAGGACTGTGTAGAGCCATGCATACCATGGTAAGAGGAGAAGCTATACCTCTCCCACCAGTGTTTACTGCATTAAGGGCCTCAGAACACACTGCAGATTCTAATGGGGAAAGCAAGCGTGGCCTGAGCCAGGAGGAAAAAATGTTGTAGGAGTACTGCTCTTTTGGGGTCATGCTGGGAGAATTAGTCTATGAGAGTATTTTTCAATGCTGGAAATAAAGCCCAGGGCGTTACACAACACAAGGCAGGCATTCCACTCATGAGCTGCATCTTTACCCTTATGAAAATAGATAATCATTCTCACGATAAGAAAAAAAGTCTAAATATATTACAAAGTGTATTTCCCATCCTAGCACCATTCCATACACACATACACACACACACACACACACACACACACACACGCACACCTGTGCAGAGTCAGGCATGTCTCTGTGTTCTACACTCCTGCTCTGTTAATAGCACTGTATTGTTCACATTTTGTACCTTGAGTTCTCTGCAAAGACTTTGTCTTGAAAGATGTTCCTGTGTAAGGCCAGGCCTTCCTATATATTGCTTAGCTTATTTTCAGCTTAATACAAACTAAGTCATCTGGGAAGAAGGAACCTCAGTTGAGAATGGCCTCCATCAGATTAGCCTGTGGGTATATATGTGTGGTGTTTCCTCGATTGCTGATTAATGTAGGAGGATCCAGTCCACTGTGGGCAGTGCCATTCCTAGGCAAATGGGCCTGGGCTGAGTAAGGAAGATAGCTGAGAATGAATTAGAGAGAGCAAACCAATAAGGAGCATTACTCCATGGTTTCTGCCTCAATCTCCGGATTGGTATTTCTGTCCTGACTTTTCTCAGTGCTGTACTGGGACCTGAGAACCTTTTCCTCCACAAGTTGGATTTTTGGTCAGTGTTTTAGCACAGCGACAAATCTGAATACAGCTCATTTTCCTCTGCTGTAGTCACATTGGTACAAATGCCCCTTCCTTTGTGTTGTAACCAGTGTGCCTGTTGCTTCCAGTCTTGGTTGGACTTTTATTCTGTGTCTCAGAGTATGTGTTTATGGCACAGAGCTTTTTTTTCTTTGTTTTTGTTATTTGAGTGATTTTGGTTTTTAAACAATTTTCCCAGAAAAGAATTTCTAAGGAAGAAGGTGGTTTTGGCAGATGTTGCAAAGACAAAAGTCAAGGCTCAAGACAGCTGGTATGTTTCCCTCAGAGTTACAGAGGTGCCAAACAGGAATTTGACTGCATCTCCTGACTCCTTATCCTTCTCACTACTGAAAGTGTGCTTTCACTATGAACTAGATGTGCCTGAGCAAGACTGGACCCTGCCTTTCTCTGACAGTGATCAGCATGTCAGGGGGCTTGGAGGACACTTGCCTCTGGGACCCAGCACAGGGCCAGGCCATAGAAAGAGGAAAGAATCAGTTACCCCGTGTGAAAAGGTGTGCACTTGAGCCTGAGCAGTGGGACCACACCTTGACCTTCCAGGGAGCACATGGTAAAGGGCTGGGGCAGTGGGTTGGAGCAGAGGGCCTATAGCCTCTACTTCTCAGGTGACAGCTAGAAATCCACATTTATGAGTCAAGTTCTCTGTCTTCTACATATGGTCATCACTTAGGATAAGCCAAATAAAACCTGTGGGGGGGGGGGGGGGGCTGCCTTTTGAACCACTTCGGGGATGTCTGCTGGAGGCTTCTGACCTATCTGTGAGGGCTGTGGGGAATGGTCAGTTTCCTGTATCTATGAGCCATGTATTTGGTTGCAGCTGGCTATCAGTATAGACATATGTTAATAGCACACATGGTGGGTACAGTTGCACCTTTGTCCTGTCTAGGGGCCTATATCCAGTGGAAAGAACTAACTCCCATGTCCAGAACTAGTATGGCAGAATAGTTTGTATTGCTTGCTATTTAGTATGTTGTGTGTTATCTGGTAGAAGATTTTTTATGAATGACTATACCATTCTTTTATGCATTTTATACATGTTCTGTAATGGTTGATGTTAAAATTTTCTTTTGTGTTTGCGACACAGGTCCTTTGTCAAATAATAGTTATGGAGTTTATTACTCCCAATCTGTAGGTTTCCTTTTAATCCATATCTGAGATCTTTAATTTTGATAAATCAGTTTGTCTTTTTTTTTATTAATGGCTTATGGTTTTTGTTTTGTTTTACACTGTGTGCCATCCCAAATTAATTTTTGTTTGGTGTAAAGAAAGGCTTGAAGGGTGGGGGGTTTTGTTTGGTTTTTTTTTCATGTTTGTATAATTATTTGTTTAAAAAAAATCACTTTTCTTCCATTAATGTCTTGGCATTTTGTTTTAAAAAGTGAATTACTTGGGCTGGCAGGCTGACTTAGCAGGGAAATGTGCTTGCTACAAAGCCTGAGGACCTGAGTTTAATCCCCAGGACCTGGGATTTCCATGGTAGAAGGAAAGAACTGACTTTTGCAAGGTTGTTCTCTGACCTTCACATGTACATTTACATACATAAATAAATACAATTTTAAAATTTATGTGAATTGTTTAATATATGTGGGTGTATTTCTGGGCTCTGTTCAGTGCTGTTGATTTGCCTGTTTTAATTACAAACTCATGGTATGTCATTTCTGTTATTTCAGAGTAATTTTCAAATGACATACAGTGGGTCTTTTCAACCCTTTTCATCTCACACATTATTTTGGGTTCTTCCAGGTCCCACTGCCACTATACAAACCTTTCATGTTACTTATTTTTTTAAGTATGTTGGGATTGTGACTGGCACTGGGTAAGACCCATGAACACCAGAGGTAGCTGACCTCACTACTAAGCATTCCAGTCCATGAAATGGTACATCTTCTGTTGCTTTAGGGTGTAGTTTTTCCCACTAAAGAGCTTCAGTTTTTAATATCATTTATTAAATTTATTTTTACGTATTACTGATATTACTGAAAAATATTTTCTAACAGTTTTTGCTGTTTGAATGTAGAAATACAACTGAATTACATATTTGATGCTGCTGTGATCACACATTGGAACATCCCCTCCCAAAACTCAGGTTGTTTGAGGGTATTTCTGGATTCTGTTTATTGGTTTTCTGTAGTTTATCTTTTCTTGATATCTGAGAATCTTTAATTTTGATAACTTTAATTTATCTTTTTAGATTAATGGCTTGTGCTTTTTCGTGTTATAGATTGCGTGCCATCCCAAATTAATTTTGGTTTGGTATGAAGAAAAACCTGGGGAAGAGGGAATTTCTGGGGTTTTGTTTGTTTTCTCATGCCATTCAGAATTAGCCACCATTCTAACAGTTTTCAGAGACAGAGCCTTAAAAGAAAGTTTAGACCACATTTCCTAGCTTTTAGTATGGCTATAGATCAGCTTTTCTCCCCTTGGTTTATTATTGCATTCTTATAAACCTAATTTCATCTATTTATTGGTATAAAAATAAGAAAAGTAGCCGGGCGGTGGTGGCGCACAGCCTTTAATCCCAGCACTCTAGAGGCAGAGGCAGGCGGATCTCTGTGAGTTCGAGGCCAGTCTGGTCTACAAGAGCTAGTTCCAGGACAGGCTCCAAGGCTACAGAGAAACCCTGTCTTGAAAAACAAAACAAAACAAAAAAAAAACGAAAAAAAAATAAGAAAAGTATATTCTTTTCAGAATCCGTAATGGCTTCACATTTTTCTAATATTGACATTTTGAACAACAAGCTTTTTTCTTTTTTTAAATTGTTTTTATTGAGCTATATATTTTTTCTGATACCCTCCCTTTCTTTCCAATCCCTTCCTATACTCTACCATGACCCCCTTGTCCCCAATTTACTCAGGAGATCTTGTCTTTTTCTACTTCCCATGTACATTAGATCCATGTATGTCTTTCTTAGGGTCCTCTTTGTTGTCTGTTGTGAATTGTAGGCTGCTTTCTCTTCTGTCAAAAAGCCACTTATGAGTGAGTACATATGCTATTTGTCTTTCTGGATCTGGGTTGCCTCACTCAATATGATGTTTTTCTAGATCCACCTATTTGCCTGTAAATTTCAAGATGTCATTAATTTGTTTTCTGGTGTGTAGTACCCCATTGTATAAATGTACCATATTCTTCAGTTGAGGGGCATTTAGGTAGTTTCCAGGTTCTGGCTATGATAAACAATGTTGCTATGAACATAGTTGACCACATGTCCTTGCGGTATATTGAGCATCCTTTGGTATATACCCAAAAGTAATACTGCTGGGTCTTGAGTAGGTTGTTTCCTAATTTTCTGAGAAATTGCCATACTGATATCCAAAGCGGCTTATACCAGCTACACTCCCACCAGCAATGCAGGAGTGTTCCCTTTACCCCACATCCTCTCCAGTGTAAGTTGTCATCAGTGTTTTTAATCTTGGCCATTCTTACAGGTGTAAAATGGAATCTCAGAGTTGTCTTGATTTGCATTTCTCTGATGGCTAAGGATGGAACAACCAACTTTTGACGGTTTGATTTTTTTCTCTTATTTGCTTTCTATTCCATTGATTTCTCCTTGTTTCCTTTTTTCTGCTTTCTTGGATTATTCAGCTGTTCTCATAGTCCTCTTGAGGTGAGAGCTATATCATTAATCATTTGCCATTCTTCTTTTCCCAGAAGATACATTTAGTTAGAGCTTCCTATAAATCCTGGTTTAGTGTCTCCTACTGATATGTCCTATTTTTAAACACCTGATTCAAACGTATCAAACGTTTAAATTTTTTGTAGGTGATTTATAAAAGTGTGGCTGAATTTCCCAATATCTAAGGATTTTTCAGTTAACTTTTTTATATTGGTCAGAGAACCAACATCACATCTACATCCACCCCAGCTTCAGGTGTGCCCACCAGGTGGACTGTCCAGTGTTGCCAGGGATGAGGATTGGTGTATATCCACTGACTGGCATGGGGCAGTTTGCCGATTACAAGGTGCTCATCCAGGTTCTGGTATGGGCATGCTCAGTCATGAGATATGTTTGGTAATCCAGGCTCCAGGGAAACAGAAGGGGCTGATGCAAGAAGCCTCAGCAGGTTCCAGGCACTCCAAGATCCCTCCTTGCTCAGCACTGACAAGCATGTCATGTCCTCTCAGTGCTGGCCTCTGGTGACGGCCAACCACAAGAGCAGGGTGGGCCCCTGGCTGCTGCCTGAGGGTCTGGACAGGAAAGGAAGCAAGTTCAAGTATGTCACCTGTTATAGTTTTCATGATTTTTGATTTGGCATTTTGATCAGTCTGGTTTTGGTCAAGGAAATGCAACCCGTATCTCATAACAGGAAGCTCCCTTTGTGATCTTTACTTCAAGGCATTTTTCTCTCTCTAATTCCCCTTACCTTTTTTTTTCTTGGCAAAAATAACAGACCTAATATGATGTGCATCTTATTAAAAAGTTCAGCATAATTTATTGCCATTTGTTTGTTTACAAAACAAACATTCCAAACTGCATGACATAGCCTTCCAAGCATCACTGCTCTTTGTGTGTGGGGTTTTTTTTTTTTTTTCTTTTTTTCCATCCTCCTTGAGGCTGAGATTGGGCTGGGAAGATGGACAAGAACTCAAGCCTGAGAGAAATCACATGGTACCATGTCTGCTTCCTGTGGGAGTCACTAGTTAAGTTGCTAGTCCCAGGCAGCTTAGTGGACTCAGTAACTAGTATTAGGGTGTGAGCAGACACACCCAGCATGTGAATCTGGAGCTTATTCCAGACCTACCTTTGCCTCCTAGGTGAAGGCCTCAGTTGGGACACAAGAACCAGGGAATTGTTGACTCTTCCCAGCCAGCCATCCTTCTGTTCATGAAGAAGTGGTTTATGGGAAGAGGAAGATGAAGGCGGTGTTCACCAACCCTAACTGAACCTTACATCTAATGGAACACATACCATTGCCAGGGGCCCAAGTATTACCCACCAGTCCAGAGGAACTGGAAGGAGCGTAGAAAGGACTGTTCACCTTGGCACCTGGAGCCAGGCTAGCCTGACTGTTTCTCCTGGGGAAAGGGATAAAGAAGTCAAGATTTCAAATTCATCCTCTGGGTTGAAGGCTAGCTGGTCTCACTAGATGAACCAACCTTGGAAATACCCAAAAGCTGGGAATGTAGGATCTCAGAATACACTCGGCAGGACCAGATAGCCTGCTTCCATAGAGGGAAAGGTGAGACACAGGCTAGGCAAAGAAGGGAACCTGAACTGTGCAGCCAACAGTGTAAGACATGCTCTGACTTTGCCCTGCCATCCTTGAACTCCTCCTTTACTTCTACCCAGAATCCAGTGCTGCAGCCTTGCAGATGGGCCTGCTTCCCTATGTTGTCTGGGGTTTTCCCACCCTTTCCCTCACAGAGCAAATTGTAGGTGTTTTCTGACTGAGGAAGCTCCAAGCTATCCACAGGACTTACAGAACCTCTACCCTTCTATACCTCTGTAGGTCTTAGAGAGGCAGACTGGGGGTCACTTCATTGACCTTCCCAGCCCCTTCACTCTGCATTCATATACTCATGTCCGGTCTCTCTCCCAGCAATCTAGTGGCCACTCCTGACTGTGGGTATCCACTGTTCATTGTGTCCCTCTATGGTTTGGTACCACTAATGTAGTAGCCTCAAGACAACATGTACACAAGCTATGCATTCAACACATGCTCCTAATGTGCTATGAAACCAAAAGATCTTTTTAGGACCTGCCCAAAAATTGATAATTTGCAGATTTACTGTTCCAGATCTTTCCTGCGCTTATGTGAAAATAGATAAACAACCATTTATTAAGACTTCTTTCTGTTCTGTACTCAGGTATTTTCCTATGTGTTTTAACATATACCCATGAATTCTTTTTCTTTCTTGGATATTTAAGCTGCTATTGGATTTTCGTGTTCTGTAGTGGGGAGCAGCAGGCAGGCCTGCTTTTCATCCGCGCCCAGTTCCCGCATGGTTAGCTTTACACCTGAAATAACAACACATACAAACTGTGTTCATTCAAACACTGCCTGGCCCATAGTTTCAGCCTCTTACTCACATCTTGATTAACCCATATCTAATAATCTGTGTAGCACACGAAGTGGTGCCTTACCTGGAAGATTCTAGCATACCCGTCCATCTTGGGCCGGAGCTCCATCGCATCTGTCTCCCTGAGGAGAGGCAAGGCGGTCTGGACTAATTCCCAGCATTCGTTCGTCTACTCCACCCACCTAACGGCGGCCAATCAATGGGCCAAGGCATTTCTTTATTAACAAATGAAATCAACACAAACCAAAGACTCTCCCACATCAGTGTTCCATCATGATGTCAAGTCAAATAGGTGTAAATGTAAAATCATGTACTTGGCTCCTTCATCCTCATGAACAGAGGAATGTCCTCACTTCTGGCAGTCAAGGGTTGATGCCCATTGCTGTGCTGTAGCGCATTTGTACGTGGTCTCCTGTGCCAGTGGTTCTTTTGTAAGGGACTTGGCACGAGTGGGAGCAACAAGACAACATTGTATTTCTGTAGGGCTGTGTGAGGCTATGTAGCCTCATAGCCTCTAGCTTCTATCTCTGTGTGGGGATGGCTTTCCCTCACCTGTACCTGAGCCATTCTCAGTCAGTGTTCTTGGCCCAATCCTGCAGAGCTTCCATACCACCTAACCTGTTGGTGTCTCCTGGAACTTGGCTGTTCCAAAAGAGACAGCTGTAGGTTTTCAAGGCATTTTCCATTGCAATCAGAAGAAGCCTGGCTCTGTTTTGGCTCTGCATCCTGGGAAGCCAGTTGGGTGTCTAGGCAGGGTTCTGATTCCTGGCCTAGCAAATTCACTCTCTCCCACAGCCTTAGTTAGGGTTTTTATGCTGTGAAGAGATATACCACACTTTCTTATAAAGGAAGTATTAATTGGGGCTGAAGTACAGTTTAAGATTTGGTCATTTTTATTATGGCAGGAAGCATGGTGGCATTCAGCACAACATGGTGCTGGAGAATGAGCGAAGAGCAAGCAGCAGGAAGAAACAACTGAAAGCTCAAAAGCCCACCCCCAGTAATGCACTTCTCTAACAAGGCCACACCTTCTAATACTGCCATACTCCTTGAGTCTATGGATGGTTGGTTATGGAATGAGAATGTACCCCCCATAAGCTAATGTTTGAATACTTGGTCCCCAATTGGTGGAACTGTTTGGGAAGGTTTAAGAAGTGTTCTGTTGTTAAAAGAGGTATAACACTGGGCACAGGAAAAGAGGAGCCGTGTGGCAGTAAAGGGGATTGGCAGAAAGCCCCATTTCTAAGATGGCTGCAGACCATGTGTATGGTCAGCTGCCCAGGCTGTACTTTATAAAAAGTTGTGAGGATGAGCTTTTCTTTTCTTTTCCTTTTTTTTTTTTTTTGGTTTTTTTTTTTTTTTTTTTTTTTGGTTTTTTCGAGACAGGGGTTTCTCTGCAGCTTTTAGAGCCTGTCCTGGAGCTAGCTCTTGTAGACCAGGCTGGTCTCGAACTCACAGAGATCCGCCTGCCTCTGCCTCCTAAGTGCTGGGATTAAAGGCGTGCGCCACCACCGCCTGGTGAGGATGAGCTTTTCTCATTGCAGTAGAAAAACTACCAGATTTTTTTAGCAGGGAAAGTTGTTGAGAGTGTTAGTTAAGTCATTTGCCAAAACTCATTTTATTTGTTAAAATTAAATCATTTTTCCTCCCCTTCCTGGACAATAGTCCTAATGATAACTTTTATAGCATGGCATTTAATCAGCCTGGTTCAAATGCAGAGGGGCTGGGTGAAGGGCAGAAAGGCAGTACCATGTTAAGGTGGAGTGTGTTAACAGCTCTGAAACAAAAGGTATTCTAGGGCTGGAGAGATGGCTCAGCGGTTAAGAGCACTGACTGCTCTTCCAGAGGACCCGGGTTCAATTCCCAGCACCCACATGGCAGCTCACAACTGTCTGAAAATGCAGTTCTACGAGATCTGACACCTTCACACCAATGAACATAAAGTTAGATAAATCATTAAAAAAATTTTAAAAAAAGAAAAGAAAAGGTATTCTAGCAGTCGGAAGCCAAGGAATACCTACAACTCTGAAGGGAAAAGTATCCCAACAGAAATGTTTCAGCTCTACCCTGCTCTGGAGAAAGTTGTTACAGCACCGCTTCCCTAAGGGAACGTTTCTCAGAGGAAGTGTAGCAGTTCTACTCGCTCCAGGGAAAGCCAATATGACCCTGCTCTGCTCCCCTCAGCTAGGGCGAAAGAAAGTCTTTACAACAAATCTCATTCAAGAGATTTATTGAGAGGGAGGAATCCAGGAGAGTGGCTGCCTCTGCCCAGGTTGGAAAAAGGGCAGCCCCAAACTGAACAGGAACAGGGATTATATAGGATTTCTTAAGGGCAAAGATTTTCAGGGTGAAGATTTTCAGGGCAGGGATTGGTAGGATCACAAGTCCTGAACTTGGGGCAAACTCAGAAATTAGTTGGACTTCAAGTCCTGAGTTGGTTAGGGGCAGGGTGTGTTTCCTTGGCTCTGGTCTCAGGGCCAGGGTGTTTTTTCACTGACCCTTTTTACCCTGCATGGAGTGAGGTCACTGTCTTAGGATTACTACTGCTATAATCAAACACCATGGTCAAAGCAACTTGGGAAGAAAAGGGTTTATTTGGCTTACTCTTCTTCCATATCACAGTTCATCATCAAAGGAAAAAAAGACAGGAACTCAAGCAGGAAAGTAAAGGCAGGAGCTCATGCAGAGGCCATAGAGGGGTGCTGCTTACTGATTTGCTCCCCCATTGCTTTTTCAACCTGGCTTTTTTTTTTCATGGTTTATTTTTTTATATTTAAAAATTTCCATCTCCTCCCCTCCTCCTCCCCCTTCCCTCCCCTCCTCCTCCCCCTTCCCTCCCCTCCTCCTCCCCCTTCCATCCCCTCCCCTCCACCCATACCTCCCCTCCCTCCCTCTCCAGGCCAAGGAGCCATCAGGGTTCCCTACTCTATGTTAAGACCAAGGTCCTCCCAACTCCCCCCAGGTCCAGGAAGGTGATCGACCAAGCTGAGAAGGCTCCCACAGAGCCCATCCATGCAGAAGAATCAGAGCCCAGCGCCATTGTCCTTTGCTTCTCAGTCAGCCCCCACTGTTGGCCACATTCAGAGAGACGGATTTGGTCGCATGATCCATCAGTCCCATTCCAACTGGAGTTGGTGATCTCCCATTAGTTCTGTCCCACTGTCTCCATGAGTGAACGCACCCCTCACGTTCCTGACTTTCTTTCTCATGTTCTCTCTCCTTCTGTTCCTCAGCAGGACCTTGGGAGCTCAGTCCGGTGCTCCAATGTGGGGCTCTGTCATTTTCTTCATCTATCGTCAGGTGGAGGTTCTATGGTGATATGCAAGAAATTCATCAGTATGGCTATAGGAACTGGCCTTTTCAGGCTCCCTCTCCTCAGCTGCCCAAGGAACTAACTGGGGGCGTCTCCCTGTAAACCTGGGAACCCCTCTAGGGTCAAGTCTCTTGACAACCCTCAGGTGGCTCCCTAAATTAAGATATATGCTTCCCTGCTCCCATATCCACCCTTCCTGTATCCCAAGCATCCCATTCCTCCGAGCTCCCCCACATTCTCCCCTTCACGCTTTTCTCTCCCCATCTTCCCTTGGCCGCGTCTCGCCCAACCCTCAAGTTCCCAATTTTTGCCTGGCGATCGTGTCTACTTCCAATATCCAGGAGGATTACTATATCTTTTTTTGGGGGGTTCACCTTCTTATTATCTTCTCAAGGATCCCAAATTATAGGCTCGATGTCCTTTAATTATGGCTAGAAACCGATTATGAGTGAGTACATCCCATATATCTAACAAGTAGTGATTTCCTACTGCTGTCTTATTACCCTAGTCTTCCCACCACACTATCCACTGTGCTATTTTATTGTTTGACAATTCCTTACATTATATGATGAATATTCGTCCTTGTATAAGGAGTGCTCAGTAAAAGAAAATTTCATTCTTTCCTTTTTTTGAAATAGAATCTTTATGTTTATTCGTTTATTATTTTGCTTTCAATATATCCCAACCACAGTTTCTCCTCCCTCCACTCCTCCTACTTCCTTCTCCCCAAGACCTACTCCCCCTCTGTTTCATTTCAGAAAAGAGCAGGCCTCACAGGGATATTCACTGAACATGACATAACAAGATACAATAAGACTAGGCACAAACCTGTAGTTGGTTTTTCTTTTTTCTCTTTGAGGGCCTGCCACCCAGCTCCCAAATAAATACACAGAGACACATTCTTTCTTATGAATGCCCAACCTTTGCTTGGTTTATTTCTAGCCAGCTTTTCTGACTTGAATTATCCCATTTCTCTTTAACTATGTTTTGCCTCTGGGCTTTTTACCTTTCTTTATTCTTTATATCTTTCTTTCCTTCTTACTCTTTGACTGACTGGGTGTCTGGCTCCTGGCATCCTCCTCTCCTCCTTTTCTCACTCCTTGTTCTTTTCTTTCTTCCCTAGATTTCTCCTCCTATTTATTCTCTCTGCATGCCAACCCCGCCTATCCTTTCTCCTGCCTTGCTATTGGCTGTTCAGCTCTTTATTAGACCAATCAGGTATTTTAGGCAGGCAAAGTAACAGAGCTTCACAGAATTAATCAAATGCAACATATCTTTGCATCATTAAACAAATATTCTACAGCATAAACAAATGTAACATATCTTCATCTGATATTCCATAACACAACCCCTCATATCATGGTTGGGCAAGGAAGCCCCAGTAGGAGGAAAAGAATCCTAAGAGCAGGGGCTGGAGAAATGTCTCAGCAGTTAAGAGCACTGACTGCTCTTCCTGAGGACCTGGGTTCAATTCCCAGCACCCACATGGCAGCTCACAACTGTCTCAAAATCCAGTTCCAGGGGATCTGACACCTTCACACCAATGCACATAAAATAAAGATAAATAAATCATAAAAAAATTTAAAAAAGAATCCTAAGAGCAAACAAAAGGACCAGAGACATTCCCACTCCTACTGTTAGGAATCCCATAGAACCAGGCTAACAACCATAACATATATACAGAGGACCTAGAGTGAACCCATACAGCCTCCATGATTGTCACTATAATCAATGTGAGCCCCTATGAGCTCTGCTTAGTTGATTTTTGGGGGGCTGTGTTTTCCTAGTGTCCTTGACCCCTCTGGCTCCTGCAATTCTTCCTCCTCATCATCAGCAGGATTCCCTGAGATCCAAGAGGAGGGACCCAGTGGAGATCTTTAATTTGGGCTCTCTCTTTGCCTGATGTTTGATTGTGGGTCTCTGCATTTGCTCCTAGCAGCTGCCAGTGGAAGCCTCTATGAGGACGATTGGTCTAGGCACTGACCTGGACTTTTGACGCTCGCTCGCTCTCGCTCTCTCTCTCTCTCTCTCTCTCTCTCTCTCTCTCTCTCTGTGTGTGTGTGTGTGTGTGTGTGTTCTTTTAAAATTAATAACTCAAGCCAGGCATGGCAGTTTACACCTTTAATCTCAGCACTTTGGAGCCTGGGGCAGGAGGATGACTGTGATAGCAAGGCCATCGGGGGCCATAATGTGAAACCCTGTCTTAAAGCAAACAAACAATAGCAAAAATGATATGATAAGGAGCTAGAGAGGTAACTCAGCTGTTAAGATCCTCTAAGTATTTTTTTAACTTTGTTTTTGAAGGGTGTGTGTGTGTGTCATGGTACACAAGTGTGAAGGTCAGAAGACAATTTGTAGTAGTCAGGTTTCCTTCCACCTTGTGGGTTCAAGAGGCCTAACTCAAATCCTCAGACTTGGCAGCAAGTACTTTGCCCACCTAACCATTGTGCCAACTTCTTTTGGCATTCCTTTGACATGGCTTATTCTTTTCCACTCAGAAGTTTACTCGTGTGTCTTCTCTCCTACTCAAAATGACCTCACCCCATACTTTCATCTGAAGCTACAATTTCTTCTCCATTCTTCTGCATATAGTCTTTGTGTAATTTGGGTGAGGAGGAAGTTGTGTCTAGCCTTGTCTCCATCAGGTACAGGCCACATGTGTTGGCAGCTCTCCTTTTAACCATCACTTCAGTGTCACATGACTTAGGGAGCATTCAGATATCTTTGTGCCCTCTGTAGCTCACTGATACTCCCTTCTTCTGTGCCAGCATTCTGTTCTTCCTGATGATTCTAGTCTGGAAGACATGATTTTTCCGGAAAGGTGTGGTCATCTCTTCCTCATTCCCCCTAGTGTCTCTTGCTATTTTCATGTTTATGTTTCAGATGAACTTTCACTTAGCTTTGGTATAAGTTATAATTATTTTGAATATAGAGCAGCCAAAGATCAACTCTTTAGTTTTCTAAGGGAAAAATACTGTTTTAACATCTGGTCCTTTTTTGTGTGAGAGCATTTATGTTCTTCCCACCAACTTCACATTTTCTTCAGTTTCTCTTCAGTTTTTGCGTTTGTACTAGACATGAGATCTTTTATTTTTACTTTTGCTTTTGTGTAGAAAAACTGTTTGGTTTTAGTATTAATTCAAACTACCGAAAAAAAAGCCTCCAGTGATGTTTTTATTTGTGTTTTCTCTCTGATCCTCTAGAATCTTCTGGTCTGCACTGTGTCATTTGCAAGCAGTGATAATCTCCATTCTTCCTCTCTCTTATTGCAGCCTTACTGGCCTACACAACAGAGCACATACACGCATTCACTGTGTATAGTTATAGTGTTAAGTAACTAATGTTTATTATGAAATAAGATTTTAGAATCTGGTCTCATTTAACGTTTTCTTGAAATAAGGAAATAGTCCACGGATTTTTTAAGTCAAGAATCACTGTAGAATTTTGCGAGAAACCTTTATGATATTATTTAGCATGGTTTATGCTTTTTATCTTTGACCTACTAATGTGCATTCCAGAATATATGCTATTTAGTTACATGTCATTCTTTTTATATTGGATTGTAATTTTGGATACTTTTAGTTAAGATTTTTATGTTAGCATTCATAATTGAAATGTAGGGTTGACACTTCTGTCAAGTCATGGTGTTGTATGAATAGAAATCTTCAGAGAAAGAGCTTGCCCACTTTACTCTGCTGTTCTGTCTAAACAGACGTCTGCCTCTTAGAAGAGGAATGAGGCTCATCTCTGGAATTAGTAATATTGGTGAGAAGGGTGGTACTTTAACAACTCAATTTTTTTTTTGTCTCTATTATTGGCAATTTTTGTTTGGATCCCTCCTACGAGTTTGGTAACATGTTTTCCTGGGAAATGATCTATTATCTATTTTATTTTATTTTGATTTTTTTGAGACAGGGTCTCTCTATTAGCAAGTTGCCTGGAACTTGCTAAGTAGACCAGGCTGGCCTTGAACCAAGAGATCCGCCTACCTCTGCCTCCTAATGCTGGGACTAAAGGCGTGCGCCACCACGCCCAGCCTCTGTTGTCTATTATTTTCAGGTGTGTTTGCATTGAATTTTGCAGAGTAAACACCATTTTGTTTTACATAATCATTTGCCATTTTTCTTTTCTTGGGGAGTGATTTTAGGTTTCTTAGTGTTGTTTGTTTGTTGAAACGGGGTCTCACTCTGTAGCTCTGGCTGCCCTGGAACTCACTACATAGACTAGGGTGGCCTCAAGATCATAGAGATTTGTCCCCCATTATCCCATGAGTGCTCAGATTAGTGGAGTACATAAGGATAGCTGGCATTCATTTGCCAATTTTCATTTAAATTTTGTTGGTGTGCTCATTGTTGGTCTTAACAACTCCCTTTTGCACACGTTACCACGTCTATGATTATATATACTCTGACTGAATATGCCACCTCCCTCCCACTTCACTCCATCTCCCTGGGCCTTGCCTTCCTTCTTTACACTGTCAGGCTCTCTGCCACTCCTGACATTTCCACCAACTGCTCTTCACTGCATGGTTGTTGCGTCCCAGATGTCCTGTTGGGTCTTTTGCCTCTGGAGCTGGCTAAGGGAACTTCTTCCTCTCTAAGGTTTAGGCTCTTTCTCTTGGTTTTATAAGGATTTCTTTCCTTATAAGGATTTTTAAAATCCCATGACAACTTTCTCAACTCTTTTTCTGCCTGTAAATGGGTAGCTTTAAAACCTTTTGGAAGTTAGGCTGTGGTGGGCGCCACACCTTTAATCCCAGCACTTAGGAAGGCAGAGGCAGGTGGATCCCTGTGAGTTAGAGGACAGCCTGCTCTATAGAGCAAGTTCCAGACAGTTTAGGGCTGTTACACAGAAAAACCATGTCTCGGAAACAAAACAAAAAAACAAACAGGCAAAACATTTTGGGAATAGCCAGAACTTGAGCTCATCATTTTATATTTTTTCACTAGATTTGTATAACACTGCCCTTTTAGTTAATACTTATTCTCTGACAGATGAAAAAACTGAGACTCTGGAAGGCGACTTTCCCAAGGTCACACACTTGATACAGTGATTTACTAAGCTATGACTCACACTTATCTCAGGGGCCCCCAATTCCCAAGTCTTTATTTATTGTTTCTCTTAGCAGCAGCCACAGCACTGTGGGTGGATTCCAGGTCGCCCTTATTTCTGGCTTTTGAGGTGAACTGTGGCACATAGGATAACCTGGTAACTAGGCTTATTTTGTGCTTAATTGGAACCAGGCTCCAGTAGGCTCAAAGGTCAAGCAAACAGTCTTCTGACCAGTACTGTGCTACCCTCCCAGCCTCCTCGAGTGGGGGCAGCTTACTGCCTGGAGTGTGGGGCTGGCCACATACAGGTCCTCCAAGCTTTACTTCCAGCTCTTGGGCACTCTTTGGACATTGTTTCCAACCTCAGTTCTGTGTCACATTCAGAGACAGTAGATGGAGCCAGAGACTTGGAGAAAAATGACACCCAGTCCAGAGTCCCTAGCTCTTGGGGCCAAGACACAGTGTTTCAGGTAAAGAAAAGGCTTGGCTCACTGGGGCTGAGGAGTGACCAAGGCTTTTTTTGTTGGCTTCTTCCCTTGTGGTCATATATAAAAGTTTCTGTGAGAAGGAAGGATCCAGGTTTAGCCAAAAGAAGTTCCTAAAAAGTCAGACTGGCTTCCCACAGGCCGCATGGCTGCTTCTGAGCCTTGTCCTGCACAAATTCTTCTGTTACCCCACAACAATGGCTGGGAGACTGCTGCATGTACAGCTGGGAGAGACAGGAAGTGTGCCGTGTCTGAGCCGTGGAGTGTCTGATACTAAGAAGGGGTCCTGTTCTGTAAGCACAGCCTTGCCACCCTGCCTGAGAACCTGCCTTGCACACTCCCCTGGGTCTGCTATCCAGAGCAGAGCTGCTCTGACAGCAGCTGCCCTTGCCCTGTTGAGGGTGGTGAGAGTGCTTATGCCGTATTCTCCTCATGCCCACACCTGGGCTGTGTAGTGGGGTAGAGCATGTACCCGATGACCCTGTGTGACTCCTCGCTGTGGAGTCCAAACAATACATGGCACCAAAGTACTCAAGCTCACTGGCCATGTGGCAGATTGAACTGTTGCCTAGGGTAGATGGGGCAAACAGCTTGGTGCCCTGACTGTTCATGGCACACTGTGCCTGTATAGGAGTATTGTGGGAAAGCAGGGCTTATGAACTGATATCTACTGTTCAGACCTAGAGCTGGCCTCAGGAAAGGGCTGGCTATTGAGCCTGTATGGTGCCTAGTGGCCCAGCCTCTTGCTCACTCACAGGGGAAGGACCAGGCCTCAGTGCTTCCAGGGCTGCCTTTGCTCTGCTCTACATGTGCCAGGCTAGCTTGAGATCTATAAGAGTAAGGGGCTACATCAGTCTTTCTGACTGCCTCCTGTGTGCCATGTGTTGGCCTGGACTCCCAACCACTCACATAACTGTCCAAAGCTGGGATCTTTTCAACCATTCTGCAGAAACTGAAGCCATTGGGTGTCAGAGCCAGTGGGACCCTCCTTCTCGAAGCCCTCATTCCAATGGTTTTCAGACATTTTCAGCTAACAAACTTGTATTCAGATGGACTTGATAAAGAGCCCCCTCAAACACAGCCTATAAAAAAAAAAAAAAAAAACACAGCCAGTCTGTTACAATGCAGGGTAGGCACTCAGGCCTGCTGCTTTCTGCTTCGTCGTTCTTGTGACAGCCACAAGCAGCCTTTTGCACAGCCTGCTCAAGAGTCCCAGTATGGATATTGCATAGCTGGGCCTCACTGTCTGCAGGAACATAGAGTCTGAGCTTCCGTCTTCCCAGCTGTAAAATAGCTGCTCTGTAGGTAGCTTAGGAAGTCAGAATGGCGTAGCTTTTGTTCTGTTGTTTTGAACTGGAAATTGAGGTGCCTTAGCCCTAACAGTGGTTGTGGATGAATCATTCTGTCACATGGTCAGTTGAGGGATTGTGCTCATGAGCAGTCTGCCTTTACCTGGGAACCAGACTATACATTTGTTTATTCGTTCTGTAACTCCTTCACGAGCATTCATGGAGGATTGGACCAGGTCTGGTCATGGGAGACTGTGTAACAGCTTGTTACTTTTACTTTTGGGATTATCTTGGCCCAAAGCTTGTAGAGAAACTGAATTCCAGGTGGAAGTCATACAAGTAGAGAGGCAAGGCTGACAGAATGGACCTCGTAGCACCTGGTGGGATTTAGAAGCTAGTAGTCCAGAGGCTGGGCGGTAATGGTGCACACCTTTAATCCCAGCCCTAGAGAGGAATATAAGACAGGAGGAGACAGTTCGCAGCACGGTCTCCTTCTGAGATTCCTGGAGGCAGGATTGCCATTTCGAACTGAGGTAGAGGTAAGAGCCAGTAGCTGGCTGCTTTGCTTTTCTGACCTCAGGCTAAACCCCAATTTCTGTCTCTAGGTTTTTATTCATCTTGCTACAGGACAGGACAAGAAGGAAAGGGAGTGATCCTGGCTGGTGTTGGAAACCACAAGGAAAGTGATATAGAAAGCCCAGCAGCAGCATTGGGGCAAGAACCTGCCGGAGGATGGGGGGTCAACACACAGGGTGAGGAGAGAAGAAGGCCCTTAGCGATCAGCTGACTGGGTCCACCCAGATAATCTCCCATACCCATTGTGTATCAAAAGGGGAAACTGAGGTTCAGAGACGAAATGTGCATATGGTTATATAACCAGTGAATGGCAGTGGATTGCAGATGTGCCAGTAGGTGTTGGTGCCAGCCAGAAGTTGTGAATCTCCAGTTGCAAAGGATTAAATCAGGTGCTTAGATTTTTAAGAGCTCTGAGCTAGTCAGAAAAAAATCCAAGTGGTCAATTGTAAGAAGTAATACCTATATCAGGATCAGCAGAGAGCTTTGATTCCAGCCAGAGAAGTGCCTCCTCCCTGAGGCTTTTCCCAGGAGGGCCTGGCAACTCCCCTGGGCCTCACCCTGTCTGACTTCTCTGCCTAGCCTAGCCTGGCTTGCTGAGATGCCACCTCTACATACTGTGGTTCTTCTCAGGTTTTTACACTCATCCATCCATTTTAAACCAACACATTTGTCAAAGGAAATGGAAAACAACAGAGGACTGGTTATTTCCCAATTGTATACACCCTGTACAGTTTAATGAAGTCATAAAGGAGGGCCTGTCTATTCTGCAGTTCTCGGGAAGAAAAGCAGGTGCCACCATTATCTCCATGCCTCTGGCCACAGTACTTGACAGCCTGGGAAGCAGAGCCACAAGTAACCAAGTAACTTTCAACTCTATGTGGTAAGCATGTCAGCAGAGTGAGCAAATTAGAGCTCACTTCTCTGTCTCTAGAGTTGGGGAACACACAGGCTCTCTTAGTTTTCTCCTTCCTGCCATATGCAGGAGCTCTGTCTAATAAGCTGGGAAGCACCTGTTCTTGGCCAAGCAAGTCCCCAGCTCCCCAGTCCCTGGTAGTGACAGGGCTGACACTTGCAGCTTTGGCCCTGGACTGTAGCTCTCTGACTTGACAGTTGACTGCTGAGTGTTTGGGGGAATGTGTGCAGGGCAGACCCGTGCAGATGGAAAAAGCAGCAGCACCCCAGCCTCCATACTTCTGTTGCAATCTACTTTTTTCTTCTGTTCTTTCACTCAAAAGTGGTTAGATTTGACCCACTGAACTGCCAGCTCACAAGGTGGAAACATGCCATGGCGCTCAGCCCCTGGGCCACCTACCAGGCTCTCCCACCTCCTGACCTATCATCTCCTAGGCTTGCCTTCTCCAGGACTCTGCCGTTTCCCAGGCTCTGCCATCTCCTGTGTTTATCACCTTGTTTATATCATCTCCCAGCTCTGCATTTCCAGAACTGTCACCTCCTAAGAAAGCCCCCCTGGATAAAACTACTTCACTTTAAGCAGGCTTCTCAGGAAGGCTACTACATAGCAATGTGGACTAACATGAAAATAAGCCAAAAGTGGTTTGCATCTCAGGAGAAAGCCTGTAAAAGATTTTAAATAAATAAAATTTGGACTTAAAGTAAAGCTGTCATAGAGGGTGGCAGTATTCTTAGGGAAGGACTAACCCTGGAGTTCCTTTCATTGCATACCTCCTTGGTTCTCAGAAAATGTTAGTTATTTTTGCAGAAATATGATCTTCCTGCTGTTTCCAAAAGTGGCTCTTTGGGAACACAGTGATGCTCCTTTCGGAGGATTCATGTGCCCCCTTCTTTTTCACAGACCAGGCCCCTCCCCATGCTGAAGCTACTGTTTTTCTGCAGGGGAGTGCTTAGCAGGTAGTTAGTGGAAGCACGGACATCCTACAGGATTGGAAGCTAGGTATGTTCAGGAAAAGGGAAGGATTTCATTTCATCATCCTTTTCCATACACTGGTTGTAGCCCAGCATGGTCCTTGGCCTTCAGGGCACAGCTTGAAGGCCTGGCCATTTGTAGCTTCTTCCTCCATGGGAAAGCCCAGGCCCTGGATCTAGTTTATCTAGTTTCTAAGTTCTACTCCCAGCCTCTAATAGTATTCTGCCTTTTGTGACCTTGGGTTGGGACTCTTGTACTGCCAGGACCCTGCAGAGAGTGTGCAGAGGCTTAGCTGCCCACTCACATGATGAGCACAGCCACCAGGAGTGCTGTGACCTGCCATGCTTTTGTCCCTCTGTTGTCCCTGGCCACTCACAGCACTGCTAGAAATCTCTCCAGTTCTCATGTCCGCCTCCTCCTCCTGAGGACAAGTAGGCCTTGATCCACGACTGTGGGCCAATGACCCCTTCATTGATGTCTCCTCCTTTTACAGCAGGATGGACTTGGCAGTGTACTCCAGGATTTAGATTGCCAGGCCCCCTGCCCTGGACCCACAGGTGGGCTTCTCAGTTCTGTGGCTGTCTAGATGCCCATGTGCATGATAGGACTGAGACAGAATTTGAAGACGACTGAAGAGCCTACTGCCTGGCAGACCCAGCGCCGAACCCTGTTTATCTTCTATGTTGACTCCTCTCTGCCCTATAGTTGTACTTATGGTATTCCTCAAAGGAACAAGTTAGAGCACCTTACCACATATTAGCAGTAGGTAACACTGGGTTTTGCATAGTATAGACCCTCCCAACTGCCTCCAGTCACCCATAGCTGGTCCAGATACCTCTTTTCTAGAGTCGTAACTACCTCTACATACACAGGACACAGTAGAGGGGTCTTCTGTCTTTGTGTCACCAGCCTGTGCTGGGATAAGGGGAGCCTTTGTTTGTTTGATATGAGCACCCAGCAGTGGTCAGATACCAGCACTCAGCAAAGAGTCCACCTTCACTCTCCAAGGAAGGACGGAGCCATCCTTGGTTGTTGAAAAGTAGAAGGTTCCAGCTAATGAATAGCAGTTGAGAGATGGGTGGCCACCATCCTTGCAGCAGGCCTCATGTCCTGACCTGCTGTTGAGGTGCAGATGACAGGCAGGCTATAACAGGTGTAGCTTCATCTGGCCAGATGACAGGCAGAATAACAGTGGGCTAATCTGGGCGGGGCCTCTTTCTTCCCGACTCTAATCTGTTTTGTAAAAGAATATCAGAAGAGTTTTCATGCTCTAAGCTACCAAGTGTAAAAAAGCCCAGACCCTCTCTGCCAGGTTCTTCTGAAGGAAGATGATTTCGTTTGGGGAATTGCTGCCTTTGTGCTTGAACAGCCTTTATTGGTATCTGAGGGTTACCAGCTCAGCTCTACCTTTGGGTTGAGTCAAGAAACCTGGAGGTCTCTGTCCTTTCTCATTTCCAAGTCCCAGCATAGCAGGAGGGACCACCTTGGAATGCACTGGCAGTTTAGAAACTAAGTAATGCTTTCTCTATTCCTGGCAGCTCATGAGAGGCTACATCCTGATCATCCCACCAAACTGTGGTGAGCCTCCCCTTGCAATGGAAGTTGCTGCACCTGTCACTGCCACTTGGGGTAACAGGGCTACCTGAGATGAGAGGTCTGTGACCACCTGTGGAAGTCAAGTGTGGCCATGGTGAAGATGCAGGCAGGGTTCACTGTCCAGGTAGTAGGTTCCTGCTGTGCTTTTTGTGCTCCTAAGTTCAGTTTTGCCCTGTGCTGTTCCTTTCCATGGCACATTGAAGCCTCAGGTGGCCAGTAGGTGTTTGCCACCATACCGTAAGCACAGGGTGCACGTCTCTTAGCTAAGCTGCCCCACTCTCCCACGTCTGTAGTACCACCCACAATGTGTGTGTGAAGGTCTATAGAGGTTCGTTTTTTCTGGCTCAGCTAGTGAAGCTTTGGCAAGCCAGCCTCCTTTGTCTTCATTTACGACCTGGGCATTATGAACTTAAGCAGCATGAACACCAGGCTTCTGGGAGGTGCTCCCTGGAGAGGCACTGCCTTCGTATTCCTGTACATACTGCACTTCTATTTCAAAACTGCTCAGTTTTCATTTTTTAAAGATATCTTTATTATTTTATTTATATTGTATATGTCTTTGTGAGTGTGTGCCGCATGTGTCCAGAGAAGGACATCAGAGCTCCAAGAACTGTAGTTTCAGGTTGTTGTAAGCTGCTTGACATCAGTGCTGGCCACTGAACTTAGGTCCTCCAAAAGAGTGGGGAGTCCTCTGAAAGAGTGGGAAGTCCTCTGCCTTAGAATTTTTGTTGCTGTGAAGAGATACCATGACCACGGCAACTCTTACAAAGTAAAACATTTAATTGGGGTGGCTCCGTACAGTTCAAAGGTTCAGCCCATTATCATCATGGTGGGGAGCATGGCAACAGGCAGGCAGATGTGATATTAGAGCTGAGAGTCCTTACATCTTGATAGGCAGGCAGCAGAAAGTCAATTGAGACACTGGGTGATATCCTGAACATAGAGGAAACCATTCCAAAATGCAGGGAAGAGAGCATAGTGAGGAAATACTGGACCAAAGCAAGTCAGTAAGCAGCTTCCCTCCATGGCCTCTGCATCAATTCTTGCCTCCTGGATCCTGCCCTGTTTGAGTTCCTGTCCTGACTTCCTTCAGTAATGAACAGCAATGCTGAAGGGTAAGCCTAATAAACCCTTCCTCCCCAGATTACTTTTGGTCATGTTTCATCGCAGCAATAGAAACCCTAAAACACTCTCCTAACCAATGAGCCATCTCTCTAATCTCTCACTTTCGTTTAAGAAAAAAATGATACCTTCAGATGGAAAATACCCCCGTGTTTACAGAGTGACTAGAATCCTGAACACTCTGTCCTGGGTTCGGTAGGCCTTCCAGGGAGCCACAGCTCTGTTCTTCCAGTAGTGCACTCCAGGATCTTTTTCCTCATTCCACTTCAGGCTCTGCAGAGTGCTTTTAGCACCCTTGACCTACACACAGATATCTTACTCCTCAACACCGCCTGGGAATGAAAATGTGCTTTCAGATGCTCTCACATGCCTGTCCCACTGCTCATGTTAGAGGCACAGAACACCTAGTGAGGCAGTTCTTTCTTTTCCCTCTGATGTAAGATCTCAAGCTCAGCACTGCTATGCTGACCTGACAGTCCTGCAGCTAAGGATCGCTCTGAGCTCTGTGGAACAGTTAGAAGCATCTCTGGCTGTACCCAGTAGACGTCAGCGACACAATGACATCTCCTCCACACTCCACATTGCCATTGCGACAGCCATCAGTTTGTTCATGCTGGAATATCACCACCTTCACTGAGGTGGGTATCCCCCAGATGGAGAGCCACTGTCACTCTGATAGGATTTGGAGAGCTGTGAAGGTCAGATGCTCAGCTTGGGAAGACAGTAGCTGAGGTCAGGTAGAGACATCAGCATGCACACTGCCTGTTCTTCAGTACCACCCTCCACCCCCAACCCCCACACATCATACAGGATCCAGATCCCACACTTATATCAAAAGAAGGTGTGGTGTGTTGTGCAGTGGTATATTGCAAAGCTGGATTTCTTGATGGCAACACTTCTGAGCTGTGTGATGTGCAGAAAGAGACTTCTTAGGGTAATGCTAATGCACCTGCCTCCTGTGCTGAGGAAGAGCATGATAGTGAACATATATGTCCATAGAAGCAGGAGAATGTGCATGCTCTAAGCATTGGGTATCTCTTTGTTGAGGCAGCATCTTACTTTGTATTCTGGACTGGACCTAACTACCACACCCAGCAGATACCATTTTATGAAAGAAGTGTCAGCAAGGCCCTCCCCAAGTGCTGGACTCCTTGAGTAAAATTCAATTATACTGGTGGGCAGTGTAGGCCTTCATCCTCTTCAGATTCAGTAAACAAAGGCTCAGAAGATGAGGACTTTGCTCAGGACCACACAGTGTACTCAAAGAGAGAAGAGCGTGAGCCACACCATGCTCAGCCTGCCTGGTTCTTGTACATCCGGCAGACAGGGCTGGGTCTAAGGGAGGAAGGGAGAAATAGAAAAGAAAAGAGGCTGTTGTTGATACTGTATGTTGTAGCCAATTAATCACTGTCAGGGTCCTCTTCGCCTGAGTTCTTTCACACAGTGTTGGTGTGTGGATAAGCTCTATGTCTTGAAATCTGCACACTCACTTGGCAGGATGACCCCAAGCTAGCCTACCTCTTGGGCTCAGTCCTCCCTTGCCACTGCCAAGGACCTCAAATTGTGGGTCATCTTGGACACCCTCTGTCTGGTTTTTTTTTTTTTTTTCTTTTTTTTTCTTTTTGTTTTTTTTTTTTTTTTTTTTTTGGTTTTCTAGAGCCTGTCCTGGAACTAGCTCGTAGACCAGGCTGGCCTCTAACTCTGTCTGGTTTTTCTTAATCGTTGATAGTCTTTTTCTGAGTATAAAAACAATGTACATCTACTTACTAGGCAAAATATACAGAAATTTAAGGAAGAATGTTACCCAGAATTCCAGTGCTCACCGTTGTGTTAATGTCTTGTGGTGTTTGCATAACAGGTCTCACTGCATTTAATTTTTACTTAATATCCTATTTCTGACACATTTCAATACCACTGTTTTGTGTTCCCATATCTTTGATAACTCTTGGCCAGTTGTCATTTTATTGGTCACATGATATTATGTTTATATGTTTACTTTATTAAGATTCTCAAAATAAATTTTAATTGTACAGCTGACACCTGAAATACATCTTTATTGTGATTCTTTATGCATTGGCAGGAAGGGTCAAGTCTTTTTTATCACATCATACTTCTCGTCTGGCACAGGGACATGCCGTTTGTGGATTTGTTTTTCAGACTCTGCTGTTTCTCTGTTATTTTATTCAGTTATGATGGGAATCCATGCTCTCATAAAAAAATTAATACACAGACAAGTTGAAAGTCTCTGAGGTTCCACCCAGAAAAGAATGAGGGTTAGAAGTAGCTGTGTATCCTTGCAGATATGCTTGGTGAACAAGTGTCACCCATACTCCATTGCAAACATATATTTCATACAGGAAGTGTGACATCAAACCTTCATGTGTCAGTGCCTTTACACTCTGGCCTCTTTGACCCTGCAGGGCTGCAGGGCTTGACTTCTCAGAAGGATCCAGTTCTGCGGCTACATCCCTTGTGGTCCATATGAAATTGTTTGGCATTTATGCTGCACAGCATCTTCGGTGGACAGTCTAGTTTGGAGCTACTTTGGCTCTCTAGAGAACTGTCACAAGGGTCTGTTGTCTGGGGACTGAGGAGCCTGCCTGGAGCCTACTTGAGCTCTGGCACTGAAGACCCAGGGTGAGAGCTAGCAAGCAAGGCTGCTGCTTAGTCCGCCAGCGTCCTTTCACTGGGGCACAGGCCTCCCTCAGCGCTGTGTGGTGCCATCATTTTCCCCTCCCATGACATACGACAGCAGGGAGTTGAGTGGTTTGTTTCATCTCTTCTTAAGAAAAAGTTAAATTTATAATCCCAGTCTCGACCTTCCTTGTAACTCATGTGCTCATCCTGTTAGCTGGTTTAATATATGGCACCACTATTTCATTAAACAACATACAGGAATAATTAGTTCAGCAACGATGCCTCAGAACAAAAGCCCTTGATTTAGTTTAACTTTATAAGTTGTTCTCTTTTGATGTGCAAGAACACATCTGGGGTCTTAAAGAAAGCAGAAAGAAAAATAGAAGCCGTTTTGTCAGGCGGGGTTAGGGTTTCGGAGCTCAACCAGTAACCCTTTGGTACCAAGGCCTCCCAAGTCAGCACAGAGGATGGAGACAGCAGCAGTGGCTATGGCTCTCTGTTGTGGACTTGGGAGAGGTGGTGTACATCCCTCCTCAGGCACAGAGTTCCCTTCTAGCTGTGTTCCCCACATTTTTCTCCACCCTGCAGCATTCTTCAGAGTCCCTTGTAATTTGCTGCTGTGTTACTGAGGCAGACCAGGCCCCACTTTGAGAACACTCTTCTCAGAGCGGCTCAGTAGAATCCATAGAGAAGTGCCAAGTGCCACCATAACCTTGCTTCAAGTGTCTAGGAAGTTCAGACAAATTGGTTCCCTTTGTCTCCGCTATCTGTCAGCAGTGATGCTAACATCACCACCCAGGTATTGCCTTTGATATCACTTCATATCCCAGCCCTTTCCGAATAATACATGGAGCACCCTCAGCAAATGTCAGTCAACCAGAAGAGTGTGTCGTGGGCAGATACTCCATGGACATCATGCCAACAAAGGGAGAAAGGCATGTTTATCCTGCTGTGCGAGTGAGAAAGCAGGTTCTGAAGAGATGAAATGGAACACCTTATGTTTAGGCCTGGACACAGTCTGCACCAGATCTGTTGGAGCTTAATGTCCCTGCTCCTTTCACTGCTTGGCAACCACCTCAGTCAACAGAAGGAGAAGCCTGAAAGTTGTTCATACATTTCCATCTGGGTCATGTGTCCATATTGACTGCCATTTATGGGCCCATCCTTATTTCTAAAGCCCTAACACATTTGACCCTCTCACCTCTTTCTATGGCTGCCACTCCTCCAAGCAAGGCACCAGACTAGCAGTTGGGAACCAACTCGTGCTGCCCAGCTGCCTTGCCGGGGACAGCAGTCTGCAGAGGCCCCCTTGTAATCTCTCTATCCACAGCCCTCATTTTAATTTGCAAAATTGAGCCCAGATCGAGAGCAGCAAAGCCAGGGGCGGTAAATATTCATGCCTCAGTGAGCGAGGGTGGCTCCATTACTGGTCTGAGGTTGGGAGAATTACCTGGGGATTATGTATATTCATGGACCGATTTTTATTTGCGATAGAACATGACTCACTTTGGCCTGTGTGCTGCGCAGTCTGCCCCAAACAGACTGCACAGAGCTTATGCCCTTAAGCTTCTGAAAGTCATCTATGGATTGGCCTCTCCTCTGCTCCTAGGAGACAGTTTGGAATAACAATCACACCACAGCCAGCCAAGGGCTCTCTATGAATACCTGGGTCATTAATGTCAGGTTATAGGTAAGGCAGACAGTTATTGATCGCCGTACTATAGGGGTAATGTGGTTGCCATATCATGCTAGTACCCCTAACTGCAGAGTCAGCTCTCACCCATCTTTTGCTTGATCTGAAAGTGCCCCTGGATTGAGTGATGCCTGGTGAGACAATGCATATCTGCCCACTGCTAAGAACTGCATGTCTTGCTGCCATATTCAGGGCCTTGATGAGGGAAAGTACTCTGCAAGGGTCAGCAAACCACAGATGGGGAGGTCTTTATTGAACAATCTATATGTTACCTCTGTATTTTAATTTTTTGTTACTTTATGTGTATGAGTGCTTATCTGCCTGCATGTATGTACCTAATGCCTGAGGAGGCCAGAAGATGGCATTAGATCCCCCTTTGAACTGGAATTACAGATAGTTATGAGATACCATGTAGGTACTAGGAACCAAACCTAGGTCTTAAAAGCAAAAGCACTCTTAACCACTGAACTGTCTCTCTCCCAGCTTGAGAGGTTGTATGTGTGTTTAAATGCCACAGTATTTCACGTAGATTATCTCAATCTTGTATCTGCCCAATGGAATCGGTACATTTTCCATTTAAGGAAACAGAGGGAACCTCCTTTGTTCAATGTAGTGTAGTTACTGTAACCTAAAATCAAATCACAGGAAGCTAGGCTCCAAGGCCTGGTGGCATGTGTTATGTGTGCCTCTACACCAAAACCATTACTGCACAGAGAACATGCCCAGCCCCCCTTTTGGTTGTTCAGAGAGATGACCTAGAGTAGCACTTTCTGAAGGGTCTTGTAGAACACGCAAGTGAGACAGTAGCCATTCCACCTTCTGTAGGTGCCAGTGGCCTGTTGCCAGGCCACTGTACTCCTGCCTCCATTCCACCATTGCTGATCTGTGTGACCTTGGGTTATTTACCTGGCTTTCCTGGGCTCCAGTTTGGTATACTATGGGGCATAATGAAAATCCCAAGTAGAGTTTTTATGAAGATGAAGTCCTGCAAGCTTGTCAGAGTGTCATCTGGCCCAATAGTAGGGCAAGAATGGGGATAGTGGTAGCCTCTGTGACAGAAACAAGTACCAGGCAAGTAGGGAGGGGCTTGGTAGAGGGCACTATTTGTAAGAGATAGATACTGGCAGAGCTCCTTTCGGCATGACACTCCTGTGGGTCCTTGTGTACCAGGATCATATGTGTTCTCTAAGCATGAGTGGAAAACCAGCAGGAAGAGCGATGAGAAGAGAGCCAGGCGATGATGTGACTCCTCAGTACTTTGACAAGCCTCTGTCCACTGCTCTCATCCCAGAACAGTCCTGGACAGTTCCCCTGTGCCCTCCCTGGCAGTTCTGTTTCCCATGCTGACCTCACAGTCCAACCCTAGAGTTTCCTGCATTGCTTCTTCGCCAACCTCCTCCACTAGGAAAGCCTTCCTAAAAAAAAACCTTTGCTTACTCAGTCCTTGCTAGGGCATCACCTATAGGTGCTCACTCGGAGTGCCCTGTTGGTCTCTGCTGGTGCCCTGGAGTATGCCATGCCATACCAGAGATAGACTGCTCATGAGTCTCTGTGCTAAGAGTGATGAGGGGGCCATGAAGGCCTGAGTGAACCTAAATGTTAGGGCTGAAGAGCAAAGAGCAGCAGTCACCTAGGTGGGTAGAGCAGAGGAAAAACAAGCCACTGTTACTAACTACAGGCTGAGGACACAAGGAATATGGTCTACAGGTGCTGAGGTTTTTCTCTTGAGCATGGAAACCTGACAGTTTCATGTCTCGCCCCCTGCCCCCATGACCTAACTGAGCCTACCTCAGCCACCAACCCCGCTGGTTAGCAGGTTAGCTGACCAGGTATGTGCTGGCCAGGAGTAAGGTGCTAAACACCAGGAAGCATGCAGAGCAGCCGCTACCGAGCAGGGGTGCTTTGAACCTGCTGGGACCTATTCTGCCTTGCCAGATGATTTTCTTGAGTTTAAAACTAAGACATTGAATTTTGTTTGCTTTGCGATAAATCTTGCTATATTAGCCCTTAAATGGCATTAAACTTAAGATCTTTCTGCCTTAAATTACAGGCCTATGCCTGCACACCCAGTTTTGAATGTGTTCTTTAAACTTTTTTCTGATACAATGCTTGGAAAATACATAAGAATAGACAAATAGGAAGAAGAAAAGTGTTCATAGGACCTGGTCCCATTGTGATGTGTAGCTCAATCAACAGGTGGCCTTTTTATTCCTGACAGACAGCTCTAGCCTTCTTTTCATAATTAGAAAGAAGCTTATAGCAAGAAGAAACAGAAGAAGAATCAGTATTTCCTGTAGTCAGACAAGCTAGGACATTCCTCTTAGTTCCTGTGGTCTACCTAAAGGTGGGCCTGAGCCAGGCTGCTACTGCATACCCCAAGCGCTCAATCTCTGCAGGTCATGGGGAAGAGGGCAGGGAGGCAACACCCTTTGCTTTAGTTCTGGACACAGACATTGTGAGCCCCACTACCGCATCCATTTTGTCTCAGATGTGGAGTGAAGCCTTGGTCACAGCAGCACTGTGGTTGAGTAAACACTGACTTTGCAGCCAGGTGTGAGTGGGCTAGAGTCCTTGTCAGTTGCTATCCACCTGTGGATAATGACCAGTTTTTGGTTCCCATCTGTCAAATGGTGGCAAAGGCATCTACCTTCTGGCCACTGTGAAGGCTAGAGGGTTACAGGGCCTGGCTTCCCCGCAGGCCACTGGACTGAGGAAGGGACTTAGAGGGCTTCTGTCACCTCAGGCGTCAGTGATAGCACATTCCTGCAGCCTGCTGAAGTGGACTTTGTTTCTCCTTTAACTTGGGATTTCTGAAAGCCTTTATTCCAGTTCTCAAAGTTATGCATACTTACTTTAGAAATTGTTATAAAATATAAGGAAACCAGATAAGACAACACACATACACAATAAAGATGATTCTTGAAATACATTTTATGCCTGGACAGCCTGTTCACTATTACAGGGAAGCATTTCTCCGTGCTGACACAATTGCCTACTGCAAGCGACATTTTATTCACTGTTCTGTTTTGCTGTCTCTCTGTTTCTTGGGTGTCTCCATCTCTTGTAATCATAAACAGTGAGGTTAACTTTAGTGAGCCATCTTTCTTGCCTTTTGGAAGTTTCTAAGAGGTGGAGATGCTTAGGCATCAAGTGGAGGCATGGTGAGAACTTTCCAGAGTGGTTGGAACAAAGCAATCCCTAATGGAAGCAGGAAACCTGGAACTTTGTCTCCTGATGTCTATAATGAGGAGCATGTCCTTGCTGCAGAAGCACATTGGTGCAGTTAGCATCAGTCCACACGTATTCGGGCCAGCACATTTTGGGATCAAGTGCCCAGTTCTTTGGACCTGGCCTAGGTTACTCTCTGCAGGCCATTCTGACCAGAGCCACACTCATGGAACCCTGCTTGCCCTTGTATTTGCTGCCATTCCTTTTTATTCCCTGGTATACTCAATCTGCACTGTTTCTTTGGCCTCCCCCTCTTGGCAAGACAGCTGCTGTTTCTACAGCAGGGGACACCTCGTACTTCCTGTGTTCATTAGAGAGAGCCCTTCCTCCTGCGATGGGACTGCAAGGTAGCCTCCGGGCCACAGTGAGCCAGGTCACATTGGGAGTCTGGGAAAGGTTCTTCCTCCAGCTGCCTGCCTACTCTGCAACCCACCTCCATTGCTTGCTTCCCCTGCCCCTTCCCTACCCTGTCCCTAGTCTAGTTGAAAGTAGTCTCTTATTATTGAGTTAATTGAAGCCTATTCTGATAAACCTTACTGATTAAAACTCCGCCTTTTCAAAGTGCTAATTTTAAATTATGCAGCTAGTTTTTTTTAATATCATCTAATAATAAAACCTTTAGTCAGCTGCTGCGTCTCAGACCCTTGTGGTACCCTATCTGGGAGCATCCCTATCCTATTGAGTTGTCCTTGAAAACCCTTCTCTCAGCTTTATGCCATAAAGATACACAGTGGTGATTATGAATGTATGACATCATGATTTGTGGTGTCTGCCTTCTCTGCCTTGGTTTGAAAGCCAGGTGGTATTGAGGACTTCTCATCACATACAGTTCCCATACTGCTTGCTGGCCTCATGAATCTGGCTGTTTAGATACCTCAACTGTGTATAGTCTCCTAAAAGTCTCAAATATTGTCCAATTTGTTTAATTCTGAAGCTGTGCTGACCCTCTTGATCACATCCATATGGGGTTCCCCAATAACCACCAAAAAAAATGAATGCTGGCCCTACTTTTCTGAAATCTGTTAATGTATCTCTGAGAACCCCTCTTATATTGTTCATGTATCCTTAGGATGGCACACAGAGAAAGGCAGATGGGACTTTATCTCTTCAGAGTCCCACTCAGGATTAGTACTATCTAGTTCAGAGACCACTGTCATGGCACACTGCAGCCCTTCCTTGCCCTTTTCTATATCCCACTTATAGTCATTGTCCTTCAAGACTCATTCAGATGCTACCACCATTCAACTATCCCAGAACTGCCCTGTGTAGCCCTTGACATATCACACTTAAACCATATCACCTTCCCCAGTGAAGATGGAGCCCTAATTTTCTTCTCCATGTCCCAGAAGCCAGTGGAGGGGCTGCTGTGTGCTTCATTAAAACCAAACGAGTAGTGAAGGCAAGTGACACTGGATGTCTTGAAGGATGTCTATAAAGGATGCAGGGCATTCCATGTGGATCCAGTAGAGTCAGGGACCTAGTGAAGAACCATGTAGTTCCCATATAGATGGTGGATATAAGCAGGCTAGAGAGAAAGATGCAAAGCCAGCCTAGCAATGAACCAGAATGTCCAAAACCTCAGAGCAAGTTTCCACAACTGACCCAGGCTCTAGACTGGGGGATGATCTGACAGTACAGAAGGAAGAAGTAGAGTTTTTGTAACTTAAGCATAATGGGAGATATAGGGGAGAGGATGAGACTGGGTACAAGGCCAATGAATGCTAGGTACGGGGTTGCCACAGTTGAAGAAGGAACTGAATACTAAAACTTGGGTGGTAAATAGTACAGGCTATCCCCAAGTACCTGATGGTTTCTGAAGGCTCACCTGTGTAGGGGCACACAACCTCCATACATCTTCACAGGTTCCCACAGCCTGAACCCTGCACCCCCATTCTATGGGAGTTGAGGAGCCTTGGAGAAAAACAAGAATTGAGACCTTACCTCTACCCTCAACTGCTAACCCTAGCATCCAGTGTCCAAAGAGGGCTCCGCCCCTTAGCCAAGCCCTCCTATCTTGTATACCATCATTCCACAGCTTTACTGTAGCTGAGAGGCTGTACTGCTCACCACAGTGGTATTCATGCCTCCTGCCTCAGTCTCTGTGGCACAAAGTATGGAATACTACCCGTTGGTCTCCTTGTGCAGATGGAAGCATTGGGCAGCTCTGGCTTCACCTCTTCCCTGGCAGTGGCAGTGCTCAGTAATCCTCTTGGCTTAGCTGATTGAGCAAATTCTCCGACACTATACAGTTGGAGGAGAGTAGCATTTCCCAGACCATCCCATCCAACTGTGGCCATAAGCAACAAACCCAGGCAGGGGAATCCAGGCCCACTGCCTTGTTGGATCTTGGGTCAGTATGGCAAGAAAGGAAACGAGAGCAGTGTCATGAAGACAGAGGAACAGGAGTGTTGGTTGTTTTACTCTTTTGGGAGGCCTACAACCCAGCTCCCAAATAAATCACACATGGAGGCTTATTTTTTCTTATAAATGGCCAGCCTTGACTGTTGCTTGCCAGCTTTTTAAAACAATTATCCCATCTACCTTTTGCCTCTGAGTTTTTTGCTTTTCTTACTTCTGTGTGTCGTACTTCCACTCTTACTCCATGGCTGGGTGGCTGACTGGCCTGCCTGCCCCTAGTGTCCCGCTCTCCTTGTTCTCTTGTTCCTTCCTTCCCCCAGACTACTCCTTCTGTATCTTCTCTCTGACCACCAGTTCCACCTGTCCTTGCTTTTGGCCATTCAGTTCTTTATTAGATCATCAGGTGTTCTAGACAGGCAGAGTCACAGCTTCACAGAGTTAAACAAATGCAACATAAACAAAAGTAACATACCTTAAAATAATATTCTGCAATAGAGGAGCAACAAGAACGTGTCTTTACCTAGTTAATTGGCACTGTTGGACCTCCTGAGACCAGTGAGACCCAGACTGCTATCAAAGTGACTTGTAAGTCTAGGTCAGTTTCATATTCAACCTCATGCTATTCTTTGAAGTGGGTAAAAGGAAGTGTCATCTGTCCAGCAATCTCCAGAAATGGAAATACCACTTTACTCGCCAAGTGTTGGTCTGTAGAACAATGGATAACAAGGGTAGCCAGCTTTACAACCTTGGAGCAGCCTCTGGTTGGCACCAATGTGAGGAATGTTTGCTTGTGACCTGGGAATTGACCAGGGCCGTCTGCATGTTAGGCAAGCACTCTGCCACTGAACTATATGTCCACCTCCTAGAGTTCATCATCAAATGGTGATGATTCCAAACCAGCCTTCCTCATATGTTCATTTTCTCATTTCTGTTTATTATAACTTTAGCCTTACAATAGAAAAGACAAAATAGCTGCATGATGTCATGTTGCTCATGGTTTGGAGGGCCAGCCCTTAGTCTTAGGTTGCTGGAGTACCTAATTTGTACCTCTTTTCAAGCCTGAACTTTTGCCCACCTGCCTTCTGACACTGGGTGGTGGGTGTGGCCTGAGATGCAGGCTTTCCATGCATGAGTTGGCTCTCAAGCTTTCTCCTGTGTACTGGGGCTGCTCACTGCTATGGGTAACTGGGGTCTGGGAGACTCATGCAAGTGTGCCTAATGCTGGTCTTTGATGAAGATAGGGTAGCCCCAGAACTACCCTTCCTGTCCACCTAAGATTTAAATGCACATGTTGTTCATTGCCAAGGCCCAGGGACCCAGATGTGGCCACCCTTGCTGCTCCATTATACAGAGGGCCTCTGGACACCAAGAGGACAGCTGGTCCCCTTAGGTTACCTCATATGGATTCTTTACTCCAAACCCAGCAGCCACTAAAAACAAAGCACAGTTGCGTGGAAGACAGAAGAATCTAATGTTGATGTAATTCAGTTTAAAGTTTTATGGGATGACAAATACTAGGGGTGGCTTGGAGGAGGAAGAAGGCTTCCTAGAGGCCCCTTGTCACTTTTACGGTTCCCCTTTGTCAGAGCCACTGGGAGGCTAATGGGCAGAGTGAATTTGTGACGTTGACATGGAGAGACATAACCAGGGCCATGTCAGGGATCAGTGATTAGTGCCCAACGAAGTAAATGTATTCATTTTAAGAGCTGGTGTCTAGCATGGAGGACCTCAGGAGGCAGCAGTACACAGACATACTAGAAGTTACAGCTGTTTTAAGGGTTTCCTGATGTAGGTGTTAGAGTCGTTTATATACAGAGTGAGGAAGGTGGAGAGAGCTGGAAAAGGAGGGAATTGCTGTGGGCCCAGCTAAAAAGGACCTGGCACCAGTGGATCTGAGCAGGTAGTGATACTGCTTGGCCTCACAGACAGACTGAAGGCAAACCTGCTGCTTCCCTTTATCTTGGAATATCTGGGAATGTTCCCCTTCCTCTAAGCATGGGTCTCTCTGACTCCCTCCCAATGGACAACTAATCTTTTATTTAATGTCTGATGGGATTTTTCCATAAAGTAGAGCCCTCTAGTTAAAACAACTTCTAGTATAGTGGAGGACCCAGGAAGAGAGAACCTAGACCAGATGGAGGAATGGCCTCAACTATCAAGAGCTTCTAGAAAAATCCCTGGCCTTATGCCTGAAAGCTATGTAGGGCAAGGTGAGATCATGCACAGACCTTCTCACCTGCCCCTCCCTTCATAAGGACTGAACTGGGCTCAGAAGTGTATACCCACAGAATACCCTGTCTCATAACAGGGTTCTTTGTTTTGTTTTGTTTTGAATTAGTTTTTATTTGTGGTACTTGGGAGTAGGACAAATGAGAAGCCTTTTGGAGGGCCTTTTTCCTGGTGATGGGGATGTCACATTAAAGCAACAACAAACACTGGACTTGCCTGTCAGACTGTTAAGAGCAACAGACCTAGCCAGGCATGATGCAGACACCTTTAGTCCCAGCACTTAGGAGACAGGCAGATCTGTGAGTTATATGCAAGCCTGATCTACATAGTGAGTTTCAGGACAGCCAAGGCTACAGAGAAAACCTCGTCTTGAAAAATAAAAAACCAACTAACTAAAAGCAACAGACCTACAGCCCCAGATGAGTATGTAAGAAAAAGACTTCCTTGCATTGTTGGTAGGAACATAGCTGGCCAAAAGCAGTTTGTGAGATCTGATGAAACCAGAAGCATACCCACTATGCTAGAGAAACTGCATTTGTATGCAGGCTGAAGCTAGTAACACAGAAGTTAGTAACCCTTGTGAATATCAATAAAGGTGGGGATAAATGGCTTGGTGGAGAGATGGCTTAGTAGGTAAAGAGCTTGTAGACCTGAGTTCTGATCCACACCATATAAAAGCTGGGTGTGGCTATATATCCAGCACTTGGAGTGAGGGTGTAGATCCCTGAGGCTGCTGATCATTCTAACTGAATTAGTGAGAAACCTTGTCTTGTGTAAGGTGGAAAGCAGTGAGGAAGATACTTTTATGTTGACCTCTGGCCTCCACTAGTGTATACCACACACACCAAGATAACATATATAGATACATGTTATGTGTTTGTGCACTCTGGTATGAATAAATGTCAGAAATACAGTGCTGAAGGAGAGACAGTATAAACAGTGATACCATGCCTTCATATATACTGACAAGTATGTATACTACCCAGGAACACATGCATGGATGTAAATGTATAAAACAGGACACAGTGAATTCATGAGGATAGTTGCTGCAAGTCAGTCAAGAGGGAAATAGAATTGGGATTTTAGTCAGCGCCTGGCAGAGGAACACAGGTGATATCACATCACTTGATTCTCTGTTTTTGAATGGCTTTAATTTCTCTAAAAATAAGTGGTTAGAATGGAATGCCCCAGGCTGACCTGCATTTTGCTCCCCAGCCCAACCTTGGCCAACAGGGATGCCCCCCAGCAGCCCCTAGAGGCTCATATGTGCTGTCCTCACACAGAGCCCTGAGTTTGCCTTTTTTGTGTGTGTGATGCGATTAAATGCATTAGGGAGAGGAAAATGTCTTATCTGTACACAGCCTTGCTCAAAGAAGAGGGAGAAATAAGAGCAGCCAAATTGAAACCTTATTAAACAAAATTGGTTAGGTCTGATGGAGCCCAACCTAGACTGATCTTTAAAAGCTTATTTCATTTTTCCCCTCTAGTCTGAACCTCTTTGAATTGAAGTAACTGATCCTGCTGTTGTAAGCTCATTAGCGTCAGACCCGTGTGTCTCTTTTCTGCCCCAATTTACATTTTATTAAGCACAGCAAAACTGTGTAATGCTGACCTCGTCCAGGGCACAGGCTCATTTCCAGAGTGAAGCTGGGTAAAGTTGGTCCAGTTTCCTCATCGCTGATACCACCACTCCAGAAATTGATTGATCTCACAAAGTCTGTTCAGCTTGATCTGGGCAGCTGCACAAGCACCTGTGGATTGTGCAGAAAGCTGAGGGCCTTAAATACGGCTGCTCCTCCGAAGAGCATACGGTGTCTGTCAGACTCACTAGGCAAGGGGCTGCCAGGATCCTGCTGCACTTTGTCTTGAAGCCCTCTGTGTGGGATTACACTCATCCTACATGTAGCTCTGGTATTAGTACCTAGCTTCGCAGGCCTCAGTGTCCTAGTCTATGTAATGAGACCATTTTCAAGCTAGAAGACTCTTGCACACCTACAGTTCCTCTATCTGCACACTAGCAGATGTGAGTTTTCCAGACTGTCCCCCTGGAAAATAGTGCAGTAGAGGACTAGGAGTGTATCAGTCAGGCTTCTCTGGAGAAAAAAAGAACTGATAGAGTAAATATATATATATATATATATATATATATATATATATATATATTAATAAGGCTGTGGTCCAGCTACTTCAGTGGAAGATCCAAAAATCCAGTAGTTGGCTCAGTCTAGAACTGGATGTCTCAGGTGCTCTTCAGTATATGCTGGAATCCTGAAGAAGCAGTGTCTAATACCAGTGAAGGAATGAACTTGCCAGCAAGAGCAAGGGCAAGCAGGCAAAGAGCAAAAGGTTCCTTCTTCTCTGCCCTTTATATATGTGCCACCAGAAGATGTGACCCAGATTAAAGGTGGGTCTTCCATCTCAAAAAGTCAGGATTAAAGGTGGAAAAGATTCAATTAAGAAAAATCCCTCACAGGTGTACCCAACCGCTTGGGTTTTAGTTAATTTTAGATGTAATCACACTCCCAGCCAAGATTAGTTATCTATCATAAGATGTGGTAGAGAGCTTGCATGAGAACCTGGGTTCAAGCCTCAGCACCACATGAACCAGATGTGGTGGCACACGCTTGTAATTCTGGCACTTGAAAGATAGACGCAGGAAGATCAGAAGTTCAGGATTTTTATCCTCTACATAGTGAGTTCAAAGCCAGCCTTGGCTACACAAGACTATCTTTAAAAAACAAATTTAATTAAAAAAAAGTAGTGCGAGACCCAAGCCAGTTGTTGCAGACAGTGGCATTGTGTACAACTTTTAGAGAACTAAGTTGCAGATACTTGAGAGCTGGAGGAGTGTGTCAGGCAACAGGCTCTGTGTCCTCTCTTCCATGAAGGAAGCAAAGTGAACCTGCAATGCAAACTGGCTGCTGGGGCAGTGCAGCTGAGAAAACCATCAGGCTTAGTCTGCATGAGATTATTGCCACCCTTTGCCAGGGCAGACAGCGTGGTGGCTCAGAGAGAGTTTGTGAAGAGGTAGGCCTGGCTGTGTCTGCTACACTTCTAAGGCTTTCAAGGCAAGTCTTACTTTCTCAGCTACTTCCTCACCCACCAGAGGTCCTTGGTGGGGTTGGGAAAGTTGTGGTGGTGTGCGTCACCTCTCTGGAACTTTGGACACGTATGCTCTGTGGACAGCATACTCCTGCTCAATCTGCACTCAGCTCCAGTGGCCTGGGCTTTGGGTTCTGCTCAGCTACTGAGGAGAGGAGACTGAGTGTCAGGCCTGCCTTGCAGTCCTGACATTTGTTGTCCCAAGTCTCAGCCTATTTGCTTTGTGACCTTGGAGACATCACAAACCTCTGTTTCTTCATCCATAAAATTGAATGTAAAAATATTGACCTGCCTCATAGGGTTTTTATGTAGAATAACTGACCCAGATGATGGTAAAGCTTCTTTGTTAATGAGAAAGGACCAAAGTGCTTAGCAAGCACAAACTTGAGTTTTAGAAAATTGTTTGCCTCCTTGATATATTTTTCCCCCTCTCTTCCTCACTGAGTTTGCACCTTCTTTCCACAGCAGGGCTGAGGTCAGGGCATAGCACCTCCTTGTGCAGTCCTGCTCAGGGTACAGCAGTGTCCCAGCCCTGTCACCTAGCCTCTGTGCATTCTAACTCCAGAGAACCAGGACAGGGCCTACCATAGATGGGCCATGACAAGGCCATGCTGGACCTACCTAGAAAGACAAGGCTATTGTTCTTGGTAACAGGGGTATAGCTGTGTGAACACAGGAAGAACTAGCATACACATTTCACCTAAGGTCTGAGAATGTAGAGCTATTATTTTGAAATATTTTTCTCTCTGTGCTCCTCCCCACAGTCATGCAATTAATATTCATTAGTTGAAGATTTAATTCTGGCTCCCATATCCAGGTAGCAGACCCATAGACTCAATAATGTTGGTTTCTTGCCCAGATCCTGGCTCTGAACTTACATGTGAAAGAAATGTAGCAGACATGTTGAGCAATACACATGTGCTAGCTCATTCTGCATTGTGTGAGGAATGTTTGGTGGTCCTTGAGTGAGTGGATAGAGTCTCACAAAACTAGAAATGAGTGAGAGGAAGGAAAGTGTGTTTCTGTACTGTTAGTGTCTAGGTCAGCCCTCTATTCATAGCCTCCCAGGGTGGACTGCAAGCCCCCTGGCGACTGGTGGTACTGTCTGCATGTGCCATGGAGAGCCAAAGTAGTGGCATGCCGCCTGTCCCCATCTTTATCTGCTTCACAATTTCCTGTCTCAGCCCTTGGAATCTTGATCTTCAGTTATTTTCCTCTCTGCTCTTATGCCCTCGCAAGGCATTCTTTATTATTTCAGTCCTGAGAACATGAGCTTGTTGAAAGGAGAGCATGCTGTGAGGGAAGCCCGCCTGGCGCTGGGTGGGAGCAGCAAGCAATGCTAAGAAATCTAGCAATGCTAGACTGTATAGCAGCGGGTCTCGCACCCTGATGATAGAAGTGTATGTCTGCACCTGAAGAACTGAACACTCCTGAGACCCTGAAGTCCTGCTATAGGATCCGAGTCCTTGAAAGCTCATCTTGCATCTAGGTACCAGGTCAGATCCTTGTGAGAGGAGAGGTTCATCAGTCCTTCCAGCAATAATCACAAGCACTGCAGATAAGTGTGAACAGGAGCCCAGCTCACACTAAGTGTAAGGCTATGGCAGGCAGTCCCCTGCCAGTGAGCTGCAGGGTTCTCAGTACCTTATCTACAGTGCACTCCTTCAAAAAACCCAACCCCTAGCCGGGCGGTGGTGGCGCACGCCTTTAATCCCAGCACTCGGGAGGCAGAGGCAGGCGGATCTCTGTGAGTTCGAGACCAGCCTGGTCTACAAGAGCTAGTTCCAGGACAGGCTCCAAAGCCACAGAGAAACCCTGTCTCGAAAAACCAAAAAAAAAAAAAAAAAAAAAAAAAAAAAAAAAAAAAAAAAACCCAACCCCTCACACAGACAGTGTGATTGGCAACTTGTACTGCTCATGTTTTAAGCCTACACACAGACATGTGTAATGGAAAGGAGAGGGAATGAATACATGCAGCACATTTGCAGGGAGTGCACGGTAGGATCAAGGACTGGTGACACTGGGTGACACTGGCGTGGGGGGGGGCAGTTACTGATAGGCCTACAGTGGGTGTTCGCCACCTTAGAGTTTAACCCACCTTGCAGAAGTGGTGACTGCCCTGTAAAACAGGATCAGGATCAGAGTGTGCAGCTTTGCTTGGGGTGCATATAGGGAAACCCTTCCCAAAGTGCCCTGGGTGCTAGGGATACCAAGAATTTGTCAAGAAGAAGAAACCTAAGCAGGAAGGGAATCGTGGCAAATCACAGGACATTCAGAATCACTGTATGAGGACTCACTCCAGAGTCCTCTAGCTGTGGCTTATGGCTTATGGGTGTGCTGCACACATGGGATGCAAAGGGTGTGTAGTCGGGCTGTATGAAGAGTATTACTGAAGACTGGGGGACTCCACCTTCTACAGAGTGCTTCCTAGATGCCTGAGGGTCTGAGGAGTATGGCAGCCTACCCATATAAAGGGGCGCTCCGTTGACTGAAGGCCTTCCTGCCCCTGAGAGCTGTGGGTGAGGGTATAAAGGTCACAAGGAGTAAGACTGGAGCCACGGAAGAAGCTGTAACACCCTTTCCTCCTCAGATCTGCTGTAGAGCGCTGACCCAGGGAGAGGCAAGGATTCAAGTACTTTTAGGGTAGATGTTCTGTGAGTTAATAGTTTTCAGGACCCCGCCCCCATCACCCACTGCCTCCTAGGCCACCTCAGAGAAGGCTTGCATTCCCTTTGATTGATCTGGGCTGCAGCTTTTGACACTGCTTCTCACTTTCTCTGCCCTCTGACCCTGTGGGTGGGGAGTTAATGATCTTTAAACAAACACTTGAGTTTGATACTCTGGTGAAAGGCTCTGAATCCGAGTGCCACTAGCACAGCCTTCGCCTTGTGTCCAGAAGGGAAAGTGTGGGTGCCTGCCTCTGGCCCCGGTGGCAGGGATGTTTGTAACCAAATCATAAAAATCCAGGCTCATTCTGTTCCTCTTGCTGAGTTTTCTGAAATGGGTTTTATGAACTCTGCTTTGTTCAACTGAAACTGTTTGATGGCATCTTGTGTTGGGGGCATAGGAGGAATGCCACCATCTTGGGCTCTGTTGTATCTGCTCCTGATTTGCAGACTGTGAAGGCAGAAGCCTGCTCTGTGTGGAGTCAAAAGTTACCTTTCAGAAGCTGAGATAAGATCACATTGCCCCTTTAGGTAACTCCACACGATATGCATGGCGCCTAGGCCTTGACCTTTTGCCTGCAACTGCCCTCCTGCCTCTTTATTAACTGTTTAGCTTCACAGGAGACTCCATCTCTGGTCCTAGCCCTACTGGTGGCTCTCGTCTTGCTCTGGATCTTCACAGGCCGCACTCAGGCTACCTCAGCAGTGCTCCTCCCCCTGCCTGTGTCAAACCAGAGCCTTCCCCACCCTGGGCCATGTTATGTTTCTCATGGCTCATGCACCTACATTGTAGAATTGTCGTTTAGTAAATATCAAAACACGTTTTCATGAATTAACTTATGCTATACAAAATAACAGTATATCTGCATGGCCTATGTAGATAATTTTTCTTGTTTTTAGATATTAAGCTGTCTGAAACAGAGCTGATTCTGGTCCTTCCCCTGGAATAGAGCCTGGCACATGTTAGGCACAGGGAACATGTCAAATAAGCAGAGGAAGACCCTTCTCAGAGAGCCCCCAGCCTTGGCAGGCAGACACAAGCTAGACAGTGGGGGTTTCATGGATGAGGAAAGGCAGAAGAGTGGGCTACTCAGGAATTAGGGACAAGTCCTGCCCTCAGTCATAGACTTCATAGCCTGTCATCTGACCTGAGTTTTCAAAGCAAATGGCACACTGGTAGGCTGAGGAACTAGGTGTCAAGGGCTATGCAGAGGACTAAAATGCTCTGGAATGGCTGATGAAAAGGAGGAAGCCCGAGGGTGTAGAGCCTGGATGAAGCAGCTTCCAGGGAACAGAGGGAACTGGAGTGACCACTGTTCTTGTGCTGGCACAGGGATAAGATTTGCAGAGTGGCCTAGCCTGGGCCTTGGCTCACTCTCTCTTTTTTTTTCTTCCTGGAACTCACTCTGTAGATCAGGCTGGCTTCGAACTCACAGAGATCCACCTACCTCTGCCTCCCGAGTGCTAGGATTTAAGATGCATGCTGCCACCAGGCCTTAACTCTTGGGGGTGCTGCTTTCTTTGCCCAAAGAGGTCTGACTAAACCCTGGCCTCCCTTCTACTGTTTGCCTAGACCTCCACCAGGACTAGGGATGGGTAGGCAGAATCACCCCAGCCCCAGCTTCAGGGCTTGTGATTTTACATGTTCTCCCTCTTGCTCCTGATCAGGTGGTGAAGAAAGTGAAGTCCATGCAGATGTTCCACACACCCGTCACCTCTGCCATGCAAGGAGATCGACTGGGCATCTGTGTCACCCAGTTTGACCCCAAGCTGCTGGAACGTGGGCTGGTGTGTGCACCTGAGTCTCTGCACACCATTCACGCAGCCCTCATCTCTGTGGAAAAAATCCCTTACTTTCGGGGGCCCCTGCAGACTAAAGCCAAGTTCCACATCACAGTGGGCCATGAGACAGTCATGGGCCGCATGCTCTTCTTTAGCCCTGCTCCCGACAGCTTTGACCTGGAGCCCAGACTTGATTTCTTCGACCTCTCCCGAGAATACCTCTTCCAAGAGCAGTACCTATGCAAAGACTCCATGCCCACAGCCACAGAAGGTGGTGATGAGGTGGACGTGAAAGCAGGCCACACCCCAGGGGGCCAGTGCCCCAAGCAACAATGGGCCCTGGTGGAGTTTGAGAAGCCAGTTACCTGCCCCCGACTATGCTTGGTGATTGGCTCCAGGTTGGATGCTGACATTCATACCAACACATGCCGGCTGGCCTTCCATGGTGTCTTGCTACAAGGACTGGAAGATAAGAACTATACAGAGAGCTTCCTGCCAGCACTGAGGGTATACAAGCTGAAACACAAACATGGTCTTGTGGAGCGGGTAAGCTCAGCCCTGGGGTTCCTTCCTCTCCTTGCTCAGTACTAGGACTAAGTGTGGGCGGGGACCAGAGTCAAAAGTCCTCAGGTTTTAAACTAGATAGTTTAGGCCAGAGTACAGGGCAACCTAAGTGCTTTCCATCATGCCCTCACAGAGCTGGACTATAGCCAGAGCCTCCAGGTTAGCAGACTGGCCTCTCCCTAAGGCCTCCTGCCTTTGCTGGACCCTGGGGTCCATGCAACTGGCTCCTGCCAGGCCCAGCCCAGATTCTCATGACTGGTAGGAGTACCTAAGCACAGTCCAGGTCTACTTCACCTACAGGGTAGGAAAGGGCTAGTGGTTTCATAGATTTAAGGATCAAGAGGAGAAAAGACCAGAAAAGCCACTGGCTTCCTGATCGCCTTGGGGTCACTGTGACTAGACAAAGCTCTGGGATGCAGGCGTGTCATTGGAGTCTGTACAATGTGGAACCTTTCCTGAAGTTCTAGGGAATCCAGACCTAGAATGAAGAGCTCCTAGGGGTCCTGGCCTCACTGTCATGTCTACCTGGCCCTCTGGCTATACCACAGGGCTTGGTAGCTGTGTGTGGTCCCAGGGTGTAGCTAGGCTCCCACCAGATCAGCACAAAGGCAGCCCCTCCTCTCCATCTTGGTGCAGCGGCTAGTACAAAGCCTGACCCTTGTGTAGTACACACCTGTGGGATACAGACACACACTTCTGAGACTCTTTTCCTAATCCGCGGGTATTCGCTAGCGCTCTCTGCCTTCCCTGCCTCTTCTGCTCGATCAGTCCCACAGCTAAGGACCTTGGCCTGGGTGAGTTCCATCCACCTCAGCACAGCAGAGATGCTTCTGCAGATGTGGTGATAAAGTGCACGGAGCTGTTCATCCAGCTTGATTTATTAGTAGCATTATGGGGTGTAATTATTCTGTAGTAAAGTATCTATCAGAGAATAATGTCTTCTTGGTATGGCTCCAGATCTAATTGTTCTCCCTCGGGCCTGTCACTTCCCTTAGAGAACGGGAAGAACTAGTGAGGAGCAAGGAAACACATTGTTGAAGTGACCCCGGCCTCCCAAGAACAACAGAAAGGGTCTGGAGACATGCTGATCTGTGTCCTGTCACTAGTCTAGGGCAGCCCAGGGCCACCAGCCTTTTCATACTTAGTCCAGGGAGGCATCAGACCATAGACTTGCAGTCACAGGATCAGATCCCACGTAGGCAGTTCTGAGAGCCACAGGATTCTCCAGCCACCAGGGATGACTATTTGGTCTCAGTAGGCACATCCATCTGAATGTAGACAGTCCTGACCTCATAGGCATGAAGCATGCACCCTCACATATGAGAACTGGTTTAAGATAAAGCCGGAATAGCATAGTTCCCAGTGCTCAGCAAGGTTGTTCGGAGGGGCAGCTATGATATTCTAACAGAACTGAACCCAGAGGGATAGGGAAAAAGTGTGTGTATGTGTACACATCAGGGGATCAATCATGTACCCCCAGTCCAAGAATGAAGGCCTGAAAGGTCTCTGGAAAGAGGGAGTCCATGTTGAACAGCTGAAGAAACTAGAGTCTTGTGTCTACAGCAACAGGGCAGTGATAGACATGCTGACTCAAGAGAGTGGAGCTTGTACACATGGGTAGTCTTTGCAAGGCAAAAAAATATCCTGAACTCTCATCCTTGGCTGTGCTAGCTGACTACAGACATTCCTAGGTGTGCCTCTGCCAAAGAAGTTTCTGGGTGGTCAGGTCATCTTACAAAGGTTAAATCTGATATCCTAGGCAGATCTCTATCCTATGCTCTGCAGCACTGGACAGACTTTGTGTCCTATGAACACTCAGTCAGCTTAGGTACCTGAGATGTAGTAAGTTGCTAGTGAAGAAAGACCCCACCTTCATAGCTAGGTGTGAGTGAATACTTACCATCTGAGCATGGATGAAGGCATCTGGGCCTTCTGTTCCTGCTGCTTGTAAAGGTGTCCTCTTTCGTAGTCAGCTTTGTGGACTTCCTATGTTATGTCAGCCCTTGGATACACAAGAAGGACGTCTAGATCACCCTCACAGTAGAGGCTGAGTCAAACATAATGTCAATCAAGGTCCTGCAGCCAGTGCTTGGCACCCAGGAGACGCTAACTTTGGGGGCACACAATCTCTTCTGTGCTTGCTCTACTGCCTATAGATGTGCCTGAATGCATGGGTGTTCTTCAGAGTAAGTGGAACCTAGGTCCAGCCTGAGCAACAGTTCTTACTCCAAATGTAGTCATCCTGAGTAAGCTTATTTTTTCTGGATACTTTTTTTTTTCACCAGGTGCAGTCAAACACAATTTAACTTAACTTAACCATTAGTAAATGGCTCTCTTTGCTTGGCTAACTAATGAGCCACCCAGATACTTTGATACCAGCTTCATTCCCATTTTTAATTATTTTGTATCTACAGTGATGGAATATACTATTTTAAATTTTCTCATTTTTCTAATCATTGCTTTTATGTGAGTTAAGAATATTGTAATGTTAGGGTATGTTGAGTTAACATAAATAATTGCAAGCACAGGGCTTTGCCAATGGGGCTCAATAAGATGATACACCACACCCCGTTGAGCCCCCACAGTGCACCCTTTCATTTGTTTCCATATGAGGGGTCTACACTACTAGAAATCACTAGCACTCCAAAGGCAGAGGCAGGAGAATCTCTGTGAGTCCAAGGACAACCTAGTCTACATAGGGAGTTCCAGGGAAGCCTGAACTACATAGAAAAGTTTGCAAAGGTGAAATAAAGTATCATTCTCCACTAAAGCAGAGATTATATGAGTTCCTTCCAAAGAGTACAGGATAGAAAGTAAAAGGTTGAGAAACTTTGCAAACCTGTCTCAAGAAAATAAAAACAAGCAAATCTCTAGATGGGGGGGGGGGGGCTGTCGGCCATTAATGTTCCTGCAGTTGCAGTCCCCTAATGCCTTGTTCAGTCTCCGCCTCAATTGCTTCCCTGCTCGTAAGGTCCAGAAACAGCAGGGAGCTGCACCTAAATATGAGTGTGTTCAAATAAAACTTTTCATTAGTGCACACTAAAATTTAACTTTCACTTAGTTTTCATGTGTCATGAAATTTTTAAAAAAAAAAATGTTTTTCAGCTCATTAGGCAAAAAGCTATTCTTAACTCACAAGCCATCTAAGAGCAGGTCTAGGCAAAGTCTGACCCTCTGGTCAGTTTGCTGTTCCTTGTCTACGTGGTAAACAGTTCTTGCCAAGGCATGATCTTGCTGTGAGGGAATCCTGGTCACAGCTACAGCTGACCAGCTTTGCTTGCTCCACAGCCCCAGGAATCGGGCCATGGTGTAGAGGTTCACAGAGTAAGGGCATCTGTAGTGTCACTCAGGAGGAGGAGAAAGGGAAATCTGAAGGGCCAGAAGCTCTCTGGAGATTCACTTAAAGGTGTACTGTTTGAGAGGAAAATACAAAATATGAATCAGATTTTGAGCACAGAGAAAGAATGAATGGAACGGAAGAAAAACCAAAATGAACTTGATAAACCAACAAAATAAGAAAAACAAGAATAATGCTAAAAATGATAACAAAGATACAGAAGACAGAATTAAGAAGTACTTACCATACCAAATAAATGCCAACTATAAAGACAAACTAATATATAGGGTTAAAACACAAACTCTTCTGGCATGCTGTGTCTAAGAAGCAAAGGTAAAAATAAAGAATGCCAGGAGACTAAGCAGAAAGACCGCATGAGTGGACAATCACCTTTAACAGAGGAGGGCCAGGTACAGATATGAAGCAAAGTAACAGGCACAGTTACAGACCTGGACTAGATACATTAAAAGTAAAACCCAGCAGGAATCCAGGGAGATGGGGTGTGGATTTTCAGATGAAATGTTTGGCCCCCTTAGGGCATATGTAAATAAAAATGTTATGTACATAATAGTGTAGATTTGTAAAGATCTGGCAGAAATTATGAGTTGCTAAGGGTATGTCACAGCTAAGCAGAACTGTTGGGCTTGTCCTCAACAGGCTGCTAGTGTATACAGATTTAGACACATAGCCAGAGGCCAGAAAAGTAGATCTTCCTGGGCCAGCAGGGACAAAAGCCCATGGATGGGGTGGAAAACTGAGAGTCAGGAGAGGGGGAGCGGAACTCCACTTATGGTGGAGCAAGCACAGAAGAGTAGGACCTTTGAGCTCTGTCTTGAGCAGCTAAAGAGCTACTGGCCAGACATGGAAGAACATGGAAGGTTCTAGGAGCTGCTTCTGTGACACAAAGAGGCCAACCAGTGTCTGAGTCTGACCCTGAGCCACTGGGGAAGCCCTCAGCCAGACCACCCAGCCAGCATCCAGTGAAGAGTCAGAGCTGGGTGGGCTTGGGAACAGAGCAGCTTTGGTTCCCAGGGCTGGAATCACCTCAGAGCCAGACCTACAGAAGCTGTCCTGTGGAGGAGGCCTCAGCCGTTGTCTTGCCTGCCTTGCCTGCCTTGCCACAGCCTATGACTCAAGGCTTCCTGACCCAGTTTATCGGGATCCCAAGAACTCCCAGGTCTGACAGAACCTGCTTCATGGGTCCACATTTCTCCTCCCTAGCAGTTCTGCCTTCCTTGGCATCAAGAAAGAAGTGAGACAGGTGAGATTTGATGCCCAGAAGCACCTACCCACGTGCCCGGTGCATCCTGACTGTTGGTATACTCAGGACACCAGCCCTCTAACTTCCAGCACCATCCTCTTGCCTCACTGTGGTTCTTAACACCTGGCAGCTCACATAGCCCCACACAACCAATGGTACACAGGAGAAAGGTTCTGCCAGCTCTTAATACATGTTCTCTTTAAATCTAGAACCCATACAAGAGCCAGAGAACTGTGCACAGCACTAAAGTGGGCCCCAGGGTGTGGCAAGTGGATAAAGAACAGGAAACAAACATGGAAAGTGCTGGTACTTTGCCAGCCAGAAGGCGGCCCTTGTTGAGCCCTGTGCATCGTGACCGTAGCTCACATGAGCATTGCTCATGGCACACATCCCTGGGTCCAGGCTGAGTAGTGGCAAGAAGCTGCCCCCACTGTGGTGGGAGGGGGTCAAACCAGGCCTACTGGCTACTGCAGGTCTGGCCCCATGGCGCCAATCAGAAAGGCCTCAGGCTGGACTTGAGGAGCCTGAGGCATGGACCCAACCAAGTGTAAACGTACAGACGCCACCAAGAGCACTGGCCAGCTTTGAAGTCTGACCAGCACTGCCTCAGGCTCCTGGCTCGCATAGCTCCACTACTGATGGTTTGTTAAGTCTGCCCAAGGCTTAACAAGGGATCCTACCACCTGTTCCTTCCTGAGCAGGGACAGCCCGGGCCTGGAGGTTCTGTGCAGGTCATCTGCGGCACCCGAACCCCTGGAGGAAGTTGCTTCCTGTTCTTTCAGTCTGTCATGCTGCTCTTGTCGACAGGCTCCCAGCCAACAGGGTGGAGGCCGTGGACCCTTGGACAGATGGGTCCTAAGAGGCCGAGGTTAAGAAGGTCCACTGCAACCGGGTGCTCTAACCTGACCGTAGCCCCAACCTCTGCCTGCCTTCCAGGGTCAGAGTCTGATCACTGGAGCCCAGCTCTACTTCTCAGCACTTTGGCATATTGCATTCATGTTCAGAAGCAGATGGCAGGGTTAGGTGGCTGGAAACCATAGAAAGCTAGTCTGGAAACTAGAACTGAATTGGGGCCCCAACTAGCATGGGAAGTTGAGAAGGCCAAGTGGCTGGCACATAGTGTTCTAAAATACTCATCTCCTTTTCCTCATGGAGGGCAGCTGGCAGGGAGTCATCATGTAGAACCTTTTAACTCCAACATACGTTTTATCCAAGAGAGACTCAAGTGATGGCTGCACATATACAAAAGGTAAGGAATGTTCAGGGAGGAAGGAGGCCTGGCCTGAGGAAAGCAACCTTACAAGCCTGAGAGCCTGTGGTGAGCAAAGCTGTACTGCTACCATCCTGGGCACCCCAGGTCTCAGGTTCTGGGCCTCTGGAGCATATTTGATGAGGTGAGACCATTACAGGCTAACTTATCCCGGGGTTGACACAGGGCTTATAATCATGTTGTTCCCTGCTCACAGACTTTGGTGCCAGAAACCTGTCTCATCCCTGCAGCAGCTTTGAGAAGCAGAGAACTGTGTCTGGTTTTACAGAAGCAGAGCCTGAGGCACAGCAGGGTGAATTGGCTTGCCTGGGTGCTATCCTGGTGAGGCAAGAACCAGCCCCATCCCATGGGTTACTCTAGGGTCTCTGCCTTTCCACCAGGCCATGCTGCTGGGGGGGGGGGGGTGGAGGAGAAGAGGACATGCAAAGAGCACACCATTATGCTTGTCGGTGTCAGTGACTTCAGGTGGACTGGAAGAGGTGACACCTGAATAGCAAGGAGCCCCTTGCTTCTGAGACTGCTGGTCCCTGTCTTCTCCCAGGATACTGTCCAAAATGGAAGGGAGAGGTAGAGACTGGGGTACCCTGCTGACTATGAATGCTGAATGTGATTCTGCCCTCCTTCCTGTCCAGAAGTTCTGATAACTGCATCTATGGTTTCTAGGTATGTTAGATCACCTGCCACACATGTCCCTCCATCCCCCACTTCAATGTGACATTCACTAATGCAAAGTCTGTTCTAATGGTCATTCTGCTGTCAAGTCTGGTGTTCTGGCCAGTATCAGTATCCTAACAACATATGTTATGAAAATACTGAGGTTCAGAGAAGTCCCCTGCCTCAGGCCATGATACCATAAGAGACAGGGCCAGAACTCAAGCAACTAGAGCCATTTCTCTTCTGGAGACAGGGGGCCCCTCACTCTAGTGGGGAGCCTGGCTCAACTCTCTTCATAGTGACTTCCCTTCCTGCACGGTGAACTAGTTGAAGCTTCAGAACTTGGGCAATTCCCAAGCTTCATCCTGGGAACCAAGCCCTGGAAGAGAGACACATGTAATGACATAATTATGTGCACCAGCAGCCAAGTCCCTGCTCAAAAGCTGGGGACAATGGGGACTCTCCTGGCATGGCAGCAAGAGCCTGGACGTGGATACACAGCTGTAACTGCTGAGGGAGCTTGATCCCTCCAGCAACCACTTGCGGGTAGATGAAGCAAATTACTCATGCAAGCAGTGAAAGTCCCCACTTGAGCTATTGTGACTGCTGGCCTGTGTTCAGCATTGTCCCCAGGAACAAGGCTACCAGCAAACCCCACAGGCATTGCCTTCAGTTTGACATTGGTGATTGATTCAGAATTCAAGCCCTCCAACTGCTCTGGCAGTGCTTTCCTTGTGGTGTACTGGTGTCTGCTCTCACTACAAGAGTCTGTGAATTGAGCCACTGGGTTTCTTTGATGTGTTCTGGGTTGAGTGCCATACCATGGGCAGCCAGACAGGGCAGCCTGAAAGGGTGCTAGTCTCTAGATCCCATTACGTTGCCAGTTCCACCTTCCATCCCTGCCTCCTCCCTCTAGACCGCTTGTGGAAAGGAGAGTCTCTGACAATAGATAGGGACCATCTCCTCTACTGGCAGGGTTTCCCCTGAGCTAGGCTTCCAGCACCACTGAGTCAGACAGTTAACATAGGCCCAAGACATCAGAGAAAAGCCATGCTGGACTCATTCACAGCAGTGACATCTCCCCTGCCCCTTGGGTCTTGTGAAGAGTAGACAGAACAACCCCCGCTTGAGCTCTGAGCAGCATGAGAGGCACCCACCTGACAGTCTGGTGAAATGGACTTGATGTCTTCCTCTGCTCTCCAGCACCGTCCTCAGGAGTGACCACACCCATAGTGCCACCCTAGGTCACCCTCAGTCTCCTGTGTCAGGCTGACACAATGCAAAGATCACTCTGTCTTTTATGACCACTCAGTTATGTTAAGTGATAGTAAGAGCTATAAGCAGGCATGGCTACCAGTGTCCAGGGAATGCACAGGAACCTGGGGGTTGAACTCAATCTCCACCCTTCCTGGGCTTAACCTACACTTGGGAATGAAGACTCAGAGGTTAATGGAGGACACAATGAACCTACTTGGTCCTAGTATGTCTCCTGACCAGGCCATAAAACAAGAAACCAGGAATGACAGACACACTTCTTTTGGATTTAAAATCCTTTTAGCTGCCACTCTTGCCATAGCAGAACTGAGGCCAGCGAGCAAGATGGAGCCCCTGGAGCCTCTGGTGAAGCCACAAAGGGCCCACTAGTCCCACACCTTTACCTGGATTCTTAAAACAACACTGTGGTCCTGGGCATGGTGTCACATGTCTTTAATACTAGCACTCAGGAAGCAAAGGAGAATCTGAATTTAAGGCCAGCCTGCTCTGTAGTGAGCTCCAGGACAGCCAGGGCTACAGAGAGAGACCCTGTCTGAAAAACTAACAAAAATACTGTGATAATGTAGGTCCGTGAAAAGGGCTTCACACGCTCCAGCACCAGCCCTACACGACTGACGGCCCACCAATCACTGGTTAGCTGGTCGAGAGCTTAGCGAATGTGCAGCCCTAGACCATCACCCTCTGCCTTGGTTAAGTAGCACTAAAGCTAACTTCAGGGACTTCTCTGGCATGAAAACTCTGAAGCTTTTTGACATTCTTCTGATATTAACATAATTACTCGGCCCCTTGGCAAGGACCTGGTTTATGGAAAGAGGGAAACTCCACTGTTTTTTGTGGCATTTGGCGTATAACATTTTATAGCCAAAAAATGGGAGAGAAGGGTCCATAAGGAGCCTTCTAAAGGTCTTTGCTAATAGATAGCATGCCACCCAGCTCTATGTACAGGAAGCCAGGCCTGCAAGCTCACTGAACAGCTAGCCCTGGCCACCAAGCTACAGAGTTGAGTAGGCAGGATCTGGGCTGGAATCAGCCCTACTGTCTTCTGAAGAGGATTTATATTATTAAAAAAAAATAGCCAGAGGAGGGAGAGGTGCATCCCTTTAATCCCAGCACTTGGGAAGCAGAGGCAGGGGAATCTCCTGAGCTCAAGGCCAGTATGATCCACAGAGTGAGTTTCAAGAGAGCTAGAGCTACAAAAAAAACTGTCTGGGGGCAGGGGACAAAGAGGACCATTTTTCCAGTGTTGGCAGTAGGCCCTCTTGTAGACGAGTCCTGTCTCCCCTGAATGTATCACATGAATGATAAGGTTTTGTCCCTGAGAAGCAAAGAGCCACCCAGCTTCCCAGCCCTCTTTCCCCCTCAGTTCCATGTGTGGATGCTTGTGCCCCCCATCACCTCTAAACACGTGTGCTGAGCTCTGTGAGGTGTGGAATATAAAAAGGAACCCCTTTCCTTGAAGGACTTTTAATCTTTTGCAGGTTTAAATGGACAAGCTATCAGGTTTTAAGACAGGGTAGCCAAGCTCAGAACCAGGAGTTCTACCTTCCCCCTAGGAGTAGAAAAGGTACCTGAAACAGGATGCAGAGTGGAACCTGGGCTGATATGGAGGAATCCCCCAGTGAACAGAAGAAGAGGGTGATAGAGGCATGGCAGAAGGGCTTGGGGAGGCATTAGATCACCGAGGTCTGAGATTATCCCATCTAGGAATATTCTGACTGGCCATGCACCTTGATGTTGCAGTATAGGTACTTGGGAATAATACAGGTGCTTATGGGATGAATTTGTTATTGGTTTGGTGTCAGTAATGAACTTTTTGGGGGTGGGTTGTTTGTTGTTTGTTTGTTTCTTGAATCAGGGTCTCACTATGTAGCTCTGGCTGTCCTGGAACTTGCTCTGTGGACCAGACTGGCCTTGAACTCACAGAGATTCACCTGTCTTAGCCTCCTGAGTGCTGGGATTAAAAACGTGTAACACCACTGCCTAGCCAAACTTTTAATTTTTTAAAGACAGGGTCTGACTAGTAGTATATAGCCTGGGCTGACCTTGAACTTTCTAAGTACCCCACATTCTCCTTGAACACATGATTATCCTTCTGTCTCAGCCTTTCTGAGATCTGGAATCACAGGCACATGCCACCATGCCCTACTGTTGATGCTTTTTAAAAGATGCTTTCAAAGTAAGCTATGACCTCTTGGTCCAAGGACTACCTTTCTTATTTCTTGGACAAAGTGATGTTGGAGGGAGTCCGAGTCTCAGGTGTATACGTTCCAGTGAGCGTCAGCATCCTGGTCAGTATAGAAGGGAGCTATATCATGCCGGCTGCTGGTCTGCGTTTCAGCATAGACTTTGCAAAGGGCCTGGCAGGCCTGGGCCAGATCCCTGTGTGCTGTTCCTCCAGTCTGACTCCTTAGGTAGTATGAAGTCTCTGTATAACAGTTCTGACTGTCCTGGATCTCTTTTTGTAGACCAGGCTGGCCTCGAATTCAGAGATCCACCTGCCTCTGCCTCACAAGTGCTGGGATTAAAGGTGTGTGCCACCACCACCTGGCTAGGCGCAGCTTTCCTAAAGCCTGATCAGTGGAACTTCCTGGATACCAATGAGCAGAAGGCTCTGCTGGCTCAGAGGGCCAAGTAGGTAGACCCACCCTTAAGAGCAGGGGCTGCCCTGGGGGAGGTTGCTGGAGCTATCTCGGAGGGAAAGGAGGAATTGCTGTGTGGGAAAGAGGCTTGTGAGTTACAGAGGGCTGCACAAGTGGAGACTGTAATTCTTATCATTGTTTGTATCCAATTCATCAATCACCAGAAGAGAAGGAATGCGGTCCCTTTTATCTACTGCTATGAATCAAGGAGAATAGGATATGCTTTTCCAAAGGTTTTTAGGGTAAATGAGACAGTTTCTACTTTTCAAAACAATCCATCTAGGGTGCTTGGCCAGATCCAGGCATCTTTAGTAGCAGTGAGATGTTTCTGCATCTTAGCAGGAGACAGTCCAATGGCCCAGGGCATATACCTCAGAAGGAACCAGCCACTCGAAGTGACTGGAAGAGACTGTATTCTACTTGCGGCTATCAAGAAAGAATAAGGTGTGCCTGCTTAGAGTGGAAGACAAATTCATTTTAATTTTTTGTTTCTTTGTTTTCGTTTTGGTTTGATTTTGGGGGGTGCATATTCAAGACAAGGTTTCCCCGTGTAGCCCTGACTGTCCTAGAACTTGCTCTGTAGACCATACTGGCCTCAAATTCACAGGTATCTGCCTGCCTCTGCCTCCCATGGTGAGATTAAAGGCATGTAGCACCACCACCTAGCCTATTTTTTTTTTTTTTTTTTTTGGTTTTTTCGAGACAGGGTTTCTCTGTAGCTTTGGAGCCTGTCCTGGAACTAGCTCTTGTAGACCAGGCTGGTCTCGAACTCACAGAGATCCGCCTGCCTCTGCCTCCCGAGTGCTGGGATTAAAGGCGTGCGCCACCACCGCCCGGCCTAATTTTTAATTTTAATTTTGAGCAGGTAATTCATTCATTTCAAAGATCAGAATATAGGAAAGATATATAGTGGAAAATTCAGGCACTCCATGGCCTGCCCCTGAGGCAGCAGCTTCTGAGTCCATGTATCCCCTACTGCACACAGCTTTGCTGATGCCAACTCAGGGCCCTGTGTCCTTCATACCTTTTCCTCTTTGTGGTCAGTGTGGCCAGAGGGAGCCATGCACCATTTTTCTGCATGTAGGCTGGGACTTGGATTGATCCAAGGCCTGTGTTACTGGACACTAGCAATGAGTAGCCTGTATGCTGTCATTTCCCACCTGGATAGGCATATCCAAAGGACATTTTCCCAGAAGCAGCATGCATGACTGAGAGGTCTGTGAATACATTTTCTATAGCAGTTGCCAGAATGAGGAACACTTCTTATAGTAGGGTCTGACTTAGAGGCTGAGACTGCATTTGCAGAGTGGGTTGGAGAGGTCAAAACCAGCCAGGTAAAGGAGGAGTCTCACTTTCAGCTGTGATGAAGCTCTAATTGACAAGATTCTGACAGGCTAGGTACAAATACAGCCAGGCTGTGCCCACCTCATACATAATGATGTAAACAGAGTAAACAGGTGGGCACAGCACTTTACCACCCCAGAGCCAGTTCTCCGCATGCACTACTAATGCCTCCTCTCCTATATGGGCACAGGTAATGGATGACTACAGTGTGATTGGACGCTCCCTGTTCAAAAAGGAGACCAACATCCAGCTCTTTGTGGGGCTTAAGGTGCAGCTGTCCACAGGGGAGCAGGGCGTCATCGACAGTGCCTTCGGCCAGAGTGGCAAGTTCAAGATCCACATTCCTGGTGAGTGCAATTGCATTTGTGCAGAGTGTGGGAGAGGTAGCTGGCCTGCACACAGTCAGGACAGCATTGCTCGCAAGTCTTAGCTTCTAGCTAAGAAGCCAGCATGAGTCTGAGAGGGTCTGGATGGGGCATGGTCAGGCATGGTTGAATATTATCCCACTGTTTACTGTTTTGGACATACCTCAGCTTCCTTGTGAAGTAGGTATTGATCTTACAGAAAACTCCAAGGAGGAGGGAAGGGAGAGCCTGGCAGAGCTGGCACAGCACCATGGTCCCCAGTAGGTTCAAGCAAATTGTAGAGACCATAGGCCTAGGGCCATATGCATAGCTGGGTCAGGGTATACACCTGCTTCTAGAAGTGGAACCTCTGTTTCTTTCATGTAGTCATCCCTTAGGTCATGTGTGTATTTATACAAACTGCATTTTATTGAAGCCAAATGTATATCAGGCCAGTGCTTGGTACTAGAGGGATGGAGGTTGTTGTGAGCTTTTAAATATACATAGACAGTGTAAGACAAATGCACAGGCCTGAGCTGGGATATGCAAGGTGTGGCCATCCAAAGTGGGGATACACTGGTATGGATGCAAGTGTAAGGTAGGGGTGTTTGAGAGCTGCAGGTCTGAGGGTCCTGAGTGGGAGAGGTGTGAGGGTGTGGGGGGGTCATTACTGGGTGTGTGAGGGCTGCACGTCTGAGGTGATGTACTAAGTATAAATGGGCTGGAGGTCATAGCCCGGAGTATACTGAGAGGTTGAACAGGTAGTACACAGGTTACAGGCAGGGCTTATGCATAGTTCCTTATGGCACCCGAGGCACTGAGGGGTCTGTTTGTAGTAAGTAATACATTATGATCCTCAGACTTTTACCCCCACATACTTTGTATTATGACAATTTTCAGCTGAACAAAGTTGAAGTATTTACAGGGACCCATCTCTGATAGCACACAGAATTCATATAGCTCTCTGTAATTTTTTTGGCTAAATCAGCCCTGATTTAGGCCAGGAAATAGGACTCATTGGCCACACCTCAGCTAAGGCTAGGAGATAACATTCCCCTCTCACAAAGGAAGGCAGCAATCTCCTCCCTCCCTCCCCCTCCCTCCTTCCCCTCCTTCCCTCCCCTCTTTATGGGGCTAGGAAGCAACAGGTAGGCATGCCCACAGCAGAGAGAAGGACCGCTCTCTTGTACAGCCAGCTGCATACCAGCTGGGCACACCACTCAGCTGAAACACGGTGCCGATTCGCTATCTACTCTGCAGTGCTTTTTAAGTCCCCACTGTGTCATCCCTGTGCCAGGCCCTGGGACTACCAAAGTGAGCACAGCTGGGGTGACTGTGTTCAGGGAGCTTGCAGCAGATGGTAAACTTCTCATCAGGCACCCCAACAGTTCCACAACATCACCGGTTGAACAGTTCATAGCCCTGGAAGTCTGGAGCTGGGAATCCAAGATCAGAGAGTGGGCAAGGCTAGTCTCTCTTTGGTTTACCAGTGTCCTTTCTCTTTGTGTCTTTGCATAGCCATTTCTCTGTATCTGTCTTAATCTTGTGTAGACACCAGTTTATTAGAACTTATCATTAACAATCTCATTGTAAGTAATACCACTTTTGGGTCTATATCCAAAGGATGCTCAATTGTGCCACAAGGACATGTGCTCAACTATGTTCATAGCAGCTTTGCTTGTCATAGCCAGAACCTAGAAACAACCTAAATGCTCCTTGACCAAAGAATGGATAAGGAAAATGTGGTACATTTACACAATGGAGTACTACATAGCAGAAAAAAATTACGACATCTTGAATTTTGCAGGAAAATGGATAGAGCTAGAAAACATTATTTTGAGTGAGGTAACCCAGACACAGAAAGACAATTATCACATGTACTTACTCATAGGTGGTTTTTAAACATAAAGCAAAGAAATCCAGCCTACAAACCACAATCCCAGAGAACTTAGACAACAATGAGGACACTAAGAGAGCCTTACATAGATCTAATCTACATGGGAAGTAGAAAGTAGAAAAAGACAAGATCTCCTGAGTAAATTGGGAGCATGGGAACCTTGGGGGAGGGCTGAAGCGGGGGAGGAGAAAGGCAGGGAGGGGAGCAGAGAAAAATGTAAAGCTCAATAAATATCAATAAAAAAAATTTTAAAAAACAATCTCATTGTAACTTGATCTCTTTAAAGGCTGAGGGACCTGGGGATCTGTTTGTTTGTGTGAGTGTAATTGAGCATCCTTTGGATATAGACCCAAAAGTGGTATTACTTACAATGAGATTGTTAATGATAAGTTCTAATAAACTGGTGTCTACACAAGATTATGACAGATACAGAGAAATGGCTATGCAAAGACACAAAGAGAAAGGACACTGGTAAACCAAAGAGAGACTAGCCTGCAGCAGGTGTGAAGACAGACCATGTGTAGTGTCCTCGTGTTTGCACTGCCACTAGCCGTGTTAATGCTGAGCAGGAAAGTATGTGGTGTTGTAACATCTCACAGCAAGGCCCCTGACTGAATCTGAGGTTTGGAAGGTTTCCTGAAAAGGTAACATGGCTCCCAAGACTGTGCCCACTGGCATGCAGCAGACAATACATCCTGTCATGGCATCAGTGCCCATGATGAGCAGTGTTGAAGGGGATGGTTAAACAGGTAAAGTCGGAGCCTGGGATCCAGTCTCACCTATGTGCCAAAGCCAGGTCCATGGTCACTGGTGGATCACAGCTCATCAGGGGGCCACAGGAATGTGTAGAGAGGGCATCTGATGCCTGCCTTTGGAAGTCAAGGCCAAGGCCTGAGCCAGCCAGCCACACAAGGGAGAGCCTGGCTGGACATGTCCTACCCTCCATGTGCTTATGGAGATAAACAAAGAGGGAGGAACTGCTGCTTCCTCAAAACTTTCTGCATACTCCCCTCTGTGTTCCAGCTATGGCCTGTGTCTTGGGGACCCCTGTACCCAGGACACTGGTTTTAGTTCCTTCCCAGAAGCAGTCTGGTATAGAAGACTTCAGGGCTAGCTTCTGAGGGTTTATGGGATAGAAAGCATGACCCTCCCATTCCAGAGGAGAATGGGAGGTGATGAGGAAGTTCCCCAGGCAACAGAAGGAAGAAAATCACCATCCAGGATAGAAGGAACAGAGAGTGCTAAGTCACAGAGACTGGGCAGAGTGCACCATAATTTGAGAATGTTGAATAATAACAGAGCGTAATAGTCATTGAACATTGTGCAGTGTGGGACATTGTTCTAAATGCTTTCTGTGTTGTAGCCGTTTACTTTGGTGTGTTCAAAATGCTAGTTTGGGAACAGCTTTTAAGTAATGTTACTTCTGTCCCCCAGCAAGGTCTTACTGGAAGACAAACAGTGGAAGAAGCCCCAGTATGCTCCCTACTGCTCACTCTCTGTCCTAGACTAGAGGCTTGTCCTTGGATGGTGAAAAGAAGTAACTTGTACTTGTCATCTGGTCTTACCAAAAGCTGGCAATCTTGACTTTGGGTCTGGGTCCTTTTGTCATGGGGATGCCCCGTGCACTGAGTGTACTTTCCAGTACCCCCAGTCTCTTCTCCCTGGGGGCCAGTACTCTGCCACAGTCTGCACAGTACTGGGGCACACAGCCTTCCACCTGATGTCTCAGGGCACATTCAAAAATGGGTTTCCCTGTGCAGAGCTATGTACTCAGCAACATTAACACAGATACTTGACTCATTCACAGAGAGCTTCAGTGGTTCAGTTATTGGCCAGGGGTGTTGCTAGCCAAAGACGACCTCTGCCAGTCACACGCCAGGAATGCAAAGGGAGGGACAGAATAGTATGCCCTGAATCGACCATTGCTGGTGCTGGACACAAGCCTCTACCGGAGACATGTTACAGAAATCAGTTTTCCGTCTTGTAGCAGCCCTTCCTCTGGGGTGGGCTCTCAGAGAAGCTGTCATGCACTTCAGATCTGGCGATAAGACAGTGTTCCCATCTTGGAAGTTAGACAGGTACTGGGCCCTCCCTGCTAAAGCAGAGTTCTCAACATGGTGTCTACAGGACAGTGCCAAACAGTCAACATACGACATGTTGGCAGTAGCTACTGCACCTATAAATGTCATCTTTGTCATTTCTTGGGCTCCTTCCTGCTGGGGTACCTGAGAAGGCCAAGAGGTGAAACGGTCACATCCTCAGCAGTCCCTAGGCTGAGTGAGCATTCTACCCACAACTCTCAGAGTCTACAGGTGACATGGTGAACTTGCCAGGTCAAGTGGCTTACCTCTTTGCATGACTGAGAAAGGGAGGGACTTTGTTAGGTCTAGCGTGTCTGGGCCCAGCAGAGCTCATCTGGATGCTGAGAACTGGAGCTGCAGCGGCACATGAGGCCTAGTCTGGGAACCAAGCAGCTGGGGTGTGTGGCTGAACTACCACTGCCCAGCAATGAATCAGGTCCCCTGACCCCAGTAGGTCTGGGATGAGGGGCTATGTTGTGCATTGGTGTTCATTTAGGGCTCAGAGGATAGATGGCTATGTGACTGGCAAAGAGCTCTTCCCTGCATGGCACAACTGCCTGCAGCAGAGGCTGCAGCTCCAACCCCAGGCCCTCCATTCAGGATCCACCCACTCAGTCCCTTCTCTCTATGTCGATCTGTGCAGGGAGCCAGAAGAATGCCAGTGTCCTGGTCTTAAGCCAGATTTCACAGGACTCACAGATTATGGTAGCCTGAAAAACTGGGCAAACGTAAAGTTGCCTATAGTCTCCTCATCTCAGCCATGAGGGCTTTGTTTATATTTCCTTCTGCCTGTGAGTGTGTGCGTGTGTGTGCGCGCGCGTGTGCGCATGCACGCGCGCGTAGGGGTATGAGAGAGAGAGAGAGAGAGAGAGAGAGAGAGAGAGAGTACCCAGGGGCCAGAAATCAACCTCAATTATTATTCCTCAAGAACTGTCTACTTTGATTTTGATTTTAGGGTTGGTTGGTTGGTTGGTTGGTTGGTTGGTTGGTTGGTTTTGGGGATTTTTTTGTTTTTGTTTCTACGACAGGGTCTCTCACCTGGAACTCAAAAGACTAGCATGCTCCAAGCTGTTTCACCTTTCCAGTACTGGGTGTGCCCACACATACCACTGCACTGGGTTTTTTACTTATGTTCTGGAGATTGAACTCAGGTTCTCATGCTTGTGCGTGCAACAAGTGCTTTACCAGCTTGGCTCTCTCACCAGCCCTCCTCCTGGTCCTTTTCCCTACCACAAGTGTGGTAAGGAGGGTACACTGTCAGGAGCAGGACATCCCCTGCCCCACCTTGCTTGTGGGCTATTCGAACTGTAGCGTCCATAGGCAGTACTATCCCAAAGTCAGTGCCATGTCGTCAGCTTACACAGTGGGATTGGAAGACCAGTCCCTTCACTTGTCAGGATGACTTCTTCCAAATCCTAGTGGCTGGTGTGGGAATCACCATGGGAGGTGTGATATCACTCATTCCCAGCAGCCCCAGTATCTTTGTCTGGCCCAGCAGAATTTACCAGAGGCCATCCTAGGCCTGGAGTCTGGCGACTGGGAAACACAAGAGTTTCTGTGAGAACTCAGGGTGTATTGGCTGTTCCACACCTAGGGCCCCCACTAGTGAGCTAACCAGCCTCTGTCCTGGGTAAGAGACTTCTGACTGGCCTTTTCCCACCTCAGCAGGGGACATGACTTCTCACAGAGCGTCAGGGCTTGATCTGTGTCTATCTCCAAATGGGAAAACAGGAAACAAAACCATTTTTATACCGGTAACCTAAAAGTGGTAGCTTATTCTGTCTCAGTTGTGAGCCAGCTCAGGGCAGTAGGATGAGGCTCTGTTCTTCTCCTCGCTTGGTGTTATCACCCATTTCCTTCATTTATCTTCTCACCTTTCAGAAGAAGCTGTCCGCATGGTTTCAGCTCTAGCCCACACCTAAGCTACTGAGCTCCTAAGCTTCTCTTGGCACAGTATTGGGTGCTGTGAATTTTCAATGCAGCCGTCCTTGGTGAAGTCCAACAGTAGCCAGCCACCTAAACTGAGGCTGGATCCGGGAATCCCAGGCTCCATAAATGTTGAGTGTTTCCAGCACATGAGGTATGAACAGCATTGCTGGAGCGTCTTCATAAGTTTACTGTAATAGGAACAGTGTTTTCTTAGGCTTGTTCTCATTTTCCACAACGAAAAGACCAGTTATTTAGAAGTTCCCTGCAAGCTCCTGGCAGAGTGATCCCCAGAGACATTGAGTCACCTCACCTCACACTCCCGGCAGCCAGGTAGATGGATTTGGATTTCAGCTTTCCCAGGTGCCCTGTGCAATCCATCCTCTCTACTCAGGGCTTTTCTTTGGTGACTACTAAAGTCACTCTTACCCCCCCCCCATCCCCTACACACACACACACACACACTACATAGGCTGTATCTCCCAGGCATAGGCTGTATCTCCCAGGCAGGATCAAGCCAACTACACAGTCCCCACTTCTGAATTTGCCCCTGGAGCTGGTCTACTGATTCTAACCATAGACCACGTAGCATAAGCACATCACCCCAGTATCCCATGCAGGATTGGGTGCTGCTGCCAGGTGGCCCTTGGTCCTCCTCAGCCTCTGCATCTTTGATCTAAAGGCCTTGTACTATGCCCTGAACCCAGAACCAGGGACTCTGGTGGCAGTAATATTGATCCACATGTCCTTGAGCTGTGACACCCTTGGAAGCAGTTGTGGCTTGGGGCACTGGCAGAAAGGCTTTTCAGAGCCTCAAGAAGGTATCATCCTGTCCTAATCTAGGTAGCCTCTGGCCCTCAGGCACCCTGCTGGGCTATTGCACATTACATCCCTTGCTGCCCTGGCCAGAGTATGTTTCTGGGGGCTGTCCTCTGAGCATACTTGGCAGAGGAAGTCAGTATCATAGGATGATGGGATGCTTATGGTACGGGGCAAAGTAAATACCTATGGAGATCTGAAAGCTTCTGGTGAGAACATAAAACCAAATGGGGGTGAGACCCAGGTGCCAGTTCATCCAATGTGCTGGCTGTCCCCAGACATCCTTACAAGGGGCCCCAGCCAACCTGGGGAGAGACAGCTAGGTCTCACCCATAATACCCAGGATGAGGCAACTCTGCTGAACAGCATTCATTCCACTGGGCTCTGCCCCACAGCTAGCTGCCAACTCCCACAGGGAGACAGGAAAACAGCTCTCTGGGAGAAGAGAGCTGAACAGGGGTGAGGGGTGAAAGTTGAGGTTTCAGAAAATCCTATAAAAATGAAAACAAGCCATCCGTCTTTCTCCTGGCGTCTTACCCCCACGGTGCCCTTTCTGGATCTTGCCCTGACGTCTATGGGGACAGCAACTCTGAAACCTGAACCAGCCCCCATAAACTGCTGCTACCCAGCCTAAGACTGCCCCGGATGAGGACAACCTGGCATCCATTTCAGGGAGCACTTTGGGGTGTCTTCTCCCCCTAAATGAATAGCCTCCTCCAGCTTTGGCCATTGAGGCATTTCAAAGCAATTGTAAAAATTATATGAACCCCATCGAAGAACTGTTACAACAATGTTTATTCCCAGCATTTGAAACAAGGACAATGATATTATAAATAATTGTAGATGATGAAGATAGGCAAGAAAAAATAACATAATTAAAAGAATTTTACAAGACGACCCGTTCACAAAGATGGATGGAGTAACACAATACGATGAAAATTAACATAATTTTAACATAAACCAGCACAGTGGACAGAAACCAGCTGCTGGTCAGCCTCCCCACAGGGTCCCGCCATCCACATTGGTAGTACTGGGGCATCTTGGGGTTGCTGTCATGACTCTGGGGCTGCAGGAAAAGGCAATCTGAGGGTTCTTTTCTGACAGCAGTTGGAGGCCTAGAATCCAGGGCCTATTCAGTAGAACTTACACAAACCAAACAAAACCCAGGATTCAGGAAGTCACAGGATGTGCTGCAGAACTTCCCTCAAAAGCCCTTCCCGGGATGACATTAGCCCACTACTCTCCCCCAAAGTTCCCCATCACAGCACACTGCCAAGCTCTTCTGTCTAAATTTCCTACGACTTCTAGGGACTGTCTCCCCTCCACAGCCCTACCTCAGGATTGGCATGTTACAGGTTCCTGGTTACTCTGGGTTGGTCAACAAAGTGGTAGCCTCAGGCCAGTTTGTGTGGTGTAGGGAGCAGAGTGCGGTGACTGTGCTTATGCAGTTGGTATGTAAGCAGAGCATACAGCCTGGCTGAACATCCATGCTGTAGGTACCAGGTACCTGAGCTGGACCAGCATTCCGGCTTCCTGTCTGGGTAGGGACAACCCAAGAGCAGTCAGTCACTTGTGTCTCCTTTTATCACTATTTGATTTCCTAAAATAAAATTATAGGAATAATTAAACTTGTTCTTAACTGAAAAACATATGCCAGACAGTACAGAGTTAGATGGTTTTGTTGCCAGCAAATCAGAAAGATGGAAGTTTAAATCTCTCCCACAGCCTCCTATTTGCTTTTAAGAGAGGGAACTTGATGTGGTGGTCCCTGCCTGTAATCCTAGCATCAGAGGGCAGAGCCAGAATTCCCAGGCCAACCAGAGCTACATGGGCAAATCCTGGTTTGGGGTGGGGGAGGTAGCCGTTGGTTTGGTTTGGAGGGTTTTTTTTTTTTTTTTTTTTTTTTTTTTTTTTTTATTGTTTTGTTGTTGTTGTTAGTTCAGCCCTCCCTGGAGGTGGCTGTCACTCCTTTCAGCTAGCCTTGTGCCCCAGTGGGTTTTGTGCTTTGCCTATTTGATGACTCAGTCAGTGCACAAGCTAAGCATCCCTTATCCAAACACTTAAGACCAAAAGTGTTAAATCAACCATTTTTGGATTTTTATAGTATTTAGAGACATCACTAGCTGAGCATCCCTAACACAGAATTGAAAATGCCTAAAATGTGAGACTTTCTGAGCACCACATAAGCACTCGAAGAATTTCTGAGTTTAGCACCTTCTGAGTTTTCTCTGTTGTTTTGGGTTTCATGGACATGACTTCAGGTTGCTTCTGCAACCTAACTGCAAATGTCTCATGATCTGAATAACTAACTCAACTTATACACCTGTCCGAGGTTGCCAGGACATTCATTCTTTCACTCCACAGACAGGTGAGCAGCTCAGGTAGGTGCTGACAGCAGAGCTGTCCCCAGTACCATGGATGACAGAGGCCTGCACTTCAGCCAGTTTGCATCCCTGCCATCCCCAGCACTGTGCTCTCTGGCCATTTCTTGCCAGTTCCACAGATGCAGGAGGTGGTTTTCAGAGCTGCTGTGCTCACCTTGTTTTGTTTCTCAGAGGCTTGGGGTTTGCCTTCTGTAAGCAGAGCAGGCTGGGATTTTCTGGTAGACTTGTGTCATAGGAGTGACAGGAAGCCTGGGCATTTGGTTAGAAATTGGGCTCTTGTGTGTGCCACCTGGTTTCCTGCTAACTTTGACTTCCTGTCAGTGACTGAGAATCGAACAACCTTGGCTTTGTGGAAGTCGACCCTTTGCTGAACCCTCAGACAGTGTCTTTGGGAAGGGCCACACAAGCAAAAGTGCTTTGGTCGCAGTCGGTGGGAAGGGAGAAGTGATGGTTCTAGAGGTGAAAGATCAGATCGGGTGGCGTGACTTCTTCCAAGGCAGGGAGGCCTGTTCAAGAAATGAACCCAGCCCTGGCGTGGGCCAGGGTTCCTCAGGAGCAGCTGTGCAAAGGCCCCCAGATGATACTCAAGGTACAGGCAATAGGAAGCAGAGGAAGGAAATGGGTGCAGTGAGGAAGAGTGGATAAGCAGGTAATGATGTTGTGGAAAACAGAGGAGGCGTGGGCCTGGAAACCAGGAGAGAGCTCAACATATTTGTCTATGTGAAGCCACTTTCTCAGTGGCTTTAAGTAAGGCCCTGGGCTGTGGGTCTCTTTAAAACTAGAGTCAAATCAGCCACCTCCTATTACTCTGAACAATAAACCTGTGGTCTCTTCCTGCCAAAAGCCCTCCGAGACCCTGAAAGAGTCGTCTATGGCTACCCTCAGACCCTTGGACCTCCTGGACAAAGCTGGGCACAGAGGTGGGGAGTGAAGGTGAGGAGGAGCAGGAAAAGCACAGAGCAGAGGACTCCAGGCACTGGGCTTCTTTAGCCATGTCTCGTGCGTCCCACCTGTGTGTGCCGTCCTCTGACAAGAGGGAGGTGAGGGAGAGGCCAGCTTCCTGACGGGCCAGTTGTGAGACATTCATAAAACTTTTATTGGACTTGCCACCCTTCCAGATAAATATTTTTCAATTTTATGAGCTCGTTTTAGGACCTAGGCTTAATCCTGGCTTTGTAGCTGCCTTAAAAAAATTAAATATTGTTTTGGCAAAAGGAGCCCCTCCCCCATGCCGCCAAAGGCAGCTCATAAATCCCAGTGTTCAACTCTTGCCCTTGCCCCTCCTCACCCAGCTCTCTTCCCTCCCACACCCTTGTCCTAGAACAAGATGGGATCCAGTGCATGGCCACGAAAGGAAGTTCGGAGGAGTCTGCTTTGGAGGCCCATGGCAGCTGCCCTGAGGTTCCCCGTGGGGTTCACACAGGCACTGCTGTCCCATGTGGCCCAGGTTCTCAGTGAAGCCTCTTTTTGCATTCTTGCCTCTGTTTGCTGTCTTGAGGACTGTCCTCCCAAGCCACCAAGCCAAGAGTGCTTCCAGCTTACTGTTCTGCCTCTTCCCTTATGACTCTTGTGCTGCCAGAAACTTTCTGTTCTATGTCCTTATCAGGCCTGAGTCTGTCCTTCTTGGAAATGTGACACACTTGCCCATGCATGGCCCCAGATCTGAACCCCTATCAGCACCCAGCAGGCACAGGTGGCAAGTGCAGAGTGGGTGGCTCTGGTGGCTCTGGTGGAGTAGTGAGTTGACACAGACCTCATCTTATGTGACCCTGCCCTGAACACCATCGTGTTAACTCACACCTTCTTCACAGCCCTGTATGAGGAGGAGACTGAGGCTGGGGCCTAACATCCCACAGGAAGCTGCACAGTGAGTAGACCCTGGGCCAGAGTCTGGCTCCCCATGGTGAACACGGAGCCTGTGCTCTAGCTGCTTCGTGGATGCCTAACTCTCAGGGACAGTGGCCTGTTGAAGTTCGGAGGTGATTTGGATGTTGAGACTCAGGGAAACAGAGTGACCCAGAGTGGAAGGGGGTAGAGAGATGTGAACAAACTGGGGAGCATTTAGACTCCATCACAGTGCCTGTGATGTTGCCAAGTCCTTTAGACCTCGCAGTCTCGTGACACAGGCCCTGCTCTCATCCCAGGCCTGTCCCCTAGCACTTGCACACACATGAACACATGAATGCAGCGGAGGATGGGGAGGGTTTGTGTCCAAGGATAAAGAACATGGCTTAAGCTTTCTCATTCAGCTGCTGTTTCCTGAGCATCTGCTGGCCAAGTGCCTGAAGATTTCCTCACTGCCACCTCCCTATGCCTGCCAGTGTTTGGGCATTGCCCCATATCACAAAGGAAATACCTATGGGTCAGTGGCAGAAGGGGTAGCCAAGGCACCTGCTTGACTGGGAAGAGCAGTGTGTCCTACTCAGCCTTTGGGCTTGCTCTCTGACCTGCTGTTCCTGCCCCTGCCTAGTCCTTCTCCTGCTATAAGGCCCCAGATGGCTACTGTAACTGGCAGTCTGGATGTCTGTTGACTCCAGATATATCACTAAACTGTCTCAAGGCAAGCTGTCCCTGTGACAGCCCCTGTAGCTCTGTAGGTAACTGACCTAGCCACCAGACAGGCAGGTAGCATAGGGAAGTTGCTTTCCTAGGGGGTCACTAGAGAAAGTAGGGACCAGATATTACCCTGGGAACACAGGCTCACAATTTTCCATGTACCCAGGGGCCAAAGTTGGCCTGTGACAGACAGATCTGCCTGTATCTATAGGATACAGGGAACCTAGCCATGTGAGCTAGCTCCACAAGCACAGGCCTAGCAAGTCTGGTCCACAGCAGTTTCTTACACACGGTCACTTTGAGAACATCTGAGCCCCATTCCCACATCCCAGGCAACTTGGACAATATAGACCTCCCACAGCCAACCATGGTCCTTGAGGTCACACAGACCCCTGCTATTTACCACACACACACACACACACACACACACACACACACACACACTACACACACACACACACACACGGGCAGAGACAGCACCAAATAGTCCTGAACGGACTAGTGCTGTGGAGGAGTAGACACCCGTGTCCCTAATAGGCTGCATGTGCTGCCTGTGGCATCCCAGACCCCTCAGCTCTCAGACCCAGAATATCACAGTGGCCCATTTATGTCACTGGATGCGCTCTCTTAGACAAAAGGCTAAGTTTCCTCACAGTAGCACACAATGCCCCGTGAAATGAATTGATCTGAAGAAGGCTTTCTTGAAGAATGGAGGGAACTACAAAGTGTATAGCACAGTGCTGCTGCACAGTAAGTGTACTGAGCCACGGGTGTGATGGAGGAGGAGGAGGCCCTAGCTTTCCCCAGTAAAAGGTGTTGCCAGCCACACCTTGACAGCTTGCGCTGCAAACGTAATTTAGGGTCAGAGATTTCTACCTGGAGAAGGTTCTCTTAAGAAGCAGGGTGCTCTGGCTACGATCGGCATGTTCCCTCCTTGGTCACCAGAGCTCACTTCTTCCTTGCATCTGTGGGCAACTGTCTTGGAACCCTGGTGTCAGCTGAGGGACAAGTGCATCCAGGGTGCATGCATTACCAGCTCGTGCAAGCTCAACTCACCATTGCCCATACAGACTGCCTTGTCACAGAGCCATAAGGGCCACCAGCCCCTCAAAGAAGTTCTTCTGGACCCCTGCTTTCCCACCAGTGCTGGAGCTGACTGTGGGCCATGGAAGTCATGAGGAGTAGTACAGGCCATAGGACTCCTGGGTGGTTTGGTTCTCCCAGAAGAAAGGCTTACAGCCCTATGAGCTCACACTCCTTCCCAGTGTGGGCAGTTTACTTTAGATATATCCCTCTTCTGGCTGTTCTTATGAATCTGATTTCTCCTTTAAAATAAAAGCAGAACTCCTCAGAGGGAGCAAAAACTGTAGTGCAGGTTAAACTGCCTGGTGCAGCTGTCCCTACTAAGGACAGCCTTTGCTGAGACAAGCTCTAGTTTCTCCTCAGTTCACTCAATGGCAGAGGTTGGGGAATGGAGCCACAGATAGTCTGTATCACTTGGGTTTTAGCACTGGCCAAAAGTCCTCAATAGACTAGCCACTGCCTGCCATGGTACCCTTCTCTTCAGTTACAGATGGGTCTGGAGAAGAAGCATGCCTCAGAACAGCTGCCCTGAGCACTGGGGACAGCCTTAGCGCTCTCTTACACCACACTGTCACATGTGTAAATATGTTCCAGTCACAGGAAGACTGGGAGGGGTTTTGTTTCGTTAGACACAGTGATTTCATGGATGCACCCTAACTGAACAACATAGTGGTTTTTTGTTTATTTGTTTGTTTTTGTTTTGTTGTACTGTTTGGGGGCCTGCTACCCAGCTCTCAAATTGATACACAGAGACTTATTCTTACTTATGAATGCCTGACCTTAGCTTGGCTTGTTTCTTGCCAGCTTTTCTAACTTAAATTATCCTGTTTCTCTTTAACTACATTTTGCCTCTGGACATTTTACCTTTCCTTAGTCTATATATTATATCTTTCCTTCTTACTCAGTGACCAGCTGTGTGGCTGGGTGGCTGGCCCCTGACATCCCCCTCTCCTTTCCTCGCTCCTCGCTCTCGCTCTCTTCCCCATAACTCTTCTCCTATTTATTCTTTCTGCATGCCAGCCCCCTTTTCCTTCTCCTCCCTAGCTATTGGTCATTCAGCTCTCTATTAGACCAACCAAGTGCTTTAGACAGGCAAAATAACACAGCTTTATAGAGTTAAAAAATGCAACATAAAAAATGCAATACATCTTTGCATCATTAAACAAATGTTCCATAACATTAACGGATGTAACACATCTTAAACTAATATTCCACAACAGAACAGGGGTGTTGCATTAATCCCCAAACCCACCTCCTGCTGTCTTCATGATGTGGCCTGTAGTGGGTCTGTGTCCACTTCCTACAAGAGCAGTAAGCAGATCTCCAGTACCAGGTTGCTCTTCAGAGCCCACCAGGAGGTAGCCAGTACTCTACTAGCAGAGCCACGGGGCACCAGCACAGGACACATAAGGTCCCTGCCACAGGCCTGGACCGTGAGAACATGCATATGTTTATTGAGGGCAGGTTGTGAAGGTGCTGGGCAGTATCCTCAGATGTAGCATCTAGTAGGCTGCAGTGGGCCCTGACAGGGCTGTCAGAGCAGAGAGAGGAGTCTGTGGTGTTTCTGTGTGCCTTGTGTCTACCCCGCATCCCTCAGTGCCTCGGTCCTCATAATCAGATCACACAGTGGAGAGCCACTGTGACGCTAAGCAAGGAGCACTAGTAAGCATTGGTTACCTGGGTTTAGCCCCAAGGCCAGGAAATCTGGTGTGAGAGGTCACTAGCTCCAAATGCCTCTTTCTTTGTATGTATCCCCAGCACGTGGTAGCATATGGCCTTCTAAAAATGTAGCCAGACTTTCTCCTCAGGTATAATCCATACTGTTCTGACAACCCAAGGTCATGGTGAAGACAGTATTCTTTGGGGTTTGGAGCATTATTGGCTGAACGGGGCCATTCTGTCCACAGCAGACCTAGATGAGTCGCTCTGGGCTAGGTGGCATGTGTATAGCATATGGGAAGGTAGAGGCAGTGCTGGGGACACTTAATCTGAGGAGCCTGTGCCTGTGGTTCTTCTCCTAACCACTATGTTCTGGGAAATGGAGGGACCTCGAGCCTGACCACTAGAACAGGGACTACAACAGGGGTGGCCCATCTTGTCAGCACAGGAAGCCTTGTCCCATGACAGAAGCCACCCCCACCCCACTTCCTTTCTGTGTGATGTCAGGCATGTGCCCAGGCCACGGTGCTCTTCTGTCTAACCCTTACCCCAGTCACCAGTCACCAGCCTTGATTCCCACAGGTGGTGGAGGAAACTGGAGGCAAGGCCTGGCACACAGGAGATACCCAGGGCTGCCCTGATCCGCTCTCTGTGCACTGCATGATAACGGATGTGTGGTTGGAGAAGGAAGTGATAGACCCACCTCCTTCCAAAGTGTGCTGGCTCCTGTCCCTGATTCCTCTAACCCCTCCGGTATTTATCCAACAGCCCTAAGCACTTGGCACCTGTAGGGAAGGCTTCTGCATGGCCTTTGGAAGCAGAGATTTCTGTCCCTCTCCCAAGACCCGGCCAGCACAGCACTCTTCCCCTGAGCCTTTGTACCTGTGAGTGGTAGGGCCTGGTATTCCACAGCAGGCCGCTGAGCCTGGGCATGATCCCGTGTCCCCTCAAAAATAGATGCCTTCTCATAGCACCCGCTGGACCAGGCTGGATCCAGATCTGGACAATGGCTATTCTTTTGGTGCCATGCTAGACAGGAACCCTTGCACTTATAATGCCACAGCATACCACCAGGATTCGGGTCCCCAGTGAGGGGCCCAAACCAGAGGCCTGCCTGAGGTCCCCATATATATGAAAAACTCCACTAGCCACAACCAACCACAGCTTGGAGCCATACAGGGATGAATCTCAGCCTGGGTCAGAGCACAGTGAGTATTTTAGAAAATGTGAAACCAGTAGACAAGAGCCACTTTCGACCACCAGCCACTGTGCTGCATGGTGATGTCAGAGGCCGGGCAGGCAGCAGTCAGTAGTGATGAAGAGATAGCTGCTGTGAAGGTGGGAGAGCTGGGCCAGAGGGGCCTGTTGGGGAAGAGGAACCAAGACCTGGTCACTGAGAGGTACTGCTCCCCAGACCCTGCTTTGGGCACAAGGACCCATTCAGTCTCAGCATGAGGAAACCTAGCCTTGGCAGATACACCAGGAAGGCAGGCTGGAGTGCCAATGTTTCAATGGGGCATGCCCCTTTGAGCTACAGTCCAGGCCTGAGATCCTCCCTAGGACCCACACATAATTCAGCCAGTCAGCTCATATGCAGAGCATCAGCTATGTGTTTGGACACCCTGGGCTGAAGACCAGGGACGGAGAGGGAAAAACCGTCAGAATTTACAGTTTCAGGAGCGTGGACGGGGGCTGTGCTGCTGCCATGCCACCCCTGCCCTTCGCCTGCCAGCCACAGAGGACAGTGGTACCAGTCACCTGTGCTTGCTTTGCCCTCTTCTCTGGCAGCAGAGCTGATACAGTAATCAGGATGCCACATATGGGCCCTGGAAATGACTGCTCCTGAGCCTTTGTTCACTCCCATTATTCTCAGTGGCTTTTTTCCCCAAGTCATAAAAATGATGCTTTTAATATGTGGGGTTTTTTTTTTAAGAAAAAGCAATGTGAAGGCAATATGAAGATGACTTTTATTGTCAATAGCTCTACCTTTTAAACCAGTTATCTTAGTTTCTGCTCTAGGTATTTTAATTGAAGATTAACTTATGTTAAAGAGTGTACATGTGGAGGGTGAGAGCATTAAAATTCTGCCCCCTGAGTAGTGGGGGGAAATACTTCGTGGGAAGTCACCAGGAACCTGCCCCCCACTCTTCAGCTTCAGGACCGCCCTGCCACAGTCTGTCTCACGCTCCATGGAGTGTCACAGACCAGTACTGCCCCAAGCACAAAGGAGGGAAGATGGAAGGAGCTGTGCAGATTGGTTGAAGGCGTGGATCTAAACGAGGACATTCTCGCTGTGCCCCTGGGCAAGTTACTGAATGTCTCTGTCCCTCAGTTTCCTGGCATATGAGTGGCCTGGAGGTGCTGCAGTTGAGATGTGGCTGTCCATGAAGCATAGTCGTCATGCAGTGAGCATTTCGCTGACTGGCCCAGAGTTAAGTTTTTTGTGGCCAGGCTGGCCTCCCAGAGATGCTCTTCCTTTAGGATCCCTCTATATACCATGTAGCTACTTTGAAGACTGTTTTGTCCACAGAGAACACCCAGCAGCCCACAGGTCTAACCAACTAACATTTCCCCGTGGTGACCCAAAATGCAGAAGTTTCTGAAGAGATGTCATGGAGCCTGGCCCTTCCTGGTGACAGTTCCCGGAGAACAGTAAAGGGCCTGGCCTGCCTTGAACAACAGGCTGAAGTGGGTACTTTGTAAGCACAGCTGTAGATGTAAGTCCTGCTTCTGAACCGCAGTTGAGAGCCTCACCTGCCTGGGCAGTGACTCACCTGTAGAGCACCTTTGTGGCACTGGCTAGGTGAGGGAGCTTGTAAGGGGATGCTGGCAATGGCAGTGATAGAAGTGACCAGAGACTGGCTTCTGTCAGTTCACTGAAGAACAGGAGGGAGAGGGTGCTGAGCCATCAGCTCACTCCCTTACAACCCTGCAGGGGCGGTTCTCATTACCTACCCACCCACCCCACCTCAGCTTTGTCATGGTACTGCCCCCACTCCTCATGCACCTCAGCTCTGTCCTCACTGCCCTCTCACCTCTCTCACCCGGCACCATGGCCCATTTTCTAAAAGCTGTGGGCACTTTCCTGGCAAACCTGATTGAGCCCAGGGGAGGAAACATAGACCCAGGACGTCCTTCTTATCCTTGTCCCAAAGGGCTCTGAGTCCAGGTGGAGGTGGCCAGCAGGGGTGGAAGAGGTCTCGTTTTCCAGGACTCCTCCACATCCTGCTTGGCTGTGATCAGAAGACATGCTCATCGCCCCTCGGCCTATGTGGGCCATGAGAGGGCCACTAAGACCCCAACAGACTAGCAAGAAGCTCTGACTCCTATAAAGGGAGTCACCCCAGGAACAGAACCATACTCAGGGACCCTTCTGCTGGGGCCAGGCAAGCTGAAGGGACTAGGGTGGCCCTTGCTGGAGTCTCTGAGGAAGGGTTGGTGCCTTGATTCCAGGAGGAAGACCATCAGGGTACAACCACCTCTTATTGAAAGTCTAGGCAGGAGATACCAAGGCAGTTGCTATACCCCACTGAAGGAGCCCAGCAGGGACTGAAACAGGGGGCTGAGGCATGCTAAGAGGTCTGTAGGAGGCAGGCCACTTGGGTACCTAGGAAATACAGGCCTCGTCTGAACACATGTGAGGATCTAAAGATTTCTTCAGGGAAGGCTGAACTGGGAGGAGTGGTCAAGATTTGTTCTAAAAGGATTTTTGACAGCATGGAGGTGAGTGAGCTGAGAGATGCTTCCTGCAGTGCTGGGAAGTCCACACATGGGCTGTGCTGTGGCCCTGATCAGCAGGACCCACCCTGAAGAGGCCCTGCGACCTCTAAGGAGCGAGCATACGTTAACCCTGAGTGGGCACGGGTGTGGGTAGGATTGCCAGAAAGTCCAAGATTCCGTGCTGCATGTGTAAAATGACAGCCTGCCAGGGCAGTGGCCGGGGGCCTAACTGGGCATGTCCTAGTGCCAACACATGTTTCAAGGAGCTGCAGCCTCCTCGGGGTGGTAAACTCATAGGATCGGGTAGTAGGAAGTTGGCCTCAGATGGTTAACAGCTCATCTGTGGCCAGCTTTCCCTCCAAGCTGAATAAGAACCTAGGACAGCAAATGTCTCTACTAGGCTCTCCTCCCGAATGGCTGAGCCTCCTTCTGAGTCTCAAGACCAAGTCAGTTGCTGTCTGGATCAGACTGATTTGGGGTTTGTCTTTTTAAAAAAAAGCTTCTACACACTGAACTGTTTTTCCCCCTACACACCCCAATCTCCAAAGCTCGGCTTCATTGTTACTTCAGTTAACTTGGTGCGGGAATATCTCTGCAAAGGGCCCTTTTTTGTTTTTGAAGAATTCATTGTTGCTGCTAAGAAGCTTAATATAAATTAAAGAAGGAATTAGGCAACAGTAAGACATCAAAATGGGCATGCAGGGCCCATTGCCTCCGTTTCCTCCCAATCAAAGGACTATATGAGCCATCAAGTGTGCTCAAGAGCCTAGAAAGTAACTTGGCTTTGTGGCTACACGGGCCTGTCTGCCGCCCCCTCCCCTAATTCCTTTTGTTACTGGGACAGCAGAATACAGTTCTGATTTTTTTTAATTAATCACCTTATCTCTTTAAAGCAAATTGCATCTTTGTTTACATACATGACCATTGCAAAGAAGGAAAGAGGGAAACCAGGGAGCTGGTACCCACAGCTAGCGAGGACAGGCCTGTGAGGTAATGAGCATGGGGCCACACCTGCCAACACTGGGCAGGAGGACCCAGTCACGCTCCACAGAAGTTCAGAGGGAACCCAGAAGGCACTAGCTTTCTCTCAAAAACTCTACAAGATCTGTTCCCCTGGCTTGTCCCTGGCCAGGTGAGGAAGCAGATAACAGGCCAACCATGACAAGTGGGAGTCCCACATTCAGACCCCAGCTCTATCACACAGCTAGAGGATAAACACCTTGGTTCACCTCATCTGGACCCCCTACAAGTAGGGTACGAACAAAGCCTCCTAGAAATTAGATGTGACTGCCAGGCCTGCATTAAAGCCTCTTCCACCTTATTACCAACTCATCCATTCCTGTCATGCCAGCCTGAACCTCACAGCCAGAGCCCCACTCCACCCAAGCTGGCGTCTACCTTTGCCAGCAGCACCAGCAGGCCCCTGTGCAGAGCGGGTCACCTCCACTCAGAGTTGCACATGGCTCTACATCCTGTCCAGCTCAAGCCTATTGAACTCGAACTCTGTGCAGTCAGCTGCCAGCAGTCCTTACTAGGTTGCCGCCCCAGGAGAACTCCTACCCACATTCTCTCCATGTCCTGCTTCTGTAGCCTCCTCATGGCTGCTCTGGCTTCAGTGAATCCCTGAGGGGCCTACTGACCCCAAGATGCTCTCAAGAGCTCCATTCCCACTGGGGGGTGCCAGCTGCCCACCAACGTGAAGGCCCCTCTTCTAGTCTGGCCCCTGACATGAAAGCGACGCCAGCAATTGGAGGCAATTTGCTGGCCTTTGATGGACACTGCCGGGCGGCACCCGCGCTGGGCTTGAAAAACTTCACTTCCCACATTCTTCCCTGATTGCCCAGCAGAGCCAAGACCCAGCAGCCTGCAGCCCATTGTGCCTTTGTGTGGGGCTGGCGCACAGTGAGAAAGGCCAGCCAGGCCCTGGGAGAGGTCCCCATGGGAAGCCACGAGCAGTGGTGTCACATAGGGTCACTGCCACCCCCACTACATCCTGGGGTCTGGGCTCAAAAGAGAAAAGAGCAGTCTCCAGGACTCGTGGTGTCTAGGGAGAGAATAGGCCTCCTGAACAGGGGGCATCATGGGCTACCTCAGCCCCAGCACATCCCCTACCAGGAGAAGTCTGGTGCTGGCACATGAGAGAGGACCAAAGTCCAACCTGATGCCTGAGCCAGACTGCTCTTTGGACCGCTTGAGGGACAGGCATCTTTTCCCCAGGCCTTATCACTGCCCTGTTCATTTGGGTGGGATGCATACAGGTGTGTGTAACGTGGAGGAGCTGGCATATAGATATATGTAATAGAGATGAGTGCGGGTGGATGTGAGTGGTGTGTGTGTGTGTGTGTGTGCATGTGTGGGGCATGCAGGAATATATACAGGGCCATGGACCGTGGATATGAATAGTATAAGTGAGTACTAATAGTTGTATATGATATATAGTGTATATGGGAGAGTGGATACATGTGACATATGAGAGGGCATCCTAAGGGGTGTGGGTCATGGAGCACAGCATACAGAGGCTTGAGTATGATGGTGTTGGGTGCTGCACACAGCATGGGATGCCTCCACCACATTCGTGTTCCCAGGAGACCTAGAGGACTCCATGCCCTGCAGTGGAAAGATCAGCACCGTTCACCAGCCTCTGAGAAGTAGGCACTATACAACCACAGTAAAACCAAGTGCTCGGTGAGGCTCCTAGGAGAAACTCCTTTTAGCTCAGGACAGTAGGGACATGCTCCAAGGAGCAGTAGCAGCCTGAATTCAGCAGATGGAAAGGAACTCAGCTTCCAGAAGTGGATGATCAGGACCCCTTGCCTGGTTTCCTGTGACTGATGTGCAGAGTGGGACGGGAGCATCAGAGAGTGGAGAGACAGAGGAGGCAGGCATGGGCCCTGAGTGTGACCGGGTTCCAGTGTCATGTAGGCCTTAGAGGATTCTCTCTGGTGACAAGGAAGTAGAGCAGGAGGCAGCAGGAATGACCAGTGGGGCTGAAGAACCAGGAGGGCCAGTCCCTGAGCCTGCCCCTTGAGATTTCTGCTCTAGCTTAAAGCAACTGTGTCAGACACTTTGACCTTAGGGCCCATAAAGGAGTTCTACCCATGTGCAGCCTCACCCTTCCCAGGCACAACCAGAGCATGCTAGAAGCAAGGCCACTGGTCTCAAAGTGCCAGCCTGCTTCCTGATCACAACTGCCCTGAGCCCCACCACCAGGCTGTGGGGACCCACCTGGACTTCCTTCCCCTTCCCCTGCTTGCCCCTGTGCAAGCATTGCTACATATTGTCCCTTGTCTGGGTTCTGGAGTGGGCACACTGTGTGTGGCCTTTATAGATGGCCTCTGTGCCTAACCCAGGGTTACCCAAAGCCCTTGGGCAGTTCAGAAAAGTAGGAGAAAGGCACTGCTTGTCACCCGTGTGGTCCCGGGAGCTGGTCATAGAGCCTTCTGGTCTTTTCTCTGTAGCTCAGTTGGCAGGGTTCTTCTGAAAGTTCTGCCTGCTGCATTGTTTGAACTAAGTTTAGAATACATCTTTTGTGTAGAGGTCAGAGGTCAACTTTGTGTCTTCCTCTGTTACTTCCCAAATTTAGTTGAAACAAAGTCTCACTGAACCTGGAGTTCACAAAACTCAACTAAACATTCTGCTGGCCAGCAAGCCCAGGGACCCCCGTCTTCCCCTTCTGAACGCTAAGATTATAGGTGTACACCACTTTGCCCAGTTTCGTACCTGGCTGTTGGAGATCTGAACTCAGGTCCTCGGGCTTGCAAGTACACTACTGAATAAGCCGTCTCTGTGTCCTTGCCCCTAGCATGAATCTGCTTTTAAATGTTCATTGAGTCTTTCTTAGTCTTACAGACCATCACTTTACTACAGCAAGGGGATTTGTCTCATCACCCCTTGGTCTCAGAGCCCCTCTAACTGATGTTAGACATAAGGTTCTTTAATGCTCAAACACAGATGGGGTCAGACCACCAGAAGCAACACTGCCCACCACCCACCGTGGGACCTTGGGCAAGTGTGAAGCTCTTTGGCACCTCAGTGCCCCCAGCCCTGATCAGTGAGAGCTGGGTACCTCTGCATGGAGGCACCTCTACATATCTGGGCCCACATGGCACACACTTGTCTGCTTTGCATTCCTGGAAGCAGACTTCTTGGTTGACATTGGCTGTGCAGGAACTATCTTACAGGCTTCTAGATGCTTGCTATTTGGGTTCTTGGTCTAGGTCCTCCAGCCCTGTAGGGTCTCACTAGCACTGACAACTGGGAGCCAGAGTTCCCAGTGCAGATCACATGGTAAAGACAGAAACTTCACTGTGGTAGAACTGGTCAGGGAAAGACAACAGATTCTAAAACACGGAGGTAATAGAATCTACCAGATGAGACGGAGACGAGGTTATAGGAAAGAACTAGAGCAGGTGAGGGCTAGAGAGGCTGGGTACAGTGGCCAGGTCGCCAGTAGGCCTGAGAGGTGACAGCTATCTGAATAGATGCTCTTAGAACCCCAGGGAGTGCATCATCTAGCTGAGGGGCTAACAAAGCCAGAAGTGTACAGAGGTGGATATGCAGATATGCGGTACAGGGAAGTGGGTGCTTGCCATTTGCCTAGGCACAAAGGAAGAGCCAGGAGAATGGGGTAGCAGGGTGGGAAATTGTCCTGCCTGATGGCACGCTGGCTATAGATACAGGGGCCATAACTGCCTGCTGACTCCCTGACCCAATCAGCACCTTTTTTTCCCCACAGAAGCAAGCACATACTTCATAGACTTGACCATAACACATATTCCTTCTGTCTATATAGCCTGCTAGCAATCTCTGTGGTGGGCCCTGTCACCTGGCCATGAGTCCAGCAGTCTTTTTCAAATAGCCCTGCATTAGACACATCAAAGCTGCCACCATCGCCCTCCCAGGGACATGGGGACATTTCCTTAAGTTTCTCCTACTATCTAAGGCTGTCTGCTTCCAAACCTGTTGACTGTCGGTCTTCTCAAGCTAGAATCTCTCCAGGGGAGCTGGCTTAGACTGTGTGCCTACTCCCGGCTGTCCACTGATCCTACAGTGCCAAGTATCTTTAAAAAGGAAGCCCTGGGCAGTTGAGAGACATTTGCAGCCTGAGCTGGGTCACCTGCCTGTGGTGGGTACAGCTCCAACTCCTCAGCACATGCTACCTGGCCAAAGGAAACGGGGGGAGGGGGGGCGCTAAAGAAACGGTGTGATATCAGCCATATGCCCCAGGAGCTGTTGGTACAGGTTTCTTGGTAGATCCTTGGTGTTGTTCCCAGACCCCTGTGATGGCTGAGGTGACCCAGCTGCTAAATGGCCACAGTATTGCTTGTGCCAGACTCCTCTTCCTTCCCTGCCTGCTCTGTGCCGATGCAGTATGCACTGTGTGTAACCAGAGCTATCGCAGATGAGATGGGCCGCTGATTGGGCCACACCTGTCTCCCCAGCATGGCACAGACGCTCTGGAGCCCTGCACCTCTTCAGCGATCAGACCTCCTGGCACCATAGAGAGACAGGCCTGTACCATTTGTCAGGGTCTGGTGCCAGCAGGAGGAAGGCCCAACTCTGATTCAAGAACTCAGATACCTGCAGGCCTGGCACCAGCCCAGGGCCCTCTTCTTGCTCCAGGGCCTAGGCACCGTCTGGGAGGAAGCAAAGCCACAGATGCAGGGCTAAAGACCAGGCAGCTGCAGGAGGGCACCTTCTACTGGGTGCACTGTGGCAGGGGACCATGAGCATCTTGGTTCCAGGGTCCTATTAGCAGCTTCAAGCCCCTAACTTTTCCAGGGTATCCAGGCTTTGAGGTAGCTCACTGTCTCACTTTCGCCTGTCAGAATGAGTCCAGACCCTTCATACAGTGAGACAAGCTGTCCCTAATGGACTGCAGCTTTCCAGGGATGAGACAAGCTGTCCCTAATGGACTGCAGTTTTCCAGGGATGTGCCACTTTTTAACTTTGCAATGATTAGGGCCCAGTGCAGAGTGCTTAGAGAGGTGGGGTCCCTCTTCAAGGTCATTGTCAGAGCTGGGCAATAGTGGCACAGGCCTTTAATCACAGCACTTGGGAAACAAGGCAGGTGGATCTCTAAGTTCAAGACCAACCTGGTCTAGAGTGAGTTCCAGGACAGCCATGGCCACACAGAGAAACCCTGTCTTGGAAGAAAAAGTCATTGTCAGAGACCCACATGCAGACTCAGGACTGTCAGGAGATTCACCCAGGTGCCAGTAAACACTAGCAGACACTGCCTGAGCCTCTGCCCAGTGTCTCATCCGGAAACCCAAGACAGTTGGTTGTAAGTCTCAACACAAACATGTGGGATACGGAACTCAATCTAAACTTAATGCAGTGTCTGCAGCTGCCGGGTGCTGTCAGGGTGCACCTTCACTGAAAATGGCTAAGCAACGCCTTTTCCTGAAGGGCCATGGGACATCTTCCACTGTTAGAGCAGGAAGGGTGTTCTGGATGAAAAAAGGTCATACTTAGCTCTTGGGGATGGCAAAGAACCCAACCATACTCAGGGTGGGTGATGAGGACGGAGGAGCCAGCTAGAGACACTGTCTCCCAGAGCCTGGGTGAGACCCCCCACAGGAGGTCTGGCCAAGGTGAGCTGATTAAACCTCCCTGCTTACCTCTCTGCTGAGGCTCCCCTCCTCTGAACCCACCCAGAGGCAGAAGGCACAGAACCTCAGCCTGCTACAGGGTCAGACTCCCAGCATAAGGGATAAGAGGGTGTCTCCATGGTGGCCAGAACCTTCAAGTGCCCTGCCTGGCAGGTAGCACAGTGTTCCCAGAGAGCATTAGGACCTTAGGGGCCAGGCAAGAAGTCAGAAAATCAGAGAGTTTTACCCCTAGAGTCACTGGCTATAGTGAATTGGGTGTGGGGAGGAGTCACAAAGGCCCTACCTTGTTGGGTAGAAGGTGATACTGGGTTGGGTAAGGGCATGGTGTGGGGAGACAAGGAGGCAGCTCTGCCTACAGTGAGTCACTTTTATCCCTTCAGGTGGCCTCAGCCCTGAGTCTAAGAAGATCCTGACGCCTACACTCAAGAAGCGGAACCGAGCTGGCCGTGGGGAGACCACTAAGCAAGAGGAGGGCACCGAACGGCCAGAGCCCATGCAGCCTGTGACACTCAGTCTGTCTTTCAAGCGCTATGTCTTTGACACCCAGAAGCGCATGGTACAGACTCCCTAAGTGAACCAGTCCCCCAGGGCCTCCTGCCTCGCTGCAAGCCAGACTACAGTACCAGATCCCCTCCCCCGACGTGCCTCAATCTCCCCAATCCTGCAGGCAGCACCATTTTACTGCCATCCCCACTGATGATGAGCCCCACTGAGAAAACCTGCCATCCCTTCACCCACCCAGGATAACTGCTAGGTCCAGCTAGGAAAGGGCCTTAGCAGAGCCAGCAACCTGGGCCCCACAGGCTTCCCCAGTTAGGGTGTCTGCAGCCACTGTCAGCCCTATCCCAAGTAGCTGGCACCCTGCAACTGGAAATAAACATCCCATATGTGACCTAGCCCACCCATAGTCTGCCTGTCTTCCAGGGTTACCAGGCATCACAGGGTATTGTGTGGCACTGGGTGAGGACCATCCACGTGGCTCCTGGGGTGTTATGGGCATTGAAGAATTGAGGTTCTCTGAGCAGCTGAACCTAGTAAGGCCTCTGGACAGTGACTAGCACCCTAGGGCTCCATGTTGACATTAAAGGTCAACAGACCCTGACCTCCAGTTTGGGGACCAGACTTGCGAGGCTGCTAGGTCAGGGTGGAGCACATGAACCCGCCCATGTTCATCCCAGTCCCAGCACCCTCGGGCTTAACCTGGAGACTGAGATGGGGTGAGAGGGTGGAGCTGACCAGTGAGAGGAGTCAGAGCTTTTCCAGACACCTGTAAGGGTAGCAGATGTCCCAGCGCTTCCCTGTTTGACCTCCAGACAGACGTGAAGGCCTCCCTTTATCCCAGTAATCAGTGCATTATGCTTTAATTTTCAAAAATGGCATTAAAAATATTAACAGGGCCAGGTTGTGATCAAATGACTTGGGTCTGTTAAGCCCCAGAGCTGAGGGCAGAGGAAAAGGACCCAGGCTACAGAACACAGCGTCCCTGAACGCTATGGCCCCTAATCAAATATGCCATCAGCCCGCCAAGCCCCTCATGCATCCAAGAGGCCAGGATGGCAGTGACCGCCCTTCACCATCCTTGGCCAGGCCTCAGGCAGTGCAGTCAGGGCATCCTATAGCTGAAGACACACAGGGACAGGCCCCTAAGGACCAGCTTCCTACAGCTGTAGGACTCCTACCCTGTCAGCCCACTGGCCTGGGTGTGGCCCAAAGGGCAGCAAATGTAGGGTGGTCACTGCCACTACAGTTGTTCCTCTCCCAATGGAACTGAATTCCAGCTCTAAGGAATCCCGCTGCTGCCACCTGTGTGGGCACCTCAGGGATGGCTGCCTTCTGCTTGGTCTGCCTCTCGTGCAGCACTGTGCCCTCATTCAGCTCCACCCAGACTGGAAGACTGCCATGCCTGAAGGACAGAGTCACTGACTGAGCTGCCCTCTCCCCTCCCCGACCCTTCCCACCTGTCATGAGAGCCTGAGAAGCACAGTCAGTCAGAGACAGTGAGGCCCAGGCTTGGGCAAGGGCCTCAAGGCAAGTAGCCAAACTGGCTGAAGTCCACAGTCCCCTACCTCACTTCTGGGAGCAGTAGAGGCTTCTAGGACTGGTGGCCTCTAAGTGTGAGTGAGTGGCTGAGCCAGGTCTGAGTCCTCATAGGTAAGGTAGTCATTCTGCTCAGCTTGAGACCTGGACCAGGAACCTCTCTGGCCAAGGGAACTGAAGCTGACTCCTCCCTGCAGTTTGGGGCATAGTATCCCTATCTGCCCTTAATGGGATTTATAACCTTGGTCAAATTCCCAGCCTGTACCTCAGGGTCCCCAATGGATGCTGCTGAGCATAGAGCTGCCATCACATCCCTGCAGCCTGGGTAGCAAGCCAACAGATGTGCCCACACTGAGGGACAGAGGCCTATAAACCCACAAGAGGCTGTGCAGCCCACCCTAGCCCTGGCACAGCTCCAGTTCAGCCATTTTCTCCAGGACCTGTATGTGGATTAGAGTCTCCATGTCCATAGAGTCTCTACCCGCAGCATCTCTCCCGAAGACTGTATTCCTGAGGTCCCAGATAGAGGGAAGTGGAGGCACATGGAAGAGCCCAGGGCTGAGCACTGCGAGGGGTTGCTCAGCATGTGACCCCCCTACAAAGCCTCTGGGACCCTGAGAATATATGAAGCAGGCCTGTCCAGTGTGGCCTGAGAGCACAGCTGAGCCTCTCTCAGGCATGGCATTGGTGGGAACTTGAACACCATTAGTGAGTTAAAGTCAGGGTGCACAGTCCTGAGGGGTAGGTGGCCCAGTCACGGCAGCAGTGAGAGGGAACAGTGTGCTCTGTTGGCCTAGACTGGCTGCAGGCAGGGCCCCCGGCTCCAGAACCCTCCAGTCCTCACGTGGTCCCAGGCTCCAGTGTTTTAGGGAAGCTACAACTCCACAGGGCCAGGTTCATTCCAGCCACAACCCACAGGAGCCTGCGTGGGGTCTCCATACCATGGGTTAGGGCACTAGACACTACCAGAAGCCCGCCATAGTGCCTGGGGTGTGTCCTCAGAAAAGAGACACCCGCTGGCCTCCTACACAACATGAGGTCACAACCAGTGCCGCACCACGGGCTGGGTGGGGGCAGCATGATTGGCAGGCCCTAGAGCATGGGGCTAATGCACCAGCACAGAGATAAGGCTTATCTGGAACCGTCCCTGGAATCGAGACTCTGATGGAAACAGGCTCGGGGTTAATATATTTTTGATAGATAACGGCTGGTAAATGGGAAGCCCTGGGGGCCTGGGGCAGAAGGGGCAGCCTCTGTCCTCCCCAGCCATGCACACGTGCACCTGGAGCCTCTGGACAGGGCCAGTGTCTGGACACCATGTACTCAGGGTTCGTCTGTCTCCTGTGTGTATGGCATCTGCAGAGGAGTGGAGTAGAGGAGGCAGGGCCTGGTATCTGCAGAGTGGTGGCCCGCAGAGCACAGACGTGGATGAGCACCTTCTCTGGGGCCCGGTAAGACAGATGATGGGAGGCTGTCAGGGTACCAAAACCCAGACCCTCATGAAATTCCCTCCTACTTGGTGAGCCCAGCCCAGACGTCCTAACCTGTACAGCCTCCACATTGCCAGGCTTCCTCAACGCCCCTCATGGCCTCCCAATTCCTAGTATGGCCCTCCCTTAGGGGTCCTTTCTGACCCTTCTTTCTGCCAAGATACCACAGAGGCTCCATGAGTAAGACTGAAGAGAGTAGAAATTTGCCGGGGGAAGAGGACATAATGTCGAGGGACCAGAAGTGCAGACTCTAACAGGAAGAACTGAGAGATTGCTAAAGGAAGGTAGGGAGCCCTCACAGGGAGAAGCCCTCATTAGGGAGAGCAGTCGCCGCACATTGATAGTAGGTCCAGCCATTAATTAGCTCGTCCGGTCATCCACAGACTTGTCTGCTGGGAGTAGATGCGGGGCATGGACTCTGGCGTGAGGCTGTCAAGGGGACTAAAGAGGAGGCCTGCGGAAGCCTGAAGAGCAGCAGCAGGGCGGGTTCCCCAGCCCTAGCCCTAGCCTGAAGAAAAAGAAAAGGAGTCCCTTGAAGTGACCTGCCAGGATAGGGAGGTTTCTGGATGTAGGAGGGGAAGCAGTTCAGGATAACAGTGCAGAGAGAATGTTTGGAAGGTTTTGGGACTCAACACAGGTGGTAGAACCTGAATGTAGGGACAGAATTGTGTGGGGCATCAGAAAAGGACACTGGTTAAGGTCCCTGAGTGTGTCGTCCTGGCCCAGCACAAGAACACAGATCTGCTTGCCTGCACCCACTAGACTTGGAGAGAGCAAATTAGATTGTCCCACTGGCCCTTTCTTCCACCTCAGCTTACATGCCAGGCCCAGCTCCTAGGTCTGTAGGCCAGAGGTCCTGCAGCCCAGGCTTAGGTGTTGCTCAATACACTAGGATCCCCCAGCGTTATCATGGGCCTAGAGGGGAGACCAGCAGCAAAACAGTGACTTCCTGTGGCCACAGCTGGGGCCCCAGATAAAGAGTGCCAGAGCCTGGTGACCCTTCTAGGGACACCCTTTGGGTCCACCTCCCACATGACCACCTCTGAACCCAGGTTCTGCTTGGCCCTGACTGTGCAGTTCCAAGAGACCACTGTGGGGTGGGGATTTCTTCCTTGGTATGGTTCCCATCTGCCCCACCCCTCCTCTGAGCCACAGGGCTCCCTGAGACAGGGGATACAGGACACCATCTCCTTTTTCCACAGCAGGGCTCCAGGAGGAGACTTAGGTATGGCCCACTCTCCAGCTCCCGGCCTCTGCCCTCCACACCTCCTGTCTCCTTTTGTTTCTCTTGTCCTTGCGCGGGAACAGCTGATGACCAGATGAGGAAGTACCAGCCTCGCTGACCAGGCCCACAGGGTCTCTGCTCTCTTCCACACCCCTTCCCTCTGCATTTTGCATCTGTAGGCTGGACTCTCGCAGAGACAGTGCCAAGGCTCCTCTTCATGAGCCAGAGGAACTGCCAGCTAGAAGTCTAGAGAAGCCGGAGGGGACAGGCTTCCAAAGACATGGAAAGCCTGAATTCTCAAAGTCCTCGTGAGTTTCCAGACCAGGGTACAGAGACCAGATTCCTACTCGACCCTGTCCCCACCCTGTCACTCCTGACCTTCAGCCCTGACTGAAAGTTCAGCGTCTTTGTTGCCACCCCCATATTATCACCATGGTTATCACCCACAGCAGCATCACCACTACCCATGATGCCCCAGACCTGTAGGACAGCAGTACACCCCACCATGCCACCCCAAGATCTAGCCAGGATACACCCTGGCCTCAGACTCCAGGAGAAACCACAGCTGTATGGGGCTCATCCCACTTGTTTCTCTGCAGTAGTGACCCCAGCCCCCCCTGCATCTTGGTCTGTCCTCCTGCAGAGATGGAGAGATCCATTCTCAGCATGCCACTCCTCGGTGGCTGCCATTCATCCTCACATTTTATAAACCAGGTTGTGCACACCTGCCATCCCAACACTTAGTGGTGAAGGCCAAGAGATCAGAAATCCAAGGTCGTTGTCCTCCCTGTGGACTATCAGGGAAAGGCTGAGATTAGTAAAGCTGGGGCTGGGACAGAAGCAGGGGGAGAGGTGATAGGAGCTGGCCCTGGTGCTGTTTAGTGGGGATCTAGGGGCAAGCCTCCACGGAGATAGGTGGCCCTGCAGGGGTGAATGACTTAATAGGAGCAAGCTAGGCCAGATGCCTTCAGTGTGAGATTCCTGAGAAAGTGGCTAGGCTGAGCTTCAGATTTGGTACTGGGGAGAGGCCTGAGCTAGACACACAATAGGACTATGGGCACGGAGGCCGTGAAGCCAGGGTTGCACCACTTTGGGGGAGACAAGGCCGTGGGACTCTGTGTGTCTTGGAACAATGGTGCTGGGAAGCTGGGTGCAAGGTGTTCCATGGGGTTCCAGCACAGGGGGTGGATGGAACCAGTTGACGCTACCATAATTGGCAGGCCCGGGGAAGAGACCAGCAGGGACAGCCTCAGGCAGCTGCTGGCAGGGGCAGGCTGGTGCCACTGGAAGCAGGTGGTGTGGGTGGGTGCTGGACAGAACTGTGCAAAAGCAGAGAATGATGGGGCAATACTTTTTATCAGATGTGAGCAAAGATGGCTGAGCGATAGCCAGTAATCGTTGCATCTCCCAATTCTTGGTACTGCTTGGAGGGAAAGAAGCATCAGTGTGCTGTCTGGCCCTGCCAGTCACTGCCCCCAGCTTCCCTGAGGGGGTATGGCCTTCTCCAGGCCCGGCCTCAGCTAGGTCAGAGTCCACAGGCAGTTGTAGGCTGGCTCTCTCTGGGATGCAGGCTCTCTCACCTGTGGCTTGCTAGTCTCTGTTGGTGGCAGAGAGGCCTTGTCTTCCTGCCTTACCCCTGTATAGCCCAAAGGACAACGGAGCTCTGTGGCCTGTGGCATGGACAGGCGCTGGGCCACCGATAAGAGAGACAGTTGTCAGAGTCATGGGGACCACTGATAAAGCAGACAAGCATCTCCCGGTGGCCGGAAGGTGCTGGGGGGACGGGCAGGGGCACCCACATGGGTGGACATGCTGAGGCTGCTGGTTCTGGGCAGGACTCATCAAACCTCAGCGGGCATCCAGGCAGCGGCTTTGTGTACCCAGCCTGGAAAGGAAACCTTGCTGGGGTTGTTAGCCTCCAAGTGGGTTCCCAGGACTCCCCAGCATTCCAGATCCTCTCTCGGCCCCAGTGCCACCAGCAGGGAGAGGCCCTAACAGGAGTCTTCCTCTGTGTCCACCCGCACTTCCAGTTAAGGACACAGCCAGCACGAGAGAGCGAGCGCCCTGCGAAGTCGGAGCTGCTGGAGAAGTAGGGCCCTCTGTCACATGTGATGAGCCTGGTGTGGGCACGGCACATACTCTCACAAACCCTCGTGACATCCTGCAAGATGAGGATCTTCACCCCATCCCCTCTTTGCTGAGTTCCAGGGAGGTCAGGTGACAGGCTCAGAATCACACTGTCTAACGGGGTCAAGGGCACTCCTCCCAGGCACCATTAAGTACACAAGTGGACACTGGGCTTCTTGGCAGACGCCTGCCAGCCACCAGGTCTGAGGTAGCGAGGCTGATGGTGTAGCTGGGTGACTCAGGCTCTATTCTAGGTGGGGCTTGCTGGTTACCATTCCAGTTTCAACCCAACATCACAGTTGAGACTCAGAGATAGAGGAGAGCCTCGTGGGGCCATCTGGGATGATGTGGCCTGGGGACTCTGCGCCCAGTCTGAAGAGCCCACACTCTTCCCACATAGTGCAGTCTTGGTGCATTTTGTCACTTGCGTACATAGGGAACATCCTTCTTCACACAGAGCAGCAGTCCCTCACAGGGACCTATTGTGCGTCACACTGGGGAAGGACAGTCCCACCGTCCCTGGAAACTGTCCTGCATTATACTGGGGGAAAGTCCCTCTCATGGCCCCAGCCATGTACCTGCCTTGCTCATTCCACACTCATGGTGAGAGAGGACCCAGCCTGTGTCTTGCTGGAATCTGGAGACTGGACCTTTTCTGGCTGGGGATGCAGAGCTGCCATCCCTGGGTCACCCCGCAGAGGACTTCACATTACTATGGTAGAAGTCAAGTGGGTGGGCGGGGGAGAGGAAGGTGAAGGTGCTCCCAACCCTGCACGGTCGCCCCCTCTCGGAGACCCCATATGGGTCTCCCAGCAATACAAGCCCTGCCCTCTCAAAACTGTTCTCTCCTGCAACCACCATGCCTGACTTCGTCCTGCAGGCTCCTGCAGTCTCCTTCTCTCCACCCGGCTCAGTCTACCTTGAACAAAGACCCTCACCTAGCTCCCAGTTTCTTGGCATCCTGGTCTCCCTGCGTACAATAGGAGGCTCAGGCAAACCCAACAGCCCTGGCATGGGGTCTATCTTTAGGCAGCCCTTTCCTGTATGCTGGCCCCACTCAGGGAAAGTTCCCTCAACTCAACCCTCAGGAAATTTCAAGTCACAGCCCACCTAGAGAAAATGACAACCAGGGCTCATGGGAAGGTAGAGAATGGGCCCCTGGGTAGATGGAAAAAGCAACAGAGAGAGACGGGCCTAAAGTTGCCCGGGCTGAACTCCATTCTGCCTTGGCTTCCCTGCCCACAGGCCCACAGGCTGAGTGAGGAGTGCTGGGCACCTGGGCAGGGAGGCACAGCCACACTTGGCAGTTTTCATATTGACCTATCTCGCAAGAACAGAAGCCCAGTATAAATTTAATATCCCATGTCCACAAAGCAAAGCAACATTTTTGATTGCTCATGTCTGCTGTGTGCACATGTGTACATCTGTATAAAACCGTGTACCTAGGCCTGAACAAAGTCTAGAAGGTTCCAAGGACAGACAACCCTGAATCCCATCCTATCCTCCTCTGGCTGTCACCATTCCTGACCAGTGGACCTACTACTGCTGCCTGGGGGTCACCACCAAGACTAGGAATGAGGTCACTTAGCACCTCACCCATGGCTGTTCTCATCCATCTCTGGCCCTCTGCTCCCTCCTCTGACCTCTGGACCCCTCTGGGCCACTTTCTCAAAATCAACAGCACCACGAGGCCATCCCCTCTGCCAGCTCCCTTACAGCCTTGTCTCTCTCTTCAAACCTTCGGTCTGCTTTTGTTGTTCTTGTTGGTTTGTTTTGTTTGAAGGGTTGGGGGCTGGAGAGATGGCTCCTTGACTAAGAGCACTGACTGTTCTTCCAGAGACCCAGGTTCAATTCCCAGCACCCACATGGCAGCTCACAGCTGCCTATAACTCCAGTTCCGGAAGACCAGACACCCTCACCCAAAACGCCGATGCACATAAAATAAAAATAATTAAGAAAAAAGGTTGATAATGTCATGTGTTGGTGAGAAGATAGAGTGACCTGAAGAATACATGTAAGAAATGATCCACTCCAAAGCAACCAGGACTGCCACTAAAAAAGGCTAGAAACAGCAGGTGGGGGAGGGGAGATTCAGACTACATCAATGTATTACCCCCATAACCTTCCATGGGACAGAGGTGTGTGTCATAATGGGAGTCCACACTTACAACTACTTAAGTCCCATTCTTGACGGACAGGTTCTGTTCAGTTCAGAGTGTGGAAGTCCAGGTGTGTAGAGTGAGGCCCTGGCTCCTTTCTAGGACTGCCTTGGGCCCATTGTCAGCCCCTGACTCCATCCTGGAGCCCTGGACTTAGGGCTTCATTCCTGTACCCAGATCTAGCTGGGAAGGAAGCAGCCTAGGCCAATGGAGAAGGGAAAGACAGTCAGACAGACAGACACACACACACAGGGGGGGGGGGGAAAGGAGGGGGGGAGGGGGGGAGGGGGGGAGGGAGGGAGGGGGGGAGGGAGGGAAGGAGGGAGGGAGGGAGGAAGAGTGAAAGAAACACTAGAAGAAACAGGCAAACAGAACTGATAGATCCACAAGGCAGGGAGAGGCAAGGCCACTGATTGTCTGACCGCAATTAAAGCCTGTAATTGATTCCCTCGATGAGGACCATTTCAATGCAGAGAATTAAAGGGTTTTTTTCTAAGATGGAAATAAAGATTAATTTGCAATTTCCTTCCTCACTGCACATGTGAGAACAGCCCCTGCTGAGAAGAGCTCAGTCCTACAGGAGGGCGGCAGACCTGACCTCATGGACAGGGGCCTCAGAGCAGCCTGGAGGCTCCAGGTCTGTCTGCACTAGGCTCACATGGATAGACCTACCTATGCCAGCACCAAGCACTCAGACCAAGGTCTCTGTGGGTCTGAACTGTGGCTTTGGTTCTGAACCAAGGGCTCTAGCCGGTGCTCTTGGGGGAGCAGACTAGGCTTGGAGAGGAGTCAGAACTCCCCCACAGCCAAGTCAGATTCCTCTGCATGAAATGGCCACCTGGTATACGTAGAGAGTTCTGTGTTTTCCTCTCTTCCTCCGGACCCTTCCAACAGAGCCAGCTGGGTCCTGGAAGGGGTGGCAAGTAATACACGTGAGCGCTGTCGAGGTGCCCACCAGCCTGACCCCCCACAGCCCCTATGGTAGCCCTCTCCCCTAAGAATTCCAGACAGCTCCCTGTGTGTATCCCAGAAGCCACAGGCCAGCATCTCCCACCACCCTAACCCAGCCCCTTGACCCCTTAGAGTCTCTGCTCCATCATGGGGGCTCCTGTGCCCCATCTTGGCTCCTTATGTTGCTCAAGACCCATCTTGCTCAAGAACGGGTACAAGGGTTCCCAACTGTACATACTTTTGAGGTTACCACTTAGGGTCTTGGCTCTCCTGACCGTTTCAGGGTGACTTGTGGGCAACCCAGTGCCCAGGTGGTAAAATCAAGTAGTTCTCTCATCCCTCCAAATACTGGCCTATCTCCCCACCATACTGTGGGTGCAGAGTCCCACTGCCCTCCTAAAAAGCCTCCCCTGCCCTCCTATAACCGCACACAGCCAGTCTGATGGACCCATCCTGCCTATGGATATCCAAGACCTCTGCTTACACACCTCCAAGGGCGTATTCCCTCCTATCCGGCCTCCAGCTCTGTATTAAGCATCATAGAAATGAAAAAAAAAGGCAGCACAGCATGGGGACAGGCTGGGCCCTAATCTTGCCTCTGCCTGGAGAGCCACCTAGCCCCACGTTCCTGGGCTGCACTGGGCCTCTTCCCTTCCAGGCCAGAATCTCAGGTAACCCTGATTCCCCCCACAAGTCCAGTTACAGAGGGCAGGGAGCCAAGTCCCAGCCTCAGGATAGCCATGCATGAGGCTACAGGAGCAAGTGGTACCTCAGTTTCCCTGAAGAACTCTACCATAGTCAAAAGGGCTCTAGTCTGAGGCAGGCTGGAATGCTGCAGACTTTCGAGTCAGCTTAACCGGCCCCTGTGCTACAGAAAGAGCACCTAAGGGGTTAACATGTGGGCCAACATGTCCAGCCTCATTTCAGACAGAGGTGGACACTGAGACCAGTCCACCATGGCTGGAGAGAGGTCTGGCTGAGTGTATGGCTCTTTGATTCCTTTTACTGATAATTGGACTGGAGTTCCCTGAGCCTTTGCCCGGGCTGGGTCCAACTTGTCCCCCTAACATGCCCTGTGTGTCCCCTGACTACCCTCAGGGATAGCAGATTGGGTCAGCCCCAGATCCAAAACCTTCCTGTATGTTCAGTCTCATCAGAGCTTCTGAGGACAGTGCTGTCCACACCTAGGTCAGCAGCCCCTAGTACCCCTGAGACTCAGTGGCTGGGTCACCCCCACAGTCACCACGGCTTCCCTGAGGATGCAATAAGGCCTGGAGCAAGTGTTTTACCCTCTCTGGGCTTTAGGAACTGAAATGACTAATGGGACCTGCCCCAGTGGCTAGAGATGTGAGAAAAGGGGGCATACGCCATGCACTTAACATCTGCTCCATGTCTGGTACTGCAAACACAGTTGAGCGAAGCTGAAGATGTTTGACAAGGAGGTCTCGCCGGCAAATGGAACAGCCCACTTTGTTAGCTGGTGCCTAGCAGCCGATGGACGGTTGACCAAGTGTGACTGGCCCAACCATTAGAAAGCCCCAGGAACAGAATAATTCCCATACAGCATGGGTGAGCCTTCAAAGTATCAAAGCCTAGAAAACCATAGTATGAGAAGAGTGTGTGTGTGTGTGCGTGTGCGCGCGCGCGCGTGTGCATGTGTGTGTGTGTGTGTGTGTGTGTGTACTGTTCAGAACAAGGCGGGAGATCAGATGGCAGTGGTCTTGCTGGAGGAGGTGGAAGAGGGTGCCTGGAGGAAAGGGTGAGGCTCCTTCTTCACGATGACAAAAATGTGTTAGAATTTACTGAGGTGGTAGGCACTCAACACATTAGGACTCAGGGACTGGACACTCTGAAAATTTTTAGTATATTTAGTGTGTGTGTGTGTGAGAGAGAGGGGGGGGTGAGGGATAGAGAGGGGGGAGGGAGAGAGAGAGAGAGAGAGAGAGAGAGAGAGAGAGAGAGAGAGAGAGAGAGAGAGGGAGAGAGCCCCATGGGATGGGTATATAGGGGTCTGAGGACAGCTTATGGGTATTGAGTCTCTCCTTAAAATGTGGATCCCAGAGATGAAATTCAGATCACCAGACTTGGCAGCAAGCACCTTTACCTATTGAGCCATCTTGTCCGTCCTGAAGAGTATTATGGGAACAGTGTCTCAATAAAACTTTGGGGAAAAAAGTGAAAACAGGACTGAAGAGTATCCCCTGGGCTCCTTCCCCAGCACTGGAGAAAATAAATAAAAACCAGGTATAATGTATACCTGCGATCCCTGTGCCTCAGCTGTGGAGGCTGAGGCAGGTGGGTCCCATGCTCAAAGCCAGACTGCGCTGTGAGTTTGAAGGCAGCCTGACTTCAGAACAAGACTTTGTTTCAAAAAAAATTAACATAGAACCCAGCAATTCTACTTCTAGGTATATATGCCCAAGAGAACTAAAAATATGTCCACATACAAACCCACATGTGGAAATCATAGCAGTACTCAGAGGCTCCTGGAGACCAGCCCCCATATGTCCATCAATGGGCAGATGGATATAGGAAATGTAATCTGCCCGTACAGTGGAATATTATTTAACCATAAAAATGGGGTGTGGAGAAATGTCTCAGCGAGTAAAGTGCCTGCTGCGAGGCCATGAGCATCCAGGTAGACAGACATGAGAGCAGTGTGTACCTATAATGCCAGCTCTGGGCAGGCAGAGTCGAGAGAGGAGGAGGATCCCTGGGGCTTGCTGGCCATCCAGTCCAGTGAAATAAGTGAGCCCCAGTTTCATTAAGAGATCCTGTCTCAAAAATACTTATTTTTGAGTGGAGAGCAATCAAATAAATAAATACAGCACCAATTCACACTGCAGCTCGGATGAACTTGGAGAACACTGTGAAAGAAGCCAGACTCAGAAGCCCCAGGCTGTGCAGTTCGACCCCTAGAACTGCCCAGACCTGGCTGAACTGGGGTGAATTGGTGGATCTCAGGCTGGCAGTGGCTGCAGGTGAAAGGCAGGACACCTCAGCTCAGTCCAAGCTTCGTCTGCGCGGGGGTGGAGGTGGGGCGAGGGCTACACCCACAGTGCTGTACCTACCCACAGCACTGCTTGGTTCTGGAGCTGCACAGCACCTGCTCCCGGGCATGAGGCTTCGGGCATCTACAGCGGAATGCTAGGCTCACTCTTAGGTTGTTTCATAATTATCTAAATGTGCGTCGTTCTTATTGAGAAAATGGCACAAGTGTACAAAAATGCATAGGGGCCTCCCCTCCAACACTGGCCTGCAGTTCTTCTACCTGTGATGTAGGTGCACACAGCCAGCTGCAGTGAAGCCCCTGAGCTGCCCTGATGTCGGGATCACCCCTGTGCCCACCTCCCTATCCTACCCCACCATCTTCTCCCCATGTCTTCTTGGGGATGGCTATAGAAATTGTTCTGTCAGTCTTGGGTAGATGGAAGAAGCCACCCAAACCTGACCTCGAGCGTGTGATCCTCACAGCATCCCCAGGCAGGGCAGAGCCATTCAGAGACTCGGGTTCCTGATTTAGGAAGGACAGAGGGTTCTGGACAAAAAGGACAGAGCCAGAGTTTGGAGCCAGTAAGGCTCAGAGAAGCACACTGAACTTGTGGGCTCCCTCCCTTGTTCCCTTGCGGTCGTTTTTGTGTTCCTGTGCTGGTCACTGGTCCTCTTTGAGCATGTGCTGGCACAAGACACCCTCTGTTAGGCAAGAGCTAGTGGGATGAGGCTCCAGAAATGTCTGAGCACGCTGGTGACTGCAAGTCACAGCTAGTGCTGGATTCTGTGGAGCAGGGACAGCTGGCAAGGAATGAGTGCCTGCCGCTGCCCTGCCGCCAGGCTCCGACAGAGGGCAGGCACGGCCCAGCCTCCGAACTGTTAAGTGGAACTGGGAGGAGAGCTGAGCACGGGGCTGGGGGCCCAGCGAAGTCTCTGAGCAAGTGCTTTGGGTAAAGACCCAGAAATGTGAGCCAGTTCAAGAGTGGAAAAATAGGAAGGACTCAAGAAACCCATCTCCTCCCAGAAACCCAGGACCTGCTTGGTCTCTGTGTGATCACAAATGCTAGGGTCCAGTATAGACTGATGTCAGGCCTAGTAGAAAGGGAATATGTACAAATGCAAGAGTCAGTGTGTGTGTGTGTGTGTGTGTGTGTGTGTGTGTGTGTGTGTGTGTCCCAGGCTGCAAATGTTTTGAATATACTAGGCTCAGCGACATGAAAACCCACTTTCTGATTGTTTTAAATGTGGTTATTTACATTTTTTAAATCATACCATGCCTGGTTTCTGGGCCCGAGTGATCCATCTCTGAGATCACTTTCATCCCCCATGGAATCGCCCACCAAGGCCAGCTGTTCAGAAGCAGAGGTGCGGCCCACCCACACCAGGTGAACAGCTCAAGGGCACAGGTAACAAGGGAGCTGGAGCGTGTCAGGAGGATCCCTGAGTTCACGTGCAGCCAATGAATGATGACAAACGTCATTTGAGTGTACCAGCTCTGGTGGTCACAGCACAGGCCCACCCTACTGTCCCATACACTTGCACACACCCCTACTGACACCCCAGCTCACGTCTCTGCAACGCTCCTCTGTGAGCCCCTCTACGCACCCCTGCATATGTCGTGATTATACCCTAATCTCATTCCTGCTCATGCCCCTGCTGCACCCCTGCAAGAGTGCTAACTTGCAAAGTGCAGGTCAATGGCCACTGTCTGCCAGCGTCCGCAGGACCGTGCACAGGATTTTGGGAAGTTTTGAATGCTGGCCAGCTGACTGGCCCAGTGACCACCTGGGGCTTTCCAAGTCCCCTAAGACTTGACAGGGCTGTGCTGAGGTTCCATCCACTGGAGCAAGAGCTGAGGTGTGCAACCTGCAAGAGCCCTGTCCCTCATCGTGTAGCCTGCCACCAGCTACCCTGTGGGGCCAGCCTCACCCCCGGCGCCCAGCATTTGCGTAGGGCTCCCCAGGCCCGTGATCGCCTTACATGAGGCCGATGATAATCTCTGTTGAAATAATATTTAACACATGCTGCACTTTTAATTAACTATCTGAATAATCTCAAATTAATACCAGAGCTTTAAAATAAGTTTTCATTTTCACATTTGGTAACATAATAGCAGCCCGGCTGGCCCATTTCCCCCTCCTTTGATTTAATTAAAAGCCCTTTTGTGTGTCTCTTGTCACTTCAGAAAGGGACAAAGGCCCCCCCCACCCCCACCCCACATGGGCAGCCTGGCTCCAGGCTCCAGGTCCAGGTCTAAGGCTCTGGACAGTCTGGTTGCAAGAGACACTTAGGTGACATCTTTACAGAGGCCCAGGCCCAGCCCTGGAGTGGCACCGAGTGGGCCAGCATGCCCAGCACAGCACACACATTTGCCGGGGGTCCCAAGGCACGGGCATGAATGAGGCCCATTCTGTACCCACAGCATAGCCCTGAAGACTAGGGGCAGTCATTGCCCTGTGTCCACAGTATGCCCAGCTAAGCACACAAACAGGCTGAAGAACTCCTGGCAATAACCTTCCAAAGATATCACAAGCACATGAACATACACACATACACACACACACACACGTGCACACATGTGCGCACACACACACACACACACACATACGTGCACGCACATGCTAGCGTTGGTAGAATACTGTGTTTGGGGTCCAGGTCTGGGAGCACCATTGGGCTCCGGGAGATGCATATAGGCACGTTTAGGAGGATTTCAATAGCCTGCTTTTCTTTCCCTGTCCCTTCCATTTCTACCTCTGCCTCGCTCATCCTCTCTCTCTCTGTCTCTCTCTGTCTCTCTCTCTCGTGTGTGTGTGTGTGTGTGTGTGGGTGGCTCTGTTTTGCCTCTCTCTCTCATGTGTGTGTGTGTGTGTGTGTGTGTGTGTGTGTCTCTGTTTTGCCTCTCTCTCATTTGTGTGTGTGTGGCTCTGTTTTGCCTCTCTCTCTCTCTCTCTCTCTCGTGTGTGTGGCTCTGTTTTGCCTCTGTGTCTCTCTGTCTCTCTCTGTCTCTGTCTCTCTCTGTCTCTCTGTCTCTCTCTCTCTCTGTGTGTGTGTGTGTGTGTGTGTGTGTGTGTGTGTGTGTGTGTGTGTGTCTGTTTTGCCTGGCCCCATTTCACAGATCCATCCCACACTCTCCTGTTCTGGAGATGACCAGGGCACAAGTCACCTAACTGCCCGTGTTTAGATCACTTAGTCAACAATTGCTGAGGGTCCAAACCTGCTTGATGAACATCTTAAGCCTGTGAGCCAGGCTGGTGACTACGAGAGGCTCTTTGCCTCTGCCACACAGCCATTCCAGTGGGTACCAGTGTGGGGCTCCATGATGGAGACTGGCCAGCAGGGGACATACAGCAAGGGAATTAGATGGCATCTATAAGGGGGTTAGGGAAAAAAGTCTCCCAGGACCCTGATGACTGAAGCGGCCACCCTGGGATCCAGTTCTTTCCTGGTTTGGAATGGCCAGCAGTAGCCGTTGTCCACAAGCATCTCCCGCCCTGAGGGCTGCTGGAGGGACAGCCAGAGAGCTCCCCCTCACCACACTGGCTGGGGAACACCAGTTGGGCTATACCCGAAATGTCATATGCACAACCGCACTGTCTCCATCTTAGTTACTGACAAGCGGTAGCAGAGCTACTGCCAGGCTCCAGTCACCTTGTTGACCAGATGCTTACAGCCACATGTGGTCGGTCACTCAGTCACAGACATGCACACAGTCACATTCAGAGACACACCCAGTCATCAGCCACAGGCTTTCACACAGGTGAACACATGGCCACAGGCACGCACACAGCCACATGTGACCACTCAGTCACAGACATGCAGTCACATGGTAATTCACCCATAAGCACTCACACAGGTAGACACTCCAGAGCCACAAGCAATCACACAGGAACATACACAGCTGCATACTATCATCAACCATAGGCACTCACGTGGGTACACATGCATGTGCATGGGCACACATGGTGTGGCAGACATGATCATATGAGGTCACATTAGCTCCCAGGTGGGCACACAGCTCATGGTCCTGGGCGCAGACAGCAGGCCTCCCACAGTGGAGGGGACCTGCATGAGTTCCCATTCCTCTCCTTCCAGCTGGTCAGGCAGCCCACACGTTGTCAGGATCTGTCCTGGGCACCTGGTAGCGGGGCATGAGCCCTGGGAGTCTACAGGTCCCAGGTCATGACGACCCCACCAGAGAGGGAAACAGACATAGAGATGACTTCAACTCAAAGCCGCACAGCAAGAAAACCACAATGGGCTGTGGTGGCGCATGCCTTTATTCCCAGCACTCAGGAGGCAGAGGCAGGCAGATCTCTGTGAGTTTGAGGCCAATATAGTCTATAAGAGCTAGTTTCAGGATAACCAGGGCTACATAGGGAATTTCTGTCTCAAAAAAGGAAAGAGAGAAAAAGAGAGAGAGAGAGAGAAAGCAGTGTAGCCCTTCCACTCATGCTGTACACCTCCCAACCCCTGCAGACCGCAGCGGGTCATCTACTGGCCCCTACTGGCCAGCCTCCTTGTCGAGCCCCACACTGGTACTCAGTGTGGGTGGGGAGGACCCTCTCCTGGTCGCCAGCCTGGGCCTCAGGCTTCCCATGTTTACCGAACATGTGTGGACCCTCAGCATTTGCTTATTGAATAAACTAAAACCTGGGCAACTAGAGGGGGTGGCCATTTCCAAAGGTGGCCAGACTGACCTGAAGATTCGCCCCGAGATCCGGGAGCTCCAGGTCTGGACCACAGAGGGCCCTTACTTGATTTTGTCAACCCTAAGGACTTGACCCCAGGTCTGTGTTGAGGAGGTACAGACATTGGAGAGTCAGGGGGCTCACAAACGGTCTAATGGTTGTCACAGGTAGGAGAACCGGAAGCCATGCAGGGAACTAGACTGTGTTCTGGCTCCCTGATTCCATCACTCAAGACATGCGCACCTGGCAGAACACAGGTGCTGTCCCAGACAGATGCTGGGGTAAACACCTGGCTTCCACTCTCCTGGAACAGGCTCTCCCAAGACTCAGTGTCTGTCCAGGCAGCTGTCTCAGCCCTGCTGTAGGTTCTGAACACACCGAATCGTAGCCGTGGGTAAGGGGCTTCTGAGGAGTCTGCATTTAGCTGAGCCCTGAGTAATAAGGCAGCAGAGCCAAAGACTGCCTGCTGCCGGAAAAGGACCCCAGGCAAAGAGGAACCAGGCAAAGGCTCAGAGGAGCCAAAGTTCATGGAGGGAGGCTGAGTGGCCTGGAACCTGCAGAGCTGGTCAGGGGAGCTGCAGTGGGAGGAGACAGTGGGTTGCCGAGGCTCTAGGACAACCTGTGTTCACATAGGTTAATGACAACTATGACTAGATGCTCTGATTTTGCGAGAAAACTTGGAAATCTGAATCGTACACAAAACTCCCTGGTTGTTGTTTTGTTTTTTTAAATTTTTAAATAATTTTAAATTTATTTTTCTTTTTAATTATGTGGTGTGCGTGTGTGTGTGTGTGTGTGTGTGTGTGTGTGTGTGTGTGTGTGTGTGTGTGCGTGCGAGTGCAGTTTCCTTCGGAGTTTAGAGGCTTCAGATCCCCTGGAGCTGGGGTTACAGATGGTTGTGAGCCACCTACATGGTTGCTGAGAACCAAACCTAGGTCCTCTGGAAACAGCATGGCTTTTGACCTCACCAAAATGAAAGTATTTAGGAGGATGGCAGTCATCTTGACTGATGACCTCAACAAGATGGAATCAGCCATATGACATACTTTTTGGTGATTTTTTTTCTCCCTTTTTGGTTTTTTGAGACAGGGTTGCTCTTCCTTAACTGCTAAGCCGTCTTTCCAGTCGGGCCTCTCAGTTTTTAAACAGCTGTATTTTTGTTTTGGTTTTTGAGGCAGGGCCTCATGTTGTCCACGCCCATCTTCAAGCTCCGGGCCTTCGGGTTTCTGATCAGCTGCTTCCACCTCTGGAGTGCTGAGACTGCAGGAGGGAGGCCGCACTCAATCCTATACTCCACGTTGCCCAGCTGTGCCTCTGGGGCTAGTTTCTTGTGTTCCGTCTTCACCTCAGTTGTCAAATGGAGAAAATGATGCTAACGTTATGGGCTGGGTGGACAGGAAGTGATTAAAAGTACTCATGCCTCCCCTGAGGGTTAAGATACCTTTTAAGTACCTGGTTCCATGGAGGTTTGGGGAGTCACAGCCAACGAAAGTAAGGGCATCTAACAGGACATGGAGAGAGAGAAGCAAGCAACAGGGTTTACTCAGCTGTTCTCAACGAAACACCTAGAAGCCAGCAGTACCAAAGCCAACAGGTAGGCCCTAGGAGAGCGGACATAAAAATGACAGCCTCGCCATGGAGGTGACATTTAGCTGAATCCAGAAGGCACTGAGGAGGTATGGATGGCCCCAGGTGCCCCAGGTGGCATAGTGGAGCCGGTTTGAGAGAGTTAACAGCTGTGCAGAGGCCCTTGTGGCTAAGGGTAATATTGCGGCTGCATAGAGCCCAGGGGGAAAGAAGTGAGGAGTGGGCTAGGGTGGAGGCCCTGTGGACTCTGGCCCATCCTCCCTGTCAGATGGGACTGGAGGAGAAGCATGCCTGGGGCTGATTCCAGAAGATCTGCTTACTACCAGAGAAGAGGCAACAGGAAGTCAGGAGGAGGCTATTGCAGAGGTGGGGGTAGGGGTGGAGGGGGGTGCTGCAGCTAGGTGTGGGCCAAGCTGCCTGGGTTCTGGGGCTTGAGTGTCCAGCTAGCATAGGGGACAGATGGCAGGCAGTCAAGGACCGAGTCTGGCCTGGGTGCATAGGAGGGCTGGTTTTAGGATGGAGCAGGCTTCAAGCTCAGGCCTAAGTCGGGGGATATGGCCTCGTGCCTCGGACCAACCCCACCTGGACCTGGACAAGCCAATAGAAACCAGTAGAGTAGCTGAGCCGAATTTTCCAGCAGGGTCGCACCCTGTGAAGCCAAGAACAGTAGTGTGGGTGTCCTTAGTCTTCGCTGAGCATTTTGAGGGCCAAGCATGAGAAGAGGAGCCTGGAGGTCTCCGGGCCAAGTTCCCAGTGGCCTGAAGGGTCTGGGACACTGGAAACTGTGGCTGGGCTACACAAAGTGCTGGGCCTCCTCTCCCCTCCCCCTCACCACCTGCAGGTCAGTCAGACCCAGGCCTTTGTCCCACCACCCAGCCCCACGCTCCGCATGGTGCCCCCAGAGCAAACACAGCTGAGTGCTGGGCTCGCGTGCCGCTCCCGCCCCCCAAATCTCCGGGGCTGCAGGACGGAGGCTTAGCCGGCAGCTGCCTGGCTGACTAGGCTGGACTCACCAAGGCCCCTCAGTGCCTTTCCGCTGTGTGCCTTTGTCATGCAGATGGCCCGCTGGCTGCTGCCTAGGGGCTGCTCACTTGGGCGACTTCCACTCACAGCTGACCTGGGAGTGGGGGCTTCAGGCTGTAGAGCAGAGTGGTATTGAAGGACTCCATGCCTGTTGCCAGTAACAGCCAAATCACCGGGCATATCGGCACCAGCTTCTTGCTGCATCGTGCCTAGAGGAGCACAGGTCCAAGGCTTTCTGCAGAGGCCATAGGCACCCCCAGAGAATAGCCCTGGACCCCCACCCACAGGCACAGCTCAGACCTCAAACTTCTCACAGTGGACCGCTGGGATCCAATCCCTCCCCAGTCTAGCCTGTGTCTTCCCAGTGTGCTTTGAGGGCAGAATACAGGGAGTCTGGGCATGGGGAGGGCTGCCTTCCGTTTTGTCCTCCACAGCCTGTCAGTCTCGAGGGCTGCTGGATGTCTGAGATGAGGTGCCGGTGAACATGGCACCCAGGCTAGAAGGCCAAGGCTCTGCATCCCGCCCCAGCTCTGGGGTTCTCACTGGAGCTATGCTGTTCCATGTCCATCTGTTACCCCCCCTCCCCCGGCCGCAACCGCCCCAGGAGCAGAGTCTCAAAAATAGGCTGTCCAGTGGAGACTTGCTGGCAGTCCTTCCTGTAGGCATCAGGACGGAGCTATCCTGTCGGGAGGATGGCACCTGTTGGGATTCTCCTCTCCTGGACATTTTTCCCTGCTGGAATGGCCACCCGGACCGTTCCTCTTCTTCCCCACCCCTACCCAGATAATGGATAGCAAAGCTTCAAGCTAGGCGTGCAGAACAGCACCCTGACCCAGCATGCTAAGCTAACCTGATGATGTTGGTACCCATCACGGGGAAAATCCTGAGGACTCGGGAGGGACAAAGGGGGGACACCCAGGTTGCTCTGTATGCCACAGTAGTTTCAACTGGTAACTGTCCTTTAAAAGGAACACACAGGGGCTGAAGAGATGACTGAGCTGTTAGGAACATTTGCTGCTCTTTCAGAGGACCCAAGTTCAAATCCCAAGACCAACTTGTACCTCACAACTGCCCGTAACTGACACATAGATAATTAATAAAGTATACCTTCAAACAAAACAGAATTGAAACCAGAATGCACAGGAGGAGTGGGCAAAGAGGCTTCAAAGCCAAGCACGTTTACCATGGGGATATAGATGCCCAGATGGGAGGGAGTCTAATGCCCGTCCAAGTGCAAGCTGTGTGGCCTGGGTCACTGACCCCAACCCTGCTGAACACAGTTTTCTCATATGTGTAAGGAGCGCGGGTGAATCACACCAGGGCCAACTAAGGACAGCACAAGGCTTCCCAGGTGGAATGCACACGTCTGGTGGCTCCTGGGCTCCTCAGAGACCTCCTCCTCCTCCCAGGCCCTTTGCTTGAGCTGGCCCTAGCAGTGGCCAGCTGAATCAAGCTATCCTTCTGACTGGGATGAGCAATGGGTGGCATGGGGCATTGTTGCTCAGGCTCACAGAGACTCAACCATGCTCTGCCTAGGAGAGGGGGTAAGGCTCCCCATCTCCACCAGGGCCTGCAGCTCAGCATTGTAGGGAAGGGGTGGGGGCTGTCTCTCAACCCAGGAGGGGCCTCACCTCAGCCAGATCTGGTTTCTAGTAGGACTGGTTTGTCCAGGTAGCCCTTGATGGACAGGGGAGATAAGGCCTATGCAGATTGACCAGGCCAGCTAGAGATGCTAGGCAAAGACCCAGGCTAAGCACAGGTCTGAGGCAGAGTTGACTCATACCTTATTCCAGCCACCATCATCAGCTTTGAGGGCTCCCTTTCCAAGTCACTCTTCCTCCCTGCAGGAGAAGGGTGGCATGGAGGTGAGCCTGGGGAGAGCCATGCTGGACTCAAGGTTGCCTGAGCGGAGGGTTACTGTGAGGAGGGTTCCAAGACTCCAGAGCAGAGGACAGAGGCTGTGAGGGGAAAGGGTGAGGGTGTTGAAGAGTTCCCCGCCTCGGCTGCCTCTGCTGTGTGGATGTTGACACAGTCGTGAAGGCCACTCTTGGGCTTATAGCCTCTCCCTCATCAATAGGGTGTGCTCTGCCCACCTACTCCTGCCAGGCTCAGGAGGTGGGGTCTCCCCTATAAGGGCCCTGGCCCAGCACCCTAATAGGTTCTATGGTCTGCTCGGATAACTACCATGCTGATGGACACCTAGCAGCTGCCAGCTGTGGGGTTCAGCAGAGCTCTGCTCACCCCACCATGCCACGGGCTCAGTGCTCACCTGAGTCTTGGCCCTTCCCTAAGCTCCCTGAGTGTTTTCCTTGGCCTTTGACCTTGGATCTGTCCCTGACAGGGGCTGGGAGGGTGGGGAAAGGGACTGCTTCATCCACCAGGTGACAGTTGTGCCTCCTCTGGACACTACTCTTTCAGGACAAGCAGCAGAACTTAAGGGGGAGACTCACTTGCTGGAAATTTCTTTGGGAAGTAACTCCAGGGAAAGAACTGAGCAACAGGGCAGAGCGGGCAGGAGAAGGTGACACTAAGCACACACGGGACAAGAGGGGGACACAACAGGCAGAGGCTCTACCCCACGGGCAACTGCTTCCCTTGGGCACCTAGGGTACAAACAGACCTTGAAGGTGGTCTTAGCAGTAGACCTGTGGAGAGGAAGGTCAAAAGCCAGCTAGACTGCCCTGAGCTTTAGGGCAGAGCTGGTCACATGGGCCTCATGGCCCACGACTGGAGGCAGTAGGTAGAGAGAGCTTGGCAGGGGCAGAGAAGTCAACACAGCCCTTGATATAACAATAGAAAGTGTGGGTACAGTGAAACCAGGGCACAGGTGAGCTCAACGAGGGGCAGCAGCCCTGGGCACAGGCGAGCTCCACGAGGGGCAGCAGCCCCAGGTGTTTAGTCTCAGCTGGCAGAGGAGCAGCTTGTGTGCCATGCAGGCCAGGAAGGAAGCAGTGGGGTGGACAAATGGAGGCTCAGAGTGACAACGGGGAACGGTGACAAAGGACCCATCCAAAGATGGCCCAGGGAAGATTCTCAGGAATCTGGGCTGTGGCCGCCCTAGGTGTCTCTCCTGGCCTGGAGCAGGTGACACTTGAGAACAGGGCTGGGGTGTGTGTGTGACTGAAGTGAAGGGCCTGGGTGGAGCTCTGGGTTTGTGACTTGCACTTGAGAGCGCCTCCACGAGAGTGACCTGGGATTCCCTAGGAATTACCCAACCTAGGAGGGCATGACCAGGCCAACACAGCCCCAGATGTCAGAGCAACCAACCCAGCTCATTCCCACCCAACTCCACCACAGGCTGAGGCTGAGCCCAGGCGTCCAGAGCCCAGCCTTGACCTTGGATGGTTTCTGATGTGACAAAAAGTGGCAGGAGCCACAGACCTCCTTTTAAGCTGTGGCCATCCCCCACTTGCCCACTCTCCCTTGGTCTCCAAGTAGCTACTCCAAGTGGGTGGTCAGCCAATCAGTCGGCAGCAATTTATGGGGCCAACCCCTAGCTGCCCCACCTTTCCCAGTCAAGGTGCCCACTTGTCACTAAGTGTGGAGCCTGAGGGCTCTGTGGGTTCTGGAAGTTGTCCTCCTGCCCCACAATGACAGTAGCCCTGTCCCACATGCTACAGCTGCATCCTTGATGGCATGATGTCATCAACAGAGTGGACAGTATGGCCTTCTTGCCCACAAGGACTCATCTTTCTCAGTGGCACACGAAGCTCTCTGAGACATGCCATCAGGTGGTCAGGGAGACCACCTTCTGTCTGTAACCCTGGTCATCCCACTCTCCTCCAAGAGGCAGAGCGCAGATGGCCCTGAGCAGACGCAGAGGTGATTTGTTGTCCATTCACGATTAACAGTGGGATAAAACAACTTTAAACAGGCTGCCATACAAGAGCCAAATGAAACAAGCTTGGATTCCGTTAGCTGAGAGTTAACTGGCCTGACAAGGATTACCGCTCTGGGAAGTGAAGATGCAAAAGCTCCTGAGGGCCTTCAGGGTGCCAACCTGAAGGGTTAGCAGTGGGTCTTCTGAGCTGTGAGTCTTATCCGAGGCAGCAGTCCAGACCTAGAGATGAGCCACCATGCATTAAGCCTAGATTTATCAACAAATACTGGACAGCAGAAATGAGCACCCTACCCACTCCTGTGTCCTTACCCTCAGCATGGCCTTGATCCACTGGAAGAAGACACATTCATGTATAGTGCATAATGAACAAAGTTGCCACTAGGAAGGAAGGGCATATAAGAAACTAACCCGGCTGGGATCAGGGCCAGGATCCTGGGACAAAGGATATTTTAGCTTCATCCCAATAAGGCATGCAAATTAAGGAAAAATAAGAACATTAATGTAGCCGGGCGGTGGTGGCGCACGCCTTTAATCCCAGCACTTGGGAGGCAGAGGCAGGCGGATCTCTGTGAGTTCGAGGCCAGCCTGGTCTACAAGAGCTAGTTCCAGGACAGGCTCCAAAGCTACAGAGAAACCCTGTCTCGAAAAACAAAAAACAAAAAACAAAACAAAAAAAAAAAGAACATTAATGTGGGGTGTGGTCACACATGCCCTTAATTCCAGCACTTGGGAATAGAGGCAGACAGATCCCTAAATTTGAGGCCAGTGATGTGGGATTCCCCTCTGTATGATGTGAATATCATTGGTTAATAAAGAAACTGTCTTAGGCCTGTGCAGGCCAGAATATAGGTAGGTGGGTAAAACTAAACTGAATGCTGGGAGAAAGAAGGCAGAATTTAGAAAAGCCATGTAGCTCCACCAGAGACAGACACTGGAACTTTACCCAGTAAAGTTTACACAGCCACATGGTGATACACAGATTATTAGAAATGGGTTAAATTAAGATGTAAGAGTTAGCCAATAAAAAACTAGAGCTAATGGGCCAAGCAATAGTTTAATTAATACAGTTTCTGTGTGGTTATTTCAGGACTGAGCAGCCGGTAACAAACAAGCGGCCTCCTACAACAAATGGCGCCAATGTGGACAGCTAAATCCACTTAAAACCTGAGAGAATTAGAAAGCAATTCTAGACACAGAAAGAACAGAGTTAAGCATGGTTTCTTGGTAGCATTTTTCTCAGGTGGGCTCTGTTTTCTAGAGGCAAGTAAGCCTCACTTAAGAGAGGCTTCCTGACTCAGCTTTAGCTGCAAAAACCTTGCAGCTCTTTTAAGAAACCCCACCACCAAACACTTAAATGCTGTTGATGAATAGCCAATAGCATGCTTCTTGGTGGTGTCAGGGACCTTGAAACTCCATAGAATTCTGGCAATAAACATGTCTCTGGCCAGTACCTCTGCCATGAGGCTAGACTCTCAGAAAGCTAAGGAATGGGGTAGATCCAGCCATCAAAGCTATGGCTTTAAACCTAGCTATATTGCTTAACAAATTAAAGACTCATGTGGTCAGAAAAAAAAGATATACAGTAAAGATAGATTCAGATGAAGAAAACCTCTAAATGGTTTACAGTGTGTTTAAAAATATATGTAGGCGGGGCTGGAGAGATGGCTCAGTGGTTAAGAGCATTGCCTGCTCTTCCAAAGGTCCTGAGTTCAATTCCCAGCAACCACATGGTGGCTCACAACCATCTGTAATGAGGTCTGGTGCCCTCTTCTGGCTTTTAGGCATACACACAGACAGAACATTGTATACATAACAAATAAAGAAATATTTAAAAAAAAATATATGTAGGCTTGGGAGAGAAAAGAAAAAGGATAAAGTTTTAAAACAAAAAAGAAAGAAAGAGAGTCGATGGGTGTGGTGCATACCTTTTATCCCAACACTTGAGAGGCAGAGGCAGGTGGATCTCTGTGAGTTCAAGGACAACCTGGTCTACAGAGTGAGTGCCAGAACAGCCAAAGATACACAGAGAAACCTAGTCTCAAAAAAACCAAAAAATTAAAAAGAAAAAAATAGAGTTTAAAATAAAGATGGAAAATATAAAGAGAGTCTGGATACTGTATATTATTGTGTTGTCTTTGAATAATTTGATGGCTGAGGAAGAAGCAACAGCTGCTTAAAGATATTTGATTATAAATTCTGCTGGATTAATCCAAGATAGGTATTTCAAACTTGAAGTCAAAAGGTGTGTTACTTTGGAGAAGAGGTTTTGCTTTTGTTTCCACAGGAAATGAGAGACTGTGGATTCATTCTGAGTTTTAAAAAAAATCAGATCTGATCAAGGAAGACCCCCTGAGAAATCTCCAATAGGAGCAGATGGCCCAGATGTCTGAGTTCTGCATCCAGAACAACCTCAAGACTATTGGCTGAGATGATCAAGCCTCACAGAATATTCCAGCCAGGACTTGATCATAATTCTAAATTTTTTAGGTTCCCATAAGATTATCAGTGCCCCCAATCAGAGGAAGTAGACTGAAAAACTATGCCCACATTCCCAAAGAAATGGATTATTTATCATTGTTTAGAATGTTGGTTACAAGTGTTTATGGATAATGGTCTGGACAAAAAGCTAAACAAAGGGGATTAGATTCAGAGTTCTTGTTTGTTCTTTTTTTAAAAAAAAAGTGGGGGGGGGTGCTGTGGGACAATGGTCTTTTATCCTGTCACTTGTATTATTTTTAATAAAATGCTGACTTACCAGTAGCCAGGCAGGAAATATAAACCAGGGTGACCAGGCAAGAAGTAGAGGAGGCGGGGGTGATGAGAACAGGAGAATTCTGGGAAGAGGAGTCAGTCTGCAGTTGTTACCCAGATGCAGAGGAAGCTTCGAGGCCAGCCTGGTCTACAAGAGCTAGCTCCAGGACAGGCTCTAGAAACTACAGGGAAACCCTGTCTCGAAAAACCAAAAAAAAAAAAAAAACAGATGCAGAGGAAGCAAGATGAGAATCCCTCGCTGACAAAGGTACCAAGCCACATGGCTAACACAGACAAGAATATGGATTAATGTAAGACGTAAGAAGTTAATAAGAAGCCTGAGCTAATAATAGGCCAATAAATTTAGGAGTAATGTAGACCTCTGCGTGTTTCTTTGGGATTGAATGTCTGCAGGGCCAGGAAGGACAGAAACCACTGTCAACAAGCCTAGTCTACATAGTGAATTCCAGGACAACCAGGGAGATGTAGAGAGAACCTGTCTCAAAAACAAAAACAAAATATTATTGGTAGGAAGAACAATATTGCAAGGGTCCTGTGACAAGTAGGTGAAGCCTTGAGAGACTCCATGAGGTTTTCTACACAAGGACCAGGTGAGAGACAGGAACCAAGTGCCAGGGATTTTGTCTTCCACTCCCATAAATCAGGGCAAGGAGCTTGAATTAATTTTTCTTTTCTGGGCTCTGTGGAAAGCCATTGGAAAGTTTTAAGCAGGGCAAGAACCTAGTCTAATTCACATTTGGCTATGGAGGCCAGAAACAAAGCAAAAATGGAAAGATGCACTAGGACGTATTTGTGTAACACAGCTGAGAGGCAATGGCTGCCTGAACCCCAAAACCAGGCTCAGGCAGAGCACTTCCTAAACTTGATAGACTAAGTCCCAGCCCAGTCTCTATAGCTAACCCTGGGTTCTTGCATACCTAGCTGCAAGAGAATCTGGCAAATGTGACCTTGTTTGAGAGACCTTGTGCTGTGAAAGAACCTAGGACTCTACTTCTGAGGAAGAGAGGCACCAGCATGAAGCAGCTCTATCATGGTGACTAGTTGGTCCCCTCAATGATGTGCGCTGCACACACATGGTACACATACATGTAGATAAAACATACACATAAAATAAAAACATCTAAAATTATTTTATTATAGGTATGAATGTGTGTGTGTGCGTGCTCACATATGTACACATGTTACACATGCATGGAGATCAGAAGACAAGTTGCAGGAATTGGGCATCTCCTCCCACTTGTGTAGGTCCTGGGGATCAAAGTCATGGTGTCAGACTTGGTGGCAGAAGCCCTTGCCCACTGGACCATGGCAGCAGCCACGGTTGTCTTCTTGTGGTCATAGTTACACACACTATGGTTGTCTGGTTCTGAAATCCCCCAGAAAGTCAGTGATAGAGCTTACAGCAGTGATAGAGCATATGTGGCTGACTCTGTTTCTTGGGTCAGGAATCCAGGAACTCATGGCTGGTTGCTGACACAGGGTGTCCTGTGAGGTTTCCATTAGCTTCCTGTTGCTGAGACATAATGCCTGAGATATGGAGCTTAAAAAGAAGGATGGTTTATTGCCTCAGAGTTTCGAAGGTTTCATGCTATGGTTCCTGGGCCCTGGGCTCTGAGCCTGTAGAAGGCAGGACATAAAAATACAAGGCAGAGAAAGCTGCTCCACTCGTGACAGGAACCAGAGAACGAGGGGACCAGGGAATCAGCGTTCCTACTTGAATGGAAAGCACCTCCTCCTCATAAAAGTCCCACTCCCTTCCAGTAGCACTGGGCCCTTCTGGAATATTCCAGAACCAACTAGAACAAGGTTGCTTCCAAGATGCCAACTGTCATTTTTTTGAGCTGGGCTTGGGGCTGGGCCTGTCTGAGATGGCGTGCTCACACCTGGCCCATGGAAGCAGGCTACTGAAGGTGACTCCACCTCTTGGACTTTCCCTGGTCTCTCGACAGAGTCTCTGAACGCCACCATACCTTCTGACCTAGTCTCCAAAGCTAAGCTCTGCTGTTTCCAAAAGACCCTGGAGATGAAAGGCTTCAGACTCAGACCCTCTGAGTGGCGCTCACACAGGGACACCATGAATATAGCAATGACTGGAGGCGGCCTCCCTCTCTTTCCTGTTGACCCTAGACTGATGGGGGCCAGCAGGAGAAGCCGTGCCTTGGGCAGATCAACCTAAGTGGCTTCATTAACACTCACCAGCCTGCATCTCCATGCCGCCCCAGACCCTGTCATGCTTCTCGCTTGCCTGGCCTTCTGTCTTCCTCAGACACTTGGAAACTCCCCTGAGCACCAGGCTTGCCCTCAGCAAATGAACCCATCCTTCAACTTTCCAGGGAAAAAAGTAGACACTATGGAACTCATCTTCCAGTGACCAAGCTGTGTGTGTGTGTGTGTGTGTGTGTGTGTGTGTGTTCCTGTATGTTTGTTATCCATGTGTGTTTGTGTTCCTCCCTGCAGCCTCAGTACAAGAGGTAAATGTGATCCAAGACTAAGTCTCCAGTGCATGGACCTCCCATCTTCCCCGGGATTTATCACCAACCCTTCTCCCCTGCCTATGCTCCTCCCTCATGCATGTTCCTTTCACCTGAAGCTTTCCAGCCTGCCACTCTCTGACTGCCCTCCCTCTCCTCATGGTGGAGAGTTCAAATCTTCCTCTAACTCCCATGTGTCTGTAAAGTTCACATCACTCTAGGAGCAGGTCAGAGGTCACAGTCCCTCAAGAGGGGCTAGGAGTGGGTCCCGTGAGGTGCCCACCTGTGTCAGAGAAAGGCAATGTGGATTTCATACAGATGCCAGCTATCCCAATATCTCCAAAGGGGCTTAGAACCCTCCACCAGATAATGCTGGACGCAGCAGGCACAGCCCCATTGTGCTACCAGTAGTAAATAAAAGCCAAGACTGGGCGGCAAGCTTGCATTGCTCGTGGATTGTTTCACAAAGTAGTTGAAAGCAGCTGAGGATGCCCTTTCTAGCAGAGTTCCAGATCGTGACATAGGAAGGACAGATGTCACTACTGTGTGAGCCCCTGGCTATAGAACTGGACACAGTTAGCAATGACTGCCAAGGTCATGGGTGAAACGCAGGTGGATACCTTGATGGGTGGGCCACACTGCGAGCCCCTGAAGCCAGTACTCAGCCTTAAATATATCAAAAGAAGTGACCAGACATCAGGTGACCCTGAAAAGGCGCTGCAGGAGACACACACCACCCTCTAGGAGAGCTTTTTGCTCTCAGGTCCCAGCACACCTCTGATGGAGCTGATGCCTACCTGCTGGAGGTACTGACGTGGCAGAAAAGGTAGATGCTTCCCACAGCGTGCTCAGGCCCTGACCAGCAAAGACGGTCCGAGGCACAGCTGTTGACGGCTGCTGAGTGACAGCTGAGCTCTATGGGTGGGCACTGGGCAGCCTGCATCCAAGCATCTAACACCAATGACTCCAGCAACCCTCTGGAGGAGAACTGCCCATCGTGAGACCAGCGACCAGACTGTGGCGGGAGCAGCCACCTGGGGTAGGCCACAGGCTCAGAGGCTCTGCAGTGGGTGACCATAAACCAGCTTTTGCCAGCCAGCAACCACACTGGCTGATAAGCCTAATTAATAATTAACTTTTTAATTAAATATCAATTTAAAGCAACACTCGTGCTGTCTCTTGTAGTGAATGTCTTGGCCTTCCTTTCCTAGAGAATCTGTTGAGGTCAGGGCGTGTCGGGAGCCTGTGGTGGAGGGTTAAGGAGAGAGCTGGAGGTGGTTGTGGCAAGCTGGTGCCCATGGCTTTCCTCGCCCGTGGCCACGGGGATCCTGGACCCGCAGCACCTCTCCAACCACACAGGACACAGGACAGCGTCCTCCCCTTTACCTCGAAGCCTCTTCTGCTCGCTACAGTCAAGATAAAACTGTCCCTGCCCTCGGTGAGTAGGCTGGGCCCAGGTAGATGGACAGAGACCCAGGGTGGATGGTCCCAAAGGAGAAGAAATAGGTAACCAAATGCCATGGGGAAGGGGGCTCTGGCTGACCTGGCTGGGGAGGGGCAGGAGATAGCTCCTGGGTGGGATCCCAAGAGGCAGACAACCTCATGCACTCCCGATGTTTAGGGAACACGGCTGCATCCTAGCCACCAACTCAGACCCTACAAACTACTCCAGGGGTTTCCTGACCGGCTGCTTGGGTGACCGCAGGCGTAACCACGGCGCCTGGGGGCTTGAGAGGCTGCTGGTGCCAGGTTCCTGCTTTGGGGTGTAACAGCACAGTGTGGTCGTCGGGCAGGTGGCCCCGGCCAGTGCTGCCCAGAGCCCATACTACAGAGCTCGTGGAGCGGAACCTGTCCCAGGGACAAGCCAAGGGGAACCAGGGCCTGAAACACAGGAGGCAGGCTCAGTCAGGGGAGCTACTTAGAGAGGGGCCTTAGGCTACTCTGAACGTGAGTGGTCTCAGGCCAAGATGCAGATACTGAGGTGGAATCTGTGGCAGATGGGTGGGACCCCAGGGGCAGCCACATCCCCACCTGACTGTCTAGGCCTACAGAAGACACTTTCCTGGGATGGGTGGTCTTCACTATCATATAGTATACCCATAGGAGAGTTTACTGCTATGACCAAGGCCCTGAGACAAGGAACAAGGCCTTTGAGAGTGACCATTGGAGTGTTCCCAGAGTCAGGGGAGAGAGTACAAACAGAAGTATAGGAACAGAGACCACAGGGGAAGGGACAAGCCTGTGGTCTTCAGTAGGAAGACAAAGACCCCGTCAAGGGCTGTATGGGCTTCTGGCTTCATCCTGATCGTTGTCATCCTCCTGCCTGAGTGATTCTACCAAACCCACACGACATGGGACCTCCCTCCATCCCTGCTCCCAGCCAACCACCCTCTGGCCTCTCCTATGCCCCACACCCCAGACAGGACCCACCCTCCTACCCTTAGATTCACTCAGGGGACCTGCACTTGCCCAGGTCCTGCCCCAGGCCAGATACTCAGTGTCCTCTCTGTGTCGCCTGGAAAATGGGTCCCCTGGGCTTAGAACCATTGGAGAAGTTGGTGATGAACCAGTCACCCCACCAGCCCTTCTGTGTGGTCCTGTGAGGAGAGGAGGTGAATAATGTTCTTCACAAAGATATCCCTGTCCTGGTCCGCCACAGGATGAAGAAACTCTTAAGAGGAGACTGAATTAAGGACTCAGGTTGGGAGATGGCTTTGGGTGACCCAGGTGTCATCCCCAGGGCCTTGTGAGAGGGAGACAGAGAGGGACAAGAGTCACAGAGACCCAAGGATGCTGGCTGCCAGCTTCGAAATGGAAAGAGGCTAGGACAGACCCTTAGACCCCAGGAGAGCCAGGCTGACAACTCCACTGTGGACAGAGACAGGATAAACTTGCTTTGCTATAAGCACTAAGTTTGTCATTTTTGTCCAGAAGCAATGGAAGGCAAACAGTCAGGCCTGGTCCCACAGTCTCTGAAGCTGGGGATCCAGCCCCCTTCAGACCAGGGCTATCTCATGGTTGTCATTATCATCCCAGCCACTTGGGAGGCTGACTGAGGCTGGGACATCACTTGAGCCAGGAGCTCAGGACAGCACGGGCAACATAGCAAGATGTTATCTCAAAAGATTTTTTTTTAACCAAAAAACAAAATGTTTGGTAAAAGAAAAGCTACAGATGTGCATGAGTCTTGCATCCATTAGCCAGCTGTGCTCAGCGCAGCTCTGGTGCACAGTGTGTGGGGGTGCACACTGCGGTTGTTGTAGTTTAGGGGTGCACGCTGTGGCTGGCCTAGTTTACGCTCTTTTGTACGCTTTGATGTTGCCAGGGGTATGCGCTGGGACATGGCTTTAGCTTCAGGAACCACCAAACACGGGAGGGGCTGTGACACCACCCCGCCATTAATGGAGACCGGTTCCAACTCTGCCCAGCCTGGGGAGGAGTCAGTATTCCCTGGACACTGAAACTCATGATCCTCTATGGGCCATGATTGGAAAGGAGAGAGGGCGAGGCCGACCCTCCTGGTAACTAAACAATGGGCATGGTTTCCACCCAGCCGCCAGATCCAAGTCCAGACAGGATGTGGGATGTTGGGTGCCAGGAGTCGGGGAGGGGACAGATTGGTGTCTAGTGGAGACAGTATCAGTTTCAGAGGATGGAGCAGCTTCTGGAGGTGGGTGATGGAAACAGCAACAGGATCCTTGCTGGGTTTCAAGCCACTAACCTGCACCTTGAAAAGTGGTTGAAGTGGTGAATTTTACGCTGCATGGACTTTTCCACAATTAAGATAACAGGGCGGGGAGAAAGAGGTGGCCCCATGTGAGCTGGAGGCTGTCACGGAGAGAGGAAAGGATGCCCTGGAATTGCTGAGACGGAACTGCCCTGGTCCAGCTCACATGAGGAAAAGGCATATATTATAGTGGAATGTTCTAGATCTTCTCTTGGAGGGCAGAGCGAAGGCAAGACTTCGGTCCTCCTTCTACCACCTCCCCTTGCACTGCCCTAAGAGGTGAAGGCTATGGCTGCTTGAATTCTGGGAACTGCCTGACAGTCCTGCCCTGCAGGGTGGGTGTGAGAGATGCTTGAGGTTGAATGGTGGTGGCCGGCAGACACAGGGAACACACCACACGGCACTCCGCACCGCCCCACCACCCCACTGCTCCACCGCCCCACCGCTGGCAAGGTACAGTCCCTATCACTGTGGCAATGGTTGATGGTGCAGTAGAAACTTCTGGAGGGAAGCATCTGGTCTCCTGGCTGAGCTGAGCTGCCAGGGGTGTGTCAACCTGTACAGCACACAGGCTGACTGGGGGGCGGGGGGGGGTGACACTGCCTCTCACCCTGCCCCAGGGACAGAGAGGAGTTCAGGACCAGCAGGAGCACCTTTGGGTCCATGGCAGGCTGGCTTCCTGTGGGGCCTGGATGCGGGTGAAGGAGCATGCTGGTCCACAGTCACCTGTGTGGCAACCATTGGCCTTGCTTGAATCCTGTTCAACCCCTCCGTTCTGCAGGGTCCCTATGCCTCTTTCCTTCTCCCTCTCCTCTCTGACTTTCTCTGATCTCAGTCATTCTGCAGTCCCACCACCCACACCCCCCTCAGCCCACTCCCTTATCTGGGTCCCGCACAATCCAGGGAGCCCATCCCCATGACAACAGGGCAGATGGCCCTGTGATAGTGGCTCTCCCTCCCACCATGGCTCAATCCGTCTTTGAAATTAAATCAGCTGTGATAACATCAAGGGCCAGAGGGAGGGGAGGCTGCCTGTGCCCCACCCACCCCGCCTGCTCAGAGAGGAGGGGACCAGGGGGCAGACTAGCTGGCAGTGTGGTTAGGTGACATTGGCCTGGTCTCTTGCCTTAGGAACCTCAGTCTCTCCATCTATAAAACAGGCTGATCATATTTATGGCTTAGGTCAGTGGAAAGCTTGGGAACAATGGGCAGGCCTGATGCCCTTCAGCCCACATGGACCCTTAGCCCCTCTGAAAGCCTCCCTAATCAGTCCTTGGGCACAGAGAGAGCTCCCCAGAGCAGAGGCTGTAGATTGCTCTCATGGGCCTTACTGTCGAGGCCACGCTATCCTGCAGGTAACATGTTCTACATGTACCGCAGCGGTGTTTGTGTTCTCCCCAGCACGGTCAGGCCCTTTTGGACAATTAGGGCCCTGCAGGATGCAGCAGTTTGGGAGTGGAGAGCAGAGAGAGCCTGAAAGGGCCTTTGAGACTGGGAAAGCTGGATGGATGAATTGGAGTCAAGAGTCCAAACAGGATACACTGTACAGAAGCTGGGAAGGAGAGAGGGCAGAGGGTTGAGGCAGGGCTACAAGGGACCTGAGGAGGAAGGAGGCTGGGCCACAGGGTGCAGCCTGTGCAAGTGCCCTGAGGCAGGAGTGTGCTGGTGCAGGCAGTGACGATGCTGGCAAGGCTGGAGCAGAGCAAAGGGGAAGCTGGAGTCTATGGGGCAGGTGACTTGTGGCCTCCCAGGGATGGTGAGGGATGATGGCCAGTACCAGGGGGCATCTCAAAATGCTCCTGATTTTTGCTTTTAGGACTTTACAAACTCCTCTGGCTATGGGGTGAGAATAAACAGATAGAGACAGGAAAGGATGGGATGTCCAGGTGGATAGGAAGAATGGGAAGCAGCTGGGGACAACAGGGTAAAGTTATCCACCGTCCCCAGCCCCTGATGTACCACAGGGCGGGGCCGGCAGGATCTGTGGTTGGCAGGTCTCCACGTGAGCCCCTGAAAGGTAAGACACAGGTGGGGCATGGGCAGCCAGTCCCCACTGTAGACTCAGCAGGGCTCCAGGATATATTTATATTGGGCAGGATGCCCTGCCCAGGGAGGCTTGTTGATGATACCCAGGAGAAGACAGAGAGTGGGCTTTTTGGGAGGAATTTAGTGAGCCACAAAGAAACTAGCAGGCCTTACTTCCCACTTTGCTACACCTTGAGATGGTATTCCCATGGAAGAAACAGAATGGACACTGGCCATGGCTCTCAGGAAGTGTGTCCCAGCAGAGAGGACGTTGTGATGCCGAGCAATATCATGGGGAGAATGAAGGGGCCCGAGCCAGTTTAAGATTCTGATCTCTTCCCTGGAGCTTCCCTCTACCCTGTGGGAGAGCAGATCCCACAGCCTGCAGGGTCTCAGAACTTTCATTTGCAAAATGAGCAAAAATGTTGTTGCTGGGACTGTGGGTTGAGGACGTGAGGCAGCCCTGGGAGAGGGTTGGGAATGTCACATCTTATCTGTGCTGGAGGGAGAGAGGACACAAGAGGAGACTCAGGAAGGGGGCAGCCGGTGGTCCCTGGCACCAGGGTTCTTGGGATATTGGAATCCCCGAGTCTGGCAAGCTCCCAGACTTCCTCTGGGCACCTAACTAGAGTGTGTGACTGTTTGGGGCTGCTCGGCTCTAATTGGATTTGCCCAGCAGCTGTCTGACCTAAGCAGGGCCCACTTGAGGCAGCCCTAGCTGGTCAGTGGTCAGGGACATTAGCAGGTCAACAGGGGCAGAGGTCGGGTGGTGAGTGCCATGGGGACTTTGATAAAGTCCGTCCCCAAGCAGGGCTGGGAGCTCAGGCTCTGCCTTCTGTGTACCCCAGCTCCTTTGCCCTGACCAGTAACGTGGTTAGCTGCCTCCAGCTGCCGGCTGGCTGAAGACCCCCTGAGGCATATTCCAGGGAACTGGGGCCCAGGCCAGGCCTCAGGGTCAACAGCTTCTGGCCATCACACTTGCAGTGCTTGGCTGGCCCTGGCAAGCTTGGGGTGATACCTAACTTCCTAGAACAGGAAGAAGATTCCTAGGCCCATCTCTCAGCGGCCTGCACCCCTCCCCCAGTGGTCCTCTTCCTAGTGTCACGTGGGGAAATGGGGACAAGTTCTTCCCTGGTTCCCTGAGTCAGCCAGGCTCCCTCAAGGCCTCCTGTCCTCCTGCCACCATCCCTCTGACCTGCTTTGCCCTAGAACTTTGTATCTCACCTCCGTCCTCTCCACACCACAGGCTGGGCCCCCTCCGAAACTGGAGTTTATGTAAGAGCAGCATCTGCTCATCCCATCAATCCACTCAGCGACCACAGGATCTGCCCCTTACCCGAGAGCTATACTCTGTCACTAGCCAGTGTGAACCCTGGAGTTGTCAGGGCCCCCGGCCACACCTGCTCCTGTGCTCACTGCAGGAATAGCCATCATGGACATTGTTTGAAGGCTGGTCCCTTCGTTCCAGTACCCAGGATGGAATGCTGGCTCAGCTGCCTGCCAGTCATGTAACCTTCCCTTTACCTCAGTCCCCTCTTCCATAATATGGAGCCGAGAACCCTGGTATGTGAAAATTGGGGGTGTTCCAAAAAGTGACTTGCATTTGTCTCTTCTTGTTGGTCCAACAGGGTCACCTGGTCCTGCCCCAGACCCTTTTCATGTGCTGGTCCCACCACCCAGAATGCTCTCCTTGAGCTGTCAGCACCTCAGAAGGTCCTCCCAGGAGACCTGACCCAACTCCCCCTGCCCCTCTCAGCTTGTGACATTGCTGCTCCCAGACAACCCAATGGTTCCCGGGACCAAACAAGAGCATACTCATGGTGGGAACAGGGAGCTCACCTGCTGCCATTCAAGGGCCCTGGATGCATCACGCAGAGAGAATCATGATGGGAGGTCATAGGGAGAGGATGGGGGTGCTGAGGCTGGGGATGTAGTTGAGGTTAGACCACAAGGGCTCCATGGTGGGGACGAGGCCGGAGGACTTTCTGATCAGAACAGAAAAGGGTGGGAAGGTTGAAAGCTGTGTAGGAAAGGAAGGGTGGCTGCTACTCCATCAGCAGGTGAGGAAACATGGGAGCTGGGCAGGAGAGCCAATGAGGATGGCAGTCATCCTGGAGGAGGAACATGGAAAGGGCAGAGAAGGATGGGCAGAGGACGGAGATTAACCACCACCTAAAGACCTGGTTCTAGGCTTGCTGTGGGAATCAGCTGGGCATGGAGGCCACAGCTCCTGAGCATGTCTGTGGAGTTGGGGCAGCCACACCGTGGGCCTACAGTGACACACCCCCATCGCTGAGGATCCACATGAGCTTACTTGGAACATTTATTAACCACTAGCTTGCGACTACTGTTGTCCCTTGTGATGGTGACTAGCCCAGGGCCAGGCTGCGTGGCTCTCACTTGCTGTCCACCCGCATGAGCTTCTCCTTGCCATTGATGGTTACTGAGCGGAGCTTTCCGTCCTCTTCCACCTCCACTCGTTCCTGGCCGTTCTCGACAATGCGCTTGGTGGTCACCTTGCGGCCATTCACGATCTCCGTGGATGACATCACTGACTTGAACCCTGAGTTGCCTGAACTGGAGCCACCGATGGAAGTGGACGAGAAGGTGGCACGGCTGCCCCCACCACGGCCCAGGGTATCGAAGGACGAGAAGGCCTCCATGAATGCCGGGAACTCACCGAAGCCCGAAGAGAAGGCCCCACGAAAACCATGGGGCCGGCCACGGTCACTGAATGGGGTGTCCCAGAAATCAAAGGAGAATGGATCCATTCCCCCAAAGAACTCGCGGAAGATATCCTCGGGATTGCGGAAGGGATATCCAGCGCCAAAGGGACTGCCGTGAGGGACATTGCCACCGCCACCAGCCCTCCAGCTGTCACAGCCTGCCCGGTCATACACAGAGCGCTTCTTAGAGTCCGACAAGACCTCATAGGCCTCAGACACCTGCTTGAACTTCTTCTCAGCCTCCTCCTTGTTGTCGGGGTTCTTGTCGGGGTGCCAACGCAGAGCCAGCTTCCGATATGCCTTCTTGATGTCCTCAGGGGAGGCACTGGACTTTACCCCTAACACTTCATAGTAGTTGGCCATGGCAAGGGTGGAGGGGACCCGATCGGATGAGGAGGGCTGAGGAGGGCTGGGGCAAGTGGTTGGGGTCCTCCCTTGGGTGGGGGACTTGCTGGAATCTGCTGGCTCTGGGTGGCGAGAGTTTAACTTTCCATCCTCCCACTTCTCAGGGACAGGTGGAGCCTCCACTGAGAGGGGTGGGGGTGGGGGGTAGGGACAGTGCCGCTCTGGGCTAGGCCCAGGTGGCCCCTTCCAAGCTGGGGCCGGGGGCCCTTTGTGACGTAAGCACTGAGTAGCAAGTTCCCCCACCCCCTCAGCCAAGTTCTCCTCATCATAGGGCTGTGGGGGAGGCTGAGCTCTGCGGAAGACCTGGACTGTGAGCTTGGCTATGTGGAGGGGGTTTACTGGGATTCCTGGGAGCCAATGAGGAAAGGCAGGATCAGCTGTGGGGCTGGGTCAGTCACACCAAAGTTAGGTGGCAGTGGTCAATGAGAGGAGCAAGGACTTCCTGGGGTCTGTCCTCTGAGCCGACCCTGTGTTGATGTGAAGGGCTGAAGAGGCCCCAAGCCCCTTGGGTTAGATAGGGGCAGTCATCTATCACATTTGTGGCCTGTTATTTCTAGATTCTCACAGACATCAGGAAGGCAGGCACGTTCGTAAGCAGCTGGGACAGATCCAGCCCACAGTGCGCGATCAGCAAAGATTTGTTTAATGTATGAGGCTCAGAGACATGGCAACAGCTCAGGGTCACACAGCAAGCCTGTGAGTGAGAAGGAAACTGGAACTAGGGCCATCTGAGCCATGGTAGCCAGCAAGGAGAAGGTCCATGCTGTTTAAGTCAGGTATAAAAGGTGATTAATAGCTGGGCAGTGGTGGCGCTTGCCTTGAATCCCAGCACTTGGGAGGCAGAGACAGGTGGATCTCTGTGAGTTTGAGCCCAGCCTGGTCTACAGAGCTAGTTCCAGGACAGGCTCCAAAACTACAGAGAAATCCTGTCACAAAAAAACAGAAAATAAGAAGGTGATTAATACAAAGTACGGTGAAGAAAGACAGGGCAGGAGCCCCCAATGACAAGCCACCCCGATCCCTGGAAACCGAATGTAGTCCCATACATGGAAGAAAAATGTAGAAACAAGATCACCCTAGACCTGGAGAACATCTCTGGAGTAGGTGGTGTTAAGGAGGGGACAGACCGAGGTGCACAGCAGGATGCTAATGGAGTCTCAGGGGTCACAGGGGTCACAGCAGCCTGGAAAGTCTCCAGGTTTGTGGCCCTTGGCTTGCGCTGCTACCAGATCCTGTTTGCAGTAGCAGCGTTGACTTCTCCCTGCTCCCATCCTCATCCTGTGCAGCAGACGAAAGCAGCAGACTCAACAAGAGTCAATAAGAGACTGGGCTTCTAAGACCTCTATGATGCCATTCTTCCTTTGCCTCCTTCCTCCCTCCTCCTCCTCCCTTCTTTCTCTGCACCTTTAAGCCTTCATCTCCATTATCCTGACTCATTCTTTCATCTTCCAGGGCTCCTGGGCTCTCAGTTGCCAACTCCTTGCGGGGGACCTAACAGCTCTCTTGCGACCCACAGGTCAGGAAGGACAGCAGATTCTGGAGACACTTCAGGTAACTGTCACCGTTACGCACATTCATCTCAGTAAGAGCAGGATGGGCTCCGTGCTCCACACCAGTCCTCACTCACTAAACCAGGCTGCTGCTGGTGGCTTCAGGCAAAGGCGGCCACACCCCTCCATCATGGTAGTGATGGGAATAGCCATGTTAGTGATGGAGATGGTGGGAGGCGCAGGAGGTAGTGATGGAGCCGCTAACACTGACAGAGGATGGTGGTGGTGACTGTGACCCTCCTATGAAGGTGACAAGGAGTGGAGCCATGTGTGGCTCAGCTTGCTAAGGTGCAGCGTCACACTCACTAGGTGCTTTCCTTACCTGCCCACCCTGTCGGGGCTGCTGGGGCTGCTCTGTGGGGCCCCTGAAGAGACGCTGTTCTGACCTGATATTGCCAAGTATGTGGCAGAGGGCCCGGGGATGCCAGGCACCAGGATTCGCTGCAGTCCTCTGTTGGCGTGTGATGGACAGGCCTCACCCACCTCCTGGTGAAGGCTGGTGTCTGCTGGGTGGGAAAGGCCCTCCTCCTGGATGACCATGCAAGTCCAAGGCAATGCTGGAGAGAAGGGGAGGAGGAAGCGACCCAGTACCGAGCCCTAGGTAGCACAGAGGATGACGGGTGACAGTAAGGAGAAAGTGATGTGGGAGGTGGTGTCGTGGTGATGGAGGAGGTGGTGGATGAAGGTGACGGTAAAGGATGGCCATGGTGTGATGGAGGAGGGAGTGGCGGTCGTAATCGTAGAGGTGGTGGTGAAGATGATCACGAAGGAGGTGATGCTGGTGGTGGCGATGGCAACGGCAGTGGCAGTGATGATGGCGGCGATGGGAAATGTGACGATGGGGGTGGTAGCAGTGGGGGTAATGGAGAAAGGAATGGTGCTGATTACGGTGATGACGGAGGAGGTGAGGTGATGGTGGTGAATCTTGGCTGAAATGGTAGAGGCAGCGCAATGGTGATGGGGACGGTGGCGAACATGGGGAAGGCAGTGATGGTGATGAGGATGGAGATGGCGATGATGTCAGAGGGTAGTCATGGCAACAGTGACACTGATGGAGGAAGAGACAGTGGTGGCCATAGAGGTGCATGACAGCATCAAAGGATGTCACTGATGCCCACTGTAACTGAGAAGAAGGGCATGACAAGTGTTTACGGTGATGCTGATACCCAGGTAGGTTGTTGGTGTTCCTGAGGCTCTTATAATGATGTCATCAGGGCCGTGGTGTGCTTACAGTGTTGAATTCAAGGGATTTGGGGGTGATGATGTGTCCTGAAATCCAGTCATCCCCTCTGGTCCCAGCCAAGCTTTCCTGTCTTGCTGGCATATCTGGTACTGTCCCTATCCATCTCCCAGGAAGAACCTCCAGCTTCTCCTAACTGGGTCAGCCCCCTTGCCCTCCTCCTCCAAATGAGACAACATGGAAGCCCCAGCACTGCTGAGGCTCAGGATAGAGGACACTTGCAGTGACTTAGGGCTTCAGCATATTTGGGGCCTCTCTGTGCCCAAGGAACCTTGACAATGGAGACCCCCTAGGTGGGCCATGAAAGAAGATATAGAACTGGACAGCCACTTGGTGGCAGCATCCCGAGGTGAATTCCTCTTCAACAGAGTTCTGAAAACTATCTACTGTGAGGTACCGAAAGCCTGCTGTGCTTGGGGGTCCAAGTGGAGGGGTATGGCATGTGAGGGCAGAATATGGTGAATGGGTAGGAACGTTAGCCAGCCCCATGCTCCTGACCTACACCGGTGTTAGGTCACTTCCGTTATGTACATTTCTGTCCTCATCCACGTGGGATGGTGAGATCTCCCCGCCTCCCCCTCTGGGGGCAGGGCAGTGTCTAATGCCTCAGGTCCTATCAGAAAGGACTGTGGGAAGAGAAAGGACCTCCTGTGATTCGGGGATCTAAGCAGAGCCCAGCTCAGTACAGAAGCAGGCCCAGAGAGGGCAGGGCACACCTAAGGTCACACAGCAGCCCCGGAAAGCCCTCCCCAGGCAAGCTGATGGAGGCTGATAAAGCAGCCAGAGGCCCCTCTGTCTCTCTAATTAATGGAGTGGCTTTTTAAAAGGATTCTAATCACCCCGATGCTATCTGCTTATCGCCAGAATTCCTAATTAGATGGTCCTGGCAGGAACTTGCCTAATTCCCTCCAGCCTCTGCACCCTGCCCGGGGGGGGGGGGGGGGGGGGGCAGCCCACCCACCCGTCCACCCCAGCAGATGGGCAGCTGTGGGGCCTCCTCTTCTCTCAGGGCCTGAGGTGGTGGCCAACTCCATTTCCTTCAGGATGGATGGGTGACAGGAGTGGATGGATGGGCTGCAGGATTGACAGTGACAGGTGAGTGATGAGACTGGATGGAAGGCAGCTACAGGAATAGACGGAAGGCTGGGCAGAGAGACTGAGGGATAGGGTGTGGACTGCCAAGCCAGATGACCTGGGTTCGAATCCCAGCTCTGTCACTTCATAGCTGTGTGTTCTTGGGGAAGTCACTTAACTGCTATGACTCAGTTTCCTCATTTCACCTATAAAACAGGGATAGCTCTTCTCCCAGGGATGTTTGACAGTAACTGGGGAGGGCTGCTGCTGGCATCCCTGTTCCAGGTGGCCACACGGTGACCGACCCCAATGTCAGGGGCTGTTAAACACAGTTCTACACTGTCTGTCTGTGTCAGGTACAAAGTGTCTTCACTGTGGACAGTTTAACCACACACGGGACCTGGGGCAGCTTGTCTCTTAGTGAAGCAAAGACTGGAGTGTGAGTAGATCCAGCAGAGGGGCCAGAACACGTGCCTGGGGAGACAGAGCAGGGCTCAGGGCCAGATCCAGGCTTGGAGAGTGTACTGAGATGGGAGGCCTTGGAAACAACTGGAGCAGGAGTAGGATGCATCACTTGGTGGGAGGATTCTCTGCAACAATGGTATTGAGTGTGATATCCACCAAGTAGCAAATATGTAACATCGGAACATTACCAAGTGACAGTGGAACGGGGACATCGGGTGTCACCGTTCCCTGCTGGTTATTATGAAACAAAACAACCAGGTGGGAAATTCTTGAATGTACAAATCTTAAACTTACAGACTCAACCTTGTCTCAGTAAACCTCTAGACTTTTACCCCAGAGGAACATTGGCATGGGGCATGGAGACATTGGCACTCTTTGTGCCCGGTATAGAGCAGTGAGTAGAACGGATCACGTAAGCCCTTTCTAAGAATTGATTAATTGATGTTATGTATGTGTATGGGCTATTTTGCCTGCGTGTATGTCTACGTGTATAATGCCTGTGGAGGCCAGAAAAGCCTATCAGATTCCCTAGAACTGGAATTACAGATGGTTTGAACCACCACGTAGGTGCTGGAAATCAAATGTGGGTCCTCTGCATGAGCAGCCAGTGCTCTTAACCACTGTACCCTCTCTCCAACCCACTCACTTAAGCATCTTAAGGAAAATGAGCAAACATATCACATGAACTTTATACTGCAAACTATTATATCGCAATAAAAATGAATGAACCAGAACTTTATATATTAATGTGAATAAATATCTCAAATGTGATAGAAAGCAAAAAAGTTTTTTTAGTATGTGATGTTGCAATCACAACCCTCCCCCTTACCTGATGTTTTGTTTGGAAAATATTAAATGGAAAATTCCAGAAATAAACAATCCACAGGATTTAAACTATGCACCATTTGCGTAGTTTGATATCAGCCCCTGCGCCCATTCTATGCAGAATGTAAAGCATCCTTCATCCGGTGTGTCCACAGTGTATGAGCTACCCACCTGTCAGTCACTTGACTGCCATCAGGGCCTTGCTTATATTCAGATACACACACCATTTAATAATGGCTGGAGAGAGGATGGTGATAGTGGCGGTTTTAATGTGTGATTCGTGTTTCATTATTACTGTTAATCTTTTTCTGAGCCTCACTTGTAAACTGAACATTATCATAGGAAAAACACATCGCCTCCAGTTTCTGAGATGCATGTGAATCTTTGGCCACATCCTCTGCAGGTGAGCAGAGATCGCCCACATTTGTCAAAGTGAAAACATGCGGAAAGATGCAAGTCCATCTTCAGGATTCCCACACTGAGGAAGCCCTGGCCACCGGGGAGGAAAGGGAACCCTGGTGGCTAGGTGGGGTCAGATTCTTTAAGCTGCCTGAAGTCTCCCAGCTGCCACTGCCAAGCACCAGAGGGTGGGTGACATTGTTGAGGTCACTGCTGGTTATCTGAGACTTCACTGTGGTGGTGACTCAGGTATCTCTCTGGAAGAAGCCACAGGAATCCCACAGCTGCAGAAGTGAGGAGGGCTAAGCTTAAGGGAGCTGGCAAGTACTTCGCAGATTTTTTTTCCAGCGGAGCAGGAGCTTCCAGTGAGTGCCAGGTGGGGATTGCCCTCAGAGCTAGCCTGCTGGGATAGCAGGGAACGGCTGGAAACCTGGCTGGCTACACAGACTCCCAGCAGCAGAAACCACGAGGTAAAATTGCGAACAGTTGTAAGTTGGTAAGTGCCATGAGGCATACAAAGGCCTGTAATGACTATGTCATCTATGTTTTGGGATATCTGAAGAAATTGTTTAAATAAAAGATTAAGAAAGGTCCTGGGGTGATCTTACCTGTGAGAGTGGAGCAGAGTAGGTGTAGGGGTGAATGAGTGAGAAGGGACTGGGCTGGAGTGGGAGAGGGAGGGGTGTAAGGCCCCTGGTTCTCCATCTTGGGAAGGTGGGGCTGGACCAGCATCCCTATAGAGCCTCCTTCACAGCGTGCAGCCACCGCTTAGGGCAAAGCAGCACCGCCCACCACACCGAGGGGAGGTAGTGATGAGGGGAAAGAAGCATTTTTCCCAGGATCCCCTGGAGAGTCCCAGTATGTCCTGGGCGTGGGCCTGGAAGGACAGATGGGCTAGGCCAGCAGCTGGCAGGACCCTCCACCCTCTCCAGGGAGCAATCCCATCACAACCATACCATTCTGTCCAAGAATTGAGCCACCCCCTTTTCCCATTGACCTCAGTTTCCCCAGCTTAATGAACCCAATCTAAGTTGGGGAGCAGGAGTGGAACGATACAGACATGCTTATGGAATGCCCACGACCATCCCACTGCATCCCACAGGCAGGCTTTAGTCCTGTAGGAAAAGTACCTGGAAGGAAGGTGCTGGCCCGGAGCCTCGAGACTGGCACTAGGGGGACCTCTCCTAGCTCCATGGCCTCTCAGAGGGCCCTGCACCTGCCTCTCCTGACAGCAGATCTGTGAGGGTCTCTGTTGTTTTACTGGTGTGATTTCAGAGAGGCTAAGTCACTTGTTCAAAGCTGTACAGCAAGGAAGAGAAAGACGCGAAGTCTTGTCTGTCTGTCCATTCCTCCCCACCCCAACCTCCCAAATCCTGAGTGACACTGTCCAGGGAAGCCAAGAGCCTCCAAAGAAGTCAGGTACATCTTCCTTTCCTCGATACGGGAGCTTCAAGCGTTATAGAGAAGTCCATTTGGCAGAGCTGAGGGACTAAGGCTCACAATTTTCTGTTATTTAAATGACAAAATGTTATTTAAATGACATCAGAGTATTAACAGGTCTATAAAGAAAAAGGGCACTTCTAGACCAGATGCCGGTCACTCTTCAGCGAACCACTGTTCTGCTTGGTTGTGCATCTTTCCTGGGCATTTTTTCTATTTTTATAGGTGCGTGCGTGCGTGCGTGTGTGTGTGTGTGTGTGTGTGTGTGTGTGTGTGTGGTGCGTGTGTGTGATGCTTTTCCCAGCGAGTGTTGTGTGACAGCTTTTCCCAGCGAGATGCAACACACATGTCTGCTCACCTAAGACAGGGAGTCCACGACAAAGTATGGATACCACCAAAGCCCAACATGGAGAACCAGTGAATTTTATTGGGGTTGCTTAAAGGAATATGGGTAAAGGGTTACTTACGGGAGTAAAAATGACTCAAGGACAGCTGCCTCACCAAAGTTTACCCCAACATAGATAACAGCTCACAAAGCTGGGAACCTGGAGCACCCTGAACAGCCTGCAGGCAGCCTGGAGAGTCCTTTCTAGGTGCCTCTGTTGGTCTAAACCTCTTCCAGGCAGGTTAGCTGGTTTCTGTTTCTTCTAGGCAGCTGGTCTGGTCTCTAAGTCTTCCTTGCAGCTTGGCTATGCTCCCTTGAGAGGGTCTCTCAGCTTTTATGGCTTACTCTAGCAGGAAGGGGCCTAGTGAATCTGGTCAGCTTCAGGGACATCCTGAATGTGTTTACCTGTTTAAGGAGCTTCCTTGCAGGATGGAGTATTTCATTCTTGGAGCAAACTGTTTCCCAACAGAAGGTTGGACCCAGAGCTTCCCACATGGTACATAAGCACACTTCCATAGAGCTACATCTCAAGGCCAACACAAATGTTTTTCTTTTTTTATAGAAATCACATTTTGACTCATACATAAAGACATAGACATTGCAGATATAATAGCGTATATACAGGCGGCTTGTCGGTTTCTTTGAGAAAGGTTGTCAAAGTCTCAGACTGGCTTCAAACTTGCTTTGTAGCCATTTGTAGCAGCTTGCCCTGAACTTCTGGCCATCAACCTGGTGCTGGGATTGCACCATCATGACAGGTGTATTGCACTCCCTTTACAAACAGAAACACCACCATCATAACTGTGCCTGCTGGTGCATGCCTGTAACCCCAGCCACTCAGGAGGCTGTGAGGCTGGGGGATCAAACTTTCCAGGTCAGCCTGAACAATTCAGTGAGATCTTTACTCAATCAATCAATCAATAAATGAGAGAGAGAGAGAGAGAGAGAGAGGAGAGAGAGAGAGAGAATGGCGAATGTCTGGGATGTAACTCGAGAATCAATGGTAAAATACCTTCTCCAGAATGTGCCAGGGTTTGACCTTCAACTCCAGAATTGAGCAGTATAGTCAGTGGCCTGCTGTATGCAGAGCACTGGGTCTTGTTCATGCTTTCTGGCACCTCCACACAGTCAGCAAGGCCAAGGAATAAGAATTCAAGTTCCGGTCCCTTCATACAGTCATACAGGGGAATAGTTTCTATATGGCCCATCGAAGTACACCCTCGGGAGACAACACTAAGGTGCAGGGGCAGGGGGCAGGGAGTGGCCCTAATGGGGCTACAGACATCTCCAAATACCTGTAAAACTGCTTCTTGGCTGCCCTTGCCTGTCTGTGGGGTGACATCTCTGCACCTTCTTTCTGTTTCCTCTTGAAGGTGGATGAGTTGTTTCATCCTTTATTTTGAGACCAGTCTCTCTGTGTAGCCCTGGTGGCCCTGGAATTCACTCTGTAGACCAGACTGGCCTCGAACTTACAGAGATCCACCTGCCTTTGCCTCCAGAGGGCTGGAACTAAAGGTGTGTGCCACCACCATCTGACCCGATCATTCTTTATTCCAGTTTTGTATTCTGGGTCTTCACATATTTTGCAAACTTGTCTCCCATTCTGTAGATATTATTTTAAACATTACTAATTAATTTTGAGCAATAGTCTATCCCTGAAGTCATTTAGCCATATTATGGAACATTTGGGAGATAGAAGGAAAATTCCCATCACATAAATATTACCTTTTGTTAACATGTAAAGAAGTGGGTGTCTTGTGACTGAAGCTCACCATCAGGAAGCTCATTCACAATGCCTCAAAGACGCCCCTACTAGCCGGGTTCAGAATTCCCCAGACAGGTGCTTGCTCTGTCTCTATGTGAACTCTTGGTTCTGGAGACCTCAGGCTTGTGTGGTTGCCACACTGCCCTATGGCTGGCTTATTTCTCTTAGCATAGTGTCCATACAGTAGCATGTGTTAGCATTGCTTTACTTCTGAAAGCAGAGAGGCCACCATTGGTTGGACAGCATTTGCTAATTGTCTCACCTTCTGATGGATCCCTGGATGGCTACCACTTCTTGGCTACAGTGAAGTGTCAACTGTGACTTTGGTGTGCAGACACCTGCCTGAGTCCCTGCTTGCAGGTGTCCCTGCTTGCTTTCCTTTGGGGTGTCTACTCTCGCCATCCCCCTACTTTTTAAAAATATTTATTCTATACATGTGAGTGTTTGCCTGCACATATGTTCACATGTTACAGTCCCTGAGAAGTCTAGAAGAGGGCATCAGACCGCCTAAAACTGGAGTTACAGACAGCCATGAGCCACCATGTTGTATTGCTGGGAATGGAACCTCGGGCCTCTGCAAGAGCAATGAGTGCCCTTATCTTCGGAGCCATCACGGCTCCAGTTTTTACTCCCCATCCCCCCCCCCGCCTTTTATTTTCTTTTGAATGTACATTCTCTCAGGTTTATCAAGACTGTCATAAAAATCTCTGAGCCCAAAGTGAAAGGTATTTGGACAGCCATGGAGTGTTCCTATCTTGGAACAACTCTCTGGGCACTACTTTTGACAGTCCTATCCCACTTTTATTATTCTGCTTCCCCTCCCTGGTGTAGAAGAAAACCTTTATGTTTGTGTCCAGTGTCCCAATGACAGTTTATGTGAGGGAACCAAACTGGGTGATCCAGCTGGGTGGGTTGTAATAGTTAGTCTCAAGATTAAATCTTTAGGGCTGGGGTGTGGCTTGCTGGGCACACGTGAGGACTTGAGTCCCATCCCCAGCACTGCAAAACACAAGAAAAAGATTTACTGTCTTTCTTTAAAGTCTCATATGTGTGGTGCTGTCAAGATTTAATGTCCCCACGATCCAGGTAGAAATAGGACCTTGGGACCTACTGGAGATGAGGTTTGGGTGTTCTGAGAGCAGCTGTTCTTCACTGAGAGAGAGGTGGAAATGGGCCAGACTCTGGGCATTTTCATGTGAGTCTCCTCATCCGATGTTATTCCCAACTAGTTCATGTTTCAGAGGCAATTTTTCAGCCCAAAGTACATCACTGGTTGGCAAGAATGTCTTTGCACAGATTTGGGGTACCAGCTGTACCCAAACTATTTTGTAAGTCATGGTTTGTGTTTAGGCTCACCTGGGTCTCCAGCAAAAGCACCTGCTTATCCTCCCAGCAAAAGCAGAGGTGTGAGTAATCCCGCAGTGAAATCCTGAACAACATTTCACCTATACAACCTCCTCCCCCAAGCATACATTCCATTTTTTCCTAAGCTTCAGATTGATTGTTGACTTGCCTGCTTTTCCAGATGAAGTTTGGAATTTTTTTAATTGTGTTTAAAAAGATTGTTTTGCCTCATAAACTCATTGAGGATCCACCCACCTTGGGAATGGCTCCATGGTGTTGGTCATCATCCCAGCCTCGGATGAGCTTGTCCTATCCTGTGGTGGATAACAAGCATTCCTCTCCAAATTCTCCTTGAGGCTGTGGCCACTTCTGAGGGCCCTAGATTGATTAGTGAGACTCATTTTCTTCCCTCTCCACCAGGTCACCAGGAGGCAGGAGGGACTGGGAAGGACAGAGCTGGTCCCTAAAGGTTACACAAGAGGTTTGGTTACTACCATGGAAAATGAGAGTAAGAAGCCAGGCGTGGAAGTGTCCCAGAAGAGGAAGGGAGGGAGGGCCTGGGTTGGCCAGCCCCACCTGGGTGCAGACAGATGGAACAAAGACCCACCCCACCCTGACTGCGCTGATGCCTGGCCCTATTGGGTCATAATGACAGTGGTCACCCTGCCAGGGCCTGTGGCTCCCGGTCTGCCTGGACACAAAATCCTAATTGTTTACCCAGTAATGACTGAGTAGTGGGTGTGTGAGGGACTAATCACTGTATGGAAGAGGAAACACAAATAGGGATCAGTAGCCCCCAGAGCTTGCTTGACTGTGGCCCTGTGGTCTTCAGTGCTCACAGCCTCTCACATTGGCCCGATGACTTCTTCTCCCAGGTAGCCCCTAAGTTCAACAGGCAAGGATACAGAAAGAATCAACCTGTCATCACGGGATCACCTACCCCAAGAATGCATTGGCATTGAGTGTCCACAGAGGGAAGGCACTCTCCTGCTTGCGTCCTCCTGGCCTGTCCCTCAGCACCTGAGACTGTACCTGGAGTGGATGCTCCAAAGCTTTGGGCTAGCAGGAGAAAGGAAATAAGTAGGGTACTGTGGCCTCTTGTAAGCTTACTCTGCATTGTGGGCTTGGATCTTAGCCTTTGGGTCCTCTGAAAAACTCTAGGTCTAGGATGTGGGTGTTCCACATTCCAGATTTCAGGTTCCTTGTGGGCCAGGGTCTGGGGTCTGACATCTCGGCCGCAGGCTCCATTTCAGGATTCTCTTTCTCAGTTCTAGGTTCTGAGCTCCAGGAGGGCTCTGGGTATGAGGAACCTGGCTCTGGACTCTTTGGCTCTGGGTTTGAGGGTCCCATGCTCTGAGCACTTCAGTTTGGGTTTGAGTGTCCAGTCTCTAGACTCTGCGTTAAAGCTATAGATCCCTATATTTCTGAGACCAGAGCTGTGATTCCTGAGTCTTGGGCTTTAACCTACAGGTTCTTAGACCAGTGATTCTCAACCTTCCTAATGCTGTAACCCTTTAACACAGTTCCTCATGTTGTAGTGACTCCAACCATAAAATTATTTTGTTGCTACTTCATAACTGTAAGTTTGCTCCTGTTATGAATCACAATGTAAATAACTGATATGCAGGATATCTGATATGTGACCCCTGTAAAAGGGTCGTTCAATCTCCAAGGGGTCTAAACCAACAGGTTGAGACTGTCCATTCTGAACTTTGAGCCAGCCAAGTTTGCTCCGAGTCAAGAAATATCATTACACCTCATACCTGGAATATTCCCTCCTTTGAAGTGGTTCCTATCTGTTCTCACTGAGGAGGCTTCCTACACCTGTAACAGTATGTGGCAAAAAGGGGGTTGTTAATAGCACACACGTGCGCTCACACACATTCATGCAATCTACTCCCAGATCCATTTTTTTACCAAATAAACACACAACCCTGTATTTGAAACCTGGGGACAAGACAGAAAGCTGCTCCTGTCTTCACTGTGGCTGCAGCTAAGAGGGGACCCGTGTGGTAGTCCATGTGGGACCAGGGCCACAGTGCACCCAGGAGAGGCACAGCAGCCTAACTAAGCTTCAGCTTGGCTCTTGCCTGACCCAGCTGTCCATTCTCCAAGGAAGGATGAGAACAGGGTAGTGGTAGCATGTCAGGGCAGTATGCTATGGCCAAAGCTCTGGAGATACCTCACTACACCATATGGACTGGCACTTTGGATGTCTGGCCTTCTGCTGTGTGTGATGGCCCAGCAATCTAATTTAGGAGTGTGGGGTATCAGGGATTTTGGAGATTGGACTTTGACACTGGTAACAAGATCACAGCGACTATAGGTAAACTCTCAGGAGCATCAGTACCAGAGGTCAGGACAGCATCAGCGAAGATGTGGCAGTGAAGAGGGTGTGGCCACGTGGACAGTTAGGTGATCAGAGGCAAGTGACCAAAGTCATTGTCAAAACCACTCATAGTGGCCACATGTCAACGTCTCAGAAGGCAAAGTGGCAAGAACCATAGTGCTTAGGTGTTTGAAGCCAGCCTGAGCAACTAGAGATCCCACAACTCACCCTCCCCCAAGAAAATTCACTGGTGACACCATTGGTGGGATCCACAATGGCCAAGGGAAACCTTGATGGGAGATTCTAGGCATGTGATTAGTGACAATTATCAAGATCACTGGTAGGGACAACTTTGTGTACAGGCCAGTGAGTGGACACACACTGACCAGATACAATGATAACATACTTGTGATCGGTTAGCAGTCACTTTCTAAGGGCATAGTGGCAGATAAATTAATCAGGAATATTGATAATGGTGGCTTTCCTGGGTTAGAGACAGCAATCAGTGACAAGGGTGATCAAGTTTGTCAATGATACCCTAGAAACCAGAGCTGACTACACTTGGGGGGCTGAGAGGTGCCAGGGCAGTTATGAAAAGCCTAAACAGGCACCTTGCTGGGCTCCCAGAAAAGGAAGCTGGCGAAGAGCCTTGTCCATCTCCATGTACCTTCCCCTGGTCCCCAGGGAGGTTTTAGCCAAATGGGGCCTTCTCTGAAAGACAAGAGACAGCAGAAGTAAGTCCCTTTGACAGCTCAAACCCTGTCACGGTACGGGACCTCAGGGATCCACGTGACAGACTGCAACATTCACAGGGATGTGGGGGCCCCAGGGACCCAAGCAACAGGCTGCACAGGGATGCGGGGCCCCAGGGACCCACGCGACAGGCTGCACAGGGGTGCAGGACCCCAGGGAATCACACGACAGGCTGCAGCATTCACAGGAGTGCGGGGCCCAGGGACCCACTTGACAGGCTGCCGCGTTCACAAAAAGTATTTTATTATTTTTAACAGTATTCACTTTAAAGGAATAGGAGGGTAGCATACAATTTTTACAGACAATATTTAAATGTTGTACATAGTTAACAATAACTTAGGTCACTAATTCAAAATAAAACAAGCCAAAAACAGAAAAACAAAATACTGCCGCTTCTTCTTCTTATGCGGGTACTAGCACAAAATAAGTTACTTCCGGTTGTGGTGCTCTGCAGCAATTGGACGCAGTATTGCACGTAGTTGACCTGTCAGCACAGTGGCCTTCCCGGGCTAGGGCCCCCTTGCTGCTGTGCACCACCACCGCCACCGCACACAGAAACGAAGCTTGGGACATGTTTTATGTACAGCTGTACCTTGAAGGATCCAGCCAGCCACAACGGAACAGAACACCCCAGAAATTACAGGGACCACTGTCTGCCCGCCCCCTATCCCCCAGCAACCAAGAGTGTAAGATCCCCCTTGTCCCCGGCCTCCTGCTAGGGCCATGGATCCAAGAACCATTCGAGAAAGAACAATGAAGCTCAGCCTTGGTTTGCGGGTTTTATTCCTTCTCATAGTGGGGCTTCTGTGGCGTCGTACACGTGACTGGACCCAAAACGAGTTTAAAAATAAAACCACTCATCAGTGAGTTAAGCTTATGCAGTTTGGGTTTTGTTTTGAATATTTTCTTATTTATCGTAGAGTGGGCGGGAGATGAGGGGTTAGCAGAAAAGGATGTATTTACAGGGGTCCAGCTGGCCTAGAGCATGGGGCGCAGTTTGGCCATTTGGGTCACACCAGCTTTGACCTCTCGAAGCCAAGGGAATGATCTGGGAGACGTTTCCCCTTTCCAGAGAATGCTTCCTTCCTGTGACCCAGCCCTGGCCTGGGAATCTGCGCAGGACCGCCTGCGATTGTCTCTGCCCTCGAGGGCTGCGTCAGGGCAGGGGCTACCCTCCAGGCAGCTGGGGAGAAGGCTCTGGCCGAGGCCCTGTGCATCTGCCCCCCAGAGCCCTGACTGGTGGCAGTAGGCCCCAAGGAAGGACCCAGAGAACACAAACAGCCCGTGCCTCCACGTCTTCATGTTCTTGTAAGAAATAAGAGCAAAATAAATTATTATTATTTTTTTTTGCCTACTCCTTGCTCCTCCAAAAAATGGTTTCATTTTTCTGTCCCCAGTCTCCTCTTTTCCTTGCTGTAACTGTCTCTTTTGCTCTCCAAGCAACTGTCCTTGAAAAAACTTTTCTGGGCAGCACCCAGGGCACACAAGCTGTAGCCCAGTTAAGAACATTCACAGTAATGGCGGCACACGGCTGGGAGTCCTCCAAGGAGAGGTGGCTTCAGCCAGGCTAGGGTAGCAGGAGGAAGAGGGTCTCTTGGGATGGGCAGGAGCCAAAAGTGTGTTCCACCCATCCTGGGAGTGCCCGGGCTCGCTCTGGTTCTGCCAGTCACTCTATGTCCATGTCTGTCCAGCAGGAAGCTGTGCCTAGCCCATGGCAGTCACCATGCTGGAAGGGTGGGGGTGGCCGAAGGAGAGACTGGAGGATGGGTGGATGGGTGTTGGCGTGGGCAGGATGTGTCCAGAGTGGCTGAAGGGTGGGAGGTGCCCCACGGGTGCCATGTGTCCAGCCAGGGCGGCCGCACTGAATGGGGAGGACTTCTCCTGCATGCACTTGGACAGCTCCTCAAAGCACTCAGCCCCTTTCTTGCTCTTCTTAGACTTGCTGGACATCTTCCGGTTCCGGGTCTGGATCCCTTCCTTCTTCATGGTCAGTGGCCTGTTAACCTGAGGGCAGCCACACAGCCTTTAGGACAAGTTCCCTACCTACCCCTGGATCCCTTCTCCACAGGTCAAGGGAAGCTGGGTCACGCATATCCCCAGGGTGCCAGGAATTGTGCCTTCAGCACAGTCTCCGGTGTCACTCACCACAGTCCCCCTAAGCCTGCACTGTCACCATCTCAGGAAAGGAGAGTGAAGGGTATAACAGCCCACATGGCTGTTTCCAGTCCACTAAAGGCCTGTGCTGCTTGCCTCCTCCCAGACACCTCTAATCCTCCCCTACCCACAACTTTTCCTAAGACAGGTACAAGCTCCCTGCCGGCCCTGCCCCCACCGGTCCCATCTCCAAAGCTCCAAAGCAGAGGCCCCCTTCTTACAGGAAGCCCTTCTGGCACTCTGGGCTGACCAAGCAGGCAGCCGGCTGTGGCTTCCCAAGCCAAGCCAAGCTGGAGATTGTGGCTGGGGCCCGCTGGTGCTGGCCGGGCTGCACAAAGAACCGAGGTCCCTGGGGAGGGGTGGGGTGCACTTACATTGTGCAGCTTGTAGTAGAGGCCACAGGCGTTGCACACAGGGTCCCCGTTGGCGTTCCGGCGCCATAAGGTGGTGGTTGTAGTCTGACAATTTGCACAACAGGTGCCCGCTCTCCTGGCAGCAGACTAGGAGGGGAGGGGTAGCGTCAGCGGGGCCTCTCCCACGCCCCACCTTGACCTCCTCCAGGGCCCTTAGCACCACCCCCAGTTTCACCGCTTAGCCCAGGAGCAGTGGGTCCCACAGGGGAATCAAGGCATCTCAGACCCTGGAATTTTAGAATTTGAGAAGTAAGCTAGTTAGGAATCACAGAGCTTTGGAATAAAGAACTCTTAGAATCCAACTGATGGTAAACACAGAGGGGAAAGGCAGTCACTTCCCCCAACTGCCCAGCAATCTCATTTCATAGGTGAGGAAACTGAGGTCCCAAGAACGGTCCAGCCCTAGGCCATCCTGAGTAGCTCTGTCTCCGGTCGCATGTCTCCTCCCTCACTATTCTCCTGGAAATCCAGAATCCGGGTGAGTCAAGGCCAGGAGGCCATGGTAGCAAGACCCAGCACTGTGCAGGAGAGCCCAGAAAGGCCTGGGGAAGTTGCAGCCCGGAACTAAACTGTGGAGTTGCCTTGTCCTATACGCGATCTGCAAGTTACCGGGAGAGATTTAAATTAAATTTCACTATAATCTAAAAACAAAACGTTCAGTTCCCATGACTGCACTAACCACATTCCTGGCGATCGATAGTCATACTAGCCAGAGGCTTCCACACAGGGCTGAGGAGCAAAGACATTCCCACTCCCAGCCGGTCTAGATCCCTGTGCCTGAGAGTTCTCACCTGCCTTCTTTACCAGACCTTAATCCCAGCCCCCCAGGAAATGCCAGTCAGAGGTGGGGAGTGGAAGAGAGGAGATCTGGTCTCTAGAACAAGGAACTCAAGCTCCAGAGAGAAAAGCCTTTTCCTAGACTACAGATCACCCTTCTGCCACCCCTTCTGCCCCAGGTAAAAGGAGTGGTAAGTGTCCAGGTCCCCGCTCCAAGCAATCCTAGCACTGAACTCCACCGGGCAGTCAGTGTCGAGTGGGATCCAAGTCAAGCTGAATCCAGAGTGGCCCTGGCCTGAGCCTGCTGATGGAGGGGACCAGAGCTGGCCGCTGCGGGGGCAGGGAGGGTGAGTAAGCAGCCTGAAGCTGGAATTCTGACTCAGGGGCCAGCAGTATATCCTCCTCCCACCCCCACCAGCCCACACCCGCCCTCACCCTGCTCCAGGGGGAAAAAAGAAAAAGGGCCCCAAAGCGGGTGAACGATTTAAGCCCATAAATCACTTCGCCCTGAAAAAAATATATTTATTATTCTTAGCATTTTACACATTATTTGCAGAGCGGAGGGTATTAGAAATTTCAAAACAGCCCAGCGAGAGGCAGGACTGAGTCGAGGTGGCTCTGAAAACTTGCCGGTCCGGAAACAGATACACGAAGTTTCCTTATCTACCCGCTGCAGATGTCCGGATAGGAAACTCCGGCAGGAGATCCGAAAGGACATTTTTTTAAAAATCACTCAAATGAAAATACACAGTATAGGTGACTCCATGGAAAAATAATAAAGGGCAGGTTTTTTTGGTGGCTGCTGTGTGTTATTTAAATAAGCGGAGGAGACTGTGAGCTGGGGGGGTGGCGGGGAGGCCAGAGCTGCCACAGGGAAAAGTACTTCATAACCCTATTTTTAAAAAGAGCGAACTGAAGGCCAGAACATGAGGTGGGCTGCTGGACCCTGGGTTCTGGGAATCCTTCAGCAGTGGGGGGCAGGGGAGGGGGTGCCCGGTGGCTGCAGGACAGGAAATTGGGCAGGAAAGAATCTACCAGAATGAAGACCGACCTGACTGACCCCCCAAACGATTTTACTGATAAGAGACTTTCAGGTGGCAAAGTCTCTGCATTTGAAGTTTTGTTGTTGGGTTGTTTTCGTTTTTTGCCTTTTTCTTCTTTTTTCCCTTAACTAAACACCAGCTCTACCCAGGTTTCTAGCCACTGTGGCCCTGCCAGGCCCTGCCCCACGATGTGCCCGTTCTTACCAGCCTCCGCTTGGGCTTGATGAGGGGCCGGTTCTGTCCATTCATCTTGTGGTAGAGCCCGCATGCATTGCACAGGTAGTGGCCGGTGCCATCCCGTCGCCAGAGAGGGGTGGCTGTGGCCCCACAGTTTACGCACTCCCGGCCTTCTGTGAGGGAACAAGGAAAGACACAAGGCCACCTTAGCGGCTGCACAGAGAGCCAGAGGATCAAGTCTGACACAGGGTTAAAACAAGGGAGACTTAGTTCTGTCCTGCAGACAGAGGAGACTCAGGGGGGTCCCCATACAAGAGGTCCCGAATCTTTTAAGGACATCCCCCCCCCACCCGTTTCAGATGCTGCTGAGGAAAAACAAAGAGAAGCAGAAAGTACAGGGTGCCAGGGATTCTCAGAACCGGTAGCAAGATACCCGGAAAAGGAATTGAAGGCCAGCTTTGTGGAGCACAGGCTATGAGGCCACTGCCACAGATGCCCAGCCTGGCCTCTTCCCTTCTATTTCCTCTCACTCTTGCCTCCCCAACTGCGCCAGCCTCTCCAGGTCTGCTCCTCATCTCTGCTATCCAACCCTCGCTGTCTTTATGTTTAAGGAAGGAAACTTCTCCCCCCCCCCCCAGCTTTGCTCCTTTTTCGATCAAACCCCTAGAATCCAATGATCAAAGATGCTGTTTCTTAAAACTGAAATGTCAAGTTCTTTCACTTCGGGTTAGGTGGCCTTATTTTCTGTTGTTGTTTTTGGTCAGCTGGAATTCAAATAAAACAAAAACAAAAAAGGGCTACAAAAGCCAAGACTCAAAGAGTCTTAGGAGAGCAGGAACTGGAGGGAAGTTGAGGTTCAGTGAGGTGAACGCTTAGTAACTCGGTACCCAGGACATTCTTCCTGCTTTAGTTGAAACTAAGTACCTAGGAACTCAAATAAAAGAAAGGGGTTTCTGAACTCGGGTAAACCTTGAAGAAAACCTTCCCGCATCCTTGCTAAAAACTAGGGAAGGAGCCTCAGAGCCAAGGGTTACTGCCTGAGGGCCACACTGCTAGAAAAACCCAGCTGGATCCAGCAATCACTGGCAAAGAGGTGCGGGCACCCGCAGAGGTTCTCACTCCTACCCTCAGGCAGAAGGATCAGGGTCACTAGGACACAAACAGGCCTTGGGAATTTTGCTTTGGGGAAAATCTCCAAGGAGATCTGGAGTCACCGCAGCGTTGGAGAACCAGATTCCTTCAGGGCCTGGACCTCTGCAGTGCCCGCAGCGTGCGCACACGCTCACAGACACACGTACACACATGGACACACTGACTCCTTCCCTTACCTACATCCTACATTCTCCCCCACCCCCAGCCATGAGGCTGCTGTTTCAGCTGAACGATGGGAAGGGACAGGGAATCATATTCTGAGAGTCGGCTGATGCTTACCCACCTTGGAGAGGAGGGCAAAGGTGAGGAAAGGAACTGAACATTGTGGACACCGGGAGCACTTCAGGGCAGGATGAAAGTTTTAGGGTTTCCTTGCTCCCCACAGGGAGCCCCAAACACTTGTGGTGCCACCCGTTCTTGGCTCAGGAGCACTAACGTGGCCCCCTCTTCAGATCACAACCCCTTTTACAGAGACACACCCCACCCACAGACCCTGATGTCCCACACCTGCCTTTACCTGAGCAGGAGCGTGCCTTGCTTCGCTGCTTAGGGGTGAAGCTGGAGGCTGGGCCACCCAGGAAGCCTCCCGGATGGAAAAGCCCACTGCTATAGTCATGAGCTGAGGCAGGCACATAGGAGGGATAGGTAGGGATTGGGTGGTGTGTTGCAGGCTGAGTGCCCATGGTAGCTAGGCCTGGGCGCAGGGGACTGCCACCTTCCATCTTCATGCTCTCAGACAGTGACACTTGGTACTTGACACCGTCCTTGTCCTCACCCCGGGCTACACTACCCCCTGCAGAAGATGAGGCTGGGGAAGCGGCTCCCGTGGTGCTGGGATCTGGAGACACTTCTTTGGGTGGTGTCGGTGGGAAGCCGAAGAGATGAGAGCCAGAGTGGGCTGCAGTGGGTGTGAGGGAAGCCACTGAGCTCCCACTGCCTCCCCCGCTCCCACCCGCTGCCCCGGGGTACACAGACAGAGGCCCTCCGGGTGCTCCAGCAGCTGAGGGGTGCAGCGGGGTCTTGGAAAACGGGCTGACGGTCCAGGGGCTGTGGTGATGGGCAGCGGCGGCTGAGAGAGCAGCTTTGCCCCCGTCCAGCCACGGCAAGCCTGGGCTGTGCAACAAGTGTGGCCGGCACATCTGGCCTCCGGTGAGACGGGCTGCAGCAGAGGGAGAAGGGATAAGTGTGGGCAGGGGCCAGGCATACAGGATCACAACTCAGGGAACAACCCCACCCTCTAAAACACCAGAAACATAACACCCCAGCCTGTAACCATCAACAATATCAGTGAAAGGCCGAAGGACAAGTGACACAGAGACAACCCCACCGGACAGGGTCCTGAAAGAGTCTCCTAAGGCAGTTGGATATGGACAGAAGCCCTACAGGTCCCAGACCCTCCCCAAGAGGTCACTGCCTCCACCTTCCCCAGACCGATTTCGCAGCTGCTCAGATTCCTGTGGATCCCACATCCGGGAAGCAGCAGCGGGCTGTCCTCCCCTCCAAGGCCTGGCGTGGGCGCCGGGCGTCCAGAAACCCGGAGGGCCGAAGCTCACCGTGCGCGGGGCTGTAGGAAACGCGCGCGCGCGCGTGGGCCGGGTTGGCGTAGTAGGGGTTGCCCTGCGAGTCGAGATGGTTGAAGAAGACATCCACCTCGTCGGGAGGCAGCAGCTGAGCTGGCTCCATATAGTTGTGCGCCAGGCCCGGGTGGTGCGAGTCGGGGTGCTGCGCATTCAATACGGCGGGGTGCGCCATCCAGCGAGGCTGCTCCGGCGCCACCTCCATGGTCCGCTACTGCGGCTTGGGATCCAGGCGAAGGCGGGGCGGCCCTGAGTGACATAGGGGATTTGAGGAATATTGTCGGCCTCTGACACCCCCCCCCCCCCCCCCCCCCCCCGCTCCCAAAGTCGGTGTCTTGAAAGGAAAGGCGTTCCAGTGGAGCTCCGCTGAGGACCAGTCCCGGGTAGGAGGAAAGCGCAAGGTTCAAAACGAAAGGAAGGTGGAGGAAGGGGTTTAGCCTCACACACTCGCGGGGAAACTCGCGTTCCCACAGCCACACAACCATGCACACGAGGTCACACACAGGGATAGACCCTGACACCGGCGACCCCAAACAAACGCACGCGGAACTTAAATCGTGTTCTCACACCGAGCCCCTGTCCTCTGGGCACACAAACACACCAACTCCGACTAAAAGTTAGAGACGAGAGCGTGGACATCCACTCTGAGGCACACAGCCTCCCCTCATTTACACTGGTAATGTATAACAAACTAATCTCGACACCCCTCACCCCAAACATGAACACGCACACGCAGTTCCTGGGTCTGAAAGCCGGCCCCCAATGTCCTCTCCCCCAGTCAGCCAGACCTCTCCACAAGGCATAAGAACGTAATCGCCCACAGGAGATCCTGGCCTGAGATCCACAGAGATCCCTCCAACCTAGGAGTGCCCCACAAGCCCCCCGCTCCGCAAACTTACACTCGCAGCGGCGCGGGAAGGGGAGGGCTCAGCAGTAGGGAGTAAGGGACACCAGAAGAGCCCCTAGAATCGCGGGTCCCGCGACAGCGCGTCCAGAGACTGGCGGGTTCACGAGATAGGGGCGGGGGACAGCGCGCGCCTCGGCCTCCGGCCCGCCCGACTCCGGCCCCTCGGCATCCTCCGGCCGCCCTGGCGCCAGCTGCCGACTCCTGCACAGACATGAAGCGGGGGCCGCGCACGCCTAAGAAGCTGGCGCCAGCCAATCAGCGCCGCGCGCCGCCCAGCCTCCGCCCCCCCATTGGCTGCGCCCGCAGCTTCGGCCGCTGGACTTCAGGACTGACCCGCGAGCCGGCCCCCCTCGGCCGCCTGGCCCCCTCCCAGCGCCCTCCGGGCGGCCTCTGATGCCAACGCCCCCCCCCCCAGGGAACCCCTCGCCGCGGGCATCACCCTGCACCCCTCCGGCAGATGCTCGGGTCCTCCAACCTCTGCCCTCCCAGCAAATAGCCACCAATGGGGTCCCTGACTTCCCAAGACCCGAGGCACGCATCTTCTGGGTGTCTCTGCTAGGACCCCAGCTTTCCATACTCTTGGGCGGAGCCCCACCTCCTTCGCTACGGACCACGGCCAGCCAGAGTCCAGCGGACTCCCCAGACCTCTGCCTGCTTGTGCAGTGGGCTGGTAGGATCGGCTGGACAGCACAGGTCTAGCCCTGTGGACCCCTCTAGGACACCTGAGCTTTGGGCACTAGTACACTTAAAGCTGTGCTAGACCGCTGGTCGCGGTAAGGCCAGCGGCCGGGAAGAGGGAAGGGCTCCGGGCGTGGTCTTACTTAGCAGACCACCAGGCCGAATTGCCTGGGGCGAGGTCGTGGAGCAGGGGACTGGCGCCAGCGTCGGCTGGAGGGAGACTCCGGGGGCATTAGCCATATGTATATTTTTCCTACTAGGGGTCCCCGAAACGGCCTCGGGGAGAGAGAAGCAATGTTTTGAGCACTTTGTTCCTAAAGTCACCACAAGTTTTTCCTCCATACCTCCATTCTGGAAAGGCCGTGAGCTCGGAGGCGGGGGTACAAACCTAGCTTCCTCTCTGGGTATAGACCTGAGACCTAAGCTCCGAAATAGGCTTGTGAGTCTGACTTTTAGGGGAATCTAGACAGGTGCGAGGGATTGGCCGAGCTCGACGCCCTCCATCTAGCCCCTCTATCTTTTCAGGGCCCTAGAACCCCAGGGAATAATCCCAGAGGAGTCCCAGGTGGGTCCCGAGCAGGGCGAGGGCTGGGGTCCCCGCCGCCCCCAAGGATGGGGGAGGGGCAGCAGGATTGACAGTCCGTAATTGGGTAACTGGAGGCGGCTTCTCCGGCCCGGCGGCCCCGCCACCGCGACGCCGGGCCCCTGACGTCACCCGATTCGCCAGGAAATGAACTTTTTAATAATCCAAGGAGGGAGGAAAGCCCTCGGTCCCCTCGGCTCGGGGGGCGCCCAGCCCGGCTCAGCTCTGCGGGCGCGCCCCCATCACCCCCTCCCAGGTCCTCTGCGGACAGTTCTGTGGGGGCGCGCGCACCGCAGGGCCTCCTCCGGTCTCTGAGGCTGGCATACGTCTGACTGTCCGAGGCTTTGGAACAGGTAAAGGCCCTGGGTCACGGTGCAGAACTGCACTGGGCCGGAAACCCGCACCTCATGAGCCCTGGGGGGTCTCTCCTGTCCACCGCGTACCCCGTGCTTCGGCGCTTCAGAGGCAGCAATGGCCCGGGCGGCTGGGAAGTCCGCTCCCAGCCTAGGCGGGAGGTCGTGAGAGGGCTCTGGGGGGCTACGAGGGCGCAAGGCCGCAGTGCTTCGGGGCCGGCTGGGCAGGTGGGTGGTCTAGTGCCGCCAAGCTCGGGAAGGCTTTCTCGGTCCCCCGCGACACCCCACCCCCGCCTTTAGACCACGTTTCTTTATTAACACGCAAAGCGAGATAGCCACGGAGTTTCTAGAGTATTCGATGTCCCTGGAACCTAGCAGGAGCGTCTAAAGGCCTCACAGCCCCGGTGATAACCCTACTCTCGGCAACGGTGCCCCATGCGGCCGAATCCCAGGCCTCTGCTCTGCAGATTTCCTGCAGGAGTGCGCCGAACGCAGAGGAAGCTGCCCTGGCGGTGCCCGCGCGCGCCTCGGCTGGCCTGGCGGGGGGCGGAGGAGGCACCTCCCAACACCACCCCTGAAAGCAGGTAATTCCCCTCTTTTCTCCCAAAGTCGCAATTAAATTATCTCCCTGTTTGAACGAGATGGGGGTTGTGGTTTCCACGCCACGTCACGGACAGGCAGGTCCTGCCTCTTGGAGAGGTGAGAGTGGTTAGCCCGGCGGGTCCCCACTCAAAACACGAGCTCCAGTGTTGTCCACGCGACTCACACAGACCGGAGTGCGGAAGGGGATTTAATTACTCTGCTCGGCAGCTCAGAAAATCGCCACGCAACAAGGGCTTAGCCGGGCGGTTAAGCGACGCTTGAGCCAGGGCCTCAGGAGACCCGCAACAGCCTACCTGCCCACAGACTAGGCATGGGTTTTTTTTTGGGGGGGGGTCCTGCCAGGTCCTTTGAGGCCCCGGGGATGCCTTCTGGAAACTGCCAGCAACCAGCCGGCTGGCCTGAGACCCTGCCGAGGTTGGATCCCCCTGCGTCCCATGCGGGACTGCTGAGTTTTCCACTGGAACGAACCCGTCTGAAAGGGAAAATTGCCGGCTAGGGAGCAGCACACTGAACTGGCGAATAAAGGGGAGCCTGCGCTTATGAACGTGATCCAAAGCCAAGAACTCACTACTAGGCCGAAAATGAACGGCTAATAAAACCCAAACAAACACCAGGGAGGACGGAGACAGATTCCAAGGATGGCTTTGAGTCGGCTTCCTCAAGCCCCCGCCGCCCCCCAAAAACGAAAGCAGATTTATTTCAATTCACAGCCCCCTACTATGTAAGCGCCCCAGAACACCTTCAAGCGGACACTTGTCTTTTTTTCTTATTTTGTTATTATTTATTTTGGAACATACCTGGCGTTGCTCTTTTCTGAACTAAACAGTACTTTTCCTTCCGTGGAAACAAGATTTCTAGGAGAATAGAGAGAACTTGGCTCCTAAACTGAGTTTTCTAACCACCATTTTCCCCCCTGAGTGACCTGGAAACTTCTGTGGAGAGGGGACAGTGCAGGGGTGTGCTCCTGACTGGGAGCTGGGTTCTGTGGACCCAGGCCTATTCTGGGTGTGGCCCGGCTCCTGCAAATCAGTCTGAAAGGAGACGGAATTGTATAGGGCCCCCACTTGGTGCTGCCCTCCCCGCTTGCCCTTTGTTTAAACTTTGCTTGTCCAAACCGTACCTCTGGGATCACAAGTTCATCTCTCTCCTAAGGGCAGCTAAGTGGTCGGCTAGTTTAGGATTGCCTTCCAAACCAAAGTCGTTCACTACCCAGAGGCCTCCAGCACTACATTAGCCACAAGCTTTGAGGGACACTGGGAAAAAAGTGGGGGAGCTTTGGCCACTATGGCTCAGACATGGTCCAGGCAGCGCCCATCAGTTCAGAAAGGCTCTAACAGTGCCTTTTGCTTCCTGGGGTTCCCTTTCAGATCCTCAAATCGAAAGATTCCCGCTTCCCTAACATCTGCCATCTTCGGAGTCTTTTGGAAATACAGACACTGGGATCCAGTGGCTTAGGTGTCTAGCCCGCTGGTGCCAGGTGCCTTGGACTCTGCAAATTCTGGTCAACTTCTAGCCTCCATACCCCACCCGCAGACCATGGGGGTCCTTCTCCTCGCCAACTACTCTCCTTTGCTCAGAGGCCTGGGGTCAGCGGCTTGACAACTGCTAAATGCATTTCGTTAGATGCAATTTGCTTGCAATTTGTCAACCCGGCTGGGAAACGCTCTCCAGACGCCTGGCAGACAACTCGGCTCTACCTGGTTCCTCAATCCTGCCTGTTTAGAAACGAATCCCAGCTTGGGCCTCGGTGTAGACCCAGAACTCACCCCCAGATGTTGCCGACCTCGGGAGGCAAGTCTTTTTTTCCCCCAAACAAACGAATTTCTTTTTTGTTTTCTGATAAAGGATCAGACGCCACACGGGAGGCCCTTTTGAATACAAAACCTTTCCCCTCACCGCTGGGGTAAGCTCGAGTTCAAGCCCGGCCGCCCCCGAACGATTCAATGTCCAGCGTTCAGACAGGCCCAGAGCTCTGTCTATGCCAATCCACAGCGGATCCCCGAGTATGCATCCGCCTCGTTCTTATTGAAATCCCACTGAAAGGATTCTGGCTCCGACGTGGGCAGGGGAAGACTTATACACCCTGCTCTCTCCCCCACCTGCACCCTCGCCACACAGGATAAAGGGCCGCGGGGCGCTTCGAGCGGGGGGCACAAGCAGGAGCGAGCCGGGTTAAGCCGCGCAAAGCCGGTGCACGGGACCAGCCGGCAGGTGCAGCCAGCGCCCGGCGGCCCGGCTTGGGCGCAACGGCCGCTGCGACCCGGGGGTGGGGAACCGCCGAGACAAAGGCTCCAGCTCTAGGGTGGGAGGGGGCGCGTCGCAAAGCTCTGGAAAGCTGGGTCTTGAGGCCCAGGGCTCTGTAAAAAAACAAAAAACAAAAAAACACAAAAAACAAAAAAAACAAAAACGGAAGGCAGGAGCCCCCAGGCCGGCCTTTGGGTTTCCGGATGACCTGGGTTTGAGCCACTAGTAGGACCGTGTGATCCGGGTGTTGGGAAGGCCGAGCCTGGGATCCGGAGGCTCGGAACAGCGCGGGCGGAGTGCAGGAACTTACCGACTGCAGCGCGGTGGGCGGCGCCCTCGGGCGGCCACAGCCAGGGCTCAGCAGGAAGGGAGCGGTGTGTGCGGCGAGGCTAGTCGGCCCGCGGAGGCCAGCGCGACAGAGGTGGTCACCAGCGGGACCCCGGCGCGGCGCCGAATGAAAGCTCGGTGCGCAGGCTGCCGCTTTTATCCGCCTGATGCGCCCCAAGACCAGCTATGGTTGAGGTGATCGCAGCCCAGAGAGACCTGAGCAGTGAACTACCGCCCGGCTGACCTGGCCACCTCTCTTGGTTCTGGCTGCCTCTCGGTTCCCGGCCGCAGCGCGGCAGCTTTTTATTTCGACATCACTGGAGGGGGGGGGGGTGCGCCGCAGGGGGGCAGGAGGGTGTCCGGGCTCTGAGCTCTGTCTGCCGGGTCCAGCCGCCTGGCTGGCCAGGCTCGGGCCACTAGTCAGTCGAGGCGCGCACACCCTACAGGCCACTCCCGCCTTCTCGGGCCACGCAAGCACTTCTGCTCTCAGGGATGTAATCTCAGAAAGCCTGGGATGTCTATCTTTGGAGAGTCTCTCTCACAAGCAAGTACACAGACACCTGCCCCTCCTTCCCCACACACATCGTGTGCACGTGCTGTCTCTGGGGAGATGTCCTCGGACAGCCGCTTTCTGGCACACAAACACTCGTGTGCACACACATGTATAAGATACACACACACAGTCACACAGCCCTTTCACTCTCTGCACATTTGGCTAAGTACAAATGTATTCCCACTTCCTTCCCCCCACAGACACCCATTCCCAACTCAAGCATTTTAGGAATAGAGTTTCTGGTGTATCCTGGGCCCGTTACTAGCAAACCCTTTGCATCGGAGAATGCCACAAGGAAAGCAAGAGACTTGTACTTAACAAGGGTAGGAGAAGGCACCCTGGTGGCAGTCTGCACCCTAAGGAGGTACCTGAGCTAGGTAGCAATGAGAATCCATTCCTTGTAGTACCTTAAACACCTCTGAGAAATCCAAAGAACCCTCATAGACTTATTCTGTTTGGAAAGACTGTGCATCCTTCCTGGTGTGCCCTGTGCGCAGGGAGTGGGTCTTCTCCTCCTCCCCCATCCTTGTGCCACCAGCTGTTTTAGGGCTTTCTGAAACTGTGGCATTGTGTATGCACCCTCTGCATGCAGTTCAGTTTATGTGCCCAGTGGGCTATGTGTTCACAATGGGGAGATCACGGGAGTGTTTGCAAAACCGAAAAACTCCCTAAGCACTTGTATTGGGTAGTTGGTCACAGCCTGACTTGTTATCAGCTTGTGACCCCACAAATGCATGTAATAGTCTGTGGAACTAGGTGTATGTCGGTGTCCAGATATCTCCCAGACAAACCATCATCTTCAAGAGTCATGTGATAGGCAGAGGGTATCTCTAAGTATGTCTTAATCAGTGTGTTTACCTTTGTGCATTTGTGTTTGTGTATGCGTCTTTAATAGTCTGGTTATCCATGCATGTATATCTTTCAACTTATATTTAGGTGTGTCTGTGTGTGTGTGTGTGTGTAAGAGAGGAGAGTTACAATGTGTCTCGGTACTCACTGACAATTTTATTAATGAGGGGTGTGTATATCTGAAGTTGTGTGTGTGTGTGTGTGTGTGTGTGTGTGTGCGCGCGCGCGCGTGCGCGCGTGTGTTTAAAGGCAAGGTTTCACTATGTCACCACAGCAGGAATGGAACTCACAGTGATGTATCCGCCTCTGAGCCTGAGTGCTGGGATTAAAGGTGTGTCTCACCACTCAGGGTTAGTATGTCTTAATGGCAGGTGGTGACGTCTAACTCTGTGCTGAAGGCAGGTGGGGAGAAGCACATCCAGTATGTCTGCATATTGTTTGCTTCGGGTGGGGCTGATGTGCTGGGCTTGGTGTTTGTGGCCATGTCTGAGGGGTGGGCACCTGTGTCTGTCACTCCATCCTGAATCTGTGTTTCTGTAACCAAGGCTACTCTATATCTGGTAAGGGAGGAGTGTGGAGACAGTATGTGTATCCTCCAGGCTCCCTGGCCTCCTGCACCTTCCCTAACCAGCAGGGCAGGCAGCCAGTGGAGCCCCGGGGTGCCATTTACTCTGGCACTTTCTGTCTGTCTGTGGGAGGGGGAGATGAGCCGATAAGCCTTATCTGCTATTACCAGGGCCATGCTGAATAACCGTTCTAATGAGGTGGCCTCACTGGGACCACCAGCTCCCAGGCCCCCTTTCCTATTGGGTAGGGGCATGGCCTGCTGGACCTAGAGAACAGAGCCAACCCCCTAGAGACCTAGTAACCCCTGCATCCTAGAGACCCTTATTATTATTTTTTTAGGTCTGCCTTGTTTCGTAGAGGAAGGTCCTAGGCACTGCAGCCGGGAATCAAGTTCTCTCTTTTCCATGGGCTGGCCTGGGCTGGTTAGACCAACAAGAGCCACTCAGCCTGGCCTCTGAGGCACGCAGTATGAGGTCCAGAACTTGGGATGGAGGTGATTGGAACCCAATGACAGAAAGATCCAGAGGGAAAGGGACAAGCTGCAGGGACTGCTGGGACAGATTTTTTTAAAATGCAGTCACGTTAAGTGACAGAGGCACTATCAGGGTGGGCCTAGGGACAGGGATACTCAGACCAAAATAAAACAACAAGTGGCAAAATGAATCAGAGAGGTGGCAATAAAGGCGAAGAAAGTATCAACCAGAGAGAGGGACGGACAGGGAGACAGAATCTAGACGTGGGAATGAAGAGAGACGACGGAAACATAAGAGGAGAGCAAGAGAAGAAAGGCCCAGAGAGACATGGGGGGGGGGGGAGCATGGCTGGGGAAGAAGGACAGACCAAAGATGGAGAGACTGAGTTGGCCGCGGCGGCCAAAGAAAGGCCAAGGCCTTGAAGACCCGGGAAGGCACGAGCTGAGGCTCGGACCCCGGGCGGGGCACCGGTCACGGGGCGATGGCGATGGGCAGGGGGGTCTGAGTGGGGCTGAGCCGCTGTCCGGGGTAATTTTTCATCTCGGCCGGCTAATCTTTGTTCCCGGCGAAGATAATGAATAGCCAATCGTTATCTGCCCGGCTCCCGGAGGCTGCCCGAGAATGGGGTTGTACAGGGCTGGGAATTGTTTCCAAAGTGCCGCGGAATAAATGGTGTTTCTTATCTCTGCCTTCCAGATTATCGCAGCCCTTTCAGAGCGCGCACAACAAATGCGCCCGCCATCGAATGCAGCATTTACCACCGCAGATCCGCGCGCCGATGGGCAGGCAGATAGCGTCCGCGGGGGGCTCGCCGGGCGGCGAGTGTGCGCCCCGGCTCTTCCCGGTGTGTTTGGAGGAACACGTGGGTATGCCAGCGAGTGGACCCGGAGCGAGCACGGATGTGAGTGTGCGAGCAAGTGTGCCTCGACAAAGTGCACGTGTGCGAGTCCCTGAGCACACGCGTGGTGAGTGTTCGTGGCGAGTGCCAGGAAGTGGCCGCCTAGATGCTCGCGGGAAGAGGTGCTGCACGTGACCGCGTGGGGAAGCATGCAGTGGGTGTGCTAGCCGCGTGCACGAGCGAATGTATTGTGAGGACCTACAGGTACCTGGCCCTGGAGGATGCTGTTTAGGGGAGCAGAACAGAGGGGTTTGCAGCCACTCATGAATGTTACGTGCAACACGTGCAGGCCGCACTCCACAAGGTGTGTTTCCAAAGCTGCGCAGTAGCCGGCGTTTGAGCCCGTGGCACAGGCTTTTGGAACCAGCACGGATCTGTGGGACTTTGCGTTTGACCTGCCTGGAGATGAGCAGGTTATACCCAGGGCGACCAGGTGTACAGAGAGATGCGCAAAGCAAAGGGTCATTTTCGAGCCTTGCTTGAGCCTGTGTTGTGCAGACTCTGGGCTGGATGTTGACTGTGAGGAAGACCGCGCTGTATGCCGGGTCTGGGGAATGCAGGAGAGTGACACCGGGAGAGTGGCAGTTTGGGGAGTTTGAGAACGCCCAGGGGTCCCGGTTCTGGCCCTGGGACCCCTCCGCCAAGGCCTTACAGCTGAACCGACAGAGCCCAGCCCGCCGCCCTAGGTCCGGGCCGTGAGTGACACGCGCCGCCACAAAGGCTGTATTTTTCCAGGCCCGCGCCCCGCCCGCGCGCGATGGTCCCCATGGCGACGCAGATAGCGCGCGGCCATTTTCCTATCTCCCCGGAGTCTATTATACTGCGGGATTAGCTCATCTCCAGGCAGGTCAAACCCAAAGTCACACAACCTGCGGCGTGAGCCCCGCCTCCGGCCGCTCCTCCCGCAGCCGGAGCGGGCGACCCCCGTGGCAGGGCCGGTACGCGGGAGCAGAGCGCCACCTGGCGGCCGCAAGTTCCCGGTGCGCTGCGTGAGAGGCCGCAAGCGCCCCAGGCTGTGGCTTTCTGTGGTCGCTTGGGCGACCACTAGGGAAAAGCTGGCACACAGTAGGTACCCCCAAACTATTTGCTGGAAGGATGGCATGACAGAAAATTTGACAATGGCTGACTGCCAAAGGCCACCGCATGTTGGCAACAAAAGCCCATCCCACTGAATGGGGAATAAATGCCGATCTCCCTTCCAACCCTGGCAGCAGCCTTGCTGATTCCAGACCCGGTTTTCTCCTCCTCCTTCCAGGGACAGCAGCCTTTGGGTTCTCTGAACAGGAACCCTCTATCCCCGTGTCTGCTGGTTTCTCCACCTAGAGTAGTCGGCCTGTGGTCAAATGTCACCTATCAGACAGCAGTTGCTCCTCTCTTCCCCTACCCCTTCTCTGCTTGTTGGTCAGTTTCATAGTATCCAGTGAATTCTCTAATAACATTTGCTTGTTCAGGGTTCTGTGATGTTCCGGACAATGCCGGAGCGGCGGAATTCTGACAACTGATTCGGATTATTACAACATTAGGAACTGGCTGAGGACCAGAAGGGTAAGTCTGATGGGCTAGGCTGCACAGCTTTCTTTGCATCATTGAACCTAGAATACTCGCTAGCTATGAGTTAGGAGTTACTCAGTAGCCACCCCAGCCCCAGAGCCTGACCCCACCCACCTACCCCATCTGAATGGCAGCTCCAGGGTCTCTCACTTCTCTGCACCTGCTGTGAAGGTGAACTCATCTCATCTTGCTCTGCTAGAGCAGGTCCTGAGTGATGGTGGTGGCAGCGGCAGCGGTGTGGTGGTGGTGGTACCCGTAGTGGTGTGGTGGCAATGGTAGCAGTGTTGGTGGTAGTGGCAGTGGCAGTGGCACCTGAACCACAGGAGACTGCACTCTCCACTTAGGTTAATGAGGCCCAGCATTCTTGGCTTTGGTGATCCAGCTGCTGCCAAGTGGAACTCAGCAGGCTCCATCGTGGGGACTGGGAGTGTTGGGAGGGTGTGGCCAGGAGTGCTGGGAGTTACAGGTACTAGCAGCTTTCTCAGTGCTGTCCTGGAAGAGGAGCTGAGTGGGGACCCTTCCACACCATCCACACACCCTCTCAGCTGGACAGCAGTATGCAAGTTGCTTTCCCGCTCTGAGCCTCTGGTTCTGCCTCCATAGCCCTCCCTCCAGGATCACGGACTGTTGGTGTGGTGTGCGAGCTTGCCTTTAGAAAGTATTTTGCGAGCCTGGCTTGTCAAGTTGGCAGAAAAAGTCTCTGGCAAGTGCCATGCCCAATGTCTGCCAGCACTCTGGAGTGGGAGATTACATGTAAAGAATCTCATGTCTTGCTTTTTGTGAAACACTTCAAGACTGGCCACTTGCACCCGAGTTCTTGCATGGTGATGGAGTTCTGCAGAATTCCCTCTGAGCACCTGGTGCCCACCCGTTCCCATCCCTTAGGTCAGGGTCTGTTTCCCACTGAGCCACTGACTACTAGTGGTTGTGTTAATTTTGCCTTTCCTTTCAGCACTGGGGGTTTCTGTCTTGTTTCTCCCGGTAGGACCAGTAAACCACTTAGCAATGAATTAATCAATGAATTAATACAAGCAACATTAAAAGGAGGCACACAGCCACCCTATAAAGGTCTCTGGCTGTGCCTATTGAACTTCGCCCAACCTATCAAAACAGTGAAGTAGCCAGATCTGACTCAACATGCAGATCAATAAATCATCAGGTTATGGTAAATATTGGGAGGGGATATGTTTTCTAATATCCAGACCTTCTTCCAAACAGTAGAAGCCATGGAACAAAAGAAAAGGGGATGCAGCCACTCTGGTAGCAAGCGTTAGAGGTTTGGTAAGGCAGTAGGCACAGCAATAGCCAGGAGGAGGTCTGAGGACAAGGCATGTACGAGAACTTGGGAACACAGTGTATAAAGAGGGTTGACTCGTCCAACAAGAGGGCTCAGGGGATAAAGGTTTGCCACCAAGCCTGACCTGAATTCAATCCTTAGAACCCACGTAGTGGAAGGAGAGAGCCAACTTCTGCAAGTTGTCTTCTGGCCCTCCCCACTCCCCCCAGTATATAAGTGCAAAAAAAGGTGTCACCAAATCAACAGAAACCACAGTGGAAAAATGCACAAGGGTGTAGAGAGACAACTCACTAAAATTAATATGATGTCTCTTAAATAAATCAAAACATGCAATTTTCTTAATCTTTTTTCATTAATTCAGCTCCAAATGTATCAACTACATTTTTTGTGTTCTCTCTCTCTCTCTCTCTCTCTCTCTCTCTCTCTCTCTCTCTCTCTCTCTGTTGTTGTTGCCATTTTGTGGGGTGTGCTGGTGTGGAACTCAGAACCCTGTGATGACCTCTAAGCCAAGCCAGACTCAGAAATGGGACCATTTTTGAAAGACAAATTGCAGCTCTCAGAGTCAGGATTCACGAGCAGTGGTAAAACACGCCTTAATCCCAGCACTCAGGAGGCAGAGGCAGGCGGAGCTCTGATTTCTAGGCCAGCCTGGTCTACAGAGTGAGTTTCAGGACAGCCAGAGCTATGTAGAGAGATGTCTCAAAAAACCAAAAATGAATAAAGAACTCTCTGGTCTTACTGGCCTTGGTTGTGACGGGTCCATTTGTATTGTGGCAGTTGCTCAGCCGTTTTTGGGAACAGAATGGACCTGAGGTGGCAGCATGGGGGCAGAGAAACGCCTGGAGGATGGTGAGGTGAGGCCAGGGCCCCACCCTGCAATCTGTCTATCCAAACCTGACCTCCTCTCCCTTCTGCACAGCTGCTCCCCTGCTCCCTGCTGCTGTCTTTTCCTGCCTGGATTACCATAGCGGCACAGTCAGGAACCTCTCCTGCCTCTGCTGGGAGAAGCCCCTCCAGCCACCGAGCTGTGCTCCTGGCTTGCCTACATGGTGCAGCCCTCTCCCTGGGTGCTGAGTGTTACCTTTCCAGTCCACTTCTTACTCAGTTGAGAGAGGAGGGCATAGCGGGGAGCAGTAGGGTCCTAGGACTTGCAGCTCTTGGGTGGGTCATAGGGCAGACCGGTACCTGGGATTCCCAGGGGCATAGGCAGCCTGAGGCTGGTGATCAGCCAGAGACAAGACCTGGGATGAAAATAAACAAAAATCCAAGGTTCAGTGCAGGCCAGAGGTCAGCCATGGGCCAGGTTAGGCCAACTGTGGAGACTGGGATGCAGGACTGGATGTCACAGGCACACAGGGCTTCCATCTTGGAACCCACATCCACTCAGTGCAGAGCATTGGTACCCCCCCAAACCCCCAGCCTGGCCAATTGGAACTTCCTGTAGCAAGACGCATTGACTGAAGATAGGGACATAATTCAGGTGTGGGAGAGTCACACTGCAACAACACTCATCTATTCCCTCAGGATCTGTCCTCTAGGTCAGACAGCTTAGGGTGGTAGTACCATCTTTGTGCCACACAGAAGGCTTCCCAAGAGCAGAGCCACACGGGCACAGAGCTGAGAGAGACAGAGAAAAGAGAAAGACTCACACTATGCTACCCATTTTGTTTGTTTGTTTGTTTGTTTTGTTTCTTGAGACAGAGTTTTTCTGTGTGTAGCCCTGGCTGTCCTGGAACTCATTCTGCAGACCAGACTGTCCTCAAACTCAGAGATCCACCTGCCTCTGCCTCCTGAGTGCTGGGATTAAAAGTGTGCACCACGGTGCCTAAACCCCAGAGCTTCGGGCCTCTTGCAGCCTGGCCTTTCCTGTTCCCTAAGACAATATGGCACCTCTATGCTTTTCCTTTTCGTTGGTCCGAGGTGAGCTTCTACTTCTTACAACTGAACATGCCCTGACCCCACCATTGTGGTTGGTAAGAGCCAGCTACAGTCTCTGCCTCTGAGAGGGACAGCCCTCCTCTGACTGACTGCTGGGAGGCTCTTGCCAGAGACCTGGGGTGGCAGCAATGGTGGTTTGAAGTGTCCTGCCCTAAATTATCTGCTCTACTTCTGATTTCTTAGAAGTCTTGGGAATCCTGAGTGGACTCAAAAAAGCCCAGGCATGCAAGGCCATTGTATGGTGAGTGTGGAAGCCCAAACCAGTCAGGAGAAGTCTCTAGTGGGTCTTAGCTGTGCCAGCCATGGGCCATTGGCTGGACACAGATACTCCAGGTCAGGTGAGTGACCCTGTGAGTCTGTTTCTTTGTCTATCAAGATTTCTTTCTTTTTCCATTCATTTTTCCACCTCCACTGTGCAGAGTGTAAAGAGATGGTTGGTGTGTCTGAAGTCTAACCCGCAAAACAGAAACCACTTTTTAAAAAACGGAAAAGGGGTCGATAAGATGGCTCAGTGGGTAAAGCTACCTACCAGCAAGTGTGACGGCCCAACTTTGATTCCCCGGACCCAATGGAGGAAGGAGGAGCCTCTGCTCTCAAGTTGTCCTCTGACCTCTGTGTGTGTGTGTGTTGTGTACAATAACATACCACGCACACACACACACTACACATGTACATGCACGCACACACGCACATACAGGCATTATAAATGTGTGTGTAACATACCACACACACACACACACACACACTACACACGTACAGGCACACACACACATACAGGCATTATAATTGTTTGTGGGCAGATAGATGGTAGTAGGCAAGTGAGGGCCGGAAGTGGTCAGTATATGTCTTGTATGTGTGTGAAATTGTCTAAAGACAACTGTAATAAAGTATATGTAAAAATCTTTTCATTTGAAAAGCTGTGTGCTGTTCCATTACAGTTTCTCATTTTTATAGAGTTTCTTCCAGCCTTTGTTTAGGGCATAAATACACTATTCAATTTGCTAAATTGCTTTCCTGTAATTAGACATTAAGGTTTTTATTTTAATTATTAAAAATGTTCCAGTAAACATGAACCAAATTTCCAAAGCTCAAAAATGTAAAAAGTAAGCTGAACAATCTGTTAAAAATTTAAATTGGGTGTAGTGGCACACATCTTTAATCCCAGCACTTGGGGGCAGAGGCAGGCAGATCTCTAAGTTTGAGTCCAGCCTGGTCTACATAGGGGGTCCAAGCCCCATCCAGAATTGCATGGTAAGACTCTGTCTCAAGAAAGGGGAGGGGAGGGGACGGAAGGGAAGGGGAGGGGACGGAAGGAGAGGGGAGGAGAGGGGAGGGGAGGGGAAGGGAGGGGAGGGGAGGAGAGGAGAGGAGAGGAGAGGAGAGGAGAGGAGAGGAGAGGAGAGGAGAGGAATAGGAGATGGAACTCCAGGGGCAGTAACAGACAGTCCAACTATGAGTCACAGAAAGTTACCCTGCCCCCTGGGCTGGGGATCTCAGGAGGAGGCTCTGGGATGTGAGCCTGTGAAAATAAAGCCTTACGCCAGCAAACCACATTATCAGTCAGCCCTCCCTTTACGTAAGGAATGCCAGAGGAAAATGTAGTTTTTAAGTTTTTATTTGTTTGTTTTTTGAGACAGGGTTTCTTTGTAGCCTTGGAGCCCATGCTGGAACACATTCTTTAGACCAGGCTGGCCTCAAACTCACAAGAGATCCACCTGTTTCAGCCTCCCCAGTGCTGGAATTAAAGGCATGTGCCACCCCTGCCTGGCAGCAAATGTATTTTATAAAGAAGACAGGGTTTCTGGCCCAGTTCTGGAGAGTTCAGCTTGTTCAGCTAACACTGCTGTTCTATGGTAAGGGTGGTGGAGCAAAGATCCTCACCTCAAATCTAATGCTAAAGAGAGAAAGGGAAGACATTGGCCCTAGTTCCCTTCAAGAACACTGCCGTTCCTAGACCCAAGTAGATCTTAGCTCACATGGGCACGGTGAACTCACAGAGCAGAGAACTTTCTTTGACCCAATGTCAAAGAGGAAGTTAGAGAGGGAACACCATCTTGTAGCTGTCTCCTGAAAACATTCCTTTTTGGACAGAAACTTAAGACTCAGGAAGTTCAGAAAGTCACATGACTCACATACCCTCCCAGGGTTTATTAAAGCAGTTAACAGTTGCTGGGGAGAGACTGTTGGTGCTGCCTGCAGTCTACGAGGAGAGCTCCAGGGGTACGGTTTGCATGACACTGTGATCCAGGCACCTCCGAGTCACCACTGATCCTGCAAATTGCACCGATAAACTTAGTGATTCACTAAGATGAATGCCCGGTTTTGTAAAGTGTCAGGGTTTGAACCCAGAACTTTGTGCATAGTAGGCAAGCCCTCTACTGATTGAGCTACATCAACACAATACACTGATGCCTGAAACAGGGCTCTGTGGCACAGGGATGTAGGCCGGCAACACAACAGGGATGTAAAAGACCTTTGGTGTTGTTACTGTGCGTAGAGCCAATAAAGATCTAGAAGACCGGGCCTTGGTGGCGGTTCTCACTGCTTTAACCCCAGCACAGCAGGGGCAGGGGAATCTTTATGAATTCCACAGGCCAGGGCTACACACTGAGACCCTGTCTTGAGCCCCCCACCCCCACCCCAGATCTCCATATATGTAGTTTCAGGATTGGAGAGATGGCTCAGCAGTTAAAAGCACTGGCTGCTCTTCCAGAGAATCTAGGTTCCATTTGCATCACCCACATGGCTGGTCACACCCTTTCTTAACTTCAGGTCCAAGGGGGTTCAGTATCCTCTTCTGGCCTCAGTAGGCACTGCATGCAAGTGGAACACATATATAAATGCAGGAAAAACACCTACACACATATAAAACTATATTTCTTTTGAAATATAATAAACTTCATCACAGAAGAAATTAAATAGAATAATACTTCTAAAAATATCTGTGTGGGACTGGAAGGATGGTTCAATAGATAAAATGTTTCCTGATGCTTGGATTTTTCAGAACCCAAGCAAAACCAAAACAAACCAAAACAAAACTGGGGCCTGGAGAAATGGCTCAGAGACTGAGTACTCTCTGGTTGTTGTTACAGAGGACCTGATTGGATTCCCAGGCCTCTGAGAACCATGTAACTACAGTTCCAGGGGATTGATCTGACACTCTCTTCTGGATTCTTTGGGCACCAGGCACACACGTGGTACATAGACATACGTGCAGGCAAGACACCCATACACAAAACAGAAACTAGGCAGGCATAGTAGTGGCCTGTGATCCCTGCACTTGAGATACAGAAACAGGATCCCCTGGGCAAGCTGGCTAGCAAGATGAGTCCCAAGTGGTGCATTCAAGCTTGACTGGAAGACCTTGCCTCAGTAGATAGCATGGAGATTGACTGAGGAAGACGCCGCGCTGGCTTGTTTCATGTCAACCGGATACCAGCTGGAGTCATTGGAGAAGACGGAACCTCAACTGAGAACTGATCGTTCCCATAAGATCAGGCTGGATGCCAGGCTGTGGAGGTGCACACCTTTACTCCCAGCACCCAAGAGGCAGAGACAGGCGGATCTCTGTGAATTTGAGGCCAGCAGGGTCTACAAATCTAGTTCTAGGACAGCCAAGGCTACAAAGAGAAACTCTGTCTTGAAAAAACAAAACAGCATCAACAACAAAATCAAAACAAAACAAAAGCCCAATCTAACAAAAAAGATGGATCTGTAGGCAAGAAAATGTAGGGCATTTTCTTAATTAGTGATTGATATGAGAGGGCCCAGATCATTGTGGTGGGAGCTCCTCCCCCCCAGGGCTGGTGTCCTGGGTTCTGTAAGAAAGCAGACTGAGCAAGCCACGAGGAGCAAGCCAGCAGGCAGCACTCCTCCATGTCCCCTGCATCTGCTGCCGCCTCCATATTTCTGTCCTGTTTGAGCTCCTGTCCTGACTTCCTTCAACCATTGACAGTGATGTGAAAGTCGAAGCCAAATGAACCCTTTCCTTTCCAAGTTGCTTTGGTCATGGCGTTTGATCACAGCAATAATGACCATAACTAAGACACCCAAAATCAACTGTAGGCCCCACATGCATGTGTGCATTCATGTATACATACACATTCACCAATACACGTTCAAACATGAATACCAACACGCATGGATACACATTATACATACACATTCACCAATACACGTTCAAACATGAATACCAACACGCATGGATACACACAAAGCAAAACTTATGCACCTAGCAGCTGGCTTATGCTTGGAAGCCTGGAAACTGTTGAAGCAAAGGGTTTCTGCTATAAACTGGGATAAACTGGACACGTTTTTGAAGTTCGACATGGTGGTACACATCTTTTATCCAGTATTTGGGAGGCAGAGGCAGATGGGTCTATGAGTTCAAGACCAGTCTGAATCTCAAAGTGAGCTCTAGGCCAACCAGAGCTATAGAGTTAACTTTTTCCACTTGCCTCTCTAAGCATTGCCGAGAAAGCAGAAGCTGTAAGGAAAAAGATTGACTCAATGCTTTGCAACACATTCCAGCTCCTGCAAACAAATTCAAGTGTCAAACAACAGATTGAGAAGGGACATTTGCGATGTATATAATGAAGCAATAGTCGTTATCTATAATATGCAAAATGTTCCTAAAAATCAGCAAGACAAACGACCCAGGAGAATAATAGGCTGCTCTCTAAGAAGAACACATGCCCTCATCCTCAGTCAAATGAACAAAAACTGAAAACAGCACTATTCTTCATTTAGCTGACTGGTCTCTAAAAAGTGTTACCCAGACTAGAACAGTAGTATCCAGCCAGCAGCAAACTGGGGATTCTCTTACGTGGTGGGAGGGGGCATAAAGTGACACAATGTAGCTCAGGCTGGCCCCAAGTCTTTTGTAGCTGAGATGGCTTTGACCTTCTGATCCTCCTGCCTCTGTCTCCAGAGTGGTGGGATGACAGGTGCACAATACATGGCTGGCTCATGTGGTGCTTCACATGAAACCCAGGGCTATGTGTGTTAAGCAAGCACTCTACCAGCTGAGCTGTACCCCAGCCCAAGCAGCTTTAAGAAAGTACATATCTATACACACACACACATATATATGTACATATATATACATATAACTGTCTATACATACCTGTATGCTTGTACACACACACATATACATATACATATCTATGGATACATGTATTACACAAACATATACATATAGTGCATATTTATGTACTCCTTATATATACATATATGCACACACATATATACAATATACATATCTATGTGTTCTTCTATACAATACAACATACACATATCAATGCATAACTATACACATATATGCACATATACATGTACACATATACATACCTATACATATCTGTATATGCACACACATATATATACATATACATAGCAATGTGTACCTATATACACATACATATGCATACCTAATGTACATGTACATGTCTGTGCATACCTGTATGATCACACACATATATGCATATACATATCCATGCATACCTATATATATGCACACATACGCACATACATATATACACATGTACATATGCATGCATATCTTTATACACTTGTACATGTGTATGCATACCTTTATACACATATACAATATATATATCAATGCATAACTACACACACGTACATATACATATGCGTATATACACATACATATCAATGCATACCTGTCTCCACACCCACATATTTGGATACATATATGCACATATATCTATGCATATCTATGCATGTATAAATTAGTTTTGTTGTTGACAGTTTCACACCAGGTCCCAGTGCTCTAACTGCCAAGCCATCCCCTGCCCCAGGCCCCTGCAGTTTTTTTGGTCAATGGCAGATAGGTATCTGACAATGGCATTGGCTACTAGCTCCTTCTCAAGACACCCTGGAGAGGGATTTTGGCGGTGAGAGAAAAAGCTATATGGGGCAAGGGGTGTGCAGCGAATCTCTGCCTTTCTCCTAATTGATCAGCAAACCTAAAAGTACTGACTTAAAAAGTCTTTTAAAGCTGTTTGTGGTGACCCACACTTTAAACCTAGCCCTCAAGAGGCAAGGCAAGTGGATCTCTGCGTTCAAGGCCAGCCTGCACAGTGAGTTCTGGGCCAGCCAGGATTGCAGAGTGGGATCCTTGTCTTAAAAATGAGAGAAAAAAATGGCAAGAAGTTTCTGGGGTAGAGCGGTAGGGATGGATCTGGGGAGACTTAGGGGGAGGAGTTGGGATAATTATGATAGAAACACTTTGCATGAAATTCTAGAAACGAAGCCCTTGCTGTCTTGGAACTCCCTTTTTAGACCAGGCTGCCCTCGAACTCACAGAGATCTGCCTGCTTCTGCCTTTTGAATGCTGGGATTAAAGACATGTACCATCACCACTAGGCTAATAAAAATATTTTTAAAAGCCCAGTTAAAGAATACTATATTATTCTGTAATATTAGATCTTTAAGACCAGCACTCAGGAGACAGAGACAGGTGGAATCTCTGTGAGTTCAAGGCCAGCCTGGTCTACAAACGAGTTCCAGGGCAGTCGGAGCTGTTACACAGAGAAACCCTGTCTCTGAGAAGGCCCACCCCCATAAAAAAAATAATACACTACAATCACCATTTAAAACCCCCCACCTGATTATGCATATGTGCACATTATTTGGGGCTTATGAGTGGCACTTTGAATCGTAATGACAGGTACAGTGTCTCTTGTAATTTCAGAAAAACAATAAAGACTCTTGAAAACAGAATAAAGAATATATAAATTGTATTTTAATACAAGATGAGATCTATTTCCGCTTTTCCTTTTATAGATTGTGTCTTTTACATCTTATTATAATTTTTATTTTTTTGTTTTTTCCAGAATGTGTTTGGTAACTGAAGATTTCTCTTCCACCTGCCAGTTCCTGAATAACCACTCTGAGGTGTAATATTAATTACACACTGTTTGGCCTATTAGCTCAAGCTTATTAACTAACGCTTACAACTTAAATTAACCCATTTCTGTCATTCTATATTTTACCACGAGGTTCATGGCTTGTTGTCATCTTGCTACCTTGGTGGCTGCTGGAGTCTCCCTGACTCCCCCTTCTTTTTCCCTTTATCTTTGCTTGGATTTCCTGCCTGGCTCTATTTTCCTGCCTGGCTCTATTCTGCCTGGCTATTGGCCAAAACATCTTCTTTATCAACCAATGGTGATAAAACATATTCACAGCATACAGAAGGGCATCCCACATCAGAGTTTCTCTGTGTACCCCTGGCTGTCCTGAAACTTGCTTTGTAGACAGGCTGGCCTTGAATTCACAGAGATCCCCATGCCTCTGCCTCCTGAGTGCTGGGGTTAAAGACATGTGCCATCACCACCTGGCTTATTTTTATTTTTTGAGACAAAGTTTATGTAGGTAGCTCTAAGTGGCCTGGAATTCACTGTTTACACCAGACTGATGCTGAACACTGAGTTCCACTGGCTTCTACTTCACAAGCGCTGAGATTAAAGGTATATACTACCACACTCTGCTAAATTTATTTTATTTTTGTGTGTGTGCATGTGTGAGTGTGTGTGTATGAATGTGTGTGCATGTGTGTGTGTGCTCGCATGCGTGTGTGTGTGTGTGCGTGTGTTGCAGTGCTGGCAGAAATCTGAAGAGTACATTGAATTCTCCACTCTAGAGTTACAGAGGAGTGGGGGCTAGGAGCTAAACTCAGGTCCTCTGCAAGAGTTCAAGTGCTTTTAACGGCTGAGCCTTTTCTCCATCCCCCTATTTTATTATTTAAAGCTATTATTTTTATTTATCTAGACAGGGTCTCACTACTATGTCCTGGAACTCACTATGTAGACCAGGCTGACCTTGAGCTCATAGAGATCTGCCTGCCTCTCAAGTGCTGGGACTAAAGGCATATGCCACCAGGTTGGCAAAGACTAATTAATTAGTGTGTGTGTGTGTGTGTGTGTGTGTGTGTGTGTGTAGCTCTGTGCTCATGGGTATGGATGCCCATAGAGGCTAGAGGAGGGCGCCAGATCCCGTGAGGCTGGAGTTGCAGGTGGTTGGGAGCCACTTGAAGTAGGTGCTGGGAACTGAACCTGGGTCTTTGCAGCAGGAGCAACAGCACTCACACTGAGCTGCTGAGCCAACCCTCCTGTGTACCCCTACTCCCTCTCAAATTCATGGCCTCTTCTTTAATTATTATCTTAATTTTTTATTTTATATCTGTGAGTGTTCACCTGCACCTATATCTGTGCACCATGTGCATGGCTGGTGCCCAAGAGGCCAGAAGGGGGCACTACACCACCTGAACCTGAGGTTTACAGACCGTTGTGAGCTGCCCTGCAGGTACTGGGAATTGAACCTAGGTCGTTTGGAAGAACAGCAAGCTCCCTTAACCACTGAGCATTTCTAGAGCTCTTGCTTATTAAATTATTATCAATATACAGACACACATATGTACATATAAATACAATTGCTGAGCCCATTGGTGTTGCTTTAATGTGTATGTACTTGGGGACTTTGGATAACCTATCAGGGGTTATTATAAAATATTTTTTGTAAAGCCTTAGGATTTTGATTAACATTACATTGAATATATAGTTCAGTTTGAAAGTTATCACCTTAACATGGAGTTTTCCAATGCATAATATTTCATACATATTATTCAATACATGATATTTTATATTTCAAACATAAGGCTACTTATCAACTAATTTCCCTGTATAAAGTCTGATCACTTTGAAGGCATTTGAAGATCTTACACATCTCTTACTAAATATATTCCTAAGTAAAGGAATAATGAATTCCTTTTTCATGGACTGGACAGAGATGGCTTAGTGGTTAGCCCATCAGGTCCTCTTGCCAAGGACCTGAGTTTGATCCTCAGCATCCACACAATGGCTCGGTACCATTTGTAATTCCTGTTTCTAGGGAGCCCAACACCTCATCAGGCTTCCTATATATACATGCAGCTGAAATACCCATACACATAAAATTTAAAAAAATCTTTAAAGATTAAAATTCCTTTTCCATTTATTATTAGTTTGTAGAAACATAGTAGAGTTATGTATTTATCTTTATTCTCAAAACTTAGCATGATCATTTATTCTAATAGTTTTTATTTTTCTCGTTAATTGGTAGTTTGAGTACATACCCATATTGAGTATAGATAAAGATGGTTTTTATGGATGGAGAGATAGCTCAGTTCTTTGTTGTTGTTTTTGTTTGTTTGTTTCAACACAAGGTTTCTCTGTAGCTTTGGGACCTGTCCTGGAACTAGCTCTTGTAGACCAGGCTGACCTTGAACTCACAGAGATCCGCCTGCCTCTGCCTCCTAAGTGCTGGGATTAAAGAAGTGCATACCATCATTTGGCTGATCGATCAGTTCTTAAAAATTAAGACTCACAACCCAACTTCAAGATAGTTTTACATGGTTTCTTACCGCCCCCCCCCGTGTGTGTGTGTGTGTGTGTGTGTGTGTGTGTGTGTACACACTCATACCATAGCACATATATGGAGGCCAAGGGACAATTTGCAGGAGTCAGTCCTGTCCTTCCACCATGTGGGTCCCAGGGATGGAACTCAAGGCTTGGTGGCAAATGCCTCTATCTGCTGAACTGTCTTGCCAGCCCCATGTGCTCCTTTTTTATTATTATGACATTTTTTTCTTTTTCTTGCCTATTACATTGGTCAACAAATATTGACCCTAATCATAGCATTGAGTCTCCCACTCTTGACTGTGATATTAATTGTGTGTTTTCCAGGCACCCTTCATTAGACTTGATCTTTCTAGTCCTAGTTTGTTGGGAATATTTATTTTCCAATTTATCTTAAATCTTAGCATATATTGTCTGTGGACCTTTCACAATGGCTTCACTTTTTTTAGATTTGTTTACTTTATATGTATGAGTATTTTGTCCTGTTGTGTGACAAATTTTTCCTGGGGAGAGGTGCTGGGGAATCATCCTTTTGTACACTGTGTTGCTGTCATTGTTAATAAAAAAGCTGATTGGCTGATAGCTAGGTAGGATTTGGGGGGCAGTGAGAATGCTGGGAAGAAGGGCGGAGTCAGAGGAGTCACCAGCCAGATAGAAAGGAAACAGGACATGCCCAAGAGGTAAAAGCCCCAAGAGCCTCAGGGCAGAACATAGATGAATAGAAATAGGTTGATTATAGTTGTAAGAGCTGGTTAGTAATAAGCTTGAGCTATCAGCTAAGCTTTTATAATTAATAATAAGTCTCTGAGTGGTTATTTGGGAAAGGGCTGGTGGAACAGAGCTGATCATGGTCCCAACAAAAAACTCTGCCTACAGAAAGGCAAAATACACATCCAAAATACTCACCCAAGATAAGGAACCTACAACAGACCAAAGTATGGATACAACTGAGTCCAACTTGGTGAGCCAATAAGTTATATCAAGGTTACTTAGAGGAGCAGATATGACTCAAAGACAGCTCCCTCACCAAGGCCCACCCCAGCATGTGACAGCAAACAAAGCTAAGAATCTGGAGCACACTGCACAGCCTGCAGGCAGCTCAACGGGTTGAAAAGTGTCCCTTCCAGGTGACACAGTTGGCCCTAGCCTTTTCCAGGCATCTCGGGCAGGTTTCATTTCTTCTCAGAATTTTGGCTGATCTCTGCTTCCTCCAGACAGCTGAGTTTGTCTGAGAGTCTCCTTTGCCATCTATCTGGGTGTGGCTCTCAGCAGTCTTACTATTCCCCAGCAGGATGGAACATTTTATTTATTTATTTTTATTTTATGTGCATTTGTGTTTTGCCTACACGTGTGTGTGTGTGTCTGTGTGAAGGTGTCATATCTTGGAGTTACAGACAGTTCTGAAATGTCATGTGGATGCTGGGAATTGAATCTGGGTTCTCTGGAAGACTCTGGAAGATCAACCAGTGTTCTTAACCATGGAGCTATCTCTCTAGCCCTCTCATATTTATTTACTTATCTATTTATCTATCATCTATTTATATTTTGAGGATGGAACATTTTAATCTTGGAGGAAACTGCTACACAGCACATCTTCAGAAATGTAGATGCACCCACAGGTGCCTGGTGCCCAAGGAGGTCAGAAGAAAATGTCACAGCACCTAGAACTGAAGTAACAGAGGCTTGTGAGCCTCCATGTAGGTGCTGGGAACCAAACCCAGGACCTCTGTGAGAGCACCAATCTTAACCACTGTGTCTTCCCCAGCCTCCTGGTCTCATAATTCTTTCCACTAGTTCTTTTACCCTAGTAAGTTATATAGACAGATACTAGATCTTAAGTCAACGCTCCTTCCCTAAGGGAAGCCTTGGCTGGTTGTAGCATAGTTTACTTTTTTGATACATTTGATACATTGCTCAACTCAAATTGCTAACATTTTGTTAGGACAGCTGCATCTACACCCATGATGTCTGCTTTGGCATCGAGATAGCACCTATCCTGTGAATTTAGTTGAAGAATGTTCCTTGCTCTTCTGCCATCTGAAATAGCCTCGGCAGGATGGATACGTTGGTGTGTTGTTGCTGTTGCTTAATTTTTTCTCTATGATTGAAATTTTTCAAGGTCCTATAACAAACAACAAGGTTATTTTAAACGGACAGTCTGAACAGATACTTCGTAAAAGACGGTCTTTGAATGAACAGTATAAACCCAACAAACTCCTTAACATCATTTATTTCCAAGGAAAGACAAAGGAGCTTATGCACTCACCAACATGACTGAAGTTAACTGTTAGCAGAACGAGAGTGGAGGGCGATGTGGACCAACCAGATTTTTCATACAGTATTGGTGAGGATGCAAAAATGACAGCTACTTTGGAACACTACCAGTAGGATGAGACTTTATTCAGCTAACCATGTCCCAGCATGTCACTCAGCAGTCCCATACTTACAAGTGTACCCCTAAGGAAAACGAAAGCACGCCCACGGCAGCATTGTTCAAAAATAGCCCTGTGGGGTGGTGTGAATGAGAAATGTACTCCACAGGCTCAGGTATTTGAACACTGGGTCTCCAGGTGGTGGGGCTATCTGTGAAGGCCTTGGAGCTGTGAGGAGGTGGGGCCTTGCTGGAGGAAGTACATCACTAGAGGTAGGCTTTGGGGTTTGATAGATTGGCTTGTTCCACTTCCTGTTCTCTTTCTGGGCTTCCTGTGTGTGGATGAAATGTGATCTGTCCCCAAAATACTGAGGCTGGCCTCAAGTTTCTGCCCTGATACCTTCTCCACCATGACAGGCTGGATCCATTCTAGAACTATAAGATAAAACATATCCGTTTCTCCTCTAAGCTGCTTCTACTCATGATAGTTTATTACGGAAACAGAAAAAGAACTTCTACAGCCCCTAACTGAAAATACCTGCTCTGCCTATCAGTGTGTATGTGTGCACGCACACATGTGTGTGTGTGTGTGTTACACAACTTGTGATCTATCCGTACTGTGGAGTATTATTCCACTATGAAAAGGAATGAAACATTAATTCATACAATGACATGGATGATTTTAAAAAGCATTGCGCTAAGGCAAAGACGTCAAACACAGATCATTTGCTATGCGATCCTGTTTAAAGTTCCAGATGCAGCAAGAGCATCGTGGAGGAAAGCAGGGCAGTGGTCGCTGGGCTGGGAGAGGCACCAGCTACAGAGGAGTGTAGAGCTGGTGGACAGTTTCCCTGATGCAGGGCCTGGCAGTAGCAGATCAGGAGCCGGTGTTGACACTTGTCCCCACACCATTGCCCGCGAAGCTCTCCTTTCACTCAGTGTGGCTTCAGCAATCTGATCATCTCAGTTTCTCTCTGTACAGAATGGAGCCGGTAACTCCTCGTAGTGGGCGCTGTGGGTGGCACTAACAACATATCCTTCAAGGACAAGGTGCCTGCTCTCTCCAGATGCCTGGAATGCAGTCACCAAATCCCTTCTGGGAACTGCCCTCTACTGATGGAGGCTCCTCCCTAAGGATGCTGAAAATGCTGGAAAGAAACCTGGGGAGGGACAGCTGGGAGCTGGTGCCAGCACAGTCTGGTGTCGGAGAAGCCACACAGCTTAAGGAGGATCCTTCTAGGATCACAGTTTGGGAGATTTTGGTCCACAGCTTGTGACGGCACAGGACATCACACTGAGGATGCCTTGGGGACCATAGCTCTTCCCTCACAGCAGCCAAGAAGTAAAGAAACAGGAAGAGGCTGTGGACCTAATAAGAGCCCCCCTCAATCCCTTAACTCCCTCCCACTAGGCCCCACCACCTATCCTTCCACCTCCTCTCCCAAACACAGGCTGGAGACCAGGCTCTCAGTACATGGGCCTTTGAGAAACTTTTCATATCCAAATTATAGCAGCCCTCCCCTGATAATGTCTCTTCTTAGGCAGCTCAAGGCAAACCTATATGACCACCTATAGGTTTACACCCCCCTCGGGTGACATTGATTCCCCATGTAGGGAAGGCTACACCCCCCCTCAGGTGACACTGACTCCCCATGCAGGGAAGGCTACACAAGACCTGAAGCCTCACCTTGTGAGAGGAAACACCATTCTCGGCTCTGCCCCACCCACTTCCATCCTTTCCTCCCAACAGGCTCTTCCAAGCCCTCGGATCTATTCTGTGTCTGTCCCTCGGATGCCAGCCGGAGAGAGCCACATGCCTGGTGTTCCCTGGCGCTGACAAGCGTGGAGTTTCACCAGGGATCTTGGGGGAGATTAGCAGTCAGTCTTCATGCTCCTTAGGACAAGAGAGGCAAGTGTTTGCAGATGTTAGTGTTTGTAGATGTTTGCGAACCACTGAGCTGGAGTTCGTCTCCCCTTGCAGGCTAAGGAGCAGGCAGGAGAGGAGGAGAGGAGGATGCCCCTGTCAATTAGCCCACTTGTTTTAAGAACTTCTTGCAACTGGATTTCATATATAACAAAAGAAACCTGGGTGTTTGTGAGCAGGCCTTTGAGCCAGCAGGAAGACTTGGCCTTGCCAAGGGCTGGGGCTGGACTGGTCTAGCACTTTATGTTCAGTACCCTCAGAAGGACTAAAGCTATTCTCCATCTTAATGTCTCTGATCCTCCTGTTGAAGGATGAATCCTGTCCCTAGCCTGAATTCATTTCCAATTCCAAGAATTCAGGTCCTGTGACCCATGAAATTCTAGAAGGTTCTGACTGGGTATATGCAGAGTTTTAATCAGAAATTTCCAGACTCTAACTGAAGGGGCCTATTAGGTCACTAAGCCAACCCTTCATAGAGCCAGGGCCCCTCTACAAGGTGGCAATCAGTTTTTCATGCCCTCCTTGTCTAGGAGTTCACTGCTTCCAAGAACACCCTCCTGAGCTCTGACTCTTTGGGAGAAGTTCCTCACCCTAAGCCATGTGTTAATTCCTTGAAACTCTCCCCAGATCTTCTGCTGACTTCTCGAGACCACAGACTTCATTTTCCTCTTTGCTTCAAGAAGTCTCTTTTTAGACTCTTTGGCACCAGGTCCTGGTAGAGGAAAGAATACCAAATCTTAAACCAGTGATGGGAGAAGCCAAGATCCACCCCATACATTAGTAGATCCTCAGGGCACAAAGATTTCACCAACTGTGTCCTGAAATTGGGGGAACAACATAGAAAACATAAGAATCACAGTTTCCTGCACCAAAGCTTATACCCAACTAAACTATCCACCAAGCCAGGTAATAAAGATATTTTCAGACTTGCAGGTCCTTAAGGAATTTGTCTTTCATAGTATCTCTCTTCTAAAATTCCTGAAGGATATGTCTGACCGTTATGAGGGAGAAAGCCAAAAGAGGAAGGTCTAGCAGACCTGGGTGTGCTGGCTGGTTTTATGTCAGCTTAACACAAGCTAGAGTCACCAGAAGAAGGGAACTTCAATTGGAGAAATGCCTCCATAAGATCTGGCTGTAGGGCATTTTCTTATTAGTGATTGATGTGGGAGGGCCAAGCCCATTGTGGGTAGGACCACCTCTGGGCTGGTGGGCCATGGTTCTGTAAGGTTGATCAAGCCATGAGGATCCAAACAGGTAAGCAGCACTCCTCCAGGGCTTCTGCATCATCTGTTGCCTCCAGGTTCCTGCCCTGCTTGAGTTCCTGTTCTGACGTCTTTCAGTGATGGACTATGATGTGGCCGTATATGCTAAGTAGCCTTTTCCTCCCCAAATTCATGGTATTTCATCCTAGCAATAGTAACCCTAACCAAGACACTGGAGACACAGGTGTGCACCACACAGGGACGGGGGACACCAGACAACCCTCTTTAGGTTGCAGCTGAGAAGATACAGTTCGATCTGACAGTCTTCTCGATTCCAAACTATGGTTAGCAAAGATAGATGTCCCACCAAAGAGAACAGGCCCAAAGCATCAACTTCAGAGAGGAAGGCCATTGGGAACAAAGAAAAATTAGCTGTTTATTCTAAACAGTTTATGGTGACCTAACAAAGCTGTGATCTTGGGTGGGAGCCTTGGAAGATGGGGCAGGCACAGTCTGGCAAAGTTCTCCTGAACCACAGCTGAAAGCTGACTCTCAATCTGTGGTCTGACAGGTCTTCAGAGGGATGGAGGCTGGTATTGTGTGAGCTTGTGTTCAGATTTTGTTTTTAGGGACTAGGTTGGCAAGTGCTTTCCTTGTAAGCTTGAGGACCTGAGTTTGCTCTCCAGAACCCATGTTTTAAAAGCCAGGGATGGCGCTTATAATCCCTGGGGCTCGAGGACCAGCTGTATTGTCAGCCTTTGCTGTTCATAACTGGACTGCAGCCCTCGGCTGCCTCAGCAATGTTGCTTCTAGACAGCGGTCTTCAACCTTCCTCCCGCTGAACCTTCATGCTGTGGTGACCCCCAATCATAAGATTATTTTTATTGCTACATCATAACTGTAATTTTGCTACTGTTATGAATCATAATGCAAATGGTTTTGGATAAAGAGCTTTCCCAAAGGGTTTGTTACCCACAGGTTGAGAACCACTGGTCTAGAGGCTCCTTTCTTCAGAGGAAAGTGAGGTGTCTCTGGGACCTTCCCCAACCCTGGCTGGCTGGGATAGTGTGGTAGGTGGAGGCAATGCACCTAGTCTCACAAGAAAGCCTCCAAATAAAATGGCAATAACACGAGACAGTGAGAACCTGGGAGCAGGATAACATCCCCAAGCTACTACATAAAAACACCCATGACTGTCTCTGTGGCATGGGACGGTAACTTCCCAAAGCTGGTCAGCCAGCTGTATGTAAAAGAAATCCTGGCTGTCTATGCTGGGTTCCAAGCTGCAGGACCTTAGTTTCCTCCCTCCTGGGTGCAGGACCTTGGCTTCTCTGTAGTCTCCAGCCCTTGGCTACCTCCAGCCAGGCACGCTGAGGACTGCCAGGCATCTGCTCCTCCCCCGGGTCAGGGTTTATCAGGCATCTACTGTCCGTGAACTCTCCAACCCTGTGGGCTCTGCTAGCTCATCTGCAGATAAGCTACTGTCTCTAACAGTCTCTATACACGATCTCCCTGTGAATCAAATCAGATAATGGATTATTTGAAAATAGACTGTGTGTCGATTTACAGGACTGGAAGTGAGTTTGTGAGGATGAATGAATGAGCAACATATCTCTGTAATCCGAGAACTTGAGACAGGACCTAACACCAGGCAGATACTCACGGGAAAATGTGAGCTGTGACCAATCAGGACCCTGCAATTCCTTCAGGCCACAGGGATTGAAGGATGGCTAGCAGAGGCGCATCAATAAACTGGTCAATGTGAGTCCAGGGCTTTGGGCAGCTAGCATGAGGGTCTGGTCCTACTCCGCCCTCCACCAGTGAATTGTGCAGGGCCAAGTGACTGGGCTAATTCCACACAAGTAAAGAGGCTTCCCAAAAATGGGCCCCCAAAAGAAAGCAGACCCCAACCACAGAAAATACGTAGTTTGTTTCTTAAGACCCTGGAACCAGCCACACTTAGAGAGTACTGAGTCTTTAGCTATATGCAGCCCTTCTTCAGTTTCTCCTTGAGAGGCCTCGTGAGTCCTGGTTGAGTGACAGAAGGGCATCAGTGTGCACCTGTCCTAGTTGGTTGATGTTTCTTTATCTGTTTGGTTTTTTAGATGCAGCCCTGGCTGGCCTGGAACTCATTCTGTGGACCAGGCTGGCCTCAAACTCTCAGAGACCTGCCTCCCAAGTCTAGTTTGCTTTCTATTGCTGTGATAAAACACCATGACCCAAAGCAACTTGGGAAGAAAAGGGTTTGTTTGGTTTATGCTTCCACATCACAGCCCATCACTGGGGGGAATGTTAGGGCAGGAACTCAAGCAGGAGCCAAGGTGGGAACCATGGAGGTGTGCTGCTTACTGGCACAATCCTCATGGCTTGCCTAGCCTACTTTTTGATACAACCCAGGGCCACCTGCCCAAGTGTGGCACCAACCATACTGGAATGGACCCTCCCACGTCAATCATTAACCAAGAAAATACCCCTACAGACTTGCCCACAGTCCTATCTGATGGAGTCAATCCCTTAGTTGAGATTCCCCTTTCCCTAATGATGCTAGCTTGTGTTAAGTTGACAAAACTATTTAACTAGCACAATGGTCCCTCTGTCCCTGCACATGGCCTTACTTCTGCTGCATGGTGGGTAGGGAAAGGCTAATGGCCGTCTTGGCTTTGCTTGGAGATAGTGTCATGGGTGTTCCCTTTACTATGGGCATTCAAAAGTGATCAGGAGGCTTCCCTGTCCTTGGAATACTACAGAGGTTTCTAAAACAGACCAGTGCAGAGGTGTTTAGACTCAACCCAGGCTCTGGCATGTGATGTGCCCTCCGGTCTCCTAGGGATCTTCTCGCTAGAGAAGCCATGCTGGGCACTAACCTATCTGAGCAGTTCTCCATTAAACCAGAGGGTGCCGTGTTTTAGCTCCAGGCAGCCCACAAGGCACCCAGCAAGGGCAGCCAGGACAACATGGGCTGGAGCAAACCACCATGGAGAGGCAGACGATGCAGATGAAACTGAGCATCCATATCCTGGATCTGGTTGCTCTGTGGTCCCACAGATTCCCTGCTAGGTTGGCTCTCCAGAGGACAGACTCCAAGAAAGTCCCGAAGGGAGCAGCCATGTGGGCCTCGGAGGAGGAGCTAGTGTTAGGGCATCTTGGGGTAGCCTCCAGCCAGAGCAGGGGGCTGCCTCATGAACCCTCAGTCCTCACCAGCCATTGGAACCAGGCTGTCCCCAAGCAGAGGTCTGACTCTCAGGGAGCAGCTTTCTCCTCAGAGCTATTTTAAGAGCAGGTTCAGGTCTTCCAATAGTAAGGGGACAGATCGGGAATGGGTGGCAGCGGTGTGTCCAAGGCATCCTCCGACAACCCCAACCGGGAAGGAGATATGTCCCTTACTCCTTGTCTGCTGCCACTTTCTCTGTGACCCCTGGCCATTCTCTGGGGGGAACTCAAAGTATCGGGAACAGCCTTCTATCTGAATCCATGGGACCCTAACAGCTTAGTGGCCCTTGGGGACATGTGGAGAGAGCCAAGACTGAGCTAGCTTGGTGACCTGCTCATACTGTCCATGTTGAAGGGTACACAGGATACGGAGAGGTCTTCTCTTCCTGTACTCACCAGGGAACCCTCACATTCTCCCGATGACCTTATTATCTGCCATGTCCCCAGATCTCTCTGTGTGTCCTTGAACATGGCTAAGCTTCACCTCTGCATTCTGGGTCTTTATCTAATACATAACCTGGTGGAAGTCAGTCCATGGGGTGGATGAGGTGAACTCTCCCAATGGGACTTTGAGTTTATATCTCCACTTGAACTCCAAGAAAAGCTTGTGGCCCATGACAGTGGCTTCTTAGAGGCCCAACCTCTCTGATTGGCACATGGATGTCCCATCTCTCCTCTGCAGCAAGAGAACAGTGGGACCATCATCTCCAACTGGGTCCAAGTATGGCCTGCAGAAGGAGGGGCAGCCTGGGGTTCCCAGGTGTTGGGGCATGCAGTCAGTACCTCTCACTCTCAGACTTCCTCCGGCCTCTGCGGGAAGCCTGGCAGTGCCAACCAGCATGTGTGGCACAGTGGCCTGGGTTGCAAAATATATCCGGCATGGCAGTTGGTGAAGTTATGCAATCGCCCCCAACTTACGGAAACCACCTTGAGGTGCTCCCGGGGAGCAGAGGTGGATGGCCCGGCTTCCCAGCTGACTGCGGGCCTGAAGTGATAGCTAGCTTCTTATACTCCCCAGAGGTCACCTCATGAGAGTGGGATCAACCTTGAGAGGTTCAGAGAGCATGCTCCAAGGAGCTGTGGTGGCCAGCTGGAGAGCAGGGTGGCCTGAGGATTCAGTCTCCCCCCTCAGGTGAGACAGCAAGCACCACGCAGGCTCAGGTAGCAAAGAGACTTGGGGAGGAAAGTCCCACAGAGACTTCTCCCAGCTCCACGCTGAGCTCTCTCCTGTTCAGAGCTCCCACAACAGGAAGACAGGAGGGTGGGACACGCCCTCATGTGAGAGGCATATCCAAATTGTTGATGTCCTGGGATTCTCCTGCCGCAGCGGTCAGCCATCCCTGAGAAGGCTGTTCGGCACAGCCCGAGAGATCCTGGAGCTTAGTGGGTCTTCCGGTCCCCTGCCCACCCCAGCTCCTCCACATCTCCCAACCCGGGAGGCACGATCCTAATGGGGTTAAAGCCCAGCTTACCTAGAATGAGACCTCGGTCCTGCCTCCCCTTGGAGCCCTGGTGGTCATAGCTTTCTCAGCTCTCAGTTCTCTGTGGGTCCCACCACCTGGCTACCTACACCTCAGGCTCCCAGCCCCAAGCCTGGGGAACATGCCACAGTTCCCAGCCCTCTTCGTCTCCTTATCCCGATCGAGGGGGGTGATTCTGTGCCAATTAGCATTAGACGCTGTACAACATACTTCACCTTTCTTTTTCTGCTCCCCAGTGCATCTGAGGCCAACTTGTTACAATACTCGGCGGCAGCCTGTTTGCCACAGCTCCGGCATTGTTTAGTGAATGGCCTATTTTAGCTCCCTCCCCCAGGACTGGACACCGAGGTTACTTCCGTTGTTTCGGTCTTACAAAGGAAGTCTTCACCGCCTTCCAGCACTTACAAGGTTGCCTTGGAGAGCCCAAAGATGTGGCTCCCTCTGTCAGATAGGATATGCATTTGTTATTTTAATAAATACGGGGAGGTACGACTCATTGAGAAAAAAATGTAATTTTCATAATTTATTTTGTAACAGGCTTCTTTCTATATATAATGTTTTCAAATTTTACCCACATGGTAGCATACATTAAATAATACTCTCTTGTATGGACGCACCATACCTTATTGAGATAATTATGTGTATTTTGTCCTTCATTTTATTGCCATTGAATCTTGTTAAGTATGAAGTTGCCCCATTTGATTTATTTTTATTATTTTAATTATATGCATGCGTGTGTGTCTTTGTTGGGATATGTACATGTGGGTGTAGGTGTTCACTAGCCCGGGGCATTTGATCTCCTAGCACTGGAGTTACAGGCCATCGTGAGCCACTTGGCATGGATACTGGGAGTCAACTCAGGCCCTTGGGTCCTCTGCTAGTGCAGGACATGTTCTCAACTGCTTCACTCACTCTCTGGCCCCAAAGTTGTCTTTCTTCAGACTGGCCATTAGTATTACAGATGGGAGACCACTCACAGGAGCATGGATGGGGGAGATTTCACGGGAGCATGGATGGGGGAGCACTCACAGGAGCATGGATGGAGGGCCACTCACAGGAGCATGGATGGAGGGCCACTCACAGGAGCATGGATGGAGGGACACTCACAGGAGCATGGATGGGGGACACTCACAGGAGCATGGATGGAGGGCCACTCACAGGAGCATGGATGGGGGACCACTCACAGGAGCACAGGTGAGGGGTTCCCTGCAGGAGCACAGGTGAGGGGCTCCCTGCAAGAACACAGATCACTTGAGAACAGGCTAGAAAGTCATAACCCCATCCTAGGTGACACCGGCATGGAAGCTGAACCATGGAATCCCACCTTCAGTTGGCTTGCATTTCCTATAGACTCCAGTACCCACCCCCTAAAGCCATAGGCAGCTGGAAGCTGGAGGTAATGGTGGGTGGAGATCTGGAGACGTCCTATCCCCTTTCTACCACAAATCTCAGGAGCTCCATTGCCATGACCACAGCTGTATTGGACTTCAATGTATCACCACCTTAAGGGGTCCTGCAGAGTTTCGTAAGAAGGCACTGCCATTGTCATATGGGACGATAGCTCCATAGGTCATGGAAGACTGAGGACAGTCATCCCCATGCTCATTGCTAAGTCCAGTAATTTAAGTCCTCCCTGCCCCCTCCTTAAAGACTCATCGTTATTTTTAATTAGGTGTCTGTGTGTGGGTTTGTGCCCTCAGAGGCCAGAAGAGGGCATCAGCTCCTCTGGAGCTGGAGTTAATAGGCAGTTAGGAGCCTTCTGACATGGGTGCTGGGAATCGAACAGATCTTCTGCAAGAGCCGAATACACTTTTAACTGCGGAGGCGTCACTCCAGACCGGCCTCTTCTTTCAAATCCAACCTAAGGCTGGGGTGGTAGCACACACCTTTAACCCCAGCACCCAGGAGGCAGAGACAGGTGGATCTCTGTGAGTTCCAGGTCAGCCAGGGCTCCATAGTGAAACCCCATCTCAAAAAACAAAACAGAACAAAATTCAACCCAGCTAAGAGTATCTGTTTGTTTGTTTATTGTTATACTAGGAAAGGATTCTACTGTTGAGCTGCATCCCCAGTGCCCTGCAATCCATTTCACCTTGTGTACAGCCCATGTACAGCCCGTGTTCAGCCGTGAACAGCCCGTGTACAGCCCATGCAGACGTCTAGTGGCAGCTGTCTGCCTGACGCATCTGTTTCCATGATCCGACTCTAAAGCGACCCTCCGTATACCATGTGGAGTTGGTCTTGTTTCCTTGTGTGACACTCTCTGACATTGCCCCACTTCCATACAGGGTACTCAGCTCATGTCCCAACATATACCAGGCCAACGTGCCACCGGTAAGGTTCCCTTGGCCCCGACAGTCTCTGACTGAATTGTCCCACTCATCCTTAAAGTTTTTAGTGATGAGATCAGATTTATATCTGACACTTTCGTTGCTTATTTTCTGTGTCTCCTGTCTTTTTTTTCTGTTTTCGTTTGTATTAAACGTAACATTTGAATACAGTATAAACCCAACAGTACATTATATATTGTACATACCGTTCTACACAGTTGCTCAAGATACATGAGAAGGAGTGTGCATACGTACTTACTGCATTTTACTCTTAATGACATTAAGTATAATTCTAGTTCCACTAAATGCCGCTGTTACTCTGTTGGTCCTCTGGCTTTTGTTTCGTGCGTTTGCTCACTGTCTGAAGACTCTGTGTCTGGCTGGCCTCGGGCACTTCCTTCAGTATTTCTCCTGAAGTGGTCTGCTACCCACAGATCATCCCAGGGTTTGCACGTGTGGAAATGTCTTTAGCTTGTCTCTCACCACTTAAGGTGCCGTCCCAGGGTCACTCGTAGTCGCTCTGTGTCCCCATCACCCTGCCCCCTGAGTCTCAGTATGGCGTTTTCTGCCATGAAAGCAAGAGCACTTTTTCCTGATGCCTTCAAGACTTCATTGTTGCTTTTGACTTTGGTGTTTGACCCTGCCGTGTCCGCCGCATGGGTCATCACGTCTGTGCAGTTTGGAGTGAACTGTCAGAACACTAGGACGTTTTCGGCTGGAACTGCAGCAAACACTTTCCTTCACTTCTCTCTCCTCTCTCTGGCCTTTCCCCAGTGCAGCTGCTGAGGCGCTTTGATTCGGAGTCCTTTTCTTCACGCTCTCCTTATACACTCTAAGAATCTAGCAGTCACCTCAGGTTCACCGATCTTTCTTCAGCCTCTTTAAAACCAGTGTGGACATTCTCTAGCACTCACTTTGCTTGTTTTTCTTTCTTAGAGTTTAGTTATGTGTAGATGTTGATGGTACACGTGTGCAGTACCCGCAGAGGTCAGAAGAGGGCGTCAGACACCCTGGAGCCGCCCAGTGCGAGTGCTGGGAACAAACCCTGGTCCTCCAGAAGAGCGGCAGGTGCCCTTAATCACTGAACCATTTCTCCAGCCTGTCACTTGTATCTTTCGGTTTCATAATTTCCTCTTGTTTGGTCCAAGTATTGTGATGTAAGCCAGGGTCTGTCACTGACTGACACCCTCAGATCTCTATTTGCTGTAAGAACGGCTTCCTGTGTCTTCACTGACATTCTCAACAGAAGTGACGCTGTCATGCCTTCCTGACACCTTTGTGGTTTCGTTAGTTGTTTTTCTCGTTTTGTTTTTGTTTTGTTTTATAGAGTACCATCTTCTCTAAGTACTAAGTACTTGCCTAGAGTACTAAGTCTTAGGACATTCTCTTTGTTGCCACCATCTTCCATTTCTTCACGCTTATTTTGTGTTTTGAAACTGGACATTTTGTACAATACACTGTAGCATCTCTGCTACTGACCCTTGACCCTCAGTTCCACATCTGAATTTTGTTTACTGATGAGTTGGGGGGTGTCATCCTGGTGATGTCACTTTGTCACCCCCACAGCTCTTTCTGCACCTCTCTTTGGCCTTGGTGGCTGCCTCAGCCATGCCCAGGGTTCCCTTTGGAGGGACACAGGCAAGTCTCTCTGTGTTGTCTTCCCCTGACCACACCAAGAGCCACGGAGATGACCACATTGCTGTTCCAGAAGCCATCTGGAGTGTGAACTGCTTCACACTCTGACCCAGTCAGATGCAGGCTCCACCAAAGCTGTGGGGTAGAGTTAAAAAAGTCACCTTTGCCCCCGTCTGGTCCGGCCCTTTACCTTCAGCTTCCAGAAAGCAGAAGCTCCAGGGCGGAAAGCTTGAAAGTCTTTGTTCCCTGGGGCCATGGGTCAGTGGATGGTCTGTGAGTAGGTGAAGCGTCAGGGTGTGTGTGTGTGTGTGTGTGTGTGTGTGTGTGTGTGTGATTTATCACTAACTCAGGCGTTAACTGGAAAAAATAAAACAGATCGCCACTCAGGTGAGTCCTTCTCAGTTTCCAGCAAGTCTATTTTTTTTAAAATTGTTTTTATTGAGCTATATATTTTTCTCTGTTCTCCTCCCTCCCTCCCCCTCCCCTTCTACTCTCTCCCATGATCCCCACGCTCCCAATTTACTCAGAGATTTTGTCTTTTTCTACTTCCTATGTAGATTAGATCCATGTATGTCTTTCTTAGGGTCCTCTTTGTTGTCTAGGTTCTCTGGGGGTTGTGAATTGTAGGCTGGTTTTCTTTGTCTAAAAGCCTCTCTCTCTCAAGCTATCTCTCTCTCTCCTTTTTAGGTTTTTTGTTTGTTTGTTTTGTTTTGTTTTTTAAGACAGGGTTTCTCTGTAGTTTTGGAGCCTGTCCTGGAACTAGTTCTTGTAGACCAGGCTGGCCTCGAACTCACAGAGATCTGCCTGCCTCTGCCTCCTGAGGGCTGGGATTAAAGGCATGTACCACTACACAGGGTTTCTCTGTGTAGCCCTATCTGTCCTGGAACTTGATCTGTAGACCAGGCTGGCCTCAAAATCAGAGATCTGCCTGCCTCTGCCCCCTGAGTGCTGGAATTAAAGGTGTGGGCCACCACACCTGGTTTCATATCTGTCTTGTAAAAGTAATATTAATTAGAGATTTTTCTGTTCATTGCAGAAAATCTCATTTTAACTACCAGAAGATCCTTTGGGGGATGGTGTGTGATGAACCAGCCAGACTTCTCCAGTTTAAGATCAGTAGCCATCTTGTTACAAGATCAAAATAAGCTCATTTCTGTTTTTATAAAACTTAAGTTTCAGTCGGGTGGTGGTGGCACACACCTTTGATCCCACCACTGGGGAGGCAAAGGCAGGTGGATTTCTGTGAGTTCGAGTCCAGTCAGGTCTGTAGAATGAGTTCCAGGACAGCAAGGGCTATACAAACAGACCCTCTACACAGAAAATAAAACAAAACAACAAAAATAACAAACAAAAACCTCTTACATGTCTACTTCTAGTTTCTACTTCTACGTCTTGGAATTTAACTGTGCCTTGACTCTTCTTGGAGTTTGACCTGTCTGTATCTGACTGAGTCTTGACCCATATCCATACTCCATAAGATAGGTGTTCTGCCAAGTTCCTATGTAACCAAAACTCCTCTTGAAATCCCCCAACCCTTAAAAACAACCCCCAAAATTGCTGGGTGATGGTGGTCCATACCTTTGATCCCAGTACTTGGGAGGTAGAAGCAGGTGGACCTCTGAGTTCAAGGCTAGCCTGGTCTACAGAGTGAGTTCCAGGACAGTTAGCGCTACACAGAGAAAGCCCATCTCAAAAAGCCAAAACTAAAACCCAAACCCAAAAATAACACAAACAAATAAATAAACAAAACCCACAACCATAGTCTTACAGTTTTGAGCTATACAAACCCCATTTTCTCCCGTGTTCCATGCTGTTCTTTCAAATCCCACTTTAGGGAGACAGCCCTGTCTGACAGAAAATCAGTCTTGCTTACTTTGACTAACATTTTTGGGTAATGGTTTTTACTCCCGTTCATGGGATTGACATGTGAGCAGAGTTAACTACCTGCCAACAAGGAGTTCAGTGTGGAACTTCTCTGAAATGATGAATGGCGTTTCTGCTCATGCTCATGGCTGTGAGCTCAGGACACAGAGGGACATCTTGCTCCCATCTTGTCCTCAAGGGGCACTGTCCCCTTTCTGGCTTCACGTCCTTGGAGAAAACAAGCCTTTTCTTGACAAAGTGACACCGTCATCTCTCAGGGCCACTCCTTCAAACAGCACTGGCTCAGAATGTTCAAGGGATTTACAGCTGGGCGTGGGGACACACCCTGGAAACCCACATACTCAGGAGTCTGGAACAGGAGGATCACAGGTTCAAGGCCAGCTGGGGCTGCAAAATAAAAAAATGATCATGTAAGGTGCTCGCGCGTGAGTGCGTGTGTTCCCGAGTTCGAATCCCATTTGATTGTGATTCTGTCACGGAGCGGTTCCGTGTGTGCTTGTGCGAACAGTCTCCCACGCTATCTTGTGGGGAAAAAAATTTTAAAAAAAATTAAAAAGCCAGATGCCTTTCCAGCTCTGTTGCTTCCAGGCCTCTCCACTTTCATTACACAGTTCCTTCATCTGTGTTGCTTCCTGTGAAATCCCCACAGGTCCATATGTCACTTAAGATGCTAATGCCCCACTTTAGAAGTGGGGGGCAAAGACTGGATGAAGTCATGAAGCCACCGAGTTTCCCCACCTAGTTAGTGTACACACAGCCTCACTCAGCCCTCCAGGTCTGCGTTCTTATTACTGCTCAGGCTGTTCTCTTAATAGAAATCAAACTCAGGACACAATTTAATCCTCCCTGTCCCCTATCCACCCACACTGTGGTCTCCTCCAGCAGGGCTGGGGACGCTCCCACCTCTTATCCCATTCATCCTGGCCTACTAAGACTAGCAGGAAACCTGGGTCTTGGTGACTGGATCACAGGTGGTCTCACGACACAGGTTTCACCAGTTCATGAGTGCTCAAACTTCTGCTGGAACATGAATAAAGTAGGAAGCCCTGTCCCCATAGTGGCTGGAGGAAGACAGCCCGCAGGAATCATGCCGCCCTTTCTAAATGCTTCACAGGTAAAACAGACAGCAACACAGCGAGAAGTCCCGTGACTAACAAAAGCCCCGGCCTGTAACACCTTCCCCCATTCACCTACTTTTTTAACAATCCAAAGCATTTTTACGCACCAGGTGCTGCTGGAGTCGGCTGAGCAGATGTGGTCTCTGCCTTCCTGAGATCCACAGCCTGGGGGAGACAGATGTCTGCCCGGCGGAGTAGGGGCTCATAGGTGGCCAGTGGGCAGGGTGTCGCAAGCAGAGGGCAGCGGGGGCGGGGGGATGCGGGGGAGGGGGGTGAAACACGGGACTCTATCCAGCCAGAAGCAGGACGCCCCAGGGACATCTACACAACACCCTCCTCCATCCTGAAAGCCACGAGCACCTGGGGCTTTGGGACAAAGTGTTCCACCCTCATTGCTTCTGGGAAGGGACCTGTCAAAGCAGGAAGCAGAGGGAGAAAAAAAGAACCTATTCATGACTCTGGCTTCAATAAGATCAAGGTTCATTATTTCTGAAGAAACAGCCCAGCTGGCACAGTGACCGCTCCTCAGCTCATTTGGAGGAGCAGGTTCCTGCTCACTGAGGCATGCGTGAAGGAAAAAGATAAAACGATGTGGTTGCCAATCCTCACTTCCCATTGGCCTGAGCTTAGTCCTGTGACCATGCCTCACTGCAAGGGAGGCTGGGAAATGTAGTCGATAGCTGGGCAATTGTTGTCTAGTGAGGGTGCCTCTTCAAAACTCTACTTTGTGCACGCTTTCAATCCCAGCATTCTGAAGGCAGGCAGATCTCTGTGAGTTCGACCTGAGCCTGGTCTACAAAGTAAGTTCCAGGGCAGCCAGGGCTATACAGAGAAACCCTGTGTGTGTGTGTGGGGGGGGGGGGGGGGGTAGGGGGGAAGGGAAGAATACCTGCCTTAGAACTTAACTTCAAGGCCTCAGTGTTAAAGAGATGATGACTATGGCTTGGCCTGGAGGGCTAATGAGATTAGTGCCCCTCTGAAGCAAATTCATCTCTTTCAGTTCTTCGTTGTGGGATATTTATACACTGTGTGAAGGTGTAATGCTGTGATTGGTGTAATAAAAAGCTGAACGGCCAATAGCTAGGTGGGACTTCTGGGGAGAGAAAGGAAGAGGCAGGAGAGAGATGCCAGGAGGAAAGAGGAGGTAAAGATGGAAGAGAGGTTCACGTGATCGATTAATATAAATAGGTTATCTTAAGCTGTAAGAGTTAGTTGAGCCTAAGCCTAAGCTAAAGGCCAAGTTTTCATCATTAATAAGACATGATTAATAATAAGTCTCCATGTCATTGTTTGGGAGCTGGTGGGACAGAAAAAGACTCGTTATATATGGCATCCAACCTCCAGGAACTATTTCCACATAGGGCCTGAGAATTCTAAAAACAACAACAACAAACAAACAAACAAACAAACAAGAAAAGCAGGCAGGGCTTCCTAGTAACCCAGCGCTTGCTGTTTCCGGAGGTGCAGCTGCTGCACAGCAAGCACTTATGGTAGGAAGAGCATGCACTCAGAAAGTTCCCAGAGCTGGGCAAGTCAGTACTGCTCCTGGCTGGTGCTGCTGGCTGGCGTAAGGCTCGGCTTTCACGGACCCAAGCAGTACGGAGCCAGCCACCAGCGTGGCTAGAGCTGAGCTGTGAGTTTAAGGCTTGGCTCATGTGATTAGAGAAGGCGACAAGTGGGCTGTAAAGTGGTCCAGATTGAGAAAACCTCTAAACAGGCACAGTAAGAAATGGGTATACACAGTCACAGAAAAAAAAATAGTTTAAAAACAATAGCAAAGTCTTTAAAGAGAGAGAGTAAAGTAATAGTAAGAAAAATAAGCCATGTAAGGATGAGAAATATACAGGGTGTCTGGATCCTGTATGGTACTTTGCTGACTTTGAGGTTTTTTTTTTTTAATGTACCCAAAACAATAGCTTCTGAGAGACATTGGATTATGGAAACTGCTAAATTAAACCAATGCATATATATTTAAAATGTCTTTACTTCAAAATGGAAGTCAGAAAATATATTACATTGGGGAAGAGGTTACGCCTCTGTTTACACAGGAAACAAACAGTTATTATTCTCTTCAAAATGACAGGCATCAAAGCTACACAGAGAAACCCTGTCTTGAAAAAAACAAGCTAGGCAGTAGTGACATATGACTTTAATCCCAGCAGAGACAGGTGTATCTCTATGAGTTTGAGGCCAGTGTGGTCTACAGAGTAAGCTCCAGGACAGGCTCCAAAGCTACAGAGAAATACTGTCTCAAAAAACAGACAAACAAACCAAATGAAAATTAATAAAGATCAGATTTAATTGCAGGAGATGTCCTGAAAATCTTGGCTACCGACATATAAACAAAGAAGCCAAGAAAGATCACAGGACAGGTGGCATACATGCTGATCCCTCTACATGGGAACAACTCAGACTGGATGAGACATGATACATCTTGTTGGCTACAGAGTCCTCATGACTTATTACAGGCCATCCTTCTGTATTATGGACAGAGATTTCTATTACAATTTGGCTATGCAGTCCAAATGAACTTATAAAGTTAACATATGCCTTTTACCTGCTCAAATATAAAACAAATTATCATCTTTAGCTGACTTGTACACATGGCACATTCCATACTTGTGTTAATACAGATATATGTTACCTTTAAAAGCTTGTGTGTTTTCAGAACAAAAAGACCAGACACCAATGAAGACAAGTAGCCTAAGTGACTCAGCCTCTCAGAATGCCTCTGTTGCCGTTTCCTCAAAATTCTACATCCAAAGCAATTTCAAAGCTATTAGCTGAGATGCTCCAGCCTCACAGACTACTCCAGTCAGACTTCAAATAAGCCGTATACTTCCTGTCACACCAAGACTAGACAACCAGCTATCCCAGGACTTGACCATCATCCAGATTTTCTCAAGGTCCCCTAAAGATGCCATTGCTCCTAGACAACAGGAAGCAATATAGAGAAAATGACATCCACACTCCCAAGAGATGAGCTGGGTGTTTTTTTTGGTCATTTGGTGGGTTATGGATGTTTGTCATCATTTAGGGGGGTTAATTATAAGTCATTATTGGTCATGATCAGAAAAAAGGAAAACAAAGGAGATTAGAGTCAGAAATCTCTTTTCGAAGGGAAAAAGAGGGGATATGGTATATAGAAATGATGGGATAAAAGGGTGGATTGTTGAGTCTACTTTTTAACAACCACTAGTCCCAAATATTTTATATTGGTATGAATTTTTGAATATTGATACAAATTTAGGGTTATTTTTGTTATACTGTGTATATGTTTCTACTCTTGCTTAAGGTCTTGTGCCTATGCAGCTTATTTAACAATGTAAAGTTCTAGTCCTTGAAAACTATTTAGGATAACAAAGAAATACAGGTTTGTAGTCATCTGTAACAATCAAACTTGTAGTCATGTATGTTTTCATAGGTCAAAAGAGGTATATTTTAGATAAGTGTTTCTTCAAAAACTTCAAAGACCTACAAAATATGGCTTTGTTTTTTTGGTTTCTAGACGCAGGATTCCTTAGTGTAGCCCTGCCTGTCCTAGAACTTGTGCTGTTGTCCAGGCTGATTTTGAACTCAGAGAACTGCCTGCCTCTGCTACCCAAATGCTGGAATCAAAGGCGGAGGAGACATCACAGCTGGCTTTCGGATTTCTTTTGAATTTTGTGTGAATGTGTGTGTTGCACACATAAATCTAGGAGCCCGCAGAAGCCAGATGTGTTGTATCTCCTGGATCTGGTGTCACAGTGGTTGTAAGCCTCCCGATGTGAGCAGTAAGTTACTCTATTAACCACTGAGCCATCGCTCACACCCTTGTGGTTTTTAGTAAGTCGCAGTGGCCTGTTTCCAAACTACTGCAGCTTCGTGCTCCCAGCTGTGTCATGTGAGGGCAGCAGCTTCAGGGCCCTCACCAATTTCTAGTGCTCACCTTTTCACTGGGCTCAGCACAACAGAAAGCAAGCTGGAGAGGAAAGGGCTTTTTTACTGACACCTCCAGATCACAGCCCATCATCAAGGGAGTCAAAGCAGGGACTCTGGCAGGAACCTGGGGACAAAATCTGAAGCAGGGACCATGGAGGATGCTGCTTAGTCTGTTTTCTTATATAACCAAGGACCACCTGCCCAGGGATGTCACCACCCCTAGTGGTCTCGGCCTTCCCACACCAATCATTAGTCAAGAAAATGCACTACCCACCTACCTCAGGCAATATGATGGAGACATTTTCTCAACTGAAGTTTCTCCTCTCAGATAATTCTCGCTAGTGACAAATGGGAAGTATGTGGGGTTTTTTGTTTCATTTTGCTTTTAAGATACGTTCTCCTGTAGCCCTAGCTAACCTTGAACTCACCCTGAAGCTAAAGATGACCTTGAACTCTTGATCTTCCTGTTCCACCTTCCAAATGCTGAGATTACACACGTGTGCTACCATGTCTGTTTAGTGTGGTATTGAGGATTAAAGTAGGCTAGTACTCTCCCAACTGGGCCAAATTCCTAGTTCATCAAATTACCGTCTTAGTTACTGCTCTGTTGCTGTGAAGAGACATGACCAAGAAACTTAAAAAATAAAGCATTTAGTTGGGGGATTGCTTACAGTTTCAGAGGGTGAACCTGTTATCATCATGGCAGAGTGTGGTGGGAGACAGAATGGGGTTGGAGCAGTACTGAGAGCTTACAACCTGATCTGCCATTGGAAGCAGAGAGAGGGGTGTGGGAGTCAGGGAAAGGAGAGGGAGAGAACAGAGACTGGGCCTGGTCTTTGTTTGTTTTTTCAAGACAGGATTTCTCTCTGTAAAAATCCTGGCTGTCCTAGAACTCACTCTGTAGACCAGATTGGCCTTGAACTCACAGAGATGGGCTTGTCTCTGACTCCCAAGTTCTGGGATTCAAGGCATGCCCCTGGCTTGGTCTTTTGAAACTGCAAAGCCCACGTCCAGTGACACACTTCCTCCAACAGGGCCATACAACCAACTGGAAGCCAACCATTCAACTATATGAATAATACTGTAGGGGCTGTTCCCATTCAATCCACCACAGTTAGATTTTAAAAATTACTGCTTGAGTTTATGACTTGTATTTTATAAGATTGTGAAATAAAATTTTTCTTGGGATTAGGACTTTCTAACAATTTCTGAAATGTCCCCAAGCCATCTCTTCAGAGGCCCTCCACTTGCCAACTGCAACTGAAAATCACCAGGGTCCAAACCAGTCCCAGAAGAAATAAGGGATCGCCATTCATCCTGAACTTCCTGTATAGACTGCCCAGGCCAGAGCCCACTATAGCCTCAGGTGTCCCCAGCCCTGTGGAGTGCCAGGATCACCTTGTACCTAGACATACACTGTCAATCCTCACAATCTGCCAGAGACAGACAAAAGTGTGAGAAAAGTTCAAAGGGGTAAGCCGCTCGCCAGTGCCCACAGTGGTGACCGATCTGGGATCCAAACACACACCCAAGAGGTAGGAACTCCCCTCACTGGTGACACAGCTGTCCCCATCTGTCACCCTCCAACCTCCGTGACAACAAGGGTGCCAAGGAGAGCCCAGCTGCCCCTCCCTACTCAGCACCCAAGGCAGTTCCACCATTCCCTGTGTCACATAGTGCCTGCCACGATCTGCACCCTGCCCTCCAGGAATCCTTCCCAGATCTACTCCTGCCACACTTCACTGCAGGGTGTGGTTTCCTAAAGGGTCATAGCTGGAAGCTTGGTCCCCAGTGGTCATGCTCAGAGTGATGGAACCCCAAGAAGAGTTCATGGCAAGAGAAACAAGTCATTGGGCATGGCCTCCACAAGGGACTGATTTTGGTCTCAGAGAGTGAGCTCTTTTCTCAAGAATGAGCTATGCTGTTGTGGAATAATTTTTTTGTACATGTGAAGATGTGTCATTCTGATTGGTTTAATAAAGATATGAATGGCCAATAGCTAGGCAAGATTTTCGGACTCACAGGATGCTGGGAAAAAGAAGGGGAGTCGCCAGACAAACAGAGGAAGCAGCTTGGACAGTACAGAGTAAAGGTAATAAAGCCATGAGACCAAAAGTAGATTGATAAAAATGGGTTAATTTAAGTTGTAAGAGCTAGTTAGTAATAAGTCTAAGCTATCGGCAGAGTTTTTTGTAATTAATAAGTTTCCATGTCATTATTGGGAGCCAGTGATGGCTCAGTGATTAAGAACACTTGCTACTTTGTAGGGGACCAGGGCTAGTTTCCCAGCACCCACATGGTATTTATAATTTTCTATAACTCTAGTTCCAGGGGATCTGATGCCCCATTCTGGCCTCTACAGGCACCAGGCACACATGTGATACACATGATCTCAAAATACTCAAAAATAGAATAAATGCATTTTTAAAAGCTTGAGTTTAGTTGGAGGTGGAGGTTCTGTCCATCCTTTAGGACTGTGCATTAGATAAACATCTTTTCTTCATAAAGACTCCACTTCAGGTATTTTGTTAAACAACAGGATCACCGGGTAAGAGCAATACACCGTTCCTTCCGGGTTCTTCCTCCTTTTCTTTTTCTCCTCCTCTTCCTCCTTCTTTTGTAGCTTTTTGACACAGGGTTTCTCTGTGTGGTCCTGGCTGTCCTAGAACTTGCTCTATACACCAGGCTGTCCTCAAGCTCAGAGATTCACCTGCCTCCCAAGTGCAAGGATTATACTTGCACCATGGCAACCAGCCCTTCCTTCTAGCTTCTTATAGGGAAAACAATGTGGTTGTTTGACAAACGTCCCCGCTTTTCCACCCAGATGTCCCCATATTCAGCTATAAAAATATACAGGACGGTGGCTAACCCAACAATTCTACCCACTCCTTCCTTAAAGAAGGAGAATTCCTTAGGATGTTGGGGTGCGGATAACATCAGCTCTCCAATATGCACAGACTGTGGTCCTGCCTAGCAAGGGTCATTATGGTGGATTATGGTGGATTCAGGGCTGGGGGCATGCCCAGTACATTCAGCTGGCCTAGGGATCTGGTTGTGTTTTTTTGTTTTTTTCTTTTCTGGAACTAATGGGAAAAGGGAAATCTTCCAATCCCACTGAAATTGTTAATCATGTTTCAAAGGAAGAAACAAAGGACCTTGGAGTCAACTGTTCTGAAGCTGGTAGATTTCAATGGCAAACATATATATATATATATATATATATATATATATATATATATATATATATATATACATACATATATTCCAGGTTGTCTGTCATAGGCAACTAGATGACGCTGCTGGACAGAGCAAACTGCAAAAGCTGAGTTCCTCTCTGGTCAGGTTCAGTCTTCCCTACTTCCCGAGTGTTTGCTGTCTGGGTATCTGGTCCACTCTCGTTGAAGGAGGTCCAGATTCCCCCAGAGGCAGGCACAGGCTCCAGGTAGCAGCTGAACCGAAAAAGCCTAGAAGGTTCCAGTTTGTGGAGCCCATAGCTTAGCAAGAAAATAAAAAACCTTGAGCAGACACCTTAGATTCACAGTGATAATGAAGGACTTCCCGGTTCGAGGCCATGGTATGGTTCTCCTTCCCACCAAGTTGTTTCCCAAACTCCGTACGGAAAGTGAAAGGCAGGACTCTGCCTGTGCGGGCCTGGTGCGTCACCATGGAAACACTGGCCCTGTATGGGGGGCTGGGTGGGCCGGGTTTCCAGGAAGGGCTTAGGCAGGAAGCCAAGCAGGAAGGGGCTGGGAGTTCCTGGAAGGACAGCCCAGAGGCCTGGGAGCCTCCACACCAGCAGCTGGCCTCCCCTTCCCGACCTGGGGAACCCGCCACACTTCCTGGCACATGCCGGGCAGAGGGCAGGGTTGATGCTGAGGCCCATTGCCTGCAGGCCTTAGGGTAGAGCTGTGACGGGCCTGGGAGGGGAGACAGCCACCACCAGGAGACCGTCACCAGGCAGACTGTGGTGGAGGGTTACTCTTCCCGGCCCATGCAGGAAGATTGCTGTTTGTCTAACTCCAGCTTGAAGTTTATAGAGTTTCAGGTCAGCCTGGGCTACAAAGTAAGACCCTATCAAAAACCAGAGCAGCACAACCTAATATTTTCAACAGCATGTGATCTGTCAGGCCCTCCGTGTGGCCCAGGAAGATCCTCTGTGGGGTACTGAGCTCTGTTCTCTCTAGAAGTTACCCTTCTACAGCAGCTAAAATTCAGGGAGTAGGGGACAGGGAGACCACAAAGGGAGTGAATGGAGGGATGCCAAGGGCGTGGTTGGCAGGGAAGATGCTGGACACAAAGTACCATGAACAGCTGGGGACAGACCACCCTGTGGGTGCCTCCCAGACTTCTGTGTCACATGGAAAACACCAGGAAAAAAACAAACAAGGGACTGGAGATCTAGTTCATCAGCTAAGAGCACTTGATACTATCCCAGAGGACCCAATTTGACTTCCAGCACCCACATGGTGGCTCAGAAAAAAAAAAAAAAAAAATCACCTGTAACTCCAGTCGTATGGGACTGATGCCCTCTTCTGGCTTCTGTAGGTACTGCATGCACATGGTGCACAAATATACAGGCAAGAACACCCACTACATATAAAAATAAAGGGGAGAAAAGAACAAACAAACAAGAGTGCTAGGGGCACACTGAGAGCTGATCCTTCCAGCCTTCTACTCTGCCATCTGCATGGTCCAGGTGGCTCATCAAAGCAACAGAGGGGGAAGAGATGGGAAGGTCACAGGCTTGTCACACAGCCATGTCCACTGCAGGGATGCTGAGGGAGCCTCTCCAGGGTGACCTAGCCTGATCTCTTCCTGTGAATGGAGGAGATATGAGGGCAGCTATCACACACCTGAACTTTGAAGTCCCGAGCGCACACACGGGAGTCAAACCTCACCAACCTCCCAGGCTGCCATCCCCAGCTTTGATGGTTAAGGGGAAGAACAGGGCCTGGTTCTCAGTGTGTCATCAGGAGGTGCTATGGGACCTTTGGATGTGGGACTGTGAGAATCCCTAGGTCTCTAGAGACCTTGGAGTCTCACTCACATGTGCAGTGGTATTTTATTTGTGTTTTAATAAATAAAGGTTGCCTGAAGATGAAAGAGTAAAACAGCCCCACTAGTCAGCCTTACAGACCAGGCAGTGGTGACACACACTTTTAATCCCAGTAGCCACACTTGTTTGCCATAGAAACTGGGCATGAGTGGCACATGCCTTTAATCCCAGCCCTAGAGAGGAATATAAGATGGGAGGAGACAGCTCTCAGACACAGTCTCATTCTGAGATTCCAGGAGGCAGGACCACCATTTTGGACTGAGATAGAGGTAAGAGCCAGTGGCTGGCTGCTTTGCTTTTCTGATCTTCAGGTTGAACCCCAATATCTGTCTCTAGGTTTTCATTAATCGTGCTACACACATATCCTCTGGAGTGATCTCATAAGAGGGTAATAGGAAGAAGCACAGCTCCACCCAGCGCCTACCTCCCAGCTTCCAGAGGAAAAGCTGACCCTTGACACAGAGCCTACGCTGTATCTTTCTTCCCTAAGTTGCTGGTTCTTGGGGTTTTGCTACAGTAACAAAGAGCTGGCTACTTAAAGCCTCTGGCCTCAAGTCCCCTCCAGATCCCTCCCAGGCTAGCCCCAGTCATGGTGAGCCTTCAAAAAGACTGTCACCTATGCCTGCTTTTCACAGCTGACACTGAGTGATTCACAAGTTTGGTCTCTCCCTTTGTCTGTCCATCCATTCATTATTCATGCCCTGGACCTCCCCCCCCCCCAGGCCTCACATAAGGGTTCACATGGGCACAAATGCCATCCCAGTTTTTCTTATGGGGTCAGATGTCAGGGCTTCACAGATAATGTCCTTAGAGATATTTGACTCTGGAAGAAAAGAGTTCAGGACAAACAGGGAAGTCTTTATAAGGATGGACTCCATAGAAGGACAGATGTAAGCAGCCAGAACAGACTGGTTTGGTGACCCCAGCTAAGCCCCTGGATTCACCACAGCTGAAGCAAGCCTTGGGGAGTGCTTGGGTCTCTGTCACCTACGACCTGAGTGCTCCACAGACAAGGCGTTTAGAAGTGGGCCCAAAGGTGACAGGCTCTTATGGAGAACAGAAGAGCTGGACATGCACTGGGCACAGTCACCCCCTTCTGGCCACAGTGAGCTGGCGTCCTGACATCTCCAACAGAAATTTTCCAGTCACGGATTGAGAGATCCGTGTTTCTGAGAGCTCAGCCATGAGTGTGGCCAGCAGGTGGAGGCCAGGTCCCCATGGCTCCCGAGGAAAGCAGGAGAGCACTGTCATTCTGAACCAGCTGAGGCTGGGCCACCCTGTGCTGAGTCTCATCATAATCCATGCACAGGCCTGGAGCTACCACATCGTCCCTCCCGGGTGCACAGCAGACCCACATGTTTGCTGGGTTTTGTTCACTTCTGCCCCGAGTTCCAGGAGAAGCACGGCACACGACTGGAGAGACACAACTCAGTGGCCTGCTGGACTGGCCTCCAGACAAAGAAATTCCCTAGCTGATGTCTGTTGGCAGGGGTGGAGGAGATAGTAGGACCGGAATAAAAGGGGCTGGTGGTCAGGGAAGACTTCTTAGGGGAGGGGTAGGTCCAGCTTGAGGAAAATAGATTTTCAGGCCAAAACTTGATTCATCAATGGTCACCATGGCTGCAGGTTCTTCATGAGACTGATGAGCAGAACCCTGGGCAAAGTCAGGGGGAGAGGTCAGGGTGGAGAAGGGATGGGGGCTACGGGAGCTCCCAGCTAACCAAGCCCATGCTTCGTCAGCATGGCAACTGTCCGGGATCACTAATGAGGCCCTTGCCATTAATGTGGCCAATGTCGAGTGATGTGTTCAAACTCGGGTGACCTGTGTTCTGTTCCCTGGGAGGCTGGACCAACACACGTGCCGTCAGGAGTCATAGAGCACAGAAGTCCCAAGGGGAGAACAGAATCAAGCAAGCATGGTGTCCCACTGTCGAGGGAAGAAAAGGCAGGGGTCAAAGAAGAAATTTCAGAGCCCCCACCCCACAACACATTCCAAGTCAGTAGCTCTCCGAATCAGGCAACAGAGCCTGGCCTGACTAGCTCAGCTCTATAAACTGTTGGGCAGCGGAAATCTGGACACATTTTACCCAGGTCAAGAGACACCTAAACACCATTCCTTGCGCTCAGCTCAGTTCCCCCTCTTGGCTCACTTCTATGGTGGTTTCACTTTCCTCCTGGGACAAGATGGCTGCAGCAGCCCCAGCCCTCATGTCTCCTCAGCCTGCAGGTCATCAGGAACAGGGATATCTTTGGCTAACCTTGTCTCTAAACATGTGCCTGTGAGCAGGACAAGCCATGGCATGGACCATCTATGACTACAATGACCTCTAGAGCCAAATGGGGATCAGGCCAGTCAAATCCTATTGTTCAGTGTAAGCTAAGGGTGGTTAGGCTCCCAGCCAGGGGAGTCAGAAGGAGTTAGAACGAAAAGAAATGAATGGTGGTCCATCAAAGGCTTGCAACTGAGGCCTTAGAGACACAGTACCACAGTATTGCCAGAGTCCTCGAGCCCATCCTGCCAGCCTACAGAACCTCCCACAGGCAGTGTATGTGTCCTCATAACTCTCCCTGACAGTACCTATCCACAGTGACAGCTGTGGGGGTGCTACCATGAACTCCTGGACTCTCAGTAGAAGTGCCCCAGGAAAAGACAGCGGCCGCGCAATCTCCTTGAGGTGGGCCAGGTGACTTGACATCGGTCTACGACCTCAGAACTTGGAAGGATAAGGCAGGAAGGTTCTGCACATGTTTGAACCCAACCTGGGCTGAGACCCTGTTTCAAAGAAACAGAAAAGTAAATGAACATATCGAGTTCTGAGGCAGGAGCATGCTGTGCAAAGGCCCTGAAGCAGGTGTGTGCTGTGCAAAGGCCCTGAAGCAGGTGTGTGCTGTGCAAAGGCCCTGAAGCAGGTGTGTGCTGTGCAAAGGCCCTGAAGCAGGTGTGTGCTGTGCACAGGCCCTGAAGCAGGTGTATGCTGTGCAAAGGTGGTGTAGGAGATTCCTTTTGTATTTGTGTTGCATTCATTGGTTGAATAAAGAAACTGCCTTGGCCTTTTGATAGGGCCAAGCACTTAGGTGGGTGGAGTAGACAGAACAGGATGCTAGGAAGAAGGGAAGTGTGGCAGATGCCATTATTCTCCTGCCTGAGACTGATGCTGGTTAGGATCTTTCCAGGTAAGCCATGACCTTGTGGTGCTACACAGATTACTAGATATGGGTTAAAGCAAGATTTGAAAGTTGGCCAAGAAGAGGCTAGATATAATGGGCCAGGCAATAATTTAATTAATACAGTTTTCTGTGTGGTTATTTCGGGGCTAAGCTAGCCAGGCGGCGGGACACAGCCCGCTCTTCCTCCCTACAACAAAAGGCCCCAGGCAGGTGTGTGCTGTGCACAGGCCCCAGGCAGGTGTGTGCTGTGCACAGGTCCCAGGCAGGTGTGTGCTGTGCACAGGCCCCAGGCAGGTGTGTGCTGTGCACAGGCCCCAAGGCAGTTACATGTGATAGGTTGGGGGATGTGGGGAAGTTGATGCCGAGTGGAAGGTGGAGGGTACTCAGCTTTCCCCTGAGCTACATGGGACCCTGGATAGGTGGATCAGAAGGGGGATTCTGGCCACATAGTATCCTACTGGATGAAAAGAAAGTCTGGGGAGCACCTGGAGTGAGGGGCCAGGGAGCCTGAGACCTGGTGCAGTTACATTCAGGAGGAAGATGGAGTAGTTACAAGGGTGATTAGTATTGAAGGTCACTGTGGCCCTGTAGTTGCTGTACAGCCCGGAAGACAGGCCTGGTTCCCACGACCCAGCCTCATGTTGATGGAGTCTTGGGGTCTTGTGCCTGGCCACTCGAGGATGGGCCTCTCCTGGGCACCCAGCTGTTGCCTGGCTTCTCAGGGCCACAGAGGAGGAGGACCAGCAGATGCGATGTTCAGGAAGGAACCTCTCACCGTAACAGTCCCAAGTCGGGCACCAGGAAGCTGCCCCTGTGCCCTCGCTGGCCGTGGTCCAGGAAAAGCCAGAGGAGAACAGGAAGGGAAGAGAGGAGGCGAGCGTGGAAGCAGCTGTGGAATTAGGGGTAGCTGAGTCAGGGGTCCACACAGCCTTCGGCTCCACAGTGTGAGCCTGCCGGTGGGGCTGTGGCTGGCAGTGTGCCTAGCACCACAATGCACTGCGGGCCGGAATTCCTGCAGAACGCTTTGTTCTGAGGCAGCCCGCAAGTTCTGGGGACCTGCACAGGGTGGGTGGCGGCCAGAGCAAGATCTCGGGAAGTCCCCGGAGGGTCCAAGCTGGGCACTGCCCCATGGTGCTGCGCCCACACTCCCCTGGGCACCTCCACCCACGGCGCCACTACTTCTCCCAGGCCCGCCACCCTGGAGCCGTGGAGACACTGAAGCCTATCCAGCTGGACAGGCTATGTGGATGAAGTTACACATAGCCCCCCAGTTTCCTGTGACCATACCCCCACCACAACCAAAACCACAGCCTGTGCTTTCTGACCCCGTCCAGCACACATGCCCTGAGCCAGCTGATGGGCAACACACTGGCTGTTGTCACATGGGTCCCTAGGAGAGCTCTGACTCCCGCTGGCTGGGTGACATCCCGAGAATGACTTAACTTCTCCTGTCTTTAATTCCCTCTGCTTTAATTCCCTCTGCTTTACAGCAGGCCTCAAGGAAAGGCGTCTGTGAGAACTGACCAACTGTGATTTCCAGAAGAGTCTGGAAGAAGGTGTATGACTTTCACTAGCAAGCTTTGGGGTGCTTTGATTTGTCAGCAGTTTTTAAGACAAGCACCGTCTCTTTTTTGCGCTGGCATCGTTCTCAACTTCACCTGTGGGAAGCGCAGGCTGCTGGTCAGGTCCATTCTTTACCAAAGGAGACTGAGGCAGGGGAGAGACAAATGCTCCGGCTGCAGTGCTGTGGAATTCCTGGTATTCAGCCTGGAGGCCTGGCCCGCGTCCACTACCATAGCACTGCTGCCCACGCAGAGACTGCGGGCCCAGGGCTAAGGCCTAAGCTGATCTCCCCAGTCAAACCTGAGCAGGGAGGCCAGAGTCCAGGGGAAAAGCTGACTTTACAGGCCTCCCAGGGTCCAGCGTGTGTGCGTGTGTGTGTGTGTGTGTGTGTGTGCTTATAGACTTCTGTGTCATTTTGCATGTGTATGGTGTATGTGGTGTGGTATGGGGTATGTGTACAAGAGAAGAAGCTGGAAAAGTATGTCTGTGTAAATGTGTGCTGCGCGTGAAACTGATAGTGTCTATGTGAGTGTGCAGTGTTGTATGTATGTGTGAAGGCATGTGTGGTATGTGGTATCGTGCACATGTGTGGTATTGTGTGGCGCTGTATATGTGCCTAGGGTGTGTGTGTGTGTGTGTGTGTGTGAAGGTGTGTGGTATAGCGTATGTTCATGTAAAGACATGTGTGGCTTGTGTGTTTGAGTGTGTGCTAGTGAGTATGCCCATGTTCCAGGGCTGTCTGGGTAGAGCTGGTGCGCTCATAGTGTCTGAGGTGCCATGACAGAACCCATCACTGTGCAACTGATCAGAACTCAGCTGTTCTCCTAACCCTCACTGCCACGGCACGGCTACCACCTCAGATGGTCCTGGAGCTTCTGTAGGCCTCAGGAAGCAGGTGCTTCTGGAATACTTCCTGCTAGCAGTCTGTAGTAAGCGGGCAAGGCCGCCAGGCTCTTGATTACTGCCCCTGGAGCCCAGCTGCATCTAGCTGGCTGGAAGCCCATGACCACTGGCCACAAAGCCAGTCTCAATATAGACAGTCCAAAAGCGCCACCATCCCTTCCCCAGCCTGCACCGTATGTCTCTAGGCAGTGCCCCTAGCTAAGCAGTCCAGCATGCTGTGCACTCTTGGAACTCTGTCAGGAAGGTTCTGAGCCATCTGATTTGCAGCACTTTCGCAATTGGTCTCTGAGGAGTTGAAGGGATCATAGACTCCCCCAGCTGAGACTACTAATAGCAGCTCCTTACACCCATCTCTGCATCTCACAACCCCTTATGCATCGTACACCCCCTCTGTGAACCGTACACCCCCTCTCTGCACCGTACACCCCTCCTCTGCACTGTACACCCCCTCTCTGCACCGTACACCCCCTCTCTGCACCGTACACCCTCTCTGCACCGTACACCCCCTCTCTGCACCATATACCCCCTCTCTGCACCGTACACCCCCTCTCTGCACCGTACACCCCCTCTCTGCACCGTACACCCCCTCTCTGCACCGTACACCCCCTCTCTGCACCGTGCACCCCCTCTCTGCACCCACACCCTCCACTACATCTTGCAACGCCCCTCCACCAACCTTGTCTCTTCTCCCTAATCCAATAAAGGACACTGGCAACTCCCAGGTCAGAAGGGGTGTGCAGACTGAGCAGTATTAGGAGGGTCTTCAGGGCTGCCATGTAATAGAGTTGAGTTACATTGAGGACAATATCCCATCAAAGGAATAAACTAGGGTCTGGGACACTAATTAGTGATTGAGTCCTCGCCTAGCCTGTGCGAGGCCTGGGGACACAGTTCTAATACCTCCAAGACAAAAACTAACAAATCAGGACAGGTAAAATGACCCAACTTTCCCCAGGGTTGTCTGGCTCAAATGTTCACTCTTCCTTTACATAACCTAAGATGCTGGGGTAGAGTAATTTGAGTCCCCCACTTTTCCATACTTCCTTGTGCCCATGGTCTTGAGCTGAACATCAAGCACCTGGTTCAGACAGGCACGGTGTCTCCATACTGTCAACATAGCTACACAGCAGCCATAGTAGCTACAGCTCAACTCTGCCGCATCCCAGCAGCAACTGCTTCAAACCATTTGGACCGTTTTCTTTCAACCTTTTTGAATCACAAGCCCCTGTGAACTCCCAGGGCCACTTTTCCCCAGGCCTGGTGGGAGGCACCTCCCCTGTGATTGGTACAAACACAATTCTTCATTTGCATGAGAGGCTGAACTGTGATTGATGCTAATCTACCTTCATTGCATGCAGGCTGTCTGGGATCAAACCCCTCTACCATGCCCATTCTGGGCACTAAGTGATTGGTCTGCTCTGTCTCCTGCCTGCCTGATAGTCCATCCTTAGAGCTGACCAATGCCTCTGAGTCTTTGGCTTTTCCTGTTAGCTTTGAGACTGTAAAACAACAGGCACACCCACAGGTGCCAAAAAATTGACCAGAGGGAAACTTTGGTTTCTGGTACCCAAAAGCTTCCTGTATCCAAGGGACCCAGATGTCCTACAGCCTACACAGTAGGGATCCCATTCAGAGTGCCCAGGCCACCAGGCTGACTGACAGGCCAGGCTAGCATTCAGGGTCCTAACAGAGATCTGGGCTCACCTGACCATGGTTTCTGAAGCTTTGCTGTCGCTCTGGAGCCCCTAGGGGGTGTTTTAACAAATAGTTCCCGTGTTTTATAAATAATTCCACTGGAACTCAGTTTGCAGCGGAAACTGCAAGCCTCTTTCTGCCTTTTGCACACCATGCTTACAGCCAGGGCAGGTTCTGGGAGCTTTGTTTGCTCACCAGTACCCTTGTGTGTGTGGGGGGGGGGGGGGGGGCGGTTCCAGTCTCCTCGTTTTACAGATAAAGAGTCTGGCATGAAAGAGTAAAGAGTTTCTGCATCCACACAGTGAGAAGTGACCTATTTATTGCCTGGAAATGGTTAAAGCAGTACTTCTCAACCTGTAGGTCACGACCCTTTCTGAGTCAAACAGCCCCTCCACAGGGGTGGCCTAAGACCACTGGAAAACAGAGATTTACATTAAGATTCATAATGGCAGCAGAATTACAGTGATGAAGAAGCAAAGAAAATAATTTCATGGTTTGGGGCTCCACAACACGAGGAACTGTACTGAAGGGTTGTGGCATTAGGAAGGTTGAGAACCACTGGGTTCAAGTGTCTCTTAAATGTGTGACAGCTTGCAACAAAGGAACTCTTAAGGGTTTGGTGGCAGGGACCTCAGAGAGGGAGCACAGTTCCTATTACCCCCCAAACAGCCCAGCAACTGTTTTTGCTTTTTATTAGATCTCTATAAATAATTCCGTTACTATTGATTTAGTTCATATCTGAGCTCTAATTAATCTTTTTCTCTGGTGATGTTTATTTCTTTGCCTTTAAAAAAAGAAAGAAAGAAACTTTCAAGTTTTAGGTGTTCTGTTGAATCTAGCGCTTAGTCACCATGGCAACATATTTACCTTGAAACATTGCAAAAAAATATACTAGGAGTGTCCCTTCTAATCTTTACTCGTCATTGCGAGATTGCCGTGTAAGGGAATAAGGACGTTTGTAAATTCATTGTTTGCACAGAGGAGAGCATCTAAATTCTAGCTCTGAAGAAGATGCTGGGCTGATATCGCGAGCATGACTAAACACAGTATAACGATGAAAAGACAGCAAAAATAACTGTTTCCTCACCTCCTCACGGCAGTGAAGTCTTAGCTGGGAAAACCTGACGCCCGCTCTTCCTCTTCCCTCTCCACTTCTCCCTTGCTGCCGCCCTATAATATTTGGAGAGCATTGACATTATGGATGTGAACAAAGAAATAATTTCTCTAGCCCACATACCCTTACATTTAAAGACGGGATGATGTTGTAAAGTGCTTATATAATACAATAATATTGCCAAAAGCAAAACCAAAACAACAACAAAAAAAGAGTCCGCATGGAGGGGACAGTAACCATACCCGGTTACGGATGAAGAGATGTGGCCCTAACCACGGCATCCTACCAACAATCCTCCCACCAGGCTTCTTACAACAGAGTGTGCATGTGCACACATACATGTACATGCACATGTAAACATGCATTCATATATATATACATGGGTGCACATGTGTGCTTGTGTGCACACATACATGTACACTCACACACACACACTGGTTTGCTTGCTTGTTTATTTGTTTTCCGGTCCAGCGTCTTGGTCCTTGGCTCCTAGATACTTTTGAAGAGGCAGATTGTGCCTAAGGCCTACCAGAGACAGACCCTTGGCAGACCTGCCACAGACAAGGAGTCTCGCTGCTCGGAGAGAGCCTTCTCCTGCTCCTGCCTCTGGGAGCTGCATCAGCTGCAAGAGGGAAGCCTTGTTTCAGCCTTTGACGACCACCAGAGGCTGAAGACCTGCAGCCTTGCTCCTCCAGCTCCCTGAGAGCTTGGCACTGTGATACTTGCAACCTCCATTGGTCAGCATCTTACTGCCAATAAAGGCTCTCGAAAGTTCTACCTACCTGTTTGGATTGACTGCCATGTGGCAAATGAAACTCTTCCTTGGGGCCGGTGAGACTGCTCAGCAGTTAAGAGCGCGTGTTGCTCTTGGAGAGGACCCAGGTTCTGTTCTCAGCACCGCATGGTTGCTCACAACCACCTGTAACTCCAGTTCCAGGAGATAAGACGCCCTCTTCTGGCCTCTCCCAGCTCCTGTGTGCTGGCAGTACATATAAACTCACACGGCACACTCACACACTCAAACACACACATGGACACATAAATAAAACAAAAACTTCTCCTTGTTTGGTTTTTCTTTGCTTTCTGCCCACTCTGTTCTTGGAAGGAGGGTGAGATAAAAAACCTAATTGGAGAACCAACTGTCTCAAAAATACAGTCAACAGGGAAAAGTGGTTGGGAGGGGCTCAGTGGACCAGAGCCTTGACCTAGCATGGTGATAATTCAGCAAGCAAAGGCATTTGCTAGCAAGACTGAAGACCTGAGTTTGGTCCCTGAGCCCCACGTGAGAGGAGAGGACTCCTGCAATTGTCTTCTGATGGCCACCTGTGTGCTGCGGCCTGTGTGCACCCATACACACACGTGAGTTCACACATGCACACGCATAAACAAATGTAAGTTTAAACACAAAACTCTATGCCGGGTGGTGGTGACACACACATTTAATCCCAGCGCTCAGGAGGCAGAGACTGGAGGATCTCTGAGTTTGAGGCCAGAATGGTCTACAAAAGTGAGTTCCAGGACAGCCAGGGCTACACAGAGAAACCCTGTCTCAGGAGAAAAACAAAAAAACAAAAAACGAACAAACAAACAAAACCCTAAAACCTCTCTTCCAGAATGAAGCATCTGGAATGTGATGAGAATTGGAAGAATCTATAAATAAAGGCTAAGGCAAAATTTTGAAATTTTGTACACACACACACACACACACACACACACACACACACACAGAGCGGGCTCTGAAAGGTCATCACTACCACTAAATCCTTGAGCTTGTGACAAATGAAAATGTGAGAGTAACATGGTGACCATGTGACCTTACATCCCAGTTCGAGAGGCCGTGCTTCATAGGAAACACACACCCTGACACACATTGTCCCTTTAACAGTGTAGCCATTGATTTGCCAGCCAGATCTCTCTCTCAGACATGAAGAAAGGATTCTGAAGATGTGCTCTGAGACCCAGCATGCCCGCCACTGCCTCTCCCTCACCCCTGAGACCGCACCACCCTCTCTCTCCACCCTCCAGTCCTTCCAAAGGGCGCAGCTCATCGGCAGCTGGAGCCCCTGGCTCTTGGGAGAGATTCGGCCAGCAGTTCCATGGTCTCTTACAGTTGGTCTCGTTCATGCATTCTCTTTTTGGATGCAATTCTTCTAACCCATTTCCCATTGATATAAACAGTGTCTCTAGCTCTAGTCACAATAAGCAGAGCAATTTTGCATCTGGGAATCTTGAGTGACTTCCTGTTAAGAATCCGGAAAGAAGAGGTCAGAGGTCAGTCACTGGCCGGAAGTCACCGCCTTGGTTATGGGATGAGGGTAGAACTGCCACGCTTCACTTCTGTATGCTTCTTCTCTGTGTTGACCTTCCAGTCATGTTGCCTTCTGTCAATCATGAGCTCTAGGATCCAGGGCCTTATGGGTGCCACAGGTGGCAACTGACTTCCCAGAGGCTGTTTGAATGGTGCCTGCAGAAGCTCAGCGGATGATATTGGCAAGAGCAAAGGGTACGTTTCAAGTATCCGAGCCCACAAGTGCGTTAGGATCTCAGCCAGACTGCACTCATCCTGGATTTGCTGCCAATTGCAGAGGGGACACACTGGACGTGGGCGCTTGTCCAGCCAGCCAGTCTGCACGCCTGCAGCTTGGGTCTCTCTTGACCAAGTCCCTGGCAGTCAGACAGACTAGGTGGAACCCTGGATCTGCTGCTGACCTGCTTGAGGGGCTCTGGGGTGAGTCACTCGCCTCCCTTTGTCCTCTGTGCCCCGGAGACAGTGAAACTCTGTCCAGGGCTGTGGGATGATGTGAATTATTACCTCTAAAATTACTGAAACAAAGCCTGGCCCAGAATGGACACTCAACAAATGTCAGCTGTTGTTAGCGGAAAAGGGGAACTGGGACCAATTCAAAAGCAGGTGGGAAGACTCTGTATAGGGCTGGGACCATCTCACGACAAGACCCCTCAGCTTCCAATGTCACTGTGACCTTGTACTAGGGAGGTACCAACCTATTTTGGAGTTGAAGATCCTGGCCCTCAGGAATTGTGATTGGGCAGCTGGAGGTGATGGAGCCAGTCTCTTCCCAGACTTACTCCCCGCCACAGCATTGACTGGTTGGCACCATGAGCTCCTTGTGGAGGCCAGAAAATGAAAATTCCCCACCTTAGTTTAAACGCCTGGGCTGCAGCCAAGCGGGGATTCAAACACAGAGTCTCCTGGTTCCAATGCCCCTTGCTGGGACATCTGGGTATAGTGATACATTTAATTCCAGCACTCAGGAGGCAGAGGCAGGCAGATCTCTGAGTTCTAAGGCAGTTAAGTCTATATAGCGAGACCCGGTCTTAAATTAAAAGCCCTTTTCCCACGAGTTTACTTTCTGACTAGTTTACTCCCAGTCTGCTTTGCAGAATGAGACAGCCTGTGTTCGGCTGAGCTGCAAGGGTGCTCCTGTCCCACCCCATCTTGCCTGACTCCACACCTCTGGACCAGGACTCTCTGCCAGCACACCCCTCCCCCATGCTAAACAGATGTGGTGGCGGAAACCCCCTTTAATCACACAGGAGATTGCCACCTGCACCTCCCAGGCCACGTGCTGCACCTCCGGGGCCACGTGCTGCATCTGAGTCGCACGGGTTCTGCCGTCCCATGATGTAATGATAGTAAGACAGTGTGGCCCATGTTGAGTCTGGGGTGGGGTGGCGTCCCTTACACAGTGCTGACTTTTTGTTTCAGAATAGGTACATTGCACTAGACACCATGTTTGGGGGTTTTAAAAATGCCTCATCTCACAGATCTGCAAGACGGCTCAGCAAGGAAAGGAGCCACCAAACTAACAGCCTGCACCTAACTCGAGGGACTCTGGAATAAGAAGTTGTTCTTGGACCTCCCCATAAGCGCTGTGGTAGGAGCATACAACACCCTAGACCATACACGCACACATGTGAACACGCTCTTGAACACACACACATAAATAATAAATAAGTTTTTTTAATTAAAAAAAATACATCATCTCATTAAGAGCCTGAAACTACCTCCTGTTCATCCCCACCCTATCCCAACAAAGACAGGAAGTTCTCAATTTACCAACGAATTGTGTCACTAAGATTCCTTTGTGAGGTCTCTGCTCGGACGATGGAAACGGTTCCTACATAAACAAGGCTATAAATGGACCTGGTGCCCCTGGAGCCCCTCAAGCCTGGCCCCCTTTCAGTCCGTGTACCCCACCCAGGAGTCCAGGAGCCCAGGAGAGCAGACCCATGGCCTTCAACAACCCAGGAGGCAGAAATTGACTCTTGTTTGGTGCTGGCTGCTTGAGGAAGCGGCAGTCAGAATCGAACAGCTTTTTGTACGGTGGCAGGGATATCTGGGGTCTGGCCTCAAAGCTGTTTTGTGCACTGTGAGAACCAGACAGCAGCAGTCCAGGAGACCCACTGAAGGCCACACCCCGTGTGATGCTGACCCTTTGAGAGCCGGCCCACAGAAGCCAGGCCACAGGCAGCAGCCATACCCTCACCAGCAGACTGTAGCACGCTGAGGGTTCCACGGAAGAAGTGGAGCACTCTCCCTCCTGAACAACGGTGAACTTCAGAGAAACTATATGGGTCAAGAACTTGGTCCAGCCTCTAGCACACAGTAGGTGTTCAGTAAATAGAAGTCCCACAGGGTTCGTGCTGAAGGGAAAGAGGCCAAGGAGAGGAGGTTCTGCTGCTGGGCCTGGCAGAGCAACTAACCAGAGAGACTTTCCGGCCCCAGGCCCTGCCCAGTGTCTCACTGAGAGTAGAGGAGAGAGGCAGGAACTTGGGACTGTGAACTGGGGTGAGACAATCTTCCAGGACAGCCCCAAGTCTTCTGAGAACATGAGGCCAGGTGCTGCTGAGGTCGTGAGAATATTCAGGAGTCTTCAAATTAAATAAGGCTGGTGTCCATGTGCCAGCCCCCCACCCCCAACTCCGGGAACAGGTGAGGGCCATGTTGGTTACTGCTTCCTCTTCTCTCTTTGAAAGATGGCTGTGCTAAGATCTTGGTTGTCTCATCTGTGGACTCATGGTGCCTGCCAGGATATTTGGGACTAGAGAACATATTACCTAAGCTGTTGAATCCAAACTTGGTGAGGCCCCCAGTCCTCTTTGAACGCCCAAACTGCTGAGGCACCGAGCTAGCAAAAGGCATCCTGTCAACATCGGTGACCTCCCCAGCAGCTACTGTGTACTGCTGTGTGCCTGCCAGCAGGTCATGCAGCTTCTCAGTGCTGTACTTTTGCAACTGTGAGCTGCCCACAGAACTCACCTTGTGCATGAGTTATTTTGCAGATCAGCAATAAATAGTGTACAAAAGTGCCTGACTCTTGGCAGATGCTCATGGAGTGGTACTGTGGTTAGCTAAGATGCCAGAACCAGAGCCAATGCTTGAGACCATGGGGTCTGAGGATAACCATCCCCTTGCAAACAGCTATTGCCTGGATGAGTTGGCATCTTTAACCAGGAATTTGCCACTTTTGCTCTGAAAAATGGGACAGAAACTATTGAGAAGGAATCCCTGCCTAGTAGAATTCAGAATGGCGTGATAGGAAGCCCCTCCCATCACCCTCAGCCCCAGGCCTAGAGCTGGCCCCACCTGCGACTTTTGCTACAGACTGAAGACTGTTTGTGGAAGAGAAGCATGTTGCCCTCAAAACTGTGCTGTGTGAGTCTGAGAAAAGTATATACCCTCTCTAACACCCAGGTCCTCATCTGTAACTCAGGGGAAGAGGCTGAGAGCCACCTGGTCACCCAGAAGGTTATGCAGTACCTGTGAGACCGAGGACTGAGGCCTGTCTGCTGACAGTCTAGAGAGAGTCATGTTCTCATCAGCGTCCCAGCAATACCTAAGTGCAAAATAAAACACCTGCCCTAGAAAACGCACAAAGGCTCTGGCCCTAGCTCTGAGCAGAACCCTTTGTACAAGGGGAATCTTACACAGCACCAGGCTTAGAACCCACGTCAATGGGAACTGCAAGAATGGAAGGGGACCCTAAGCTGTCTTTAGGGAGTCCCAGGATTTGATGGATCACTTGAAAAAAGTGCGGGGGGGGTGTGGGGGCAGGGCTAGCAAGTGATGAAGAGCCTTGTTCCTCAGAAAGAACACACACACACTCTCTCTCTCTCTCTCTTTCTCTCTCTCTCTCCCCCAAATGGGAGTGAAAGGTGGGAGGACCCAAGCTCCAATGTCTCCTGGTCAGAAGCCCCTACCTGTCTTGAACAGTGGTGTGTTGAGTCTGGGGTCCTGGGAAGCGGGAAGTGGAGAAGTGAATCCGGGTAGCTAGCTGGTGCTGGAAGCCAGCTCGCTGCAGGCTGATTATCTGATGGAGCGCTTCCTTCATCGGTGCTAATATCCATGTTGTGAAACAATGAGAGGGTTTCCTATCAGTTTCAAATAGGACGTGAAAAGCTTGGGCGCTGAGAGTAGAGGATGCGAGAATTGGGCAATGGGAAACGCCTGAGTCACTGCAGCGGCTTTGATTCCATGGCCCAATCCTGGAAAAGGGAAAAAGAGAGAGAGTGGTTCATTAGTGACCTGGGGAGGGGCAGGAAGCACTAGCCCTTCACACAGGATCTCCCTAGAGGGCAGAGAGACATGACCAGAGAAAGAAAAGGAGCCCACAACCTCCACCTTCCACCCCACCGCCAGCATGTCTGAGCTGCCTGCCCCACCCATGACAGTTCCAATGGCCACCCATGACAGTTCCAATGTGTCTAGCAAGGTATATATATTGCCTCTGTATGCATGCACCAGCTGACCCAGGCTGCAAGGCTTCCAGGACCAGAGACTGTCTACCCACTGCCTTGTCCAGGACTGGAGCAGTTCCTTTGGCTTTCCCTTGCCCCTCAGAAGAGAGAGAAAGCCACAGAGAGTTGCCCAAAGGCTTCCTATTCCTTATAACTACATGGGAGCTCTTTCTTCTTTGAGAAAGCTAGGATGGGGCTGGAGATATGGCCCAGTGGTTAACAGCACGGACTGCTCTTCCAGAGGACCTGGGTTCATTTCCCAGCACCCACATGGCAGCTAACAACTGTCTGTAACTCCAGTTCCAGGGGACCCAACACCCATGGCAAAATTCCAATGTATATAAAATAAGAATAAACACTTTAAAAAAAAAAAAAGCTAGGATGGGTGCTTCTGGCAGCAGGCTCTGGCTGAGCATGCTTCTATCCCTAGCAATGCAAAAGAGAACAGTGTTCATCCACTGGTCTTTCAAAGATCAGACATCAGCATGCTCTGATGCGTTTGTTTATAGATTCCACAGATCCCGCAGTTGGTGTGTGCACTCAGGGACATTCAGCCATCTGTCAGAGTCAGACCCCAGGGACACAGCAAGATGGCTCGGTGGGTAAAGGCACTTGCCTCCAAGCCTGAGGACCTGAGTTCAGTTCCCGGGACTGCCTCCTGCTAGCTGACGTCTGACTCCCACAGAGTACTGTGGCGTGATCATTTACACACCACACACACACACACACACACACACACACGTAGTGAATGTCAAACCACAGGGCTAGGGACGTAGCTCAACTGGTTGAGTGCTTGTTTAGTGCGCACAAAACTCTGGTTTGGTCCCCAGGCCCAGGTATAAACCAGACTAAGTAAACACGTGCCTCTGGACACAGAGACAGGAGAACCAAAAGTTCAAGGTCATCTTCGGCAAGTGAGACCGGCCTGGGCTACAAGAGAACCTGCCTCCAAACAAAACAAAACGAAAGACGTAAACTGCAGCTGTTGTATCAGCCTCAGATCCCAGGGGAGCCTGATAGGATTCAAGGCTTTCTCATACCTCACCGAGGAGCCACCTTCCCAGCCCATCTCTGCCCATCAGGCCCAAAACTCGTTTTCAGGATCACCGTCCTTTGGCTCAGCAAGTCTTGTAATGTTTCTAAACTGTCCCTTCTGGCTGGTGCCGTTAGACGTGTCCATCCTGAGCCTTCACTGGCCGGCCTGCCTCTCCTGGAGTCTGTGCATCTATCCTGCAACCCACGCAGCTCCAGCAGGACAAGGAGGACCACAGGCCTGAGCTGAGCTGTGTTCTGCTCCGTGTGTTACTGCTGTTCCTCTGAAAACCTGTGCTAGCAAGCGTACCTCATGGTTTCCAGAATATTGTGGAACAAAACCAAACAGAGGGAGTGGCTCATGCCATGTTTCCAAGCTCTCCTTCCCTGGGAAGTCCACGGCTGAAGAGGAATGCTGGGCCCCAGGGTCTGGCCCTGAAAGCTACAGACAGATTCCCCAGGAAAGGAAACCCTCCTTGGCCTCCAGCCCGAAACAATGCAGAGGGCTTCATAGGAGGCAGGTGTGTGGGTGGGGGATGCTTTCCTGAAGCCTCCAGGACCCGGCCAGCCAGGGCCAGCAGGCCGCACTTATTGTCCATTGTCCCAGGCTGGGACAGGAAGCACTTTCTGTTCCCAATTGCTTGTGTGGATTAATTTACAGTGTGGAACCCAGAACTTGTGCTTGCACCTGTTTTTCCAGAGGCCAGCTTCTGACTCAGAGGGGTTCTCAGGAGGAGCCCCCTGTTTAGGGACCAGTGCCCCCAGGGCCTTCAGCTGGAGCCACTGCCTGTCTCCCGTGAGCGCTGGGCATGGGCTGACATAGGCTATAACAGGCTCGGGGAGCCTGGGTCTGCTTGCCTCAGTTAACTCAGCTGCCCCCTGAGCCAGGCCAACCAGGAGAAAATTTAGCCCAGAAGACTACACACTTATGGATCAGCAGGAAAAGCTGTCGACAGAACTCCTGTGATGGCATCTTCTCTTCTGTACCCAGTCAGGAGATGACAGACAGCATCCTTTCATTTTTCCTCTAGTTGGTGCTGTGAGTCCATTCTACAGATGAGGAGAGAGGCTAAGAGTGGCCTCCTGCACCTGTAATCCCAGCACTTGGGAGGCTGAGAGAAGAGGATGAGTTTGAGGTAAACCTGGGTTACACAGTGAGTTCTAGACCAGCCTAGACTACAAAGTGAGTCCCGGTCTGGAAACACTCAGAAGAGGGAAGGAAGGAAGGGAGAGAGGGAGGGAGAGAGGGAAGGAGGGCGGGAGGGAGGGAGGGAGGGAGGGAGGGAGGGAGGAGGCTGGGAATAACTACTTAGATTCAATAGACATCTGCTCAGAGTCCCTGAGTTCTCAAGTCTGAAGGTCTCCAGAGGTCAGGGAGTGGATGCAGTTGAGGTCACTGATGCGTGTGCTCCAGGCACAGTGGATGGAGAGTTAAGAGGCCGGTGCCACTGGTCTGCTTCCTCCACTTCCTCTCCCGTGCTCCCTGTAGGCCACTGCCCCACTCTGCCCTGGGATGACCTCGAACTGGGCTAGGCCCCGTGCAGCCAGATTTTCATATGGCAAATCTGCCTATCTTTCTATTAGTAACTCTAGTCGTGGACTTCCACACACTGGGCAGTGCAGACAGGGGACGCCTGCTGGATACAACTTCAAGCCTTTTCTGAGCAGCTGATGTGTGCTTCACCATGGGAAGAGGAGGCGGACTCTAAGGGACAATGTCACTCCCCTCCAGGTACCTGGCTACTCACAGTTTGTTCATTGTGTCTTTGTCTCCATGTCCCCACCGTTCGTCGCCATGGACCCAGAGGCAGAAGTGGAGGATGTTGGCGTCTGAGTTAAGGGTGCTGACCCTCCTTTAGAGCTCTTCTTAGTTTTCAGAGGATGACCTGAGACAGCCTTCCTGCACACCTGAGGCTGGACACTTTCTGTGCCACGTCCCAAGTTAGCTCAGCTCCTCGACTTGGGTGGGTCAGGGTGGCTCCGCTCCCCCTACCCTGTCCAGACCCTCTGCCTCCCAGCGCACCATGTGGAAGGCCGTGGTTGCTTCCTGTAATATCACATGGCCCCGGATCCAGGTCTGCCTGCTGTCCCTCTGAGTGACAGAACTGCCCTTTGTGAAGGGGGAGATTAGAGGCGGGCTGGAGGCTGCACAGCTTCGCCTCGATGACAGGGGCCATCAGCCCTGCACGCTGCAGAACCCGGAGCGAGGAGAGTCTTGACAGGTCTGGAGGGGATCCAGGAGGGGGGTGGCGGGAGGGGGACAAGCGCCTAGCACACAAAGGCCGAGCCTGTCTTCACACCTGCAGGGACGAACAGAGTCCAGACCGGGGGAGGCCGGGCATGCGGGGGATGAATAATTCGCTCTGAAAGAAGCATGTCACCGAGAGATAGCTCAGCCAGACACTTCAAATAAAGGCAAGCAGCCACAGTGACAGGGGACATTCTTTGCCACCGATGTGCTGCTGGGACCAGAGTGCTGAGATGTCGTGAAAGAAAGGCATCTTGAACTCTTCGTAGTTATTTTTATTAAAAAAAAAGAAGAAGAAGAAGAGAGAGAGAGGGAGGGAGGAGGGAGAGGGAAGGAAAATACCACCTCGGAAGCAGAGATGAGCCTTGGTCCTACAGTGCCAGATAATGCGTCCTGGCACCTCCATTTCACTGTTAGCAGAGATGTGGACACACCTGCTTCTTGATTAGCTTCTGCACTTCAGACCCTGCCGGTCGCCTGCCTGGGAGCATAGCCCACCTATCCTCCCCACAAACACTACCCAGACTTTCAGAACCAACTCTGCTTCCGGGATCATCCCAGCTGGTACCCCAGGTTCTCACTCCTTCCTGGCAAATCCTCTAGCCCAGCACCCTGAACCTGGAGCCTGAAGAGGAAGGATCCCAAGTTCAAGGTCAGCCTGGGATGCCATAGCAAAATCGAGAGAGAGAGAGAGAGAGAGAGAGAGAGAGAGAGAGAGAGAGAGAGAGGCTGAAGCTGAAACTGATCTGTGCATGTGTTCTCAAGGAAAAAAGTTAAACTACTAAGTGTGAAAAAATCATAGAGTTGTGTGTGTGTGTGTGTGTGTGTGTGTGTGTGTTACTGTAGTCTATTTTTCATGGCTATAAGCAAAGTTTCTGCGTCTGAATAGAGACTAGCTGAGACTAGTGAGAGGACTCAGTGGGTGAAGACATTTGTCGCCAAACCTGACGAAATAAGTTTGTTCCTTGGAACTCAGCAAGGAAAAAGAAGAGACCTGATTCCCCCAACCTCCACTCATTTAAGTACCTGTATTGTGAATGTGCATGTGCGTGCACACACACACACACTCACACACACAAATAAATAAATAAATAAATAAATATTAAAGACAAAAAAACCCCTGGCTGCTTTTGCAGAGGACCCAGATTTGATCCCCATCATCCACACAGAGGCTCACAACTGTCTCTAACTCCAGTTCCAGGGGATCCCATGCCCTCTGCTGGCCTCCTCTGGCACCAGAAGTGCATGATGCATGACTTACATGCGGGCAAAATACCCATACGGATAAAAAAACAATAAAATAATTTTTAAAACTTAAGAAAAACCCCAGTTTAAAAAGATGTATCTTACAGTACTGAGAATGAAATCGAGGATAAAGTCCCAGCATCACCAGCTCGGTCAAGAGGCCCCTCCCTACAGCCATCATAGCCGATGATGTCATGGTGACTTTGGAGCGGGGAGGCCATGCTCTGAGACAAGAGGCTCCTTCTAGCAGCCCACTTGAGGGCACTGCATCTGTCCTGAGTTCATGCTCCCGGTGACCTAATCGCCGTCCTCTCTGTTCTGTCACCTCGGTGACCAGGGTAGAAATGGCCTCAGAACCCTGAAGGCAAGCGGCCTGGGTGGACTGTGTTGACAGGAGGTGACCACAATGCATCATAAGGTCCCCAGGGACAAGTGAACAGGCCTGCTGCCTGCTGACATCTGGGTGCCTACTTCTGGCAGTTGCTGTGGCAGCCAGGGAACCCACCCCAGAACCCCCTGAGAAACAGGTTGCATTTGACAGCCCGCAGGTCACCACCACTCTGAGTGCAGACTGGGTCTTTCATCGCAGCAGCCTGGGACAAGCAAACAGCAAGCTCAACAAGCTGCAGGGGATTTCCCACCTCCCTGCTTCCCTTGCAGCACAGAGGAGGAGGGAGAGAACATAAAGCCTAACTGGGAACACCCTTAATTTTTGGCAGGCTTTCTCCACTTCCTCCCCCACCATTGGAAGCTCTCACCTGATTGATCCTATTTTTCACCTTATTTGCATACATACACATTCAGCCAATCAGAACCCACCTCACTCTATATATACCAAATCTGGAAGCCCACATTTTAGAGTTTATCAGAAAAGGAGAGAAAGGAAAATCCAGACCCTGGCTCCTGGCTGGGGAGGCTGGTCTCAGACCATTAGTGGGAGGGAGGCTTATCTGCCCTCACCCAGGCTCCCACTGCTCCAGCCTCTAAGACTCAAGCAGGACTGCAGAGAGGGGCCCTTGCTCCCTCCTCAGCCTCCCAGACTCCACAGCTTGGCGGCAGACAATAATCTATTCCTCCAGCCCCTCCAGCCTGACAGACTGCTGCTGCTCTTTCTTGTCTGTGACCTGCATTCTGACTTCTTTGGGTGCACCCCAAAGCCTGCTGGGAGCATGGAGCTAGGATGCCATCCTCTTGGTTGGCATCCCGCTGCTGCTGAGGGTCACACATCTTTTACTTTCCTTTTTAAATTTTTGCTTCCCCATTTAAATTGTCATTCCTGCACAGCAAATGAGGTTCCCCTGGTCTTCCCGGTGTCACCTGCCCATCCTGTGCCCGGAGGGAGGAAGACAAGCTCCTGAGATGATGGATGCATCGGTGGTCTCAACAGACCCATGACATACTAACCTCGGAGGACACGGAAAAGCCTGGTGCTCTCTCTAAACCCTCGTCTGTGGCTGCTCTGTGTAGACGAGACGAACGAGGGAACGAGCGCACCTTCCTTCGTTTTCACTTTTATTATGGAATCTTCCCTGCATTTGAGATTTTAAACAAAACACACCTTAAAACTGGAGAGACGGCTCAGCAGTTAAGACTGTATTGCTCTCACAGAGGATCCCAATTCAGGTCTCAACCCCCATGATGGGCAGCTCACAACCTCCTGTAAACTCCAGTTCCAAGGAATCTACAGGTACCTGCATTTAAGCATACCGCATACATACGCATATTTTTTTTCAGGTTTCTTGAGACAGGGTTTCTCTGTGTAACAACCCCAGCTGTTGTGGAACTAGCTCTTGTAGACCAGGCTGGCCTCGAACACACAGAGATCTGCATGCCTGTGTATGCCTCCTGAGTGCTGGGATTAAAGGCTTGTGCCTCCACTACCTGGCCACATGTTTTTTTTTAATGAAAAGAAAAATAGCCCACCCACATATACTTCTAATCCATGTGGCTCTGCTACCCAAGGTAGAATTCCAAGGTAAGGCTTTGGAGATGGAAGAGGATCAGTTAAAGATGGCCAGGATGGATCAAGAGCTCAAGGGCAGGCATGGGGATGACATCTACTTCCCAAGGACAGGGAGCTATGTCTGGTAACTCCTTTGGTGAACGTATGATACATGTCTAAAACAGAACCAGAGGATGAATGGGTCCCCCCGCAAGCTTATGTGCTGGGAACTTAATCCCCAATTCATCTCCTGACTATGTGATGGCAGGGCCTTCGGTTCCCGGAGGTGAAGGTAGATACAATCATGGAAGTGGGCCTCCATGATGATGCTAGTGGCTTTAGAGGAGCCAGAGACCTAAGCTTACATACTGCACAAGGTCCTCCAGGGGTTCCAGAGCTTCTAGGACTAGGAGGTGCGTAAATCTCTTTTCTTTATAACTTCCCAAGCTCAGCTGTGGCGGTCAGTTGCAGCTAAAGAAATTCAGTCATAACAGCCTTAGCTGCAAGGGAGGCTGGGGCTGGGGCATGGTTTTCACAGCCTCTGGCTTTCAGTAGGAGCTCACTTCCTCTCTAGCCCAAGGGTCTCCACTCATTTTTTCCTCTTTCTTTATAGTTTTTTCCTCTTTCAAGTCTGCTATGAGTCTTTCTCTTCTTTTAAAACAAATGAACTATTTCAAATGGAAATGTTCCAACTTAACCCTGTCCCTTGTTCACAGAGTCTTCCCAGCTACCTCCCAGGAAACAGGCCTCTCTCCACATTCTCAACAATCTTCCTTCCTTTCTTCTTTCCTTCCTCTTCCTCTTTTAATTTTTTTTTTTTTTTTTTTTACTTTTCAGTGCTAGAGATGGAACCCAAGTCCCAAATGTTCACAAACACCAGGCAAGTGCTCTGCCTCTGAGACTCACTCCAAGCTTAGCAATCTTTCTACGTGCAGGGCTGAGCTGTTTGCTGTTGGGTTTTCCTTGATGGGTTGATTGGTCCTTGGCTGATTTTCTACAACACATACGAATTCTGAATTTCCATCTTGCCTTTCTGAAGGGAATGCCCAACAGTATGAAACCAGAAAAGATCCAAGTCCTGTTGGCACAAGAAGCCCAAGTCAGCCATGCCTGTAACTGCCCCTGGCTTCCCACTCTGCCCCCAACTTATCCCTCCAGTGATGGAAATCAGAGCCTAGGTCTCCTGCATGCTAGGCAATCACTGCACCACTGAGCTGTAGTCCCGCCCCACAGCTTCACCTTCACAAAGAACCAATAAAAAAAAAATTAAAAACTGTGCACGGGGTCGGGCATTGGGAGAAGGCTGAAGAGTTGGCTCAGTGTTTAAGAGCACTTGTTGCTAAGGACCCAGGTTCAATTCCCAGCACCCATGTGGAGGCTCACCACTTCCTCAGTCACCAGGCATGTACATGGTCCAGACATACATGCAAGGAAAACACTCACACACCTCAAATAAAAAAAAAAAGAGTAATTAAAAAATAAAATAAATGCATTTGAGAGAGAGAGAGAGACCAATAGAAATGGTTTTTGAGCTTAGTAAATCTGTGCCCTGAGTATGGTGTTTTCCTCCCCCAGGGACGGGGTGCATGGTGGTAGGTCTTACATATAGCTATAAAATGCAGATATGCCCACAACGGTCCCAGTCTTGGAATTCACTGATCCTTTACCTGGTACCAAGGGACCCTCCCCTCCTGTCTAGTGCTCCGCCCTCCCCATCACAGCGCCCCTCCCAGCCAGCGCCTCGGTTCTTTTTTCTTTTCCTCACTTCCTCCCAAACCAAACTTATCTGCCCACACTTCCAGGAGGGTTTTCCAAAGGAAGCAGCTGTCTCTCCATCTCAGTTGTCCTCGTTACTGTGACCAAACACCCGACAAAGCAGTTTAAAGAAGGCGGAGTTTATTTGGGCTCGCAGACTGAGGGTGGCAGCCATCATGGCTGGCAGGCAAGGTGGTAAGATGGGGCACAGCTGTGGTGGGGAGCGGGAGTCTGCCAGCTCACACCTAGGCAGATCAAAAAGTGGGGAGGAACGAGGGCTGGTGATTCAGTCTGTGACCCCAGCCCATGGGGGGGGCGGGGCACCCACGTTCACAGACACGCCCAGAGGTGAGTCTCCGAGTTTTGCATTTAGTTCAGGTGACAATGGAAGGAGCCGTCACACACCTTTTGTGCTCAGGCTGCCCGCTCATCCGTCCTGAGTGTCTCTCCACTTGCTTTCCTCCTTGAACCTTTAGAACCATCATAAGTTTGGGGAACAGCTATAAGGAGCACAGTTTCTGATGGCTGCCCTGGTTTTCCCTTTGTCGCTTCGCTTCTGAAAACCAAAGACGACTGTTCTATATTTTCGGCAGTGCCTCAAGCACTAGGAACAGTCCAGGCTGACTGTCGGTGTGGACCAATGACTGTGGCTCTCAGGACATCCACGTCTGTAGCCTCACAGACTGCTGGGCGGCCTTGCGCTTGGGTTATGGGACATGCCGGGAAACAGCTGTGCCATGAGCTGGGGCAGGGAAGCCATGGTGTCCCTCCAGTCCTGTGGGGTCCCAGGGAGGGGGAACTAGGGGACAAGTGTGACATGACTCAGGAGAGATCAGGGGACCACCTCACCTCAGCTTTACTTTCATAATGGGCTTGCGTATGAATTCTGTCTTTACCATGAGTTTCTACCCAAGCCACTGCACACGGTTTTGGAGGGTGCAGAGATGACAGTGGAACCCGAGGTCTCAGACGTGCTAGGTGAGCTAACCCACACAAACCGTGTTTACACCTCTAGACAGCACCATCGGTCTGAATGTGGTCTGTCTTGTCTCCATTGTTTAGCCTGTTAGAAGGTTCTCTATCTCTTACAGGGAGGGACTGGGACAGATCTCGGAGCCTTCTAAGCCCCTTTGCTTCTTTTTGCCCACCAGTCAGGGTCTCCCTGTCCCCGGGAGGAGCTGTCGTTCCATCTTGCTGGGCCTGGAGATCCCTCAGAGCCAGTGAACGGAAGGAAGTCCAGTCATGTGGAATTCTCTTCGTAGAACCACACCCCAGCCCCTCATCCAAGACCTGAGGCTGGCCTGGACAAGGAACTCCTGGGCTGCAGCAGGGTGTCTTTTTCATGAGCGGTGGCTGCCCCCAAGAGGGCAAAGGAAGCAGCTGTGTGCAGGAAAACTCACATGGAGGGAGCCCTGCCAGTGGCTGACCTAGGAGGAGGTTTCTGGGAACAAGGAAGCCTGGAGTGCTGTGCAAGACCCACTAGGATGTGTGGCTTGGGGATTCCTGGGGAAACTGAGGAGGCACAGCCAGACTACCTGTGGGAGGGTGGTCTTTGGGAAATGTGGGAGGGCCTAGGGACTGTGTATAGCGTCAGGACCCTCTAGAGAAACTAAGTGTAAAGAATGACCACCTAGGGATAGCTGTTGGGAAGAATGTTGCAGACAGCAGGTTGCCAAGAAACATAGGTCTTGCAGGCTGTTGTCCCCCAGAGGAGGGCGACACTGCTCATGTCTGTGAATCAGGGACATGAGCCAGGTCACAGGGTGGAAAGCCGCAGTACTCGATGCTGTCATTAGGGGGCGCTCTTGAACTGCTCCAGCCCACAGCTGCCTCTCCTTCACGTACATGGAGACTTGCTTCTCACAGTCTGAGCCCATAGGACTGGAGATCCATGTCAGGTCCCCTGTGCTCATCTAGCCACACTCTGGAAAACTGAGAACTTTAAAAACCCACAGTCCAGGTATCTAGCCAGGAAAGCCACCCATCTAAATGGCAGGATCGCCACTTAAACATTCAAATATGTCCTGATCTGACACAACCATGAAACTGATGGCCTTTGATTTCCCTTTTCAAAAGCCACCACCGAGAACACCAAAGAGGTAAACAGACAACTGTGCAGGAGCCCAGCTGGTTTCTCAGACGTGACATCAATTTCGCAGACATCCCGCAATTGTGTAAGCAGAAGTATGGCCCTATCTGCACTGGCCCTGACTGCAAATCAAACACCTTCATCCTGGGGTGGAGTGTATGTAACCAGAACCCAAGGGCTTAAGGCCTGGCATCATAGAAAGACCCCACTCATCCCCAAAGGATCATAAGTGACAATGACCTCGATGCCCCCAGCTACAAATGAGCACCATCATGGAGCCACACAGCACACCACAGTGAACTGCTCTTTCCTCTCGTGGTCACGGGCTGACGGGAGCTGTGTATAATTTCCAGTGCGCAGCACGGAGATTAAGATGGGGGACCACACCATATACTGCTCATTCAGGATAAAATCCAAATTCACAACTCAAAGGGAAGATTTTGCTGGATGCATGTCACTTTGACATCCTAAGACAAGTTATCGGAAGTCAGGGTCAGCCTGAAATGGCTTCCTAATCAGCGACGGGCACTTCAGCCTGCGTGGCAACAACCATGTCAGCTCCCATGATGGTTGGAAAGCTTATAGCTGTTCGGCATTGAAGAACCAGATAAAATGCGGTTGTGGGAGGCAGCAGCAGGGGCCACGAGACCAGGTCTTCTCTGTAGCGGCACATGGGAAATCCTGCACAGACAACAGAAAGGCTTAGAGCAGTGCTTCTCAACCTGTGGGTCATGACCCCTTTGGCAAACCTTAGTCTCCAAAACTATTTACATTATTATTCATACCAGTAGCAAAATTAGAGTTATGAAGTAGCAACCAAAATAATTCTAAGGTGTGTGTGTGGGGTCACAACATGAAGAACTGTATTCACAACATTAGGAAGGTTGAGAACCACTGGCTTAGGGCTAAGCACAAAACATACACGCATATAAATACACGTACTTTCTCTCTCTCTCTCTCTCTCTCTCTCTCTCTCTCTCTCTCTCTCTCTCTCTCTCTCTCTCTCTCTCTCTCTCTCTCTCCCCCCCCCTCGGTACAGATAAAACTAGGGCAGTCTGAATCAGATCAGCTGTGACATCATCCTGTAGTTTCCAAAAATACCACCACTGGAGACAAGGGCAAAGCACACAAGTAATGACCCCGTGTTCTCTCTCACAGCTGTGCACGCACCTGAGGTCTTCTCGGTCAAGCTCTCCATTGCTGGAGTCTAGGTATGGCCCCAGCCAATCAGAGACAAGGCCCAGAGAAATTTCAGCTGGGAGGAGAGCGGGATACCACATTTGTGCTTATGGGAACCAGGCTGAGAAACAGGACTTCATATAGGAAATGGCCCAAGAGATCAGAAGGGCTGGGGAGAGAGAGTCACCTGCTGAGGATGTCCCTACTCTGTTGGAGCATGGTGGGAGTACCAGGGTCTCACACCTGTGGGCAGCCTGACCCAGTCCCAGCCAGGCCTCTGGGCAGGCGGCTTCAGCACAGAGTCTTGGCCTCTTGGACTGTCCAGGGGGCCTGGCTTGGACCCTGTGGCCTCGGGGGGTTAACTGCAGGCAGGCTGCCTGTGCTGGCTGTGCCTGGCCTGTGGTGGATGCGCAGGAAGCGCAGCTTCCTTCCTCTTGGCTCAGAGAGAGAATCACATTGAAGGAGTGAGTTCTGCAGTCTCGGGGGGGGGGGGGGCCATCCCCCGCCCTTTCCCAGAGCCCTTCCCTGCGCGGGCAACAAACCCAGAAAGAGAAAGTGTTGCTTGGAAGCCTCTTCCACAGGGGATGCTTCATGGGGCAGTCATGCTTTCAGTACTATTTTTAATTACATTGATTTGTCTTGTGCATGTCTGGGGTGGGTAGTGCCATGGCACACGTGTGGGGGTCAGAGGACCCCTTATAGGAGTTGATGCTCTGCTTCCACCGTGTGGGTTCAGGGAATTGGACTCAAGTCCTCAGACTTAGCAGCAAGTCCCTTTACCCCCTGAGCCACCTCATCAGCCCTGCGGTGGTTTTACTCCTAAATAAACCTCACGAGGCTAGATGCAGCTCAGCACTTGTGGCCTTGGGGTTCTATTCCCGGCACCACAATGCAGGTGAGGAGAGGAAGAAAAAATGCTTTGCAGCCCACTAGGCATAGGGCCCATGAGTTGCCCTGGGAACCCAGCACACTGGCTTCTGGCCACTCCATCCGCTCAGGGCCTCTGCCTCCTGCTCCATAGCCTAGGGTAACAGATGAAAGGCCCCTGCATTGCACACAGCACCCAGGTAGCTAAGGGACACATCTCCCCTGCGGTGTCACCTGTGGACAGGCAGTAAGGTCTCAACTGACCAAAGATGAACAGTTAAAGTGACACCTAGATAATGAGGCATGGCTTCAGGTCCTGGGCTCCTGCTCATTGGTCCTCATAACGCTGACTAGAACTTACTAGCCTGATACTGTTTTCAGATGAAGAAAATGAGGAGTGGAGAGACTGAACCACCAACATAGTCCCATGTAGCTGGAGCCGAGGTGTGGCTGCCTCTTGGTGTGGGCTTGTGCCTGGTGGCTCTCTACCGTCTCTACCGTTCCCTGTAACCACCCAACACAGCTGTTCTCCTTGCAACAGAGGTGGTTCTTTGTTCTCACGCCTCTCTCGAAAGCTGAAAACAAAAAATCAGATCAAAGGTTATGGGCTTTACAGAATGGACGCGAGGGATGTCCATGGGTAACTGAAATGCCATTGTGTGTCCATGTGCACCACCTGTCTGAGCAGAGTCCCCCTGTGGGATGGTAGCAGTTGCACGCTGTTCACATCTCTAGAAGGTCCCTGCAGTCACAGTCTGGGGGACCAGCACCTCTGGTTGTCCCCCAACTACTCAGCCGTGGTCCTAGGAGGGCAGACAGTGTAGTCTCAGGGCTAGGGCTTCCAGCCTCGATCCCTGGGCTGTGTCCTTGAGGGTCTGTCTAGGTGGTGGGGGTCATCCTTCCACATGCTCCACACGTATCCTACTGCGGCACACACACGTGTGCTCCACACGTATCCTACTGCGGCACGCACACGTCCCTTCTGAGAAAGTCCCAGGGGCTTCACATTTCCTGAGGCAGTGTAGATAATGCAACGAAGATGGCCAGATGCTCGCGGGTGACAGTGACAGTGACGATGGGGATGCTGGGAAGTGACCTAAGATACACTGATGCAGGTCATCCCCACATCCCACCCCCACAAATAGGAATTCCCTTTCTGAGGAGGGAGGGGGTTCTCACTTGGAAGAACCCAGGAAATTTTGTATTTGCTCTAATCCACTCTTGCTCCGCTTATCCACTTCTGGGAATCTAGCCTTAGAAGAAAGAAGGAGGCAGGGAGAGGCAGAGGGAGGGAAAGGAGAGGGAGAGGAAAGAGAGAAATTTACCCTCAGTGACAGTGAGCAGGGGTGCTCCCAAGTGACCACAGGGGCTGTGGCTGTGGGAAATGTCTGTTTTGTTTGTTTAAATTTGTTACTTCAAACACCTTCTGAAACTGGGAATGGTCATACCCACCAATAATCCTAGGCTAAGACAGGAGCATTACTGCACATTTTAGACCAACCTTGGGTATAGAGTAAGACCTTGTTTGAAAACTAACAACAACAAAGCCCACCTTTCTGGCTGAGTGTGGTGTAACCCCAGCAGTGAGGAGGCAGAGGCTGGGAGATTACTTCAAGACATAGGCTATATAGTGAGTTCCAGGCCTGCATGGCTTCGGGGTGAGACTGAATCTCAACAACAACAACAAACCTCCATATTTTATATACATATTTATTTTATTAGTGTGAGTGTGTGTGTGTGTGTGTGTGTGTGTGTGTGTGTGAGTGTGTGTGTGTACCACATTTACGTTTGTGTTCTGGTGCCTATAGAGACCAGAAGACGGCACCAGGTCATTCCATGGAGCTGGAGTTATAGATGACTGTGGCTGCCACGGGGGTGCTGGGAATCAAATCCAGGTCCTCTGGAAGAGCAGTCAATGCTTTTAATGGCTGACCCATCTCTCCAGCCTAACAAACCCAGGACCCCGAGTCCTTCACCCATGAAGATGGTCAGCTCTTTAATCCCTTGGGCTCGTTTTCCTTGTTTCCAAAATGAGCGTAATAATGACCCTAGCATTGGAAAGGCCGAGACAGAAGGATTGTTGTAAGTTTAAGACCAGCGTGGGCTACAAGTGAATTCCAGGCCAGCTTCCACTAGGATGAGACCCTGTCTCTAGACAAACACTGAGAGAGGCATAGGCTATGACAGTGCATCGTCAGCAGCTCGGGGAAATGAAACAACGAAAGCCCGAAGTTCACATAAGTCCTGAAGTTTGCCCAGGGTCGCCATCTGCCACCTTCTACCTCCTGCCAGTCTTGAGCCTCTCCCTCCCAGTACTCCTCACCCCCCAGCATCCCCAGCCTCCATGCCACCCTCTACCTCAGCTCCTTCCCAGGGTCATGACCATCATCCCCAGACCATTGTCATGACACTTTGATAAGAAGTTAAATAGCAGAGCAATCTTTTAACTAATTGGCTTTTTATGTTGACCTAGTTCAAAGTCAGTAACAGACTTTTTGACCCCCACACCCCCACAAACTCCAATGTGCATCTTGAAAGACTACACCTAATGAGCTAGGGTGGTGGGTTACTCAGCTAGCAGGGCCTTGCTGACAATACAATGCCTGCCTGTGGTCAATGACCAGCACTTCGAAAACAGCATGGTGACACAGGCCTGTGTGTCACCACGTGACATCATCTGAAACCTAAGACGTGGCAGCAGGAAGATCAGAAGTTCAAGGTCACCCTCAACTACAGAACAAGTTCAAGACCAGCCTAGGTTATGTAAAACCCTGTCTCAAAAGAAATTAGGGGCTGGAGAGATGGCTCAGCAGTTAAGAATACTTGTTGCTCTTACTGAGGACCCAGGTTCAGTTCCCAGCATCCACAAGGTGGCTCACAACCACCTATAACTCGAGTTTCAAGTGATCTGATGCCCACTTCTGGCCTCTGTACACACCAGGTGTTGCCCATACATAGAAGCAGAAAAAACACTGATACACAGACAATAAAAATAATAAATAATTTTAAAATTGTTAATTTCGTGACCATGAAATTCAGACATGTGATCACAGATGTTACTAGGTCAAATGGCAGGAAAGAATTCTAGATCACAGATCAGAAACAAGTACAGAGATCAATACTGTAACATAGGAAAAATTGTCTCTTTTCTTAGGAAATACATACCTGGGCCCCTTGGAGCAAATAACCAGATTCACACAATTTCTCACACATTCCCGGAACACATGTGCTACAAGTGTACCCAGTACAGGATGCACACGCAACCACACGGGTACAGAGAGAGACTAATAAAGAAAACGCGCTAACACAGGGAAGTTGGAGCAAGCATTCCACGGGGGCTTGTGCTGCTGCTGCTGCTAACAGTTTTGTAAGTTTGAGTTTATTCCTCATTAAAAACAAAGTTAAGGACAGTAGTGGCACACGCCTTTAATCCCAGTGCTCAGGAGGCTGAAGTAGGTGGATCTCTGTGTTTGAGGCCAGCCTGGTTCACAAATCGGGTTTCAGGACAGCCAGAGCTACACAGAGAAACCCTGTCTTAAAAAACAAACAAATAAACAAATTAAAAAAAATAAAAATAAAGAGAGATGCAAACAGATATGACCACCATGTACCCTCATCAGGATAAGGAGAGGGACCTTTGCAGCAGAATGGGTGACATAAGTCCCTAATGCTGTCTGAGGGTCAATGCCACCGTGCAAAGGCAACACCTGGCTAGCAGCAGTGTGGCTACTAGGGTCACCCCTGTGAAAGAGACGGGGTTAGCCCAGGAGGTGCCACATGTCTGCAGCACCACACAGCCCCCCTTAATTAAGTAACCCTGTGTCCCTGAGTCCCTGCTGATGGCAGAGCTTTGGCATGTCAGGGTCTAGCCCCACACTGCCTCTCCTGAGCCTGATCCCTGCCAGGTTGGTGGGAGGGAGGCTAGATAAACACATACCGTCTGCCTGCAGAGGCCTGGGTGCTGCCAGGGCTGGGGTACTGCCCCCCCCGACAGTGGACAGGGCCTCTCCCATCCGTTACTGCCCCCAGCCCATGTTCTGCCCACCGCACAGCCGTGATAGATAGTTTGAGAAACACCCTGAGCTTGCGGTTGACCAGAATTCTGAAATAATTCCATTGAGACCGGAATTCATGCAATGTTCTGTATCCTGATGTGGTAAAGAAGGCGGCCCACAGGGTGGCGGGGGGAGGCAGGGGCTGTGAAGGCCCAGGGATGGGAAGGCAGCCTCCAGGCCCTGCAGCAGAGACTCCTGCTGGCCCCCCTCACCCACGGGCTCCGGAAGGCCCATCTGACAGGAGCAGGGCCCTGATAAGCGCCACCTGACCATGAGGCCCCAAGCAGAGAGATTAATGCTCAAATCGTCAACAACCTCCCACGACATACCCCACGGGGAGCAGGGGCCAAGAGGAGGCAGCTGGGAAAGGACAGAAGAGATGTCAGCAAGAAGTGGACAAGGGGACAGCTCAGTCTCCCTGCCTTCTGGTCTCAGCTTGCTATGTCAACCCACACTGGCCTGCGTTGGCCTACCAGGGCAAGATGCCAAGGCTCGAGGTACAGCAAGCATCATGGCGCTCAGTCATGTTCAGAGCTGGACCCAGCCTGAGCAGGCCCTGGCTATGCTGTGCAGGAGGGTGTCTGGTAGTCGGCCAAAGTCCCTGAAGCTGGGAGCCTTCCACAAGCAGGGCAGCTCCAGAGTCTCCTCTCCTGGGCCAGGGCTCCTGCCAAACCTGGATTCCCTGTCCCAGCCCTGAAACCCCTGGCTGCTGTCCCGAATGGCATTTGGGTTTTCCCTGGATGGTGCCTGCCTCTCCCAAGTCTTGTAGCAGACTGGCATCATGTCTGGGTTCTGCAGCGGCTGGGCTGTCACATTCAGGGCTCAGTCTTGTCCCCAGGTTCCTGCTGACTAAGATTCCTAAACTGTGGGGAAGCCAGAAACTCAGAGACAGGTTTTCTACGAAGCAAAACGTATTCTTTAGAAGCCTTTCCTGTGCTCTGTGGTTATTCTCCCCTAACTTCTTAAGGGAAACCCCCCTTTTTTTCTGAAGAAATGGATACTAGATACTAGAAATCAGAGTCTTAAAGCCATGCCCCTGGGGTGTCTTCACCAAATACACGGTGAGTGGGTTGCACATTTCGGTCTCTACACACATTTGTGTGTTCACTGTATGCTGTATTCGCAGCTTTGCTTCCGAGGCTGTGTGCTCTGGGAACCCAGTCCTACACCCAGAACAGAGCAGCGGCCACTCTTAAAGAGGGCCACTCTGTCCTTCTTGACTGTCCTGCAACACGAGCTCCCAGTGTGACAGCATGTCCTTGGTCCCAGTGCTGCACCTCTGGCTTCTAGAGTGGGCAGATGTTCCCCTCTGTCTGCTGGTGACGTTCCCACCCGAGGACAATGGGAACTCCACATGTCAAGCCAGGTGCTATCCTGAAGGGCACAGGCAGAACTGAGTGCCCACAAGGACTCAGGTCTGAGGATGGCAGGGGACAAGGTCTCTCTTGTTTCTGTGTGTGTGTTTTTCAGGCTCTCGGGGGCAATGGCCTGTTAGTAGCATGCAAGTCAGTCTTTCTCGTTAAGTTGCCAAGGACAGAGGTCACAGCCTCAGGAGCCTTAAGAGCCAGACTGGACGCCGAGGGGAGTTCCCAGAGCAGGAACAGAACACAAGAAGGTCGCAGGAAGCCACAGTTGCTCTAGCCTGGTGTGCCAGATGCCACCGCCATCAGAACAGACTCTAGACACAGATAGTTGGGATGTGCAAGGAATATCTTCAGACCAGTAAACGTTGAATCTGAATTCATACGTTTTTACTTTTTTGAAACAGAACCTCATTCTGTAGTCCAGAGTGGCCTTGACCTAGCCATCCTCCTGCCTCAGATTGCAGCCCTAAGCTACTATACTCAGCTTTAAGTTCATATTGGTGCGGTTTTGTTTTAGCTTGGTCTGATGTTTTGAGGCGGAGTCTCGTGTAACCTAGATTAGCCTCAAACTCATAAGTAGACAAAGATGATCTTGAACTATTGATCCTCCTGCCTCCACTTCCCCAGTTCTGAAATTATACTTTATATGCTGTCATATAAAGTCATATAATCCATAATCCATCCCTGAATTTAACTTGTAATAATATTAACAGAATGTTATATAGAAACGATCTAGGAGCTAGCTAGAAGGGAGGAATGAGGAGGCGCTCTGTGTGTGTGTGTGTGTGTGTGTGTGTGTGTGTGTGTGTAGCCATAGCCACCCTGTGCAACATCTTTTGTGATCTAGTTTAGGCCTAGAGGAGCTGATGTGGAGCAGTGCACAGAGACATACAGTTAGAGGGAACCCACAAGAAATTGCTAAGGAGGCTTCAGGTGGGTAGCAGAGTGGGAGAAAGGTGGGATTTCCGCTCTCTTCTGTGCCCTTCTGGTCAGTTGAAGGCTTGCTATGAACATACATTGTTTTTACAACTTAAAACACGGGCTTGCCTCCTGGAGCCTGCGGAGGGAGGGCTGCAAAGGCCTGAAGAACGGAGCGAGAGAGAGGTGACGCCAATGGTGGAATACAAGCGTGGACAGGGGACAGAACACCAGGCGGGGCTCTGGGCAGGCCTTCTTCACACTCACATGTCACTGGGCCCTAACAAGCCTTCAGAGTCATCTGTCAGGATAGGGTGAGGGCCTAGGCCCAGGTCCTGTTTTGTTCTGTTGGCCCTCCGTGCTCAGTTTCCGTGTCTGCTAACCGGGGTACTTAACTTACCAACCTTCCACAGGGTCAGCATCTGACGCTCGTGGTTTACCATGCTTGAGCTGACCACCGCCAGCCAGAATCTCAGAACCCATGTGAAGGAGGGCTAGCCCAGCAGAGAAGCCAGGCTTGAAAGGACAATCTTCCTACACAGCATCCATATTCCTGTTGAGTGAACCTCCCCATGGGCCAAAGAGTCACCATGTTCAACCTTGGCCTCAGCTTACTGATTGCTGGCTCTTGCCCAAGGTAGGCAAGAAGAGGACCCTCAGCCTGAGAACACACGGGTCCCCATGGACACAACCCACAGTGGTGACCCAGAGTCCCACGGGATCAGCTGGGTCCCCTGCTCTCTTGAGCATACAGTCCTGAAAACAGTGGTGTGTGGTGTGACAGGCCCTGTTTGTGAACTGCCACTGGCGGCTTCATTCAGAGCCCTCATAGCAAAGGGTGGGGTCTCCAGTTCTTTCCCAGAATTCCACAGTGTCCTCAATAGGAACTTCTGCTCTGATGTGTGCAGGGGTAGCTGCCAGGAACTAATGAGGGCTGGGATATGTCTTGGTAACCTAGCATACCCAAGCTCTAGGTTCCAGCACCAGGAAAATACTGGAAAAGAACCAGTGGTATAAAGGGGCCACACCCAGAAGATGAACCTGACTAGGTGACAGTGTGGGGACCTCACTCATACCTTGGTGCTCACCAGAGCCCTCTGAGCTGGTTCCCAGCATGATTTTATGTCAGATCACAGAATGATGCCAGCAAGACCACCCACATGCAGTGCGAGTAAAACAGGGACTGAAGTATGGGAGGTCCCAATGTCCAGGCTCCCATGTCTCTGCAGGCAGACACCCACCTCTCGGAGGTTGGAAGCAGGGTTGGATTTGCAGGGTTTGGGGTGCCCTCTTGTGGCTGTGAGGCTCCAACTCAACCTCTACCCCAACATCGAGATCCCGTGCAATAAAGTGAAATAGTCAACTTTTCCTTGACCCTGTGCCTGGGGCCAGGGACGCACCCCACTTTGCAAAGGGGAGACCAAGACACAGGCTACATGCACAGAAGAACTGGAGCAGACAGAACTTCTGCCCAGGACTTCTACAGTACATTCCAGGGGTCACGAGCCTTAATAGGATGCCTGCTGTTTGCTCAAAGAGCTCTGTGACCCCAAAATAAGAAATTATTCTCTTCTATGGATAAAACCCAGTCACTCTACACCCCTGACCTGGTCTCTAGAACAGTCCCCGAGTCTACTCTGCGCAGTGAGGCAAAGGGGGCTCTAGACCTCTGTGATCAGTCAGGCTGAGTTTTCACATCATGAGCAGTGCCCTGTGCACCTGCCACTCTGCTTGGACTTTACAGGGAGCAACATTCCACCTTGGGCCACCACCAAAGGAGCCACCCCAATGACTGACTGACTTATTAATTCCAAGGAATTAATATTATTGCATTTTAAGGATGGAAACAAAGTTCCCAGACTATGAAGTGCTGGCACAGAAATCTTGAACTTCCACCCTGCAGAGCCCCGAGAAATCAGCACCATTGTAATCAGCCACCCAACCAACTGCTCTAAAGATATGGGAAACTGCACACACTCCCTGGGGGTGCGCTCATCACTGGCGGGCACTCAGTGAGCTGGCATCCAAGCTTAAGTGTGGAAATGTAGGAAGATACAGTGAGAAGAGGGTAGTAAGCCCCGAGGCAGAGAAAAGGGGAGATAAAGATTGGCAACAAAGCACCCACCTGAGTCAGATCATTTAAACCCCGGGTCTCCCATGCAGGACCCAGCTGAGCCGTCGGGACCGAGGTTCATGTGCCCTCTCACAAGCTCACATGTGGCTTTGGCTTGAACATACTGAGTTGATGGCACCTTTGGGGCAGAGCATGGGAAAACTGAGTGTTTTATGAGGATTCTGGAAGGGCTGGTGCTGGCCTTGGGCAGAGGACTGGGTTTCCCTGGAGTCTTCCAACCTTCTAAGGCCAGGTTGTCGTGAAGAGAGGCCACTACTCTTGCATGCACTGTGTTCTTTTTATTATCTTCACATTTATTGCTGACAGGCCATGGCCCATGCGTGGAGATCAGCTTTGGAGGTGTCATCTTTGCTTCCACCATCTCAGGGATCCGACTCAGGCTGCCTGTCTTGGCAGTGGGTGCCTTTACCCAAAGGGCCATCTCACTGACCCTGAACTACCCTACCCATTTCTCTGCCACATTATGACTCTGCCAGGGCCACCACCCAGAAGGTTGGTTACATACATGTTTCTGATGGACTTTCCAGACACCAGAAGCGTGAGCCAAACAAACACCTTTGCTCTAGAAAGCACCCCTTCCTTAGGGAGATTGTTAGAGTAGAGGATAAGGGACTGAAGCAAGGCCCCTGTGGATGGTCAGGTGGGCAGGCAGCCACACCGGAGCTGGTACCTGCCATTCCCAGTCCCTAAGTGGTTCTAAAATCCAGACATGAATACACACAATCCTCACTGCTGTGTCTAAGTGCAATATGAACCTGGATGGTTTCTCCCTCACAATTCCAGAATGGTTTGGACTTCTGTTTGACGGGGAAGTGGGAGAAGAAGCAGCTTGCCTCACGGTCCCCTGGCCATCAGGACTAAGCTCTTCTCCCCCCCTCTTCCTACCGTCCCAAGCTGCCTTCCATCCCCTACCTCGTCCATGTAAAAACAGGGACAGAGGTTCATGGATGCCCACTCAGACATGCCTGCCCAGACACACAGATCAAGGCCATCACACTACTTCCCTGGAGCTAGCCCGTCCCTCTCCGGCCCAGGCTCGACTATACAGTGCCCCTAGCCAGTGTTCTCCTCCAGTCTCATTCTGACAAATTACCTGACATCCACTGTGTTGCTCTGTTGCTCCCAGCCCAACCGCAAATGAAAGTCAGGGCTCCTGGGAAGAGCTAGAGGACCGAGGGTGGGTGGCTGTGCCTGTCCCTGCATCTACTCCTCACCGTGTACTTCCAGCTCTCAGTGCTGGGCACAGGTCCTGCTCAGCATGTTTCCCAGGCAGCAACGAGAGGGACTATAGCTTCAGTCTGATAAAAATGTGCCCATACCCGGGCCCTTGTGAGCGCCACATGTGCTCTGATTCTCGGGACTTGGCAGGAGTCTCTGTGGGTATCAAAGGCTCTGAGGATAGGGACATTGCCCCTACCTGCTGTTTACCCAAGGCCCAGAACAGCACTCAGAATGGACCAAGTGTCCAACAAAAACCCACCTACCAACACATGTGTTTACCTGGGTATGCACTACGCACGGCAGAGAGCCTTGCTGAAGGCAGTAGCTTGTGGACAGCCAAACTGTGGAATGGCTGTGAGCCTGCAAACCCACAGAGGGCAGAGCGGTGTCTAGGCTTCAGTGGCTATTGCACAGTGTGCCAGGTAGGACCCAAAGCACAGAACTGCACCCACCACTCCTGATCAGGCAGCGAGCAAAGCCACTGTGCGCCTCACCCTGGGAAGAGACGGGACCTGGGACAGAGAAGAAGCCAGTGCTGCTGTCCTTTACTCAGGCTGTCTCAGACTGCCCAGAACTACCAGACCCATGGCAAGCCATGCTCTTGGACATCAGCACTCAAAAGCCCTCAGACATCTGTCACTAGACAGCAAGACTTAAGGCTTGGATCACTGCAGATGGTGAGAGAGACTGAAATAAATGACTGGGTGATGTGATGACCGAATCTGGTCCGAAGGTGGGCAACCATCCCTGAAGAGAGGGGAGGGGTGGGAGGACAGAGTGGAGGAGGGAGGGAGGGAGGGAGGGAGGGAGGGAGAGAGAGAGAGAGAGAGAGAGGAGGAGGAGGAGGAGAGGGGAGGGAAGGAGGAGAGGGGAGGAGGAGGAGGAGGAGGAGGAGGAGGAGGAGGAGGAGAGGGGAGGGGAGGAGGAGGGGGGAAGGGAGGAAGAGGAGAGGGGAGGGGAGAGGGGAGGAAGAGGAGAGGGGAGAGAGGAGGAGGAGGAGAGGGGAGGGAAGGAGGAGAGGGGAGGAGGAGGAGGAAGAGGAGGAGAGGGGAGGGGAGGAGGAGGGGGGAAGGAAGGAAGAGGAGAGGGGAGGGGAGAGGGAAGGAAGAGGAGAGGGGAGAGAGGAGGAGGAGGGGAGGGGGGGGGAGGAGGAGGGGGGGGGGGGGGAAGAGGAGAGAGGAGGGGGGGGGGGGGGGGGGGAGAGAGAGAGGAGGGGAGAGAGAGGGGGAGGAGAGGGGAGGGGAGGAGGAGGGGGGGGGGAAGGGAAAGGAGAGGGGAGAGGAGGGGAGGGGAGAGAGAGGAGGAGGAGGAGGAGAGGGGAGGGAAGGAGGAAAGGGGGGAGGGGAGGAGGAGAAGAGAGAAGAGGAGAGGAGAGGAGAAGAGAGGAGAGGAGAGGAGAGGAGAGGAGAGGAGAGGAGAGGAGAGGAGAGGGACGGAAGGAGGAAGGAGGGAGGGAGACAGAGAGGAGGGAGGGAGGGAGGGGGAGAGAGAGAGACCAACCTGCTCCTGGCTGTGTTCATGTTGGCTATAGAGTTTGTGGCCCAGGTCTGGGGACTCAGTAGGAGTGACAGCCTGGCTTGACCTCTACCTGCTGTTGGCACCAGAGGCATGCAGATTGATAAAGTACTCGGTAAACACTGTCCCTCAGCATAGCTTCCTGGCCGTGGCTGCCCCTGTTGCTGTGGAGGGCAGACCCCTGTACTGGGAGTCTGTGCTGGGCCTCACAGATGCCAAGTCGTAGAGCCCTTCCAGGCCTTCCGTCATTCAGTCCCTGTTCTCTTGATGACAATTCAGAATTCAAAGAGCAGCAAACACAAGTCTCCAATGAGAGGGTGGCCCCAGAGGCCTGTCAGGTACAGACACAACCTTCAACAAAGGCTGAAAGAGTTGGCTCCAGGGGTCGTGCCCTGGAGAGGAAGCTGGGCGCTAAGAGGAGAGAGGCATGCTGGGAGTTGATTCCAAGGCAAGAGGTTCTGCAGCCACCAGAGGCCTGGATGGTTGCGTAGCAGAGAGACCAGGAGAAAGGGCAGTAGGAGGCAGGGGCACACTGTCTGACAAAGATGGCTCTCAACCTTCAGACCAGATCTGCTCATGGTTCCACCCGGTCATTTCCTACATGGTACCTGTCACCTGTCACCACCACCTGTAGTGATTCGCTCTGTAGTGTCTGGTTCCCCTCCAAGTCACAGGAGGCTGTGTCCTGCCTAGCAACACAGACTTGGTGCCCAAGACTTCCTGACACAAAGCAAAGACAACGAGTAAATTGACACTGGCCTGTCTCAGCCATTTAAAAGTGGAGGGCAGACGAGGGGGCCGCGGCCATCAGTGCACTTCAGAGAGCAATGCCAAAGCTGGGGTGGCTGGGGCGTGCTTAGCTTCGCCCTGGGTGCTGGCTGGCAGCACCCTTTCACAGTGCCATCCACCCTGCTTTTTTGACTCTTTTCTCCTGCATCTAAACTCTCCCTCCCTGTTACCTCCTTCTCACCCACAGGCTCTTGTTCTTGCCATAGCCGTGTGTGTGTGTGTGTGTGTGTGTGTGTGTGTGTGCGCGCGCCCCCCCATACTCATGTTGGCCCAGTCCCTAATGGGGGCATGTGTGAGGTGATTAGGGTATGGGAGAAAACCCTCCTTAGTGAGATGAGTGACCTGATAAACAGTGTCCCCGAGAGGTTCCCCCTTCCTTCTGCAGCATGAAGGACTCAGTGAGAAGCCCGCCAAGGAACAAGAGGAGTCTCACCACAACCAAATGCCCACACTTCCCTCCTGGCCTTCTCCAGAACTATGACGGTAAGGCCCCGTTTATAAGCCACCCAGGCAGTGTGACAGCTGCTCAAGAAGACTAAGACATCCATTTAAAGAGGATTCCTGGCTGCAGAGATGGCTCAGCCACTAAAGGCTAGGCTCACAACCAAAATACAAAAGTACCCCTTCTAGGCTCCATAGTCAGAGTGTAAGTCACAAGAAGGGACTGGAACCTGCACTCTTCCCTGGCCACACCACATCGAAATGCTTCGTTCTGAATTCTCTCAGAGTTGTTGACTGTCTTTCCCATTAGGGTGCTACCCTTCTGGCTCCCTGGTTTAGGTCACGTGCAAGCCGAGGCTGGAGGGCTGGAAAGACACGGTGAAAGGCCTGGCCATGGCAGAAGAGCTCCTGCCCCTTGGACCAGGGCCCCGGGGGTTGGAGGTTACCTGTCCTGACTCTGTCACCTGCCCAGCCTGGCGAGAGGCTGGTGACCAGGGCAGCACCTGCTAAGCCCCAGGAGTCCACCTTCAACATGGCGGCAACCTGGTCTCAATGCAGGCCTGCAGAGGCCCCTAGTGCACCGGGGCGCTTCCTGTCCCAGCCTGCGGCCCCCAACCGCTGGCAGCGCGGTTTCCGGCGGGGCTGCGGCCAGGGCTTGCACTATCAGCTCGGCACCAGACACCCGGTCAGGATACTTGTGGCGAAACTGTGAGGACGACCGGGCCTTCGGGGTTTTCTCCATGTCAACCTCCAAGACAGATGGAGGCAGCTCAGAACCCGCAGAACTCTGCTGTGCTCTGAGCCAAGACAGGCTTGCCCAGGGCTGGACCCACCGGCCATGTGGCCTGGGGACATGTGACCTGAGGTGGTGGCCTGGTTTCCGGGCCACCTGCCATGCCTGAACCTGAAGTGAGGCTGTGCATTGCCCAACGGCCCAAATGTGGTGAAATGTGGAGCCAGGCCTCTCCTCCTCTCGGATTTCCAAGAGAGAAACTGAGGCTTTGCTTGCTACTGGGGAACCAAGGTGCAGGTAGACATGGAGAGGTGATGACCTGAGGTTCTTGGCTCCAGGGCAGCAAGGAAGATGGAGACAAGAGAGAACTAGTTGCACATGCTGCACCAGCCCAGAGATCCAGGGGGCCACCGCTGGGCCACGGGCAAATCCACAACCTTCGCCCTTCGGCTTCCTGAAGCAGGGCTACGTAAACCCAGGTGCAGTAAGTAATACTGGAGCATGGTTGCACAAATGACCCCTTGACCAGGTGGCTTTAGGCAAGGATGGACACAACCAGGCCTTTAATTCAGGAGCTGTGCGTGCATGCGCGGGGGTTGTTTGCCTCTGGCCAGCAACTGCGCTTGCGTATTCCAGTCTTGGTGCCTGCCTCTCCCTAGCACTTGAAGTGATGCCAGTGCGCAAACGTGGCCCTTTCCGCCTCGGGTCCACTAGGGGGCGACTGGAGCACATTCAAAAAACCGACATCTGGCGAGGCCTGTTTCCTGAAGGTTCCAAACACTAAGGAAAGACAGAGGCCTGGGCTTCAGCAGGGCTGGTGCTACGCTGTACAACAGGCAGTTTCCAGAGCAAGCATCACCTTTACATCAGCTTGAGTCCCAACACCCAAGAAAATCTGCTCGAGTGCCTTAAGTCACTGTCAACCTATGAGCAGGTTGCTCCATCTTAAGGAGAGTGTTGTCCAAGGCCAGAAAGGCAGGACTGGATTTGACTGCCCTTAGGTCTCCTGACCTCCCATCTTAAATATACCACACACCTGTTCCCTTCCTTTTTGTTGTTTGGGAGACTGGATCTCATATGTAGCCCAGGCCTGATGCACCATTCCCCACCTCCCAAATTTGGAAATTACAGTCCTGCAAGGGTCACCGTACAGCTGATCTCTGTACCCAACTCAAAGCGAATGGCTGACTTCACTGGCCTCCCATCTTGACCTGGATGCGGTGCTCACTGGTTGCCAGCTCTGGCCCGTCACTTGCCTTCATTCCCTGGTCTCTCTTCCCTCTCTGTTAAGTGTCCACCGTCTCAGGAGGGTAATACTATCTTGAGAATCTCTTTTTTGGTGTTAAGATAGTCTCTTTGTCTTGATTTTTGTCTCAATGACTTTTGCCCAGCACCAGAAGATGGATATACTTTTGTAATATAAGCAAATTTTTTTGTACATTGTGTTCATTCTTTAATGAAGTGAGCTCACTATTGGCTTGTAGATACTAAAAATAAAGTACTGATTCAATAATTGCTTTAATAAAAAAAATGGCCACATTGCTCCAATAGATCTCAAATTTCTTTGCACAAGTCATCTTCCTGGGTCAGCCTGGTCTACAGAATGAGTTCTAAGACAGCCAGAGCCAGAGGTACACAGAGAAACCCTATCTCAAACAAAACAAAACAAATCAAGTGATCCTCCTGCCTCAGAAGTCTACACAGCAGACACTACAGACATAGACTGCCACACAGGCCCTAGGTCTTGTGTGTTTTCAAGACAGGGTTTCTCTGTGTAGCCTTGGCTGTCCTGTAACTCACTCTGTAGACCAGGCTGGCCTCAAACTCAGAGATGATCTGCCTCTGCCTCCAGAGTGCTGGGATTAAAGGTGTGTACCACCACCACCCGGCTAGTCTATGTCCTTCATAAGCACTCCCAACCACCACAACTATCCCATTTCCCTAACCAGCTCTGGGCTGGACAAATGGCAACTCAGTCCACCAACTTAAGAAAATATATAACCACTTGCCCGGTAACCAGCCTGTGTGCACACCTGTTAGCATAGAGGTGAGCTTGTCAACAGGCCACCATCTGTCTGCCAGCCCAGGGGGTCACATTACAACAGTGGCCTATGGCGTGAGAGACATGAGAGCCTGACTCAGTAACAAACAGCTTCCTGACCTCTGAGTTATCTAACAGGGCTAGGCGGAGATGGGACTATACCCCAGCACACTTCAAAGCACCAAAATCCACTCTGCCCCATCTGACTACAATATGCTCTCGGCTTTCTCATACCAAATTCTGTCTCTCTCTTGACCAAATACCAATACTGGCCCAGCTCTCACAGAGGGCGGTCTATCCTGGTGCTGAGGTAAAGCCAAAGCCTTGACAGACCCACTGATTATCTTGTTCTAGATGCCCACCTCCCACACACACCCAGACTACAGTTCTCCAGGCCCGTGTCCTCCTCAGAGTGCGGGCAATCTGAGATCATGAATTTGTGGGGTGTCTGCTCATCACCCTTTTTCAATGCTCAGAATGTGTAACACAGATTTGAGGAACACAACAGGCTTACTACACCACTGCTTTGTGACTCTCCGGGATGTCTCTCTTGGCTTGTATTAGAAAACATCAGTGTTCTGACACTTGGCTTGTGAACTCTGAGAAAATCCACAGTGATAAAAGTATTATCTTCTGACCAGCCTGTTCTAAAAAGTGAGATCCAGGACAACCAGGGCTGTTATATAGAGAAACCCTGTCTCAAAAACCCAAAAAAATAAAGTATTATCCCCAAATGCCACAATTACACACAAGATTTCAGCACAGCAAATGTTCACAGCCCCTCCTTTATTTTCATTTGGTCATACACACTTTTTAAAAAAAACATGCATACACTAACAAAAGAACCAAACATTAGGAATTAGTAAGGCATAAAACAGGACTTACAGATGGAAAAATACCCAAGCATCAGAACAAACTAAATCAACTATTGAAAATGCCTTTGTTCAAAACACAACCATATTTAGTTTTTATACAGGATTTTTGTTTAGGATTTTCTTTTGTTTTTTTTAAAAAAAGGGACCCATTCAGAAATAAGGGACACATTTCTCAGACCTCTGTAGGTAGGGCCTTGGCTTTTCCTTCTTGAGGTCTTTAGTTAACCACAGCCTCCTCCCTCTACCTATGCACTGCATCTGAGCTGTAGGCAACCTGGGCCTGCCCTGGAGACACGAGCTACAGAGCATCCAGGATGTGATCGATCTTGGTGACCAGCTCCTGGCGTTTTCCCGAGCTGAGCTTTTCATTCTCGATGTACGTATCCTTCTTGAGCTTGCCAGCCACCAGCCTCTCTGCCTCCACTGCCGACTTCAGCACCAGCTCCTTGACCTGCGCATCCAACTTCTGCATCTCGCTCACCTGGCAGAGACAGAGGGAAGGTTTGAGAACTACCCTCTTGCCCTACTCAATGAGCTCCATCGCTTCCCAGGCCCGCAGATCTAGAGCCCCACACGAACAGTCAAAAATTCAGCAAAAAGCAGTGCCCATGGTAGAGGGCTGGCACGCAAGAAAACAAGCCTGGCTCCAAACAGTAGCTTCATCACCTACAGGTATGTTCTTGTCAGCTCTGACAAGCAAGCTGCTTTCTACCCTGACACCTGGTGAAAACCATGGGACCCCAGTTTGGAATATTCCTTTTCTCTATGTGAATATATGTTGCTGCAACTGGTTTAGTAAAGAAGCTGGACAGAATAAGGTTAGATGAGAGACCCAGACAAGGACACTGACAAGAGGGGCGGAGTCAGGAGTCACCACATGGAGAAGAAACAGGAGGTGCAAGATGAAAGAGGTAACACTACATGGCAGAAATTAACACAAATGGGTTAATTTAAGTTGGAAGAGCTAGTTAGCAATAAGCCTTAAGCTATTGACCAAGCATTTATAATATTAAGTCTCTGAGAGGTTATTGGAAAATGGCTGGGAACAGAGCTGATCGCAGTCCCAATGAAAACTCTGCCCACACCCCAGCAAGATGACTGCACACAGGCTTCCTAAGTGTGCACTCTCTCTACTGGGACCAGATATTAGTTAACACACAGAACTCATGTAAGCACATGAAGAACTGTATCATGGTGGGTGCTACAAAGGAACTAGGGTTAGTAAGAGACTGAAGGTGCGGGTGAAGGTGCTAACAGGGAGCCTAAGAACTCTGAGGGGCACTTTTTAAAGTAGGTAATACTTCCCTCACAGATAATAATAGCTGGCTCGCATAGTACATGACTGTTGGGGCTCTCTAAACACTGACATAAACCACTTTCAGGTACTGTGAAAGACTACTGACTTCCCATTACCCATAAGTACACACAGACTCAGAAATTGGGTAATCTAACCAAGTTTAGAAAGTCTGGGTCAGAGCCAGTGATTTAGGTCTGGGTGCCTCCCCTCACCCTCCTTTTCAAAATCTCCCCCTCTGGCCAGGATCCCATTGTGTAGCCGGTCTGGACTTCATCTGAAAATGCATGTCCTATACATAGACACACACTTCCGGAGTGCTGGGATTACAGGCATGGCCATCTGGAGCTGAAGACTGGCATCTGGAGGAACATTGCCCTCACTGCCAGTCACATGGACACAGAGCTGGAGAAGCTGCAGAACTTCTCCAAAGCCAACCTACAGATGCTGCAAAGTTTTGTATCTCACCACAAGCACTGACACCACTTGAAGAGCCCACGGTCCTGCACATGTGAGTATCTTAGGGCACCTGGAGCCGAGCCCAGCCCAGGGAGCAGAATGGGTGCTGCTTTCAACAAGCAGAAATAGTCCCTGAAGGGAGGCGAAGAGGACCACAGACAAGTGGCTCACAACACTAATACTTACTCTGTCACACAGGTCAGAGCCTTCCGTCTTCAGCCTGGACTGCAGCACAGCAATCTCACTGGTCACAGCCTTGTGCTCTGTCTCCAGGCTCTTCTTGCCACTATTGAGGGTGGAGACATCCCGGGACTGCTTGTACTTATTGATGGTCTCGTCAAAGTGACGGTAGAGGCCTAACCGCTTGTTGACCAGGGTCAATACCTGCTCTGTGATACAGGCCACTTTCATCCTGGCTTCTGCGGCTGGATCCTGTAGGGCAGAGAGACCACATCTGTCAGCAGATAGGTTGGTGCTTACTCCGACTTATCTGCCATAGATGCCTACTGCCACCAGCCAATAGAGGAAACCTTAGGAAGCCGGAATCAAACCCTTCTGACACTTAGAGCACCAGGCTCTACTACAAAGGCTGGAGGAGACATCAGGATGAAACAAACCCTACTTTCCAGCCCCACAGGCACCAGTCGCCATCAGGACAGTAATGGTAGGTGCGCCACGAGACTGGTGTAGCAAGCGCTTGTCTCAAGCCGTGAAAGACTTCGGGGAGAGCACCATAGGGTCTCAGGAGCTTCAGGAAAGAAGGTGACTCTTTCTCCACTTACCATCTCTCTCCAGATCCCCTCACTGTGTATCTACTGGCAAGGCCTGTCCCACAACTCAAAGGCTGGCTTAGGTGCGTGGACACAAGTTCCCTTTACATAATAAATCCTTAGGACGTTACATGAGGTAGATGCAGGCACAGTAAGCAATGACTGATCACTCAGTGTCTATCTGCAGATGCGCAAGTGATAAAGCTCTGTGAACTGATAGGACTCCAGAACATGCCCGACAGATGGAAAATGCTAAGTACTAAAATATATTCAGTCCCTACAGAGTAAGAAGACAATAAAAAGTATCTGCCTAGACCCTCAGCCAAACATTAGGTGGAGAGAGAGCCCAAATTAGAGATCTCCGTCAGGTCCCTCTCCTTTGGAGCTCCGGGAAACATTGAGGAAGGGGGGAGAATTTTAGCAAAGAGAGGAATCAAAGATACCAGGAAAACATGGCCCACAGAATCAACTTAGCAGAGCTCAACTGGGCTCACAGAGACTGAAGTGGCAATCACAGAGCCTGCATGGGTCTGCACTAGGTCCTCTGCATATGTTATGATTGTTAGCTTAGTGTTTTTATGGGACTTCTAACAGTGGGAGTAGGGGTGTCTCTGACTCTTTCACCTGCTCTTGGGACCCTTTTCTTCCTACTGGTTGCCTCACCCAGCTTTAATGAGGGTTTGTGCCTAGTCTCATTGCATCTTGTTATGCCATGTTTGGATCATAACCCTGGAAGGGCTGCTCTTTTCTGAAGGGAAAGGGAGAACTGGATGGTGTGTGTGTGTGTATGGGGGGGATACATTATATGAGAGAAGAATAAAAAATTATCCACCTTATTTTTTTTTTTTTTTTTTTAGAACCACAAAATCAGAGTGGCTAGTAGCAGCAGATGAAATTAATTTCTTATATGGCAAAAAGGGAGGACAAGGCAGAATTGCCATTCAATGATTCTCCTACCTCACCTAGTATCCAGGTTGTTTCCACAACCAAAACAAAGCAGAAAGCAGGGACTTAACACGGTGTGCGTCTGATCACATTCTCAGACACAAGCAGAAGGCTATGGAGCAGTCAGTTGCCGCCTGGCACGCTTGATGCTCTGGGTTCCACACTAGCACCACAGGGGAAAGAAATCTCTCTAGGGAGAATTAGCAGAGGCCAGAAAAATGTAGGGGATTACGGCCAGCCACAAGGTCCTATGGACTGTCTGACAGCTAGGAAGAGAACAGAGTACCTTGGTGATGGAAAAGTCCAGACGGACGTAGACGATGACGGTGAAGAACAAAATGTAGAAGGCAGCCACGACCAGCAGAGGCTCCTGCAGCATGAGCACCTTGTTGAAGGTGTAGTGCACCTGGAGGAGCCGGGAAAAGGTGTCAGGGAAGACCAACTCAGATCCACAGCCTAACACCACTGCTTTCGGCAGTACCAACAACGAACAGCAAGCACAGTCACTCACCACAATGTCTTGAATGTGCTGCTCAACCAGATTTTTCTTGTAGGCAACAATCACCGGGCGGCCGAATGTGTCTAGGTAGGTGTAGTGCAGCTCATCTGCGGCACGGCTAATGTCGTAGGGACTGTCTACCTGGATGTTCCTGGAAAGCACAGACACAGGTGAGGGTGTGGGGCTGCAGAATTCTAAGACTAAGAGTTATCAGGAGGCCAAGTTCACACTATGCTATCCTGTCCACCAGAGGTATCTCCCCTCCCACTGCTAACTCACTGTCAGAAAACTGAAGACGAGACAGTCTCCCCCAGCACTCACAAGGATGGGTTTGCAGAGTGAGCACAGCTGCCCAGCACAGCCCACCCAGAGTCTCCGAGGGACCTAGAGAGTTGCCTTGGGAGCTATTTCGAATGCTCCCTCCTCACATGAATCATAGTCTCTGTTAGAACTAGGGCATGTGTATCACTTTCTATAGGCTAGGCCTACAGTCCCTAGAGAAATAGTAACACAGTAGTTTGCCTTGAAGGAACAACCCCTCCTCCATGGACCAGACAAAGCACATGTCATTCTGGCCACCGGAGTAGATATATGAACCAACAGAGACCATACAAACACTGTGACAAGAAACTAGGTAAGTAACACAAAACTATAAGCAGCTCTCGCCAAGGACAGGAGCCCTGTAGCCCATCTGCTCCCACCAATGTCCTCCAAACACCCCGGCCAGTGGTTCCCTGCACACACACCAGCAGTACTGAGCTTGAACCCAGGGCCTCCCAGTGAGTTACATGGCGCCAATCCTTGCCTCTGCACCTTCCTTTCCAACACCTGGCTCTTTAAGTTAAACTCTCATTTGATCAACATCTCTTTCACAAGCTGCTCAAATTAAGCAAAAATGATTCCCGTCTGTTACCAAAGACACTGAAACAGGCCTAGGAAACAGCACCACAGCCGCTCCACTCAGTCACTCGCTGGTAGCAAAGTCTACCAACCTTTTTTATTAAACAGGTACTTTCTACATGTAGCCTAGGTTGGCCTGGAATTTAGCCCAGGCTGGGCTCCAACTCAAGAGCCTCCAGGCTCCAAGTCCTGTGATTACAGGTGTGTACCTCTGCAATGCCCTCCACATTCCTCCCTGGCATTAGACTCAGGCCATTACTCTGGTTTACTGAGGCGGCTCTGGCTTCTGCTCCAGGAATAGGGAGACACTGTGTTTTTGGAAAGCTTCCTAACTAAACCACGTGGCCTCCTTTGAATTGAACTTTCCTTTCCTAGCTTTAGTCAAAGGTTCCACAGGAAGGCTTCTCAGTCACAGCTATGTAATGAACACCTACACTCTACCCTAGACACCAGGCACTATCAGGGAAGTGGGGTGCAGAGGAAAGAACAGTCTCTTACTTGGCTCCCTCAGGCAAGATGATCTTCACTGTCAGAGAATCTATCACTTGCTCATCAAACACGTGGTCCACAAACCGCATCTTCAAGGCATACTGATCACCTGAGGACCAGCAAGTACAGGCAATGGTGTGAGCAGAGAAAGATGACAGAGAGGAAATGACAAGACATGAACTTTATCCTCTTACACAAAGGGAGAGATATTATCAAGAGTTCACAGGCAAGAGCTGGTGGGTTGAGAGCTGGAGGTGACAGAGCAGGCATTTTGGCTCTTCTCCAATTGCCACAGAAAGACAGAACTATAAACAATGTTGAAATCCCCAGACACTTACAGTACAGCATCCTCTTCAGCTCACTGTGCTTACTTGCAGACCCTCACCTGAGCATCTAGCCATGACTCTCAGACATTCACACAAAATTATGTCCTATGCACAGGTCGGCCTCAGGGCCTCTCAGGGAGGGGCTGGAATAGTTATTGCTGGGGAAGACTGGGGGAAGGGAGCTCTCTCCATGCCAACTTTCCAGCGTGACTGCTTTAGGATCACCCACACCCCTGCCAGTAGCCCCTTACCTAACTCTATAAGTCTAATAAACACTGGTTCCCCAAGGAAAACTTGAATGGAATCTAACTTGATTTCCCACTGGGACCTTATAGGGTAGGCAGAGCAGTAGATATGGCTAGTCCGCCCCATCCCAGGGAAAAAGTTCTTACAATACATCAATAGCTAAAAGACTTGCAGGTCAGCAGTGTCTGTGGAGGAGAGAGGAGGAGGAGGGGCTACAGGGCAACTGATGGGACCAAGAAGAGAAAACATAATAGATAACCTTCTGCAGAGTCTCAACTGATACTGTATGTAGGCATTACAATTACAAGAGTAATTTACACCAACTCACAAAAGGACAGGTACCTCGGCATTCCTAAGAATAATAAGAGAATACTTTCCTTACATATAAGCATTGGTGACTTAAATATTTTTTTCTTAAATAAACACAAGAATTTAAAAGAAAAAGCTGGCCCTTTGCAATTTTTTTTCTTACTGTGTTTAACACTCACCCAGATTATAGAGGTATTCATAGCTTGGGAGGTTGTAGCCAACAATGTAGTGTGTCTTCCACCCACCAAAGAGAGGAAATCGAGGCCGGATTTCCATTTCCACAGAGTCATCCAAAATAAGGAGGTGGCTGGTGGAAACATTACCAATCTCGTCACGGTAATACACATCCTGGGCAGCAGCAGGAAGGATGGTCTGCAAGAAAGCAGAATGCCTTCTAAAAACTTCAGGAACCTCTGCAGAAATATGGCCCAGTAAGCATAAAGCCTACACCAGACTCCAGACAGTCACTTTTCCCAAGGTTTCAGAAGATCTAGACATCATATCTATTTCAATGAATGATAAAATCTTCTCAAAAAAATAAAATATTTGCAAAGACCCTTGTGCATACTAAAGTTTAGAAGAAGGAAATTAAAGATAAGGAATTGTATCAAATTGCTAGTTTACAGTTTTCCACCCAATGTGCTTACACATCTTCCAAGTGTACTGACAAAGGAGAATGCAACACTCACTGTCCACACAGGGAGTGAGCATTTCTGTAATATGTAAATATATGTAAATATTTGTAAGAGTTCGCCTAGACAAAGGCACATTCAATCTCTTCATTTTTTTAATAGTTTACAATGCTGTTGAAGGAAGCCCATACTCATACTTCTCAGTCATCTTCCCATCTGAGAGGTTCTTTCATTCTCTTACCCTCATATTTAAAAGCTGTACTACATACACATCACACACAAGCACACAAGTTCTTATTAAATGTAAGCTTAAGAGTCTTAATAAACCTCAATTCTGCTTCATAAAAGCAAAAATAGCCTAAGACATAGTAGTATACCCCTGCACTTAAAAGGAAGAACCAAGGAACGCAAGGCCATCTTCAAGTTAGAGGTTAGCCTGGGTTATACCAGACCCAATCTTAAAAAACAAGCAGCAGGGGTGGAAAGAAAGCCACACAGTTAAAAGTACTTGCTCCTCAGTCATGAGGACCACAGCATGGATCCCAGCACCCAAGTCAGGCAGTTCACAAATGCCCGTAACTCCAGTTCTAAGATAGCTAACACTTTTCTAGTCTCTTCAGGTGCTCATACACTCACAACACACACACACACAAAATAAACAAGGGAATGTTTAAGTGGTGGTAGGTACTATGAATATGATTTTCTTTACTCAAATTTTCTAAAAAACAAAACAACCATCGTCTAGGGCAGTGGTTCTCAACCGTGGGTCATAACCCCAACAACCCACCTGAGGGTACCTAAGAACCTCAAAAAACACAGATACTCATATTTCTATTCATAACAGTACCAAAATTAAAGTTATGAAGTAGTAACAAATATTGATATGGTTGGGGTCATCACAACATGAGGAACTGTGTTAAAGGGTGGCAGAGTTAAGAAGGCTCAGAACCACTGCTCTAAGGCCAGGCAGGTACAGTGGCACATGTCTATAATCCCAATACTTAGGAGCCAAGGCAGGAGGTATCTTGAGTTCACAGCTAGTCTAAGTTACACAGGTTGTTCCAGACTAACCCATGCTGCAGAGAGAGAAAAAAAGCAGTATTTATATAATACAAGATGCTATTTACATAAACACAAGAACATTCTCCTTAAAGATCCTTCTGATAACGCTGATACTCAATATCGCCATGAGTTTTCTGTAGGAACTCCTTTAGCCAATAGCCTTTAAGATACTGCCCTACTCTGGGTGTAGTCTCATGACTACAAATGCATATGCAAAGCATGCAAGGGCTTCTTGGCTGCTGAATTTGGTTCCAGTTCCCAGCAAACGTCAAGGACTGCAGATCGCTGCCCTTTCTGTGAGTTCAGCCCCTATTAAATAAACCTTTATTATACTCCATTTTGGGCTAGTGTGGGACTATTTTATTATGAATTGCAACAAATGATCCCCAAAACCTTCTGATTAGCACTGATACTAACATCACCATAATTAATCCCCAAAATTTCTGATTAACACTGATACTCAACAACACCATTAGTTAATCCCCCAAAACTGAAAAGCAAGAAAAAGGACTGATAAAGATAGTTCCCACAAGGTCCAAGTTGGCCACTCATACCTTAAAAGAACGGATGGAGGAAATGCCACTGTCAGGCTGTCTCTGGTAATCATAGCGGGAGAAAGGCCCCTTCAGCACTGCGCCTGTGTGCTTCAAGTCCACATTCTCTTCCACTGCAATATTACCCCAGTGAGAAACCTCAATGACCCGGGTCATACTGGTGATGGTCAGAAAAGGGCTGTTGTTTTCATAGTGTACTTTAAAAGTATCCTAGAAGGGAAGTAAACAAACAGTTCATAGCCTTGACAACAGAGAAATCAACATTAGTTTAGAAGAAATTAACTAGGGCTGGAGAGAGTTAAGAGCACCAACTTCTTACAGAAGTTCTGAGTTCAATTCCCACCAACCACATTGTGGTTCACAACCATCTGTAATGAGATCTGGTGCCCTTTTCTGGCCTGTAGGTATACATGCAGACAGAACACCATATACATAATAAATAAATCTTAAAAAAAATAACTACAGAGGGCCTATACATCATTCACAGAATGGTTACTAAGCACCAATATATATGGAGTGGTTTTAAGGCCAGAAGGTGTTGGATCTCCTAAAGCAACCAAATATAGGTGCTAGGACATGAACTCAGGTCCTCTGCAACAGTAGCATGTGGTATTAACTACTAAGCCATCTCTCCAGGCCTTAACTATAGAAGGTTTTTTTTGTTTTGTTTTGTTTTTGAGAAAGAAACTTGCTCTCAAACTTTCAAAAAGGGTCATTTATGCCCATAATCACAACACTCAACAAGTAGAGGCAGGAGAATCACCATGAGTTCCAAGGCCAGCCTGGGAAACAGAGATCCTGTCTTTAAAAATAAAATAAAATAAGGCTGCAGCAGGAAGATGCTTATACTGCAGGAAGATGGGTCTATATGTTTTGCCTTACCTGCCTAAGGCACATGGTTGGTTTAATAAAGAGCTGAATGGCCAATAGCTAGGCAGGAGAGAATAGGCAGGACTTCCAGGGAGAGGAACTCAAATGAATATAGGTGCATGGGAGATGCCAGAGAGACATGGAGAAAGTCAGATGTACAGAATGGAGGACATATAAAAAGCCATGTGGCAGAACGTAGATTAACAGAAACAGATTAAGTTATAAGAGCTAGTTGGGAACAAGCCTAAACTGTAGGCTTTCATAATTAACAGTAAGTCTCTGTGCCATTATTTCGGGACTGGCAGTCCACAAAAGTCCCTCAAGAAAGCCCAACCATATAAGATCAGGTGTGATGCCACATACTTTTAATCCCAGCACTTGGAGAAAGAGGAAGGCAGATTTCTGAATTTGAGGCCAGTCTGGTCTACAGAGGGAATTCCAGGACAGTCAGAGAAACCCTGTTTCAAAAAAACTGAAAAAACAAACAGGTTGGAAGTCCCAGTCTCCACAACCTTTGCTCTAGATGATAAACATAAGCAACAATACTAGGTCTTCAGCAAGTGGAAATTCTGAGTCCAAGTGTCTGCATAATTCTTCAAGTTGTCTGCCAATTCCCCCAGAGGTTAGCTTTATTTTAATCTTGTAGGAACAGCAAGGTAACTTAGCAAGTAAAAGCACCTGCTGTTGCACTTGGGACCCATGTAATAATAGAAGAGAAATGATTACCAAAGGCTGTCCTCCGGCCTCCAGACATGTGCTGTGGCACTCAAACCAACACATCTCACATATACTCACATATACATACACACATGAAAATTTTAAAAAACTCTCTGGGGTTGGGAATATATGTGTGATGGAGGACTCTCATTGGTTAATAAAGAAACTGCCTTGGCTTTTTGATAGGGCAGGATTTAGATAGGTGGAGTAGACAGAACAGAATGCTGGGAAAGAGGGAAGTTAGTCAGATGCCTCAAGCAGTCGCCATGACTCTCCTCTCCAAGATGGATGAAGGCTAGAATGAAGGCTAGAATCTTCCTGGTAAGCCACCCCTCGTGGTGCTACACAGATTACTAAAATTGGGTTAATCAAGATGTGAGAATTAGACAATAAGAGCCTGGAACTAATGGGCCAGGCAGTGTTTACAAGAATACAATTTGTGAGTTGTTATTTCGGGTGAAAAGCTAGCTGGATGGGACGAAAAGCAAGCCTGCTCACCTCCTCACTACATATGTGGGTTAATGGTGGGGTGTTTACCCAGCACACAAAGGTCCTAGATTCAATGGGGAGTAGGTTCAGGGTCTCTCTGGTCACTGAGTAATGCCCTTTGATGAACTTGCCCATAACTCAGAAAGGCAATATAAAATTAGAATATTAGGAAAATGCCCTTCTTTCCAAAGTCCATGAAGATAAGCAAACACATTTTGTAATTTTATAAATTCTGCCCAGACGGAAATAATCACACAGAAACTGTATTATTACAACACTGTTTGGCCTATTAGCTCACACTTCTTATTGCCTAGTTTTTTGTATCTTAAATTAACCCATTTATATTAATCTGTGTGTCGCCATGTGGTTAGGGCCTACCGGTAAGGTTCCATCTTGGTGTCCAGCATCTGTCTCCTGTAGCAGCTACATGGCTTCTCCCTGACTCTGCCTACTCTTTCCTCCTCTATCTGCTTGGAATCCCTGCCTTGCCCTATTCTGCACTGCAATAGGCCCAAAGCAGCTTCTTTATTAACCAATGGTATTCACAGCATACAGAGGGGAATCCCATATCACAGTGCCAATACTGTAAGGATGGCAGCTTCATGCTGCAGGAATCATAGGTACAGCTCACTGATAGAGCACATCCTTAGCATGCCTAAGACCCTGGATTCAACTCCAAATGCACATACTTGTGAGCAGACTCAGACTTAAATACACACACATACAGACACACAAGAACTTACTTTCATTCTTAAAATGTTCATAATGTTTGTTCTGTTTTGAAACAAAGAATATGAAGCCTGGCTGGCCTCAAACAATCCTGGTATATCTGCCTCCTGAGTGTTGGTTTTACAAGCAATTGCCATCATTTTTAGCTTAAAAATGTTTGAGCTGCAACTACAATACCATTTGTTTACGGAGACGGAGGCAGGACTGCCACAATTTTCAAGGGCAGCCAAGGCACAGTGTCAAAAATTTTTTTTTAAATTTCATGTTTTGATTTGCAATTTTTTTACTCTAGAGAATCTATTTCCAGAGCTAAAGAGAGGCCAACAGTTAGTGAGTCCTCCCTCGAGTGGTCGAGTGGTTACCACTGTAACCCCAACTCCAGGGCTCTGATCCTGTGGCCTCCAGGGCCATCTGCACTATGTGCACATACCCATCCCCCAATATACAATTTTTATAAAGAAAATCTTTTTTTTTTTTTGATCATTCAAGACAGGGTTTCTCTGTGTAGCCCTGGCTGTCCTAGAACTCACCACACTGTAGACCAGGCTAGCTTCAAACTCAGAAATCCACCTGCCTCTGCCTCCCAAGTGCTGAGATTAAAGGCATGTGCCGCCACTGCCAGGCTAAAACAAACAAATCTTAAAAACATAATACATGTACTATTTCTGACCCAGGGCACAGAGGTGCACACCTATATCCCAGGACTTGGAAAGTAAAAGGCAGAATCAGGAATTTGAGTCATCCTCAGCTACATAGCCAGTTCTCTAGGCTACATGTGACCCTGTCTGCTCCTCCCCCAAAATCTATTGCTGAGAAACATGCAGAGAAATGTACATTATGGTTGTAAGTAGGAAAAAGGCAAAAGAAAACAAAAGCCTAGCCATTCATCTATAACAAGCTGGCAAATAATCCAAGGCAAAAATCAGAGAAATGGCTACCACAAAAAAGTGTACAATGCAGTTATTAAGCACAAGAATTAGGCAATACTATATATAACATGATCTCTATATTAATAGCATTATCTCTAGTCAAGCATGGTACTGCACTATACTCCCAGTACTCCAGAGGCTGAAGCAATAGCCTGTGCTACAAAAAAGCAAGACTAGAATGAACTCCAGGGAGCCTGTGCTGGAGCTCAGTGGGAGAGTCTTACTATCATGTGTGAAGTTCTGAGTACAATCCTCAACTCGGCAAGAAAAGGGCATTAGATCCCACAAGACTAGTTATAGACAGCTGGGAGCCACCACATGGTCTGGAAGAAGGGTCAGGTCCTCTGGAAGAGCAGTCAGTGCTTTTAACTGCCCAGTCAATTGTTTGTTGCTTTCTTTTTTGACACAGGGTCTCACTGTGTATCCCTGGCTAACCTGGAACTCTATGTAGACAAGGCTAGCCTCGAACTCAAGATATTCTCCTGAGTCTGGGACCTTGCCCCACAACAAAATTTTTATCATGAATTAATTGCTTTTTCTCCCAAAGTACCAATTCCAAGGCCCTTAGCCTCTGGTCTGTTTACTACCAGTCACCCCAGCTTCTCTCCTTGTCCACCACGACCCTGCCCAGAATCCCTCATTGCCTTCTCCCATGATGCCCACTTTCCAGTTTCTCAACTCAGCTCTCAGGAGGAAGTTAATGGGACTAAGAGTTACTTCAAGATAGGTTCCAAACATTTTCTGAATGCCACCTGGCACATACCATCCAAGCCTGGCAGTGATGGTCTCTGGAACCTACCTGACTGTAGGCAGGGATGTCTTTGAAAGGTCCATAATCCAAGACGTCTTCAGATCGTGTGGGATTCCCCAACTTGGTGTAGCTTTCTACATTTCGGGAGGCAAGTTTCACTCTCATGGTTTGGGTCTTAGTTGGATAGGGAGAATAGAAATAATGGTTGCCCTCAAATACCACGAACTGTTTCTCTGACTGAGTTATCTGAGTCGGATATGGATGAAGCACATGGGTGTAGACAGTTTCCACAACAACCGAGATCTTGGACCCAGGATCAAGAGCAACTGGAAGCTTGACTGTGAAAAATCTCCCACTGAAGGAAGAAAGCAAGAGAATTAAAATTAAAGACACTGGCCCAGGCACACACCTTTTTTTCCTAGCACTTAGGAGGCAGAGGAAAGTGGATCTCTGTGACTTCTCAGCCAGTTTAATTTACGTAACAAGCTCTAGGAAAAGCAAAAAGACTAAAGATACTGAAATCAGCTAGTATTTCAAAGTCACACTAAATTCTATACCCAAGATAAAAGATATCACCTTTAATATATTAACTTAAGCCTTAAAGATGGATGTCCAGATGTTCATCCCAGGTTTGTTTATGAAAATGAAAACATAAGGATCTCTGTGAGTTCGAGACCAGCCTGGTCTACAAGAGCTAGTTCCAGGACAGGCTCCAAAGCCACAGAGAAACCCTGTCTCGAAAAACCAAAAAAAAAAAAAAAAAAAAACTACCAGACAGGTCAAGTGGCAGGCAGACCTCTAATCCCAACACTTGAGATGCAGGCAGAAAGAACAAGAATTCAAGGTCATCCTTAGTGACAGAGGGAGTTTAAGATCAGCTGGAGCTAGTGAGACTGACTCAAGGAAATGGGTGACCAGAGAGATGGCTCAACAGTATGGGCACTGGCTGATCTTTCAGAGGAGCCAGATTTGGTTCCCAGCAAACACACAGCAGTTCACTTCTCTAACTCTAGTTCCAAGGGGGTATGCCATCTTCTTCTGGCCTCCGAGGTACTGCACGCAAGTGATGCACACATACATGCAAGAAAAACGCCCCCCCACACAAAGTCAACTAATTAATTTTAAAGTGACCCTGTCTCAAAAAACAAACAAAAACATTTTCTTTAAAAAATGCTGTGGGGCAGAGAGATGAATCGGTGGATAAAAGGGCCTGCGGTCAAGTCTGACTACCTGAGTTTAAGCCCCAAGACTCACATGAGGAGAGAAGCACTACTGCAAGCTGTCCTCTCATATGCATGTCCAGGAGACATTGCCTGTAAACTAATGAATCTCAATTTCCTAAGCCAATAAATGAATTTTTGTTAGACCCAGTATGTCATTAGTAAAACTTGAAGGCTTTTAAACATGTTCCCATGTAACTTGTCCTCAACGACTAGAATGTGGATGACTTAGCTGAGAACTCACAGCACTGTACATCACACTGCTTAAAAAAGTTCACAACTAAGACAGCACTTCAAGCCCTCCGTCTTCTAGGACAGTTTTATCCCGCTCTTGGCTTCAAGTATCAGATCTGCTTCTCTTTTCACGACTGGTCCTGAGTAAGCAGTGTGCACATTTCCTTGTTAGTTATGCTGACGGCCCCGTCAATTCAAAACATCAGTACCATTCCCAGCAGATCCCCTCCTCTGTTAACAGCACTGCCATGAAGCCAACTCTAAGCTAGAAAACTAGGGGATTTTCTGATGTCTCTACCTACCCTACCTATCCCAAACATCTGGTTAGCCACCGTAGAAACACCTCTCAGTCTGCCTGCTTACCTTTTGCCCTTCATTTTGGTTTCTCTTACTTCTAGGTTGCTGTCTTCCTCATCTTCTCCCTTTACCTATAACAAAAAAGAGTAGTTCATTCTGTCTTATATTTTCAAGTTCTAAATTTATTAACAATTATGTTTTAAATGAGAATGTCCTGCAAGGCTCATGCTTAAATACTTGGCCCCCAGTTGGTGAAGGGTTCAGGTTTGCCCTCTGTGGAGGTTTGAATAGGAATGGTCCCCATAGACTCATGTGCTTGAGAGCCTGGCCAATAGGGAGCGGCACAATGAGGAGGTGCCACCTTGTTGGAGGGAGTGTGTCACTATGGAAGCCAGCTTTGAGGTCTTTTATGCTCAAGCTGTTCCCAGGGTACCAAAGTCTCCTGCTGCCTGCAGTTCAAGACATAGAACTCTCAGCTCCTTCTCCAGCACCATGTCTCCATGTCCCACCATGATAATAATGGACTAAACCTCTGAAACTCTAAGTCAGCCCCCATAAAATGTTTTCCTTTACAACAGCTGAATGGTCATGGAATAGAAAGCCCAACTAAGACACCCTTCTGAGAGGATATGTGTCACTGGGGGGTGGGCTAAGTGGTTTCAAAAATACTGCAGCCATTCCCAGTGTGCTCTATGCCTCCTGTTTGTGGATCAAAATGTGAATTCTTGCTGCTGCTCCCAACTACCTGCCACCTGCTACCTCTGCTCTAACCCTCTGAAACTACAAGTGCCAAAGAAGTAAATCCTTCTTTCCGTAAGCTGCTTTGGTTTTGATGATATATCACAGCAATAGAAAGAAAACTAATATACCAACTTCTTTACAATATTTACATTAAAGTAACTTTTCAAAGTTTTTTTTTTGTGTGTGTGTGGTGTGTATGTGTGTGTGTGTATGTGAGAGAGAGAGAGGGAGGGAGGGAGGGAGAGCATGCACATGTGTGGAGACCGAGGCAGGATCTTTCCCGCTGTTTCTGCCATGGTGGGTACTCCACACTTACTGGCCTGCAAGCTTCCAGTTGATTCTTCTATCTGTTTCCCATCTGAAGGTGCCAGTGCTGATATTACAGATGTGGACCACTGCACCAGACTTTTTTAAAGGTTTCAGGACTCACTCCAATCATCAATCAGACTTGCACCAAGAGGGCCTTTACCCTCTGAGCCTTCTCACTGGCCTAGAAATTTTGTTTGTGGTGCTGGTGATTGAAGTCAGGGCAGGGCCAGGCAAATACCTTTACCAGTGAGCCATATCCTAATCCAACTTTATTTTTTATCTGAAACCATAAGATTTAGCCTGAAACATCATGGAAGAGTTACTATAAACATTTTCCTAAACAATCAAATACACACAAAGACCTTATCTCTATGTTTACTTCCCAAATTTTCCAAAGACTTCCTTCTGGACATTTTCTTTTTCATATCAAAATAACTGTAAGTACAATTAAAATGAAACAACAGAAATCCCATCTGTGACCAAAACTTCTGATCCCACAGAGTGGCAAAAGTGCAAAGGCCTTGGGGGAAAGGAGCCCTAGGGGCCGCTATGGGACATGCTGTACTCTTATCCTTTAACGGCACCAGACATGTAACCAGGCTAACTCTAGAAGGCTGCTGAGGCTTCCTGAGGTGTTATCTGGAGTCACAGACTGTGGCAGTCTATGTGGAAAACATACATACACTCCACTAACCCTTGGTCAGACTAACCTAATCCCCACGGAATAAATAAAAAATTCTAGGAATAAAGCAGTAATTCCCAAGAGCATACAGCTATGAAGAAGACTTTTATGTGCTGTGCTGTGCTGAGAATTGCACTAATGGCCTGCACAGCTAGGCATGTGCTTTACCAATGCACCACATACCAGCTCCTTAGGAAGTCAGCCTCAGAGCCCAAGCTAGCCTCACACTCCCTTTAGGATGACCTTGAACTACGGACCCTCCCGCCAACTGCTGGGATTTTATGAGCCACCATCACCATCTCCCAACTCCAAAAGCAATTTCTTAAATATCATTTTTAGTATTTCAGAAAGTCCAAAAAATGTTTGCTTATTCAGAACTCTTTGTTAATGCATAGCTTACTGATATTCATGAAAAATACTGATGACTTAGTAAAAAGTAAGAGAGAACCGGGCATGGTGTTATAAAACTGTAGTCCCAGTACATGGGAAAAAGTAGCAAGACGATCTGAAGTTCAAAGTCATTGTTAGCCATCAGCATTCAAGTTCTAAAATAGTCTGGGCTATAGAACATGACCCTGTCTCAAATAATAATAATAATAATGGTATTGTCCTTCTACCATTTCCTAAAAGGGTTCCTGTAATCCATCCAACCTCACCCACATTCTCAACACAGTATGTGCTCTTTCTCACATTTGGCGTCCCTGTGTCTCACAAGGAGGAGTATAACACAGTTCACATATACAACTGGCCTCCCCCCAGAATTAACACCACTGTGAATAAACCGAAATATCAGAACTAGTCTCATATCAAGGCCAGAAAGCAAGCAGTCAATAATGCAGGAACATACAGGGCATGGAACAAATTATAACCCTTCATTTGTGGGGCTAACAGTGCCAAGGCAGATGCTTCACAGCCATGAAGTAACACCTATACCTCAAAAAGCTGCTGTAACGGAGAAAGCACTTAAAATACCTGATGCAACCTTCTCTTTTCCTTTCTTTTTAAATGGGTTTTCTGCTTCCATGGATGTCTGTGCACCCTGGAACTGGAGTTACAGATGGCTATGAGCTATTGTGTCTAGGAATTACAATTGGATGCCCTGTGCTCTTGACTACTGAGCCACATGGAGTGGCCCAACTTGAGTGCCTTCTCCACCTCAACGGCTATGATTATATATATTGTGATCTCATGAAGTCATGACTGGCTTTCACGAACTTGGGCTGAACACTCAAAACTCACGAGCGGCTCTGTAAGTTGAAATAAGTCATGAATGTCTTTCCAGAAACAGCTGAGCAAAGCTGTGCTTCAGTGTGAACAAGGCTTCAGTGTGAAGGGGCCAGGAGTCACTCCAGTGACAATGTACCCTGCTTTATTATAACTCCATTACAGTCAAGAGAATGTGGTGTGCTTAGGAATGTTGATACTGTAATTACTAGTCTCCTCCTAATAAAGTCGGTAATCACTTAATGAATATAGTCTAATGGAAACAGCAATAAAAAGGAACCTGTGTGGATAGTCCCTCTACTCCCAGAGTCCACGATGGCTTTCCTTGAAAGCTGTAGAAGTGTGCTCACTGAAAGGCACAGGAAGCTAACGCTGCGGTGTTCCAACAGATGTGGTGCATGGAGGAAGAGACGCGGGCTTCACCTTTCTGTACAGCACAGGGGCTTTTCAAGTGTGAACATTAGCAAAGTTTTCAACAGCAGCTTTAGAGGTGCGTTACATCAACCCGGTCTGATTAATGACAAACTCAGATACCAGAAACCTGTCGTATTTTTTAATGCTGCTGGCTAGAGGGAACAGACTACATCAGACAGACAACTGCATTCAGGAATTTCGATTTAACTCACTGATGATCCTTCGTTGGACGAGTACGTCCAGGGGACAGGAGAAAAAGCTAGGTGCCCGAAGCACCGCACCTAGCCACAGCCAAGACGTTCCTGCGGTGTGGTGTGGTGTGGAAGGTGGTCGCCGGGGGACCAAGGAGTCGCCTCGGGCTCCGGAGTTACCACGTGGGCGGCGCCCGCTGCTCCGAAGCTTGTGCTGACGTGTCCGAGTGGACACGCGGACAAGAGGGGCAGCGGACCCCGACCTCTCGGCTGTCCCCTCCACACCAGCCTTTCAGACAACCCTCAACTTCCCCGGCCGCCGGCCCCGGCCTCTGCAGGGATCCCTGGCGCCGCAGGAGGTCCGTGTGCGGCAGCCCGCCCCGCTCTCCGCTCACCTGCACGCCGAGGTGCGCCAGCCGCGACTCGAGTTCCGGCTCCAGGGCCAGGACGAACGAGCTGGCTCGAGACGTGGAGCCGCCGCCCGGGTGCGCCAGGACCACCTCGGCCGTCACTTTGGCCAGGTGGCTGCCCAGGTCCACCGTGCGCTTCACATCCTCGTTGACCAGCGGCGGAGCCTCCGAAGAGGCGCTGCCGGGCGCCGGAACCAAGGCCCCGAGCCACAGCAGCAACAGCAAGCCTGCCGGCGCCTCCATGATCGCGAGCAGAGCGCCGGCGACCAGTGCCCCGCCCCCCGCCACGGAGCAACCGCTGATTGGACAACAGCACCACAAGATGGCCGGGCCCGCTAGAAAGGACCCCGTCTCCTGGGCAACCGGGCAACCGCGGGGCGCCTGACTGAAATCGTAAAGCGCAGGCCTGCTTCTTGGGGTGTTCTTTACTACCAAGACTCACTTTAATGTGGCCTCATCTAAGGAAGGAATTCCATATCCTCATGTGACAAAACGACAGGAAAGGATTTCCCTGCTGCAAGCCCCTTTACAAAGGCATCTTGAGGATGGATTCCTCTGGTGCAATCTGAAGGGTCCAAGAATAAGAAAATAAATATGTAGATTCCAAAAATGAAAATATATATATTTACAAGTCTAGGAGAATGAGAACAGACCATCAGCAGCTTTTCCAGCAGATCAAGGATCATTTATCCACAGGGAACTGTTTTCTCAGAGGTTTGGGAAGCTTAGGCCATTTTACAACTGGCTGGTTTATTTACAAGACTAGAGCTTCCCCCTACAAATTGAGAAAGGTGTCCTGGCCATTCCTGACAAACGACAGATGTGACCTGAGCTAACCTTTAGGAGACAGAAATATGTGACCTTTGGGTCAGACACTGTCTCCATTATGGACAACTGGCACCACAGCAGGATATTTTATGGGTTACATCTGGTCAAGAGGCTAGCTGACAGGACTGAGCCCCCTAGGGTACCTTATCACAACTGTCAAATTGATGAAACATGCTTTGCAGGGAACCTGGGAACGGACAAACAGAGCTGCCCCCAAGATGACCTAAGTCCGCACCAATGGAATTACTGTTACTATGCCCCCCATGTAACCTGTAGAAAAAGAAAACCTATAAAAGCTTAATGAAGAGTTTGATCCGTGTGCTCAGTTAGCGAAAAGCTGCTGATGCACCCGCAGGCGTCTGTGTGATCAATAAAGAAACCTCTTACTAATTGCATTTGTTGGTTTGGATTATTGAGTCTGGGGGTTCTCACTTACCACCTTTGAAAACGAGGGTCTTTCACAATCATCTCCCAAAGTCATACAGAAGAGTTAATGAGTTAAAACAAAGAACCTCAAACTAGTGCAGAAACTCTCTGCTCAGCATACCTCCTACCAAGGAAGCCAGTGTAGTAATGAGAACATCCGCTGGCATTACTGGGCCTTGAAACTGTTTTTAAAAACAACAAACAAACAAAAACCACATCTATTGGCTCTATTGGTAAACCTTTCTTCCCCAAAAGTTTCCCTTTCACCACATACAATCTCCAAGCCCCCTGCACCAACGCAGGTGTACGGCTCCCCTCCGGCAGAGAGACTGCTGCCCTTCATTTTCTCTGACTGAAGGACAATTCTGCTTCTGTTGAGATTCTGCAATTCTGCTTCTCCTCTTTAATTTTCAAGTTTCCACAATCAATCCCAATCTAACGAACATGCTTCAATATTGTTGCTTGAAGGATTTAGTTTCAATGTAAATTTTGAAGGAAATGGAAATATTCAACAATAACACCAGCTAATGGAAAGAGAGAAGGGAGAGAAGGACATGCTCCACCCTATAGAGCAAAAGTCAAGAAAATTAGCACCTGCAGGCCAACAATCTAACCCCGTCCATAAAGTTTTATTGGAACAGAGCCACATTTATTTGCCTGTGGTTTACAACTGCTTTCACACTACAAGAGGAACAGTAGTATATTTACAAAACAGACTGTGTGGCCCTCAAAGCAAAATTGCTTACTGTTTGAAGACTAATACATACATAAAGCTGGAGAGATGGCTCAGTGGTTAAGAGAACTTACTGCTCTCACAAGGGACCTGAGTTCCTCCAGTTCCCAGCACCCACACAAACAGCTCACAATTACCTGTAGCTCACAACTCAGGGATCTGATGCTCTCTTCTGATTGCCACAGACACCCACGCACAATCTCTCTGCCTCTCTCTCTCTCCCTCTCTCTCTCTCTCTCTCTCTCTCTCACACACACACACACACACACACAAATACACACTTAAAAATAATTTTTTAATGCCACCTGGGTGCAGTAGTGCATGCCTGTAATCCTTCAGTACTTAGAAGGCTAAAGAAAGAATATAGCAAACTCAGGACCAGCGTAGGATATTTTGGCTTAATTATTAAAATAATAATGATAATAGAAAGTATGACTACTACTTTATTATCACCTCCACAGGGCAAAGATCTGCAAAGGGCAATATAGCAGCTGCTTAGGACAACAATCCAAAATTAGAGACACAATTTTTTCAACTCTTTGAAACTTAAAAGTTATAAAGTTAAGTGGCTGGAGAGATGGCTCAGCAGTAAGTGTACTGACTGCTCTTACAGAGGACCCGGGTTCAATTCTCAGAACCCACATAGCTGCTCACACAATAAATCCATTTCCAGTGGATCTAACATTCTCTTCCAGACTCCACTGGCATTGCAGGAACATGGCACACAGACCCACATGCAGGCAAAACCCCCAGACACAAAAGATAAATAAATAAATAAAATATTTAAAATAATAAAGTTATTATTGAGTGTTAAGAGGAGAACTGGGCAGATAGCTCAGTCATAATCCTTGCCACACAAGCATGAAAACCTGAGCTTGATCCACAGAACCCATGAAAAAAGTCGGGCACAGTGATAGACCTTTGCAATCGCAGCACTGGGGAGTCAGAAACAGGGACACATGTTTGCTCCCTGGAGTTTGCTGTCCACCCTAGCCTACTAGATGAGTTTAAGGGCAGTGAGAGATCCTGTCTCAAAAAACAAGGTAGACAGCTCCTGAAGAAAGAAGCTGTTCCCTGGCCTCTTTTGCACGTTTATATATATATATATATATATATATATATATATATATATATATGCACAAAGGAAGGTGTGAAGAAGGATTGGGAACAGTACTTGCCGAGCATACCGAAAAGACCTAGGGCTCAATCCTCAGAACCATGTACACATACACACAACTCTGGAAAGCAGGCCTCAGAGTAGAAGAAAAAACTGGAACATTCAAAAAATAGAAAAATACAAAATAAGAAGAAAAAGAATAGATAACAATTGGGAAATGAGCAGCATTGAATAAGCATGTTTGAAAGAATAAGCAGGCTATATAGCTCAGTGAGAGGACATTTGCCTCATACGGATAAAGCCTGATTTCCAGACCCAACACTGAAGTAAATAAATTTAAAAAAAAAACTAAATAGATAAATAAACAAATCCAGTGCAGCTGATAGAATCAACTTATAAGCAAGGGTTATATGACTCACGAAATTTCACAAGTTCCGATCTGTGATTAGTTAGCCCTGTTGCTTTAACTTTGTGGCAACACATTATGATAGAGCAAAACTTAATAGTGGGGAATGAAGAGAAAAGAGGAGGGCCCCAGAATCCCTTTGGGGGTATCTTACCTACAACTTTAAGAATCCCCACTTGTCTTACCTCTACAGTTCCACCACCTAGCGATAGTGCCAAGACGGAGATTAAGTGTGCTGGTTAGTTTTCGTCAGTCTGACACAAACTAGAGTTATTTGGGAATTTACCTCCAGTGAGGAATTGTTCCCGTCAGATCTGTCTGTTGGTTAGTTTTCCGTTACCAGGCATGATTTTTTTCCTGCTGATTGAGCCAATTAGGCAGTTGTTGGTTACTGCCAGGATATCAATGCCACTATTGCACCATTAGGGCTATTTTGCCGTGCTTATGGAGAGCTGAGAAAGCCATGAGCGAGTGAAGTGCTGAGGAAATGTGTGCTGTCAGCATGGGCATGGCCAGGTTATGGACCCCATAGCCTCGGGTCCAGAAAGATTGCAAAGCTTCCTCGGGGGACTGAGTGCTCGTGTTAACAGTGTGTGCAGAAAATGCCCATGAGAGCCTCTCCTCCCAGATGCTTATGACCTGAAGACCACTTGTCTACAGAGACCATTTCTACCAAGATCAGCTAAGCCTATCCTCTTGATCCTGCTGTACACCATAAACCCTGCTTCCTTGTTTATCTATATATAAAAACCCCACCTCCTTGTTCAGCTGTATGAAATAACCCTACCTCTCTGTTCAACCTTATATAATAAATGCACTGAGCTTCCAAGATGCTGTAGGTTCTTCATCAGAGATCCCAGTCTGCCCGACACCAGCTTTTCTGTGTGCCCGTGTGTCCAACCATCCACGTTTTCATCATTCCCTCACTGCCCCAGTCAAGCCCATCCCTGAAGGCACGCTGGATGTGGCACATGCTGGTCATTGCTATGGTTCTTAGGAATCACAGCGAGGCATGGCTATTGACTGCTTCCACCCTTGGAAGCTCGCATAGCAACTTCTAGTACTATGAAAGCTAGTCCCCAGGAACTATTTTCATACTAACGATTGACGTTGGAGAGCCCAGCTCACTGTGAGCAGTGCCATCCCTGAGAAGATGGTTCTGGGCTGTATTTTAAAAAGGCAAGCTGAGCAAGCCATGGAGAGTAAGTCAGTGAGCAGCACTCTTCCATGGCCTTTGCTTCAGTTCCTGTCTCCAGGTTCCTGCCTTGAGCTCCTGCCCTGACTTCCTTCAGTGATAGTCTGTGATGTGGAAGTATAAGCCAAATAAGCCCTTTTCCAACAGAAAACAAATAGCAACACTTTTAAGTATTTACTCATTTTTAGTTGTGTCACAATGTGTGTCTGTTTACAGTAGGGTTCTCTCTGTATCCTAGACTGGCCTAGAACTCATAGGATAGCCCAGGCCACCCTTGAACTCACAGCAATTCTCCCACCTCAGAGGGCTGGTACCACAGGCCTGTACCAACTTGCCTGTCCTCGGTGGTATTCTGACTTGTCTTTCTCTCTCTCTCTCTCTCTCTCTCTCTCTCTCTCTCTCTCTCTCTCTCTCTCTCTCTCTCTCTCTCCCCCCCTGTGGTAACCTTGCAAAATAAAACTAAGGAAATCATGGTGGAAACTAGCCTAGTACCCTCTGGTACCAGAGGGTAGAGAATGGCCTGACAGCTCCTCTAAAGGTCAGTCCCTGTTTCTGTTAACACCAGTTATTCCATGGGAAGGTCCACTGAGAAGGTTTGTCTTGGGCTGTGCCCCAGAAGTGTTTGTGGGGAACAACAGTGGGGATCTGTAGGTGGACTTTTCTTTGGGCCACCAGCTCACAAAAATAACATAGAGACTTATTATTAATTATGAAAGCTCAGGCTCGGCTTAGGCTTGTTTCTAATAGTTCTCATAACTTAAATTAACCCATATTTTTAAATCTATGTTCTTCCATATGCTCATTACCTCATCTCTATTACACCCATCCTGGTTATTCCATGTATGGCTGGCAACTCCACCTTTCTTCTTCCCAGAGCTCTCTCTGTCCAGAAGTCCTGTCTATACCTCCTGCCTAGCTATTGATCGTTTAGCTTTTTATTAAACCAATCACCGTGGCACATCTTCCTTCACACAATATAAAAAATATTTCACAACAGGAATCTTTAAGCATCACAGTGACCTGGGGTGGTGATAACAGTTGGGGCAAATAACACACTGATTAAATCCTCTTAAAGGGGAGAAGGAGTTTGGGGAGCTAAAGTCTGCACATACATAGAACTGGGCACAAGAATGCACAAAGCACTGGAGTACACAAAGATCTTACTGTTGCTGACTTTTTGGCTCTGGAAGGACAAAACAGAGTTGTAAACTGATGAATCTATCTGTGTCTTGTCCAGTATGGTTTGGTCCTAATCGAGATTATAGCACACAGTAAGAGGAAAGGCCCGTCAGTCTCAGAGTAAGGTCTCCGTAGATGAGTTATAAATGCCTGGGAGGCAGAATCAGCAGTCTACACTTTCTGTACACTCTGTCACTTGCACACAAAACCGAGGAAGGTTTTGCCAGTGCCCATGTGTCTGAAGCACTGGTCTTTGTCAATAATGTTCATAGACTCAGACCTTTATTCGTTCCTTACATATTCACCCAAGGCTTCCTCCACTCTCCACACAACCAGGCATCAAAGGTAAGTCAGTTTCCACATGCTCGCAGAACAAAGTTGGAAGATTTAGGAGTTCCAAACATTTAAGAAAGTCTCTTTCCAGTAACTTTCTGGTCATTCAGCTAGCTGTTCAAATTGTCTAAAAAAAATAAAAACAAAAACAGGGCTGAGTGTGGTGGTGCACATAGTTAATCCCAGCATTCTGGAGGCAGAGGAAAGTGAATCTCTGTGGGTTCAAACCCAGCCTGGTCTACAGAGTGACCAGGTCAGGGTTATGTAGAGAGACCCTGTCTCAAAAAGAAGAGGAGGGGGAGGAAAGAGTAAAAGGAAGGAAAGAAGGAAGGAAGGGAGGGAGAGAGGGAGGGAGGGAGGGAGGGAGGGAGGGAGGGAGGGAGGGAGGAAGGAAGGAAGGAATACTGCTAACATTACTGAGACAGTAAACAGATAAAAATGGCAACAGTGGGCTGGAGATGGCTCAGTAGATAAGGGCACTGGCTGCTCTTGCAGAAGTCCCAGCACCATATGCTGACTCACAGACATTAGTAATTCCAGTTCCAGTGGATCTGACACCCTCTTCTGACCTGAACATCAGGCATGCATGTGGTACATAGACATACATACATACAAACATTTGTATACTATATATACATATATATACACACACATATATACACTTCTTCTGGTGTGATGGCAAATGTCTGTAATCAAAAGCATTTGAGAGGCTGGGCGGTGGTGGCGCACGCCTTTAATCCCAGCACTCGGGAGGCAGAGGTAGGTGAATCTCTGAGTTCGAGGCCAGCCTGGTCTACAAGAGCTAGTTCCAGGACAAGCTCTAGAAACTACAGGGAAACCCTGTCTTGAAAAACCAAAAAAAAAAAAAAAAAAAAAAGCATTTGAAGACAGAGAGGCAGAAAGGGCAGGTGCTGAAGTCCAGCCTAAGCACATGACATTGTGTCTCAAAAACAAAAAAGCAAGCAAACAAGATGTCAATTCAATATGTTGTACTAGGTCAAGTGAATAATCACATGGAAAGTCTGTTTTTGTCTGTTTCTTTTATTATTCTTATTTTTCTTCTTAAACTATTTTTAATTTTGGGGGAAATCACTTATATATCTATTTGAACTTATAAGCTTTATTCTGCATCATGAGAGACAGTACCTTTGCTTCTCCACAAACTTTTAAACTATCAGGCAGGAGAGATGACTCACCAGTTAAGAGTACCGGCTGTTCTTCTGGAGGACCCTGTTTCAGTTACCAGCACCCACATGGCAGCTCACAACTATCTGTAATTCCAGTTCCAGGGGACCCAACACCCTCACACAGACACACATGTAAGCAAAACACCAATACACATAAAATAAAAAATAAAACAATGTAAGTTATTAAACTGTCATCACCCCAAGAATCCTAGAACTCCCTTTTATGTTTTATGTTTGTTTGTTTGGTATTTTCGCACACACACACGCCTGCATATGTAAATATGCACATTTGTTTGCATGAACACAGAAAGGCATGCTGCATGGGTCAGTACAATATCAGGCATTGGTCCTCGCCTTCCTCCTGAGTTGAGACAGGGTCTTTGTTGGTTTTCTGCTGCATATGAGAGGCAGCTAGCCATCAGGTTTCTAGGGATTCTTCCGTCTCTGCCTCCATCTTCCTGTATGGGTGTTGCGATGACAAAGTCTTGTTTAGTTTTTATATGGGTTCTGGAAATTCAAACTCAGGTCTTCATGCTATGTGGCAAGTGTTTTTAGACACTTCTGCACCTTTCTGGGCAACTCAAATACACCGTTCAAAATGTTTCTTCTAGGCTGCCCTGCTGTAGGAAATCCTACAGACAGTAGCCTTTAAGTTACCAGCCCATTTGGGTGTGGCCTCTTATACTATTTATGCTGATTTAAAGGCGCGTCTGGCCTCTTTTCCAGCTGCTTCATGGTGTCTCTATGACTCTGCCTTCTTCCTCCCAGCATTCTGTTTAGTATTCCCTGCCTAGCTTTGTTCCCCTATAACTCTGCTAAAGGCTTACAGTGTAGATGGAGCAGCGGGGCTGTGTCCCGCCACCCAGCTAGCTTTACACCCGAAATAATTACACGGGAACTGTATTCATTTAAACATTGCCTGGCCCATTTGTTTCAGCCTCTTATTATCTAATTCTCACATTTTGCTTTAACCCATATTTAGTAATCTGTGTAGCACCACAAGGTAGTTTCTTACCAGGAGAGATCTTAACCTACATCCATCTCAGAGAGGAGAAGCATGGCGACTGCATATGGTGACTGCCTGAAGAGTCTGCCTCACTGCCTTCTACCCAGCATTCTGTTCTGTTTACTCCGCCTACCTAATTTTCTGTCCTATTAAAGGGGCCAAGGCAGTTTCTTTCTTTCTTTTTTTTTTTTTTTTTGGTTTCCCTGTAGTTTCTGGAGCCTGTCCTGGAACTAGCTTTTGTAGACCAGGCTGGACTCGAACTCAGAGATCCACCTGCCTCTGCTTTCCAAGTGCTGGGATTAAAGGCGTGCGCCACCACCGCCCGGCGGCAGTTTCTTTATTAACCAATAAAAGTAACACATAGATACTCCTCCATCACCACAGCAGTTCCTTTATTCATTTTTTTTTGTTTTTTGGTGTTTTTTTTTGTTTGTTTGTTTTGTTTTGTTTTTTGAGACAGGGTTTCCCTGTAGTTTCTAGAGCCTGTCCTGGAACTAGCTCTTGTAGACCAGGCTGGCCTTGAACTCAGTGATCCACCTGCCTCTCCCTCCCGAGTGCTGGGATTAAAGGCAAGCGTGTGCCACCACCGCCCGGCAGTTCCTTTATTCATTAACCAATAAACGCAATACATAGACAGAAGGACCTCCCATGCCATTTCCCCTTTTCTGTTTAAACAAAAAATGGTGTATACATTGTTTACATTTTGAGGTCATTCTCCTCATTTGTTGCACAGTTGCTTATTGTATAATATTCTAATATGAAGTCTTAGTCTTTAAGTTATAGAGGTATTAAGAATTATAGATCAATAATCATCTATGTTTATCATACTTATAGTTAGACTAATCAGGTTCTTCAGATAAATAGATTGTATTCTGCATAGATAGGTAATCTTCAGCCACTTCAAAGAACTGTAGAATATGGCATTTAAATAACTTAGGGTTCTGTTGACATGAGACACGATTGCTCCTGGCAGAACTGATCTATTCCCAAGCAAATGTTGAGCACCAAAGACACTCCATTTGGAATTTGTTTTCTGCTTGGCACGGTTGGCCTTTGGACAAGGAATTGCCCATGTTTCAACCACTGACAAGATACATGGTATCTGGAAATGGATAAGTAGGACACAAGGAAAAAGACTGTCAAATCTTGCCAAGACAGGGTAAAACGATTTTGAAATTTTTCCTGCCTCTGAAAATGGTCTGTCAATTATGCTAGGCCTAGCCAAAGTTGGTTGCTTCAATGTTGCAAACAAGACTTTGGGTGATTGCTCAGGTAGCTAATTGTCTCCTACATATATTGCTCATTTTGGAAGTTGCTTGATTGTCCTTCCTGCTTATTCAATATTATTTCCCTTCTCGGATCTTCAATGGGGTTGAAGACTAGATAGTTGTAGTTACTTTCCTCTCACGACTTGGCCAAGTAATTTATTATACAAGACTAAACTCATTAGGATAGGATAATTATTGAATATATTTGTTCTTATTGTATATAATTTTGTATTAATATTATAATTTGTATGTAATTTTGATCAGAGGTAGAAATGTACATTGTAATATGATAAATATATCCTGAAATTGTATCAATATACAAAAATGTTTTAAGCAGAGGTAGAAGCATGCGTGCATACAGTATGACAAAATAACTTTGCCTAGATATACAAATATTGTAGACAAAAATAGGAACATATTCAATATAATTTAAGTTTGTTTCAATATACAAGAATCTATACCAATGTAAATTGCCAATAAATAATAGCTCACAAGTATTCACTCTACTACTCACTATTATTATTAGTGTGAGTAAGCTCACACTAATCTATTTTCCCATCCAATCCCCCCCCCTTTTTTTTTCTTTTCAAAGACTGCACTCCAGTATTTCCAGGTCTCAAACACCTAACATCTAAATGTTTAGATTCTTCCAGCACTTGGGAGGCAGAGTGAGGCAGATCTCTGTGAGTTCGAGGCCAGCCTGATCTATAGGGCAAGTTCTACAACAGCTAGGGCTACACAAAGAAATCCTTTCTCAAAACACCAAAACAAACAAAGTAAGTAAATGTTTAGACTCTTCTGATTCTTCATCAGGATTTCTATATTTTTCTCCTTTTCTTCCTCCTCTACTACATTAAGCTAGGGTTCAATATATATATATATATATATATATATATATATATATATATATATATGTATGTATAGCTGGATACAGTGGCTCACTCTTGTGATTCCAGTACGTAAGAGGCTAAAGGAGGAGGATAGCTATGAGTTACAATGAGTTCCACAGCATCCTAGGAAAGAGGTCCCATCTCAGAAACAAAACAAAAAACACTTCTGACATTTGCGGGCACCCGGCACACCATGTGGTGTACAAATATACATGCAGGCAAAACAGTCATACACATAAAGCAAATACGCTTTATAGAAAAGCAAAACAAAACAAAATCCACCTGGCACTGTAACTAAAAACTAGTTAAATCTTGAAATGATGAAGGCAAATGCCTGCAAATCTTCCTCAATCAGAGTTTAGCCAAGTGCGTAGAGGAAGAGACTCGGTGTGTTCCCAGAAAACTTTAGCAATGTTCTCATCTCCAGGCCTCCAGCTCCAAAACTACAGGCTCCGCCCGACAGGCCCCGCCCCCATCCGCTAAGCGAATTTAGACGACTAGGAGGTGAACTCAAGGCTCTTTGAGACCTGCTTGTTGATGTCAACGTCCAGGCTGACCCGGAAGCAGAATTCGCAAGACAAAGATCACGCACAAGATAAAGCACGGCCGCCAGGGGGTGTGCAAGCCGCCCTAATGTCGTGCAGTTCCTCTTTAAACCAGCCTGGCCTCTGAAAACAAAGGCTTGCAGCGGACGTTCCGGTCGTTTACCGCCTGTTGTACGAACTTGGAGAAGCATCCTTGCTCCTGGGAAGCGCAGAGATTCTACCCACAGAGCCAACGCTGCGGAGCTTCGGGAGCGGCGACGCCGAAAACAACCTAGAGCAGAATATAGCGATGCAGCGCTGTGCCTCAAGGCAGAGGGAGTGAAGCGTGGTCTCCTAGCTCTTGTGCCTTGGGTGCCACCCCAGGGTCGTCATGGCGATGTTTCCTTGCACCAAGCTGAGGGATTTCCAGGAGTCATAACTTGACTGTAGACCAACTCCTCTTTCCATTTTTCAGCCACAAATCGAAACCATGGAAACTCAGCATGGTGGAAACCCTTCCACCGGAAATCTCTAACAATTAACAGTGCAGAACAGTGGTTTATACGCTGCGTGGAGCTGAGGCAGTTTAGAAAATCAGAGCAAATTAAAGGTCCGTGGAAGAGAAAGGAACCTTTTACCTGGAGTCCCCTAAGGGTTAAAAACTATGATATATGATATCACAAAATTCTCGGCGAACATTGCCTTCACAGACGATTATTATTAAATAGGAATATTTCAAAGAATGTTATAGTAACTAGCCCATAATCCTAACACTGGGGGAGGCTAAAAGAGGAAGGTTGCGGTGAGTTTAAGATTAGCCTGAGCCTCAGAGTGTGGCCTTGTCTCGATCCAGAAAGAAAAACTCAAGGTCTTAGATAGTTTAGCTTTAAACTTTAACTGTGTTTCTCAACTCTTGCATGACCCCTTTGTGTGTGGTGGTGGTGGCCCGGGCTGTCAAACACTCTTTTTCCCAAGGGTTGTCTAAGACCATCGGCATATCAGATATTTACATCATGATTCATAACAGTAGCAAAATTGCAGTTGTAAAGTAGCACCAAAAATAGTTTTATGGTTGGTGGTCACCACAACACGTAGAACTGGATTAAAGGGTCGCAGCGTTAGGGACATTGGGAACCACTGCACTTAAAGCATGACTCACTGGCATTTTAATTTATTGATTTTGAGAGGTTACATGAAGCACAGGCTGGCCCCTCTAAATAGCCAATGATGTTCCACCTCCTGAGGCCTGGGAATAAGGTGTATGCTGCCACACCTAGCTTTATTTGGTTTTACTTTTTTGAGGCAGGGTCTCCCACTAGCCCAGGCTGGCATAGGCTAGCCTCTCTGTCTCATGCCTGAGCCATCCCAGTGCTAGAATTATAGGTACCACCCGCCACATCTTGATACATCTTTGAGAGTATCCTAGCTGTAACCTGTAACCTTCTGAGGGTCTTAGACGATGACTAGCCTTATTTACCAGTCAAAGCATAATTTAACTTTAATGTTACCCTGTGGTAAAGATGCCTTTGGCACTTTGGACCCGTGCTTTTGTCATGTCAGCCTGTAATGCTATCCAGCCCACCTCAGAAACCACCTCTTGATCACATAAAAAAAAAAAAAGTACAAGGGAATGAAATTCCTTAGAACACTTAAACACTGCACCTTCAAAAGTCACCCTGTGTTGAGAAACCCATGCCTGTGTATGTAATGTGTACTGTCATGTTGAGAAACTCATGCCTGTGTATGTAATGTGTACTGTCATGTTGAGAAACTCATGCCCGTGTATGTAATGTGCACTGTCATGTTGAGAAACCCTTGCCTGTGTATGTAATGTGTACTGTCATGTTGAGAAACTCATGCCCGTGTATGTAATGTGCACTGTCATGTTGAGAAACCCTTGCCTGTGTATGTAATGTGCACTGTCATGTTGAGAAACCCTTGCCTGTGTATGTAATATGTACTGTCATGTTGAGAAACTCATGCCTGTGTATGTAATGTGTCATGTTGAGAAACCCATGCTTGTGTATGTAATGTATCATGTTGGGAAACCCATGCCTGTGTACGTGATGAACATTGTCATGTTGAGAAACCCATGCCTGTGCATGTATGGTCCTCCTAAGCATCGTTCTCTCTCCTTTATTATCCAAGTTTAAATGTACACTAAAAATCTTCTTTTTTTCCAAGACCATGTCTCACTATGTATCCTTAGTTGGCCTGGAGCCCACTATGTAGACCAGGTTGACCTCAAAATCACAGAGATCCACCTGCCTCTGCCTCCCCACCACCATACCCAATCGAAAACATTTTCTTTCTAAACTCCAACTCCCCTTCATACGAGATCGTTCTGAAATTCTCTTTGCAGCAAGTCAAGAGCCTGGCTTGTGTGGGCTAGTAATGTGCATGCCTGTAATGTCCAAAGCCCAGCTAGACCTCCATCACAGCGTAAATCAGGAGCATAGTGCACACTTGCTGCCCTGGCCCTCAGGAGGATCAGGAGTTCAGGGTCATTATCAGCTGTATAGTAAGTTGAAGCCAATGGGGGTTATAAGAAACTGTATCAAAACCAAAATTTATCATTAGGGTCTGAAGAAGTAGATCAAATGGTGGAGTGCTAGCCTAGCATCCATGAACCCTGAGTTTTATCCTCCGTACTATATAAACTGGGCACAGTGGCATAAGCTTGTAAGCCTAGCCGTTGAGAGGAGAGGCAAATAGCAAGTTTAAGATCAACCAGGAACACATGAGACTATTAGAAAAGAATCCTGGCTAGGAATGGGGGCTCATGACTTTAACCCCAGTGCTCTGAAGTCAGAGGCAGGTAGATCTCTGTAAGGCCAGCCTAGGTTACACAGTGAGACCTTGACTCAAAAAAACAAAAATAAATCAAAACAAAAAAATCTGGCTTCACCCGAGTGGAACTCTCTGAAAAGAATGTGTTAAGTTACCGTTTGAAATAGGGTTGAGCTGTATCCCCCTCTCTTCTATGCTGTTGACAGAACCAACTCCGAAGACTATGCAAGCAAAGCACAGGAAACAGTGGATAAACCACTGTTTGTTTTTAGACAGAGAGACCCACACAGGTGAGGAGAGAGATGAGCGTGTGTGGCACTCTGTCCAGGACATAACGACCTGGTAACTGCCCATCCAAGGGACAGTAGGGGACAGTTTTCATCTAAGATTGAGGCTTATAAATTATGATGTTTCTGTTTCTGTTGTTTGGTTTTTCAAGACAGGGTTTCTCTGTGTAGCCCACGCTGTACTGAAACTCACTCTGTAGACCAGGCTGGCCTCGAACTCACAGATATCTGCTTGTCTCTGCTTCCTGAGTGCTGGGATTAAAGGCCTGCGCCACCACTGCCCAGCGAGGATGGGTCCTCTTGTCTCTGTCCAACCTGTCCATTTGTGAGTTGCTGTTTACCTTAAATTGCAGGATCACAGATCTGCGAGATAAACAGCCTGTGAGGCAAGTGGACATTGGCCCCTGAGCCAGCAGTTGCCTTCCCCGCAGAAGGAGTTTTCTTAGCACAGGACTAGTGGTTGTAGACCACTGCCCCACCCCAGCTGCAGCAACTCCTTTGACTCCTAAGGCTGACGCTGGCCTTTGTTCTTCCTCAGGAGCCTCAAGATACAGGCACCTTGAAGGAAAAGCTCTGTTTCCTGTTTCGTCACCTTTCCTGCCTGTTTTTCTTTCAGGGTGAGAAGCAAAATCTGGTCAGCTAGGATCCCTCCTATCTATCTTCTCTTCTGGGGTTCTAGATATAAACACAACACCTCTGAGAAGATTACTGAGACAGTTTGCAGGGATAAAATTTTCAAGGTTAATGTGAAGTACATGCTGCCAGGAATACAAACCCAAGTGACAACCTGCACCCTCTTGGAAGTTACATGAACTTATTTTGGGGGAGATGGAGAATGAGCAGGGACATGAAGATCTATCTACCTGTCTACTGCATCCTTGCCTTTCTATTACACAAAGTCCCGTGGCTTTTCCGTTGGTATGTCCTTTTAGTATTACAAAAAGCTGGTAGCATTAAGTTAGAGCTGGAGGCCAGTTCAGACTTAAAATTATTTGGAAAGCTGTTTTCAATGCTTAAGAAGTAAAGTAGCATTCAGAGTGAGATCCCATGCCTATTTTCCCAGCACTTGTAGGCTGAGGCAGGAGAATTGTGAGTTTGAGGCCAGCCCAGGCTACAGTTTAAGACCCTGTCTCAAAAGAAGAAAAAGAAAGAAAGAAAAAGAAAAGAAAGAGAAACTTGAAGTAGCAGACTGAGAACTGGTGTTGATCTTGGAGGTCATATTTAACATGAAAAGAGGTCAACATCCTAAAGAACCTCACAGAACCTTTGCCTAGTGTACCGTCTTTGATAAGCTGGACATCCTTCTAAAACAGGCTGTCATGTAGGGGACTCTGTCTTCAACTCCTGGTCCTTTTGTCTCCGCCTTCCAAGTGCTGGAATTTGGGCTTGTACTAACACTGGAAAGAGGGCTAAATTGAGCACTCTCCAATTGGGTAATTACACTCAACTCTTGAGGATCATGGGAGTGTTGATATGATAATATACTATGATTCCTCATCCACCAAGAAGTGGCAGGTTATACTGGTCAAGCCACCACAGAGCCTCAGCTTTTAGGCCTCCCAACCAGGTACTGAGTCAAGATAAACACCTCCTTCCACAAAGAAAAAGAAGAAAACCTAAATATAATGTAATCAGCCTAGCTACTTATTACCTGTATCAAGTATTTGATAAATATTAGCTATGTATTAGCCTAGAACAACACTTCATAGCTTGAGACAGCGCAGTTTAGGCTTTGAGTTTCTTGGGGGTTGAAAATATGTTAGTTCTGTGGGCATCTTAGAGGCCACATGGCACATGAGAAAGAATTCAGCTTCATCCTATGCATCCTTTAGGAAGTTACTTAACCTTTCCAACTTCAGCCCCAGCCCAATGAGAAAATTGCAAACCTCTTTTAAGGGTAACAGTGAAAATTATTAGAAGTAATTTACATAACAGGCATGGGGGTTCACATCTGTAATCCCAGCCCTGAAGAGGCTGAGTTAGGAAGAACTCAAGTTGGAGGCCAGCCTGGGATATGTAATGAGATGCTTTCTCAAATAGAAACAAAGCCCCTTGCCAGTCACCACCTACTGCTTCAGTCACAGTCCCCTCTGCACCATCTTCATCCTTCCTGCCCCTCCCCCACTAGAGACTACCCAGGCTGTCCTGAAACTCAAACTCACTTGGTTAGCCAAGGATGACTTTGAATTCTCTCTACTTTTTGCTTTGCTTTTCGAGACAGGGTTTCTCTGTGTAGCCCTGGCCATCCTGGAACTCACTCTGTAGACCTGGCAGGCCTCGAATGACTTTGAACTCCTGAGGTCTCCCCCTCCCCCCAGTCTGAATTGCTGAGTATACAGTCATGCACCACCACACCTGGCTCTTGTCTTCAAGCTTCATATGAATTAGTTTTGGATACATTTTAAAATATATTTAATTGTTGCAAAATACACATAACACCAAGCTTAGATCTTACCCTTCTTAAGTGCGTAGACCAATAAAGCGCACTCACAGTATTTCATAAGCAACCACTCTTCATCTTGCATAACTGAACTGAAAGTCTACCACGAAGTAGTAATTCCTCATTTCACTCCAACCCAAACTCTGGCAACCAGCACTCTACTTTTTTGTCTCTCTGAACTCTGCTATACTGTACGGCTCATTTTGATGGGACCATGCAATATTTAAACTTGTGTATCTGGTTACTTAATTCAGCCCAGTGTTTTCAACATTCCAAGAACATTTTCAGGACATAGCAGAACTTCATTTCTCTTTATTCTGAATATTCTATTTTTTTATTTAGTACATTTATCAATTCCCCTCTTAATGAATACTTGGGTTGCTTCCACTGTTCAGCGATTAGCATTAAAGTTGCTATAAATTGAAGTTGCAGAAACACTTTAATACAAGGAAATTCTGATAGGACCAGAGACAGTTGATTACATTTTTTGTTTGACTAAGTAAAAAGTTGCTATGAGCCAGGTTTAATCCCTAGTGGCACTACCAAAACCAAAAAAAAGGCAAGCAAACAAGCAAGAGCAGGAATCGTGAGCCAGACCTGTGATTCCGGGGTCTAGGAGCATCAAGGGCAACTTGAGCTTATGGTGAACTAGAGGCCTGGATGACCTGTCAAGAAATAAAGAAAAACACAACAATAGGTAGATCTCTATGAGCTGGAGGCCAGCCTGGCACATATAGCAAGCTCCATGTCAGTCAGAGCTACACAGTGAGATCAAACATTTAAAACCAGATATGGTGGCACATTCCTTTGATCCCAGCACTCTGTAAGTAAACGTTGGCAGTCTCCAAGAGCCTAGTTTACACAGTGAGTTTCAGGCCAGCCAGGGCTGCGTAGTGAGACTCCATCTTAAAAGAAAAGAAAAGACTAGGTAAGTATAAGGACACATGCTTGTAGTCCCAACACTTCAGAAATGGAGACAGGACAACCAAATACTCAAGGTCTTCCTTAGTTACATAGTAAGTTTGAGGTCAGCCTAGGCTGCATGAAGCTCAATCTTAAAACACACACAAAATTAAAACACCATCAAAATGTCATGTAAAACCGAATGCAACTTTCAAAAAATGAATATAGAGAACAACTGATACTATAATAAGTGTGGCTTGCCCTGAGAGACAGAACTCTACAGCTTCATTCAGACGGTTCCTTACCACTTTTCTTTGTTGTTTTGAGCATGTCTTAATTTAATAAACATGATAAAAAAAATAGTTTTTTTTTAAAAAACTCTTATTCAGGCCTGGCATCAAAGACCTGCAATCATAGCTGCTCAGTAGGCTGAGACAAAAGAATCACAAGTTCCAAGGCAGCCTGGACAATTTAGTGTGCACGGCACTGTGAATGACTGTGCTGCCCATAGACTCTTGTTTTTAAATACCTGATCCCCAGTTGGTGGAATGGTTTGGAAAGGATTAGAAGGTGCAGCCTTTGGGGAGGAGGTATGTCCATTGGGGGCAGGCTTTGAGGTTTCAAAATACTCATGTTTCTCTCTCTCTCTCTCTCTCTCTCTCTCTCTCTCTCTCTCTCTCTCTCTCTCTCTCTCTCTCCATCTAAATTGTGGATCAAAATGTGAGCTCCCAACTATCCCTGTCGCCATGCCTTTGGTCTGTCATCATGGATATATCTGCAACTATAAGCTTAAATTAAATGTTTTCTTTTATAAGTTGCCTTGACCATAGTGATTTATCACAGTAATAGAAAAGTAATTAAGATAGTGAGATCCTGTCTCAAAATTAAAAGGTGGAGTGGTAGGGGTTGTGGGAGTTGGGGTGGTATTGTGTAGCTTTCTTTTCGGACTTTCTTCTGGGATCACTAGCCCCCAAATAACGACATGAAGACTTTTAAATTATGAAATCTTGGCCTTAGCTTAGACTTGTTTCAAACTAACTCTTCTAACTTAAATTAGCCAGTTTCTATTTATCTACATTTTAGCCACATGACTTTTTACCTCTCCTCCATTCTGTATCTTCAACTCCCTCCAGGTCACACGGGTTTCTCCTGTGGCACCAGATTCTAACCCTGAGTTCCTCTCTCTGCCGGAATTCCTGCTTAATCTCTCCTGTCTAGCTATTGGCCATTCACCTCTTTATTTATTTATTTTTGTTTATTTGTTTATTTGTTTGTTTATTGGCTTTTCAAGACAGGGTTTCTCTGTGTAACATTCCCGGCTGTCCTGGAATTTGTTTTGTAGCCCAGACTGGCCGTGTACTCATTGATATCCACCTGTCTCTCCCTCCTAAGTGCTGGGATTAAAGACCCGCATCACCACCACCTGACCATTAAGCTCTTTATTAAACCAATCAGAAGTCACCTTAGGCAGAGACACATCGTCACGGTGTATAAAAAGATTATCTCACAACATCTTTAATCCCAGCACTTGGGAGGCAGAGGCAGGGGTTCCAGTCTAGCCAGTGCTACAGAACAAGACCCTATCTCAAAAAGAAGTAGGGTGGAGTAGGGAGAGAAGAGGTGCTGGGATATAGCTTGGTGGTAGATCGCTTGGCTAGCACACATGTGACCCTGGGTTTAATCCCCACAACTCCCAATACCATTAAGTAATAAATAAATAAATAAATAAATAAATAAATAAATAAATAAATAAATAAATAAGTAAATAAATAAAATAAACTACATAAATATCTTTAGCCTAATAATTACTGAAGGAAAACATATGAAGACTTCCGGGTTGTCTGTCTAAATGACCCTAGCCTCACTAAAGCAAATGACATCTGAGAAAGAGTGGCGCATTGCAGGGAAGGCTGTCACCTCAACTTGGTATGGATGCTCTCTCAAAGTTGCTAAAATCCCACTTTAGAAACAAGTTATATGCCTAGAACGCTAGACCAGGGCGGCGATTTCCTCAGCAATCAGGAACACAAACGTCCAAGTTCCCTGGGCGCCAGCTGTCCTACCAGGAAGTGTCCATGCCCCTCCTGAACTTCCTGCGGTTGTATTGCTTACTCACGAGTGGGAACCTGACATACTTCTGTAGCGCTCTGGCCAGGAGAAGGTCTTCCCTCAGCTGCAGCGCCAAGCCGATCCTCTCTTCTTCCCTCGGAGTGGGGCTGACATTTCTACCGAACCTTGGCCAGATGTTGAGGGACTTCCGGCTCCCACCAGGAGGCGTCCTGTCTGTCCTCTCAGAGCTCTTCACAAGTCCCTGGCCCAACCGTCACCTCGCTCTCAGTCTGTCTGGTTGTCCATCGTTGAGATGCGCCATTTCCATCGTGTGCCCGCTTTTTATCCCCAACCCAAGTATAGTATATGTGCCAACACAACCAACAAGGGACCGGACAGAGTTCAGCAGTTCGGAGCCCTTGCTGTTCCTGCAAAGGACCTGAGCTCAGTTATCAGCATCTGCAGTCATCTGTATGTGGCTCAGAACCCTCTGATTCCAGGATGGGATGCCCGCTTCCACAGGCACAAGGCACACATGTGGTGCGCATATATACATGTAGACAAAACACTTGTACAGATAAAATAAATTAAAAAAAAAACACAACAAACAAGTTAGGGCTTGGTCATTTCATTTTGTAAAAGAAATTTGGATTTACCCTTTTATCATCTGATAAATAATTGAACACATGGCAAGGGTATGCTCAGCGGTACAGCACTTGCCAAGTACACACAAGGCCCTGGGTTCGTCTCCAGAATCACACACTCACACCGTAGTTCCTCATCCAAGCAGACATTTTATATTTCTCATTAACTGAGAGGTCACCGTGAAGTCACCAGAGACCAATGTCACTTTTATGCTCCATCTTCCTTATCCTGCGGCTTTCATCTTTCAACTGTCCCCTCAAGATCAAAGATGATGTGACACTTCCCCATCACTGCCCAGTTTCAGAGAGGATGAAGGGGGTACGAAGCCACCAACTGTATTCTCTAGCTTAGTCAGCGCTTCCTTTGTGAAAATTTCAAGGAAGCACAGCCAGCAACTTCCACTTCCACCCTGTCACCTGGCCACTTGCTGCCTGCAGGGAACACTGACAGGAATGGTTTTTTAATTTATTATTATGTATGTGTGTGCTTTACCTATATGTATGTCTATGCCCTGCAAGCTGGTAGGCATAGAGGCCAGAAGAGGACATCAGAACTGGAGTAATACACAGTTATGAGCGCTTCGTGGGTGATGGGAATTGAGGTCCAGTTCTCTGGAAGAGCAGCCAGTGCTGTTAATTAATCAGTAGCTCTCCAGCACCGAGATGTAGTTCTTTTGTTGTTGTTGTTTCTCTGTGTAGCCCTGGTTGTCCTGGAACTCGCTTAGTAGGTCAAGCTGGCCTTGAACTCACAGAGATCCACCCACCTCTGCCCCTGAGTGCTGGGATTAAAAGCTGCCACTGCCACCACCACCTCCAGTCATGTTGTTTGTTGTTGTTGTTGTTTGAGACGTGATTTCATGTAGCCCAGGCTGTCTCTACCTCTGGAGTCCTGGGATCACAGGTGTGTGTAACCTTCCTCAGTTTTAACCACTGTTTCTTTTTTATTGTTATTGATTTTTATTGAGCTCTACATTTTTCTTTGCTCCCCTCCCTGCCTCTCCCCTGCCCTCCAACCCTACCCCAAGGTCCCCATGCTCCCAATTTACTCAGGAGATCTTGTCTTTTTCTACTTCTCATGTAGATTAGATTCATGTATATTTCTCTTAGGGTCTTTATTGTTGTCTAGGTTCTCTGGAATTGTGGTTTGTAGGATGGTTTTTTTTGTTTTATGTTTAAAAACCACTTATGAGATACTTGTCTTTCGGTGTCTGGGTTACCTCACTCAAAATGATGTTTTCTAGCTCCATCCATTTGCCTGCAAAATTCAAGATGTTATTTTTTATCTGCCGTGTAGTGCTCCATCGTGTATATGTGCCTCATTTTCCTGATCCATTCTTCGGTCAAGGGGCATTTAGGTTGTTTCCAGGTCCTGGCTATGACAAACAATGCTGCTATGAACACAGTTGAGCACATGTTCTTGCGGCATGATTGAGCCTCCTTTGTATATATACCCAAAAGTGGTATTACTGGGTCTTGAGGAAGGTTGTCTCCTAATTTTCTGAGAACTCTCCATACTGATATCCAAAGGGGCTGTACGAGTTTGCACTCCCACCAGCAATGCAGGAGTGTTCCCTTTACACCACAACCTCTCCAGCATAAGTTGTCATCAGTGTTTTTGATCTTGGCCATTCTTCCAGGTGGAAGATGAAATCTCAGAGTTGTTTTGATTTGCATTTCTCTGATGACTAAGGATGTTGAACATTTCCTTAAGTGTCTTTCAGCCATTTTAGATTCCTCTGTTGAGAGTTCTCTGTTTAGGTCTGTACTCCATTTTTTTTATTGGATTATTTGTTTTTTAGATGACCAATTTCTTGAGTTCTTTGTATATTTTGGAGATCAGACTCTGATGTGGGGTTAGTGAAGATCTTTTCCCATTCTGTAGGCTGTTGTTTTGTCTTGTTGACCATGCCCTTTGCTTTACAGAAGCTTTTCAGTTTCAGGCGGTCCCATTTATTAATTGTTTCTCTCAGTGTCTGTGCTACTGGGGTTATATTTAGGAAGTGTTCTCCTGTGCCAATGCGTTCAAGTGTACTTCCCACTTTCTCTTCTATGAGGTTCAGTGTGGCTGGCTTTATGTTGAAATTTTTGTTCCATTTGGACTTGAGTTTTGTGCATGGTGATAGATAAGGATCTATTTTCATTCTTCTACATGTCAATATCCAGTTATGCCAGCACCATTTGTTCAATATGCTTTCTTTTTTCCATTTTATATTTCTTGCTTCTTTGTCAAAAATCAGGTGTTCAAAGGTGTGTGGATTAATATCCAGGTCTTTAATTCAGTTCCATTGGTCCTCTTGTCTGTTTTTATGCCAATACCAGGCTGTTTTCAGTACTGTAGCTCTGTAGTAGAGTTTGAAGTCAGGGATTGAGATTCCTCCAGAAGTTCTTTTATTGTACAGAATTGTTTTGGCTATCCTGGGTTTTTTGCTTTTCCATATGAAGTTGAGTACCGTTCTTTTGAGGACTTGAAGAATTTTAATGGGATTTTGATGGGTATTGCATTGAATCTGTAGATTGCTTATGATAAGATTGTCATTTTTACTATGTTAATTCTACCTAATCAAGAGCATGGGCGATCTTTCCACTTTCTGGTGTCTTCTTCAATTTCTTTCTTCAAAGATTTAAGGTTCTTGTCATACAAGTCTTCCACTTGTTTGGTTAGAGTTATTCAGAGATATGTTATGCTATTTGTGGCTATTGTGAAGGGTGATGTTTCTCTGATTTCTTTCTCAGCCCATTTATTATCTGTGAACAGGAGGGCTGCTGATTTTTGAGTTAGTCTTGTATTCTACTACATTACTGAGAGTGTTTATGAGTTGTAGATGTTCATTGGTAGAATTTTTGTACACACTTATGTAAACTATCATATCATCAGCAAATAATGAGAGTTTGACTTCTTTTCTGATTTGTATCCCCTTGATCTCCTTTTGGTGTCTTACTGCTCTAACTAGGATCTCAAGAACTATATTGAATAGATATGGAGAGTGTGGACAACCTTGTCTTGCTCCTGGTTTCTCTCCATTTAGTTTGATGTTGGCTGTTGGCTTGCTGTATATTGCCTGTATTATGCTTAGGTATGTTCCTTGTATCCCTGCTCTCTCCAAGACCTTTATCATGAAAGAATATTGTATTTTGTCGAAAACTTTTTCGGCATCTAATAAGATGATCATTAATCACTGTTTCTAACTTTTGACTTCTCAAGAGCTTTAACATTCCAGTGTCCTAATTGGACATGGTGGTGCAGTTCTGTAGTTTCCGCATTCTGGAAGCTGAGACAGAATTTCTTGGACTACACAGTGAACTCTACTCTATCTTGGACTACGTAGAGTGAGTCCCTGCCTCCAAATAAATAAGTTGGTGAATAAGTAAACAAACACAGTTGCAGCATTTGGTGAGAATTTCCCAGGGAAAGACAAGGCTATGACACATTTCAAGAAACAGAATGAGCCTAAGGAACCCCCTGTTACCATGTGTTTTTTTAAGTTTTTAAAAAACATTTTATTTGGGGCTCGAGAAAGATGCTGCAGTGGTTACGAGCACTGGCTGTTCTTTGCAAAGAATGCAGGTTTGGTTCTCAGCACCCATATGGTGGTTCACAACTGTCTGTAACTCTAGTCCCAGGGGACCCGATGCCCTCTTCTGGTCTCTGCTGGCACCATGCCATGTGGCGCACAGACATCTGTGCAGACAAAGCAGCCATACCTATAAAACTAAAAAGCAATATCAAGTAAGTTCTGGTCACCTTCATATTCAATTCTAGCCAGCAGAAAGAGAAGAAAGAAGAGGGTGCACACACATTCCTCTTTTAGTACTGGATATCAAGTCCAGAGCCACGCTCGTGTCTTAAAAGTGCTCTGCCACTGATCCACACCCCACACATTCCTCTTTGTTTTCTGCCTCAAATTTATTTGTAAAAACTGTGCAGAGCACCAACTAACTCTAAATGGTCGGGGGGCTAGTGTTGGAATCACACCAGTCTGTCTTCTTTGTATTGGTAGACAGAGGCCTTTGCTGGGGGTTGCGGGGGGGTGCTTCACAGGGCCTGGGCATCTTTAGGAGTTTGAGCTGGTGTTAGAGCAAAAGAGGAACCGAAGCCTGGGGCTGGGCCAGAGCTCCAGCTCCACTTTGGCATGGGCTTTGCTCTTTGGTTGGCAAAGCCACAAATCATGTTTCTAAGCTTGCTGAAAGCCATCAAACAAGTTGGTAGAGCTTGTGGTTGATGTTAAACCCTTTAGCATCCTGGGTTTAGCATGCCTAGGCTTCACAGAGGCCTTAGCCGTCCTGGTGTCTGAGGTGCTTTCCCCAGGCCCTCCTGGGCTTCTTGGCAGAACACATTTCCTCAGGAACTTGGAGTCAAGGTCCTTCAGACATGCGAGTCTTTCTCCTGAGTTTCTCGATGCCATTTTTCTGCCATTCTGGGGTTGGCGCAGGGGGCCTAACCTCCTTAAAGATCCTGAAGATCAAGAAAGTCTTAGAGAACAGGATGTTAGAGAGTGACAAATCCACGTTCTTAAAACATGCACCTTCCCCTCATCTTCAAGAGTGTGACCGACAAGTAGCTTAATCAACCAGAATCCACATTTCAGAAAAAACTAGAGTTTTAAGGGGACCAGGAGATGGCTCAGTTGGTGATGCATCTGCCATTCAAGCATGAGGACCTGTTCTAATTAGCCTTTCTGCTGCTGTGATAAACACTACTACGGGAAGCCGCTTGGGCAGTGGCTTGTTTCACTTGACATTTCTAGACAGCAGTCTGTCACTGACAGAAGTCAGGGCAGGAATTCAAAGCAAGGACCTGAAGCAGAACCCCAGGAGGATGGCTGCTTATTGGCTTGCTCTCTGGCTCTTACTCAGCTAGCTTTCTCACACAGCTCAGGTTCCCTGCCTGGAGTGGTGTTTCCACCGGTAGCCTGGGCTTCCCACATCAATCATCAATCACGTCAACCTCTCACAAGCGTGGTCACCAGCCAATCTGACTAAGGCAATGCTTCACCTGAGGTTCTTTGTTTGCAGGCGATTGGGTATAGGTTGGGACTTTTGTCATAGAGGATTTAGTGTGAGGTTGACACTAAACGCTAACTAGGACAGGTCCTGAGTTTGAATTCCTAGCATGCATGTACCAGGCGTGGTACTGAACTCTACAACCTTAGCTCCTGGAGGAAATGGGAGGACAGATGTAACAGGCCCGAGACTTTAGTGGGTCCCAGATCTTAGCACAAACAACTGACTCCATGGTAGAAGTGCCATTCAGACCATAAAACTCAGCATGTAAACAGCACCACCTGCCAAAATGAAAATAAATACCAAATCCATCAAAGTCCATAGTTCTGGGAAAGTCTCTACATGTAATAACCTTGCCTTTGACTTCTCTAGTTCTGCTGCTGGCTAACTATTCTAACTGAAGTATGTCAGCCCAGGATACAGTTTTTGTACTTAAAGGATCACCCTGATAAAGGGTCGGGGCTACACTGTAATTGTGAACACCCCGTGTTGTCACCATTGGCATAAACTAGTGTCCAAGTCATATCCTCTGGTGGATACCCCACAACACAGACACAGATTTCCCAGAGCTTGACAACCTCAGTTCAGTCCCCAGTGCCCACATGGTGCAGAGAACTGACTTCTTGAGTTTTCCTTTGATCTCCACACATGTGCCTGTGCCATGGCTTATGCATGCCCCCTCCCACACAAATAGATGAAGAAATGTTAAAGAAGACACCCAATGTAGGATTCTGCCCCCTATGTGAACGGATACACATACGCATGTTCACCAGCATATACATGTGCACACAGATCCACCATACACACACACACACACACACACACACACACCTGACAGCTTTGGTGCTAGTCTGTGTTTACCATGTGAGAGACCCAATGTTTGATAACCAATACCACCGAGATTAATTGTGGGGCTCTTGAGCCTGCCTTCTGCCTTCTCACATTTTTCTCAATCTCTCTATAAAATGAGTGATTTATAAAGAATAGAGATTTAATTTATGATTCTAGAGGCAGGGACCCAGGAAGTTGGAGCAAATCTGGCCAGTGCCTTCATTCTGTGAGTCCAATGACAGAAGGACAAGAGAGGGCCAGCCTACTTGATAGCCATCAGATTCATTCTCAGGAACTAACGTCCTGTGCCAGCACTTCATCCATTCATGGGACAGAGCTCTTGTGATCCAGTCTCTTTAGACTCCATAGAAAACCCTGTTGCACGGAGGATTGAGTCTCCAACCCTTGAACTTTGGGGGCCATATTCAAACTCTAGAGCCTTCCTAGAGTATATATTCTCCTGAGGTGATGCAGTGATAGCAATGATAAGAAGTTATAAGTCCTAAGAAGGAAAAAGAGCAGGATTGAGGGGGTCAGAGGTGACCTCATTAGGATGGTCAGATTAGCGGGAGCCTGAAGAGATGCTCCTGGCAGGAGGAACATCGAGTCCTCGTTCCCTAATGTGGAATGTGCTTGGCATGTCGGAGGAACAGCATGTTATGGCGGGGTGCCTGGAACTGGCTGAAATCAGAGAAGGGGTATAAGGTAGAGCAAGTTGAGCCCGAGGGGATGGGGCAGGGGATAGAAGCAGGGGATGGCATTTAAGAACTGAGAAGTCTCTACGGACCTCTGACCTCTGGGCAGAGTGATATTTCAATTTACATTTCCCAAACACTGTTCTAATTTAATAGGCTGTAAAAGCCATTAGAACCCTAACTGAAAATACTAAAACTGTCATACTTGCAGAGGAAAATCCATGAGACCCAGGGGAGTGCTTGGTGACATCCATCAGTGAGTGTAGGGCATATTATAGAGAATAGTATTCTACAGCGATGTGGAAGATAGCATGGGGTACAGCTTCATCACCATCTTCAGGCAGGTACGCAACCCTCCTCGTACTGCACATTCAGTACCAGGCACTCTCCAAAGCCCTTTTGGTTTTCCGGGGCTGCATCTGTATCAGTATTACATTATTCGCTATTGGTGATCATCACCATCTTCATCTTCTGCAAGAGTTGTTTATTAGAACAAAAGATGCTCAGGTTAGCCCAGCATGCTGGGGCACTCCTTCAATCCCAGCACTCAGGAGGCAGGGCAAGGTGGATCTCTGAGTTCGAGGCCAGCCTGTTCTTCAGTTCCAAGGGGGGACTGAAGAGCCCTGGTGTCAGAGTTGTGGGGTCCAAGATGAGACAAGTACTCCTACCACTCAGGAGATCAAAGCAGTTCCTAGAACCCTAAGCTACAGTATGGAGGCAGGAAGCAATTGTGTATATTTCTTTTTAAAAATTTTGAATTAAGCCGGGCGGCGGTGGCGCACGCCTTTAATCCCAGCACTCGGGAGGCAGAGGCAGGCGGATCTCTGTGAGTTCGAGACCAGCCTGGTCTACAAGAGCTAGTTCCAGGACAGGCTCCAAAGCTACAGAGAAACCCTGTCTCGAAAAAAAAATTGAATTAACTTTATTTGTAGGAGTGTTTTGCCTACATACCTGTGTGTGCACCACTTGCATTCTGGGTGAACTCAGAGGCCAGAAGGCATCAGGTACTCTGGAACTGGAGCTACATACGGCTTTGAGCCACCAGCTGGAGGCTAAGAACTAAACCTGGGTTCTCTTGACAAGCGGACAATATTTGTTGGGGGATATTCAGATACACTGTGAACCCCAAGTTTGCATTTGCATTGATTAAATAAAATTAACTTTGGGTCAGGAGGCTGAGTTAGCAACTAGTTGACAGAAAGTAATCATAGAGCATCAGAGAACATCCGGGAGAGATAGAGAGGCACAGGAAGTAGTAGGGAGGGATTTAGAGTGGCATAGGCTTTTCCTGGATTGGTGGAGCAGAAGCACAGGGCTTTCAAAGACGCCAGAAAGGAAAGAATGTTAGCTTTTTGCTACTCAACCTCTCTGAATTCACAGGTTTTTCACCCCAGCCTTTGAATTTCAAGTGTTATTTATAAATAGAATGAGAGAGATTTAGTCAAAGCTATCTTTAGGGGCAGCGACAGAGTCAGTGGCTGTGGGAACAGAACTCCTGCCAGGCTGTGGCCTGAGCAGCCAGGACATTGCTAGAGGAGCAGACCAGTAACTGTGGACTTGCAGTTGCTGGCGGAAATAGCAATGGATTATGTGCCGTCACTGTGCCCAAGTTAAAACAGCAAATATTCTTAAGCAATGAGCTATCTTTTGAGGCCACAGTATGTATATTTCTTATATTTCATGGTGCTGTTGAATGGCACACTTTAAAATGGCTTGCTCTTTTCTTTTCTTTCTCTCCCTGCCTCCGAGACAGGCTTTCTCTGTGAAACAATCCTATTGTCCTGGAACTCACTATGTAGATCAGGCTGGCCTCAAACTCGCAGAGATCTGCCTACCTCTTACTCCTAAGTGCTAGGATTAAAGGCTTGTATCCTTACTGTCCTAAAATGGCACACTTTAACAGTGCTTTAAAGTAACTCTATGGAGTACTTCTCAAAATAGTTCAAATAGCAATTTTTTTGTACTATGATTTTGTGTGGGAATTTTATATTTATTTGTGTGGGAGGAGGCATGCATAAGCCATGGCACAGGCACATGTGTGGAGATCAAAGGAAAACTCAGGAAGTCAGTTCTCTGCACCATGTGGGTACTGGGGACTGAACTGAGGTTGTCAAGCTCTGGGAAATCTGTGTCTGTGTTGTGGGGTATCCACCAGAGGATATAACTTGGACACTAGTTTTTTATCTGCTGTACAGTGCATCTGATCCTATTGTTTCCTCAGCTGATGACTGTGCCTTCCTAGCCACTGCCACTGCTTCTGCAGCTGCTTCAGGCCCCTCCATACCAGGAGTATAAGTGGTGACTGTACTTTCACTTCCCAGCCAACCGGACCCGAATAATCACAGAAACTATATTAATTACTATACTGCTTGGCCAATGGCTCAGGCATATTCCTACCTAGCTCTTACATCTTAAATTAACCCATTTCTATAATTTTATATTTTATCACGAGGCTCATCGTTTACCGGTAAGATTCTGGTGTCTTTCTCCTTTGACAGCTACATGGCATCTCTGTGACTCTGCCTTCTTTCCTCCTCTTTCTCTGCTTGGATTTTTTGCCTTGCTATATTCTGCCCTGCCATAGGCCAAAACAGCTTCTTTATTAACCAATGGTAATAAAACATATTCACAGCATACAGAGGGGAATCCCACATCACAGAAGCCATTTTTTTTTTGTTTTTTGTTTTTTTTTTTTTTTGGTTTTTCGAGACAGGGTTTCTCTGCAGCTTTTTTAGAGCTTGTCCTGGAACTAGCTCTTGTAGACCAGGCTGACAGAAGCCATTTTTTAAAACTAACTCTCTATCATTCTGTTTTACCAATAAAGACTCAGGAGCCCGATGAAGGGGTGAAAACCTGCTAGCTCAGAGAGATAGAGAAAGCAACTTGCTGACCTTTCTCCTCTGCCTTTGTCCTAGAAGGGCTCTCTTCTATACAGTCCAAAACAAAACTCCCTCAATCAGCCGTCTCTGCCTTCTACTCCCCATGCCTCTCTCTTTCTCTCCCCTCACTCTCTGTGGTTACTTCCAGGCAACTGGTTTCTTGTTCCACCTCTTGACTTTACTTAAATAACACAGTCTTGGGATTCATAGTGTGATCAAATATCCTGCACCAATAATTCTTTTTTTCTATTGGAGACAAGGGATCTCTGTGTAGCTCTGGCTGTTCTGGAATTCATTCTGTAGACCAGGCTGGCCTCGAATTCACTGAAATCCTCCTGCCTCTGCCTCCAGAGTGCTGGCATTAAAGGTGTTTGACATTACTGCCCAGGTCTTGAAAAGATATTTGTAAAGGCATATTCATACAACATTGTTTGTAGCAAACAAAAGGTAAAATAACAAATGTCCATCAGTGGATAAATAGCTAAACAAAACAGCATATTTATTGAAACTGAGAAAGTCTTAGTTGAGAGTAGTAGCACGTGCTTATAATCCCAGCATGCACGCAGGAGGCTGGGTGGTACAGGAGATCACCCAGAACTGCATGAACTGGATGTGGTGATGTGCTGGAGAGATGAAGGAAGGAAAATCAAGAGCTCGGGGTCATACCTCCTTTTTTTCAAGACAAGGTTTCTCTGTGTAGCTCTGGATGTCCTGGAACTTGCTCTGTAGACCAGACTGGCCTTAAACTCAGAAATCCACCTGCCTCAGCCTCCCTAGTGCTGGGATTAAAGACGTGTGCCACCACCACCAGGCTTTCAGGGTCTTTCTTGACTACATAATAAGTTCAAGACCAACATGGACTATGTGATACCTTATCTAAAAAGAAAAAGACCAGAAAAAAAGCCAGACATGGCGGCACATGTGTTCAATCTCCGTGGGCACTCAGGAGGCAGGGAAAGGAGGGTCTTTGTGAGTTCCAAACCAGCTGGAGCAACATGAAAACTCATACTATGAGATGAAGTACAAATACAGTATGAATCCATCTCTAAGAGGTCAGAGCAGTGAGTAGTTGATTTCCTAGAGATTGTGGCAAAAACAGAGGTTATGGGCTGGGGAAGGTTGAGAGGGATGGGCCTGGAGTTACTGCTCAAGGATATAGTGTCTGTGTAGTATTGTACTGGTTCCTTTCCATCCTGAGGATGTGTTAGTGACTTCTCCATTGCTGGGATAAAACACCATGACCCAAATTGAGTTTATTTTGGGTTACAGATCCAGAGGGAGAGTTGATAGTGAGGGGATAGGAGAGACAGGACAGCAGGTGGTTGGAGCAGGCAGGTGGAAGATTACATCTCCATTCACAGGAAGGAAGCAGAGAGAGGGAACTGGAAGAGGGAGAGACTACAAACTCTCAAGGACTACCCCAGTTACACTTCCCTCAACAAGCTTCTGTCCCCTAAAGGTTCCATAACCTCCCAAACAGCACCAGCAACGAAGTGTTGCCGTTCAGATGCGTAAGGAATGGAGACATTCCTCATTCAAAACACCACAGTATACTTACACTAGTGGTTGGGAGATAAAGAGAGGTTTGGTAAGCTTATGTTTTGAAGCTTCTGAGGTACAGGATCAAATGGCTCCCTGGGTTTGGCTCTGGCAAGAGAAGCATCTTGATGGAAGTGTCAGGCAGGCACGAACAGTCAGATCTTGAAATGGGGCAGAGGCAGAGAAGAAAGACAGATGTTGTGGAATATTTTTTTTTGTACACTGTGAAGATGTGTCATTGTGATTGGTTTAATAGAAAACAGAATGGCTAATAACTAGTCAGGGGAGAAGAGGCAGGACTTCCAGGCGCAGAGAGGAAGTCAGAGGGATGAACAGAAGCACAGGAGGGCACCAGCGAGATGCAGGTGAAACAGAACATGCGGTACAGAGATGAGGAGTCACTGGCAGAACAGAGATTTAAAAATATGGGTTAATGTAAATTATAAGAGTTCATTGGAAATGAGCCTAAGCTAAAGGCCAAGCTTTCTTAATTGATAATAAGTTTCTGTGTCACTATTTGCATGTGCCAGACTTTCCTGGACTGCCAGCCCCTAAATCAAGACGTGGAGACTAATTATTAGTTATAAAAGCTCGGCCTTAGCTTAGGGCTCATTTCTTGCTAGCTCCTATAACTTAAGTGGTTTCTCTTCATCTACATTTTGCCTCAGGGATTTTTTTTTTTAACGACAGGGTTTGCCTTGTGTAACAGTCCTGGCTGACTTGAAACTTGCTCTGTAGGCTAGGCTGGCCTCAAACTCACAGAGATTTACCCACCTCTGCCTCCCAAGTGCTGGGATTAAAAGTGTGTGCCACTACCACCTGGCTGGCCTTGGGATCTTTACCTTTCATTCTGTGTCCTACTTTTCCTGCTTATTCCATGTCTGACTGGCTGGCAGCTGTCTGACCTGCTGGCCCGGATATCTCCCTTTATATCTCCCTTGTTCTCTCTCTCTCTCTCTCTCTCTCTCTCTCTCTCTCTCTCTCTCTCTCTCTCTCTCTCTCTCTCTCTCTCTCTCCTAGATTTCTCCTCCTCCTTATTCTGTCTGTGCACCAGTCCTACCTATCCCTCCACTGCATAGCTATTGATTGTCCAGCTTTTTATTAGATCAATCAGGTGTCTTAGGTAAGCTAAAACAAATGCAATACATCTTTACATAGTTACACAAATGCAGCATAAACAAATGTAACACACCTTTACATAGTTAAAGTAATATTCCACAACATTTTCAGGATGACGGTCCTGACAAGAAAGTACTGTTACAGACAGAGATCAGGGCTCACAGACCCCTTCACAAGCATGACTGCAGGACCCATGTACCACCCACATCTTGCAATACCTACTAGTACCACACTCTGGGGAACAAGCTTTCAACTCATGGCCCCCAGTGTAAGATCATGCTGGGGAAGTGAATTCTAGCTTCAGGATTTGCCTTGGAGAGAAGAGCAGGAAAGAGGAGAAGAGAGGAGAAGAGACTCTGCTTCTAAAACTGTTCCTGTGTTCTTCAGGTCACACTAACCAAGCACACCAAAAGCTCCTGCTTTGAAGTACCATGTTCTGAGTCCCCCAGAAATGAAAGGAAAAGTGCAGTCTGGGGTTGAAGGTACAGAGTGCACACCGATAAGTACTGGAGAAGCCAGGGAAGTTAAATACACAGCTCATCTCTTCAGAGGAATGAGGTGTGTAGCTGCTCTTCCTAGAATGCTGGGAATGATGGAGTTTTGCAACCTGGTGACCCTTTCCTATCTGATAAAACAGGTTCTGTCTCTATCTCTTAGAATTTATGTTTTTATTTATCCAAGACTTTTTCCCTAAATATTGAGCATTGTTTTTAGACCATAAAACCCACTATATGGCTGGGTGGTGGTGGCACACACCTTTAATCCCAGCATTCAGGAGGCAGAGGCAGGTGGATCTTTGTGAGTTTGAGGCCAGCCTGGTCTACAAGAGCTAGTTCCAAGACAGGTTCCAAGAACAAACAAACAACAACAGCAACAACAACAACAACAACAACAAAAACTACAAAGAAACCCTGTCTCAAAAAAACCAAAAACCAAACAACCAAATAAAACCCCCCACTATATGAGTGGTATAGGTAGTTTTTTCACTCTTTGGGGCCCAACATCCAACACCCAAATTAAAACATGGAGATTTATTCTTCCTTGTGAATGTCTGGTCTTAGCTTGGCTTGTTTCTACCAAGCGTTTCTAACTTAAATTATTCCATTTCTCTTTAACTATGTTTTGCCTCTGGGCTTTTTTTTTTTTTAAACTTTCTTTATTCTATGCATCTTTCTTTCCTTCTTACGCTGTGGCTGGGTGGCTGGCCCCTGGCATCCTCCTCCTCTCTTCCTTTTCTTATTCCTTGCTCATCTCTTTTTTTCGGCCTAGATTTGTCCTCTGATTTATTCTCTCTGCCTGACAGCCCCACCTATCCCTCTACTGCCTAGCTGTTGGCCATTTAGCTCTTTATTAGACTAATCAGGTGATTTGGGCAGGCAAAGTAACATGGGCAGAGATGAACAAATGAAACATAAAAGAATGCAAGACTAAACAAATATCTCCGAGCATAATCAAATGTAACACATCCTAAACTAATCTATCACAACATGATGTCACTTGTGCTTTACAGCAGCCTAAGTGACTCCTGTTATTTTAGGGCCAGGCCAACCCTGACACCCACAAGTGTTATGTTTACCTTACTTAGTCAAGCTCCCTCGACAACAATTTTTTTTTTTTTTTTTTTTGGTTTTTCAAGACAGAGTTTCTCTGTAGCTTTGGAGCCTGCTCTGGAACTAGCTCTTGTAGACCAGGCTGCCTTGAACTCACGGAGATCTGGTGCCTCTGTCTCCCAAGTGCTAGGATTAAAGGCGTGTGCCATCACCGCATGGCTGACCCTATCTTTTTTTATTTTTTTCTATTGAGCTATACATTTTTCTCTGCTCCCCGTCCTTCGTCTCCCCTCTCCTTCAGCCCTCTCCCATGGTCCCAGTGCTTCCAATTTACTCAGTAGATCTTGTCTTTTTCTACTTCTCATGTAGATTAGATCCATATATGTCTCTCTTAGGGTCCTCATTGTTGTCTAGGTTCTCTGGGATTGGGAACTGTAGGCTGGTTTTCTTTGCTCTATGTCTAAAAGCCACTTGAGTAAGTACATATGATGTTTGTCTTTCTGGGTCTGGGTTACCTCACTCAATATGATGTTTTCTAGATTCATCCATTTGCCTGCAAAATTTGAGATGTCATTGTATTTTCTGCTGTGTAGTACTCCATTGTGTAAATGTACCACATTTTCCTTATCCATTCTTCTTCGGTCAAGAGGCATTTAGGTTGTTTCCAGGTTCTGATTATGACAAACAAAGCTGCTATGAAGATAGTTGAGCACATGTCCTTGTGGTACAATTGAGCATCCTTTGGATATATACCCAAAAGTGGTATTACTGGGTCTTGAGGAAGGTTATTTTCTAATTTTCTGAGAACTCACCATAGTGATATCCAAAGGGGCTTACAAGTTTGCACTCCCACCAGCAATGCAGAAGTGTTCCCTTTACACCACAACCTCTCCAGCATAAGTTGTCATCAGTGTTTTTGATCTTGGCCATTCTTCCAGGTGGAAGATTGTAGTGTGAAGCGGCGGGGCTGCGTCCGGCCACCCGGCCACCGGCTAGCTTTACACCCGAAATAATTACACGGAAACTGTATTCTTTTAAATCACTGCCTGGCCCATTGTTTCAGCCTCTTATTGGTTAATTCTCACATCTTCCTTTAACCCATATTTAGTAATCTTGGTAGCACCACGAGGTGTGGCTTACCAGGAGAGATCTTAACCTGCGTCCATCTCGGAGAGGAGCAGCATGGAGACTCACTATGGCGACTGCCTGAAGCGTCTCCCCAACTCTACTTCCTTGTTCCCACAATTCTGTTCTGTCTACTCCACCTACCTAGTTTTCTGTTCTTAAAGGGCCAAGGCAGTTTTCTTTATTAATTAACCAATGAAAGAAACATAGACAGATAACTCTCCTCCATCATTTCCCCTTTTTCTGTTTAAACAAAAAAGAAAGGCTTCAACTTTAACATAGCAAAATTACATATAACAAAACAGTTATCAAGCAAGTATTACAGTTACAATATTTAAATCTATTTTATCTTTTATCATAACTAAGGAAATCTATAACTATCTATTTATTCTTCAACTCCATCAAAGACTCCAGAAGGATATAATATTACCTAAGTAAACAAGTCATTTGTAACTTTCAAACTCTAGAAATGATAGAGACAACTCGCTGCCTAGACAGTCACCCAAAGTTCCTCTGTACCGTTGGGGCATCCATCTTCAGGCCTTCAGGCCCATAGTGTCCAGCAGACTTTTCATGAAGCAGGAAAATTCCAAAGACAGTTCAGTCACTTTCTACTGTGTCCTGCAGAACGTCTCGCAGACTCTTTCATGAATCAGGAACCCCGAAAGACCATCTCACCTTTAGGCAAGTTCAGCAGTCCTCTCTCTGCAGGTTCTTTGTGTCCAGTTTATGGAACAGTCCAGCCAAGAGCAGTTTCTTGCCCAAATGGCTAACAAACTCCATAAGTAGCCTCTTCGATGCCCATCTTCCTCTCGAAGTAGATTGGTGCTGCCAGGAGCAGACGTGTCTCATTGTCATGAAAAACCCTAAGTTATTAAAACATTAAATGCCATATTCTGCAGTCTTTGAAAGATATGAAGAATGTCTATCTAACTGAAATATATCTCTACATATCTAGAAAATCTAATAACATGACTACAAGCTTAACTATTATCAATGATTATCCATTAACAACCTATATTTCCTAATTATACATTACAGTTTTTAAAATGAACTACAATCACAATAGCTTAATCAAGATCAGAAATACATATACATATAACAAAATTGACCTTAAAATCTATACCAATGCAAATTCATATCTATATCATCTCCCCCTTTAAATGTAAAAGAACATTTATAAGCAATATTTGGGAAAATGGGCGCAGTTTTTTCTCTCCAAACTGCTTCCTGCTGAATGGGGGCGCTGTTATTTAGGTCTTTCATGGTGTAACCTGTGTGCTAGGTTCCTCTCAGTTGGCAGTTGAGTGAAGTAATTTTTTGAAGATGTTCACAGCAACCTTTCAGGAGGGCGTGGTCTATCATACCATATTGGGATAGAAGCAATCCACAGAGTCTCGTCCTCTGTGAAAACAAAAGAAGAAACTCTTTTCCAAAGCATCATGTTCTTAGATCCAAATCCTAAAGTCATACCGTTAAGATGTCCATTCTGGTCTAGCCTGGCAGCCCATATAATGAAATGTCTCTCTGTACTTAGCTCCTTTACAGTCAAAAAAATCAAAGAAAACACAACAAAATACATAATCCAGACTCTCTGTGAATTTTCCATTTTTACGTGGCTTATTTTTACTCTATCACTTTACTTCTTTTAATCTATAACTATCTGTACTCTGTCTCTTTAAAGACTTTAACCTCTTTTTTTTAAGGCATTAACTTTATTCTCTATATTTTCTTTTTCTCTCTTTTAAGCCTACGTGAGCCATTTAAAGGCCTTCTATGTCTGAATCTTTTCTATTGTGAATCTGTAATTTTTTACTATCCAGGAGCATTTCTTAAAAGGTTAACCACTTCTTAAAATCTTAAGTTGCGCCAGGTAGAGGTAATACGGTACTGCCTGTTTACAGCCAAGTCTAAACCTTAACTGCGCTGTTATTATGGTAATTGCGATAGACCTGTCTGAGCTCAGCACAATTCAGCATGGCGGAGCAGAGCCAGAGCTGCTACTGCCTCAGTTATTTGGTGTCCCTGAGCTGCACACAGTTACAGGTACACAGCAGTCCACATTGGAGCTGCACTCAGCAGTTTAATTTTGATACTGAGCGTGCAGCACAGAAACTCTTTTAATCCAAGTCACAGCCGAATCTGACGCGCAGAGCACCGCGCAGTCTGAAAACACCTCTCTCTCTATGGCGGCAGGAATCCGCAAATGCTGTCCCGCTCGCCTAAGCCTGATTCCGCCATCTGCCCAGGTGCAGGCAGGGAGCAGCGAGCCATCGGCATGGTCTCAGAGTACTTTTTTTCCCCCGATCCCAAGCGGACACACAAACATCCAGTCCATAAAAGCCACTGAAATGGTTTATAGCCAGAATTTGCACTGGCAGCACAGCACCAGGAAGCTGCGTTTTAAAATGACTCAGCTTTTCTCTGCCGCTATTGCAGAAACAGAAAATCTCTCTACGGCACGTCCAGGCAAACAGCAGAAAGCTGTGTTAAACTCTCTCTCCTTTATTTAAAGCCCTCTCAGGTTAAAAACCTGAGTGGATTTAGTCACCACGTTGGAGCGCCAATCTGTAGTGTGAAGCGGCGGGGCTGCGTCCGGCCACCCGGCCACCGGCTAGCTTTACACCCGAAATAATTACACGGAAACTGTATTCTTTTAAATCACTGCCTGGCCCATTGTTTCAGCCTCTTATTGGTTAATTCTCACATCTTCCTTTAACCCATATTTAGTAATCTGGGTAGCACCACGAGGTGTGGCTTACCAGGAGAGATCTTAACCTGCGTCCATCTCGGAGAGGAGCAGCATGGAGACTCACTATGGTGACTGCCTGAAGCGTCTCCCCAACTCTACTTCCTTGTTCCCACAATTCTGTTCTGTCTACTCCACCTACCTAATTTTCTGTTCTTAAAGGGCCAAGGCAGTTTTCTTTATTAATTAACCAATGAAAGAAACATAGACAGATAACTCTCCTCCATCAGAAGATGAAATCTCAGAGTTATTTTGATTTGCATTTCTCTGATGACTAAGGATGTTGAACATTTCCTTAAGTGTCTTTCAGCCATTTTAGATTCCTCTGTTGAGAGTTCTCTGTTTAGGTCTGCACCCCATTTTTTATTGGATTATTTGTTCTTTAGATGACCAATTTCTTGAGTTCTTTGTATATTTTGGAGATCAGCCCTCTGTCTGATGTGGGGTTGGTGAAAATCTTTTCCCATTTTGTAGGCTGTCATTTTGTCTTGTTGACCATGTCCTTTGCTTTATAGAAGCTTTTCAGTTTTAGGAGGTCCCATTTATTGTTTCTCTCAGTGTCTGTGCTACTGGGGTTATATTTAGGAAGTGTTCTCCTGTACCAATGCATTCAAGTGTACTTCCCACTTTCTCTTCTATGAGGTTCAGTGTGGTTGGTTTTATGTTGAGGTCTTTGATCCATTTGGACTTGAGTTTTGTACATGGTACAAAATAGATATGGATCTATTTTCATTCTTCTACATGTTGATATCCAGTTATGTATGCCAGCACCATTTGTTCAATATGCTTTCTTTTTTCCATTTTGTATTTTTTGCTTCTTTGTCAAAAATCAGGTGTTCATAGGTGTGTGGATTAATATCTGGGTCTTTGATTCAGTTCCATTGGTCCTCCTGTCTTTGTTTGTTTGTTTGTTTGTTTGTTTTTCAAGACAGTGTTTCTTTTTTGCTTTGGAGCCTGTCCGGGAACTAGCTCTTGTAGAACAGCCTTGAACTCACAGAGATCTGCCTGCCTCTGCCTCCTGAGTGCTGGGATTAAAGGTGTGTGCCACCACTGCCCAGCAACAATACCCATTCTTGTGAAAGAAGCCAGATATACTTTATAAGGAATCTCAATGTAAACATGTTCTAAATAGTTGTGCACTTGGGGCTGAGTTACTTGCTATCTGAATAGTGGCCAGACTCTAGAACTACTGGTCCAGCACCAGTTATGATAAAATTGGGCCAAGTCGAGTTCTGTTCTTGTCTTTGTAGATCATTTTTTCCCTGCCTGCTCTAAAGCCTGTGGGGGAATAACCAAATTCTAGAATAACCGTGCTTATAAAACTGGGTACTCACTCTATCTGAGGTTCACTGACAGATAACAGGAAGACTCAAACTACAAGGACAAAAACTCACTGCAAAGTGGGGAGGATGAGCTCTGGGTGAATTAAATTCATACACACAGGAAGCCAATCTTAGCTCGATGTGTCCAGAAACAGCGAGAAATACACATCGTTCAGAGCTGTAGCCAACAAGAAGAACAAAGCCCAGCTGTAAGAGTGGTGGTTGCAGCGTGGCATAGGGGTGCTGTCTCAGTCTCAAGGCTTAAAGGGTAGCAGGAGTTCAAGGTTATCCTTGGCTATACAGCAAGTGTGAGGCCTGCCTAGGCAACTAGCAACTTCGTTTCAAAAAGCAAAATAACAAAAACAAAAAAAAGAGTGATTTCTTCTTTTTTTTTTTTTTTGGTTTTTCGAGACAGGGTTTCTCTGCAGCTTTAGAGCCTGTCCTGGAGCTAGCTCTTGTAGACCAGGCTGGTCTCGAACCCCCAGAGATCCGCCTGCCTCTGCCTCCCGAGTGCTGGGATTAAAGGCGTGCGCCACCACCGCCCGGCGAGTGATTTCTTCTTATAGTGATCTTAGGATAGGAAGAGGTGGGACATCTGTGCTAAAACTATTTAGTGTTTAGTTGTTTTTGGTTTTGTTTGTTTGTTTGTTTTTGTTTTTGTTTTTTAACCATATGCATGTACTTTGGCTTTTAAAAGTAAATAAGGTGCTGGAGAGATGGCTCAGTAGCTAAGGACATGTCCTGCTCTGTCCTGCTCTTCCAGAGGACCTGAGCACCCACAACCACCTGTAACTCCCGCCCTAGGAAATCCAACACTTCTGGCCTTCATGGATACTCACATCCACTTGCACAGGCCCACACACAGATACACACATATACACATGATTTCAAAAAATAAATCCTTTTATTTTTAAAGTCAGTAATATTGTAGTGAGGGTGCACACCAGTGAAATCCTCTGAAGAGGCAGAGGCAGGAGGATCAGGGCTGCCTTGGGTATAACTTGGGGCTGTCCAGGCTCAGTAGGTAAGCCCAATGATCAGAGTTCGATTCCCAGGACCTGTCGGTGAAAGGAGTGACCTGAAGTGACCTCTGACCTCCACAGACATGTCCTCTCTGACGGTCACACCCTGTCCTCCTCCACTAAATGTGGCTTAACTTTTGAAATAAGAAAATAAAGCTTGCAGAAACAAAAGCACTTGCCTAGCATGCACAAAGCTCTGAATTAGAGCCTTAGCAACACAAATTAAAATAGACTAAATTTAAAAGGGTTTTTGGTGTTTTTTTTTTTTGTTGTTGGTTTGGTTTGGTTTTCAAGATAGTGTTTCTCTGTGTCCTGGAACTCACACTGTACACCAGGCTGACCTCCAACTCAGAGCTCCACCTGCCCCTGCCTCCTGAGTACTGGGATTAATGGCATTCACACCCACTGCCCAGGTCCGAACTTAAAAATTTTAAAGTTATTTTAAAAACCCAGTTGCAAGGCTGCATATGGTGGTACATACCTGATGGCCTGACACAATCCGGTCCTCTTCCTTCATACATTGGGATAAGAATTAAACAGGTAGATAACTGTTCAAGTTGACAGTAGGCTTTTTTTTTTATAATCATCCCCTTTCAGGTGTGTGTGTGTGTGTGTGTGTGTGTGTGTGTGTGTGTACATGTATACAAGTGCACATGTGTGCGTGTGAAGGTCAGAGGAAAACCTTAGTTTAATTTTTCAGGTGCCACCGTGTCTTTGAAACAGGGTCTCTCAGTAGCTGGAAAATCTCTAAATCGGCTCAGCTCTCTGCATAGTGGGTCCCAGTGGCCTGCCTATCTCTGACTTCTCAGTATAGGAATTATCACAGATGTGAACCACCAAGCTTTGCTTTTTGAAAAAAATGTTAAGGCAAGAGTCTCACTTTGTTGCAGTGGTTTTGGGGGTTATTGAGACAGAATCTCTCTGTGTACTCTGGGATATTCTGGAACTCACTCTGTAGATCAAGTTGGCCTCAAACTCACAGAGATCCTCCTGCCTCTCCCCGCTAGGTGCTGGAATTAAAGGCGTGTGCCACCATGCCTGGCTAGAGTCTCACTTTGTAACCCAGACTGGCCTCAGACTTGTTCCTCAGCCTCCTAAATTCTGTGATTCCAGGCATGAGCCTGAGTACTACTTCTTCTACCTCAGCCTCTCTGTGTGTGTGTGTGTGTCTCGCATGTGCGCCGGCATGCACGTGCACACGTGTGTTCCCATGTAAGCACATCCCTGTGGAGGACAGAGATTGATGTCTAGCGTATTCCCCTGCCTCTATTAACTGACAGAAGGTTTCTCTCACTGAACTCAGAACCCCTGTTTTGGATAATCTAACTAGCTACCATGTTGGGCTGTGGCATTAAGCATACAGGGGTTTTTGTTTTCCAGCAATAGATGGCTGATACAATAATTTGGCCCAGTGTCTGCCTGAACTAATGGCTGGAAAGTCTGGTACTCTATCCTCCTGGAGGTGGTTAGCAGGTGGCATCCCCTGAAGTCTCCATCCCCAATCCCTAGCCCTGCCTTGCTTAACTTTACAGCTCTTAGAAGACAGAGGACAGAACCAAGCCATGTGCTGCCTCCATATATGTTGCTCAGGAAAGGAGACACCTGTGTCCTTGTTTCTGTCATGTCTCGTACCTTAAAAGCCAAGTCTCTTAGAAGCCCTTTTGGCAATGGTAGGGAAGGAAAACCCAGCAGTCAAAACCCCACCGGAGGCAGTGCTTTGTGTGAACTCCCTCACTCACCTTCTTTCCCAGCAGCTATCCTGGTGTGCTGAGGGACAGGACTGTGGTGATCCTGCTCTGCCACCAGCTAGTGAACGCCCAGAACCAGTTTTAGTAGACTTCCTGAATTCCTCCCCACACGTGAGGTCCACAGTACACTGCCTTCAATTATGGTTCTCAGTTGTCAATACCAGGAAAATAGGGAAAGTCCCCATCTACGTCAGCCAGGGACCGACCACAACCTGCTTTCTGCTTGTTCTCCCGTGACCACATGGTTTCCTTCTCTCTGACATCATAGCTGAGCGATATTTCACCAGCAGTTTCCAGGATGAGTTATGACACCATCTCCTCTCCACACCTTGAGAATGCTGGGCTCCCTGGTGACAACCGCCTTCCTCTTTCTTTACAGGCAGAAGTTTTGCTTTCCTGAGTCACCAGACTGCTACCTCCTCTGGGAAGTCCTTGAGTGTCCCACCTCCCTGGTGATAACAAGGGCCTCTCCTGAGTCACTCCAAATAGCATTTATTCTGCTAGACTGATGGCAAACACAAGAAGTTCTCCCTCCACCAGCTATCATTCTCGTCCAGTGTTTGTTGCTAGAAAGCAGCTGTCCAAACTGGAGCCCAAGTCACAGCCCTCTGGCTTGTGGGTGTGGCCACAAAAGTTGCTCCTGCCTCAGGTATGTGAGCAGAAGCCGTGTGTCACGACTGCCTGAGGCTTTGAAGTGGGTGTGCCATTTGACTCCCTTGTCCTGTGTCAGCTGTATTTAGACAGTGATAAGCCCCTTTGGAATGGCACTGGTGTGGCACCTGGGACCTGTTGATGTAGCATGAATAATAAAAACCCAGAGACAGATATTGGGGTTCAAGGTGAAGATCAGAAAAACAAAACAGCCAAGCCGCTAGAGAAGTCTTACCTCTACCAAGGTTGGGCGACTGCATATTGAGCGAGCGCTGAGCCTCTGTCTTACTCCCATTTTATATTTCCCTTTAGTGCTGGGATTAAAGGCGTGACTCCCTAGTATTGCAATTAAATGTGTGAGCCACCACTACCCAGATCTGTTTCTGCAATGATCTTGTGTAGCCCAGGGTAAACTTGAACTCACAGAGATCCATCTGCCACTGTCTCCCACATCCTGGGGTTAAAGGTGTGTGATACTACTGCCTGGCCGCTAGTGGCTTAGTTTTACCCTCTGATCTTCAGGCAAGCTTTATTTATTAAAACATAAATAAAATATCACAATAGCTGTTATTTTGTTTGATATGGAATTTCTTTGGAGACATATTTGTCTTGTAGCTAAGTACAAGCCAGCCCTAAGTCCTTAGCTTCCAAGATCGGATAAGGTGGGATCCATTGCACTGAGGGTTGTAGGCCACAGACCAGATATATTGTTACAGAATCTAGTGTTCTCTTACTTAGAACACACCTTAATGTTCTGTTACTCCTTACTGGATGGCCTCCTTGCAAGACTGGATTTAAAAGAAAATGGGGATTTTGTTTTTCTGTGAAGGGAGGGGACAAAGGAGCATGAGACATATATGTAACCCTATCAGGTTAAGTTTTGCCTTCCTGGCTCACCTGACTGCTGCCTCCTCTGGAAGGAGTGTCCGACCTCCCTGGTGACATTAAGTGTGTATCCTGGGTCACTCCAGCTTCTTTCCTCTCTTCAGAGAGCATTTGTTTACTCTGCTGCACTAATGGCAGGGACAGAAAAAAATGAATCTTGACACTGCCCCTGGCCTGCAAGTTATACCAATGAATGAGGCAGACAAAGGCATGAGCTTTAGGGGGAGAATCACCGGTAATGTGATGCTCCCCACTGGCTAATATGCTGTGCTTTTCCCTTACTGTCCTGTTTGCAGCTTTATTTTTAGCTCCGGGTCCCCTGTATGTTACATAGAGCTATATGTGCACACATAACCTTTGTTTTCTGTCTCTTCCACAAGAACATTCCAGTAGGGCAGAGATTCCTGTTGGTCCTATTCACTGAGGTCTCCTATCAGGCCCTACCTAGAGCTGTCTGTGCCTGCCAGGCAGGAATGTTCAAGCTGTGTGAATGAACGATGCAAGCAAACTGGATTGAAACAGAGTCTCCAAGGCTCCAGGATCTTACTAGACAAAGCCTATCCGAGAGGCACACAGATGGATCAAGGCAAGCCACCCCCAGCCCGGTCAGGATATGGCTAGAGCAGAGCTTCAACCCACAATGGAGACAAAACGGATAAATGGAAGCAACTCTGTTATTTCTATTTATGAATCTGAAGTGAAAGGCTGGAAACAAGTGGGTGAGAGGTCAGATGAAGTTGAGTTGAGGGGATGTCAACCGTGTGACATGCTGAAAGAACCCACAGCCAAGGTGTCTCTCAGCCACCTTAGCTCAGTGCCGCTGGGGCAGCTCTTGGGTGTGTGCCCTGCCTTCAGTGGGATACTGAGTGTTGAGGACTTAGATGCTGAAGTCTTGGTCTGCAGGTCGTGACTCAGCAGAGGTGATTAGATTCCAGATGGGTTCAGTGGATTGGTCCTCTGGACAACTCATCTTCAGGGGGCTGTTAGGAATGAACATTAATGTCAGACTGTCAGGACGTGTGGCCTGGTTGGAGGGATCACTAGTCGTATGTGCTTGAAGGGTCACCTTGTCTGTGGGCTCTTCTTGCTTCCTGCCAGCCATCAGGTGAGCAATTTTCTTCCACCATATCCTTCTGCCATGCTTCAGCAGCCTGTGGACAGAGACCTCCCAGGCTGTCAGCCAAAATTCATTCTCCCTGCTTCATGTTATTTATCTCAGGTACTTATTTGAATCTACTAGAAGGTGGTTGACACACATCCGACTACAGCAGCCCACTGACTCTGGCTGGAGTAGACACCCTGTCTATAGGGCAGGAATTGTCATCCTCATCCCACACAAGAGGGAAATGAGGTTAAGCATCATGTCAGGTGGGACTCTTAGAGGCAAGAGCTGGAAATCCTGTTTGAATTGGCTTATGTTTCTTGGCAGCCTAGAACAGAGCCTGAGAGCAAAGTTCAACCTGATGTTGCTGACTGCAGCGTTCGGTCTTGGACAGCAAGAGAAGAGAAGAGAGAGGCGTGTCATCAACTGTCCACAGCAGTCCAGTACTCCACCTATCCCACAGAGGCTGCCAGACCAAACGCAACGAGGCACAGGCAAGCATCAGTTGTAGATGGCTATGGCTAGTGTTTTAGAAGAAGCATTCACATTTGCTAATTCTGACAGCCCTGGTCCCAGGCGCTATCTCTAGGGAGGTCATTTGAAGGTTCTACCTCTCAGCCCCTCTTCAAATTCTGAGTCTAGCTCCTCCATTTGCCCTGGGGGATTGTGTTAGTAAGGATGTCGCAACAAATGCCTGACTTAATTTATGAAGAAAATAGGATCATCTCATGGTCTTTTGCTAGGATCAAGTGCAGGTTAAGGAGAAAAGGCATATTTTGGTTCATGGCTTTGGAGGTAGCTAGGCGCCTACACACACATACACACACACACACACACACACATACACACACACGCGTAAATTAAACAAACAACCATCCCACCATACACACACACACTAGCAAATTAAACAAACCACCCAACCATACACACACACACACACACACACACACACACACACACACTAGCAAATTGAAAACCATCCTACCATACACACATACACATCAGTAAAACAGTTTTGAAAGTTCCTGTCTGTGCTGATTAAGCTTTTGCCAAGTTGACACAAGTTAGGGCTATCTGAGAAGAGGGGATGTCAGCTGAGAAAACGCTCCCATTAGACTGCCCTGTAGGCAAGTCTGTGGATGCATTTTCTTGATTAATGGTTGATGTGGGAGGGCCATCCTACTGTAGGTGGTACCACCCTGGGCGGATGGTACTGAGAAGTGTTACAAAGTTGAATTTGAGTTTGGAATAAGCCTGAGTTAGATTCCCTGCACCCACATGGCTGCTCACAACCACCTCTAACTCTTGTTTTAGGGGATCTGATGTCCTCTTCTGGACGCCAAGAGCACCTGGAACACAAATGGTGCTCAGACATACATACAGGGATAAAACATACCCGCACATGTAAAACTAAAATAAAATAAAATTTAAAAAGAGCACCTGGTGGCAGAGTGTAGTGCATGCCCACCTGCCTTTAATCTCAGCACTTGGGAGGCAGAGGAAGGTGAATCTCTGTGTTCTAGGTCAGCCTGCTCTACAGAGTGACTTTCAGAACAGCAGGGTTTACACAGAGAAACCCTGTCTCAAAGAACCAAGAAAGAAAACAAAACATAAATTAAAAAGAGCAGAGTAGGAAAATCAAAAGAAAGAAATAAAACCTCCAAGACTGTTTTTAAGAACTGAGGCTTTGGGAGGTGATTAAGTTGTTTATGAGGCCCCTACAGTCATGAATGGCATTAGTGGCCTTTGAACAGGGCTCAGGGAGCCTGGTCATTCCTTTTGCCAGCTTCTGCCATGTGAGGACCCAGCAAGAAGGCTTCATGTTGGAGGCAGAAACAACAGCCCTCACCCGTCACTGCCTGTCTTGGTGCCCTGACCTCATACTTCCCTACATGGGAGCTTCAAGAAGTCAACTTCTATTCTTATACATTTCCCTATGTAAGGGATTTGTTGTGTGTGTGTGTGTGTGTGTGTGTGTGTGTGTGTGTGTGTGTGTGGTTTTGTTTGTTAGTCACTGTTTTCAAGACATGGTTTTCTATAGCACAGACTATCTGAACTCGGTGTAACTGAGGATGAGGATGGCCTTGAACTTTTGGTCTTCCTGCCTCCCCCTCCTGAACGCTGGGATTGCATGTGTGTGTCACCACGCATGGCTAAAGTGATCATTTAAAATACCAATATTGGGGCTGGAAGTTAGCTCAGTTTATGTGGTGCCGAGGATCAAATCCTGGTCCCCATCTCCCAACTTAACATCCTCCTCCATTGGTTTGTTGTTTAATTTGGGGGGGGGGGAACAGGATGGTCACTTTGTAGACCAGGCTGTCCTCGAACTCAGAGATCCGCCTGCCTCTGCCTCCCGAGTGCGGGGATTAAAGGCGTGCGCCACCTCTGCCTGCTGTTGTTCCATTTTTAGCCCACTATTAGTGCTGCCCCTATGTGTACGGGACTTGGAGGTCATTCACTGGACCATGAGCAGATTGGCAGGTTTTAAATGAACAAATGAGCAAACATTTTGTTTCCTTAGTACCTAACAGACAGTAGCCTTAAGACAAGAAGCTTCAGGCACTCCATGTTATGAGATGGAGTGCGGTCAACACATTCACAGTCTCTCCCAGTGAGGTGAGACTTTCTCCCCAGCACTTTGTAGGTGGTAATGATTGTATAGAGGCTCAGAGAGCTCCTGAGAATGGCTGCAAGGAAGAGAGGTGTCATGGAAACTGGAGATTGGGCGGGGTAACCAAGGATGGAAGAGGAGAGTGCAGCTGGGCCTGGGGGTACAGCCTGCCTGAGACGCTGGGAGTTTTCTAAGGAAGAATCTTGAAAATTGCCTATAATAATAGAGTAATTCTCTCTCCTTTGATTTTCTATTATTGTGTAAGAAGTAGGTCGTCACGTTCCCTAAGCTAGGCTCTGCCTTCTAAGAGCTGGGATTATAGGCATGTGTCAATACACTAGGCTAAGACTGATGTTTTACTCTTATTTTTATTTTTGACAGACTCTCACTATGTAGTCTGGCTACAAGCCCAATGTTTCAAGATATTGATTACACTATGTAAAGATATGTCACTGTGATTGGTTTAATAAAAAGCTGAATGGCCAATAGCTAAGCAGGATTTCCAGGCAAAGAGGGTGCTGGGAAGAAGGAGTAGTTACCAGACAGACAGAGAGGAAGGAACATGGGCAATACAGAGTAAAGTAAACAGGGACACGTAAAAGAACAGAGATTAAAAGATACAGGTTAGAAAAAGCCTAAGCTAACGGCCAAGCTTTCGCAATTAATAGTAAGTATCTGCGTCACGATTTGGGAGCTGGCTGGCAGAACAAAGAAAGACTCACCACAGTTCAACGCCAGCCTGGGCTACATAAAGCAGTGGTTCTCAATCTTCCTAATGCTGCGACCACCAAAAAATTTCTCATGTTGTGGTAACCCCCAACCATAAAATTACTTTGTTGCTACTTCATAATTGAAATTTTGCTCTGTTATAATAATATAAATATCTGGTATGCAAGATCTGATATTCCACCCCCAAAGGGATTGTGACTCAGAGGTTGAGAACTGCTGACACAGAGGATCCTAGAACTGTATGGACTATGTAGAGAGACTCTGTCTCAAAAAAAAGAAAGGCCAGGCGGCAGTGGCACATGCCTTTAATCCCAGCACTCGGGAGGCAGAGGCAGGCGGATCTGTGTGAGTTCGAGGCCAACCTGGGCTACAAGAGCTAGTTCTGGAACAGTCTCCAAAAGCTACAGAATAAACCCTGTCTCGAAAAACCAAAAAAAAAAAAAAAAAAAAAAAAAGAAAGAAAGAAAAGAAAAGAAAGGAAGGAAGAAGGAAAAGGAAAAAAGAAAGGAAAGAAAATGCCTGCTTTAGGGACCCTTCCTACTGGGTTGCTCATCCAGTCTTGAAATGAAAGTTTGTTCCTAGTCTCATTGCATCTTGTTATGCCATGTTCATTTGTTATCCCTGGGAAGCCTGTTCTTTTCTGAAGGGAAATGGAGGAGCAGTGGATATGGGAGAGAGGGGAAGGGTGTGTGGAGGAATATGAGGGAGGGAAAACTGCAATCGGGATGTATTGTATAAGAGAAAAAAATAAATCAAAATCAGAGGCTAGGGTATAAGTCAGTTCATAGAGCGCTTGCCTAAATGCAGCTCACAGCACTGCATGAAACAGAGATGGTACATCACAGAAGGTGGAGGAGGCAGGCGGCGCTCAGACACAATCAGGCATTTGTAGCTAGTCTTTCTTGTTGGGCTTTCTTTGGACTGCCAGCTCACAAATAATGACAGGGAGACTTATTATTAATTATGAAATCTTGGCTTGTTTACAAACAACTCTTATAATTTAAGCTAACCTGTTTCTATTAATCTACATTTTCTTACACGGTTCTCTACCTGTCCTCCATTCTGCATGTCCTACTTCCCCTGCCTCCTGATGATGTCGCCTGCCAAGTCAGATTCTGCTCTGAAATAACCTTTTTCTACATTGTTCAATATGTATTATTCCCATTGGTTAATAAAGAGCTGACTGGCTAGTAAGCAGGATTTTTCGGGCCAAGAGAATACTGGGAAAAAAGGGTGGAGTCAGAGGAGACACCATGGGACACAGAGTGAGCAGAATGGGAAGCACATACACGAGGTAAACGAGCCTCAGGGCAGCGCATAGATTAACAGAAATGGGTTAATTTAAGTTATAAGAGCTGGCTGAAAGGGAGCCTAAGCTATCGGCTGAGCATTTATAGTTAATAATAAGTCTCTGTGTCGTTATTTTGGGAGGAGCTGAGAGGACAGAACACTCCACTTACAAGATTCTAACCTTGAGTTCCTTTCTTTGTCCAGAATTCCTGCCTAGCTATTGGCCATTCAGCTCTATATTAAAGTAACCAGATCCCTTAGGCAGATGAGGTAAAACATAGACACATCTTCATGCAATGTAAATACCCCAAAGCAGACATTAAACTGGGTCATGAGGCTGTGGAAAGAACCTTCTGTGGCCACGAGGTTCATTATAGGAAAGAGATCATGGCCAGGACATGCTCTGCTGTGCAAACGACTGTGGGGCCGGGTCTACCTCTGCTCCTGGGGTTACTTGAGGACAGTTTGTTCTGTGTTCCCTCTGCCCCCCCACCCCCATGATTAGCTGTAGGGCATTGCTTACTCCATCTTGGGTGTGGCAATTTCCCACCTGCCTTGGGGGAATTCCTTGTGCAGCTAGCTATAAAAGGATTTCCCCAAAGTTGAATAAATGGCATTTGGCTGATCTCCTTTCAAATGACCCAGGTCTCTTTGTGTGTTCTTTAAATCTCCAGGCCTTTGCCCAACTTGCAGACGGTACATACAGTGGTGCGCGAACTGCACCCAGAGCGTAACACAGAATCGGGTGTTACAAATGACTTACACAGAGGTCCTAGACAAATGACCTCTCTTTCAAACATACACACCTCATCTATACCTCTGGGCTTCTTCTCACACATGATATAAAGGCTATGACCCAGAAGCCACCGTAGCATCTGATCCTCCCCCCAGTTCCCTCCCCCCACTCACCTACTCTACTTCAACCACACTGGCCTCTGCTGTCCCCTGAACAGCTGTTTTCTTCGGTACAGAACTTTTGTTCTGCTGTGATGGCCCCATGCAGCACATCTGTTCATGTATTGGCTGTGTCAGTTGGTCTTGCTCAAATGTTAGCTCCTCAGAGAGGATTTTATTTTTGGACACTGATGTCTGGTATCACATATTTTCCATCATGATTTCTTAGCATTTTATTTGTTTATTGATATAGTTTCTCTATATGTAGCCCAGGCTGGCCCCCAACTCTTGGTGATCCTCTGGTGTCAGCTTCCTGATTTCTAGGACTAAAGGCCACGCCTACTATTCCTGGCTGCAAAACACCATTTTATTGTAGTCAGACTTTTTCTTGTACCTTTAACTTCCAAATAATGGCACAGAGACTTCTTATTAAGTGTGAAACCTTGGCCTTAGCTTAGGCTTGTTCCCAACTAACTCTTAAAATCTAAACTAACCTGCTTATATTAATCTACATTCTGCCATGTTTCTTGTTACCTCCCCTCTGTACTGTACTTCTGACTCTGTGTTCTAGTCTTCCCAGAATTCCTGTCTCTTCCAGAAAAATTCTACCTATCCTACTCTCCTGCCTAACTATTGGCTGGTCAGCCCATTATTAATCAGAAGGTGTCCTAGCAGAGACACAGATTCACAGTGTACAAAAAGATTATCCCACAGCATTTTATCTTCTGCATCTCACTAATCTCTTAATGGATTTAATTGTTTACTTTTTTTATACTCATGTAGGGGGTGGGTGGTGTATGTATGTGCATATGGGGAACTCTGTAGGAGGACTTTTCTGTCCTGCCAGTCAGTTCCTAAATAACCACACAGAGACTTATTATAAACTATAAATGCTCTGTTGATAGCTTATATTGTCATTATCTAGCTCATTAACTAGCTCTTATAACTTAAATTAACCCATATTTCTTATCTATGCTCTGCCATGTGGCTTGGTACTTTTTTCTCATTATGGCAAGTTCATCTCCTGCTTCCTCTGCTTCCCCTGGTGACCTCTTGACTCCGCCCTTATCTTCCCAGCATCCACTTTGTCTGGTTCTCCCACCAAACCTTATCCTGCCTAGTTACAGACCAGTCAGCTTCTTTATTAAACCAATCATAGTGACATATATTCACACAGTGTAAAGGAATATTCTAATATTGATAAAGAATAATTAGATAAACACTTTATTTCATGTTTCCCCCTTTTTATCTAACTAAAGAGTTTTAACTTTAACATAGTAAAGTTATATACAACAAAAATAGTTATCAAGGGGCTGGAGAGATGGCTCAGTGGTTAAGAGCATTGCCTGCTCTTCCAAAGGTCCTGAGTTCAATTCCCAGCAACTACATGGTGGCTCACAACCATCTGTAATGAGGTCTGGTGCCCTCTTCTGGCCTTCAGGCATACATGCAGAAAGAATATTGTATATATAATAAATAAATAAATCTTAAAAAATAGTTATCAAATAAGAATTACAGTTACAATATATAGTCAATTTGTATTTGAAAAATTTAGAGAAAATATTCTATTATTTATCTTTGTGGATCTAAAGTTTTATACCTAATTTGTCTTTATTCATAACTAAGGAAAACTTTAAGTCTAATTATTTAGTCTTTAACTCCATCAAAGACCCCAGAAAGGTATAATGTTCCCTAATGACAGAGACATCTGGCTGCCTGGACAGTTACCTAAAGTTCTTCTGTAACTTAAAATTGGGGTATTTATCTTTGGCATACGGGCCTAGTATATTTGACAAACTTTTTTGAGAAGCAGGGAATTTTGAAGAACTATCCTAATTTGTCTTGGCAAAGTTTGGCAACTGCTTTTCTTTTTTTTTTCTGCTGGTTCAGTTTGGATACTATACTGTCAGAAATTGAAGCAAGGACAATTTTTTTGCCCATATGACTATCTTTTGCCATAAAGAAAGCAAACTCCATCTGGAGTTTCTTTGATGCCCATCATCTTCTTTTGAAGGAGACTGGTAATCTCAAAAGCAGCCATGTCTCACTGTTATGAAAAGTCCTAGGTTATTAAATGTCATATTCTGTAGATCTTTGAAGTATTTGAAGACCATCTATCTATCTAAATATATCTGTTTAATCTTGAAAACATACCTAATACGATTATAAATTTGATTACTACAGATGGCTATTAATCTGTATTTCTTAATTATACATTACATTCTTAAATGAGCTGCATAAACACAACACCCCAAACAAGAGTAGAAACATACATACAGTATACTCAAATTAGCTTTAAATTTGTATCAATAAACTAATACCCATACCAATATAAATTATTTTGAGATGAATAGTTGTTTTTTGAATTAAAGAAAATTCAGTAATCTCCTCTTCCATCTCATTATTTCTGTATCATACCCCCTTTTTTCCTTTAGAAAGAGATATTTGTATTTAACTCTTTCGTTTAGCTTTTTTCTGACTATGACCAATTACAACTTGTAACCAATCCCACTAAACTATGACAAAAATTTATAATCCATCTAATAACCTAAACATACCCATACTCCATCTCTTGGGAATGTGGGCATCATTCTCTAGACACTTCCTGTTGTCTGTGGGCACTGGTATCTTAAGGGGAACCTTGAAATCAGGATAATTGTTAAGTCTTAGTTGGAGTTGTTTGTGAGGCTGGACCATTTCAGCCAGCACACTTAAAGCTATTCTGGATGCAAAATTCTGAGGAGAATGTACCAAAGGCATTTTGAGATACTGGATCATCTGGATCATCCTTTTTTTTTCTTATTGGTGTTTGCTCCCTTGTTCTGAAAATACATAAACTTTTTTTTTTTTTTTTGGTTTTTCAAGACAGGGTTTCTCTGTGTTACAGCCCTGGCTGTCCTGGAACTAGCTCTTATAGACCAGGCTGGCCTTGAACAGAGATCTGCCGGCCTCTGCCTCCTGAATGCTGGTATTAAAGGCATACACCACCACTGCCCGGCATGAAAATACATAAACTTTTAAGGGCGACATATATGGCTGTATGTATACAAGTATAGACTATATACTGTACAAGTTAGCCAAAGGTGATTTTGTTTTATGTTTGAGCAGTTCCTGTTGGGCTTCACGGTCATGTGTGTTAGTGTTATTAGCCAGTTTTGCTTCCTGACTACTGGTCTAACTGTCATGTGGAGGGTGACGCTATGCCCAAGATGATTTGGAGAGACAGGAGTGTGCACCAACTTCCCACATCCCTACAGTTGTGGAAAGTCTGACTCTATCACCAGTTCTTTATTCCAGTCATTCATAAGGTCCTACTTCCCTTTCCAGTTTTAATAGGGAAGCTAGATAACCACTTTTACTAGTTGCTAAAGTCTGAGTTTATTCTACCCTGGCTTTTTGTTATGAGATATTTGATTACACTGTGTAAAGATACATCACTGTGACTGTTTTAATAAAAAGCTTAAGAATCAATAGCTAGGCAGGAGGTATAGGTGGGACTTCAGGTCAGACAGAGTACTGGGAAGAAGAAAGGGTTAGTCACCAAGAAAGGGTTAGTTGCCAGTGGGGATGCAGAGGAAACAGAATATGCAGAAGGAGAGGGAAAAACCACAAGCCATGTGGCAGCACATAGATGAATAGAAATGGCTAATTTAAGTTATAAGAACTAACTAGAAACAAGTCTTATCTAAGGCCGAGCATTCATAATTAATAAGAAGCCTCTGTGTTATTATTTTGAGCACTGGCTGGGACAGAGAAATACTCATTATAACTCACCCCCCCTACACACAAGAGGTCACATAACTTCTTTTGTTCTTGTTCTTTTTTTATAGTTCCAAAGTATTCAGTTGAATGGCCAAGTAACACTTAACTGTTGAAATCTAAGCAAAAATTTCGTGTGTTTTTATTTAAACACTGTCTGTTATATCAAGTGGTGAGGATCTTAGCAGAAACGTCTTTTTAATTAATTTATTTATTTGGTCTTTCAGGCTGGAGAGTTGGCTCAGCCATTGAAGGCTAGGTTCACAACCAAAAATATAAGAAATGTCTTGTTTTTCCCTATTCCTTAGGTACTACAGATGTCTAGCTTGTTCTCAGTCAACAGTCTGTTGGAAGGACACACTTCTATTTATTCTCTATGAGCGATTTTATTGTATGCTCAAATCCTTATTTTTTATCAGTCACCCCAAGCCTAACTATCCCACCTCTGCCTCAGACCAAACCATCTGCCACTTCCACATCTCATGGGGATGTTCCATCTCAGTGTTTCTGTACCTAGACTGACTCTAACAGTCTATTACTACTGGGCTTCAGTCTCTGTTCCTCTCCAACCCCTCCAGCTCCTTCAGTGGCACTGCAGTGTCCTTAGTCTGGTTTTCCCGCTTAACCTTATCCTGTCCAGCTATTGGCCAGTCAGCTTCTTTATTAAACCATTTGCCGCGTAATTTACACAGTGTACAAAAGGATTATTCCATAGCATTCTTCCCTTTTTTTTTTGTTGCAGCGCTGTGGACCTAGGGCTTAGCACGCACAAGACATGTGCACTACCACTGAACCACATTCCATAGCAAACTTCCTTGAATAGGTCCCCACATGGATCAATAGTCTCTCCTTGTCTCTCCCAACCCAAACTCCTTGCCTGTCTCACTGGGTTTCTGTGTCTCCAGACATCATGCCACTAGAGATTTTATCTTATTATTTTTATCTATTTTTTTTGAGACAGAGTCTCATTATGGAATTTTGAGTGGCCTGGCAATAAATATCAAGGCTGACCTTAAACTGAGATTCTCCTGCTCTGCCTCCAAATATTGGAATTGAAGGAGTGTGCCATGGATGCCCAGGTTTTGGTTTTAGACAGGTGATCAGCCCAGGTCTTGAACTTAAGGTAACATTCCTGCTTCATCCTCCCAAGTGCTGGATCACAGACAAGAGCTACTATATCCTTATGGAAGTAAGTGTTAGGATGTATGCGTGTTGCTAGGGATGGAAACCAGGTCCTCAGCAAGTCCAGGTCAGTTGATTCTATCACAGAGCCACATCCAATCTTTATTAGAGAACTTCTCCTCCTCTACCTTTTGGTTTTTCAAGACAGGATTTCTCTATCTAGTTCCAGGTTCCTCTGGAATTTACTCTGTAGACCAGGTTGGCCTCCAACTCAGAGATCCTCTTGCCTCTGCCTCCTGAGTGTTGGGATTCAAGGTGAGCACCACCACTGCCCAGTTTAAAGAATGTGTTTCTGTAATACTGTCATTCCCTAACAACTGTGAGGTATGGTCCCACCTCGACCTGTTCTAGGACTTATTAGACAACTCTTCCCTTCCAGTATGGTCCTGTCCCGTTTGTCTATTGGTACCTAACCAGGCAGCCAGCTGATATGGCTTGGGTATGGCTTGAGTGAATCTCCCTAGAATTCATTTGTTGGGTGCTCTCTCCTCAGCCTGAGATGTTGGGGGAAATGACAGAACCTTTGAGAGGTTTTCTTAGCACAAAGGGATTCCTTGATAGCGGTACTGGAGCATGAGTTTGTAGTCCTTTAGAAATCGAATTATTATACAAGGTACTAGAAAAATAGAGTAGCAGAGCCTATAACCCTAGAGCTGTTTTGTTTTGTTTTTGTTTTTTGAGACAGGTAACCCAGAATTCTGAAGGCTCGAGGCTAATCAGAGTTCAGGCCTTTAATTGAATTAGGGGGGAGGTGTTGACGACCACTTGTCCTTTAGGTTTTGGGGAGGGGATTTGGTACTATCGAGAGATCTGTTCGGTCTGTCTTTATTGGACCTCTTTTATTACTAAATTTTAGGCCTAGTCTTTCCATTCTTTGCCTCTACCTCCCTGGGGTGAATTCCATGCCTGTGCCGCCAAAATCACCCTTCTGTGTGTCTCTTTTCAGTTCAGCAACCCCTCAGCTCTTTTTCCATTTTCCTGGATCATCTATCCTGCCCAGGTATCTAAATACATCTAGTTCACCCCTGGGTCTCCATCATTGAGGACACTGTAATCAATCCTTTCCATTCATCTTAGAGGTTGTACCCGGGTGTAATAAGGGGTCAAATGCTTTATCAGTTCTCGGCCCAATATGGCGTGATCCAGCTTCCGCACCACCCTCAAAGATGGCAGCCCCCATCTGGAGACCGCCATATATACCCTACGAGACGCCCTGCCAGGGCCTGACGCGACCGGAACGTGACGCAAAGTGGAGGCGGGGCTCCTCCCTCCAAACCCCTGGCGTCGAGTGTCTCGTGACAGGCACTTCCGCTCGGGGCGGCGGCGGTGGCGGAAGTGGGAGCAAGGCCGGAGCTTTTGCCATAAAGCCCGAGGCGGCGGCGTTGGCTACGGTGTTTGGGGCTGGGCAGCTCCGAGGAGCCTGCTGGAGCCGGAGTCGGACTCTCTGTCGCGGCCTGCGTTGTGTCTCTTCCTCGGCGGACCCCGCGGTGAGTGGCGGGCCCGGGCCGCCCTTCCCCCGCCGCGGCCCCGGCCTCCGGGCCTGGCGTCCTAGGCGAGAGCCGGGCCGGGCCAGGCGGGGCGGCGCCCGGCGGGCGGAGGTCGGAGGGCGCGGGGTGACCCGGCGGGCGGCGGGTACGGGGACCCTTGGGCCCCGCGCGTCCTCGGCGGCAGTCCTGCTGGCTGGGAAGAGGTACCGGCCAGCCACCGAGGCAGCGCTGCCAGGCGCGTCACATGCCCCGGCCCGCCGCGGACACCGGGAGACAGGAGCTTTCAGGGTCCTGCACGGTAGATCCTGTTTCGAAGTCCCAGGGGGCAGGACCTCCTGAGTATCTCTCAGAAGGTCTGGTGCCCTCCTGGCTTGTAATTGTGCGAATGTGGAGAGTAACGTTGGGAAGATTTCGGATTTCTCGTTTGCCTGGGCTGCGTGGCAAGACCGCACAGGTTGCCCTATTCTCCCAGCAGCCCTCCGAAGCACCGAGGCAGTGTCCACTGACAGAGAAATCAAAGAACAGAGAGGTTAAGTCACTCATCCAAGGTCACACCGCTGATAAGTTACGCAGAGAGAGACTGAAGCGTCGGCACTCAGGCTACTTAGCAATCTACTGGCCTCTGGCCTCTTCTGCTTTAGGTGCTTCCAGAGCTTGCCACCTGTTATCTGTCCATCAGCACTCCCCTCCACCTCCTGTCTAGCGATGTCATTTGAGAGCCTCTTGGTCCTACCTTAAAGCCGGGTTGCATTGGCAGTTGTAACTTACAAGGCGTATCCCTGCAGTGTAGTGTCACCGAATCAGAAGATTTGAGTTCTGGCAAGGTATGTATTGGATTTGAATAGTTATCGCACTCGGGTCTTTTCTTTGAGTCTGGTCTGGCACGCCTGCCGTGTGCATCTTCCGTTCTATAATAATAAGAGTTGATGGGTGCCTCGCTTGTTGAAAATACTGTCTTTGCCTTCCCAAAGAACAGACTCTTGTCTCTTCCTTGTGACATCAGCTGATGACCCGCATGATTGGGTCAGTAAAATCTCCTGTTAGTATGTTTTTCTTTGAGCTTGGGAGGGTTGGTTCAGAATTGAGTTCAAGAGCTGGCAAGTGAGTTACAGCTACTTCTGAAGCTGGCCGAGCTAAAGTTGGGTATCCCAGAGTGCCTGCCGTTTACCATTGTTACCCAGCCTGGTACACATAAGGAATGGGAGAGCAGTGGCTGGCACCTTCATTTAGGAAATGTTTTCTTCCATCATGTATGTGTCAGGCATTACTGGGTCCTGACTCAGGGAGATAGGCATGGGTCCTGGCCTCCAGGAATTGTAAAACAGTGAGCCTCACAATTCAGAACTATGTTTTGGGATGACTGGGCTGTTACAAAGAATGTGAGGCTTTTGCAGAAAGTGGTTGGTTTTTTAGGTGAATCAGACATCCAAAAGTGTTGTGTTCTGGCTAACAGCTTGAAATATTTGCCAACTTTTTGTGTGTGGTGTATGCTTGTGTGCATGTGTGGAGGTTGATATTGGGCGTCTTACTTAAATGTTCAACTTTTTTTGAGGCAGTGTTTATTTACTAAGTAGGGTAGGCTTGGTGAACTCAGCCGCCGCCACCCTCACCCCCCCATTTACAGATGCCTCTGCACCTAGCTTTTTCTTTTTCTTGATTGGAATGTGAGTTCAGGGGATCTGAACTCAAGTCCTTATGGTTGAAAGTGCCCGAGCCATTTTTAGCCCCCATCTTTGTGAGCTTTAGGAACAGTGTTTGTATGGTTTGCTTCTGAAAGAGGGGATCAAATTATAGCTTATGACTGATCACATCTTATGAAGAGTAACCATCAACACTAAACTTGATTCCTTTTTTGTTGTAAGTGATATTTTTGTCCTCCCTCCTGGGGAAATGATGCCACTTGGTATAGTACACTGTAGTGTGTGAGCAAAGGCACATTTGATATGCTGGGTTTTCCTTGTCAGCTGACAAAAAGCCTAATGTAGCTCCTGCCAGACTTCGTGATGCAGTCTGGATTTAGACAAAGAAACAAACAAACCAGTGCCCTCTGTTTCCTGCAGCTTTCTGGTTCCTTCCTTTAAGGCCAGGTTTACTCTGAAGGTAGACCTCCATGAGTAAACACAGGAGGGTGGGGCTGAGACGCCTCTGAAAATAGTCTTATTAGTGTAGTCTTCCAGGTGATTGTTGGCAGCCCCGTGAGTGACTTTCCTGCTTTTCTTTTTTTGGTGCCAATTGTACCTTACAGTCAGAGGTCCTAACCCTGTAAGAGGACAGCCCTTGTAGGAAACGGTCTCAGAATCGGTTTCTGGCTCCACTACCAAGTGAAGCAGGAAAGTTTGGTCCTTGGATTTGCTGTTACTCCATCTTCAAAGAGATCTTGCACTAGTAATCCTTTAACCTTACATTTGCCGTCAAGCTTGCTGTGAAAATACGGTGCAAACCCAGACCCTGAGGTCCACTAGGCATCTTTGGCGTTCAGCCTCCCTGGGTCTGACATGAATCTTTCTTTTTTTTTCTATGATATCCATCCAAGTCAGCAGATATGGCCGAGATACATGACAGTTTCCCTGGGGAAGTAACAAGGTGGCCTCCTAATCTGGGCTTACCAGCAGCTCCTTTGGGAGCTGGGTTCTCTTTAAAAGGGTCCTGAAGCTCCGCTATGTTTTGGCTCCTGCTTTCTGCTCCACTGGGGTTGCTGTCATTATGTTCTGGTTGTGTTCTCACTGTGTTCCCAGACCCTTACCTGTGCTGGCCTGTGCTCTCGCTCTGTGGTCTGGGTGCTGTACTGCCTGCAGTCACTGCAGAGACATCTGCAAAGTTCTCTTGAGTTATTTGTCCTCACATCTTTCACCTTTTAGACGACATTAAAGACTGGAGAGCGCTTGCATTTATGTTTTAAAGTGCAAATAAAAAACAAAACCAGAGCCAGACTTTAAACGGTGTCTGTGAGCAGTGATCTGGAGAGCTGCTGTGATGGGTGGATTGAAACAGGCTTTAGAAGGCTCCCTGACCAGCTCCACTTTTAATGCTGCACTCTGATTCCAAAACCAAATTTAAGAGGAGTTACTTGCAAAATGTCCCTGTTGGGAAGGAAGAGAACTTGGAATTTGGCTCCAGTGGTGAAGTGACATGCAGTATTGGCCTTGTTCATCTGCTTTAAGATGCAGTAATTAATGCACAGGGTGGGAGTCCAGCCAGAGCCCTGTTTTGGTGATGTCATCACTGCTTTGGAGATGTTTGATTCTGTTGTCCACTTCCTGGTCTCCTAGGATTGCCCGTGTTGGCACAGAGCAGATCTGAGGCAGCCTGAGGACCTGAGTAGACTGTAGGGATTGCACAGCCAGGTCTGCTTCTCACTCAGCCTTGCTTATGATGCTGCCAGGCAGAGTGAGGGAGGTTCTTGACGCTCCCTAGACGTTAAGTGAAGGAAACTCACTTGACTTCAAGAGCCTTATAACAGTTACTGCACATGAATGAAGTGCACTATATACATATATGAAAATGACATAAAAATACATGATAATAAAAATTAAAATGGTTAACACCATTTGTTCAAGTCTGTGTATCATTGTGATTTTTAAAAGGTTGACTTCAATTTCATAAACTTTAGTTTGAGTTGAACACACAATGACAAAGCTAGTATGAATTCAAAGCTACTTAAAAAATAGTGGGCTGGTGCTCATACACACATACACAACCCTGGTACATCTTTTGAATAGGAACTTCTGTAGTCCAGGTTAGCCTTAAAACCTTAAATTGCTAAAGGTGACTAAACTGATCGTTTTTTCTCTTTCTAAGTGCTGCAACTGTAGACATCCATCACACTGTCTCTTAGATAAAATGATTGGTCAGCTGGCCAACAATTCTCCATGCACTTACCAGATCTGAGGACCTTGAAGTAGCTTTAAGTCATCTTTGCAGTTCCTTGTAGAACCGTTTCTGGGGTGTGGTGGCATACACCTTTTGGGAGGCAGACAGGTGAAGCTTTGAGTTTGAGGCCAGCCTGGTCTACATAGTGAGTTATAGATCAGTTAAGGCAACACAGTGAGGGCACCCCCCGCTTTCTTTTTAAAGCAGCCTGGGTGTGTTGGCACACACCTTTAATCACAGTAGGTGAATCTCTGAGTGAGGCCAGTCTGTGTGGTCTACGTAGTTCCAGGACAACCAGAGTTACATAGACCCTGTCTGGGCGAAAGTGCTTTAGCCTGTGTTATTTTGTCACTGACTGCTGGAAGAACATTGTTGACCTGTAGAAACCTTTCGACCCTGCATCTTCTGTAAATACTGTCTAATATTTGTGTATAACTTATGGGTTCCAGGGAATGTAATTTTATGCCCACAGCCTGGTGTTTCTTGTTGAGATGATCATGACTGGTTGGGTGGCCCAGCTAGAGTGGAATGCCATCCTGCCTTCTCCATCACATGTGTTCCCTGAAGACCTTAGTAGTTGATCTCTTATGCAGATGTGCCTTTCTTCTACTAATTTACTTAAAGCCACATCTTTTTTGCTAGTTATTAAACTACTCAGATATTTTTTTAAGGTAGGAACTAGAAAGAAGAAACAGTGATTTTTCTACCTACTAGTTTCTTTCTGCAAATATATACTTTTATTTATTTATTTATTTATTTATTTATTTATTTATTTATTTATTTATTGACAGGGTTTCTCTGTGTAGCCCTGACTGTTCTGGAACTCACCAAGGCCAGGCTGGCATCAAACTCAGAGATCTACCTGCCTCTGCCTCCCAAGTGCTGGGATTAAAGGTGTGCACTACCATGTGTGACCCACTTTTTAAATAGGCAAATATCTATATGGAAATAAATGTAGATGAGCAGTTGAAAGACCTTTCACAAAGTTTAAAGATTGCTTGTGCCTCTTTAAAGCCATTATCTCCTTACTGTTCTTAGCTTCACTGAGGGTTTTCTTTCTTTTTTCATCTTTGTAAAGCTATTTATTGAACATCTCCTCCAGCCCCAGTCCTATCCCACTCCCACGCTCAGAACATGAAGCCAGCTGCAGCTGATTTCTAACATAGTGACTAATTTTGCTTGGTTTGGATTCTTTTGTGTAAATGGAATTATCCACTGTGCAGTCTTTCCTCTTTATCTGATTTCCTTGACTTTTCTGAAACCTTGAGTAATGTGTAGTTTTAATTCCATTTTCATTGCACAGTAATAGTCTATTATGTGATTAAAATGTTTAAATTAAGTAGAGTTGGTGGTGTGTGCATCTCCATTTACTCTGGAGGCTGATACAGAGCAATCTCTTGAGCCCAGGAGTTCAGATTCAGCCTGGATAACTCAAGAACACTTCTATTCAAAATATACATGAATAAATAAAAGTAGAAAGGCTGGGTTTTAGGCAATGTGTCTGCTCGTATGCCATGAATCCAGTAGTTTAAATAGCAGTGGTGTATTCCCTTATGGTTCTGGAGGTTATGCACCTGAGCTGCAGGCAGACAAAAGGGGCTTCTGAAGTCTCTTCCCCGCCCTTTACATCGTTGTCCTCTTTTGTGAGGTGTCCTGACCTCCTCCTTAGTCAAACTGAATAAGGGCCAACTCTAATGACCTCTTTAACCTGTAACCCCTTAAAGACCCTACCCTGCAGTAAGTCCCATTCTGAATTGGAGCTAGGCTAGCGGTGCATGAATGGGTGTGGAGGGTTGGGGCAGGTCACAGTTTAGCTATTTCACTGTAATAGACAGGGCCCCTGCTCACAGAACCTGACCCTTTGTGGCCCCCGTTTTCCCCTTTTTTCCAATGCAGGGAGACCTGGAGTGGGCAAGAGAGATAGTTCTAGTTTGAGACTACTAATAGTGTTACTTACCTGTTAGAGGTGAAGGCTGAGGAATGCTTGATTAGCGTGTGTAGGGACCTAGGCTTGATCCCGTAGCACCTCAGAAAGGAAAATAAGTGATGAAATGATGAATGTTCTGAGGTTAGAAAACCAGAATGACTTCCGTGTGGTGAGTGGAGAGAAGCCTCCCATGGCTACTCATGTGGTCTCTTTGCTTTTATGATCTTTGATCTTGACCCATCTCTGAGCTTGGCCCAAAGAGTATAGTTCCTCATAGGAGAGGGTGCTTGCCTTCAGAGTCTTTTGGTCTACGTTTTGTCCTTAAAGTGCTGAAGTTCCTCATGCATATGTCAGTGGCTGATTCTCAGGTAGGTGTTCGCTGGCATCAGGCTGCCAGTTTTTTTGGCTGAATGATCTTGAGCTTTAAACATCAGATCTTAGTTTGATTGTATGTCTTTGCTTCTTCCCAAATCTCAGCCCCCTTTAAAGCTTTTAAATTCTGCACCTAGAACTCTTCAGAGTAACTTACTTTTGGTAGTATGTGAGTAGTTTTTGGACTGGTAGTTAATTTGCTAGATTTTTATTGTCTTCTGTAAGAAAAGGCTGCCAGCAGCTGTGAGTAATGTAAAATTAAGAGCCCTGAGCCGGGCGGTGGTGGCGCACGCCTTTAATCCCAGCACTCGGGAGGCAGAGGCAGGCGGATCTCTGTGAGTTCGAGACCAGCCTGGTCTACAAGAGATAGTTCCAGGACAGGCTCCAAAGCCACAGAGAAACCCTGTCTCGAAAAACCAAAAAAAAAAAAAAAAAAAAAAAAAAAATTAAGAGCCCTGTAGATTCAGGAGTAATTGTTAAACCAGGAAGTTGAGAGTCCTAGAAATAGCTTAAAGAAAATGTTAAAGTTCTTTGATGATTAAAGTAGGGAGAGAAGACCTCAGTGAATTTTTGGATAATGTTGGCATGGAAGTGTGACTTAGTGGGAAGGCCGGTTTGTGGCTAAGAGGTGCCACCAAAGTTAATGCTGTGCCATTATGTAGACATTCTCTGTTGAAACTCATGACTGTATTGAAGAGTCTGGATAGCTGGGCTGTTATGACTCATGCTTTTAATCCCAGCACCTGGAAGCAGAGTCAGGCAGATCTCTGAGTTTGAGGCCGGCCTGGTCTACAAAGCAAGTTTCAGGACAGCCAGGACTGTTACACAGAGAAGCCTTGTCTTGGAAAAAAGAAGCAGCTGGATATGCCCTAGTTCTGGGAGAGAAATGCCTTTGTTGTGATAACTTATTATCACAGTTGAACCAGAGGCCTCATAGGAACTAGGCAAGTACTCTACTACTGAGCTATAATCCCACCTCAGATGCCTTTCGCAGTAGGTTAAAAATGGGAAGAATAGAGGTGGAAAAAGAGTCTTAATTTGATTTTCCTCTTCAACCAGCCAGCTGTTTGAATTCCTTTTAGGAACTTATGGCCGAGCTGTCATTGTTTGCAGAGTCTGTGATACCCATGAACCCTTGTCACTTACTTAGTTTTAGGTTTAAAATTTTAACTTTGGACAGCTTTGGAGATACAGGTATATATATATGGTACAGACCAGCAAATGCAAGCTGCAAGCGCCTCCCTTCCCTGCTCACCCCCACCCACCAAAAAAGTAAACACGATAAACAAAAAAATCTGAGAGCTATAAGAAGGGCAAACTCTCTTAGCAAGAAATACTTTCCAAGGAACTTGCCTTTTTTTTTTAATTCCCCCATTGGTTTTTCGAGTCAGGGTTTCTCTGTAGCTTTGGAGCCTGTCCTGGAACTCACTCTGTAGACCAGGCTGGCCTCCAACTCACAGAGATCTACCTGCCTCTGCATCCTGAATGCTGGGATTAAAGGCATGCGCCACCACTGCCCAGCTCAAGGAACTTGCTTTTTGAAAGTTGCCTTTGTCCTTTCTTCCCTGTAGGAATGTGACCCCTGGAACAGAGTGTGAACGGTCTGTGCACTGCATCATTTCAGCTTCACAAACTAAATTTCTTGACATGTCACTTTTCTTCCAAGGAGATCTTCAGTATTGTGAAACTACTACGTAGAGGGTCTGGGTCTAGCACCAAGTATCTAAGTTTGCAGAAGGCACTGTGACCCTAATGTGAGAATAGCATCTTCAGTGAAGATCTGCCTTCCTTAATTTCATGCTTTGTGTTTTACCAATTCAAAGTCAGCTCTACAAGCCAGGTGTGTGGTGGTGCACACCTTTAGTCCCAGCACTGAGGAGGCAGAAGCAGGTGGATCCATGTGAGATTGAGGCCAGCCTGGTCTGCTGAGTGAGTTCCAAGATAGCCAGGGCTACACAGAGAAACCCTCTCTCAAAAAATAAAACCAGTTGGCTATACTTGCTGTTCTGTTTCTGTGATGTGTAAATTCCTAGGTAGTGACCTTTGAAGCATTATCAGACATAACAGGTGAGGCTGTGCTTTGTAACAGCCTCTGAATGTACAATAAATAGCACATGGTTCTTAGCTTGCTGCTAGGATTCCTGTCGTTTTGTTTTGAGAGGAGCCTCGCACTGTTAATCCAGAATGGCCTTGTACTTGAGATAATAGGCCCACTCCTTTCCACGCTTCCCTTCCCCTTTTGTTCTTAGGTAGAACCCAGGGCCTTGTGCGTACTCAGCAAGCATTCTACACTGAACTAAACGCTAGCTCTGCATCTTTACTCCTGAAGGAGAGTATCTATGATAGGACAAAGGAAGAACAAACTGCTAAAGACTCTTGGACCCAGAGGGAATTGTTTCAGGCCAAAAATGACTCATCACTTATGCTTATGGCTCATTGGCTAGGAAGTCACAACATAGAAGGCGTTCTGAAGTGTGATCCTACTCTGTATCCAGCACGGCCCGGGCTGGAAGCACTAGTATCAGTTGAAGTGACTGAGAGAAACAAGCCTTTTTAGAGATTTCTGCTCCAGGCAGGTGGTTAACTTAAAAGCTGAGAGGAGATTAGTTCTGCAGTATATATTTGGGCATTCTTTGAACCTGGGTCTCCCTCTGTGTCCCAGGCTTGGCAGTCCTCATGATTCAGCCTCCTTGTTGCTGGGATTGTAGGTGCCACCAGGCCTGGTTTGGAAGTTTAGCTCTGTTTATAAAGTGACCTGCCACTTTGATTCAAGACTCGCCTTCCAAATTAGATTTATTCTAGGGATAAGTGTAACAGTCTTCAAGTATTCCTTAGGTCTTTTTCCTTCCCTGTCTGTAGAACCTTCCTTTTCCATTGCCTGTGGTTTAAGACCTTCACATATTGGTAGTGTTGACCTTCCTGGCTTTGTCCCCCTGGCTGGTAAGGCAGTCCCAGTGCTACCTTTCCTCTGTAGCCAAATGACATCCAGTCTGCCATCCCACCTTGATCCTCCTTAGTTCCGGGATGACAGGTGTGTTTCACCAGGACTGCCTCTAACTCTTATTTTGTTTGTTTGAGGTGGTTTTATCCATCCTTTGAGTGCTGGGTTTAAAGGTGTGGTCTGTCATATCTGGCCATCCCTAACTAGCTTTTGATAAATAATCTACATGTATATTTGATGTGGGATGTCCTTCTGTATATGTGTTGCTTTTATTGGTTGATAAATAAAGCTGATTTGGCCTATAGCAGGGCAGAATATAGCCATGCTGAAAGGGATATTTAGAGAGAGTGGGCAGAGTCAGAGTCACCATGTAGCCTTTGAAGGAGAAAGACGCCTGCGGGACCCTTACCACCAGTAAGCCACAGCCTTGTGCCAATACACAGATTAATAGAAATGGGTTAATTTAAGATGTAAGAATTAATTAATAAAAAGCCTGAGCTAATAGGTCAAAGAGTGTTGTAATTAATAGTTTCTGTGTGATTAACCTGGTCTGAGTAGTTGAGAAACCTACCAGCAGTCTCCGCCTACATATATCTGCTATGATTGGTGGTTGAAGAAATACATGTAAGTGTGTGGAGCGAGTAGATCAGAAGCTGTAGGATTGCAGATGCTTCCCTAAGCAGGACTTCAAGGTGTAATACAAGATTACCTGTTCTTAGCTGGGTTTGATAGGGCACGCCTTTAATTTCAGCACTTGGGAGGCAAAGGCAGGCAGATCTCTGTGAGTCCAGGGACAACCCGGTCTAAAACATCAAATTCCAAGATAGCCAAGATTACACAGAGAATACCCCCCCCCAAACAAAACAAAACAAAACAATTACCTGTTATTAAAATCTTCTAGTATTTTCAGTACTTTCTTAGTCATAGAACTTTATTGATCTTTTTGATTTTTTTTTTTTTGAGATAGAGTTTTTTGCAACCCAGGTTGTCCTTGAATCTCTTATTGGGATTACAGGGGTATATAATATACAACCGGGTTTCCTTCCTGTTAACCATTTTCAAAGGACTGGCTTGAAGTTTTGCCTTACTTCTTTATGAGAGGAAAGCATGACCTTATGACCTGATAGTCGCCCTTTCAAATTGTTTATAAATTACAAAAGCAGTATAGAGTCTTTTTCAGAGATAAGATCTCCCTGTGCAGACTAGGCTGATCTTAAATTGTAATTCCAACTCTGCTACCCAAGTGCTAGGGTTACAGGCCTGCACACCACTTTGCCTTGCTAGTATAAAAGTCCATTTCGACAATGTGGGGATTATTCAGAACTCCTTTTTAAAAGATTTGTTTATTATGTATACAATGTTCTATCTGCATGTATGTCTGCAGGCCAGATCAGAAGAGAGTACCAGATTGGTTGTGAGCCACTATGTGGTTGCTGGGAATTGAACTCAGGATCTCTGAAAGAACAGCCAGTGCTCTTAACCACTGAACCATCTCTCCAACCCCCTCAGAACTATTTTAAAGCAGAATCACATAGTACATACTCTGTAGCTTTGTAAAAATTCTACCATGCATAGAAATCCTTACTTGTAATGTATGCTGGCTTTTGTTTTTGATGTGCTGGGAACAAACCCAGGATCTCATGCATGTTAGAGGTAGGTGGTGAATCTCTGACCCACATCCCTTATCTATTACGTGCTGTTTTTAATGACTCTGATAAGTAAGTGCACTTGCCATCTTCTAAAGAACATTTTAGTTCTAACCCTACAAGGAAAGAATTCAGAGACCTAGAAAGATGGTACAGGGGTTAAAGACCACTCGGTGCTCTTCCAGAGGTCCCATGTTTAATTTCCAGCACCCATATAACTGGTAACTCTAGTTCCAGGAATCTGATGCCCTCTTCTGACCTCTTCAGGTACCAGGCATGCATATGGTACACAGACATCCATATATACAAAACACCCATATACATAAATAAATTAAAAGAATTCAGTGCTTATCTTTTGCCACTTATCCAATCATTTCCTTAAGATACAGTGTTTACACAATCTTAAAATTGTTTTCATTGCCAAGGGGCCTCAGGAAGGTTTGTACTTTTTAAAAATTTTTTAATGATTTATTTAACTTTATTTTATGTGCACTGGTGTGAAGGTGTCAGATCTTGTGGAACTGCATTTTCAGACAGTTGTGAACTGCCATGTGGGTGCTGGGAATTGAACGCAGGTCCTCTGGAAGAGCAGTCAGTGCTCTTTACCGCTGAGCCATCTCTCCAGCCCTAAGAAGGTTTGAACTTAACGGTTATAGTTTGGAAATTGTGCTCATATAGGTGTCAGTTATCAGTTTCCTTAATTTTGTCCACTTAACAAATGAGAAAAAATGTTAAATACTTTAAGCTTTGAATTTTGTTAGATTCAGTGTAGTAGTTTGAATGTTCCCCAAAGTCTCAGGCATTGAATGGGTGATCCCCAGTTGGTGCTGTTGGAGGAGACCTAAGAGGTGTGGCTTTGCTGGAGGAAGTACTGTCTCTAGGATCTGGCTTTGAAAGCTAGAGACTACTGCCATTTTAACTTCATTCTCTTTCCTGCTTGTGAGATCTGTTTGCTGTCATGACTGCTTGACACCAAGCTTCCCTGCCTTGATGGTGATGGGCTTTTATCCTTCTGGAACTATAAACCCAAACAAACCCTTCCTTGTGTTAGTCACCATGGTCATGACATTTTATCATAGCAGTCAGAAAGTAACTGTTAGTTTAAAAAATACATTCGTTAATTATTTGTGTTCTGTGAATTTGCTCTTGTGTGCCAAAATTCAAGTGAGTCCCTCCTTTTCATCTATAAATGGCTCAAATAACAGTTTTTGATTCTTTTTCTTGGCTTGTTTTCTTGGTGAAATTTGGTGGATGATGTGTTTTTGTAGAAACAAACTTTTTTGTGTCAGATCTGCCACCTGGATTTTATGTCATACTTAGCCCTTTTCTATACAGGACAAAAACAGCTGTTCATCTAGCCCTTGGTCCATGTGTGACTTTGGAGGGGGTGTGGGGGGGAATCTTTCTCCAGATGCCTGTTTAGTGCTTAGTTGTAATATCTGTTCCTCATTCACAAGATACTACTTTATCACATGAATTCCCACGTACGTGAATTTCTCCCTTCCTCCTCCCCTTTAACTCCCCTCCCCTCCTATCCCATCCCACATTTTCCTCTCTGTCTTTGGGGCAGTTTCCTGCTGTGTTTTGTAAGCCAGACAGTTTTCTGTCCCTCAAAGAACTCTATTAAAGTTGCTTCAAATATTTCTCCTTTGATCAGTTTGATCAGCAGAATCACTCATCTAGATATTGAGAGGAATCTTTTCCTAAGGTGCCTTCAAAGAATGAAGAAGCTAAATACTTTCCCTGTTAATGTATCTGGGACAAGTGCTGTATAGTTGTCTATTTTTACAGATGCACAGTGGTAGAAGACCTGTTTTTGATCCCCAGAGCCCTGCAGGGATTTGCTGGGGCAATAGTAATGGAATAGTGTTGGTGTACAAAAGAGTTCACACTAGCCCCGAATGGAGTATAACAAAGGCTTATTTATTTGGGGATAAACTCACAGAAAGTGTAGCGATCTGCAGTCCTCTGTATGCGCTGGGAACTGGAACTGAATCCAGCAGCCAAGGGGCCCACTGTATGCTTTTCGTCTGCGTTTATAATACATGAGACCACGCCCAAAGTGGACCCGTATCTTAAAAGCTATTGGCTGAAGGAGTTCCCACAGCAGAGTAATGGATTACCCCTTGAAGAAGCAAGTGTTAGCTTTAAATTATGCCCATGAAACTCCTAAGTATTTCCTACTCTGCCTTCTCTGGTCTTTTCCTGATTCATTTGAAACAGTCTCAGGGAGGTGGCTCAATCTGTAAAGTGCTTGCTGCAAGCTTGAGAACCTGAGTTTGGTTATTCAGTGCTTAAAAAAAAAAGCTGGATATGGTGGCACACTCCTGCGACTCCAGCGCCGGTGAGAGGAATGAGGTTGGGGAAGCAAAGATAGATGGATCCCAGGGACTTGCTGACCAGCCAGTGCCATCAGAATGGTGAGCTACTGGATTTGTGATAGACTTTCAAAAAAGAAGCTGGAGAGCAATAGAGGAAGACACCTAGTGTTAACCCCTTACATACCTGCTCACCAACCCACACGGGAGCATGCACTTGCACTGTTCAACAGCAACAACAAAAGATTTCACAAGAACAGCTCCTTCATAATCTACATTGTAGATAAGTTATTTACTATTAATACTGTATGTTAATTGTTGTCTTTGAACTGGATTTCTTTTATTATTCCTGTAGGGAGTTGTTAATGGTGGATTTTCTGTTTTACTAATTTAAAAAGCTTGATTTTTATATGTATGGATAGTTAATTTGTATGTCGTCTTTGCAGCACTTCTGTGCCCAGTTCCTCGAGGAATCTTGAAGGTGTCTGATCCACTGAAATTGGGTTTGCAGATGGTTTTGGGTGCTGGGATTCAAACTCACAAACTCTTTAGAAGAGCAGTCTTAACTGCTGAGCCACCTCTTGTTTTGACAGATGAAGAAAAAGTTAATTAGTACTCACAGAGTTAACCATAAGGCTGTTTTTTTTCCTCCCAGAACTTTTAAAGGAATGTTAACCATCTGAACTGAGGAAAATGATTGCCTTTTAAACAGGAAGAGAGTTCATGGGTCAGCTAACTCTTCCCATTTAGCGTTGCTATCTTTTGGAGGCTGAGTTAATCATCTGTACATGCCATGTGAAGTCTGTCTTTATGTACCTGCTGAGTTGTTCCTGCCAAAATGGCCATCTTTTGGCTTGCAGTTCTGTGAACCCATGAAGTTGTCTGGAGTTGCAGAGGATCCACAATCTGCTTGTTGTTTCTGAAGGGTAGAGTCTTCTGGTCAATGTTTTGTTATTTCTTCTTTTCTTTCTTTCTTTCTTTCTTTCTTTCTTTCTTTCTTTCTTTCTTTCTTTCTTTCTTTCAAGTCACATAGGGTTTTAAAGCAGACAGGTTAGAAAGATTCCACTTACCTACTCTTATTAGTGTGTGTAGTTAGAATGAGTGTGTATATGACGGGCAGATGGCATGTATAGTTAATTAGTAACTTCACCTGTTCAAACAGTGCTGGTCAGAAACCAAGAAGTGAGTTGGTTTTTCTGTTTCTCATTGCTGCTGTAGAGAACACTGAGTTCTGTCCTTGGGATTCAGGGGAAGTGAGAGTGTCGTCAACATACAAGCAGCCTCAGGATGCATCATGCAGAGTACTAGGGTAGGGAAAGGCCTGTGGAGGGGGTCGGGTTTTCTGCACTAAAGAATGGAAGTATGTGAAGGGCCATCAACAAGAGATGACATGAAGATATGATATGCTGTGCTGAAAGTTAAGAATGCAGAGGCTTTAGGATAATTTTTTCCCTACTTTTGCGTTATTTTGCAGTTTGGGGCTCCGACTAGCATCCATCAACCTCAGCTCCACGTTTGTGAACAATGTTTTTGTTGTTGTTAGTTACTGTTTTGTGACACAGGGATTCTGTGTAGTCCTGGATGTCCTGGGACTCGCATAGATCCTCCTGCCTCTGCCTCTGGAGGCATGTGCTACAATGCCTGCCAACAATGGTTATTTTTATAGAACTAGTTGTACAAAAAGAATTCCCCCATCCCCCACAAAATACAAGGGATTTATTTAGAAGATAAAGTTCAAGGTAGATACAGTACAGGGAAGTAGTGAGTGAGGGCAAAATTGCCTTGGTTTGTTTGAGATTTTAATTTTTTATGTGTATGGGTGATTTAGCTATATGTCTGTGCATGTATGCAGTACCTGCAAAGACCAGAAGATGGTATTGGATTCCCTGGAACTGGAGTTAGAGATTTTTGTTAGCTGTCATGTTGGTGCTGGGACTGAAAGAGCAGTCAGTACTCTTAACTGCTGAGCCATCTCTCCAGCCCTGGCTTTTTTGTTGTTGTTGTTGTTGGGTTTTTTTTTTTGGGGGGGGGAGGGTAGTCTGTCACTAACTTTTATGTCTCAGATTGACTTTCAGCCTCCAGCAAGCCTCTTGCCTCAACTTTGGGAGTGCTGGTACTACAGGTGTGAGCTACCATGACATAAAAGGAAATCTTGAAAGTAAAGTGTTTGGCCCATTTCGGCTGAGAGTCTCTTAAGAAATAATGTTGAGCCAAGTGTACTGGTCCATGCCTGTAATCTTGGCACTCCAGAGGCAGTGGCAGGTTTGAGGGCAGCCTGGTCTACATAATCCCAGGACTGCAAGGGCAAAACAAATAACAAAAACAAAACAAAAAACAGAGAGAGAGAGAGGGAGGGAGGGAGGAGGAGGAGGAAGAAGACGGAAAGGAAGGGAGAGAGAGAGAGAGAGAGAGAGAGAGAGAGCGAGCGAGAGCGAGCAGTGTTGTAGCAGACTTTGACCTCTAGCCCCCAAATCATAACATGTGTCAAACAGATGGCAGGATCCTGGTGACCATGATGTGGAGCGTGGAGCATTCCTTGTCCCCACATGGTCATTCATCATGGGGCTGTCCCTCTTTGGGGTTATTTCTGCTAAGTGCAGAAATCAAAGAATTTGTAAGGGAGTACTGTGAACAATTACATACCTGTTAGTTAGACAACCTAGATGACTGGACAGATTCCTAGCAGTACCAAACCTAAGGTTGAACTACAAAGAGATAGGAAATCTGAGTAGGCTCGTAACCAGTAAAGAAATTGAATCATTTGTCTCTAGACTGTTTACAGTAAAAAGCCCTGGGCCTGGTAACTTGATTGGTGAATTCTACTGAAGTAAAGAACTTAGACCAGCTCTTCTAGTAGCCATGGTGTCTTCACAGCAGTAGACAGAGATGAGACTGTGTAGCTACCACTTTTACTTCATTTAGCTGTCTCCCTGACACCTCAGTTTTTTTCATCAATAGGTTGTGATTTTGTTTAACCTCCTTGAATCAATTTAATTATTTTCCATACTTTTATAAATTGTTTTATTAACTTCCTTTTGAGATTATTAGTGTATAGATCTGTGATTTTAGCTTGTAGATTTAGTTTCTACAGTTTTGCTGAGTTACTTTATCAGATCTAAGCTTTCTTGTTATTGAAGTCCTTAGATTCCAGCCTGGCACACTAATAAGTTAATAAGTTAGCAATTCCATGACCACAACAACTTTTTTTACTCTTTTTGTTTTGTTTTGTTCTTTTATTTCGAGACAGGGTTTCTCTGTGTGTAGCTTTGGAGCCTGTCCTGGAACTAGCTCTTGTAGAACAGACTGGCCTTGAACTTTCGAAGGTCCGCCTACCTCTGCCTCCCTAGTGCTGGGATTAAAGGTGTATGCTACCACCACCTGGCACCACAACAACTCTTAAAAGCCAAAGCATTTAATTGGGAGCTTATTTACAATTTCAGTGGCTTAGTCCATTATCATCAATGCAGGGATCATGGTAGGCAGGCATGATGCTGGAGTAGTTGAGAGCTACATGCTGATCCACAGGTAGAGGGGGGGGTGGGGGTAAGGCAGGCAGACAGAGAGATTGAAACCCTAAAATGGACTAGCCCTGGGGGCTTTGAAACCACAAAGCCCACCCCTAATGACACATTTCCTCCACCTAGGCCATACCTCTTAGGAACATTTTAATTCTATCAAAGAGTTTCATTCCCTGGTGATTAAGCATTCAACTATATGAGCCCGTGATGGTGGGGTCTTTCTTATTTAAACCACAAGTCTGATAACCCAACTCAATCATTAAAAAATCAGATGCAGTGGTTTGCATCTATAATCCTATCACTTACTAGGGTGAGAAGGGAAACAGATTGCTCAGAAGCTTGTGGGATAGCTAGTCTGCATTATGTAGTGTGGTGCAACACACAACATATTTTTAAAGATATTTATTGTGTATGAATGTTTGATATATATATTGCCATTTGTGTGCCTTGTGCCTGAGAAAGGAATTGGATCACCCAGAACTGCCCTCTACAAGAGCCACAAGTGCTGTTAACCTCTGAGCCACAGATCCAACCCCTCTTAAGAAAAAAGAAATTGAAGAGGGCTGTGATGAAACGACTGAGAAGTAACAGCTTAAAGGAAAGAGTGTTTTGGTCTACTTTGAGAATATCCAGCCTATCATAGTGGGAAAATATGGCAGCAGGAGTGTGAAGTGGTGCTCACTTTGTATCCGGAAGAGAGAGATATGCCTACTGGTGGTCAATTTCTGTTGTAGTTATTCAGACCCTGACTCCCGCCTGTGGGCTCTCATTAAATTGTGTCTTCCCTGTTCAGTTAAAAAGTAACAAACGCTAGTCAAAACACAAGCCTGAAAACACAAGCCTGACGGAGCAAATCCAATTTTTAATCTCAGCACTGGGGAGGCAGAGACAGGCAGATCTCTGTGAGTTCCACCCTGGTCTACAGAGTGTTCAAGGGCATTCAGGAACATAAACAGTTCCAGAGCCTGCCTCAAAACAAACAAACACAAAACAACAATAATAAAATTTCAGCAAACAGCCTCATAGACTTATCCAGAGGCTTCTATGGTGCTTCTAAACTGTTTCATTTTTTGATACAGTGTCTCAGTGTTTAGCCCTGGGAAGTTTGGAACTTGCTAGTAGACTGGACAGGCCTTCTGGTGCTCTGTTGGTTTGTTTTGTTTCCAACAATCTGACATTGTAGCCCTGGCTGACCTAGAACTCACTTTGTAGACCAAGCTGGCTTAGAACTCAGAGACCCATCTACCTCTGCTACCAGGAGCTCAAATTAAAGACGTGTATCACTATGCCCAGCTCTGTGGTGATTCTAGATTTTATTTATTTGTTTGTTTGTTTTTTAAGACAGGGTTTTTCTGTGTATCTCTGGCTGTCCTGGAATTCACTCTGTAGACCAGGTTGTCTCTAGGTCTTAATCAAATTGATAGGCTTAACCGCGCAGCTTGACTATAACTCAAATTAGCTGGAATGTAACTCACAGGAAAGGATATGTGACCCATCGTTAGCATTGCAAAGAGGGAAGGAAGGCTAAATGAATGAAAAGAAAGATAGCTTGTGTTCATTGATTAGAAAATTTACTGTTTTAGGGAATCATAGAGCATCCCCAATTTTAAATATCTACCTTTATATTTTGACATACACCTCTAACTTCTACATTCAACAGGCCGAGAGAGGAGGGGTATCTAGAATTCAAAGCCATCTTGACGTTACAACATAGTAAGATTCTGTTTCAAAAAGAAAAAAATGGTGGGCTGTGGTGGTACAGGCAGATCACTGATTTCTAGGCCGTCCAGTTCCAGAACAGCCAGGACTACAACTAGAAACCCTGTCTTAACAAACAAACAAAAAAGGGGGGTGGGGGGGGAAATAACCTATCCCAATTTTATGTGGAAATTCATGTAATTCTGAGTACCCACATTGTCTTAAATACCCAGCACTTGGTTGTTGAGATGAGGTGAGGGGGTCATAATTCCTAATTTCAGATTTTACATCAGAGCAAGTCAGGCATCACAGAAAACCATAGCTGAAATCCCACCACTCTGGAGACTGAGACAGGCAGATGACAAGTTCCAGACCAGCTCTACTTCCCCTAAACACAGTGAAACTTCCCTTAAACAAAGCTGTTCCAATCACAGCAGCTTTTGGTACTGGCACAAGTCCAGATTCTGACTTGAGGTCATTTTTCCCTCCTTAGATAGCAACAACATAGTAACAAGCATAACTGACTTTTTTTTTTAAAAAAATTTTATTATGATACAATGTACATGTGGTATAAAACTTGCCATTTTATCTTTTTGCTTTTTTGTGCCATTGAAGGCACATTTTTGGCAGGCGTGTGTGCATGCGCGAGCTCTGAATTGGGGGTGTGCTGAAGGCCAGAGGCTTATATTGGGTGTCTTCTATTACTCTCCACCTCGTATACTAAGAGGCTACGTCTCAGTATATAAATATAGAGCTAGCTTGCTCCAGGGGTCTCTTATTTCTGTTCCTGCCTGCTGGAATTACTGGCACACCACCCTGCCCAGCTGTTATTTATGTGAGTACTGGGAACCCAAACTCCAGTCTTCATGCTTGCTTGGCAAGTGCTTACCTACTTAGTCAACTCCCTAGCAGAGTACACTTTCATTTTTATTTATTTTTGAGTTAGCTCTGGCTAACTTTTAACTTAATTAAGCTCTTCCTGCCTCAGGTTCCCTGCCTTGACCTATGCGACTTTGGGATTGATGTGACAGGATGAGGGAATGAAGAAAGGACAGATACACAAAGGCTGGGATCAGGTGGGATGAACCATGCATTCTGATGGAGCCATACCAAAAACAGCCTGGAAACTCAGTATTTATCCTTTTGAATAAGGACACAGGTTTTGCTAATTTTGATAGGTGGTCCCTATAGGGGAGCAATTTTAGACTGTAAAACATCTGGAGGTGTGCCAGCCTTTTTTTTTTTTTTTTTTTTTTTTTTTTTTTTTTTTTTTTGCGGAGGACACCAGCCAGCTCCCAAATTATGACATATGGACTTCTTTTTAGTTATGAATGCTTGGCCTTAGCTTAGGCTCATTTCTGGCTAGCTCTTTTAAATTAAGCTTCTTCCTATCTCCCTTTTGCCTCTTGGCTTTTTACTCTTCTCCCCTTCTGTATATCTTACTTTCACTGCTTCTCACTTCTGTTTGGCTGGTGGCTGCCTGGCATCTTGCCTGGGGTATGTCCTCATCCCCCCCCCCTCTGTTCCTTTCTAACCTAGATTTCTCCTATTTATTCTCGCTCCCTGCTAGCACGGCCTATCCTTTCTTTGCCTACCTATTGGCCTTTCAGCTCTTTATTAGACCAATCAGGTGCCTTAGGCAGATAAGGTGAAACAAATGGAACACATCTTTACATAATTAAACAAATGCAGCAAAACAAAAGTAACACACCTTTACATAATTAAATTAATATTGTGTAGCATAAACAAATGTAGCCTGTCGTTACCTAGTTAAAATAATATTCCACAACAGAGAGGAGGAAACTTTGATCTGTTCTTTTTACACATACTGTCAACATTCATACATGGCCCAGGGAAAGGTGTTGCTATTTTCATGATTCTGAGGCATTGTGGTCTTTGATATGACTATGCTCATGTCATTAGTACATTCATTCAGAACTTCATCCACTCCTTACAAAGGGCATCCTCTGATCCCCACAGTTCTCCTCTAAGTACCACATAAACTGGGCATGGTGGTGCACATATCTGTAATCCTAGCACTGTGGAGGTGGAGACAGGAGGATCAGAAATTTAGTGTTACTCTTCCCAGTGGAGTGCGTTTGAGGCCAACCTGAAACACATGAGACACTATCTCAAAACAAAACTCTTTGTCATCCTCTCTTGATCCGTTTTTTTTTGGGGGGGGGAGAACCCTACATACTCAATGTTAGGAATTTTCTTAACGTGAGCTCTCCACCTCTGTGTTTCTTTTGGACTGAACGGCTGTGGGACCAGGCAGGACAGAAACCTCTGTCAACACTGTATGGGTGCTGAGAATTAAACCTGGTCCTATGCAAGAGCAATCAATGCTCCTAACCTCTGAGCTATTTCTGCAGCCCCAGTAGATACCTTGTTTTTGGAAGGCTTTTTCTTAGTCCTCAACTAAAATGGTACTAGACTCACCTACAGCCCTTGTTTTATGTGGAAAGTCTCTTGATTGCAGCTGTTTATTATTTTATTTTGAAAAATATATGTGTGTCCATGTGTCCCATGTATCCATGCATGTGGAGATCAGAGATAACTTTGTGGATTCTAGGACTGGAACTCATCCCCAGACTTCCAGAGCAAACTCGATTATTTCCTGAGCCACCTCACTGGCTATGCTTGTTATTTTAGAACTTCAACTATGCTGAGATGGTTAATCTTAATTCTCAGTTTAACCAGTTAGAATCACCTAGGAGACAAACCTTTTAATGTGTCTTAGAGGGTATTTCCAGAGGTTCTACTGAGGAGTGAAGTCCCTCTCTGAATGTGGGCAGCACTGTCCCATGGATTAGAGTTCTAGACTAAATAAAGGGAAGAAAATGGATTGAGCACTAGTATTTGTCTCTCATTCCTGACTGGATGCATTATGATCGACTGCCCCATACTCCTGCTGCCATGATGATGGACTGACTATACTCTCAAGCCATGAATGAGCCAGGTAATTATTCTTCCCTTAGACTGCTGCTTGTCAGATATTTGTTTACAGTGATGGGGAAAGTAAGTAACACAGCAGCTGTTGTCTAGAAACACCCTCTTGACACATTAGAGGTGTGTCTCCAAGATGATTCCACCGGGTCAGTTGAATTGAGAATTGAGATTAACCACTTCAGCACAGTTGAAGTTCTAAAACTTTAACAGTTCTCCATAGTTTGGACATCCTTCTCCTATGAAAAAGCTTTGACTGTATTCTTCCAAATCATAGATGCATCACTGTTCGCAATTGCTTAGGCAGTGTTCATTAAAAGAGGTTAAGAGTTGGTTGTGGTGATGCACGCCTTTAATCCCACTACTTGGGAGGCAGAGGCAAAAAGTTCACTGTGACTTCAAGGCCAGCCAGGTCTACATAGTGAGTTTAGTACAGTCTAAGCTATGTATCTGGTTTATTTCATGTAACACAATATTCTCTGATTCAGCTGTATTTCTTTAAAGTACAGAGTTTATTTTGAGGCTAAATAGTATTACATTGCAGATATAAACCAAATCTGTATCTTTTCAACTGTTGGAGGAGGAGTGAGCCGCTTGTTTGTCTGGCTGCCCGGCTAGCTTAGACCCAAAATAATCACACAGAAACTGTATTAATTAAATCACTGTTTGACCTATTAGCTCTAGCTTCTTATTGGCTAACTCATATCTTAATTTAACCCATTTCTATTAATCTGTGTATCACTATGTGGCAGTGGCTTACCAGCAAAGTTTCAGCATGTCTGACTCTAGAAGCTACATGGCATCTCTCCACCTTTTTTCTCCCAGCATTCAGTCCAGTTTTCCCTGCCTGCCTAAGTTCTGCCCTATCAACAGGCCAAGGCAGTTTCTTTATTCATTAACCAATAAAAACAACACATAGACAGAAGGACCTCCCACACCATTTCCCTTATTCTGTTTAAAGAAAAAGGAATGCTTTATGTGAGTCCCCTCTCTCTGTGTGCTGTGATTACCATTGATGAATAAAGAAACTGCTTTGAACCTATAGCAAGGCAGATCAGATTCTGTCTCCCTTTTCCACTCTACCTCCCCCCCGCATCTTTCCCAGCCCCTAGTGATCATCATTCTACTTTGAAAATAATTTTAACCTCTCATATACATGGTATATACATTTGTGTGTGTCTAACTTACTGCACTTAATGTGCTGCCCTACAGTTCCACTCACTTTGCAGCAAATGACAGCATTCATCCTTCTTTATGGCTAAATCATACTCTGATGTATATATATTATTTCTCCTTTTCCTTTTTCTGGCTTAAAAAAAATCACTGTATGCATGTCATGCTCACTGTTGGAGATCAAAGGACTTCTTTTGGAGCCAGTTCTTTCTACCTTTTATGGGTTTAAGAGTTGAACTCAGGTCATCAGGCTTGCTCTGCAAGTTCTTTTACACACTGAGCTATATCACAGACTCCTCTTCTGGTGTGTTTGCTTTGTAGGGTTCTTTTTGGTTTGTTTGTTTTAACTTTTCAGTCAGACTCATGTCAAACTCACTGTGTAGCTGAGGATTACCTTAAGCTTAAGACCTTAAGTGTCTATCTTCCAGGTGCTGGGATTACAGGTGTACTGTACCATGCCTACTCTGTATCCCCCCCCCACACACACACACACACACTTTTTTTTTTTTTTTTTTGGTTTGGTTTTTCAAGGCAGGGTTTCTTTGTAGCTTTGGAGCCTGTCCTGGAAGTAGTTCTTATAGACCAGATTAGCTTTGATTTCTCAGACATCCACCTGCCTCTGCCTCCCCGATACTGTTATTAAAGGTGTGTGCCACCATCGCCTGGCTTTTATCTGTTGGTTTTAACACCTGGCTGATTTCATGTCCTAGCTTTAGTGCCATAGTGAACGTGGATGTGCAAATATCCCTTTGGTGTGCTGGTGTGACATGTATCTTCTTTTGAGAAAAGTTTCTTAGATTCTTTGCTCACTTTTACAGTAGCACCTGTACTACGGGATGGTATGGGACCGTATGTGAGCCGGGAACTAGGCTGGAGATTTAAAAACATACACACACAGACAGAGACATGGGGACACAGGTATTCTTGAAACAAGAATGCCAACTTTATTGTGCTCCAGGGAAGCTTATATAGGGATCCTTAACTGATAGCTACAGCCCAGTTCTTGGGATTTCCAGCTCTAAAACCCATCAGAATTCACTCCTCTGCCATCAAGAACTCATAAGGGTCTCATGCTCAGAGCAACTGCAGGCGCAGGAAAATAAGTTGTTTTCCTCAGAGCAGCTGCAAGCTTTTACAGGAAATTTGGGCCTGGGGGTCCACAGCCCCCAACATTTAACAAAAATGTATTTTTATTATTTCTAAGTATGTGTGTGTGCACATGCACATGCATAGGTGAGTGCAGGTACTTGCAGAGGCAAAAGGTATCAGATCCCACTGGATGGTGATTATAGGTCATCGTGGACTACCTGATGTGAGTACTGGGAATTGAACCTGGGTCCTGGAAGAGAAGTGCTCTTAACTGGTGAGCCATCTTGCCAGCCTATCTTTACCTACTTTTGATTGGATTGTTCTCATCCTATGAGTTGTTGCTAATATGTTTTGCCTCTTAATTCCTTATTGAGGTATGTGGTTTGCATATCTATATTTTCTCATTCTGTAGGTTGTTTCTTCTTTCTGTTAATAGTTTCCAATTCTGAATTTTGTACTTGATATTAACTCTTTGTGAGCCATGTGATGGCCTTAAAAAATGGCATAAAATCCCTTGAGAGGCCTTTTTCTTATCTGTCCAGACTGTGTAGACTTTCACACCCAAACACGGTTTTGTGCTTGTGCAGGTTGTAAAGATGCATTGAAGCTTTAGTCTGGCACATAGTGCTGCCCAGGTGATTGTCCCTCTGGTGCTGTGGTTGCTTTTTCCCTTTGCTCTGGTGTTACAATGGTTAGACTCCTTAGCTGAAGCTTAGTCCCAGTGGATTCCAGAGACTTTCACAAAGGGTTTGGGCGCCTATGGTCTGCTGAGACAATGGTCACAGATATTTTGAAATGTACAGTGTATCATTCTCATGAAGAATTCACATAATCAGATTATACCCAGTGCTTGCCATTGAAAAACCAAGATTTACACTGTTCCTTTAGGAGCAGGAGAGACAGGTTAGATACTGGGTAATGAAACAAGAAGTGATTACATGTTGAGATTTGAGGTGGTGGCAGATTATTAATCCTAGTAAAATACCCTCAAATGTTTAGGTCCACACTGTGCAGTAGAAGTTTCTGTCATGGTGGAAGTGTCCATATCTGCCTTTAATTCCTGGTGATTGATTATTCAGCACTTAAAATGGGGCTAATGTTGCTGAAGAGAGTGTTTAATTTATTGAATAGATTTCCTTAAGTACAGCAGCTGTGGTTAGTAATGACTATATTGTAGATTCAGATCTTAACCAGCATTTCTCAAGCTTTTTCCATTACTGTTTCCCCCTCCTACTTGTGTCTCAGACATTTCCCTGCAGTGTCTCCCAGGTCTAGCACTCTGCCACCTAGCAACATTCCTCAGCAACCAGTGAAGGTGTTAATTCCATAGATACACTAATGTGTGTGCCGTGCCTACTATTAGATTTAAGGCCACTGATCATTGGTTAGCATCTTTTTGGGGAATGCATGGTCAAGACTAATGGAAGGTGATAGTATTATGAAGGCTAACTAAGTATCATAGTGGTTGTTGCTGTGACAGTTAAAGCTAATCATATTTGTGACTTGTATAGTTGAGGACTTGAAAGCTGAGGAAGGTTTTGGGGGAATTGTAAAGTTCTCATTCATCCTTTGTCTTTAGGGAACATTCTTATACTATCAACCTGTATTTTGTTTGCTTGATTTTTGAGGAAAGGTCTCATTATGTAGGCCTGGCAGGCTTGAAACTCTGTATGCAGACTAGACTATCCTCAAACTCAAAGAGATCCACCAGCTTCTGCCTCCACAGTGCTGGGATTAAAGACATGTGCCACTATACCTACCAACCTGTTCTAATAGTGGATAGTACTTGCAGATAGAGGCAGGTAGTTGTATACATAATTCTGAAGAGACATACTATTCTTATCTGATCAAAGGTGGGCACCTTGGACAGTAGGAGTCTAGATTACCTTTCATGAAGAGTTGAAAGAACCAAGAGTCTTCCAGTTGGTTCTGGAGAGACCGTCTCTCAAAGGATATCTTATGGTAAAGGATGATCCTAGTACCAAGCTATCTCACAGAAGAATCAGTAGAAGAATAATAGGTGGTTTCATTAGAAACTGCACAGGAGATGGTGAGGTATTGTGGATCTTAACTGGTAAAGAATGTAAATAAAATGTGTGTGTGTGTGTGTGTGGTGGGAGTGGGGACATGTAAGTACACACAGGAGCCAGAGGAGGTCATTAGGTGTCCTGCTCTATCACTCTCTACCTTCCATGACACAGGGCCTCTCACTCCTGGAGCTAGGCTAATGTACCCCACAGCACTGAGGTTATAGCATGTGTATTGTCCACTCCTGGATTTTTATGTGGGTGTTGGGATGAAGTTATCATGCTTGCACAAGTGCTCTTACCCATCTAACCATTCCTCCAGTCACGATAAAATGACGTCTAAGAATCCTTTACGGCTAAGTTTAAGGTTTTTACTTTGGTTTTTGTTTTATAATTGGCCTGTTCTCTTGTGGAATTGTTTAGATTTCCTGATCCAGTAAGGAGCTGTTCAATAACCCCTGATTTTGGTCATTGAGGTTTCTAATTTGACATTTGCAGAAGCTACAGAGCTTGGTGCTGTGTTTACCATCTGGTAGGAAACTCAGCTGGCCTCTTGACAGGACTGGACGTACAGGTTGGTCTAAACTGAACTAGATGTTTACTACGACTAGATTATGGTCAGTGGCTACTTCTCCAGAGTTTATAACTGGGGCTTGGGATTGGGCATCTGGAAGTTTGATTAGTTGGGGCTAGAGGAAGTTAGTCAGAGGGCAGGATATTTTAGCCTGGAGTGAGTAGGATCATGAGAATTCAGATTGGTCTTTGGGAGTGAATCACTTGGAGACAAGGGTCCATGATTTCAGTTCTGCTTTCTTTTTCTCTTGTTGGTGTTAGCCATTTAGGTTCATAAAGATTTCTAGTTTCTCTGATGGACAAAAACCATGTACTGAACATGAGTTTCCACTGAAGTGTTAGTTAAAAGCAATTGAAACATTGGGAAGTACACAGGTGAATGTGTACTACGTGTTAGGATAAAGATGCCGGTCAGAAGACAAACGCAGTGAATGCACACATGGATAGAACAAAGCTGGTGTGGGATGTAGAGGATGGAGTAACACTTGCTGATTAGTAAATGCTTTTTGTCCAAATTACCAAATCTCTCATGTGATAAGGCCATTCATGAGATATAGTTCTGTGTTTTGTTTCGTTTTGTTTTGTTTTTTGGTTCTTTTTTTTTCCCCAAGACAGGGTTTCTCTGTGTAGCTCTGGCTGTCCTGGAAATCGCTCTGTAGACCAGGCTGGCCTTAAATTTACAGAGATCTACCTGACTCTGCCTCCTGAATGCAAGGATTAAAGGCGTGTGCCACCACCTCATGACTGAAATATATCTCTTAATGTCAGTTAACATACTATCAGTTTTTTCTGCATTATTTTGCTTAGGATTTTTGTTTTTCGGATGAAAATAAAGAGACGTTTGAGTTCATGCAGTGGAATGTGTTGAAGTGGGTGGATTTTAAACTTGGGCTTTTCCTCAAGGCTGAAATTGAAATTACTTTGCCTTGGCATTGCCTCACCCTGGTTTTTGTCTGTCTGTCCTCCCTCTCTCCTTTCTTTTATAAATGTTATTTGTATGTATCTGCACACAGGGCAGGGGTGTGTCCATGCATATGCTTGCCATAGTATGCATGTAGAAGTCCGAGGGGAACTATGTGGAATAGATTCTCTTTCCATCTGTTTGACTTATACAGTAAATACTTTATCTGTTCAGTGTAGCAGAACTTTTTTGTAAGGACCACCAGCCCACAAATAATGACATGGAGACTTATTAATTTTGAGAGTTTGGCTTTAGCATAGGTTTTTTTCTAATTAGTTCTTACAACTGTATTAACCTGTTCCTATTAATCTATGTTCTATCACGTGGCTCAGTTACCTTTCCTCTGTCCCATATGTCCAACTTGGTTTGTGTCCCCTTGGCATCTTCTGTGTGCCTAGATTTATCCTCCTCTTCCTCTTTCTCCCGGAAATCCCGCCTATCCTCCCTCCCTAGGTATTGGCTATTCAGCTTTCTATTAAACCAATCAGAAAGCACCTTTAGGCAGAGACACAGCTTTACAGTGTACACAAATAATTCTACAATTGTTAAGCGTTTTCATAGGTCCTAGCCATGGTTCTTTTCCCAGTGATCAATCTAAACATTTAGCCATCTCCTTAGAGTTTGGGAGTCTGCTTTTTGTCTGTAGTGTGTGATATGATCTCAAGTTCTTTAAGAAGCTTCTCTGAGCACAGCAGTCAAAGAAGACTGTAAAGTCTCCCAGCACTTGGCAGGTGGAGTCAAAACAGGAATTCAAGACCTCCAACCTCAATTCCATAAAGAGTTTAAGGTCAGCTTGGGATACACAAGTATCCCCAATCAAACATTAAAAATACAGTCAGAAAGTAGAACTGTAATATAGAACTATCCTGGTATAGGGCACTTTGATACCCATGAAAACTGAATGTTTAGGTGCTAGAGGATGATTCTTGTAGAGAGATACCATTGAAGAGTGGGAACTCAAACTATGCTGTCTGAGGTCGCATACTGGCTTCATAGTCTGTAGCTGGGACCATTTAATCTTACTGTTCTCTGTAGGCCTTAAGTTCTAAGCAGCAAATTGCCACTTATGCAATAGCTGAGAGAACCTGTACCTTGTGTGGGTCAGAGCAGTTCTCCCTGATTGTGTGGGTTGATTTCTGCCTTCTTTTGCTCCCTTTCTATTACTTTACAAGCAGTAGTACCACAGGTCACACAGGCCACACAGCCATATAGGCGCCTTATGGCAACACAAAGGGATAGTGGTGTTTAAGGGCACCAAGGCTGGCTTGTGGAAATTAACAACAAAAGCCTTCTAACACTTAGCTCCCTGTCTAGAAAATGCACACCAGCTTGCCTCTGCTGTCCACCATGGCAATAAGATAGAGAACCATGAACAGAATTTATTAAAGTTTGATGGGGAGGGGAGTTGCCAGATAGGTTTTAGATCTCATGTAATCTTCCTAGATTTTTGTTTCTTCTTCAGTCAACCCTTTAAGGATCACAGACCACCAAGTAAAAAGTAGTATTTCCAGCTGAGGGATTTAATCACTGATGGAGCAGTTGCTTAGCATGTGGGAGATCCTGTTAGCATATTTATAGCACTAGCAATAAATCTGGCTCTACTTTCTAAGGGTGAGCACAGGGAACACTTATTATCTTGTTGCTTCAGGTTTTTTTTTCTTGTCCAGACTTAGCCAGCCTTTTCTCATGATGACTAATAGGCTTAAAATCTTCCTTTGAATAAGAGTAAACAGCATCACAGACCCTAGTAGAGTTGGAAACACTCAGGGCAGCCACCTAAGAATGGGTGTCTAAAGGAAGAAGTTCTGGGCAGGACTGTACACTCTCTACATTATTTACCAAACTTTCTTCCCCCAGCATTGCTGGACGTGGAAAGTTAGCATTAAAGAAAGAATTACTTTAGGATAGTGTGCATCCTCCCCTACTCCCGCCCCCCCCTCCCCCCGGCGGGACAAGTGGTCATGAATCCAACATAATAAAAAGTGGAGTGGCTTGGTGCCCAGAGCATCACTGCTCTCAGGAGAGCAAGCCTGCTAGGGTACATAGTGAGTAAGGGCTAGGGAGGGAGACGAGCTCACTTGACAGTAGGTTCTGGGGTTTGAGAATGAGGCTTAGTTGAGAAGGTAGTTGTAAGGTTTAACTATTTCTCTCAACTCTACGTGGTTGGTTTCCTTAGCCATGGTTAGCTACCACCTTTCGGTGAACCTTCTCTACCTCCCAGCTGTCTCCTTTAACCTCTTGAACATCAGCTCTCAGGATCTGACCCTTGCTTGTTTTCCAGACTCCTGTTCCTTTTTTTCTTTTTCTTTTTCCTTTACATTTTCTGTCCTGCTTTCTGGATTAATAACAAGTAAAATGTCTTACCCCTTATCCCCGACCCCCATCCCCCATAAACTATGATGCATGTGTGGAGAGGTGAAAGGATAGCCTGGGCTGTTGATCATAGTCTCTGTTTGCATAGGTCAGGATAGCCTGCCTAATAGCGTTCAGAGACTCCTGTCTCTGCCTCCCATCTCACCATGGGACAGTGGGTTGGTCACAGATGTGCACTAGCTACCACGTTTAGCTTTATGTGGCTTCTGAGGTTTTGTGCTCAGGTCCCCATAGTTACACAGCATTTACCCTTTGAGCCTCGTGAACTCATTTCTGACAGGACCAAGGAAGGAATGCATCTTTCCAAGAAATGCATATTCATTGTTGAGTTTGTCTCTCTGCTGGCATGTCCCTGCCTTTGCCATGTTCTGCTTGTACAGCCTGGTGTCGCGATGGTATCATTTGACTTCCCAGATAGCAAGCCTCTAGAAAGGCAACTCTTTCCATCAGTTTTCTCTTTATTGCATTGTGTGTTTGAGGAATACTGGTGTTTGCAGCTTAGCATAAGGGGGTAAAACCCAACAGAAACAAGCATTCCTTCGGGTGAAATTTAAATCCCAAATAATCACATTATCCTTCTTTGGAGATAGGATCTCATAGTACAGCCCAGGCACCCTTGACCTCACCATGTACCCAGACTAGCTTCAAACTCATGATCAGTCTGTTTTGCCTTCTGTGTGTTTTTAACAAGTCACCTTGCTAGCAGAGCCCTACACTTCTTGTGCTCTTTCTGTCAATCAGGATTACTGCCCAAATCTCTTGTTCCTCGATGCTGTTTCCTCCAAGCCTCACCTTCATTCTAGTGCCATCAGCTCTTGTGTTGATAGCCGCATTGGGCCTTCATGAGCTTCTCTAGACTGTGGTTTCAGGACTTTCTCATGGCCTGCAAGGCCCCGTATGATGTGGTAAGTGGACTGTCTGATTCTTATTTCTTTCTCTGATGAGACCTACGAACATGCTGTTCTCTCTGCCTGAAAGACTCATTGCTATCTTTCTACTTTAGACCCACGCTCAGCTGGATCTTCTGCAGGAATCTGTTCCCAGTTCTTGAAGCTATCATAATTGCCTTCAGTATAGCTTGATTTTAGTATTTACCACATGAACACACAGTTAGCATTCAGGGTTCATTCTGACACTGATTTGTTTGGTGTCTCTCAAACACACAGTATTTTATGTCTGTGATTGATATGATTTCTGCCTGTATTCTAGTGCTGCATTTTGCATTGGATTGATATTTGTTTGGCAAATGTAGTAAGATCATTTTAGTGCTCATTGATGGTCCTGGGGCTGAAGTGTTCTGTCAGTAGCATAAATTCAGAAATCATGTATTAGAGCTTCTATATGGTGCACATATACACATGCAGGCAAAAACAATCACACACATAAAAAATTCCACAGGAGAGAGAACAGAACTAAAAATCTAAGACACGAGGCTGGAGAGATGGCTCAGAGATTAAGAGTACTTGGTGCTCTTGCGGAGGACTCAGGTTTGATTCCTAGCTCTCACATGGTAGCTTGCAAGTGTCTATAACTTCAGTTCCAGGAGATCCAACAGCCTCTTACCTCTGCAGGCATTTGGCACACATTTGGTACACAGAAATTCATGTGATCAAAACCCTTGTATATATGAATATATCCAAGGAAAAAAGCAAGACATCTGAGGGACTCTCTATTTTCATCCTAGATGTTTTGTCTATCATTTCCTGCTAGACCTATTTGAGTTTCTTTTGAGGATTTCTAATAGCATTTTCCTTTTGAATTTCTTCAGAGATGGTAGTTCTAAATTAAACTACAGATCAGCAACTACTTACTAAGAAGATTGACATAAAATTATTGGAACATGCAAGTTAGGCATGACCATTATGTATTTCAAGTCTTAGTACATTTTAGCATCTCAAAAGCAAATGAAAACCACACAAAATCATGTAGGTGGAGGCAATAGCTTCATTAAGAGGACCGTGATTTGATAACTGTTCCCATCAAAAGTGGCAACATGACTGTCTTTCAGACGCACTCTTGAGTTTTGTGCTGCTCAAACTCCCCTCTCAAGTTAGCAGAATGCCTTGGATCATGCGTGGAACCCCAGTTGCTCAGGTAGTGCAGGAAGAGCAATGGCCACTGGAGGGATCGAGGGTGAAGGCTAGCTTGGACTTTGGAGACATCTCATGATTGTTAGTGAAGGTACATTTTTACCTAAAGGAAAATTACAGACAGGCCCTTGTGCCCTGGGAGGCAGGAGACTGGATTTGGAGTTCAGTAGCTAAATTGCCAGTGGCACTGCTGTACAGTCAGAGAGGTACACAAACTCAGTGTGACCAGTTACTGAATTCTGCTTTCCAGGCTGTCCTTACAAAATGACTTCATTATTTTACAACAGTGACCTGGCCAAAGACATCCACTCATCTCCTTTCTCGTCTGACTGGTGAGATTTTATTCTTGCCCTCTGAGAACCAGCTATCAGTCTCTCTCAACTTTTCTGGGTACTCCAGAAAGTATAGCTGAGCCATTACTTCCTTCTTCTGCCACTGTGCAAGCAGACAACAGTGTTCGTACTGTCTAACCTGGGAATTTCCAGCACTTCCAGATGGTTTTTTATTCTGTTTGTTTTAACCAGTGAGACGTTTTTGCTATTTGTAGTTCTAGTCAGTTTCAGCTCCTTAGCTTCCTGTTGTTTAAGGTAATGTTACTGTATTTCTGTGCTCTTTTTATTTCATTTCTATTTATTGTCTGGAGTATATGTTTGGGGTTAGGAGGCATTCATGTGACTAGAGGTACTTGTAGAGTTCATAGGACAGCTTGGGGGGCAGGGTCAGTTCACTTCACCTTGTGGGTCTCAAGCATTAAGTTCAGGTTGTCACACTTGACAGCAAGGGCTTTTACCCACTGAGCTGGCTTGCCAGCCTAATATGCCATTCTAACCCCTTTCCTCCTCTATGTACAGTTTTCCCATGTGCAGATTTATTTTATAGAACTTCTTGAAAAATACATTCAGGAAAGTAAACTGAAGTTAATATGGTCTCATCTGCCCTAAAGAAGTAATGTTTGATCTGGAAGGGTGATCGCTAAGTCCAAATAATCACCTATTCAGGACCCTCCTTCACACATGATTACTTAACAGGCGGATCTCAGTGAGTTCGAGTTTAGCCTGGTCTATATAGGGAATTCCAGGACAGCTAGGGCTGTTATACAGAGAAATTCTGTCTGGGAAAAAAGAAAAAAAAAGTTTGTAAAAACAATTGCAAAATTAAAGTGTGTGTCCTTCAACTTCTGGGTGGACTTCTTTCACTACTTCATGGTAGATCCACAAATGTAGATCTGCAGCTCTCTCTCAGGCAGAGGGAGAACTCAACATTTGGTGGCAGCGGCAATGTTTGCCGATGGTGAAGACTTACAGTAGAGTGGGCATGTCTTCTGCAAATTGAACAGCTTCTTGGTCTCCTTACTTCTGTGTATCGCACCACTGCCCTATTCTACTCCTTTGCCTCCTCTCCCCCATCCAGCAAGCATGAGGAAGTAGCCTTGCCTGCATTTTCTTAACTATTATTCAGAGTGGCCATTCTTCATCCCTACCCTCAAAGGACCAGCTGACTGTCCTCAATTTGTCCTAACCGTCGTACTTCCCAAACCAAGGGATAAACAAATTCTTTTTTATTTTAAAAATTATTTATGTATTTTATATATGAGTGCTCTGCCTGCAAGTATGCCTGCACACCAGATGAGGATGTGCTGTTTAGGTTACCCTTTATCTACTTGCTTGTTTGTTTTTTTGAGGATTAAGACAGGGTCACACTATGTAGCCCTGGCTGTCTAAGAACTCATTATGTAGACCAGGCTGACCTTAAACTCACAGAGATGTACCCACCTTTGCCTCCCAAGTGCTGGGATTAAAGGCACGTGCCACTATGCCCTGCTCTACTTGGCTTCTTAATGGTGTTCTGTCAGGGGATCCTGGGCCCAGTTGCTTCTGCTACTGCACAACTTTATCAGTGCTTTACCATGGATGCAATTAGCTGATGCTGCTGTTAAAGTCTTCCATCTTAAGCTTCCCAGCTTAAGCCCAAATTTATATTTTATTTTCTCTTTACCCTGTTTGTTCGCAAACTGATCCTAGAAACTGCCTAATTTTTGTTTTTTTTTTTTAATCAAAATTGTAAGTTTTCACTTAGACATCTTTTTAGATAGTATATACTCAATGCTTTGCTGGGAGCCAGTAAAGGCTGGTTTCACCTGTGCCCCTTGAGCTTTGGTAAAAGCAAAATATACCCTGGTTAGTAAGTTATGTGGGATGTTGAAGCGCACTATGGGCCCTCTGGGCACAGCAGCTTGTGCTGTATGTGTCCTTCATGGGGAGCCTGAGCAGCTGGAAGGGAACTTTTTCCTTTAAAGAATAAGTGTAATCTGCCAAGGGTGACGCTGATGTCTTTTGATCCTAAACCATATGCTGAATGGACTCTCGCAAGAACTCCCATTGTTGATGCCCACTGCTGCCTACTGGCCACGTGTAGAAGCTGTGTGAGTCTGAATGGAAGATCTCTCCTTCCCTGAATTCTTCTATAGCTCTTACGACCTCCCAAAGAAAATTATCCCACAGACAGAAAGAATTCAGAAATATTTTCTCTCTTCTTTCCTTCATTTCCCTTCTTCCTCTCCTTTTGGTGTATGGACTAAACAGGTCCTTTTACCTACCACAGAACATCATCCTTAGCCCCAGAGACATTCCTTACAACATTCATCCTTCTACTTTTTCATCTATTAACAGCATAAGTCAATTGTATGCTGCTTGTTGTAGTGGTAACCTGATGGCTTTGGGGCAGCAGCCCTGTGTAGTTCCCAGATGAAGAAAGTGACTCACTTTACTGCTGCAGAGTAAGCATGTTAAGCGCTCTGTGGCACTGCCTGTGGGCAGATACAGTCGGAAGGAAACAGATGGGTCAGTATGCGTGAGCAGAACCTGAGTTTGTAGTCTTCCTTTCTGATACTCAGAGAGGCTACTAAGAAATCAAGCTATGACCAGGGCATGTGGCACACACCTTTAATTCCAGCAATCAGAAGGCAGAGGCAGGTTATGGGTCTCTCGTGAGTTCGAGGTCAGCTTGGTCTACATAGTGAGTTCCAGGACAGCCAGAGCTACATACATGGTAAGACCCTTTCTAAAGCCCCCCTCCCCCCAAAAAAAAGAAAGGAAAGGAAATCTTTGCAAAATCTTTCTTTTTATCTCTTAACTCTGTCCCTTGGATTTGCAACCTGTCCAATGGCATGATGTAATTTCCATCTCAAAAAGTGATTCTAGACCTTAGGTGAGACCGAACCCTTCCTTAAGTCAAGACAGCCCTTGGGGAGGTGGGGGGAAGTTAGGCTCCATATATAATGCATGGTTTAGGGTATGGGAAAAATGTAGGTGTGACAGGAGGCTAAAGGAAACAGTCTCTGAGGATTCAGCTCTCATACAAAGCCTGTACTCAGCACTGGCTGCTGTTTTTCTGACCAGTGCAACTAGTGAGAGTAGCCAGACCTTCTCTGATGGTTGATCTATTTGCTTGTTTTTTGAGACAGCATTTTTGTGTAGCCTTGGCTTCCCTGGAACTCACTCTGTAGACCAGCCTGATCTCCACCTCATAGAGTTATGCCTGCCTCTGCCTTCCTAGTGCTGGAATTAAAGGTGTGCGCCACCACCACCTGATCTTGATTGCCATTTTCATTTGATTGAGAGACACTTAGGAGATGTATAAGCTCGTTTTTGGGGGTGTCTGTGATGCCATTATTACATTTATTTTATTGTGTGTATATGTCTCGGCATACATGTAGAGGTCAGAGGACAACTTTCAGGAGTTGGTTCTCTCTTTCCAATCTGTTATATTGGGGATTGAACTCTGGTTATTAGGCTGGGAGGCACTGACCCCAGAGACAAGTCTGGAGACATTCTTTGAATGTGGGTGATACTATCCCATATGTTGTTTATGTGGTGGGGGAAGTGGCTCATGAAATAAGGAGCAAGGAGGAAGCCTAATGGTACAGAGTTTCTTGGACCACCAGCCCCCAAATCATGACATAGAAACCAGGCTTATTCCTAGCTATCTTAAAAAAAAAAAAAAAAAACTTAAAGTAACCTGTTTATCTCACCTGCATACTGTCCATCTTGCTTTTCTACTTCCTCTGTGTCTGGCTGACTGACTGCTCCCCTCCTTCCCCCCAGTCCCACCTTTCCGTCCTCTGCCTAGCTATTGGCCATTCAGCTTTTTATTAGCTCAGACACAGTAAAACGGCAGCACATCTTTACATAGTCAAGCATTCTGTCTACAACGGTGGTGTGTCTTTGGTTACAATTCCTGTGATGAAATGGCATGACTGAAAGCACCTTGGGGAAGAAAGGGTTTATTTGGTCTACATATCCCAAGTCACAGTTCATTGAGGGATGCCAGTGTAGGAACTCAAACCAGATAGAACTTGGAGGCAGGAGCTGACACAGAAGCCATAGAAGATTGCTATTTACTGGATTGTTCCTCGCAGCTTGCTCATCTTGCTTTCTTAAAGAACCCAGGATCACCAGCCCCAGGGTTGGTGCCACACACAATGGGCTGGCTCTCCTACATCAATCACTAATTAAGAAAATGGCCTACAGACCTGCCTGATCCTATGGAGGCATTTTCTCAATTGAGATTCCCTCCTTTCTGACTCTAGCTTGTGTCAGGTTGACATAAAACTGGTTAGCTAGCACCCATGATGCTTAAATAAAGTGGTTCCTAACCAGCTGTGATGGTGCAGGCTTTTAATCCCAGCACCAGGGAGGCAGAGGCAGACAGATCTCTGAGTTGGGGCCAGCCTGATCTTCAGAGCGAGTTCCAAGAAAGCCAGAGAAACCCTGTCTCGAAAAGCCAGAAAGGAAAAGTAAATAAGTGGTTCCTTTGCTGAGAAAGCAGTGCTTAAGTAATGAGGCATATCTTTCTTTACTTGTGGACTCCTGATGACTCTGTTTGGACCATTAATCCCAACTGATGATACCAGGAATGGACCCAGCATTTGAGAGAGAAGGCAACATCTTCATCCTTGTAGCTCCTCCCTTGTTGTCTAGACTAGCTCAAGGGTTCATGGTTCTGCTAAGGATACTGTTCTCTTCATCAGGACCCCAGGGCAATCTGAGTGAAGGCTGGGGCTCTGTTCCTGACTGGGTAGAGTGGCAGCACAGGAGACATGACTGTTTCCTCAGCTCACCTGTGCTTTTCTTCTTCCTACAGCTTAAAGGATGACCTCTAGGAAGAAAGTATTGCTGAAGGTCATCATCCTGGGAGATTCTGGGTAAGTATTTCTCATGGATTTGAGCCTACAGATGGGTTTGAAGCCTCATCTTCACTGATCCCATGACTGACAGCTCCACATTCTGCTCTGGGCCTGTCTTCTAGCCTTACTATTGGGATATAGTAGAAATTTGAATGTTCCTTTGGTGTATATTTTTGTTCCTTGGTTTTTTGCATGGGTTTGTGTGCATGTCCCTATGTGGATGTATGTTTTCCTGGGAATGAATATTGCAGGGTGTTAAACACGTTAGGCATGCATGCACTCTACCACAGCTGCATCACTGTCTCTTTTAACGTGTTTGGATTTGGAGGGGTTTTTTTTTGGGGGGTGGGGTGAGGAGGGAGTAGGTCTGAACCCAGTAAATGATTGTCATTTTTATGGATCCTCTGCTATACCATGTGGCCAAACTAGAAAGTGCTAGCCTCATGATCAAGGTACTACCAGTACCTTGCCTATGCAGATGTGGGTCTGCCTGCATGTACATTGCTGTCCCACTTCTGTGGAAGAGCCAGGACCAGAAGACTGGATTTTGTTTCTAGATTCTCCACTCACCAAGTAATGAACTCTTCAGTGGCCATTAAGATTATTTGTTGGGGGGCTGGAGAGATGGCTCAGAGGTTAAGAGCACTGACTGCTCTTCTGGAGGTCCTGAGTTCAATTCCCAGCAACCACATGGTGGCTCACAACCATCTGTAATGAGATCTGGTGCCCTCTTCTGGCGAGTAGGCATACATGGAGGCAGAACACTGTGTTCATAATAAATAAATAAATCTTTAAAAAAAAAAGATTACTTGTTGGCATACAAAAGAGTTCCACAATCGTCTAGTAGGCTTTTCTTTTCTTCTTTTCAGGGGGTGTTGAAACAGGGTCTCATCTTGTAGCTCTGACTATTCTGGAACTCACTGTGTAGATCAGGCTGGCCCCAGACTCACAGAAGATCCACCTGCCTCTGCCTCCCAGTTGTTTTTTATTAGTTTTCAGACTTGGTTTCTTATGTGACTCATGGCAGCCTTGCTTCACTAAGGGTTTGTATATAAATAGTAAGTTGGCGCAGTGGCACATGCCTGTCATCCCAGCTACTTAGAAGGCTGACATGGGAAGGTCACTTAAGCCTGAAGCAAGCCTGAGCAGCATAGACTCTGTCTCTGAAAAAGAAGGCAATAAGAACATATAAAAAACAGGTGTGCCCCTCTATTCCAAATTTCCTTCCTTCCCTTAAGGAAACCAGCCCCTCCCCCAGCACTGTCTACAAACCTTCTAGTATGTGATGGTAGGGTGATTGTTGTCCTACCCTTGGTTGAGAGGGAGATACCTGTTCTCAATGATGACAGATAGGTTACTTTGATAAAAATGCTTTGTTGTTGTTGTTGTTGTTTGTTTTCAGTTTTTCAAGATGTTTTGTTTTTTAAATTGCTGTAGTGCTGGAGGTTAAACCCAGGGCCTGTGTGTGTCATGCAAGCACTTACCAGCTGAACTCTCTCTCTAGCCCAACAGGTTGCTTTTTAAATTGTGAGCATAAGTTGATTTCAATCCCTTATTTGACTTAGACTTGTGGTTTCCTTCAATTTCAGTGTTGGAAAGACATCGCTTATGAACCAATATGTGAATAAGAAATTCAGTAACCAGTACAAAGCCACAATAGGAGCAGACTTTCTGACCAAGGAGGTGATGGTGGATGACAGACTTGTCACCATGCAGGTAAGCCACTCTTGAGCTGCTAGCCTGTTAGCTTACTGAATCTTTTAGAAATGTATTCCTTATATGTGTGTGTCAGAGGACAATTTGTGGGAGCTGGTTCTCTTTCTATCTTTATGTGTGTTCTAGGGATTGACTGAAAACACTTTACCAGCTGAGTCCTCTTGCAGGCCCAGCTTATTGAATCTAAATTGTTTTTCACACCTACCTCTTGTAGGTAAACTTTTCTTTCATACCTGCCAATTCCCAAATAACTGACATGAAGACTCAGAATTTAATGAAAATTATAAATGCTCAGGCTTATTACTAACTAGCTCTTAAAACTTAAATTAACCCATATATATTAACCTACATTCTACCACGTGACATTACCTAACTCTTTTACTTCGCACCTCTTGTTTCTTCTCTGTGTCTCACTGGACTCCTGACTCCTCCCTCCTTCTTCCCAGTATTCTTAGTCTGGTTTTCCCACTTAACCTTATCCTGTCCAGCTGTTGGCCAGTCAGCTTCTTTATTAAACCAATCACAGCGTAATTTACACAGTGTACAGAAGGTTTATTCTACAGCAGCCAATTTTCTTCCCTGTTTCTTAAACCTACCATTATATTCATAGAATTGTTAGATAAAATAAAACAGTTTAAACTTGATTGGAGGCATGGTAGGAATGGACCAGGACCTTGTGCATGCTGAGTGCTCGTTTCCCCCCACTAAGCTAGACCCTAGCCCCTAAATTTGAATTTTAGATTGCAAGACAACTAAGAATTTTTGTAAAATTTAATTTGCTAGGTTTATTGTCTGGTTTTTGTTGTTACTGTTTTCCTAAATTTAACAACCTATAGGTCCTTACTATGTTCCAAAATATCATCTTTTTGGTCTTTTTTTTTTTTTTTTTTTTTAAGATTGGGGGCTGTAGGGTCTGTCTATGTAGCCATTACTGTCCTGGAACTTAACATGGTAGACCAGGCTGGCCTTGAACTCAAAATGATGCACTTGCCGCCATTGGAATTAAAGACTTCAACTACCATTCGGCTTATCTCTTGGGATCTTTGTCAAGTGTTTCAGGTCAGAAATCTTTGTGTGTTTCCTAACTTCTTATAGCAGACATTAAGGTGGTATTTATTTATTTGCTATTCTATTTGTGGCCTTTGGGACTGTAAAAGATAACTGTGTGATTAAGAGCACTGGCTGCTTTTTGCAGAAGACTCAGGTTCAGTTGCCAGCACCACTGTTTCCAACTCCAGTTCTAAGGGATCTGATACCCTCTTCTGCTCTCCAGGCACCAAGCATGCAATTCGGTGCACAAGTGCAGGCAAACACACATTAATAAATCCTTTTTTATGAGGTTGAGTTCTGTTAAGCCAGTCTAGTTTTTCCATGTGTCTGCTCAGCTTCATGCTCCAAATATATTAGTGGTTCCAGTGAAACAGACTTTTTGAAAATCTTCATCTTATGGCCATACTTTTTTGTTGTTGAGCGTTTTGTGTAGTGTATACATGTTCTTGTGCACAAACACGTCTAGAAAAAGAATCTCAATATTTTTGTCTTCTCTTCTGGTCCATGATGCCCACTCAGGTAGTTGGTACAGCAACATCAAACTAAAGAGACAAGAAGAGATTAATCTTTGAGTTTCACATTAGATTTTTAGTTTTCCATTAAAGCTGAGGGCTGTTGCCCCTTATTTTAAATTTTTTGGTGTGTGTGAATGCAGGTACATGTATACCAAGGCATGAGTGTGTGGCCAACTTCGGGTGTTGATCCTTGCCTTCTATCCTCCCACCCTTTTATTTATTTTTATTTATTTTCTCCTTAGACAAATAGGATCTCACTTTGTCGGTCTCGCTGACTTGGAACTTGCTGTGTTTACCAGGCTGGCCTTGAACTCAGAAATCTTCTGCCTCCTGAGTACTAGAATTAAAGGTGTGCACCACCATTTCGTGCTTCCATCCTGTTTTGAGACAGGATCTTTGTTCTTGTTTTCCCACTACATATGCCAGACTAGCTTTCTCTGAGCTTACAGGAATTCCTGCCTCTGTCTTTCATCTCCCTATAGAGGCATTATAGAGGCTCTCCTTGTAAGTCTGGCTTTTATGTCATGAGTGATGAGGACCAGAATTCCAGTCCTCGTATTTATAGCTCTCTGCTTTCTTTAAAAATCTTACTTTTTATGTGCATTGATGTTTTTGCCTGCATGTATGTCTGTCTGAGGGTGTTGGATCCTCTGTAAATTGGAGTTACAGACAGTTGTGAGCTGCCACGTGGGTGCTGGGAATTGAACCCAGGTCCTCTGGAAGAGCAGCCAGTGCTCTTAACTGCTGAACCATCTCTCCAGCCTTTTTTTTTTTTTTTTAAAGATAGTGTTTCATTTAGCCTTTTATGGGGCTTGGGGAACAACAGGGTCTCATAAAGTCCAGGTTAGCCCCAGAACTCTGCAGCAGAGGACGATGGCCTTGAATGTCTGATCTTCTGCCTCTGCGTCCCGAGTGCTAGGATTATGGACTGCTGCCAGGCATCTAGCACAAAGTAAGAACTCTTAGTTTTTCGAGACAGGGTTTCTCTGTGGCTTTGGACCCTGTCGTGGAACCAGCTCTTGTAGACCAGGCTGGCCTCGAACTCACAGAGATCCACCTGCCTCTGCCTCCCGAGTGCTGAGATTAGAGGCGTGCGCCACCACTGCCTGGCGTAAGGACTCTTAATTGGTTCACATTTTAGGGTGGAGGTAATGTAAATCTACCCTCCCCAGCCCACCCACACTTATACAACTGGAGGTTTCTAAAATATATGAGTGAAATTAAATAAACCAAATTTGAGAAAAGGAAATGAGCAGATTATAGGAAGAAAGAAGAAAGTGAGACTGTGACGCACAGACTCAGGCTTCTGCCACAGGGTGGGTGTGGCTTGACTTTCCCAAATAATGACGTGGAGACTTAGTGATTATGACAGCTTGGTATTAGCTTATGCTTGTTCCCAACTAAATCTTAAAACTTACATTAACCCATTTATATTAATCTATGCTCTGCCATGTGACTCCAAACTGTATATTTGACTTCCTCTGAGTCTCTCTGGGGAATCCCCCTCACCTCAGATTCCTCCCAGACTTCCTACCTTTCTCTCTCTTGGTCCTGCCTAGCTATTGGCCTTTGGCTCTTTATTAACCCAGTCAGAAGATGCCTTAGGTAGGGGAGTTTAAACAGAGACACATATTCACAGTATAGAAAAAAGGGTCATCCCACAACAGATGGGGTGATTTTGTAAGTGTCAGCTGTGAAAGGACAGAAGATGTGAGTTACAGCCCGTGGGGAGCTGAAGCTGCGAACGCACACTCAACAGCACAAGTCCAGGGCCCAGAAAGACTGTGAAAGGAGGGCAGGGAGATGGGCCGAGGGTGTGGCAGTGCTTGGGGACTCCTGCGTTTGAGACATTGCTCCATTGTTTGCTGTCTACTCGAGTGGTGGTTGCTCTTGGTGTGTATTTGGGGAATGGAGAACTTGGAATTGAATCTAGGATTTCTTAAGTGCTGGACAAACACTCTGCTGTTGTGCTTTGTCTGCAGACCTTTTTAAAGTAGTGTCTTGAGACAACACACTGACCTTGAACTTGCAGAGATCTTGTCTCAGCCTCCCCTGGGTTTGCCTTCCCAGATTTGACTTTGTATGTGTAGAATCTATACTTTTCAAAGAACCTGGAATCTGTCTTGAAGAATTTAACAGAAACATCTATCATTCTTGACAAACACCAAGATTAGTTTGTAGGACAAGTGGAGTGAGAACATACACTGCTGGCCATATGAGGAAATCATATGCCACAAGTAATCTTCACAATGACTGTCATTTTTTAAAAAAATGGGAATAGAAACCAAAATGGAAAAAAATGCTATAAAAAATGAGGATATGGAAAAGTTAGAACTTCAAAAACTGAAAAAACAACATCAAAATAAATGAAAGACACTGTTAAACTGTAGAAGCACAGTAAGCTACAAGGCTTGGGCAGGGTTTCAAAAAGAACCTGAGACTGGCTAGGCTTAGTGGTACATGCCTTTGATCCCAGCACTTGAGAGGCAGAGACAGGCAGATCTCTGAGTACTGTGGATCTCTATGAGGCCACCTGGTCTACTTAGTTGAAAACATCCAAAGTTACATAGTAAGAGTCTGCCTTTGAAAAACAAACAAACAAACAAACGGAACCCAAGACTGCCAGAAACCAAATGGCTGCCCAAGAGCTCCCAGAAATAACAGGTGACATGCAGGAAAGGTAGCTAGGCTGGTGCTCTCCACAGCAGCAGAGGTGGGAGGGAACGGGTACTAGCTAAAATGCAAGTGCTGCCCTTGGGTCCTGTGGACACACAGTTGAGAATTTAGATCCCAGCCACACTCACTGTGGCAATACATCCCATCAAAGGGGCACAGCTGGAGACCCACAGGGCAGAAGGGTCCAGGAAAGGGTGAGATGAGAAGGCCGCTTCTGAGTGATGGGGCAGTCTGGAGAGAGCTCCACATATTTCTCAGCTTGTAGTAAAAGATAAATAAGAATGAAGGTATCACAAAAAAAGAACCCAAATGATGACCTCCCTGGTCTTGAAGAGTATTTTACATTTAAAAAGGAGCCTGGTCTGCTTCCACAGGCCTACAATCCCAGCTAGTTCAGGATCATCCAGGACAGTGATTCTTAGTTACAGATAGTCCAGGCTGCCCTTAAACTCTGGGAATTCTTTTGCCTTTGTTCTCCCAGGGGCTAAGAGTGTAGGCATGAACTACCAGAGCTGGTTAATGTGTTAGAACTCCCCACTTTGAGGGTTGAGCAGTGTTAGGAACCAAGCCTAAAGCTCCCAATAGGAAGGTGTTCAACCACAGAGCTCTGACTACACTGATTTTAATTTAAAAGAGGAAAATAATTGTGCATCTGCAGAAGAAACAAATGGCAATATAGATTTGAGGAGAAAAAATTAATAGAACTTCTAAAACTTTGGGAATGTCAGTTCACAGTAGATTGGATACAGCAGAAAGGATCTACAACAAAGAAAACTGGCAGGAAATGGACTAGAAGGCTCTGTAAGGGCACACCTACCCGCTTGTTGTTGTTTTGTGCTAGGGCCTTACACATACCCAGCAAGCACTCTCCTATGGAGCTTATGTATTTCCAGCACAGACCCACTTTTAATTAGTTTCAGGAGGAATAAGAGAAGAGAGTAAAGATGAAATTTGCCAGGAATTTCTCAGAACTGACATTGCACCAAATGATGCCTACTTTCAAAAGATTAAGGAGGAGCCAAGGGAAGTGTAGCCACAGAAGCCAGGGAAGGAGCAGCCTTGAGCTTGCTAACAAATCCACTATGGCAGTGCAGCAGCAGCAGCAGCAGCAGGGGGTGCTGTCCAAAGGGAACAGTCAGCATATTCAGCAGGCTGTTCTAGAACTCTTGACACTGAAAGCGTGAGTTCTTCCTCCTCTGGCCTCCACGAGTGCCCCCACCACAGAGACATAAATAAGAATAAAACAAAAGAATAGAACTAGAGGAGTAATTCCATGATAGAATGCTTGCTATGACCCATGAGGCCCTGGGTTTTATCCCCACCACTGGGGAGCAAAGAAAGCATAGGCAGCTTCCTTTGGTATCTACTCAGAACTGGTCTGAGACACTTCCTCACCCAGATGCAACTTTTAAGTCCTGCCCAGGGCTTTGGGTATATAGTTGAGTGGTCAAGCACTTACATAGCATGCATATGCTCCTGGATTCAGTCCCCAGCACAACAGAAAACTGAGTGTGGTGGTGCTTGCCTGTTATCCAGCACTTGGAATACAGCTACAGGTGGGCAGATTCAAGGTCAGTGTGGGCTGGAGAGGTGGTGAAATGTTTAAGAGTACTGGCTCTTTTCCAGAGGACCCAGGTTTGAATCCCAGCATGCATAGTGGTATTCACAACTGCTTGTAACTCTAGTCCCAGGGTATCAGATACTCTTTTCTCGTCTCCTTGGACACCAGGCATGCACATGGTACACAGATATATACACACAGGCAAAACACTCATAGAATAAAATAATAATAAAATTTTTAATTAGAAATAAATTTTATAATTGTCATGTCTGTATAGAACGTAAGAATACCCTTGTATATAATTTTAATCTTCAATTTACTTACAGGACCTAATCCCATGTAAGCAGTTATTAGACTGTGTCTAGGAATAATGATACAGAGGGAAATCCATAAATGCCTACTAAAGTTGTGGCCTGCTGTTAGTTGGATCTTCAGGTGTGGCCAACATTGGGTCCTACTGTAAGGAAACCAGGATTGGAGTTATGCATTGTAATGTCCAGTGGAAGAATAGTGGTGGCTGTGTTTTATTTACCATTTACATTTCTGATATTGTCGAGGAAGAAGCTAGGCGTCAGGTGTACATAAACACTAAAACCCAGTAAGCTGAAATTGAAGTCACTGAAGCAGCGGTATTAGCACAGATACACAGAAGGCCCATGGGACAGTAGATAGGCACAGAACTTTGCTGGGAACCCTTAGGGAGAGAGCTTCTGCTTGGGTTGGAGTGGAACCCTCAAGTAGAGTAGCTAGAGGCTTCAGGACCCAAGTGAGGTGGAAAAAGCATAAAGTAAAAATGTTCAGATGGAAAATAGCCTTTGACATTTAAAGTGCAGCAAGAACAAGTCATACAAGGTCAAAGTTTTACGAGACCACATTAAATCAAATACCTAAATAGTGTGATTCCCAAATAACCAAAGTAATCACTGAACAAGAGTGTATGCTGTGATATGTGTCTGTGGTTACATGGGTAGACTACAGCAAATGGAAGCCTGATTTCAGGGAATTGGAGTGATGTCAAGGTGGAAGTGGGCAGGCATTGTACTTTTTTACAGTGTGGATACCTGCATACCTCCCAGCCTAGTGGTTTCTGTGTCTAATCAATGGCTTAAAACTTACCTATGGGCAGGAGGAGAGAAGCATTAAGAGTATCCATTGCCACCCTGCATGTGAGGGTGGATGGCCAGGGAATAAACTGCAGTATAATAAGGTCATGGAATACTGTTAGCTGGTGATTTGGGTCTGAGGAAAGACAATTGAAAGAGATTTACAGCAGAGTACTACTAGTGTAAGACGTATTTTTTTTTTTTCAGAAGCCATTTGCTTCTGGGGAAAAAAATGTCATTGGGGGCATGTTTGATGTATGTGTGTCTCTGCACCACATTCCTGCCTGGAACCCACAAGAGCCACAAGAAGGCCTCAGATTTCCTAGAACTGGAATTACAGGTAGTTATGAGTTGCCATGTGGGTGCTAGGAAATGGGTTCTCGGGAAGAACAGCCAGTGCTCTTAACTGCTGAGCCATCTCTCTGGTTATTATAGGTTTACTCTTTTTTTTTTTTTTTTAAAAAAAAAAAAGGCAGCTGGAGAGATGGCTCAGTGGTTAAGAGCACTGCCTGCACTGCCTGCTCTTCCAAAGGTCCTGAGTTTTAATTCCCAGCAACCACATGGTGGCTCACAACCATCCATAATGAGATCTGGTGCCCTCTTCTGGTGTGCAGGCATACATGCCTGCAGAATACTCTATACATAATAAATAAATGTTGTTTTTGGTTTTTTAAAAAAAAACTGTAAAATAAATACAGTGGCAATATTAATGCTTATCAGGTGGTAGAATGTATACTTAGCATCCATGAGGCCATAAGTTCCATCTCCAGGTTCCTTCTGTAGTAAACCCCTCCCCCCCAAATTAGCGCTTTGGATAGGTAAATATATGGGTATACTTTTGGATATAAAAGAGAAAATATTTCATTTGGGAATCTATACAGTAAACAGTAGAGCTTGCTCAGAGTGTGTGATGCCCTGTATTCTGTTCCCACCACTACCTTCCAAAAAAAAAAAAAATCATTTAGAAAATTTAAAATTTGACATAGGGTTGTTTTTTTTGTTCTTGTTAATTGACAAATATGAATTATACTTTTGTAAGTTTGAAGCTTACAAAAATAATGCCCTGATTTTCAGCTTGAATTTTTTTCTTCATTTTTTTTAATCTGCTCTGTCTTTGAATTCCTTATACCATTTGCACCTAAATTGACCATGGCCCTGTAGGACCATATATATGCCAAACCAGTAGGACCTGCTCCTAGCTTCTACTCTGTTCTTGTCTCTCCAGATCCTTTTTTAAAAGAATTTTTAATTAACTTTTTTCGTTTTAAATTTTTTTTTAAAAAAAACTTTTTTATTAAAGAAATGGCATTGTTTAAAAAACCATCAATACAGATATTCATTTTAGTCAATAATCTTTTATTTCTACCCCTAGAAAAGCTTGTGGTAATGAATACCTTGTAATCTCAACAACTAGGAACCTGAGGCAGAAGGATTGCAAGTTCAAGGCCTGCTGTAGCTACATGGAGTACTCAAATAAAACACAATAATAAAGCCCTTAGAAAGTTCTCAGAATACATAAGTCTTGAGGCTGTACCTTCATTTTCTTTGTAGCCTGTCCTGGAACTCACTTTGTAGACCAGGCTGGCCTTGAACTCACAGAGATCCACCTGCCACTGCTTCCCCAGTGCTAGGATTAAAGGCCTGAGCAACCACCGCTTGGCTTTGTATCTTCATTTTCTTTTTAAATTTATTTATTATTTATTGAGAGTTGAGTATAGAGTTTATTCAGTGAGTTATGGAGGGGAAAGGGAAGAGGAGAGGGGGGAGGGGAGGAAGGGGGAGAAGATAAGAGGCAACAGCCACCTTTTCCGAAGAGAGATGGAATTTTATTAAATTTTATTTTAGATGCATTGACGTTTTGCTTTTACGTATGTCTGATCCTGTGGAAGTGGACTAACAGACAGTTGTGAACTGTCATGTGGGTGCTAGAAATTGAATCCGGGTCCTCTGAAGGAGCAGTAGTGCTCTTAACTGCTGTAGCTTTATTTTTATTTCCTGTATACATACCTGGGAGAAGATAGAGGAGACTCATATCACTCCCTCCTATACCTCCCCGCCCCACACCCCCCCCTCTCTCACTCACACACACACACACACACACACACACACACACACACACACACACACACACACACACACACAGCATGCCCAGCATCTTCTGGAGACCAGGTCTTTTGTTTTTTTGCAGATCTGGGACACAGCTGGTCAAGAACGGTTCCAGTCTCTTGGTGTGGCCTTCTACAGAGGTGCAGATTGCTGTGTTCTGGTGTTTGATGTGACTGCCCCCAACACATTCAAAACCCTTGACAGCTGGAGAGACGAGTTCCTTATTCAGGCCAGCCCCCGGGATCCCGAAAACTTCCCTTTTGTTGTGTTGGGAAACAAGATTGACCTTGAAAACAGACAAGTAAGTGCTACCTATCATCACAGGCCCCTCCTCTGGTACCTTGGAGTTTGGAGGGTTCTCCTCCAGGCTCAGAATAATCTAGGAAGGTACTGGTGGAAGTGCTTGTCACCCAGTCCCCTGCTGACCCCAGCCAGCTTTGATGTGAGGCCGACTATTCTTAGAGCCTCTGTTCCTTTAGAGGAAGGAATAGGTTTTCTCGCTTCAGGGTGGAAGAGTGCTGTGAGTCGTGCTGCTCATGGAGTTCTACACAGCATTTCTGTCGGAACATAGTTTTGTTGATTTTAGCTCAGCTTATTTCTGACCATCTCTCTCCCTTTCTAGAGTTTGTCTCTGTTTCTTGGCTTGGACAGGGGAAGATATAAGGGGTGAGCACTGCAAAATCTGTGCCACTTGTCACTTGCAGGTTGCCCAAGATGGGTGTGGATAAAGGGGTTTATACCAGAGATCAGCCGTGGACCCCATGAGAAATCGCTTTCCACCTCCTGGGATTGGCTTTTGGCCGGTGGCACACTGCTAAGGCCCACAAGGTCTGGCTACGGCCAGAAATAGCTCGAGTTTGGATACCTCACATGGGCAGCAGAGTGACCTGACCTGCAGGTCTATAGGCCACACTCATCCTCATTCCCAGATCTGTCCCTGGGGAGGACCGAGTCATTGTCCACTGTTCATGTCAATAGTGTCCTCCTCCCTCCTCTAGGTGGCCACAAAGAGGGCACAGGCATGGTGCTACAGCAAAAACAACATTCCTTACTTCGAGACCAGTGCCAAGGAGGCCATCAATGTGGAGCAGGCCTTCCAGACAATTGCTCGGAATGCCCTTAAACAGGTGGGTCTCCAGGACTCCCTCTGGTGATGTCTGATGTTTTTTCCTGGATGCCTTTCTTCCCAGCTGCAGCTGGGAAAACCTAGGGTGCTTCTCTGGATGGGATAGGTCATGTCATATTCTGCCCCAGTCTTTAGGAGAGCCATGGCTTTATTAGTCATCTAAAAGACATAGGGCAGAGCTAGGGTATGGCTTAGTGATAGACACTTCCCTAAGATACAGAGCACTCAAGGACAGCTTGGTCCTTGAATAATGAGTTCCAGACATAGTGAAACCTTGGGGGAACAAAACAAACATCCTGGTGAAGGAGGTATGGGCTTGTTTTTTCCTGGGCTGTTGAGGAAATCAAGCCACATGGGACCTCATGCCAGATCAATACTTCTAGTTAATGAGTTCAAATTGAATCAGATCTCAGCTGCACCTAATTATTATGTCTGAGCTTTTGCCCCTTCCATTCAGAACAACACCAGCTTTGAAGGGTGGTTGTGGTTACCTGTCTCAACTCTCAGACCATGAAATGGCTGTTTCCTGAGAGTAGTTATGGACATATACAAGTAAGAAATACAAGAAAACTGAATCACAGAATCCAGAGCTCCTAGCTACCCTCTTCTTGGAGAAAATAGTATGCACCGCGGCAGTATAGAGGCCAGGCCTATAACATAGGCCTGTAATTCCACCTATTGCAGGGAAGCTGAGGCATTGCCTCACCTATCTTCCAGCTTCTTCTTTTTTTTTTTTTTTTTTTTTTTTGGTTTTTCGAGACAGGGTTTCTCTGTGGCTTTGGAGCCTGTCCTGGAACTAGCTCTTGTAGACCAGGCTGGTCTCAAACTCACAGAGATCCGCCTGCCTCTGCCTCCCGAGTGCTGGGATTAAAGGCGTGCGCCACCACCGCCCGGCTACTTCCAGCTTCTTTTATCACCCTCCCCAACTCCTGTTTTGATAACCTTTGCCATAGGAAAAAAGCCACCGTAGCTGGGTGTGGTGGTACCTGCTTGTAGTTTCAGTACTTAGGGAGTTGAGGTAAGAAGAGAGGAGAATGGCAAATTCTAGGGCAGCCTGGGCTACATGTGGTAGAACATGTTATAATCACAGCACTTGGGAAGTGGAGACGGGAAGATCAGGAGAGTTTAAGACCAGCTTCAGCAACAAAGCAAATTCAAGGCTACCCTGGAAGACCCTGTGTCTAACAATAAAAGTCATCTTTCTGTCAAATACAAATACAGGCTGGTTGTAACCTTTGCCCTTCAGAGAACCCATGTTTCCAGTGGGAGTTAGTGTTGGGGTAGCTGTTGTCCCCTTAAAGTGTGCCCAGTTGTTAAAGCGCTCATGCTCTTCTTTCAGAATTCCTAGACTGTTTTGGCCATGTCTAGGTTCCTTTACTTCAGTGGTTCTCAAACCTATTGTTCCTCTTGTTGTGGTGAGCCCCCTGACCATAAAATTATTTCATCGCTACTGTTAGGAATTGTAAATATCTGATTTGCGGGTTAACCCATTTACCTGGACCATCTTTATTTCAGTATCTTGAGTGCATAGTTCTGCCTACCTGTAGCTACCTCCCAATTCCCTCTCAGCCAGGTCAAAGCCTGTTGAGATTTTTGTTGGAATTGTATATCTACTTGGGTGGGCCATAACAAAATACCATAGATCGGACAGCTTATTATATTTTATTTTATTAGAGTCTGGGACCAAGGCTGACACACTGGTTTTGGGATAAGGGACTTTCCTGTCATGCAGATGACTGTCTTCTTGCTGTTCACACAGGGGTTGCTTTGCTCAGAGAGCAAATTTGATAAGCCTTCTGGGATGTCTCAGTGACAACATATATAGTAAGCTCTGGAGCTTGAGCTCAGTTGGTATAGAGTGCTCTCCTGGCATTCATGAGATCCTGGGATCCATCTTCAGTATGAGATAAACCCGGCATGGTAATACAGTCGTTGTGCCAGCACCAGGTAGAAGCAGGAGAATTTAGTAATTCAAGATCCTCTACATAGTAAGTTCAAGGTCAGCCTGGGATACATATGAGACCCTGTTTGAAAAGGAAAATTGGAAGTCCTGTGAGATCAGATGCCAGAGATAACTCTATCTAATCTGACTGTTCTAGGCATAGGCACACTAGGGGGTTACAGCTTCAACATCCAACTTGGGTTGACACCCATTCTGTCCAAGACTGTCATTCATAATCTGCTTTTTGTGTTAAATGTACATTTTAGTACTGACAGGAGTTTATGTAAATTATTGTTCACCAACTGATGAGTGTCTAAACAAAAGGTCTACAGATGCCATTCAGCCATAGGAGCAGTGGAGTAAGCTAAGGGTCTAACGCAGGGGCTGGAATGAAACCTGTATCAAATTAAGACCCTGTATCTCAGAAGTCCACAGGGTATGGTGTGCATACTTGCCGTCCTCGTAGAAGCAGGAAGATTGCCCACAAATCCAGGGCCAGGCTGAGCTACAGAATAAGACCCTTTGCATAACAAGAGAAATGAGACAGGTCTGGGATGAAATGTGGCTCATTGGCAGAGTGCCTGCTTAGCATTTATGAAGCCCTGGCTTCCACTCATATTCATGGAGGGGGAAGGTGATGAGAAAACAAGATTGATTGTGGTGGTGCAGGGGAGAAGGGCTGCTGGGAACTGGTGCACTAAGATAAAGCTCCTGCTGTATTCAGTATGTATTCGCAGGTATTCCATGTTTTTGTAGCTGTTGTGAATAAAAGATTAATACTGTTTAGGCAACTTTCCTTCTTGGGTACCGTGCTGAGGGGCAGCTCCGTTCCTCCTTACAAGGATTAGTCCAGGATGTGACTAAGCCCATCTTAGCTGCTCATGAAGCACAGGTGATGGCATCCCCCACAGCTCTGCCCCTCAGGCTGCAACCTGTGGAAGAAAAGAGACTAGCTCCTGGACAACAGTCCAGAAAATTCAATGACATGATCACATGGGGCCGTGGAGCAGTGGGTGTGGTCTACGGTGCTCAGCAGCAGCATGTGTTCTGACTGCTTGGTGTAGTGTGGTTCCTGCTGACTCCTTACCGAGTCTGTCACCCTGCACCAAGCTGAAAGTTGGAATGTTCCCGTGTCCCAAGTCATCAACCTCTCTCTCTCCCCTGACCAGGAAACAGAAGTGGAGTTATACAATGAATTCCCTGAACCCATCAAACTGGACAAGAATGACCGGGCCAAGGCCTCCGCAGAGAGCTGCAGCTGTTGAAGGGGCAGTGAGCACAGAGCACAGAGTCCTTCACAGACCAAGAACACACATAGGCCTTCAATATGCGTCCCTCCTCCTCTAAACAGAACAGAACGTGGTCTCTCACATCCAGCTGCCAAAAGAAAACTCCACCAAACACAAGTCAGCTGCCACACACACACACACACACACACAAACACACACACACACACACACACACACACACAGCAAGCAAACTCTAGCCTGTGCCTGACGGGCTCTTGGGGCAGTTGCCCACCATGAGCCCTGTGTACAGCAGGCATATGGCAGAGACCCTGGGTGCTCTGGGGTGCAGTGGGCATGGAAAGAAAGCTTACTCTTTTTGTCCACTGGAGAGTGAGAGAACTGTTCACAGTTCATCTGTGTCTAATTATCTGATTTTTTTTTTAACGGTCTTGTGGTCTTTACCCCTACCCCTCCTTGAAGGTCCTGTGGGAAGGCTGGTGCCCATGTTCCATTCTGAACAGGCTGTTTTGTATGTATCTGTTAATGCTTGTTACTTTTAACTAATCAGATCTTTTTACAGTATCCATTTACTATGTAATGCTTCTTAGAAAAGAATCTTATAGTACATGTTAATATATGCAACCAATTAAAATGTATAAATTAGTGTAAGGAATTCCTGGATTGTGTGTTTAAGTCCTCTAACGCAGGCGTGCAAGGTGGAGGGTTGAACCCTGTCTGGATTACAAGAGTGTTAGAGACTCAAATTTGGAAGCCCAGCTAGCGGCAGTATTCTGTACAGTAGACACAAGAATTATGTACGCCTTTTATCAAAGACTTAAGAGCCAAAAGCTTTTGATCTCTCCAGAGGGAAAACTGAACTAGACAGTTCCCTTCTGTGTCTAAATTTTCCAAAAGGTTGATTTGCATAATACAGTAGTATGTACAATGGATAAATTGCTGTTATTTTAGAAATTAAATTCATTTTTCCCTTCTTAATTTTTTTTTTTTCCTTCCGTTCAACATTTTACTACGCCCTTTAGATCAATATCCTACTCTAAGGGGAAAAGAGAACCCCACCAGACCTGTCCTAGTGACTCTACCTTTGTTCTAGAAGGCGCTCCTTTCAGGGTTGTGGTACCTGTAGGTTAGCAGACCCCTCCTCCTTCTCCCCCACCCCACCCAGGTGTGGCCCAGCACTAACCCACCCGTCTCTTGGGTTGAGCCCTGGCAGTTCTGTCCCCTCCCGAGGTCCTGCCCTGCATCATGGCTTGCTTCCCAGAGCACTTCCCCTCCAAAAGTCTACATTCTAGAGTGTAGGCTGAGTTCTTCTGTAAAGAGACGAACGTGATGCCAATAAAATTTAACAGGAACAAAGAATAGTTGCCCTGTCTTTTTTTTTTTTTTTTCTTGCAGACTTCAGCTGTGTGGAGACATTCTCTGTGTTCATTGTACCCTTGTGGGCCCTTGTGGAGCTCAGAGGCAGGAGTGCCTTCATGCCTAATCCTAAAATACCTGTTGCCCTAGTGGGGATCTTTTTCTTAACCATGGTATTGGGAAAGGTGGGGCATGGAATGGAAAACATGTTTCCTAAGAGCAGCAGCCCTAAACTGCTGGTGACCTCGGGCCATTATATACCTGGAACCTGTGTTTGTGTGTGTGTGTGTGTGAGAGAGAGGGGGGGTGGGGAAGGAGAGAGAGAGAGGAGGGGGGGGGGGCTGAATGACTCTGAGGCCAAATGACAGTTGTCACTTTTCACAGGTCTTCCTCTGGCAGCAGGAACCTGTACCCATCATACACAGGGCACGTGCTGACTGAAAGTCTGCCACTGCAGTGGTTCTTAATTGTCCATTGAGGCCTTACTAACCATCTCCCAGAATCTTCACACTCCTCTCGCTTTCCTTTCTCCTGCCCCTTGGCACAGACTTCATTGTTAAAAATTACATTTTTCTGAGTATTGTGATATACTTGTAGGCAAATGAGACAAAAGGTTGAGGCAGGAGGATCGCTTGAGCTTAGGCATTTGGTGTCAGCCCTGTGTCTGTCAGAAATCTTGCCAGAGTTGAACTTATAAAACCATTTCTCCAAGACAGACTTGACAGCACACGAGGGAGGCTAGGGCAGGAGGAAGGGGAGTTCAGGGCCAACCTGGGCTACATAGTGAAACCTGTCTCAAAAAATTCAAATATAAGGCTGGGGGAGACAGTACATGCTTTTCGTCTCTGGAGGCAAAGGTAGGTAGTGAACTCTGTCAGTTCTAGGCCAGCCTGGTCAGTCAAATTCTGGGGGTAGGGGTGTGACTTGGAGTCTCGCGCTTGCCTGGTGAGACCTTGGATTGCACCCAGTACCACAGAAACCCTCAACACCACCAGCAACTATGAGTGGTATGGCCTCTGCCAGGCAGAACATACTGAGAGCTGGAGGGTGGCCCCTTCCTATAGAGGGCCCTGTGCACCTTCACTCCGGCACAACTGCCTTAGTTTACACTACAGGGCAAGTGCATGCTTTACCACTGCCCATGACACCACCTGGAGTGTGTCCGCTTCCTAGAGTGTAGATCAGCCCACTTTATCCCCAAAACAACATAGCACAGTCCCATGATAGAAAAGTGGAATGTGTGGCATCACGAGGCCACACAGGCAGAGCTGGCATTAAATGCTGAGAGACCGGGTGCTCTAGCTCGGATCGTGGACATACTTTGGCACCATCAACAAAGCAGAGAAAAGGCATCCAGATTGCAGCATGTCTTCCACAGACAGTACACTCATGTAGAATACTGTTAGAGCTGATTAAGTCAGCAAGGAACAATCCCAAAAGCAAACCAAGAAAAATACTACATTTATAAAGTCACCAGCAAACAAAGGTTTTCAATTTTGAGATGGAATCTTGTGTCCTAGGCTCACCTCAGACTCACTGTAACTTCAGGATGGAATGGCCTTGAACTTCTTTGTCATCCTGCCTGTGTGCACCCCCTTACCACCAGGTTACAGGTGAAAGCCACTGTGGTTGGTCCATGCTCTACTAGGAATCAAACCTGGGGTGAACACTACCAACTGAGCTATACGTCTCAGCACCAAAAACTAAAGTATTTAAAAATAACAAGAAAGGTAGAAGATGTGCTCATTAGAAACAAGACGTGGCTGAAGCTCAGTATGGTGACATGACTTTATCCCAGCCTTTGGGAAGCTAAGACTATTCAGGGCCACAGAGAAATACTCAAAAACTTTACAGATTTCAAAAATTAAGATAGCTGGGCAGAATAACTTACACCTATAATTCCCTCTGACACCAGGCCCTACCTTCAGTGCGGTGGTTCTGGAGAGGACCCTGTTGCAGCACTGTGTAGACTGGGGTCACTGGAGGGGCTGGCATTCCTGCCAGACCTGCACTTGTAGGGCAGCCGTTCCCAGGAAAGTCCCACTTCGACGGCTGGCCTGAGTGCTAAGCCCAGGATCCGCTTCCAGGCTTTCAGGGCTGTCTGGGCAATAGACTCACTTCGAGGTCCCCCCCACGCAGCTTCTAGAGAGGCAGAAAGAGAAGAAATTTAGCTGTTGTTTGATTTTTCTAGTTTCCTTCTTTTTTAGGCCGGCCTCTTGGCTGGTGGGAGCCACAGTGAAGGAGGACTTCAGGCAAGGCAGAGTGCGCTATTAATGGCAGCATTTTTCTCAGTGAAAAGAAAATTACAGTTAGACCTGTAAGCATCTCACACAGATCTAAGGCCAAGGTGCAGGGGGTCCGATGCTCAGACCCGCAGTTCTCAGCCTGTGGGTAGCGACCACCAGAAAACAAATTCCCCATGGCCTTAGGAACCCTCAGCCATAAATTTATTTTCATCACTACTTCATAATGATAATTCTGCTACCTAGTGATGTCTCAGTTCCTAAGACCATCAGAAATAAGTGTTTCCAATGGGTGCCACCCACAGGTTGGGAACCACTGCCTTAAACTGTTGGAGACAAACTGACCATCCTACTTCTTGGCTATACTTTCCTGATGGGTGTTCAAGACCATTGTTGTGTCCATAATTAATTATGTTTTTTGTTTGTTTCCCTGTCAAGGCCATTTGAGGATCTGGTCCTCAGGCTCCTCTGGGCTCCTTGGACCTGTTTTCCCATCTATGCAAAAACAAGTCAAAGGCCTTGCTTGACCTGGGCCTTGCTTGAAAGCATGGAGCACATTTTTCCTCTGCTCTGACCCTCCTCTTTGTAGACTGGACAATGGGTACAGCTCACCACATGGGGTATCCGTGGCCCTGAATAGGAGACTCCTACAATTAACATTTAAAAGATGCCTGCCGTGCAGTCCCCACAGGTGGACGTGGGAAGATTGTGCCTTTTCATCCCCTGAGAATATCAGTGCAGCTCCTGATACAGTCACTGAACGCCCAGGAAGTGTCTGTCCAGCGCTCTGATGACTGTGCACTTGAGATAGAGCTTGGGCAGAAGCCAGACACTTAAAGCTTTGATTAGATGTACATTTTTGTTTCTTAAGCCAGTTCTTGTCATTATTATGGAGACCAGGCCAGTAGTAATTCCATCAATTTGAGATTCGACATCAGTGAAATGAACTCTGACCTACATGCCGTATCTAACTCTCTCAGGCCCTTGTCACTTTGGAAACACATCTAGCTATCCTGCGGAACATAACATCAACATCACCTTAGTAAAAGAAAGTTGAACCAAACCGCATACATAATAAATTATCATTACCTGTGTACGTGCTGTCACACTATGGGTTGGTAAGTTCCCAGGTAAACCTTATAGAGCACACAGGACAGTCTTCATACAGTGCACAGAGCAATGTGCCATAACTGCTTTTGGTTCTGAATGAACATTACATAGTAGAGACAGCTTCGTTATGTGTGAGATGAATGATGGTCACAGGCCTTTACTCTGGTTATTTTGCTGTCCGTTCTTCCTGTCACAGAGTCAGGGCCACACTGACTTAGGAAAACGTAGGGGCCTTGGAAGACATTTTTAAACAAAACATGATTGGGTATCAAGTGGGAGAACTAAATACCACCTCCAGAGCTATCTTCTCCGCGAGCTCACAGCGTGTGGCAAATTAATGGATACACAAAAAGCATCCGTTCCTGAGCCTCGACACACTGCTGAGTCCAAGGGTATCGGCTAGACCCAAGATTTGTGCAGATGAGTCTTACCTATTGGGGCACACATTCTAAGACTTTAAACTTTTCCAGTTCATGAGCATCTGTGGTCAAGAGGACCAAACTGACATAAGTTTCTGCTTTACCAATGCCTAACCTGAAGCTCTGGCTAGACTTGGAGGGACCAAGTGACTGGAAGTCTGTAGTACTCTCTGCTACCTAGACTCTGCTAAGGAGGGTCTGTGGATATGTGGCTCTGAATACTGCAAGAGAAACATTCCGGGGAGATTAGGGCCATACCTCCTGACAAGGAACAAAAGAGGGTTGTTTGAGTTCCTGAGGAACTGTGCCGGGTGTTTGAGGAACAGCTGAATGGACCTTTCTTGGAACCAGATAGTTCTATCTGCAAGGAGATAGAGGAGGAAGAGAAGTCTTGGGCCAGAGCTGCCTTCTCACTTCCATGATTCCTTTGCCCACCAGGATGAGCATGTCCAGTCTGTAAGCAGCTAGTGAAGTCTAGTCTGTCCCAGGGAGAGACCAGATTAAACTAGGATTTCCACACTTTATCCGTGGCTCAGAACCCTAATATTTGCCGTGTTCTCCTTTAATAGACCATAGAACTCGGGAGGAACCGGAAGCCCATTTGCCTACGTAATGGGTGCTGTTCCACCCCAGCCTCAGGTGACCTCATGATCAGTCACAGAGCGGGAGGCACAGTCAGATGCAGAAAGGAAGTAGGTAGGCTCCAGCTCCTTAGCCTTTTGGCACACTACAGAAAGCCCAGGAGCCAGGACTGATCTGCTTATCCTGGGACCCATCCATCGACAGTGTAGAGCCATCTGCAGAAATCCTAGAGAAACAAATAGAACACATGCATACCCTCCTAATTCCAGGGGGGAAGACCCAGGGCACAATTGCAATCCGAGCTCAGTGTCCAGTGTTTAAACCCACTCATAATCTGGGCTCCAGAGGGTCCCACCAGTGCTTCGGCTCTGCCTTCTGTGGCACAGTTGGCCTCAGGCTCAGGCCAGCTCCACTGCACACCTCCCACTGTCTGTGGGGTCATTCCACAGATGGCATTTCCCACAGCTCTCTTGCCACTAAAGTTTAGCTGCCAGCATGGGATACAGCCTTGGTCCCTCTTATCACAGCCGTGTGCTGACCCGGAAGAAGATTAACCGCCATGACACTGTTCTCTTATTAATCACAACCAATTCTCCACCCCAGCTGACCAGAGACCATGGGTCACATGAACAGCCCTGAGTCACACTTCCCTCTGAACCTTCACAAGCCACGCCCACTAGCCCATTGCCAGCCACAGCTGACAGCCCACAGGTTTGCCTCCGACACCATATTCCCATCTAGTCCTCAGATCACAACTGCTAGAGTACATGTGACCTGTCTTTGAAACTAATGTCATCCAACCGAAATAGGTTCCATGCAGCTCACGGGTCCTTTCAGACCTGGCCAGCAAGGTTTCAGACACATGCAGAGCCTGTCATTTGCTACCTAATCTGCCCAGTGTTCAACAGTTGATGTGGGAGGACCTTCTGTCTTGGTTAATGAATAAAGAAACTGCTTTGGCCTGTTGATAGGGAGAACTAGGTAGGCAGGGAAAACTAAGCTGAATCCTCGGAGAAAGAAGGGTGGAGTCAGAGAAGCCATGTAGCCGCCAGAGATGGACGGCGGAACTTTAGCCACAGCCAAGTGGCAATACACAGATTACTAGAAATGGGTTAAATTAAGATGTAAGAGTTAGCCAATAAGAAGCTAGAGCTAATGAGCCAAGCAGTGTCTTTAAATAATACAGTGTCTGTGTGGTTATTTCGGTTCTGGGCGGCCGGGACAAACAAGTGGCCCCTGCCCTCTCTGTACCCCACCTTTCCCTTTGGATCTCACTACACAACCATCAGGACAAGTATTCAAGGAGCACCTGTCACACAGTGACCTCAGGAGCGTGAATCCAGCGGCCCCTGTGACAATAACCTAACAGAGAGGGAGACTCCTCAGTGGCCTAAAGCCACCCCTAGTGGGGTGGGGAACATCTGATTGGTACAAAGATGCAAGCACTCATGGCTACTACCTCCAGAAATCCCTGTGAGAGTGGCCATGGCTTCCCATGGTTAAGTGGCATCTACTCCACTTCAGCACTACCTCTCCCGGCCTGGCCATGCCATGGTCACCGTCGGTATCTACATAGGAAGCAGCTGAGCAGTCGTCCTATTGCCAGCCTACCCCAGGTCCTGCACACACCTATTCACAGCCCACCGGAGTGCTCACAGGCAGGCCTACAGCCCACCAGAGGGAGTGCTCACAGGCAGGCCTACAGCCCACCGGAGGGAGTGCTCACAGGCAGGCCTACAGCCCACCGGAGGGAGTGCTCACAGGCAGGCCTACAGCCCACCGGAGGGAGTGCTCACAGGCAGGCCTACAGCCCACCGGAGTGCTCACAGCCAGGCCTACAGCCCACCAGAGTGCTCACAGCCAGGCCCACAGCCCACCAGAGTGCTCACAGCCAGGCACCAGGCACCCAGCTATCTGGTAGAGGACTGAGCTATCCCGAGATCCTTCCTTCCCCAGGTGTACTGAGTGGGGCTCTGCCCTCTCTGCCCCTTCCTCCTTGGAAAAACTCTCCATTCCTTGCTGTCCATTTCTTGAGGTCCAGTTTGCCCAGCCTCTTGGTTAGGAATGGCAGCCTAAACACCCACTCTGGTTCTCAAGGAATCAGTCTCCTTCCAGCCATAAAAAGGTCAGATCACCCCATTAGAGCCCGAGTCCCTACTCTCCTACTCCTGATGGAGTAGGAGTTCACTATGCTAGCTGTGGTCAGTGTGTTCCCTGGCTCAGAAGGGACCCTTGGAGTACCAGATGGGTCACAACCAACTCAGTCCTCCGAGATTTTCAGTCAAGTCAATTCTTCTGAAATCCTGGTAAACCCCCAAGAAATATACCCAGAGAAGACAGCTGCCTAGAGAAACAGGGCCTTAGACTCCTGGGTGCTAGGCTGGGCACAGAGCAGTGGAAAGAAAAGAGCCTGCTCCTTCAGAGGCTCAGGGTTTCATTTCCAGCATCCACCCTGCTGTTCACAACTCCAGCTGCAGGCAATCTGGCGCCCTCTTCTGGCAATCCCTGCTATCGCTACCCTAGTGAGACTTGGGGGAAAATAAGGTTAAACGCACACACCCATACTCAAGCAGGACATGTAGCCTGGCTTCCACACTGGGCTTCACCGTGGTAGGGCCTCTGTCCCCTCCAGCCCCACCATCACAGGGTGCTTCATTCACTGCCCTTTCTCCCTGGCCCTGGAGGCTCAGCAGTCCTGAGAGGAATTTGACCAGTGAGTGCTCTGTATTTTGCTTTGCATTTTTTTTTGTTTGTTTTTGTTTTGCTGTCTTGGTGTTTATAGAGTTTTTGTTTGGTTTTGGTTTTGGTTTGTGTGATTTTCTGGGACAAAATTGATCAGAAACAAACTCCAGACTGGGGTTGTGAGCACATGGACAAAAAGACCTTAGGGGTGTGCTTGATGTGGCTGCTTATGTGTCCCAGGCAAGTATGGGAATCACTGGTCCCAGTGTCCCTAACCCCACAGCGACCCGTGGTCTGGATCTGAGATAATGGGCCAGAGGTGCTGACTGCACAGGCCCGGGAGACACAGGAATGGGCTCCATCCTGTGGTCACTGGAGAAGCCAGCTCTGCCAGGTGCCTGTCTACTTGCAGGTGGGTTAGCCTCACTTTTCTAGACAAAGAGTAAAGAGGAGGTACAGTAACCTGATGTGTGGGAGGGAAGTCCCCAAGACAATGGCCTTGGAATATAGCCCAAGGGGAAACCTCTGAGCCCTCCCTGGCTTCTGCTAGGAAACCACTCACCAGATCAAACGGAGAACGGGGCTGCAAAGAACACTAGAGCAGGGCTGGTCCGGCAACAAGCATTCCAACACCCCCACGCGCTTCCCTGGAGAAGGTCGGTGAGGAGACAGTGGTTTTGTGAACTGTCCGCACTGGGGACCCGCCTCCTTGACTGATGTGTGGGGGAAGTGTGGGTATCCATGGAGACAGGGAGGAGAAGGGGTGGGGCGCTCTCAACGTTTACCCAACGGCCAACCGCTGAACTTCAAGGCAGTCGGGCACTGGGTGCTGCTGCCTCCCGCAGGAGGGCCTGAAACCTGGGAAAGGCGACTGTCTCTTCCTAAGATCTGGGCCTCTGCAGGCCAGGACAACCTCAGAAACAAGCCCTTTCTTCCTCCCTGCTAGCCTGGGCTGGGAGCGACCTTGTGGATTGCCTGCCACACCTCTGGCAGCACCTAGGGCACCCAGCATCAGGACCCAGGCCCTTCCTAGCTCACTTAAGCAAATGACCATTTGTGAGCATGAGTCCCAGTTACATAGGACTCGGTTCCACAGACTGGCCGATAGGACCAGAGGAGATTAGCTAGCACAGGAAGGCACAGGACCTGAAGTGCCCCGAAGGAAAGACATGCAAAAGGCACAGGAATGGGGCCAGGCAACCCTACTTCAGATGGGGGGTTTGGAGAGGGACAGGGCAGGGGGGAGTATTTGGAGACATTAGTGCAAAGCGGAAACCACGGAAAGGCCCCCAGGTAGAAATGAGTGTTCTAGAAAGGCAGGACCCTGACACCTCGCTCCAGAGACATTGGATTTCATCCCCACAGGAGTAGGACCTATGGCAACAATAGACCCAGCTGGATGGGGCAAGGGCAGGAACTCCTCCGATCAATGCATCTGTGGACCAAGATACTCCAGGAGGCTGATTCTTTCCCCCATTTTTTTTTTCCAGGGCAGGAGCTGTCTGCTGAGACAGGGTCTCTTTACATAGCCTTGGCTGTCCTGGAACTCACTATGTAGACCAGGCTGGCCTCAAACATAGAGATCCTCCTGCCTCTGCCCTCCCCATTCTTCGGTGCAATGCCTATAAAATCGTGTCTGGCTCTCAAAAGTCTGATTCTTGAGGTTTTGTCATTGAGGCCTATAAAAGTGCCCAAAGCCTTTGTCCATGGCACTGGCCCTGACCCAGGCCACCCAGGAATGAAAGAACCCAGTCACTGGCTTTCTCTGCTGTGCTGACCCTCTACTTAGGGATAGCATGGGAATGATGCCACTAAAAAGCAACAAAACCAAAAACACCTTTTTATTTGAGGCTAGGGGTGGGGAGGCAGGACTGTGTGTGTGTGTGTGTGTGTGTGTGTGTGTGCGTGTGTGTGTGTGTGTGTGAAAAGCATGTTCTTGTACTGCCTAAAAGTTTAGGGACTCGCTACTCGCTGTACCATTTACCCCAGACAAGAACTCTGGCCCTTGCTTCCAAATGAATAGTTAAGGCAACTATGAAAACTTTCCAGAAAGAGGAGAGCTCCTGCCTCTCGGCTGTGTCAGGCTGTGCTCAGTGGGTCACCCCACAGCCAGCTCAGTGCTGCTGGTGGATGCTTTTTACATGAGAATGCATATTCTTTCCTGAACTTTAAAGTAAAATTCGCCTAAATCTCCTCTGAAGACTTCTAGGGAGAAAACCAGTCTATTGATTTTGATGAACTTCTTCTCTTTTTGGTGGCAGGATAGAACCTAGGCCCTCAATTACTAGGAAAGAACTCACTATTGAGCCAGCTCAGTCCCCTTTAAATAAAGACAATGCACAATACAGTTTTCAGGGTGAAAAGTATGGGTCACAGAACTGAAATTTTCTTTGTCCAGGTCAAGGCCTGAAACTTTTGTGTGTGTATGGGGGGGGGGGTGTTGAGTGGGGAGGGGAAATAGAGAAGTATTCAAAAATTTTTAAAATGAACATTTTCTACCAAATATGCTCTCTTCCTTATGCAGTACTCACTGATAAAGGGAAAAAATGGCCTTTTTGCTTCTCATGGTGGACAGTGTCTCAAATACTTGCTGGGTTTTATTGGGCATGTTTACATTAGTTGTTGACCTTAAACAGAGAAGACCCAGAGTCGAGAATTATCAGAAAAACTAATTAGTTTCTTCTGTGATGTCAACAATGATAAGCTGGTTGGGGGGTTACAGAGCCCTGTGGACTTTTCACAGTGCAGGCAGAGCTCAGGACTGAAGCAGCAAACAACACACACACACACACACACACACACACACACACACACACACTCACACACACACTCACACACACACCCTGTCTCCTGAGGCTAGACAGTTTCCGGGACTGTTGCCAGTGGCACATATGCAGAGTCCGCTTGGGATACCTAAGGGCTGTCTTTGAGCCAGAGACCCGGGAGGCTGAGGTACCCTTCTGTACCCTGTGTCCAACTCTGCGGCTTCCCATCCTCTATGAGGTGGCCTGCCAGGTGCCTCTGTGTGACCCCCTGCTAGCTGGACAGTTGCAAGGGCGAGGGCAGGACCTAGGAAATCTGCTTGGATGATATTCCAGATACGCATCCTGGTCCCCACCTCTTGCTGGACCTCAGTTTCTTCATGTGAGATGGAGGCTGGAACAAGGGCACCTCCTAAAGGCCATCTCTCATAGACACTCTTGTCCTAGGAGAACAGAGGACAGATCCTCTTTTGAGGTGTTCCAGCAGTGCCAGGAGGGATGGGCTTGGTGAGGTTTGCTTTGCTTTTTAATCTTTCATAAATATAGTCCAAGACAGAGTGACCGTTCTCGATCTCTATCACTTGGCATTGTAGAGACCAAGTCTGTGACAGAGGGATGGGTACTGCAGGCAAAGCCTAAATGAAAAGGGATCAGAACAGCCTGCTGAGGGATAGCAAAGGAGGAGCATGGAGCAGAAGACAAAGCCTAAGAGGTCAGCAGGGGCCAGGATCCTGGAGCACCGGGATCTCGGCAGAGAAGTGTCACCAGCTCACCTGCAGTCAGACGCCGCTGATACCCAGCCTGTGACGCTGCCCGTGTCTGTGTCTGTGGTGGCAGTGAAGAAGCAATGGTGTGCCCCAGCAGCTGCTGATCGGCTCCTAAGTTGGGGAGCTCAGGGTTCCCGAGCCCTAATGGGGCAAGGAGCTCTCTGTATTAAAAGGAAGTTCTGTGTCCCTCACAAGAGCCACAATTACCTTTATGCTAGGTTCTGAGGTGAGGTCCCACCACCTGCCCTGTTGGGTGCCCTAGACCCCATGAAGCTTTTGGTCCTGGATCCCCTGTGGAGATGGTGGCATGAAAGATTCAGAAACACCCAAAATCTGTTCTTGGCTTTGAGTCACATCTCATTCATCCAACAAATATTTATTGAGGGCCTACTATGTGCCGGGCTGTTTAGTAGTAGTAAGTTATCGAGTCTTCCTCTCGCTAATGCCAGGATCCCAGAAAGCGAGAGCACTGCTTAAATGGGCCCAACAGTAAAGAGTCGCTACCTGTCACTAGCCAGTCTCTCGAGTGTTCATACTCTCTCCCAGCTACTTGATACTGCTCTCAGGAACCACTGCCAGGGCCTGCTCTGCTGTCCTAGGTTGAAGTTTTTGCCTCCTTCCCCCAGTCAAGTGAGATCAGTGGTCCAGCAAGATGGGGAGCCTAGCTCACAGGTCTTACCTAGGCCCTTCCACAGTGGCCTCTCATCCCATCCCAGCTCCTTAGGGACCCCCATCACTTCTTCAGGGACAAAAACAAGGTGTGATCAGAGCCACTGGGAGAGTTCAAGCAGGGCTAACAGCCCCCACCAAGACCGTAAACTTGCACCTGGTGAAGATGGACCCTTTTCCCCAAAGCAACTGGATGTCCAAGGCTTTAGTGGGAAGGCTGAAGGGCCTCCAGTTCTGGTGCTGAGCATGGACATCTAGGATGCGGCCTAGGAATGGGTCTTTATTAACACACCCCTGAACAACCTTTTTGGAGTCAGAATACAGGAAGCAGCAATTCCAAACTAAGGGTCATGGGGCAGGTGGCAGGGCCCAGGGTAGGTAGCAGGCACACAAGGTGGTCAGCATGGACAGCAAGAGAAGAAGCAGGAACTTCTAGGGAGAATGGAAAACAGGAAATGAAATTACGTCGGGGTTCAGCAGAGCTGCTCCCTAAGCTGGTCTTCCCAAGAGCCTGAGGAGAGTGGCAAACCACTGGGGGAGGGGGGTTACTGTGGTGGCACAGCAGGAGTATGGAGAAAGAGGCATCAGGACTGACATGTAAGTCAGTTAGCAAAGAAAGCCGGGACGCCCACCTAGCCATGCTAAAGGAAAGCCCACACTGTACAAGTGCAGAAGGCAGCTGCTATGTTAATAACATAAAGGATGAGAAGTCTGGTGCCAGGTGGCTTTTCCCAGTTCACTGGCATTGCTGCCACCCTCAAGAGTGCCCTTTTCTTTCTTAATAAACTGCCTCTATTTCTATCACTATCCATGTGTCCCTTGTTAGGTCTCAAACACTGGACAAATGGCTGAGGTGTCCATTAACATATCAAAGCGGACACTGGCCAGCTGCCCGCACACTCAGTGCTTGTGACTCCAGCTCTTCTTACCCAAGGGCTGGGCTTCTGTGCTCCTCCTCCGCCCCCCAACCCCATCGTTTTGGCTAAAGAGGCCTCTAGGTCTCTTAGCCCAGGCTGCCTCTTTTGCTCCTCCCCCTCAAGGTCAGCCTGGACTCTCCCCTCTGCCTGCTTTCTCCCTTAGCTCTACAATGAAAATCTTCTCTAGACGCTGGGAGCAATAGTGTCCTCCTAGTTCATTCATCTGCCGAAACCCAGGAGCAGCATAAACGAGCTCCCTTCCCAGGGCCTCAGCCTCTGGAACCAACTGATAAGATATGACATGTTATGTCCCGATCATTTGTTTATGCTGGCTGCTGTCACCCACAAAATTTGATTCCAAATTCTACCCCCCCTCTATCTGTTCTAACCACTTGTCTCTCCCGCTCTACTCTGCAAGCCCAGCTCACATGTCAAACAATACTCCTGGACATTTAAGCAGATGCCCTCCAAACTCAGATCTGTGCGCACTACAGCACCAGAAGCTGAAATGGGGCTCAAGGCACACAAAGAGCAGAAGGGGATGAGAAAGGAATCTAGACCTGGCCTAGGCCAGTAGTGCGATGCTGTCCAAGATACTGAGCACAGCGCGTGCGCACACGCGTGGTGGGGTGGTGGGGGTGGGGTGGTGGGTGGGGTGGTGGGGGTGCGGGGCCCCACCCCCATCCTCCAGTCTCTGCATGGCCCTGCACAGCTCTGGAGTGGGGTAGGCGAGAGAGAGCAGTGACTCTGGTACAGCTTCTCAGGCCCAGCACCCAGAATCAGAACTCTACACCTAGGCTGCAAGGGTCTCCATGGTGAAGCCCTGGCCTGCTGGCTCATGATCCTTTCCACAGGGGCCTCTTTAGGACACATTTCCTCAGAACATCAAAGCCTCTGCTAGGTTCCAGCATAGCCAGGACTGTCTGCAGCTGGGGTCTGCCCACATCTGGAATCCCACTGCAACCCCTCTGCTCATCTCCCAATCTGGAGGGGCCCCCCAGGCTCTTACCATTGACCAGCAAGCCCCCCATTATTGCCCAAACTAGGGAGTGGAGACAAAAGGGGTCCCAGTTGAATAACAAGGCCTCTTGCGGCTTCACGATACTCATTTGCATCTTAAAGGCACCTTCCCACCATCCTAGTGGCTGAGAACTTCCCCTTTGTGCTCCCATCCAGGCCTAAAGCCACTTGATGTTCCTAAAGGGGGAGCACCTCTCCCTCACCCCATCTTGCTGGCCACTGCAGAAGGCCAGGGCACACACAGCCAGGACTTCAGAGCAGCACGGGCCCTCCCTCCCTTTGCCAGGCTCTGCCTGTTACAACCCAAACTGAACTCAACGTCACACCTACAGCAGACCCTCTCCCTCCCCCCTGCCCCCCCCACCCGCCAGATATGAATGGGCACCCCAGTGAGGGCACTGTCTGTCAATCTCTAGCTAACAGACTTCCAAGTGCCCAGATCTCTCACTTGTGGCTACTGTGGTCACACACACCCCATCCTCTCCCCCTTCCCTGTTATTTGCTGCAAAATGAGAGAGCCTGACTTCAGGCTGTGAACCCTCATCCTTCAGGGACCCAGACTCTGTCTGCAGACAGCCATGTTGCTATCTGTCCATGGCATTAATAACTCTTCTAATGAACTCCTTACCCTCACAATCCCTCTCATTGTCCTCTCTGAACCCCACTATTCAAGACCTTTCAGCTTGTAGGGAACAGGTGCCCCCCCACTCAGTCAAAGTTGTGGGATCTTAATCCTGGTCTTCCTTCCCTGAGTCTGTGTGTATCACTTCAACCAGGCTGTACTTTGCTTCCTGTCAATCATTTTCTGAAGCTACTTTCTCTACATGAATATGAGACTGGTACTCAAGCTGTTAGAACCAGGGCCTGGGCCTTAGCAGTCCAAGAAGTTCTGCCATCAGTACTCAACAGGTCTATCAAAGAAGCAGTAGAGAAGAAAGATTTAGTGACCGTACAGGGAAGGGGAACAAAGAGACCCAACAAGAGCCCCAGCATCATCCTACCTACCATCTTGTCCAGCACAGAGGTCAGACACGTTGTCGGAATCTGAAATCTCTTTCCAGAAAACAAGCTCCCCTCTACATTCAGCCTTTTCCTTTCCCCAAGAGGAGATTCATGGAAACATTCCAATGCAGCAGGAGCATATAAGTGTCAACAGTCGCGACCCCTATGGGATTAAATGATTCTTTTTCAGGGGTCGCCCAAGGTCATCGGAAGACACAGATACTTACATTACAAAATTAGTTATTTATTAACAACAAAAATACTTTTCTGTCTGGGGGTATTAAAGAGTTGCAGCGTTAGGAAGGGTGAGAGCCGCTGCTGGAGACCACCTCCACTCTTGCCAGTGATTAGCTGTCAGATGAGCTCACCAGAATGTTACCTGCAGCAGCCTCCTCCAGCTGCCCTGGAGGAATGGCGAGTCTGTGTATGTGCGGACCTCTGACAGACTCAGGTGCCCTGTTTCCAAGAGAATGGCAGGACACACTAATTATTCCCTGAAGGAAGTTTACAGCCAGCAGACTGCCAGACTCCAGAACATGAGAGCGCTCTGAATGTAATGAGCTCGGCCCAATTAGCCTTGCCATCCCTCCCAACTGTTCTTACAGCTTTGGTGTTCAGCATTCCTTCCCTGGCGTGCGAGCTGGTGTTGTGCCTACTCAGCTGCCAGGCAGAAAACCTTCCTCACTCTGAAACCACTAAGAAGGGACTCCACTCTGCCTCAAGGGCCTGAGCGCTCTCCTCGGAGCCCCACCATGCTCTTTCCATAGTATTAATATCCAAATAAATCCTCTACTCCAATGGCAATCAGCCTCAGTGTCTTCCTTGAGTCCAGTCCCCAAAAACTTTCCGTTACAGGAACGTCAAAGAGAAGGGTCACTCACTTCAAATGCCGTCTGACTGGGTGTGGGGAGCTCACATCAGGCAAATTATCAAGTCGTGGGGTTGGGATTGCTGTTAAGCCTGCTTTGATCCCTAGCACACACATGGTAGAAAGAAAACTGCTTCTCACCAGCTGTCCTTTGACCTACACACACACACACACACACACACACACACACACACACACACACACACACGTGGTGGCATGAAGGCCCTCCCTTTCCACCTCACTAAATACAATTCTAAAAAATTAAATAGCAAGTCTCTGTCTAGAAAAAAATGCATACAGACACAAAAACAACAATAACAACAAAACCCCACAAGCCAGAGCCAAGCCCACAGCTAACAGAGAAGCACATCTGATGGCGGGAAGGCCATGAAGGAAACAATACTGGGAGGCAGCTTTGTGTGCCCTGAGACTGCCACGTGCAGCTGCCTCGAGGCAGGAACCCTCAGGGGAGTGTAAGGAAGAAAAGGGCTAGCAGCTGAAGCTAGAGCCAGGGAGGAGCCTGGACCGGTGGCTGCAGGGCTCACCCTGCCGGATGCATAGCCACTGGAGTCTATTAGCAGAGGCTGGCACCACGTCCCTCTCACAGATGTGGGGTGAGGTGAGGGTAGAGGCTTGGACAGATATGGGGCAGGTTGACTGTCAGCAGCATCAGGAATACGCAGCCCAACACAGCGGCCAGCACTGCCTGGAGACCTCCACTTAGGTGAAGGGAGGTCCTTGCCTGCTTCTCAAAAAACACTTCAGAATGAGAGTGGAGAAAAGCTAGAGAGGCTCAATATTCAGACAGTTAAAAGTGAGGGAGGAGAGAAAGGTAGGGGAAAGTATGGGGCATGAGAAAAGAGGGGAGCCCCTCATCCCAGAATCCGGCTGAAGCAAGAATTCCAACACGAGTAACTGATTAAGGCTGTCTCTTTCCCCAGCTATCAGCCGGCATCTTCCACGATTCTCACCAGGAACCCCATTTACAGGGAAGACACACATTTACAGGGAAGACACACATTTACAGGGAAGACACACACGTTGCACCCTCTGCAGTCCTCGTGGCTCTGGGTTTTAGCTAACCAGGTAATCTCAGCCAAGGCATCAAAAAAAGATGTGAAAAATATGAGTATCTGAGTTCAAATCCCCAGCACCCCATAAAAGCCCAGGAAGACAGCATGCCTTTAGAGTCCCAATAATGGCAGCAGCAACAGGCAGAGCCTGGAGTATCACTGGCCAGCCAGTCTATCACAATAGCTCTAGGTCCAGTGAGAAACCCTGTCTCAGAAAACAAGGTGGTCAGGCTGAGACAGCTGAGAGGTTAAGAGCGCTGAGTTAACTCAGTTAACTTCTTACAGAGAAGCCAGGTTTAGTTCCCAGCGGCCACACAGCGGCTCACAACCATCTGTAACTCCAGTTCCTAGAGTTTTCTTCTGACCTCTGCACACATGCAGGCATACATGCAGGCAAAACACTCATATAGACAAAGTAAACTATCTTTAAAAACTAAGGTGAAGCATGACAAGAAGACACCCACACACACGTGTGAGTGTGTCCCCACACGCTTTATGCATGGAGGAAGGGAAAAGGAAGGAGGGTTTCTTAGCAATCTTTTGAGATGTAACTTGAGAGCCACCAAATGGTACATACAGCTAGGGATCCTGACTCCTTCAGGGAAGCTGTGTCTCATTCTCTCGAGCATCCTTCTAGCCCATCTCCAGCTCCACTTCGTAATGGCTAGTCCTCATTCTTTCTACAGCAAAACCACAAACTAATTGGGCCTGAGCAGAGGTCTCTAAAAACTGAAGGGAACTCTGAATGTGATGGTGTGGAGCTGTCTGTGGCCTTCGACACACCTACTGGTAATCCGCAATCCCAAGACAGGGGCATGGAAGCGAAAGGAGGGAAAGGAAGGGGGGAAGGAGAGGAAAGAGGAAGAACGGAGGGGGAGGGGAGGGGACTGGGTGAGAGCAGCTGAGAGCCAATCCCTGGTGCCCATCTGGGTCTGTCTGCACATCTGTAAATCTAGCACTGCCAAGGCAGACACAACAGATGCCTGGAGCTAGCGGGCCAGCCGGGCTAGCAGCTGGAGATCCTGTCTGGGAGAATAAGGTACAGAATGACTGAGAAAGACACCAAGTCATGCATGTGTGTGTGTGTTGTCTTTATAACAACTTTCTAAAGTTACATTCTCCAGAGGAGATCATTTACAGTATGGTTTAAAGATTTAAGCGAAGCTTAAAATGCAAGTAGAGCTTAAGAGTGGGCTAAAAATTATATGATCTGGCTCACTTTTTAAAATCTTAAATAATTTGTCTTTTGTGCTAGACAGTGGAGGCCCATGCCTTTAATCCCAGCACTTGAGAGGCAGAGGCCAGTGGAGCTCAGTGAGTTCGATGCCAGCCTGGTCTACAGAGCCAGTCCCAGGACAGTCTGGGCTACAAAGAGAAACCCTGTCTCAAAAACCAAACAAACAAAACTCATTTTGCAAACGAAATAAGATGTTTCTAAGAGCTGCATCTGAAGGTCAGCCACGAGAGAAGTGCCAAGCTGACATGACTGAAGGTGACATTGTGTCCCTGGCCAGCGGCAGCTCATCTGATGCGCCAATGTCTTATGAAAAGTATATTTTTGTGGGCAATTTAGGGTTTAGCAGTTGTATTGAAGTTTCTTGACTCTTATCAAGAAAGACAAACTAGACCAAGAGGGAGGGGCTCTCCTCATGGCACCTTCCCTTTCTTCCCAAGGCTATCCTACCACAAACTGACAAGAACCAACAGTCTGGCCGGGAGGGGTGAAAGACAAATCAGCCCTTCTGCCTGAAGCTCGAGGTGAGCCTGTGGGCAGCATCCTAGTGCACAGATCAGGAGGCATCAGGTTTCTGCTTGCTGGGAGGAGGAGTGGGTGCCATCAGCCCAAGGTGTCTGAAGTCACCAGGATGAGCTGCTCTGGAAATAGCGGGTTGAGTCCAGGAGAGAGCTTCCCCACACAGACTGTGTCTCGGTGAACGAGTTCCATAGGGTCTCCTCCTGAGGACAATGGGGGCAATTCTGGCTCTGATCTCTGCTAAACCCCTGCCTACTTCCTGATGATCCTTACCACCCCTCCTTTGATGGGGTGTGTTGGGGCATATCTGCACACTGTGTGAAGGTGTGAGGCTGTGATTGGTGTAATAAAAAGCTAAATGGCCAATAGCTAGGCAGGAGGTATAGGCGGGACTTCAGGACAGAGAGAGGAAGAAGGAACAGGAATGGAGGTACTGAGAGATTCGAGAAGATATGGAGGAAGCAGGGTGGGTGGCAAGTAATAAATGAAGAGAAACGGGTTAATTTAAGTTATAAGAGCTTGTTAAAAACAAGCCTGAGCTACAGCCGAGCTTTCACAATTAGTAAGTCTTCATGTCATTAATTGTGAGCTGGCGACCCAAAGAAAAACTGACTACAGGGGTGGGGGAGAGGCAGGTGGACCCAGTAGTTTGAAAGGCATCTCTGATGGCCAAGAATCTTGAGTCTCCCTTTCTTCATGAGACCAGTGGAGCGAGTTAGGGCCTTCCTGATCTCCAGGCAAACTCTCCCCTCACTCAAGAGGCCAGGGACCTGCTTGACACCTATCAGCGTAAAGTTGGCATGGTCTCTAGGAGGTATCTACTATGTCCTTCACAGGCTGGCCACTGCCTGAACCATTCATTCCCTTCTCTACCTACAAGCCCTCCCTTACCAAATGCTGCAGTATTCAACCCCCAAAGCCACTCCCTGTCACACCCTCTCAGGGACATGCCTCTGGAGCTCATAACCTTACAACTTGTCCATCCAGAAGCCCCCCATTTCGTTTAGATGGGACCAGGGACAGCTACTTAAGCATCACAAAATGGGGTACTTGGTGCCAGGGAATGGTGAAGCAGTGTCTGGGGAGAGGCCCTTGTGGTCGTACCAGCGCTGACACGTCCTTGGGACGTCTGGTGCCTAGAGCCCAAGATCCCAAGCAAGCAACTTCAGGGCACCTCCCTTCTGCTGTCTCCTTAGGATCCAAAGGAGACCCCCGCCCCAGAACCTTCTCGTTCTTCGCATTGCTCCTGTCGGCCGCATGAGGGCGTACCCTGTGTTAGTTGGGACAAATTAAAGCCCAGCCTGCGGGTAGGCCTGTGGTCCCCGGGGCCCAGACCTAAATCGGGTGCCAGAGGAGCACCCTTGGCTGCCCCCTGCAAAGCTCTGGGCCTTGGGGTCTCGCCCTGGGCCCACGATAATCGTTCTCAAACCGTGCGCCCCCCTCCTCCACGCTCGTGTAGCCTGGGGTACACACCTCTGTGCCCCTCCGCAAAGCCCCTCCTAGGTGCAGGCTGCCTCTGCGACGCGCAGCGGGCTCGGACCCTGGCCAGGGCACACTGCTGAGGGTGCAGCCGCGCCCGGAAGCCACGGGCGGAGGAGCCAGCGGCCGCGGAAGGCACTCCAAGAAGCACAAGTTGGCGCTGGCCTGCGCCCAGGCTGTTGTTGTTCTCAACGTGGTCCGCCACGGGGAAATAAAAGCAGAGCGGGACGCGCTCCCCACCAGAGCGCAGCGCGCACGCCCAGAGCTCAGGAGCCGGCGCAGACCCGCCGCGCTCCCCGCAGGCTCTCCGCATCCCACCCCCGAGCCCCGCCGCGGCCGGCCCGGCCCCCGCCCGCGCCCCAGCCCTGCCGCCCGGTCCTAGGCCCGGCCGCGGCCGCTCCCGCCTGGAGCCGCCGCGCGCCCCCAGCCCACCGGCGCCGCCGAGGCCCCTCGCCTTCCTCTTTCCGGCGCGGCCCCCAGGCTACCGCGCGCCGCCCGCCACTAACCCGCTGGCCACCATGTCCGTGGAGCTTGAGGAGGCCCTGCCGCGGACGAGCGCCGACGGGACGGCCCGCAAGACGGCCAAGGCGAGCGGCCCGGCGGCGCCCGCGCAGCCCAAGAGAAGGAAGAACCGCAAGAAGAACCAGCCGGGCAAGTACAGCCAGCTGGTGGTGGAGACCATCCGCAGGCTGGGCGAGCGCGGCGGCTCGTCCCTGGCGCGCATCTACGCCGAGGCCAGGAAGGTGGCGTGGTTCGACCAGCAGAACGGGCGCACCTACCTCAAATACTCGATCCGGGCACTGGTGCAGAACGACACGCTGCTGCAGGTGAAAGGCACCGGCGCCAACGGCTCCTTCAAGCTGAACCGCAAGAAGCTGGAAGGCGGCCCCGAGCGGCGCGGAGCCTCGGCGGCCAGCAGCCCCGCGCCCAAGGCTCGCCCGGCGGCTGCAGACAGGACGCCGGCCAGGCCGCAGCCCGAGCGGCGCGCGCACAAGGGCATGAAGGCGGCGGCGGCTGCCGGCGCGAAGAAGGTGAAGAAGGCGGCCAAACCCAGCGTGCCCAAGGTGCCCAAGGGCCGCAAGTGACGCCCCCACGGTCTGGCGACGTTGTCAAGTTTTTCAGTCTCTACCCCGCGGTGTACCGGTTCCGTACGGTTCGGCCTGGCCCAGGTCCCCCACTCCCTGTCCCTTTCCCGCCCCTCCCCCAGCGATGCTGCGTTCTGTTTGCTTTAGGTTTTTGAAACGGCCCTGGCGACGCCTCCATTGGCTCTCACCCTTGGCAACGGCCGTCGTCATGGTTACCGGCCCGGCGGCGCCAATGGCCTGGCGGCGCCTGCCTGCCTTGCCCGCCGCTGGCCGCCCCGCGCTCCGGTTGCGCGGCGCCTTGCTCCGCCCGCCGCCCTCCTGGGGCGCAATAAACGGTTCCAACCTTGACCCCTTGTCGTTGTCTTGTGGGGCTGTGGGGGAAGTCGAGGTTTCTAAACTCAGCCTGACAACTGGCAGCCCGCGCTGGCGGAAGTGGGACAGGTGTGCCCTGAGACGCTGGCCAGCAGAGAACACAGCACCTATAAGAAGTGTGAAGAGAGTGCGTTCCCAGGCTTGGATCATTGCGCTGTCCAGCGTATACTGATTAGCTGGCCACATTGTTGGGGGTTAGAGCTCAGGGTCTGGTCTAACTGGACAATTTTGCAAATGGAAAACCCGCAAAGTTCTAGCTAGAACAGTGTGTACACGTACGAGGTGGGGGTGAGCTGGGGCCAGGTTAGGGAAGAGATACGGGGTGCTATTTCTCTGTCACTTTTAAAAAGTGGGGAAGGGCCCTGGGTCAGTAGCTGAGGGTGGGAAGGGCCCAGCGTTTCTTGGCAGGTGTGAACATGAGGCAGACCCAGCTACCTGAACAAAGTGGTCACTTCACTGCCTTTTGAAGTCTGGTACCTGACTGAAGGTTCCCTGAAAAAGGCATGGCCAACTACCATGTGGAATTGGGCTCTACCTTCCCCAAGCTGGTGGTCAGTGACTGAGGTAATGACTCCCAGAAGGCTCAGGCCCTGTCCACAGGGCCATGACTGGGGCTAGGCCTAGGGAACAGCCTTGCCCAGCCTCAAGGATATTTTTTAAAGTTTCCTGAAGACTACGGTTGGCTTTGCCTATCTGAGTGTTCCCAGTACTCTACAGCCAGCAGGGTGAAATCCCTACCTTGTCTCCCGTCTGCCTGCTAACCCTCTTTGGAGACATTTCCTGAGCTCTGGGGCTCCTCGGCGCCTTTTGAACTGTCGTTTTTCCCTAACTCCCGCTACACTCCTGCCTTCCAAGGGCTTACCCCCTCGTGCTGCTGCCCATTGTCCAGCCCCTGGAAGGCATCCCATCCCTTGGAGATGTTGGTTCTTGGCTTCTGGCTTTCATCCCATGCCCACATCAAAGCACACAGAGTACTCCTCAATAGGTGTCTTAGGGTTTCTGTTGCTGTAATGAAGCACCATGACTGAGGCATTTGGGAAGAAAAGGGTTATTTGGTCTGCACATCGTAACTATCACTATATTGAGGGAAGCCAAGGCAGGAACTCAAACAAGTAACCTGGAGGCAGAAGCTGACACAGAGAACATGGAGGATGCTGCTTACCGGCTTGCTCCTCCTGGCTTGCTCACTCTGCTTTCATATAGAACCCAGTACCACCAGTCAGGGGTGATACCACCCACAATGGGCAGGGCCCTCCCCCATGAATCGCTAATTAAGAAAATGTCCTACAGGCTTGCCTACAATCTGATCTTGGGGGTCATTTTCTCAGCTGAGGTTCCCTCCTCTCAGCCGACTCTAACTTGGGTCAAGTTAACAAAACCATTAAGCAGAGTAAGTCAGGGCCCCTGCACATTGTACAAGTCCTTTAGGGACTAAGCCCACCCCAATGTCAGGTTACAGGGCTGGGGGAATGCTGAACCCCTCCAGCCCCAGGGGTGGTCATGTGACCTAAGACCTGGCCAATGAGTGCTTAGGTAGGTTGTTAACTTGGCTTCAGTTTGAGATGGAGACAGATTCAATGCCAAGCAGCTGGAGGGCTTCTCTGGACACTATCTAGAATGACTAAATGGTAGGAATATAAGGCCAGAGGTGCCACCAGTCCTGGGGCAGCAGCATGGCTCTGGTTCTGAACGGCAACTGCTGTTCTGGCCACTTGTCACAAGATGGAGGCTGAACACCGATGGCAGTGTTAAAGTGTGCCAAAACCTCACCTGGGGTCCTTCATTCAGCGTTTGCTGGATGGCCCTCTGGACAGTGTCAGGCTGTGGACGGGACAGAGAAGCCCACAACATCAGGACTAGCACAGATCTGAGGTCTGGAGATGCTTCTGGGGGGTGAGAAGATGCAGCAGAGATTAGCAGAAGCCAGGCTCCTGGGTCAACCAGAGCTCAACAGGAAGCAGAAACTGAGGGGACACAGGAGCCAATGTTGGAGTCTGACACATTATGGACATTCTCTAAGGATGTCTTCACGTCAGTTGGGACCTGAAGCCACAGCAGGCAAGCCTCCCACTAGCTGAGATGGTACCCAGCACAGAGTGAAACCTGTCATGATGAGAGCATCTTGGAGAAGTCAAGACCCTTGTTCACTGTTCCTAGCGACAGGAAGGCTGGGGAGTATGGTGCCAGGCTCTGGACGTCAGGCAGTTCAGCAGATAAGCAAGTGACATGGTTCCTTCCTTCTAAATCTGGCGGGAATCTGCCCACAACCCCTCCCCACCCCCCCAATGGGTTGTTCTGGGGATGAGAGGAAGGAGGGTGTATTAGGGTTCTCTAGAGAAACAGAATTTATAGAATCTATATAGAGAAAGGAGATTTATTAGAATGGCTTACAGGCTGTGGTCCAGCTAGTCCTACAGTGCCTATCTGCCAGTGGAAGGCCCAGGAACCCAGGATTTCAGCCCACAGAGCTGGACTGGATGTCTCAGCTGGTGCTCAGTGTATGCTAGAATCCTGAAGTAGGCTCTAGTGCCAGAGAAGGGACGGATGTGTCAGCAAGAGAGCCAGCAGGCAAAGAACAAGCTTGCTTCTCTCAGCTCAAGCTGTGGCTCAGGTAAAAGATGTCTTTTCTCACCTGAAAAATCCAGAGTAGGAGTGAGCCTTCCCACTTCAAATGATTTAATTAAGCAAATCCCTCACAGGTGTGCCCAGCCATTTGGGTTTTACTTAATTCCAGGTGTAGTTGAGTTGACAACCAAGAATAACCATTACAAAGGTGGCTCCCACAGGCCATAGGCAGGATAGTGCAACCAAGTCAACTTATGCTAGAGCCCATGAAGTAGCTCATTCAACTGAGTTTTGTCAGTCAAAGTGTTTGCATTCTCCTTCAGATGTACGACCTCCTTCTCTAGAAGTTTTGTACCAGTCTGTACCATGTCTAAAAGTACCTCAGCTGACTGAAAATTGTTAGTTAAGGTGGTCGTGTCCTTCCTCAGAGTCCCAACTTCTTTCCTAAGAAGCCTGGATTCAGTCTGTAAAGACTGCACCATTTCTAAAAACGCCTCATTCTTAGCCCTATTGTCAAACCATATTTTTAAGAAAAAAATATTGAGGACAAGACTAAGCCCCAGAAATAAATATAGTGAGGTAGAAGGGACATCCTGTACATCTTGTAAATCCTCGCACATGGTGTTAAGTAAAGAGGCTATTGAAACCTTGGACAGTTAGGTTATCTGACAAACTGTCCTTTTAAATCAGCAACTTACGAATTATAAATCTCACCTGTGGTTTAGTTAGCTGGAGTAGGTGCAATAACCATTACCTGCCAGTAGGTGTCACGGTGCACTTGGAGCCGCGTGCTTGGTTTAAATCTGATTTTAGAGTTAAATGCTGAAAGATATGCTTAGATTAAAAAGCTATTTAGTATAAATCACAGACTGTGTGTTGCATGAAGGTCCCTGGCTGTTCAACAGCCTCACGAGACAGTTGGCAGAGGGAGGCAGGCACCTCCTGCTCAGGACAGGGGGCGTGTTGCCTGCCCTGGAGGTGGCAGAGCTGGGCTGGGTGTGAGCTCCTCAGCTGTTGCCCACTGCGGCGGTGGTGGCACTGGGTGCGAGCTCCTCACCCTTTTCCGCCTCGGCCTCCCACATCTCTCCTCCCAGCACAGAAAAATCTGGACCCAGAAGTCAGCCAGTAGCGGCTAATCAGGGCTGCTGTGCTCGGGAATTCTATGCCCAAATGAACGCCAGAGACTCTAGTGGCCCTACACTGAGCGCCAACTGTAGAAGTTAGCTCAATTTGGGAAATAACCAGGCTAGCTTAAAGATAATTATATTTTTACTTATTATAAGGGGAAACTCACGCCACAAGAATGGAAAGTCCCAAGTTCCTCTGTGTCCTGCAGGAATCATCCAGAGAGAGTGAGCACCTGGTCCGTCTCAGTTTTCTTCCTGGGCTCCAGGAAGCCATGCCTTAACTAGGTTCCACTTCTTAAAGATGATTGGTTAACAAAGCTTCCCCCTTCACATCTATCTTCAGCTTGCAGGCCTATGACATCTAGCAAACTTTTCTATGAAGCAGAAATTTTGAAGGACTATCTCACCATGTCTTGGTAAAGTTTGGCAGTCTCTTTCTTTTGTGTCCTACTTGTACAATTTGGACAACATACTGTCAGCAGTGGAGGCAAGGGAAGATTCTTGCCCAGTGGCTAAGATTGCCACAATAAAAACAAATTCCATATGAAGTTTCTTCGATGCCCATCACCCTTTTGATGTAAATTGGTGCTGCCAGGAGTAGGTGGCTTTATTGTCATGAAAAGATTTAGAAACAGGGTCCTTTAGGTACCAGTCCTTCAGATGCCTTTAAGGTCTAACTGAGACATCACAGCTGGCAAAGGAAAATAAGGCAGCTGTCTTGACTAGGACAGTTTTTGAAAATTATCTTTGTGATAATCCTGTTCTGGCACCAAAATATTGAAGTTTATTTTGGGGTTAAGCCCACTAAACCTCTCAGATTCACTACTATAGCAGGCAAAAATCTGACTAATGGGGTCTGAGGGTAAACAAGATAAATTAACTCAAATATGTTACCTTTGCATGTTCTTTATTCTTTGGGTGAAGATGTAGAGAGAGAAGTGTGATCTCCATCAGGTTTTTAGTTTTTACAGACATAGCTTTAAAAAAATTCCATTGGCAGAAACAATGGTATCAACATGCATTTTAGAATCCTCCCCCAAAGAACACGTAGAACCTGACAAAGCAGGGCTCCAGGAACAGTTGACACCACCCAGGAAGGGCCAGCATCCAAAGGGAAATACCTGACATTCTGAACCATTGGATAACATCACTAGACATCCATGAACCCTAGACTCAGCCACTCCCCTCACCCCATCTCTATTGTGATAACCAGCTTTGGTTATATACAGACCTGTTTATCAGTAAGGGCGGGTACACTGTCTTCCTATCTTTTTTTTAAATCCCTACATGGTCTATTTGCAAAGGTAATTATGGGGGAATGACTTTATGTAGATGTGATTATTAGAACAAAGAGTGAACATTGTCACTTTAAGGTCCCATGGAAGGTCATTCTATTGCCCATACAGGAGGAAGTTACACTGCTGAAGTATATTGGGAATGAATCCCCTTTTGAAGGGGAGAAGAGTCATGCCTTCACAAAGTTTCTACAGAATGGACAGCCACTTATCCAAGACAAGTGTTCTTGAAGCTCTGCAATCAGGTTCTCTATGTGGAGTGCATACTCCCATGGATCTGTCTGTTGGTCTGTCAAGTATACATTTACTGTATAAGACTTGTGACTCCAACACTTTAGGTTATTAAAACATCTTAAATGCCATATTCTGTAGGTCTTTGAAGCGTTTAAAGATCATCTATCTAAAATATATGTCTGACTTTGGAAACATACTTAATCAGGTATGTAAATTTGATTGTTAGATGCCTAACTAGTGACCTGTATTTCTTAATTATCCTAAATAGTTTGCAGTAATTACTTTCAAGGACTAGAAATTTACATTACATTGTTAAATGAGCTGCATAGGTATAATACATATATGTACAATATGTATATATGTGTATATATAATAACAAAAATAACCTTAAATTTGTATCATTATACAAAAATCCATACCAATGCAAAATATTTGAAGTTAATAGTTGCTTCTTAGTCTAAAGTAGATTCTATAATCTACCTTTTCATCCTATTAGTTCAATATCCCTTTTTTTCTTTTCAGAAAGAGATTCTTGAATTTAACCTCCCTTGCTTAGTTTCCTCCTTACCACGATCAATCCCCTAAATGATGAAAACATCCATAACCCACTGAACAACCAAAATCCATCCACCCTACATCTTAGAAATTTGGGTATTGTATTCTTAAAATTGCATCCTGCTGTCTGGGGGGTGACTGCATCTTTAGGGGACCCTGAGAAAATTGAGATAATGGTCAAGTCCTGGGAGAGCTAACTATATCATTTTTCTTTTATCCATTCTCTGTGCAATTGGAAAGTACGGGGCTTATCTGAAGTAGTCTGTGAGGCTGGATCATCTCAGCTAGAAGCTTTGAAGTTGTTCTGGGGGCAGAATTTTGAGGAAACTGCAACAGAGGCATTTTGCAGCTGGATCACCTGGGCTACTTATTTTATTGGTGTCCGGTCCTTTTTTTCTGAAACCCATAAACTTTTAAGGATAACATATATATGCATTAACACAAGTATGGAATGTGCAGTGTACACAAGTCAGCTAAAGATCATTTTTGTTCTATGTTTGAACAGATGAAAGGTGTCTGTCATAAATATGAGTAATATATATATATATATACTCTATCCATCCATATGGAAGGATGGCATGTAACAGAATTAGCCAACAAGATTTGTCACATCTCATCCAGTCTCAGAACTGTCCCCATAGGTGAGGGGTCAGCATATATGTCACTTCTATTTTTGTTTGTTTTTTTGAGGTAGGGTTCCTCTATGTAACAGTCCTGGCTCTGCTTGAGTCAAATTCCCATAAAACTAGCTGGCATATCCAGCAAAGGCTGTCACGCACTGGAAAGGCTGATAAAACAGCAAGCAGCTGCTCTGTCCATGAGACTGGGTGTCAGGCAACCCTAGCCTGGCACTGGAGGCCTATAGGCTCGCTGGAGAACTGCTTGTCTTCAGTCTACACTAAAACCAGTGAAGCTGGTCCTGCAGCAGCTGCAGCAAGGATGGACTTGCCAGTGGGCGAGGACAAGAAGGCAAATGCTGGCTCCTTTTTCTGTGTCCTTTCATCTGCGCTGCCACATGATATTGCCCATATTTCAGGGGTGTCTTCCTGTTTCAAATAAATGGACCAAGAAAACCCTTCACAGGCATGCTCAGCAGCTGGGGGTTTGGTTAGTTCCAGATGTGGTCAAGTTGACATCCAAGATGAACCACAACACGAGAGGAATTCCAAAGCAGCTGGGGCTGGGAAAGAGAAAATGGCAGTGGGAGTCCAAGGTCCACAGGGCCAGAGAACAGAGAAGCAGCAGCCACAGAGGAGGGGGAGGGGCACAAAGCTCAACAAGCTGTATTAGAACAGACGAACTAACACAACAGGGCCAGGAGGGGCTTCCCAGAGCCGGGAGTCCACTAGGGGAACTTGAGTGTTCTATAGACTCCTGCCCCACTTGCCCTATTTCGTCTGGGCATGTGGTATCCTCCTGAGGGGTGTAGGGAGGGAGGGAGAGGGGGTTGGAGGATGGGGGAGGCTCTTTTCCTCTCACCTGCAGGTTTTCCTTTTAGCTGGCCAATTACAATATCCAGGAGAATAGAGAGACATGAAAAACAGAAACCCCCCTTTTAAGAGGCCTGTCCCAGCTTTCCTGATGAGCCCAAATTCCCCTGAATCCCCCAACCCCTTTTCATCACTCCTTTCGAAGACAGACATTGACTGCCTTCGGGAATGGGGCCATTGGGGTGGTGACCACTCTGCCTGTTTCCTGTTGAGAGGGGATAGTGTTTTAGGGTGTTGGCTGGAGACAAGAGTTCTCAGGGAAGGATCTCTTGAACAAATCCAGAAGACTGCAGTAGAGCTCAGCTAACTGTGTAGGTGTGGGGTGCAGGACAGCATTTTGGCCACAGGGTGCTAAGCAAGCACAAAGTGGAACTGTTAGGGAAATTATGATCCTGCCAAAATGACAACCAAAACCAGTTGTAACAGGACATAGTGGTGCACGCCTTTAATTCCAGCACTCTGGATGCAGAGGCAGGTGGATCTCTGTGAGTTTGAGGCCAGCCTGGTCTACATAGTGAGTTCCAGGACAGCCAGTATTATGTCTTGTCTTAAAACAAAAACTAAACCAACCAAACAAAAAGCTCAAAGTACAGCAGCTTCATCCTTATTAGAGGAGGACAAACAAGAAAATCATGTAAAACAAAACCATCTGTGGGTTTTGGCAAAAGTTTCTGTTCCACCAGCCAGCTCCCAAATAACCACTCAGAGACTTAATATTGATCATAAATACTTAGCCAAGGGCTGGAGCGATGGCTCAGCGGTTAAGAGCATTGCCTGCTTTTCCAAAGGCCCTGAGTTCAATTCCCGGCAACCACCTGGTGGCTCACAACCATTTGTAATGAGGTCTGGTGACCTCTTCTGGTCTGCAGACAGAATATTGTAAAATAAATAAATAAATAAATACTTAGCCAATAACTTAAGCTGTTTCTTCGCTAACTCTTATGACTTGTATTAGCCCTGTATCTGTGTGCTGCCCTGAGGCTCGTTTACCTCATGTATGTGCTTCCCAACCTGATCACTCTGTGTCCCATGGCATCTCCTCCGACTCAGCCCTTCTTCCCAGCATTCTCCCTGCCCTGAAAATCCTTCCTAGCCATATGCCAATCATCTTTTTAATAACAATAAGAGCAATGCGTCTTCACAGTATACCAAAGGATTATTCTACAAGTGTCAATGAGGCTGGTGAGTTCCTAGACACTTGCGCTCATTGCAAAGTGGACACCGTGGGGAAGCCACTCACCAGTCAGCTGGAGTTTAGAGGTAAGCCACTATGTCTCTTTAGTCATCACCTCATGAAGAACATTAAGAGACAAGGTTAGGCTGGATGATGGTGGCATGCTCCTTTAATCCCAGCACTCAGGAGGCAGATGCAGGTAGATGTCTGTGAGTTCAAGGTCAGTCTGGTCTACAGAGCAAGTTCCAGGACAGCCAGGGCTACACAGGGAGATCCTATCTCGAAAAAACAAACCAAAAAAAAAAAAAAAAAAAAGAAGAAGAAAGAAATAAAGAAGAAAAAAAGAAGAAAAAGAAAAAAAGAAGAAAAAAAGGTGGGAAATGTTAGGGGCTGGAGAGATGGCTCAGAGATTAAGAGCACTGACTGTTCTTCCAGAGGTCTTGGGTTCAATTCCCAGCAACCACATGGCAGCTCACAACTTCTATGAGATCTAGTGCCCTCTTCTGGCATACAGACAAACATGCAGACAGAATACTGTATACACGATTAATAAATCTTCAAAAACTTTTAAAAAAAAGAGACAAAGTTAATGAAGAAACCTCTTGCCTTGCTCAGTGAGGTGAACAGCGCCTGTGTAGCAGGCTGAGCCACTCTCCAGGGCCCTGCAGAGCATAGGAAATGCTTAGGCATCACAGAGAGGAGTGCAAGTCATGGTATTGTTAGGCAGCCCCTCCCAGCAGTAGATGTCACTCCCCTGTATCAGATGTGCTTTTTGATGAGAACGGACACTAGAGGCCACGTCTGGGTGAAGTCAGGGTCCCATTTTCACTGGGGGGCAGAAGGCAGATGTCATTCTCTAACTTACAGCCTAAGACAGAAATGAAATTCCCTTGGATTTCATTTTTGTATAGTTGCCCACGGCACAAGACTAGTGTTCTCAACAATGAAACCTAATTCTGTGAGTTTGATGGCTGAGAACTTAGTCTCCTCCTCGTCGGGAATGAGCAGCAGAACACTGGATGTTATTTTACTCTTTTCCAGAGGGGAGGGGTACCATCATCAGCAAAATATGATGAGACCTGGCCTCTGATTTCAGGAGGGCGGCCATGGGTTCATAGATAACTAAGATTCCATTTAAATTAGGAACTAGTAGACCAAGTGGGGCATGGGTGTCATTATTTTAAGGTGTGTTACTTTTGTTTAGTTCCTAGAACATTTGTTTAATGATGCAAAGATGTATTTGCTTAAATAAAATACATCCGTGGTCAGATGCTGCGTCAGCAACTAGCTGACAGGAAGTGGTAGGGAGGAGCCGGGTGGAGAAGGGTTTTTAAGGAAGGGTGAGGAGCAGGAGGGTTTCTGGAGAGACACGAGGAGAGGAGGCAAGCTGCTTCTGCTCTCTGAGGAGCAGAAGTCCACCTCAACCTTTGAGTCTTGAGTTCTTTAGAGGGACAGAGATTTAGTAAGTTCCCTTTGTAGCTTTGGGGGAACAGAATTACCTCACCCGCGGCTCTTGGGGCCTAACCATTGCTGACAGCGTTGGAGTTGCAGTTGCTGATTCTGATAGCCCTGACTTAAAAGGACACGGCAATTAAAAAAGAACCACAGGTGGCATGCAAGCCATCTCCCAAGTAGTGGCAGAGGGGCCCAGCAGCTCCACTGTCCAGGGATCCAGCTCCCCTGTCACCATGAGGAGACCCCTCCTTTGCGCCCCAGTCTGTGGAAGGCTGTGCACTGGGATTCTCTCAGGCATATTCCCATATGTGTAACTTGAGCAAAGCTGGTTTTCCCGACACCTTATATTCTCTTTTAGCTAAGAAGTTGAAGAGGGACTTAATTCCCTGGGAATTTTCCTCCTCGGATGCCCCAAAAAGTAATGTCATCAACACCCTGGGTAAGGTCACATGAAGGTTGACCAGTTTGTGAGGTTCTGGGCTAATGAAAATACAAATGAACAAAGGCTATCTCTGTCCCTAGGGTAGCGTTGTCCCTAGAGTGGGACGGTCCCTATGGCAGGGCTGCCCCTAGAGTAGCTGTCTAAGGGACTCATCCTGCCTTCAAGTTGGATCTTTGGGGGCAAATAAGGTTTGACTGCCAGGATGCAGGGAACACAAAATAGTAAGTTGCCCTCCCTGGATGCTGCTTATGAGCTTACTCCTTGTAGCTTACTCAGCCTGCTTGCTTGCTTATCTATCTATCTATCTATCTATCTATCTATCTATCTATCTATCTATCTATCTATCATCTATCTATCTATCTATCTATCTATCTATCTATCATCTATTATATATACAGTGTTCTGCCTGCACACCAGAAGAGGGCACACCAGATCTCATTACAGATGGTTGTAAGCCACCACGTGGTTGCTCTTAATCTCTGAGCCATCTCTCTAGCTTGCTTTCTTAGAGAACCTAGGACCATCAGCCTAGGGAGGGCACCACACAGAATGGCCTTGGCCCTCCCACATCAATCCAGTTAAAAAAATGCCCTACAGACTTTTCCTCTAGGATAGCACTTCTGCCCTTCTGTCTTCTTAATTTAGGTTCCTATCTCTCAAAGGACTCTAGCCTCTGTCAAATTGACATAAGTCAGTACAAAGGTCCCATAGGAGCCTTTTGGGATAGCCCCTCCCCAGGTGACTTTCATGACTCTCATAGGTACCAAGTAACCCTGGCTAGCCCAGAACTCTTTATGTAAACCAGGCTGGCCTTAAACTCATAGAGATCTGCCTGCTTCTGCTTCCCTATTGGGCACAAAAGTCCTTGTACCCAAGGTCACCAGGGAAGCCACGATGCTTACACACAGGGCTGTTGCCTCCACGGAGGAAGTGAAGACCTGTATTCCACCCAAAATGCTGAGCGTGGATGTTGTTAATGACCTGGTGACCTTTGCTGTCTGTAGGGCCAGACCCCACCCAAATCCCCCTGAACGGTTACCCTAGCCTCACCCCCTCTCTCTACCTTTATCTTTTGCTTTGTTTCTCAGTAATAGCAGCCATCCTTCGGGGAGATGTCACATGGACTTTATCACGCCTGCTGCTCTCAATACTGTTTCAGTCAGAGACCACACCAGCTCCCAGGCCCATGTTCACACGGACTTTGAGCAGAGTTCAGTGTAATTATGCTTCCTTATGCACTGGGATGCCTTACACCTGCAAACTTTTTCCAAATGGTACTGCGTTTATAAATATGTTTGCAATAAACTACATGGGCAGGCTCTCTGGAAATCTGAACTAGCACCAACTAAGTCGGGCTGAACTGAATCTTCCTTTCTTGCCTCTTGTAGTTCATTCCCCTGCCAGCTGTGATGCTTGCAGGGACCCCACCCCTCCCAAGTGCTAGGATTCCAGCCAATCACCACCTCTTTTAAATTTTTTTCCTCTGATAATTGTTTATTACTTTATAAATAATAGGAATCAAAATTTCCACTTCCCTCCCACACCCCCACCCACCCTCCTCCCCTCCCCCTCCAGTCCTAAGAGAGGTCAGGGTACCCTGCCCTGTGGGACAATCACCACCTCTTAATAAGAGTCAGAATAATAGGCCTGAACCCCCTGTTGTCTCGGGTTTGAGTGGGTGCTGTTTCTGATTGGGACAACATGTGGGCTCCTTTAAACATATCAGGACTGATGAAGCAGCTGCAGCTCAACCTATGGTTTCCCTACCCATCCACATAGAGGGGTCTGTGGTAGTATCGCCAGGTATAGGCGTGAATGTCCCTGATAGCAGGAACACTCTGGAAAGGATATTGCTGCCCGAGAGGGACAGCAACCTCAGGTACGCAGGGGAAAGAGCACTTTCTCCCCTATTGGCAGGCAAGAGGTTGCATAAAGTCACATTTTAAGTGTTGGCCAGATAAACCCCAAAGGCTTTATTGTGACTGAACTGTGAGACAGGAGAGAAAGGTAATACTGACTACTGGCCTACCATAGCCATTGACTGTATTCTGTCCTATCAGTTGGGCTACCCTGGGCTCTTTGAAAGTTGGAGTGGGATCCTGGAGAAGGTCTCAATATTCAAGAGAGGGAGAGTGTTTCAGGGTCTTAGAGGGACATCTGACCTTCAGGTGATCACCTCCAGAATTAGGATCGGGTTTGGTGAGTGCCTGGCCTTCCCCTTATGGCCCAGTCTTTCTGAGGACATCCCTTCTAGAAGTTCCCTGGCTGCCTACAGAGGAAACATGTTCCATAGGAGACTTTGGGACGGCCCCTTCCCAGGTGACTCTCATGATGGCCAATTGGTTGTGATGAATTTCTTCTTCTAAAGAACTTATGTGTAGGAGTGGTTTCACCTGTTGGCCTCTGCCTGGTGCCTGCAGAGGTCAGCAGATACAACTTCTGGAGCTGCAGTTAGGGACAGAAGTCACCTTACGGTTTCTGGAAAACAACCCACTGCATCTGCCAGAGCACAGGTGCTCTTGACTACCAAGCAGCTCTCCAGCCCCCAATTTGTCCGTTTCTCTCCCTTTCCAGGTCTCATTAACATACGGAGGTGGCAACCTGGACCAATAGGTCTAAAATCTTGTCTGGTTCAGCCACCAGTTTTTGGTTCTGTGATAATTGGTGACTGTACCAGAATTTTCTCTCAGAAGAACCTACTCTTCCCCAAACCTTAGGACCTAATGTACTTCCTAACCTCCTCATTAGTCTACAGAGGAAAGTGAACGGGTGACCCTTCTCCTCCTGGCAGGCAGTAGCCACCTGGGAGTACTAGGGTCTTTAGTCTTGCCCATTGTAGGCCCCCACTGTGCAAAGGTCAAGTGCTTCCTACACTAAGCTTTCCCCCGATCCAAATTATCTTGAGAGAGGTTCCACTAAGGGTGCTGGAGCTTGTGTGCCAGTCAAGCTCCCTACATCAAGGGCATTGCTTTGGGGCACAGAAAGTCATTGCCTTCTCGATCACCCCCTATGTCTCCTCTGAGGTTGGGACAAGGTCCACAATTAGCATAGCATCCCTCCAAGTTAAATCAGAGGGGGAGTTTAGCTGTTGGCAGATTTCTAAATATTGGTCCACTTCCTTTTTATATCTTATTTATTTATTTATTTATTTATTTATTTATTTATTTATTTATTATGTATACAATATTCTGTCTGTGTGTATGTCTGCAGGCCAGAAGAGGGTGCTAGACCTCATTACAGATGGTTGTGAGCCACCATGTGGTTGCTGGGGATTGAACTCAGGACCTTTGGAAGAGCAGGCAATGCTCTTAACCGCTGAGCCATCTCTCCAGCCCCTCCTTTTATATCTTATAGTTTTGGTTATGAGCCTAGCTAGCCTTTAACGGCTGAGCCATCTCTCCAGCCCCCTTTTTATATCTTAGTTTAGAACATGGAAATGTCCTAAAGACAAAGTTGGGGCTTTGTGCTCTGCTCTAACCTGCAAGGATAGTGTCCTCGGCACCTCATGGGGGCTATGAGTCTCTGATTGAGTACCCTGGAGGCTCCCAGGATACAGGGGTGGGTAAGGTGTGATATAGAATCTTGGGGGCATCTGGAATAAGAATAGGGGAATCGGAGGTAAAAAAAAAATGGGTCAGGAAATAATGCCCAATCTTTAATGAAGAGAGATTCGTCCTGCTGACAGACAGCATCCAGCAAAACTAGAGTCCAGTTGGCATTTCCTGACTAGTCGAGGGCAGCCCCAGAGAGAGAGAGAAATGCACACAGGGCACCCCTGACCATTTTCCTTCTCTTTTTACAAAGCAAATCTAGTTACAGGGCAGGAAAACTGAGGCTTCCACTGGAAAGCCATTTCTCACCATCCTTTAGGGAATACTGAGGCCCAGCTTCCTGGCAGAAAAGATCACGGAAATTTTCACCTAAGGTTTTGGGGGTCTAGTTCTGCCCAGGAGGCAGCTGAATGATTGCAGAGAAATCTGGGGATTGGTTTGTCCCATCTGCAGAAGATGAAACAGGGAAAATCTTAGGTGGGGGCTACCCTTCCCTCACCTGCATTTCTGTTTCCGTGGTGTTCTGAATAAAAATGGCTCCATAGGCTCTTAGATAAGAAAGCCTGGTCTCCAGTTGGTGGACTCTCTGGGTTTTTTTTTTTTCTTCAAGACAGGGTTTCACTGTGTAGCTCTGTCTGTCCCGGAACTAGCTCTGTAGACCAGACTGGCTTTGAATTCACTGAGAACCTTGTGCCTCTACCTCCCAAGTGCTGAGGTTAAGGCATATATCACCCTCGCCCAGCTGACGGGCTGTTTGGAAAGGATTTGGAGGTGTGACCTTAATGGAGGTGTGTCATTGAGGTGGGATTTGAGGTTTCAAAACCCCACACCATTCCCAGTTAGCTCTCTCTCTCCTCTGTGCTTGTGGATCTGATATAAACCCACCTGCCTGCATTGTCTGCCCACCTGCCTGCATTGTCTGCCCACCTGCCTGCATTGTCTGCCCACCTGCCTGCATTGTCTGCCCACCTGCCTGCATTGTCTGCCCACCTGCCTGCATTGTCTGCCCACCTGCCTGCATTGTCTGCCCACCTGCCTGCATTGTCTGCCCACCTGCCTGCATTGTCTGCCCGCCTGCCTGCTACTGTGCCCTATGCCATGAAGGTCACGGACTCTCACCTCTGAAAAATGTAAGCCCAAGTGAATGCTTTCTTCTATAAACAGCCTTGACCGTGCTGTCACTCCACAGCGGGAGAGCAGTGAGACACCATCCCTCAGAACAAAAGAGCCGCTGATTTGACCCACGTCCATCACAAAGCAAACGTTACCATTCCAAAAGGGAGGAAAGGGAGAAGAGTGAGCAAACAGCAAACATTGGACCAATGCAAGACCAAAATCCTGCAGGACCAACTCCAAACCCTTTAGCTCCATATCTGCCGTCGAAGGGCTCAGGTGGCTCTGCCCTTCCAGCTTTGCTGACTGTAACACTCTTCTCTCTCAGGGTCTGGTTCCACTTCATGCGTGCAGCTCTCTCTAATAGATCTCCCATGGCTCTGGCATCTTCAGCATCCTGAGGTCAATGCAATTTATAATTTTCTTGTACAACTTCATGAAGTGTCCTGGGAACCCATGCAGGGACTCCACTGCCACACGCCTCAGTGACTCTCCTTAACCACAGAGGAAGATTCCACAATCCCTTTACTTCTGTGTTCTCCATGACAAAAGCCAGAATCTGATGTCACCAAAGTAGGCTGTCTCCTTGGGGTGAAACTTGGTTCACCTTAAACTACATTCGCATAAACTTTTTTATAAGCTGGAAGCTTGGTTGGGTGGGATCATGCCCTGCTTACTCTGCTTTGGTCTGGCCTCTCCTTTGTCTCCTTCAGCACAGCCTGTGAGATTCCTGGTGCCCTTTTCTTCTCAAGCTTTGTTTCTTTTTACCCCTCCCCCACTTCTTTTCATTGTTATGACCTGCATAAGAGTGATCACTACTAACCACATGACAGCGTCAATATCTGGCCACCTGGAAATGTCCTCTGCCAATATAAGGCCTATGGGGGCTGTTCTCAACAAAACCAGCACAGGCTCCAAGAAGTAACAGAAGTACCAGAAGTTTGCATAGAAAAATCAAAATACACAAGTAGAAATTCTCCTCTGGCCCCTGAAGTATCCAGTTTCCCAGGGACCAGAAGATGTAATAGGTTCATAGTGAATGGAGTGAAGATCCAGGATGCTATCAGCTGCTCTGTGACAAAATCCTTGTACAACCTAACTTCTTGGGTCCCTTTGGAAAGGACTGAGACTGGCAACATGAGTGATGGCCAAGGTGTAAGGGGAGTTTTGGGGACAGGGGAAGTGGTAGTGAAAGGGAGTGTGCTACAAGACATTCCAGAAAGGTATGCGTGTCTTAGCTAGGGTTTCTATTGCTGCGAAAAGACATCATGACCACAAAGTCTTGTGTGTGTGTGTGGGGGGGGGGTTCGATTCAGGGTTTCTCTGTGTATCTCTGGCTGTCCTGGAACTTACTCTGTAGATCAGGCTGGCCTCGAACTCACAGAGATCCACAGTTACAGTTTCCCTTAGTTATGATAAAAGAAAGTAGATATAAATATTGTAACTGTAATTCTTGCTAGATACCTGTTATATGTAATTTTACTATGTTAAAGCCTTCCTTTTCATTTAAACAGAAAAGGGGAAATGGTGTGGGAGGTCCTTCTGTCTGTGTGTTGCTTTTCTTGGTTAATGAATAAACTTTCTTTAAACTGCCTTGGCCTGTTGATAGGGCAAAACATAGGTAGGCGGGGAAGAGGGATCTTAATGCTGGGAGGAAGAAGGGTGGAGTGAGAGACACCATGGAGCATCTCACCAGAGACAGACACTGGGAATTTTACCTGGTAAGCCACTGCCACGTGATGATATACAGATTAATAGAAAGGGGTTAAATTAATGTGTAAGAGTAAGCCAATAAGAAGTTAGAGCTAACAGGCCAAGCAGTGACTTAATTAATACAGTTTCTGTGTGATTATTTCTGGTGCCCAGGAAAAACAAGTGGCCCCCTCTCTTCTACCCCCAGGGATGTTAAAAGGCTCTGCATGATCCACATATGACTCAGCTAAGCCTTTGCATACATGCATGAGCCCTGTCATCTGCATATGACATAGTCATGTCAATCCCCTGTGCGCATGTGCTAGGCAGCTTTTAAAAGCTGGATGCACCATCTTCCTCCCTCACTCTGCACACTGACATCCCCAGGCCTGTGCATGCCCTCTCTAATAAACTCCTAAGAGGGTTTTCTGCATGTTTCCTTCTCACTTGTGCCAGGTAATTTCAGTAAGCTCAGGCAGACTCTTCAGACAAGGGCAAAGGCAACCACTCTCTTCACCAGAATATCCCAAGAACAATTTCTAGGCACCATACCAAAGTTGACCCAAACTGGAGTCACATGACAAGTGAGAATCTGAAATGTGGGATTGCCTTCATCATCACCCTGGGCACATGACTGACATGTGGGATTGCCTCTAGCACCCTGGGAACATGTCTGAAATGTGGGATTGCCTCCATCATCACCCTGGGCACATGACTGACATGTGGGATTGCCTTCATCATCACCCTGGGCACATGAATGACATGTGGGATTGCTTCTATCACCCTGGGCACATGTCTGTGAAGTGTTTTATTGACTGTTGATAAATGTGTAAGAGCCTAGCCCACGGCAGGTAGTATCACAGCAGGAGAAGTGGGCATGGGTTGTGTAAGGAAGGGTGTTGAGTATCCGAGTTAGGGTGTTTTTATTGCTGTAATGTAACTAATGTAACACCATGACTAGCAAAACTTAGGGAAGAAAGGATTTATTTGGCTTACACTTCCAAATCACTGTTCATCATTGAAGAAAGTCAGTACAGGAACTGAATGAGGGCAGGACCCCAAAGGCAGGAGCTGAGACAGAAGCCGTGGAGGAGTGCTGCTTACTGGCTTTCTCTTCATAGCTTGCTCAGCTTGCTTTCTTACAAACATATTTTAAATCAAAGAACTCTGGCTTTATAGCTAGGGGCCAGTAATCCTGTAATAGCAACTGATTAAACGTCTGATGAGAAATCTTTTGGATCTGTTGTAGAAGAAATCTGGACAAGTTTATAATTTAGGGTGCAACTAGTAGGCTTAATAAAAGGAGAAGAGGGTATTAAGAAATGCAATATCCAATTCCATATCGGACTATCAATGAACCACCAGACCAAGGCATCCAGCTGTTTCTAACATTTTTAAAGATCCACAGGTGTTGGATCCTATCTTTACTATTCTTGATTGGTTGACATAAAAGCAACATTCTTCTGGGAGGAAGAGACAAAAAAACATTGATTTTCGTAGCAGTATGGTGATGGCCAGAAAGTATTTTGCTCGGGAGGGTGAGGATGGTTTGAGCCACCCATTGGAGATCCTGGACAAATCGAGAAAGCTGATGGTAAATAGCCAGGGAAGTGTCTATCAGTCCTGCTGCTCCAGGGGTGACACCAAAGGTTATACCCACAACTTCGAGAAAGGGCAGGATGTGAACCGCTTGTTTGCCATGCAAGCCACTATAAACCTGTTGCTGGGTCCTAATAGCTCCCTTGAAGGAGGGAGTGAGGAGGCACAGAGTCAACAGTATAGACATTGGGAATCAGGTAAAAGGCAAACAGAAGACTCATTTATTCAATAATGGGGAGAGACTGATATGCCCCCCTCCCAGCACCCAGGCTTCATTCTAATCCTTTGACATTGCATGGCCAACCCTCATTGGCTAGACACATCAGGACCTCTGTCTGTACCTGACTCAGGCAGACTCTAGGTTGGCTCATCTCTCGGCCTTGTAGACCTTAATCTCCCTACATATCCACCCTTTTTAATTTATTACATGTATACTCATAGGAGCCAGAGTTCTTTGTTTAGACCTTGTTGACCCTGCCTCAGGCGGGTTCAGCTACCGGACTATGCCTATCTTAGGTTGGCCTGCCAACCAAGCTACTAGAGGTTGAACATTCATTCCTGGGAAGCTTCCAGGTGGGGGCACTAGGCAGTAGCCTTTTGAATTTCAGATACCCAGGCATGCACAGTCTCCCACGGAGGACTGTGAGAGGGGAGCCTAAGAGCCAGTAACACTGCAAGAGCTGCCTCAGTGGCAGCACTGCTGTTGAATATGCTGCAGGACAATAAGGATTAACAATACCACCCCACCAATGAAGGCATATGTGAGCATGCAGGAGGGATCAAATAGCCTCTTTTTTATTATACCAAATGTTTTCAAAAATGAAGAGTCAAAGGCCATAACCCCTGCTTGAAGGCCAAAGTCACAAAATAATCCCACACCAGTTCAGAATTATGAATAATAAAGGGTTATTTATTTAGGGGAAACTTACAGATCACTGTCCTAGATAACAGTCCTCTGCACGAACAGGGAACAGGAGCAGAAACAGAGTCTAGCAGTCAGAAGCAAGAGCTGGAAGCAAGAGAGTAAGCACAGGCTTTACAGCACATTCACAGTATAAGAGACCATGCCCAAGTGGGCTGGTATCTTAAAGGCTATTGGCCAAAGGAGCAGAATGTGCCCCCATAGCACCTCCCCCTTTGTTTAAATAAGAGAGTTCCAAACCCAATAAAAAACTATATACACTAGGAACAGATATCAAATATAAGATTAGAATTACAACCAGCATAAACGATATTAAGCAAGGAACATATGCTAAATCTTTTAATAAACATTCTATCCTAAGGAGTCTAAGTTTTGTATTGGAAATGGCTTGGCTAGATCATAAGAGGGTGGTAACTATGACTATCTAATCTTCAACGCTATGGAAGGCCTAAGAAGGGAGATAATATTACTTGAATAGGCAGAAAGTGCAATCAACCAGTTTCCAAAGTGAGCAATATATGACGAAAACAATAAACTCCCTGAGCAATCACCCAAAGTCTCATTTGCAACATTGAAGCAACCAACTTGGCTAAGGCCTAGAGTAACTGACAGACCATTTTTAGAGGTAGGAAACTTTTCAGAACCGTCTTACCCTGCCATGGCAAGATTTGACAGTCTTTTTCCTTGTGTCCTGCTTATCTATTTCTGGATACCATGTACTTTGTCAATGGTTGTGGTATAGGCAGTTCCTTGCCCAAAGCCAATTGTGCCAAGAGGAAAACAAAATCTGAGTGGAGTGTCGTTGGTGCTCAACATTCTCTCGGGAGTAGATTGGTGCTGTCAGGAGCAATCATGTCTCATGTCAACAGAACCCTAAGTTCTTTAAATGCCATGTTCTTCATATCCTTGAAGTGATTGAATATTACCTATATAGACAGAATAAAATCTCTATGTATCTAAAGAACCTAATTGATCTGAATATATGTACAACAAACATGAACAACTATTGACCTATAATATTTAATACCTGTATAACTTAAAGACTAAAACTTTATGTCAGAATATTAAATAATCTATAAACAAATGTGCAACAAATGAGGACAATGACCTCAAAATGTAAATAATGTATAAGTATCTTGATCAGAGGTAGGAGTAATATATAATGCAATATGAAAGTATATCTTAAAAGTTGTATCAATATACAAAATGTCCTAAACAGAAGGATGCTGATGGAGGAGGGTCATCTGTCTATATGCTACTTTCAATGGTTAATAAAGAAACTGCCTTGGCCCTTTAATAGGACAGAAAATTAGGTAGGTGGAGTAGACAGAACAGAATTGTGGGAGAAAGAAAGTAGAGTCAGGCAGACTCCATAGCTCTCCTCTCCAAGATGGCTGCAGGCTAAGATCCTTCCCAGTAAGACACCACCTCGTGGTGCTACACAGATTACTAACTATGGGTTAAAGCAAGAGGATCCATATATACAATCTGGTAGAATAACTTTGCATATGTGTACAAATATTGTAAACAGAAATAACAAATATAAATTGAACTTGTATTAATATATAAAAACTATATCAATGTAAATTATCCATAAATAATAGCTCACAAATATTCACTCTATTACCCACTACTATTATCCCTTTTATTTATTTTTTTTGTTTTTTTTTTTTTGTTTTTTGTTTTCTCAAGACAGGGTTTCTCTGTGGCTTTAGAGCCTGTCCTGGAGCTAGCTCTTGTAGACCAGGCTGGTCTCGAACTCACAGAGATCCGCCTGCCTCTGCCTCCCGAGTGCTGGGATTAAAGGCGTGCACCACCACCGCCCGGCTCCCTTTTAGTTTTTGAATAAACATAGTTTCCATCACAACCCTCTACCTGATACAAGTAATAATCAACAACCCCTAAATGCTGTTCCCCACCCTGAGGACAAACTTTTTGCTTCCCTCTGTCATGGGGGCAACGTTCTCTTTATGGGAGCCTGCAAAATTAAAGCCATGGTTAAGTTTTAAAATTATTGTCTAGTATAGTTGCAAATGATTTCCAAGGAGTCGATAGGGTTTTTTTTTCCCCAAAGCTCTTATTTGGAGTTCTGGCCAGACATCATAAGAAGGTCACCATTTCAGCAGCTGATACCTAAAAAACTGGTCTTATAGTACCAATATCCGCATCACGATGTCATCTCAACCAGGTGGAGTTGTTGCTGTGGGGCACCACCTTATTCCTGGAAACTTCAAAGATTACTGCAGGAAAAGATATGTAGGAAAATCTATTGTTCATTGTAGAAAACATAAACATCATTCATATAAACATACATTCAATGAAGAGTACAATATAAACATAACAGATGTGGAGAGAGTGAAATTTTTCCTAAAATCTTCCTTCTGTCACATACCAGATAACTCCTGGTATGAGACAGAAACTGAATGTTCCTTTTAACAACATGCCTTGATGTAGAGAAGCACAGAGCCATTGTCCAGCTCCAAAACTAGCTCGATATATTCATAAATATATATAGATATATTTAAATATATATGCATTAATTAATTACCTAACCTCATTAATTATATTTTTTCTAGATGACCCTTAGTGGATAGTTATTTTTCCTTTTGTCATCATTCAAACATCCAGGGTCTCTTGAATTTTTGAATATGTGTATTTTCCTGTAAAGATAAGAGCAGAACCCTGCCCCAACCCTATATGCCTTCCTTCCCTCCTGTATGGTTGTCACCATTGTGGATGAGCTGTCATTTCTCCTTTTCAAGAGGTTTCTCCTTTTCAAATCGAATGTTTATTAATTTTAATGGTATTCATAATTTTTCTTCTCCTGTGGAAATGAGCAAAACCCCTTCCCCAAAGTAGCACATCTCCTGGTTTCCACTGTGAAGTCAACACATCCTTGAAATATTCTGGTTGATTCAATTCAGAAGTTTTTTTTACCCATTATCCAATGCCTCTCTGTTGCTGTTGTTCCTTTCTCATTAGTGTTAAAAAAAATCAAGGTTAATAAAGCATTATGCAATCTATTTCTGGAGGTATTTTCCATCCCTTTTTGTTTGTTCAGCATATCCTTTATAGTACTATAAAGTACGTTTCTATAACTGCCTGACTGGATTATTTGGTAAACCTGTAATGTGCTTTATATTATAATAAGCAAAAAAAAACCTATTTTCATAGATACATATGCTGGACCACTGTCTGTCTTTATTTGTGCAGGAATACCCATGATGGCCATAACTTCTAATAAATGTGTGATTACTGAATCAGCCTTTTTTGAGTTCAAGGAAGTTGCCCGTTGAAAACGTGAGTACGTGTCTATGGTGTGGTGCATATATTTTAATTTACCAAATTCTGTAAAGTGGAACACATCCATCTACCAGATTTCATTCCTTTGAGTACCCTTAGGGTTATCCCCTGCAGGCAATGGTGTTTGGTTATAGAAAGAGCAAGTAGGACTCTCTTTATAATCTCCTTTGCTTGTTGCCATGTAATAAAAATTCTTTCTTTAAACCTTTGCTATTGATATGATTTTTTTATGAAATTCTGAGGCCTGCAACATATTTCCAATCAATAATTGATCAATTTCTGCATTACCTTGTGCCAAAGGACCTGGCAGACCCATATGGGATTGGATGTGTGTTATGTATATAGGACGAAGCCTGTTCCTGACTATGTCTTGCATTTGTATGAATAATGAAGTCAATTCTGTATCATCTGATATAAATTCAGCAGTTTCAATATGCAAGACAAATCTTTCTGTAAATTGTGAATCAGTAACTATATTGAGAGGTTCTTTAAAATACCTTAGCACCATGAGAATAACATATAATTCTGGCTTCTGAACAGAATTATAGGGACTTTGTTCTACCTTACTTAATTCTTTTGATTTGTAACCTGTTTTTCCTGATTTACTTGCATCAATATAGAGTGTACAGGCTCTAGTTATTGGTGCACCATGTACAATTTGGGAAAGAATCCACAAAGTTCTCTTTATAAAGTTAAGTCTATAACTTTTGGGACAATTGCTAGTAATTTCTCCCAAAAAATAGCACAAGCCCTTTACCAGGGTTCATTGTCTTCTCATAATTTTTTTTATTTCATCAGCAGTAAAAGGTCAATAATCTTTGCTGGGTCTATAACTGTTAATTGACAAAATCTCAATTTACCTTTTATAATTAATTCAGAGACCTTTTCCACATAAGTTTTTAATTTTTTACTTGATTTTTGTGGTAAAACAATCCATTCTAAGATAATATCGACCCTTTACATTAAAATTCCTGTAGGAGAAATTCTGGAAGGCAATATGACTAGAATTAAGATTTGGATTTACCCTATCCACGTGTCTCCTGTAATTTCTCCTCAACAATTGTCAATTCCTTTTCCACTTCAGCTGTTAATTCTCTGGGACTATTTAAGTTCTTATCACCATCTGAAATTTTATTCAAATGAACTATTAGGTCAAGTGTTATCCCAACAGCTGGTTATAGACTAGAGATGTTTCCCAATAATCTTTGAAAATCATTAAGAGTTTGCAACCAGTCTCTTATAATTTGTGCCTTTTGTGTTCTAATCTTCTGCAAACATATTCTGTATCCTAGGTAATTAGCATAATATCCTCTTTGAATCTTTTCAAGAGCAATTTGTTATCTCCATTTACGCAAAACTTTCTTTTTGTCTTCAAACATCCTTTCTAAAGTATCCATATTTGAATCAGATAACAAAATGTCATTCATGTAATGGTAGATTATAGACTTAGGAAATTGCTTACATATTATTTCCAATGGCTGGCTGACAAAGTATTGGCACAGGGTGGGGCTATAGAGTATTCCATGTGGGAAGACGGTTCATTAATATCTCCTAGTAGGATGAGAGTTATTATAAGTAGGCACTGTGAGGGCAAATTTTTCTCTATCCTTTTCTTGTAAGAGTATAATGAAAAAACAATCTTTTAGATTGTTTTCTCAATAATTATGAGAGACCATTCCTTTGGTAACAGAGAAGGCAGAGGAATTCCAGATTGTAGAGGGCCCATAGGTTGAATAACCTTGTTGATAACTCCAAGATCTGTCACCATTCTCCAGATTTCTTTTTAACAACAAATACGGGTGAATTCCAAGGGCTGGTAGATTCTTCAATATGGTGAGCATCTAGTTGCTCTTATATTAACTGTTCTAAAGCCTGCAGCTTTTCTTCATCTAAAAGCCACAGTTTAACCCATATTGGTTTCTCAGTTAATCATTTTAAAGGCAGTGCCATTAGTACCTCTGAAGGTTTATCAATTGCTTTGTGTTCTTGTACAGACCAAATGGCTGCTGACTCTCATCTATAATATCTTCTAATATTTTCCCCAGAAACATAAGTTTTGGGGACTACAGGAATGTTAATCTTGGTATTCCTTTGCTCCAATAGGTCACAACCCCACAAACTCACTGCAATATTAGCTACATATGGCCTCAGTCTTCCTCTCTGTCCTTCTGTCCCTAGGCATTCAACCAATCTCATACTTTGTTTTAACTGAGATAGGGTTCCAATTCCTAGGAACTGAACATCTACCTCTTGAAGAGGCCAATTCAGATGCCAAGATTCTGAAGTAATGATACTTATATCTGCACCTGTGTTTAGTAAGCCTTCAATAAAAATACCATTTATACACACTCTTAGCTTTGGTTTTTGATCATTTATAGAAGTCTACCAGAATACATTCCCTATGTCTTTTTTTAATATTTATTTATTTATTATGCATACAGTATTCTGTCTGTGTGTATGCCTGCAGGCCAGAAGAGGGCACCAGACCCCATTACAGATGGTTGTGAGCCACCATGTGGTTGCTGAGAATTGAACTCAGGACCTTTGGAAGAGCAGACAATGCTCTTAACCTCTGAGCCATCTCTCCAGCCCCCATTCCCTATGTCTTACTGGAGTTTTTGACTCATCCTCCACATTTATTCCATCATTCAAACCAGTATTGGTTTTTACAGTAGGCATTGGAGTTTTAATTTTCCTGGTGAGACACGTTCTCCACAGGAACAGAAAATGACTGGACCATGTTCATCATGGTAGCCTGCAAGAGGCCCCCCATGGCATTTTCCAATAGTATCAGGTTGCCTTGTCTATCTTTTCTTGACCTACATTCATTGGTCCAATGTCGGACTTTGCCACACCTCCTACATATACCCGAAGGCCGAGTCCTCCTATTCCTGCCATTCCCAGAGGAGACATTATTCCTAGGAATCCCTTGTCTACAATCCCTTCTCAGATGTCCCATTCTACCACAATTAAAATATTTTGTATTTTGATGTCTTCTCTTACCATTGAAAATTGCTTCTCCTATCCAAGCTTCAGTACCATAGTCAAATGTCTCAACATTCATCGTATGCAAGACCCATTCATCCAGGGGTGCTGATCTGATCTTTAAAGGCCCAAGATTCCTTTGGAATTCTAAGTTGGCATTCTCATAAGTCAAAGATTCTATTTATTATATGTCTAACTGCTGGGTCAGTTACCTCTATTTGTACAGCCCTAGTTAGTCTTTGTGAAAAGTCACTAAAAGGTTCTCTCTGACCCTGCTTAACCCTAATATATGATTCAACTCTCTTTCCTAGTTCCTGAATCCTGTCCCAAGCCTTTAAAGCTGCTATGCTACATAGGGACAAGGTGTGGTCATCATAAAGAGCTTGATCCTGAGGATCAGAGTTAAGTCCCTCACCTAGAATTTGATCTAGAAGGAATCTCAAGTCCTTTTGGGTTTCTTTCCTGTTGCTCTAAAATTTTAGCTTCTTCCTCAAAATAATTCCTCCAAAGCAACTGTGGTCAACATTCTAGGACTGCTGAGATTAACTGAGTCCAGCCAGCCTTGTGGCATTGCTTTGTTTCTGGATGCCCATGTTTTGACCATTTCTCTAACAAAGGACAAATGTAATCCATAAGCTACAATTGCTTGTTTAATTTCATCACACGTAATTATATCAGGCATATGTATGGGCTCCCATGAATATTCTTTGACAACCTTAGGGTACTTAGGGCCAGATACTCTTTCTGATGTTATCACCAGAAAGTCAGGCAGAACTCTGGGGAACTATCCCGGAGGTTTTTACGTACTGATGAGACTAAATTTTGTCTTCGTATCTTTTCTCCCTGGTCATCAAATTTGATAAGTCCCTCAATCTTTTCAAATCTATTTACCATTGCCTTCTGTAAAGTCTGGATCCCCTGTCCAGTGTTCTGTCCTAATTCCCTCATTAAGGATTCCAAGGTATAATGTAGAAATAATAGCTCATTCTTGGATATAATCTTCATAGCATGCATATTACCTGCCTGGAGAGCCATTCTATCAGTCAATCTGTCATACCCCTTTGGCAGAGTCCAATTAATACATTCAACATTATGAATTCTCTCAAAAAATGTTTCAGTACCCACTGTCATTGACTGGGTTTTATGTGCCAAATCGGCTGTATTCTTCTCCAGAGTGCTGAATTTTCCTCTTAATAAATTACTGTCAGTCTGTACTATTTCTTTTTTTAAATTTATTTATTTATTATGTACACAATATTCTGTCTGTGTGTATGTCTGCTGGCCAAAACAGGGCACCAGACCTCATTACAGATGGTTGTGAGCCACCATGTGGTTGCTGGGAATTGAACTCAGGACCTTTGGAAGAGCAGGCAATGCTCTTAACCACTGAGCCATCTCTCCAGCCCCATGTCTGTACTATTTCTAAAAGTACCTCAGTTGTCTGAGTTTTGTTAGTTAAATTGTTTGTATCCTTCTTCAGAGTTCTGACTTCTTTTTTGAGAAACTTGGTATCTGTAAAGACTGTACCATTTCTTAAAGTGCCTCATTCTTAGCCCTATTATCAAACCATATTTTTGAGGAAAAAATATTGAGGACAAGACCAATCCCCAGAATCAAAAATAGTGATGTAGGAGGAAAATCATATGTCTTATAATAAGAAAATATAAAGAACCATAGCCAATCCATAGCAAGAAAAGCTGCTACACAAGAATTCTATATTCAAATAAACTGCTGGCTCCTCGAACACGCTGCACATGGCCGAGGTGCGGTTTGGGAGGACTTGCGCCTAGCTGGGCATGCTCCAAGCCTAGCGGAGGACATATATGCAGTCAGAGCCGGGGGTTCTAAAACCAAATGGTTGGTCACCAGATGAAAGTAAAAGTCACAAAATAATCCCATACCAGTTCAGAATTATAAATAATAAAGGGTATTTTATTTAGGGGAAACTTACAGATTACTGCCCAAGATAACAGTCCTCTGCGCAAACATGAACAGAGTCTAGCAGCTGAAAGCAAGAGCAGGAAGCAAGAGAGTGAACGCATGCTTTACAGCTGCATTTACAGTATAAGAGACCACACCCTTAATCCCAGCATTCGGGAGGCAGAGGCAGATGGATCTCTGTGAGTTCGAGGCCAGCCTGGTCTACAAGAGCTAGTTCCAGGATAGGCTCCAAAAGCCACAGAAAAACCCTGTCTTGGAAAAAAAAACAACCAAAAAAAGAGACCACATCCAACTAGGCTGGTATCTTAAATGCTATTGGCTGAAGGAACAGAATGTGCTCCCACAGCATCTGCCCTTATCTGATCTAATTGAAAAAAATTGTGTGTTAGCTGTAATGAATAATATAGAAACTTAGTTTACCATAGGCCCTTAATACATTTAGTTTATGCATATTAGGTTCCCAGACTGTAAAGGCAATGTGGACTCCATCCTGTAGTGCCAGGAAATTTTTTTAAAAGCAGTCCTTAATATCTAAAACTAAAATACAAGATGGAGTGATAGCACTAGGTTGGAGGAGGCCTGGTTGCCTCGACCCCATTTTTTATATTTGACCATTAACTGCACAAAGATACTGTAGGAGGCAGTAGCATCCCAATATCTTGGGAGTAACAAATATGGGGGGATTATGTTTACTTGTGGGTGGTTCTATGTGCTATGTGCCCCATCTTAGCTGTTCTGGAATGAATTCCTTTAGGATTGACAATTTGGGTTCAATTATAGGCCACTGTTCCACCAGATGTCTTGATTTGAGAGCCATGTCATTGGACTGGGGCTAAGAGGCTCAATCATAGTGGATTTCTGACGGACAGCAGCCCTTAGAATTGGGGGTGACAGTCATGCATAGGATCGCAATTTGCTAAACCTGTGTTTTTATGGACCTGAAGGTCATCAAAGAAAACTGTATCATCAGTAGTTATGACAGCACCCATATCCTCCAGGATGTCTCTGCCTCAGAGGTTTCTCAGTACCATGAAAACAATAGGGAGAATAGTATTGTAGTCTTTGAAATCCAGTGTGCCCACTAAGCATGCTCTTGAGTTGTTAAAGCAGTCTGTGATAGCAGAGAGAGATGTGGGAGAGATAAGGGATGGTAGAGATATTTGGCTTAGAGCAGCTAATGAGCAGTGTGGTAAGAGAGTCTAATAAGCCAAGGAGTGAGGCCACAAAAGGTGGTCATGAGTTTGACCCAGTAGGGACACACAGCCAGCATTCTCCAAGGTGGTCAGGCAGAGCATTAGTAGCTAATATGCAGAGGTTAAGATCTGATACAAGGTGGTGTGACAGAGAGGTGGGGTCAATATCATCTAAAAGGATTGATGTTAGAGATGTAAGTATATTTGAAAATAATTGGACCACTGATCAATGTGTTACAGCTCTGAGGGAAAAGGTTTTTCTATTGCAACTTATTTTATTACAAAACAAAACTCAGGAAGTAAACTTTAGAGAATAAGTCTGAGAGATCCACAGAGCAATGAAGGCATGAATACTTGCTCTCTACTTCATGTCCTAGATTTAAAAGACCATCCAAGGGGCTGGAGAAATGGCTCAGTGGTTAAGAGCACTAGCTGCTCTTCCAGAGGACCTGAGTTCAATTCCCAGCAACTACATGGTGGCTCACAACCATCTGTAATGAGATCTGGCACCCTCCTCTGGTGTGCGGGAATACATGGAGGCAGAATGTTGTAAATCTTAAAAAAAAAAAAAGGACCACCCAACATTTTGGCTTCTCCTCTTCTTCCTCCATATGTCCTATCTCCCTCTGAGTTCACCTGGAAACTCTATTGTCCTCTCCAGCCAGTTTAATGTGGACTCCACCATCTGAACTGAGGTCAGACTCTGTTGGTGTTCTCAGAGCAATCAATACAAATCTCCCCAACATTTCTCCAATGCAAGTGATGCATCTCCAAAGAGAAAGTTTTCCTTGAAGTCTAGGACAGAGAAATGAGAGGTCTCCAAGAGAATGATGGTGAGGAGAGTATAAGAATTGGTCACTATGGGGTGAAGGGAAACAATGGGTTCTTAGTTAGGATGAAAAAGATCCCAGTCTTCATAAAGGCAGACTCTTTTCCGGAATGGGCGTCATGTCTCCAGCAGTCTCCAGACTCTACCATGTGAGTGGTCTGGTTGAACTGCTGGGTATGTATTTCCTGAACCTCAAATTCCCATACATAGAGTCTGATAGTGATGGAGGTGAGTAGGGGGAAGGGGAAGAGGTAGGACATGACACAGTAGGGCAGGGCTTGAGTCTTGACAGGTGTGTGAGGCCTCATTCTTCTGAGACCAGAGATAGGCTGGTATTCTGTAGATAGTTTTAGGGGTTGCCCCCTTGCTAATTTCCAGGCATGGATTAGAGCTATCAATGCAGCCTGCTGATTTGTGGTTGGGTCAGAAGGGCCTGCACTTCAACCACTATGGTTTCTGAAACAATAGCATCTCCTGCTTACGTACTCCTTCATATGGGGGGAGCCGCCACCTGTGTGTCATGTATATGTGGCCTGAAGTAGTGCTATCTCCTTTTCAGTAACAGAGAGAGAAGGGTGAGTTAACTCTGGAAGTTGTAGGGCTGGAACCTGGAGGAGGGCCTGTTGAAGTTTACAGAATGGCTTGCTGACAGGGATCAGAGGAGGTTAGTGGAGGGGCCAAGAGCTGATTTACATGTCAATGAGCAAAAAGAGAGAAAGAATAAATCAAAAGAGCATAAGAAACTGGACATTCCTAGGAAATAAAGAATTTCATCCTTTGTAGTAGGGATGGTGAGTGACTGGATTAAGGGTCTTCTGTCTAGTATAAGCTTAAATTCCCTGAGGTTTTGAAGAGAGAGAGATTATTGGGCCCTAGTTATATATTTGGTTGGGCTTTGTGGTTAGATGATATCAATGGGGTGATGCTTGGCTGTAGAAGGTTTTGGGGTGCTCCATACCTGGGGATATACCTGGGAGGCAGGTAAAGGAAAAGGAGTAACAGAATGTGTGGTTTGGAGGAGAAGGAAGGAAATGACTGAGGCTAGCTGGATGGAGGGAGCAAAAGAAATAGAGGCTCACATTTTGGTTAGGGGGCCCCTTCTCAGCAAGGGGATAGGACAGGTTGGTACCACTAGGGAAGAGTGGGTGAGGGGAATATCCTCAAAGATGCAGCTAAGTGGTGGGGTTTTGTTAACTTGGTAAGATGGTCTCCCTATTCTGACAAGAGAGGAACAAGAGGTTAAGGTCAGCCCCCAGAACTTCAGCAGGACTGAAAAAGTGTCCCCAGTATTGATATGTAAAAAGATGTGTTGCCCAAATGTTGTGTTGGCTACCTGAGGCTCCTTGTTGGAAATGGCCGTGGTTGGGCCAAGGAACCCTAGGCTTTGTCAGTTATCCATGGACAGACTAAGAAGGTTGGCTGAAGGGTATCCTGGGCTTGATATCCCCATGTCCCTTATGGCATGGGGACAGTCAATACCCCAATGCCCTTCTTGATGGCACCTTGGACGTGATCTGGGTGATTTATGAGGATTTGGACAGGCCTGGACCCAGTGACCCTCCTGACCACATTTGTAACAAGGATATAAATGTTCTCAGACTTTTGGAGGCCAGAGAGCCTGAACTTCTTGACAAGTTGAGAGGCTTTAGCCATCATCAGGTATTTTTGTTTACAGGCTTTTTATTCATTCCATAATAAACCTTAAAGGCCATACCTAAGGCTGCTGTCTGTGGACTCGGGGTTGCTCTCTCTAAACATTTAAGTTTAGCCTTAGTATCTGGGAAACTTTGAGAGAAGAAGTAGGTCGTAAGTAGTTGCTTTCATCTGGGGCCTCAGGATCCAGGTTGGTATATTTTAAGAGGGACTTTGTAAGGCAGTTGAGAAATTGAGATGGGTTTTCTTGTCCTTTTTTATTGTCCTTGTGGACCATTTTAAAATTTACTGTCTTAAGGGCAGCCCTGCAGAGACCAGCTAGAAATGGGGCTTGTTCAGATCTGGGAGGTACAGTAGGTCCAGTAGCAGGGTTGGAATGACTAGCAAGAGGACTAAGGACTGTCAGTGAGTTGAAAGAAGGTGCCAGGGAGAATTGACCTGGACAATCTGTCACTGAGAAGAAAAGGGAAGCTGAAGGTACCAGAGGAGTGATGTGGGGTTCCCCTCTATATGCTGTGAATATGGCTTATTACCATTGGTTAATAAAGAAGTTACTTTGGCCTATGGCAGGGCAGAATATAGCCAAGTGGGAAATCCAAACAGAAATATATGTAGAGAGAGTAGGTGGAGTCAGAGAGATGCCATGTAGCTGCCAAAGGAAAAAGATGCTGGAAACTTACCAGTAGGCCACAGCCTCATAGTGATACATAAATTAATCAAAATGGGTTAATTTAAGATGTAAGAGCTAGCTAGAAAGACACCTGAGCCGTTGGCCAAGCAGTGTTGTAATTAGTATAGTTTTTGTGTGATTATTCGGGTTTGGGAGGCCAGGAAATGAACACGCAGTCTCAGTCTACAGATGGTGCCCAACATCTGGACATGGATTCACATAGACCTAAAAAAGCTTAAGATAAAAAAGAGGGCTTCTAGACCCACAAAAATGGGAGCCTAGCACAGCTTCTTTGTAGGAGCATTTTTTTCCAGATGGGGGTCTGTTTGTAGGCCATAAGCAGAAGTGGCTTCCTGGTTTGTACTGGCAGCATGAATGACCCTAGCTGTTTCAGGAGGTCCTACTACAGAGCACTTAGGGTTTGTGGGCAGAGTGCTACTAGTTGCTAAATAGTGACATAGACCCACTGTGTCCCCTGGAGCTGGGGCAGTGTGCACGACTTGCAGAGGTAGTGAACATAACTCTGCCATGTTGGATGGGATGGAGCCAACAGGCAAAGCTGCAGCCTTAGTCCTAGCCATGCTTGCTTACCATTTTAAAAAAAGTGCTCCTGGTAAGAAGTGATTACAGATATGCAATAAAGACAGATTCAGATAAAAATAAACCTTTGAATGCATCACAGAGTGTTTAAAAATGTACGTAGGCTTAAGAAGAAAAAGAAAATGGGTATAGGCCATTATAGAAAGAAACAGTTTAAAAAAAATAAAACAAAGTCTTTAAAGAGACAGTAAAAGTAATATAACAGAAAAGAAAAGAAAAAAGTAATGATGGCGTAAATCACAAACAATCCCACACCAGTTTGGAATTATGATTAATAGAATGGTTATTTATTTAAAGGGGAAAAAACTTACAGACCACCGTCCCAGACAACAGCCCTCTGAGCAATCAGGAAGGGAGCCTAGTTGTCAGAAGTGGAGCCGGAAGCCAGAGAGCGAGCAGAGGGAAGTGGCCGCATTTTTAAAAAGAGAGACCATGCCCCAGTGGGCTGGTATCTCAGCAGCTATTGGCTAAAGGAGCAGAAGGAGCTCCTGCAACACCTCCCCCTTTTGTTTAAGTAAGAGAGTTCTAAACCTACTATGAAATTATATACAATAAGCACAAATATCCTATTCCAACTAGCTTAAGTCTTGTAAAATAAATAACTTGGCCAAGTCATGAGAGGAAAGTAACTACATTTATATAGTCTTCAACCCCATTGAAGATCTGAGAAGGAAAATGTTACCTGAGTAATTAGGAAGTGCATTCAAACAACTTCTAAAACATGCAACAAATCACAGAGACAACTAGCTACCTGGACAATCACCCAAAGTCATGTTTGCAGCGTTGAAGCAACCAACTTTGGCTAAGGCCTGACGAAACTGACATACCATTTTCAAAGGCAAGAAACTTTTCAGAACTATCTTACCCTGTCTTGGCAGGATATGACAGTCCTGTTTTATCCATTTATGGATGCTCTGTATCTGTCAGTGGTTGAGGTATGGGCATTTCTTTGCCCAAAGGCCAGTTCTGCCAAGAAGAAAGGCTCCACGTGGAGTGTCTTTGGTGCTCAACATTCTCTCGGGAATAGATTGGTGTTGCCAGGAGCAATTGTGTCTCACTACCAAATTATTTGTCTACCATGGAACTCTGAGTTAAATTAAAGGCCATTTTCTACAGCTCTTTGAAGAGGTTGAAGATTATCTATCTATTCTGAGTATAATCTCTATTTATCTAACGAACCTGATTAGTCTAATTATAAATGACAAACATAGATGACTACTGATCTATATAATTCTCAATACCTATCTAACTTAAAGACTAAGACAATAAACAACTGTGCAATAAATGAGGACAATATGACCTCCAAATATAAACAATGTACAAATATACAATGCAATATGATAAATACATACAATATATATATAAATACAATATATATCAATACATAAATGTTTTAAACAGAGGTAGAAACATGCATGCATACAATAGTCAATATAATTTAACTTTGTATCAATATACAAGAATTGATACCAAATTATTTGTCTAAAAACAGTAACTCACAATTACAAATCTATTATCCCATCATCCAATTATCCTTCTTTTTTTTTCAAAAAGATCCCTGAGCTTATAAAATTCCTCCCCCAACCCCCAAACCCTCAACCATATACTAATTATAATCAACCCTTAAATAATGTCCCTAAACCCAAGGACAAACTTTACGGGGAGAGGGGACGTCGTCCTCTAGAATTACTTCCAGCTGTCATGGGGGAGACATCTTTCTGGGGGATCCTGTGAAAGTAAAATGATGGTTAAATTCCAAGATCAATATCTTTTAAAATTGCAAATAGTCTCTGAGTATTTTGTGTAGGTCTGGCCAGAATGTTGTACAAGATGTGCACCATTTCAGATAACCAAGTTGGAACTGTCTTGTGCAGCTGGTACCCAAAACAGGTCTTGTAGTCTTGTAGTAGCGCTATCAGTATCATGACGTCAACCAGGTGGAATTGTTGTTATGGGGCCCCATCTTCTTCCTGGAAACTTCAAATGTCACTGCAGGAAAAACTCATTGTTCATTGTGAAAAGCTCAAACATTAATCATATAGACATATACAGACATACATATATTCAATGAAAGACATGATATGTTCAATGAAAAGTATGAGAGGTATGAAGAAAAGCAAAGATGTTTTCTAAACTCATATTTCTTTCTGTCCCATATCATGGCTCTTGACATGAGACAGAAACTCCAGAAACTCTGGGTTTTCTCTTATCAACAGGCTTGGAATTAGAGAGGGACTGAGCCAGAGTCCAACTCCAAAACCAGCTCTATAAATTTAGAAATATGATTTAGTATATTCTACTTACAGAATCCATTTAGTTTTCTTGATAATCCCTATTGGGCAGTTATTTTCCCATCTGTCAGTATTCAAACATCCAGGGTCCCTTGAATTTTTCAAATATGAATGTTTACCTGTGGAGATAAGAACAGAACCCTGCCCCCATTCTATATGTTTTTCTTACCACCTGTATGAATATCATGATTGTGGATGAGCTGTCATTTCACCTTTCCAAGAGGTTTCTCCTCTTCAAATCGAACCTTTATTAATTTTGATGGTATCCACAATTTTTCTTCTCCTGTGGAAACAAGAGCAAAACCCCTTCCCCAACGTAGCACATCTCCTGGCTTTCACTGAGAGGTCAGCACATCTTTGAAATAAATTGGTTGATTTAGTTCAGCAGACTTTTCCATTATCCAATGTCTTTCTGCCGCTATTGTTCCTTTCTCATTAGCGTTAAGAAAATTCAAGGTTAATAAAGCATTATGCAATCTATTTCTGGGGGTATTTTCCGTCCCGTTTTGTTTGTTCAGCATATCCTTTATAGTACGATTTGATCTTTCTATAACTGCCTGACCTGTAGGATTATTTGGTATACCTGTAATGTGTTTTATATTATAATAATCAAAAAAGCGTTTCATTTTCTTAGATACATATGCTGGACCATTGTCTGTCTTTATTTGTGCAGGTATACCCATGATGGCCATAACTTCTAATAAATGTGTGATTACTGAATAGGCCTTTTCTGAGCTCAGGGCAGTAGCCCATTGAAAACCTGAATATGTGTCTATGGTGTGGTGTACATATTTTAATTTACCAAATTCCATAAAGTGAAACACATCCATCTGCCAGATTTCATTCCTTTGAGTACCCTTTGGGTTACTCCCTGCAGGCAACGGTGTTTGATTATAGAAAGAACAAGTAGGACATCTCTTTATAATGTCCTTAGCTTGTTGCCATGTAATGGAAAATTCTTCCTTTAGGCCTTTACTATTGACATGATGCTTTTTATGAAATTCTGAGGCCTTCAACACACTTCCAATCAATAATTGATCAATCTCTGCATTACCTTGTGCTAGAGGACCAGGCAGACCCGTGTGGGACCGGATGTGTGTTATGTACATTGGACAAAGCCTATTCCTAATTATATCTTGTACCTGGATAAACAATGAAGTCAACTCTGTGTCATCTGGAATAAATTCAGCAGTTTCAATATGCAAGATAACTCTTTCTGTATATTGTGAATCTGTAACTATATTAAGAGGTTCTTTAAAGTCCCTTAGCAACATAAGAATGGCATATAATTCTGCCTTTTGGACAGAATTATAAGGGCTTTGTTCCACCTTACTCAATTCATCTGACTTGTAACCAGCTTTCCCTGATTTATTTGCATCAGTATAAAACGTACGGGCTCCAGTTATTGGAGCATCACGTACAATTCTAGGAAGAATCCAAGAAGTTCTCTTTATGAGGTTAAGCCTATCACTTTTGGGATAGTTGCTGTTAATTTCTCCCAAAAAAATTAACACAAGCTCTTTGCCATGGTTCACTGTCTTCCATAACTTTTTTATTTCCTCAGTAGTAAAAGGCACTATAATTTCTGCTGGGTCTATACCTGCTAGTTGACGAAGTCTCAGCTTACCTTTTATAATTAATTCAGAGACTTTTTCCACATAAGTTTTTAATTTTTTACTTGGTTTATTAGGCATAAATATCCACTCTAAAATAGTATCTTCCCTCTGCATTAAAATCCCTGTAGGAGAAATTCTGGAAGGCAATATGACTAGGATGCAGCTAAGATTTGGGTTCACCCTATCCACATGTGCCTCCTGTAATTTTTCCTCAATCATTGTCAGTTCCTTTTCTGCTTCAGCTGTCAGTTTTCTGGGACCATCTAAGGTTTTGTTTAAATGAACTATTAGATCAGGTGTTATCCCAACAGCTGGTCGTAGACTGGAAATGTCTCCTAACAATCTTTGGAAGTCATTAAGAGTCTGTAACCTGTCTCTCCTAATTTGTGCCTTTTGCGTTTTAATTTTCTCTAACCCTATTCTGTAACCTAGGTAATTAATAGAATTTCCTCTTTGAATTTTTTCAGGGGCAATTTGTAATCCCCATTTAGGCAAGACTTTCTTTACTTCTTCAAACATCCTTTCTAAAGTATCTTTATTTGAATCAGATAGCAAAATGTCATCCATATAATGATAAACTATTGACTTGGGAAATTGTTTACGAATTATTTCCAATGGCTTACTTACAAAATATTGGCACAATGTGGGACTATTGAGCATCCCCTGTGGGAGGACAGTCCATTGATATCTCTTAGTAGGCTGAGAATTATTATAAGTAGGCACTGTGAAGGCAAATTTTTCTCTATCCTTTTCTTGTAAAGGTATAGTGAAAAAACAATCTTTCAAATCAATAACTATAAGAGGCCATCCTTTTGGTAATAGAGAAGGCAAAGGAATTCCAGATTGTAGTGGGCCCATAGGTTGAATTACCTTGTTGACAGCTCTTAGATCTGTCACCATTCTCCATTTACCAGATTTCTTTTTTACAACAAACACAGGAGAATTCCAAGGGCTGGTTGATTCCTCAATATGGTGAGCATCTAGTTGCTCTTGTACCAGCTGTTCCAATGCCTGTAATTTATCTTCAGCTAAAGGCCATTGTTTAACCCATATTGGCTTCTCAGTTAGCCATTTTAAAGGTAGGGCTGTTAGTACCTCTAAAGGTTTGTTTTGTTAGTTGCTTTATGTTCTTGTACAGCCTGAATGGCTGGTGACCTTTGTGCATGGTACTTTATTACATCCTTCCCAGAATTATGAGTTCCTGAGACTGCAGGAATGTTAATCTGGGTATTCCATTGTTGTAGCAGGTCACGGCCCCATAAATTTATTGCAATATTGGCTATATATGGCCTTAGTCTTCCTATTTGCCCTTCAGGCCCTATGCATTCGACCCATCTTGTGCTTTGTTTTACATGAGACAGGGTTCCAATTCCCAGGAACTGAACATCTACCTCTTGAAGAGGCCAATTCAGATGCCAAGATTCTGGAGTAATGATACTTACATCCTCACCTGTGTCTAATAAGCCTTCAATAAAAATGCCATTTATACAGACTCTTAGCTTTGGTCTTTGATCATTAATAGAAGTCTGCCAAAATATACGTTTACTCTGTCCTACTGGATTTTTTGACTGGCCCTCCACATGTAATTCATCATTTAGACCAGTATTACTTTTTACAGCAGAAATTGGAGCTTTTAGTTTTCTTGGTGAGGCACGTTCTCCACTGTGACTGGGAATGACTGGGCCACTGTTGGCTTGGGGGCCTGCGAGAGGCCCCTCAAGGGGTTTCCCGATGGTATCAGGTTTCCTTGTCTGTCTGTTGTTGACCTGCATTCGTTGGACCAATGTCGGCCTTTACCGCATCTCCTACATATACCTGAAGGCCGAGGTCTCCTATTTTTGTCATTCCCAGAGGAGATATTATTCCTAGAAATTCTTTGTCTGCAATCCCTTTGCAGATGCCCTAATTTACCACAATTAAAACACCTGGCAGTTTGATGTCTCCTCATTGCTTTGGAAATTGCTTCTCCTACCCAAGATTCATCATTATAGCTAAACATCTCAATATTCATCGTATGCTGAATCCATTCATCCATAGGTGCTGATCTAGACTTTAAAGGCCCAATTACCTTTTTAATCTACATTTGCATTTTCAAAAGCTAGAGATTCAAGAAGTATTCGTCTAGCTTCTGGGTCTGTTACCTCTATGTCCAGAGCCTTAATTAATCTTTGCAAAAAGTCAATAAAGGGTTCTCTCTGTCCCTGCCTAATCCTTGTATATGATTCGACCCTTTTCGCTGGATCTTGTATCCTATTCCAAGCATTTAAGGCTGCTTGGTGACATAGACATAATACTTCTTCGTCGTAAAGAGCTTGGACCTGTGGATCAGCATATGCTCCTACACCAAGAATTTGATCTTGGGAAACCTCCACACCTTTTGCTCTTCCTTGCTGTTCCATATGTTTGGATTCTTCTCTGAAATAAATTCCAAACATCAAGGAAGGTCCATCATCTAAAACTGCAGACACTAACTGAGAGAAATCATGGGGGGTAGCTCTGACATTAGAGGCCCAAGTCTTTATCATTTCCTTAACAAATGCAGAGTGCAAGCCATAATTAACAACAGCCTGCTTAATTTCTTTTAGATCATTCAGTTCTATTGGCTTCCATCTAGCATCTTTGACTCCCTTTGAGCCTTTGGAAGTTGATGCTTTGTCAGAATTAATTACAGGGTATGTCGCTAAAACCCTGGGTAAGCCAGTTCTAATAGCTGGTGGTGGCATTGTAGCCTGTCCTTGTGCCTCCTTACTCTGTTCACCAGCTCCAATAAATTCTTCAATCTTTTCAAATCTTTTTATCATCATCTCTCTTAAATCCTGAATCTCCTGACCTGTATGTGTTTCTAGTGATTTCACTAAGGTATCAAATTTTTGGTCTCTATTCTGTACTTGTGTTTCCAAAGTTTTAATTTTTTCCTTCAAAGATAATATGTCCTCTTTAAACTTTTCTTGTACATCATGTAGATTCCCATCTTGGAGGTACATTCTGTCTGTTACCTTATCAAAACTTTGTGATAACGTCTGAACATCAAATTCAACAGCCTGAACCCTTTCAGGTAACTTCCTAGTACCCTTGGATATGGAGTCAATTTTGTCTATCATAGTATCCACTTGTTCAATTAACCTCTGATTTTCAATAATTTTAATCCTTTCTACTAGTTGTTCATTATTAGTCCATAGAGATTGTATAGTTCTTACGAGTGCCTTATTCTTCCTTAATGATAGAATATGGAAAATAAAACTGAAACCTAGTAATAAGCAAATTAAGGTATCCCCATAATCATATAAACCTTGCATGATATAGTCCAATGTATTAATAAACAAAACAGTAAAATTTGCGTTGGAAATGAAAACTGACATATTACCTATTATCCAGCCGGTGGTGCTGTTGCAGAGTCGCGACTAGAACAGCTGCAAAGTTGATTAAAACGGGATCCTGTTTCAGTGTCCGCCTTAGTATTTGTTAAAAACTGGGAAATGCGAGTTGCTCAACAAAGAAAATGTAATTAAATCAATTCCATACACAGAACTAGAAACCCAGAATCCAAGGGAAAAGAAGAGCAACCTGGAAGCCGCAGCTGCGTATGGCCTCCACGTGACAGAGTCGCCCTGAGGGGTTGCAGTTTTTTCGGCAACCGCCTGCATGCTGGTTTGCTCCACCCAAGCACTGCACTTGCAAGGGAGATTTAAAAGCGTCTCAGAAAAGAGTAGGCCAGGCGGGCAGAGACTGTGCGGGCCTGTGGAGTTTAAATCCACGTGGGGAGGCAAACGATAGGGTGCGTGGGGACTTGGAGTCAATCTGAGGCGTGTAAAGAGAAAATATAAAGAATTTCAGCAAGAAAAGCCACTGTGTGTAATTTATATTAAACGCTGTCTCCACGCACAAGGCACAGGCCTCCGCTGAGGGAGGGAGGGCTCGCGCCAAGCCGCGCTGGCGGCAGGCAGCCGAGCGGGGAAAGGAGGGGTCCTAAAACCAAATGTTGGGCGCCAGATGATGGCGTAAATCACAAACAATCCCACACCAGTTTGGAATTATGATTAATAGAAAAAAATCTCAGAGGCAAAAGGTAGATGGGATAATTTAAGTTATGAAAAGCTGGCTAAAGCCAAGCTAAAGTCGGGCATTTATAAGAAAAATTAAGTCTCCTTGTGTTTATTTGGAAGTTGGGTGGTAGGCCACCAAAGAAGAAAAAAATGGAAGAAATGAAGTGGCTCTCTTGGCTTGTCCCCTTTCACAAGTTTATTGTGGCATGTCTTGGTACACACACACACACACACACACACACACACTGTGCATAACTTCAAAACAACAAAAATAAGACTCCCTGGCAATGATGCTCTGAAGGAGTCACATGCTGTTGACAGCCACAGACTCAGGCTGTGGTCCTGAGTATTTCTATTGCAGAGACACTTTCTCTCCATAGGATGCTCAGGACACAAGACTACGCTGTATTTAGGATCTGTCACTCCTTTCCCTGGCTGCTTCAGTCCCATTGTGACTGCCCTGCACTTCTGACCTGCTCTTCAGTTTGATGGTCTGCTACCCTTCTAACCTTTGCCCCATCAAACGGTCCCCCAGCTTCTGCTGCCTGCCTAGAGCATTGCACACACAGCATGAAACACGCGTCTCTTCTGCTGGCTGTGAGAAGTTCCCAGTTGTCTCCATGAGGTACACCTGTAGCGAGAGATTTCACAGAGCCTTTGCATCTGGCTCGAATTCAGAGTGATTGCTCCCAGACTTTGAACTACCTTTGTTTTGTTTTGTTTGGGTTTTGGGGGCGGGGAGGATTTCTAGACAGGGCTTCTCTCTGTAGCTTTGGAAACTGTCCTATAGTGATGAGCAATGGGCTGCGTTCCCGCCCAGCTCTCGGCTGCCTGGCTAGCTTATGCCCCGAAATAACAACATACAAATTGTATTCTTTTAAACACTGCTTGGCCCATTAGCTTCAGCCTCTTACTGGCTAACTCTCACATTTTGATTAACCCATATTTAGTAATTTGTATAGCACCACGAGGGGTGGCTTACCGGGAAGATTTTAGCCTATGTCCATCTTGGGTCCGAGCTTCATTGCATCTGACTCACTTCCCTTCTTCCCAGCATTCTGTTCTGTCTGCTCCACCCACCTATGTTCTAACCTATCAGGCCAAGCAGTTTTCTTTATTAATTAACCAATGAAATCAACAGATTGATAGAAGACCCGCCTCCATCACTGTCCTGGCACTCACTTGCTTTGTAGACCAGGCTGGCCTTGAATGCACAGAGATCCACCTGCCTCTGCCTTCCCAGTGCCAAACAAACTTCCTTTTAGAGCAAGTGATTGTTAGCTTTTGAATTCTTCTTTTGAAGGAATTAACAAGCCTTTGCATAGTCTTGAAAGTACCTGGCAAATTGGGAGCTCTCAAGGTTGAGAGTTGCTTAGATAAAAGGTTCCTTCAAACTGTTCGTTCAAACTCCAGATAAGAACTTTTGGTATGCAGAAATTGACTTGCTAAATAAGTAATTTGTATAACATTAAAGTGGGCGTTTGCAAAGCTGTGAGCAGTCAGTTCCTCAAAAGCTGGCTCCTCTGCCCCTGAAAACGTCCTTAAACATTCCGGTGTGACTCTTGACTGACCCACACAGCACAGAACACCACACATACCACTTGGGCCTGAGTCCCAAGAGCTGGCGCCTGCTGTTGTTGGGTGCTGAGACTTTATTTTTGCATACTTGCCTGCTCTCCTGTGGCTCACAGGGTCAAACTGAATCCCCAGGGAATGAAGTGTCAGCACTTCCATCCCTTGCCCCATATTCTGAGCAGAGAAAGGGTGAGCAGGCTGTAGGAGAGAGACCAAGTCCCCTACCCTCAAGTGGGCCTTTTGGCAGGATCTAGAGACTCAGTACAACAGCCTCTTAGAGAAAAGCAGCTAGGTGTGGTGGCCTCCATTCTTTACCCCAGCACTCTGGAGGCAGAAGGAAGCCAATCACTGTGAGTGCTTCCAAGCCAGCTTGGTCCACATGGAGAGTTTTAAGACAGTCAGGTCTACAAAGTGAGATTGTGTCTCAAAAACATAACAAAACAAAAACAAGGGAAAGGGCATAATTTTAGTCATTCACACATACATAGTGATCTTTAGAATAGTGAGGTCTGAAAAATCAAAGCATGATATTTTTATACTTTTGCACACATTTCTGAAAGACAGTACAAAGGGCATCTTGGCTGCAGTGGTCAATTCTAGGTATATTAGGGAGATACCTCTGAGGGAGTGCCACAGAAGTTCATGAGCAATTGGTTTTCTGTTCCTGGATAATACGTTTCTGCACCAACGCAGTAAGCCAGATCAAGTCTAACTGTATAACAAATGTATTTGAGCAAAGTAACTCCTGGGTAAGTTCTCATCTCCATCTCAGAGATGGAGGCCAGAGAAACTTCATGTGCAGGAATTAAGGCAGGAAGATTATATAAACTGTAGGTGATGGGTGATGATATGTTCTCCACAAGCTGCTTTGTGCCCAAGTATGGTCAAAAGCTGGAACACTTATATGGGGACTTGGGCTTCTGGTGACAACAGGAGAGGAAGATGCAATGGTCACCAGGAATGTTAACAACAAAGGGGAAGCCCTCTGCTTCCCTTTCCCTCTGGATCCCAGGACTGGTTTTGGTGGTTCTAAAGCAGAAAGGGAATAGGGGAGCTGGCCTCCCAGTGTTGGAGTCTGCCACAGAGCGTGCAGGCCAGATTCAGACAGGCCTGGTTTCTCTTTGCAAAGTGGAATAACGTGAGAATTAAAGAGGCAGTGTGCAGTTCTGGGCAGGTAGCAATTGCGTGGGCATTTCTTGCTTTCTAGTCTTTTTAAGGAGCTAGGTAACTAGTAAAAGGGCCTTCATCTCTGATTTTTGGTCTACAATTAGGAAAGGCACAGGAAAGAAGGGGCAGGTAAAAGAACAGCTCTACAGGCAGAAACGTTTGGCTAATGCTGTGTGGTTTACATACCTGTAACTGGATCAGTAAGGACATTTTTTGGAAAAATAAAAGAACAACAGAAGAGTATCCCAGTTGGGCAAAGAGTGTGCTGCACAAGTCTTACAACCTGGACTCCAACCCTGGAACCCACAGAGGGGACTGACCCCACAGTTTGCCTCTGATCTCCACATGTGTTCTGTGGAAGCACATGACCCACTCTCCAGAGCTCTATAGACAGGATTAAACATTGGCAAGAAGGCGGGAGGAACAGGTCACGTGCTTCTGAAACAACTGAAGATTTGGTGAGCAATTAGCAATGCCCAGTAAAGCTGGTGGCTTAAAGAAAAAGCTAAAAATGTAACGCCTGAGGTAAGTGTTTCCATTTTCATACCTGAGTTTTATTACTTAAATATTTTGTAGTCTCCTGTTGGCTAGCCTTGAACTCCTGACTCTCCTGCCTCCATCCTCTACCTGCTAATGATGCAAATGTCTATGTGATTCAGTGAGTGTTCTAATAAGTTATCTGAATTTAAAACAAAACAAAACTTATAGAAATGAGCTCACTTCCTAAACCAGAAGTGCAGTGTGCCTGGACCCTCATGTCCAGGGTCAGTCTACCTTCTCCGCTTCGCTCAAGGGGAAATTTGGGAAAGGCAGCCCAGGAAGGTATGGGTGATGGGGCCTGCATGCACTTGGTGGGTACCCCCCACACCAGGGTACCCAGACAGCATAGGGTGCAGGATTGCAGGATCCCTGAACCCAGCTGCATAAGCAGCTGCCACCCACCAGACAGTGCCCAGGTTCTTAAGTCGGTATCTTTACCTGAGTGGTCCTTCTGTGAGCCATTCCCAGTGGCCGCCCTGGTCTCTGTACCTGCTTCTCGAGGGGTTTTGCAAATGGCCCTGCTGGGACACTAGCCCTTTCGGTAGGGGCAGAACTCCAGAGCACTTACCCCATTACTTATTTCTAAGGTGAGCTGCAGTGCAGGCACACAGAAGTGCTCACAGGCACTCAACAAATGCTTGCACCTGCACTTCTTAGGCAGCAGTTACACTAAATTTAAACCAACACAATTAAACAAACACCTGGACACTCAGGGAAACACTGTGGAGAATCTATTTGCGAAGGGACATAGCATCCCAAGCCACTATGAAGGTATGGTGCCAGGAAAGGCACACAGCAAATGGCTGACTGAGGGTGTGGTAGGGAGCCATTTCTCCAGCATTCCTCAAGCCATCTAGTGCAGACTCATGTGCACACAATCCTGGAAGCTGGGAACCTGCACAGGTCCAGGCTCTCACCAGCCTCTTCCCTCTGTGCTAAAGGCAGGGCCCTGAAGTCATCTGAACTCAATTCTCCCCAAATCACTCAGCTGAGTGCGACAGCCCCCTCAGGCTGGATTTTAACTACACAGAGGACTTTTAATATTAACAGTGAAAACATCAACAAGGGGCTGCCATGCTACTAAACTCTGATGGATTTTTCCCTCAGAGGGCCCCAGTGACCCACCCCTTTGTGGTAAAACCCATTCTTTAAAAAAACAAATACCAGGGAAAACTGTAAGAGCAGAACTCTTGCCAGCCAAGGTTTACCAAACATAATTTATTTACAACAAAATACAAAGAGAGCCTAGAGATAGAGAAGAGCCTTCTTCCAGGACCACCAGAGCAGAAGTAAAGCTCCCAGCAGGAGGCAAGACTACCAGCTGAGCCAGGATGGGTAGAGGCCCCACAGGGCTGGCCATGGCCGCCAGCCTTCTTCTTCTCAGGCACAGTAGCCATGGTCCTCCTAGGCCCAAAACTGACATGGTGTTACCATTTTCCAAATAATTGGACACAATTCCAGTCAACTGGTGATAACAGTAATCTACTGTGGCCTAGCTGTGAGGCCGCTTGGCCATGGGCTCTTCTTCCTTCTCCTGCTTCAGCCACCGGTCCAGGAGGCTGCTGGTGGCACCTCTTTTAGCAGGCAATGGGCTCTTCTGTAGAAACTGGCTGGACCAATGGGGTACACCTGACTCATCCTTTTTGGGTGATCCAGGGGCTTCTTTTTTGGGTGACTTTGTAGCCAGCCACTGCATCATTCTTTGACTGCTGCCACTTGTCTTGGGCTCCTACGGGAGAGAGAAATCTCTTAACATCAAGGTTTGAGCTTCACAGGAAAGACCAAAATGCAGATAGGAAAAAGCATACACACCAATCATCAACCTACACTTGCATAGTGTTACTCAGGGTGCAAGGAAAAGGGGGCCGAGAATGCTCCCAGAGTAGGGGAGGAGCACTTAAAAATCAGAGGACAAGGGTCTGGGTGAAGCTGGAGTCTCCCAAACATGCAGGGAATGAAGTGCCTTCTGGGAAATTCAGTGACTCAATGGCTGACGATGGGATGGATGCTAGAAGTGAGGCTGCCACCACAATCAGGCTCAATAGTTTTCCCCTGCCCAGTATGTCTTGACTGTCACTACTCCCTCTGCAGCCTGTGTGCACACTCAGCCCTGAAATGAGAGGTTCTCTGTGAGCAAACAGCACAGAGTATAGACCAAGATAGAAAAAGAGTTCTGTAACTGGCAACGGTGGCACACGCCTTTAATCCCTGAATTTAGGAGGCAAAGGAGATGAACCTCTGAATTCAAGGTCAACCTGGTTCACAAATCCCAGAACCCACACAAAAGGCGGGAAAAGCTATAATCTCAGCAGTGGGTAGGAGTGTCCCTCAGGCATCCTAACTGCCAGACTAGCTCTGAGTTCACTAAGAAATCCTGTGTCAGCTGGGCATGGTGGCCCACACCTTTAATCCCAGCAATTGGGAGGCAGAGGCAGGCGGATCTCTTTGAGTTTGAAGCCAGTCTGGTCTACAAGAGCTAGCTCCAGGGCAGGCTCCAAAGTTACAGAGAAACCTTGTCTCAAAAAAAAAAAAAAAAAAAAAAAAAGAAAAAAAAAAAAGAATTGCCATGGTCATGGTGCCCCTTCACAGCAATAGAAATCCTAAGACAGGGCTAAAATACAATAGGATCTCAACATCACTGCTGTTTATTTTCCAAAGAGTATAAGAGCTCTGAATAGTTTAAATTAAATTAAAATTCTGGCCAGGCGTGTTAGTGCACGCCTTTAATCCTAGCACTTGGGAGGCAGAGGCAGGCGGATCTCCATGGTTTGAGGCCAGCCTGGTTTGCATGGCATGTTCTAGGCTAGCTAGAGCTACAGAATGAGACCCTGTCTCAAAACAAAATCATTCTGTGGGTGCTAGATAGATGGCTCAGCAGCTAAGAGCACTTTGTCACTCTGAGGAGGACCCAGGTTCATTTCCAAGCATCCATATTGGGCAGTTCACAACTGCCTGCAACTCCAGCTCCAGGAGATCAGATGACCTTTTCTGGACTCTGCAGCCACTGTACTCATGTGTACAAACCCACCCACAAACACACACATGCTGTGGGACAATGGTCTGTACTCTGTCACTTTATTTTAAATAAACGCTGATTGGCCAGTAGCCAGGCAGAAAGCAGAGGCAGGGCAACCAGACAGGAAGTAGAGGCAAGGTAATGAGAATTCTGGGAAGAGGAAGTTTCAGTCTGCAGTCGTCACCCAGACAGAGAGGAAGCCAGACACAGAGCAAGCAAGATGTGACTGCCTCCCCGAAAAAAGTACCAAGCCACATGGCTAACATAGACAAGAAAAATGGGTTAATATAAGATGTAAGAATTAATTAATAAGAAGCCTGAGCTGCTAGGCCAACCAGTTTATAATTAATGTAGACCTCTGTGTGTTTATTTGGGATTGAACGGCTGTTGGATCGGGCAGGACAGAAACCTCAGTCAACAAATGGTGCCCAACATGTGGACAACTGCATCCACAGAAAACCTGAGATTGGGAAGTAATTCTAGGCACAAAATAACAGCATTAAGCATGGATTCTTGGTAGCAACAACATCTCGGGTTTGCTCTCTTTGCTAGAGGCAAGTGCATCTCATTTAAGAGAGGCTTCCTGACTCAGCTTTAGCTGCAAAAACTTGCAGGTCTTTTAAGAGGTCCTTCACAAAACATTTAAATGGTGTTGATAAATAGCCAACCACATGCTTTTTGGTGGTGGCAGGGACCTTGAAACTCCATAGCTTGGGGCAATAAACACAACTCCAGCCAGTACCTCCCCCATGAGGCTAGACTCTCAGAAAGCTAAAGAATGGGCTGGATCCAGCCATCAAAGCCACAGCTTTAATCCTAGCCATATCATTTAGGAAGGAAGTTTCCGTCTAAAGTCATCACCCAGACACAGGGCAAGCAAGATGTGACTGCCTCTCTGAAAAAGGTACCAAGCCACATGGCTAACATAGACAGGAATAATGGGTTAATGTAAGATATAAGAATTAGTTAATAAGAAGCCTGAGCTACTAGGCCAACCTGTTTATAATTAATATAGACCTCTGTGTGTTTATTTGGGACTGAACAGCTGTTGGACCAGGCAGTACAGAAACCTCAGTCAACAAACACACATATACATAAATAAAAATTAAATAAATCTTTAAAAAATAGTAAAAAAAAAAATCCAAGCATGGTAGTGCATACCTTTAATACCAGCAATAGGAGGCTGAAGCAGATGGATCTCTGTGAGTTTGAGGCCAACCTGGTCTATATAGCCCAGTTCCAGGTTAGTCATAGCTACACAGGGAGACCTTATCTAAAATTCAAATCACATAAACTCAAATGAAATAAACATTAAAGGCAAGACAAGGCATACTCTGAACATCAGGAGTCTCAGAATAGACTACCTTCTTAGTCACCTACCTTCTTAGTCACCAAATCAGCAGGAGCTAGACATTCAGGAGTGTTGTTTCGGGAATTGTTCACCACTTGAGAAACTGGATGGAAGGTGATATTGTCTATGGGATGGATTAACTTCAGAGCTTCCTGAGTGGTGACCTCACCAAAGTCAAGCCATTTGGAGACTGCCTCTTCTCCATCTAGTATGGCAGGCATCCTGATCGGGGATCAGATGGAGAGGTTGATGAGGGTAGGGGAAAGGAAAGAAACTGAGTCAGCTGATAGTTGAGGCATCACAGGCTTCCTGGTCCTTACTCTTACCTCACCTGCACTAGAGTCAACATTCAGTTAAGTTATGAAACATGGCACAGGCAGTAAATAGCACTAAGACTGACTCTAGTGCATGCCCTGTACCCCTAGAAAGTTGGTGCCTCTCTCCAGACATCAATTGTGAAAGTCCTCCAGCAAGAAAGGGCTGGCCAGGCACTGAAGTGAGCTTGTAGTCACAGCTATATAGGATGCTGAGGTGAGTGGCTCATTTGAGCCCAGGAGTTCAAGCTAGACTGGGCAACACAGCAAGACCCATCTTTTGTTTTGTTTTTGAGACAAATTCTTGCTGGAGCCCAGTCTGGCCTTAAACTCATGATTGTCTTGCCTCTCCTTTCACTCTCTAAGTGTTGGGATTATAAACTCAGTGTTGCCACCAGGGGAGACACATTTCTTTTTTTTCTTTTTGGTTTTCCAAGACAGGATTTTTCTGTGTAGCCCTGGCTGTCCTTGAACTCAGAGATCCACCTGCCTCTGTGCTAGAATTTAAAACAGGCTTTAAGACACATTTCTTTAAAGAAAAAAAAAAGACAGTCAGGATGGCCCATGTACATAATCCCAACACTTAGGAGAATGAAGAGAATGAAGCAGGAAGAGCAACAAGAGTTTCAGGCCAACCTGGATTCGCACAGTGAGTTCCCAGTCAAACTTGGATACAGAGTGAGACTCTGCCTCAAAAAAATGAGAGAACAAAAGATCCTTAAAGTCTCTGAAATCTGGGTGCATTCATACCACTTGGGCTGTATTACATCTTAGTTAGAAATAACAGACAACTGTTTTTGTGGGTTTTTTTTGGGTTTTCATTTGTTTTGTTTCTTGAGAGAGGGTTTCTCTGTGTAGCTCTGGCATCAATTGCTTTGTAGACTCGGCTGCTTCGAACTCACAGAGATCCAGCTCCCTCTGCATCCTGAGTGCTGGGATTAAAGGTATGTGCCACCACAGCCTGGCTAGCTTCTAGTTTTACAGCCCACGCTCATATTTTATTGGTTGTTTGACACAGCTAATTTTAGGAGACAAATGTATAAATAATTATATTAACAGATAAATGCTTTAACTTCAAGAAATCAACATGTTTTATTATTTTAAGATTTACTTTTATTATTTGTAATTACATATAGATGTGTGTGTCTACATGTAGGAATGTGCATGTGGCTGCATGTGTTTGTAAAGGCCACAGTCAGTAGATCCCCAGGAACTGCAGCTACCAACAATTGTGAGAGAGATCCTTTGGAAGAGGACCCACTGAGCCATCTCTCCAGTCCTTCAATGTGTACTTTAAAAATCAGTGAGTTGTGAGTAAATCTCAGTGATACACCACTAGTCTAGTAAGTCATATTAAGTACATATTCAACTATGAGCTACACCATCAACCCCTAAAAATATTTTAAAATCTCAGAAATCCAAATGATTTCATGTTGTTTTTACTATGTAATTTTGCAAGCATGTCTGTAACAATTTTAGAACTATATATCATGTTTTGGGAAAATGAATTATAATCTGTACAAGTTAATTTCCTACTCCCCAGAAAAAGGTAGTGACTTGCCTGCTGTGGATGTCACTCAAGCCTTTGCAGGAATCCACTGTGATGATGCTGTAGGAATATAGGCGCTCTCCCTCTGGGGGTTCCCAGCAGTCAAAGATCCCTGCCATGGTCAGCAGCCTCCAATTGTCCCAGACCTTTTCCTTGCTGTCGGGGCTGTCTGAAGCATCATTCCCACCTGACTGGAAACAGCAGTTCAGCCCATTATTGAACCTATTTGACCCACTATCATTAACACCAACAGACTTCACAGCAAATGTCTACTGAAGCTCCAGATTTCAGCTTCTTAACACTTTCAGAATTTAATACCTTCACTTGGTTTCAAGCTTTCAAAAAAATCTAGCTCAGGAAGGGCCTACAGCCAGGGAGAGCTTGGCTATTGGAACAACCCTCTGGTGTGACTGCTCACCTAAAGCACAAGGAAATAATACAAGCCTGTGAGGAATAAAGATAATGAAAACAGCAAATACAACCCAGTTCTATAACAGACTTGATCTCATATTTAAAGTCATCATAGAAGAATTCCCAGGAATAACTATTATTTATTTTGGTCTCTGCCTGTGGCTAACAACAAGCAAAAATTGAAAGAAACATAAAAAAAAGCTAGAAGAGCTGAGTGGTGGTGGCGCATGCCTTTAATCCCAGCACTCGGGAGGCGGAGGTAGGTGGATCTCTGTGAGTTTGTGGCCAGCCTGGGCTACATAGCTAGTTCCAGAACAGGCTCCAAAGCTACACAGAGAAACCCTGTCTCAAAAAACAAAACAAAGTAAAACTAGAAGAAAGAATCTACTGCCAAGAGAAATTTCAGAACCAGACTGAAGGCTTGATTCTAGATGGTTTAGTTAAACCACTAAAGGCTCTTGAAACCAATGAACATTACCCAAACTGAAACACAAAAAATTCAGAAGATATTGTTCAAGAACTGTGGAATAATATCAGATAATTTCACATAGATAAGTGCTTTTTCAGGCAAATAATACCAGACTTCAAGCTTGGATTAGTGGCACATTCCTTTAATCCTAACACTCAGGAGGCAGAGGTAGGCAGATTTCTGTAAATCTGAGGTCAACCTGATCTACACAGGAATTCTAGGACAGCTAGAGCAACATGACAGAGAAACACTGTCTCAAAAACAAAACGAACAAAACCCCAGAAAAGTATAACAAAAAATACTCAATTAAAAAGCATCTGGAGAGATGGCTCAGTCAGTAAAGTGCTTCCCACATAAGCATGAAGACCCGAGTTCTCATCCCCAGCACCCACGTTAATGTTGGACATGGTGGCATGTGCACATCACCACTTGCTAGCCAGCCACTGGCCCAGGCAAATGAGTGAGTTTCCAGTTCAATGAGAGACCTGTCTCAAAACAACAAGGCTGAAGAACAACTGAGGGAGACATACAACATCAAACTCTGGCCGCTCTCTGCATAAACACACATGATCATGTGCAACTAACTGCAAGTAACAGTGTGTGCACTTCTGAACATACACACATGAACACACACACAAAAAAACAGTAGGTAAGTAACAGAAAAGCTATAAAGTTACTGAGATAAATAAAAGACAATTAGCAAATATTTTAACCCAATTATTTCAATAATTATAGTCAAGGGATAAGTTCCAAACATAAGACTTCTTGTCAGATTATCTGAGAAAGACAAGCTAAGTGGAAAGTCCATGTATTGCTTCCTCTGGAAAGCCTGCCATGATGCCCTAGTCTGAATTTGATGCTGAGTTTGAGCCCTTGCAATTGTACTTCCATGAGTGTTCATCACTACATTCCTTCATGTTCTTTTCTCTTTCTCCTCCACTACCTCTCTAAAAAAGGAAAAAAAAAAAAAAAACATGGAGGTAAGGCTACCAGTAGTGGTGGTGAACAGGAGAAAGTAGAGGGAGAAAAAAGGGGAGGGGTCCTAGAAGTGCTGAATTACACTTTACTGTAATTGCATTTAGAGGATCTAAATGCAAGCTTCAACCTCAGCCCTGAAATAACACAATAGTAGGGCAAGCATACTGGCTTGGTGCACAAATATGAGCTAGTAGTGAGGTCTAGGACCAATCCTGGCATTAGTGGCCCCTTAAGAGATCAGAAAACAGCCTGGGGAGTCTTTTGGGGAGCTGGACCTGTCTGTGAAGGGGTAGCAGTGAAATGGTATCTCAGATCTCTAGCAGTGGAGGCTTATTTGAGCGGACAGGGGCTTTCTTCATTTTCCTTGGAAGAGGGATATATATGGCTAATAAACTGACTGGGTATCGAAAGAGCTGAAAATGGCTCCACCTTTTAAAGCTTCTTTGCTACCACGGAAGAACCCTCAGGAATGCGAACACACTGAAGAATGCAGTACTATACACCTACAAAGAAAAATCCAAGCTTATTAAGAGTGACTGGGCAAAGAAAGAGGCTTAGCTGAAAAGCCCAAATAAATAAAGAAGGAAAATAGTAAGGCTGGTGGCAGAAAGAAAATAACTGTAAGGAAAAAAAGTGAAAGTATTCAGTTCAATTTGGTTTTGAAATGCATGGAGAAAATAGTTAAATTTTTATTTATAGCAAATAGACAAACAAAGCCAGATCAATCAGTGATTGAGCATCCTAATCTGTTTTTCTTGCCTACCTACTCCAATCCTTAAAAAAAAAAAAATCAATCTTCAACATTGGCCTGCCAATACACACCATCTTGCTGGGCATGGTGGTGTGTGCCTTTAATCCCAGCATTCCAGAGGCAGAGGCAGTTGGATCTCTGCAAGTTTATGGCCAGCCTGGTCTATATATCAAGTTCCATGACAACCAAAGGTACAGAGAAAAAGCCTATCTCAAAAAAGTAAACAAAACAGTACACATCATCTTAGAACCAACCACACTCTTCCCATCCTCACTTTTAGCTCTTTTTTGCCTCCTAGAGTTTTCCTAGTTAGCAGGTGCAAACTATTAAATCTAACTAGAAAGAAAACAATGCTGGCATGTCTCATTTATTTTCAACTTTCTAATGTTAGGATGTGAGCCTTTTATATTATGTGTCTTACAATGAAAGTTCAATGAGGGAAATGTTACATACAGAATTACCATGTGACCTAGCAATTGTACTAAATATATATATATCCATATAAAGCCCTCCCTGCATGTGAGTGTTCATAGCAGAGTATTCTAACCAAAAGGTGGAAGCTTAGCATTTTAATATAAAGCAATTTGCCTGGCATGATGATACATGACTTATTTTGTTTTGCTTTTTTTTTCAAGACTGGGTTTCTATGTGTAGCCTTGGGTGTTCTGGAACTTATCTGTAGGACAGGCTGGCCTTCAGCCCAGAGATTTGCCCTCTTCTGCTTCCCAAATACAGGGACCAAAGACATTTACCACTATACCTGGCTGGTACATGCCTTTAATTCCAGCACTTAAGAGGTAGAATTGGGTAGATCTCGATGAGTTTGCAGCTAGTCTGGTCTTCATAACAAATTCCAGTCTAAAAAGAGCCACAAAATGAGACTTAGAAGTGGAAGGTAAATCACTACTGCTGAAGACACCACACAATTCAGAAACAAAGCCCAAAGATTCCTGAGCTGGAACTGATTCAATGCCCTTCCTTTAGGACTAGTTTTTATGGGACAAAAAGGCACTATGCAAGCTTCCAAAGGAGAGAGGCAACCAATAATCTACACGGCTATATGCTTATGAACCACAACAATGACTCTCACGGTAAGATAGCCCTAAAGATACAGCAGTGAGACACAGACCTTGATGGTAACCAACAGCTCTTTAATAGACTTAAGACCCACTCAACAAGAGGGAAATCATGCCTGGTACTGTGAACCTAGTTAACTCAGTACTAGTAAAGTCATCAATACCAGAGGACTATCTACAACTACTACCTTACTAAACCAGCATAATCCCTAATAACAATCTAAGCATTTGTCCTCATACCCACAGATAAGTGTAGTCTTCATCCCTCATCGGGGAAACTTCTTTTTGCAACAGAGACCATTACAGCAAACCACAGCCAATCAAAATGAAGAGCTGTGGAGCCCAGTCTCAGTGGATACATCTATAAAACACTCCTGCACCTGCGGCTCAGAGAACACTGCAGAAGACAGGGTGAGAAGATTGTAAGAGCCAGAGAATTGGGAGTTGGCTATGAGACTGTATCTCCTAAAGATGTCTTAAGCTAAACCCATAAAGTCTCAGCAACATGACTGCTCAAATGTGAGCTGAACAAGGACACCAATGAACATGACAAAGTAGATGGGGAAAAAGTCAACAAGGCCTCAACCCTACACAAACAGAACAGCAACTGAGGAATGCTGGGAACGGAGTAATAATCATTCCCAGGGAGGAGCACAGCAACTGGTGGTCTAGTGCCAGGTGGAAACACATATTAAATAACGTAAGGACTGAGCAGATTAGACTTAGGAATGTGTGTGTATATATGCGTGTATGTATACACATATATACATATATGCATGCAATAAAAATGAAAAAGAGGTCATGAAATATGGAGGGCTTATATGGGAGAGTATGGATGGGAGAAAGGGAGAGATGTAATTATATTATTATCTCAAAAATAAATTACAGACATGTAGCAACTTGAGATAGTTCTGAGAAATGTGGCATTAAGAATTTTGTTGTGCTAACAATGGACTGTACTTAACACACCTTAGATTACATAGCAATGAGTAGGGTCGCTATCATATATGTGCCCTATTGTTTATACAAACATTGCTATAGGTACATGACCTTGAGTCAGTTTGTTTATCTTTCCCAAACATGTTGTTCAAGCAACTGCTGATACCTTCTCTGTCTTGATTTGAGGAAAATAGATGAAATATGGTTGTCTCTGGTTTGTTCCCTGACACCGCTGCCACTCGTAGAATCCATCAGCTAAAACAACACAACGTCGTCCTTTTCCCAGAGGAACCTGAGAGAGAATAAACAGGATATGGTCAGTGACAGGATTCCACTACATGGCCTTTCGGGTTCAGCACTGCACTTTGGTAGTAGAGGGCTTGCCCAGCTTGTACAAGGTCAGAACCACATCCAATGTGTGTGGATATACACACATAAATCAAAACACTCAGGTCTCATGTGTGACCCTAGAAGAGTTACCCTTTATCTTTTATAAAGTGTTTGGTAGGGACTGAACTCAGGCAAGTACACTACCACAGAGCTACATACCCAGAAGACTTAAATTTATCTGCCCCTCAAATCTCAAGACTTTTTTTTTTTTTTTTAAGAGACAGGATCTCACTATGTAGCTCTGGATGTTCTAGAACTCACTATGCTGTTCAGGCTGGTCTTGAATTCACAGAGCTGTGTCTGTCTCTACCTCCCAAGTTCTGGGACTAAAGGCATGTACCACTACACCTGGCCTTAGACATTCATTTTTTTAAAAGTACATTTGTTTATTTCAGTGTGTCACAGTATATGTTATGAAATATATGATCATACTGCAAAACATGAGTTTGTGTTTCCATTAATTAAATAAAATCAACTTTGAGTCAGGAGCCAGCAACTAGTTAGCAGAAAGTAATAATGGAGAGCCAGAAGGAGCCTGGAAAACAGATAACAAAGAGATACACTGGAAGCAGAAGGAAGGGACTTTGAGTGTGGCAGTACTTTTTGGTTTGGAACAATGGAAGAGACTCTCTTTCTGAGACTCTGGCAAAGATGGAAGGTCAGCTAGTTGCTCCTCAACTTCTCTGAGCTAGCAAGTTTCACCCTAGTCCCTGACCACTCCTGAGTCTTTATTGGCAAACGGAATGACAGAGATTAACTAGATTAAATGTAGTGAAAAACTACATTTGGTAGCAGTGGTTACTGGCTGAAATAACAGAAGATTCAGGTGCGGTCACTGTGCTGGCAGAAAAACATGTCTGTAAGTAAAAGGACAATCTGTGGGAGTCAGTTCTCTCCTCCTTCCATGTGGGCTCCAAGGATCAAACTTTGGTCCTTATTCTGGTGGAAAATGCCTTTACCTCCTGAGTCATCGAATAGCCCCCCCCCCCCCCGCCCCGTATCATTTGTCTTCTGTATCAAGTTACCACTCAACTGAACAGATGTTATAAAGATTAAATAACATTCATAAAGGCAAAAAGCACTTTCCCTCTGAATAGGTACAACAGGTACACATGGCAGCTAGTGTTGTAGAGCAGTTTCTTTCAGGAGCGAAGAGGAGACTCCAGGGCCAAACTAAACAACACACCTGAGGGAGTAGAAACTTGCAAGATTCTAGAAGGCCTCTCCCCAGCTTTGCAAGAGAAAGCAACAGTTCTCCTGGGGAAGGTGATGGACCAGCCCACTGCAGAGAGATCCAGGATGGCAGCTTGTAAGAGCTGGGGTGGTTTTCAGTGATGAAGCTGCTTTTTGAGTCATCCCTAGTGGTGTGGGACAATGGTCTGTATTCTGTCAATTATATTTAAAATAAACACTGATTGGTCAGTAGCCAGTCAGGAAGTATAGGTGGGACAACAAGACAGGAAGTAGAGGTGGGCCAATGAGAATAGGAGAATTCTGGGAAGAAAGAAGTCCTATTCCGCAGTCCTGTCCCAGCCACAGAAGAAGATGTGACTGCCCGGCCGAATAAGGTACCGAGCCACGTGGCTAACATAGAAAAGAATAATGGGTTAATATAAGTTATAAGAGTTAATAAGAAGCCTGAGCTAATGGGCCAATCAGTTTATAACTAATGTAGACCTCTGTGTGATTTTTTTTTGGACTTAACAATTGCAGGAACCAGGCAGGGCAGAAACCCCAACAACAATCCCTGCTCTTATAAGTGACCCCATACCCATACTCCTCGTAGTAACCCCAATAAAAACTCACTGGTTCACCAAGTTGTACTTTTGTCTGTCTTGGGTTCCCTTTCAGGGGTAAACAGACGTGTATACTGCCACCTCTCCAGTTACGGTTTGCTCCACCTGGACCATGCTTTCTAGTATTCACGTGTATCTCATCCTTTCCCAGACTGAATGAGGCTGTCTCTGAAGCACTGCTGTACAACTGGCAAGACCAGGTCACAAAGCTTTTGTAGTTTCTGTTATGCCTTCTTGAATCGTGAGCATTGCAGTAAATGAGGTACCACATTAGAAGCTTGGCTAAGACTCCCTCAAGATAGGAATGCTGAAAGACTTCTAGTTGTTCCAGCCATACTCACCATGGTAACAGCCATGAGTGAAGAAGCCATTTATCTGTCTTACTTTGCTTTCTATTGATATTGCAAAACACTAAGACCAAAAGCAACTTGGGGAGGAAAGGCTTTATGTGTTTATAATTTATCATGAAGGGAAGTCAAGAGCAGGAACTCAAGGAAAGAGCTGAAGTATATGATTCCTGTGTCTCGTTGCACAACTTGAATTCGAGCACTTGCAAGGCAGATGCAGAAGCAGGCAGATCTCTGTGAGTTTGAGACCAGCCTGGTGTATATAGTGAGTTCCAGGACAGCCAACGCTACATAGAGAGATCCTGTCTCAAAATCAGCAATAAAAATAATCAAAGCAAGCCGGGCGGTGGTGGCGCACACCTTTAATACCAGTACTCGGGAGGCAGAGGCAGGCAGATCTCTGAGTTCGAGGCCAGCCTGGTCTACAAGAGCTAGTTCCAGGACAGGCTCTAGAAACTACAGGGAAACCCTGTCTTGAAAAACAAAAACAAAATCAAAGCAGAGGCCATGGAGGAATGTTTACTGGCCTGCTTCACATGGCTCAATCTATTTTATTTATTTACTTATTTTTCCATATAACCTAGGACCACCTGTCTAAGAGTAGAACTGACAACAGTGAGCTGGGTCCTTTCACACCAATCATTGATCAAGAAAATGGCCCACATGCCCTGACATGCCCTCAGGTTAATTTGATGGGAGTATTGTCTCAATCAAGGTTCCTTCTTCCCAGCTGACCCCAGCTTATATCAACTTGACAGAAAAGTAACCAGCACAACTACCACAGCCTGGTAAGTACAACAGACATTCCCGGTTAAAACCACCTCCCTGAGGCCGGGCAGGGTGGCACACACCTTTAATCCCAGTACTCAGGAGGCAGAGGCAGGCAAATCTCTGTGAGTTCGAAGTCAGCTTGGCCTACAAAGTGACTTCCAGGACAGCTAGTGCTACACAGAGAAACACTTGCTTGAAAAACAAAACAAAACAAACAAACAAAAAACCCCATCTCCCTGAGCACAATTAGTCCACAGTATATAAGAGATAATTGCATTACTTTTATTTAACTTTTGGTGGGAAGTGGCTGATCATGCCACGATGGGCATGTGGAAGTCAGAAGACAACTTGTGGGAACTGGTGCTCTCCTTCTACCATTATGTTCTGGGGGTTGAAGGTGATTAGCTTTGTTTGGTAGCAGGTATTTAACCAGGGAACTTTATATCTGTTACCTTTATCGCCATTTTGGGATTAAGGTCTCATTATATACCTCTGCTTGGTCTGGAACTCACTACATAGACCAGGCTGGCCTTGAACTCACAGAAACCTGTTGGCCTCAACCTCCCAAGTCTGGAATTAAAGGTGTGTGCCACCACACTGGGCCAGCTGTTTATGTTTTAAATATTTCTACTGCTGTGATAAAACATCATGACCAAGGCAACCTATTAAAAAAAAGTGTTTGTCTTAGTTATTTTTCAATTGCTGTGGTAAGACACCATGTCTAAAACAACTCGAAGAAAGGGGTTTTATTGGAGGCTTACAGTTTCAGAGGGTGAGTTCATGACCATCACGGTGTGGAACATGGCAACAGGCAGGGTGCTGGAGTAGTAGCTGAGAGCTTATTATATCTTGAAGCACAATCACCAGACAGAAAAAGTAAGAGAGACAACTGGGAATGTCATAGGCATTTGAAACCTCAAAGCTCACTCCACACTGACACACCTCCTCCAACAAGGCCACACCTCCTAATCCTTCTCAACCAGTTTTACCAACTAGAACCAAGTATTATAAGCCCATAGAAACCACTTTCCTTCAAACCACAATAACCAATAAGTTTGGGCATTGTTGGTTTGGAATACAGCAATAAATTGAACAGGACTCCACATAAACAGTTGGGAATAGCCTTAGAAACCTTATTTATCAGGTATACAAAATATGAAACAGTGTTAGAGAGAAGTGCCTTTTCCTTTGAATGACTGCTACCTACCTACCTTGAATGACTGCTTTTCCAGGATGGTATCACTACGACAGTTGGTAGTGTTGAACTGCAGCTTGGAAGGATCACTTTCTTTGAACCAAGATGGAACCAGGCCCCATCGCATGGGAATAATTATCTGCTCTGATGAGTCTGCACCCTATAAGAGAAAAAAGGTTCAGATTCAGCACCTGGATTTGTGGTGTAAACTTGTAATCCCAGCATTCAAAAGGCTGAGGCAGGAGAATTACCGCTAATTTAAGGCCATGTTGGGCTACACAGCAAGTTCTAGGCAAATCTGGACTACATATAGAAATCCTGGTTCAAGGCTACAAATGATGCCGTGGTTAGGAGCACTAGCTGCTTTTATGGAGGACCTGAATAAAGTTCTTAGCACCCATGTCTGGCAGATCCAACTACACATAACCCCAGCTGTGGGGAATCTGAGGCCCTCTTTCCGCTGGCATACACTCAAACAGATGCATAAACACACAAATTTTTTTAAAAGGCTGACAAGATAGAAAAAAATGCAATTATTTTACATTATATATTATATTTCTACATAACTTATTCTTTATATTATGTATTAATAAAAACAATTGTTTTGATATTACATATTCATATTATATATTGTATTTATATAAAAAATACAAATACAGGCTCAGATACAGCAGGAAGACCATAATCATTATATATGTTACTATAAGGTAATGAAATACAAACAATACAAGGTTGTTAAGAGAAAAAGTCAGCTGGATATGGTACTACAGGTTTTTAGTCCTGATACCTGGGAAGCAGAGGCAGACAGATCTCTGTGAGTTCAAGGCCAGCCTGGTCTACATAATAAGACCCTGTCTCAATAGATAGATAGATAGATAGATAGATAGATAGATAGATAGATAGATAGACAGATGATACAATAGATAGATATAGATAGATAGATAGATAGATAGATAGATAGATAGATAGATAGATCGATAGATAGATAAAAGGGAAAAGGTAGACCAAGTGTGGCAGGTAGAAAAATACCTATAATCCTAATTAATACCTGGGAAGCTAATACAGATGCACTGTAAATTTCAAGCTAACTTGGGCTACATTGCAAACCCTGTCTGAAGAGGTCCAGAGAGGGATACCATTAGTCTTCTTTTTGATAAATGGACCAGTGTCAAGCTAAATATTTATTTTAAAAATACGTATTTATTTTTATTTGCATTGGTGTTTGCCTGCCTGTATGTCTGTATGTAGGTGTTAGATCTTGGAGTTAAAGACAGTTGTGAGCTGCCATGTGGATGCTGGGAGTTGAACCCAGATCCTCTGGAAGAGCAGCCACTACTCTTAACCGCTGAGCCATCTCTCCAGCACCAATATTTACATTTATACCCAAAGATCAGTGATGTTCTCAGCCTTGGTCAGAGAAGCTTCCATATGCAAGTGCTGATGGTTAATTCAGAGACTCACACAGGGTCAAAGTACTGAGAATAATGACTTTATTTATTTATTTATTTATTTATTTATGGGTTTTTTTTTTTTTTTTTTTTTTTTTTGAGACAGGGTTTCTTTGTAGCTTTGGAGCCTGTCCAGAAACTAGCTCTTGTAGACCAGGCTGGTCTTGAACTCACAGAGATCTGCCTACCTCTGCCTCCCACATGCTGGAATTAAAGGCGTGCACCACCACCACCACACTAATATAAAAATGAAAATGAGTTATAATGTAAGATCCCAAATATGCGATTCATGTATTAAAAAAAAGTACAGTGAAGAGTGGTGTGTGAGAGAGAGCAGAAGAGGAAGGTGGAGAATCTTAACTTGGGTCTCACTACAGGTGCTAGATACCAACAAGAGAATGGAGAGCAGACAGAATGAGTAACGGATCCACAGCAGGAATGCCCAGAGCATTCGTTTTGCACAGAGGTTAATATAGCGGGCCAGAGACTATTATTTTTAGAAGGTCAGCTTCTAAGGCTATATCTGGTTAGCATTTTGGGATTATTCTGAGTGGTTTTCCTTCCCCTAGCTGATAAGGGGGCTTTAATCAAACAATGAAGTCAATGCTCAGTGCTTATAAACCCTTAAGGTAACTCTTGGGGACGTTTAGTTTTTCTGGCTTGAGATAGCTACAGGTATCTAGTGGATAGAGGCCAGGGGGCTGCTAAACATTTTACAATGTACTGGACAGCTCTCTACAACAAAGAATTATCCCACCCATTAAAACTTCAGTACTGGGTCTGGCAGATGGTTCAGTGGGTAAAACCACTGGCTGTGATTCCAGTTTTATTTCCAGCACCTGCACGGTGGCTCACAAGTGTCTGTTAACTCCCATTCTGGTGCCTTCTTCTGGCCTCCACAGACACTGTATGCATGTGGTATAGTTATTCATTCAGGCAAAGCACCTATTCATATCAAAATAAATATAAAATTTTTTAAAATGTCAGTGATGTCTTGGTTGAAAAATCTTGTTCTCATAAATTCTACTGGTCCCCTTGTGAGGGTTTACATCATTGCACAAACCAGCCCAAACACTAGCGCAATGGACACGAAGTGGCTGAGAAGTAGAAATACTGCAAGTATTATTGCTCAGTATTAGTCATCTTTTCCTCTACAAGATGCGACTTTGGAACAGAACAGCTGGTTGCACTGTGGTAGATGAAAAAAAGAAAGAGGAAGTATTTTGCAAATCAGTGGTTTCAAATACAAATATTGCTACCTATACATACACACTGGCAGTTGGACTGCTGAAATGCTAATTCTGTTTTAGAATTTATAGGTTTGAGGAAAATAAAGTATCAAATATTTACCAAATTAAGAAACCCTAGCAATCTAAGCAAATCATATTACAGATGTGCAGTCAAGCATTAATGGGCAAACTCAAATGACCCAAAGGAGGGCTATGTTTGCTAGGGGCTCATTTTCCCATTCCTGATCCCCAAGATCCATCCAATGGAACAGGGTCCGTGGTCTGTTCAGCAGTTAAGGCCACTTAATCTCTTGGAGAGGACCTGGATTCAACTCCAAGCACTCACAAAGTGGCCTTTTGTAACTTCAGTTCCAGGGGATCTGAAGCCCTGACATGTAGGCAGGCAAAGCATTTGAATAAAAAAAAAGTACAATTTTTTTAAAAAGTAACTTTTCAAGTGCTAGTACTGAGCCAAAGGCTCTGAGAATATGAAATAGGCTTTATATCCCCAAACAACATTACCAGCCTCAATCACACTGAATTCTTTTTCCTTACATTTATTTGTGTTATATGTCCACTCTCTGCCACAGAGTGGGAGTGGAGCTCAGAGGATAACCTGCAGGAGCTGGTTCTCTCCTACCAGGTAGCATTCAGGGATCCAATTCAGGCTGTCAAGTTTGCCAGCACTTCCACCCACTGAGCCCTTTGACAGAGTTTCTCTACGCAGCCTCGACTGACCTGAAACTCACTGTGTAGACCAGGCTGGCCTCCAACTCAGAGATCTGCCTGCCTCTGTCTGCTTAGTGCTGGGATTAATGGTGTGTGCCACCACACTTGGGAGGTCTTTTGTTGTTGCTGTTTAAAGACACTCAGATGACGCTGATAAATCAGTAATACTTGAAGGCTGATATCTTAACAAAAAAAGGGGGGGGGGATTCAAGCTGAGTAGTGTAACACACACCTGTAATGTAGAATTCTGGAGACAGAGAAGTTTGCTGTAGGTTTGAAGCCAGCCTGGCTTGTATAGTGAGTTCCCAGACAGCCAGACTACAAATACAGTAAGATTCTGTCTCAAAATTTTTTCAATGTATTCAAATATGAGGTTCATATGAATTGGGCAAGCATTCCAACAGTTTGAGACTTACTCCTTACCAAGGCCCAGAGTGATGTTCAATTAGTGCCTGAATCTATCTGTAAAGGCTACTTTCATGGTCACTGCGGAGGCTGGCCAGACATCAAAGAAACCAGGAGTTGGAGGACCATCGCAATGCGGGGCCAGCAGCCAGAACCGAGCTGACACAGTCCTTACCTTCTCAAAGTGCAGCCGGGAGAGAAGCACTGGGCTGCTCGACTGGGGGCTCTTGTTGTACGAGGGGTAATATTTATCGGGGTCCCTCCACTCGGGGAGCCGCCGCCTGCCCTGACGATCGTGATAGGCACAGGCCCTTGTGAGAACATCTCTAGGCAAGTGACAGGATGTTCGCCCGCACATTCTGCAGCGCCGCCTCTCAGACCTACAGTCAAAAAACGTGAGGCTTTACTCCCCAGGCCACAGCGTCCTCCCTACCATTCCCACAGGATCCTCCGATGCCACAGCTTTCACGGAGGGCCCATTAGCTCAGGGTCACCCTGTCGCTGCCGCGGCAGGGCCCACAGCCCAGCTGAAAGTCTTCAGGTGTTAGGCGAGAAAGCCGTGCCCTCCGGGGTTCATCTCGATGGATTAATAATTCAGCAAGAAAGGAGAGAGCTCTTCGTGTTCACGCCAGCAACCCTTGCTCGCCGCAGAGACCGCACTACCGCCCGGCGCGCACCCGCTCGGCTTCGGGGGCGGGGCCTGGTAGACGCCGAGCTCGGCGACGAACCTGGGCCGCCCTGCGCCAGCCCGCGTCCCCTCGGCGAGGCCCTCGCATGCGCCCGCCCGTTTCCCTCAAGTGGAACCGGGTCCTCCGCCCGCCCGCGTCCCCTCGGCGAGGCCCTCTCCTCTTCTCCGCCCGCCCGCGTCCCCTCGGCAAGGCCCTCTCCTCTCCTCCGCCCGCCCGCGTCCCCTTAGCGAGGCCCTCTCTTCCTCATGGCCAGACTTTCCTGAGCGGGAACCGGGTCCCCCGCCCGCCTGCGTCCCCTCGAAGGGCCCGTCCCCCGCTCGCCCTGTCCCCCTCACCGCCAGCTGGTAGAAGCACGCTTCAGCGCGTCCCGCGTCCTCCTTTGGGACACCCGCCCCACCCCCTGCGATAACTCGGCCCCGCCCCCGCCGTGACGTAGGCGCCGTCGGGGCTTCCTCCCCACGGGTGGGGCTGCGGCTCCTACCTGAGTTGAGCCGTGGAACAAGCAAGACACTAAGTTCCTTTGACGCGCCCTCATAAAGCAAAACAAAACACATGCACCTGAGACAAGCACTCAAGGCGACCCTATCTTTCCTCCTTCCCAGACCAGAACCTGAAACCAGGAAACCTGTCTGCTTCCCAGTCATTCAAGTCACCCTCAAACATAGAAGGCCACCAGATGAGACTTGCTAGCTCTCCAGGGTCAGGAAGTCCCGCTTGGTCTCCTTTTGACATTTGTTTTGTGGTGTGTGTGTCTTCACAAAAGGAGGCTGACACACAATTCCCTTTAGTGAGGTTTATTAGAATGGAATGGCATCCAGGCTATGATCAGGCCGAGAGGCGTGGGAGGGGAGGGTAGTAGCAGAAAAGAATACAATAATAAAGGTCTAAGCAAGTCGGGCCTTAAAGGAAAGGCCCTCCATAATGGCTGGAGGGAGAAAGGAGGGAAGAGAGGGACAGGTGGGAGGGGAGGGGCGGCAGGCAAGAACAGCTGCTCCAGTGTGTCCCTGGCAGAGGGATGAAGGAGGGTGGGGGCAGAAGAAGAGGAGCAGCCTTCAGCAACCTCCATGAGCAAATTCCCCCCAAAACAAATGAGAAATCTGACTCTATAACCTTTTAAGGGTGAAAGAAAATTTCACATCACGTGATTTAGTTCAAAACAGCAGGCAAGAAGCACAAGGAAAAGCCACCACCATAAATCACGAGTTACTGTTAGGCCACAGCACAGCTTCTTAGCTTCTTAGCTATACTCAGGTGTAGCCTGATCGCTTCAGGTAATGGGATTCGGCCTAAAGGGGCAGGCCTATGTTCTAACATGCACACGTGTATGTGTATGGGCATACTATATACCAGGTACGCATGAGGAAGTTAAATTACTACTTTTGGGAAATGGTTCTCTCCTCCACCACACGGGCAGTCAGTCTTGGCAATTGCCTGCACCTACTGCACCATCTCAGCGGGCCCCAGAGGAGGTCCACTCAGAAAGTTCTACTGCTGTTTCCAATGGTTTAAAAACACCTGACTTGAGTTTAAGGTCCATGACCCTTGGGGCATACCCTAGGATTTTTCACTCCAGCTAAAAGAGACTGGTCTTCCCACTCACAGACTGACCCAGAGCGGACACTCTGGAGAACCCCAATTCAGAGCTCCTCAGGTAACACCCTGGTGAAGGACCCCAGCCCTTTGGAGATCACCCATCTACACATGCCCGAAGATGAGTGGCTCATCGGGCCTGCGAGCGCTGTCACTTAGCTAGCCTTTATCCCCATCCTAAGCTTGGGACTGACACAGCCCCAGCGGGTACCTGCACTGTCCACTTGGGGAAAGGAGGCCTCAAAGAGAGGTGGAGGCCCTGAGCACAGCCTGCAGAGTGAGAAATACATGCTGACTTATTATAGGGTAAGACAGTTTCTTTGGGGATAAATATGCGAGAAAGTCTGAACATTTTATTCATTTGTGATGTCTCCTTGCAGGCAGGGTGAAAAAAATTTACCCTAGCATTCCTGGGTTATAGGATGGAATTTAAAAAAATATCTGTACTGATTCGTGATTGTTTCTGAATACAGAGGTGTGGGGAAAGGTTTCCACTGGGCTTGAAGGGGAAGAAGATACTTCAACATAGTGTTGGAAAATGGAGCAGGGCCTACTCAGGCCGGACTTTAGCCCACTGAAGCCAAGATGATGTCTACTGGCAGTTCCTCTGAGCTTCTGGCTGTCACCTGCATCGTCACTGTGTCCAGAAGCAGAAGTCGGGAGCGCACGAGGATGTCATGGCCACCCCGGAAGACCCCTGGAAGAAAGAAGCAGAGTTTGTGGGGCTGAAGGGACTGTGGATGTTACACTAAGGGTGACACAGGCAGCGAATGACCAAGGCAGCCACTCTGCTGAGGCACAGTTGGGAGGCCTGGGCAAACCTCACTGCTTCTTTGAACTCTAGAACCCTTAACAACAAAGTATGGCAGTAAGAGTGTTAACTAGTTCAGGCTCCTGCCAGGCTCAAGTGAGCACACAGATATGAAAGGCTGAAACCTCACATTAGAGGCTCACACACACAGCGGCGGAACCTGAGAGCCCTGATGACGGGGAGAGCCCCAACAAGAAAACCCACAAAGCAGATGTTTGACAGACCCAAGGGACTGTGGCGGTGAGCTGTGAGGATGCACTGGAGCAGAACATCTTCCCAACCCTGTTTGTAAACTCATTCACCTCACGCCCCCAAATAATGAACCATGAGCAGGAGTAATCCTCCTGCCTGGTGTGGAGGCTCACTGAAGGCTGAGGCAGGAGGATTACTTACAAATTCAAGGAATCTTGGGCTACATAGCAAGACTGTGCACCAAGAATCTGCCTAGCCTCGATCCCCGAGTTTCCCCTAGCCTCGATCCCCGAGTTTCCCCTAGCCTCGATCCCCGAGTTTCCCCTAGCCTCGATCCCCTCAATGTCCAGCTCCATATTCACAACTGTCTCAGGGCAAACGATCCATGGCCCTTTTTGAGTTAAACATAGGATATCAACTATTTACATATGAATTACACAAATGATTTGCATAAAATACCCCAAGGGATGAGTGGCACAGGTGCTCAAGTGTGGGGTGACAGTTAGTGCACTATATGCACTATTTAAATTTTGTGTCTGTTTGAAAACTTCAGAGACAAAAGCTTAAGCGTACATTCTTTTGTTTTGCTTTGCTTAGGCATTTAAGCCCTTGGCCTTAAACTTACACAAAAGGTCCTGTCTCTGCCGCTCAAATACTGAAATTACACGGTGAGCTACCAGGCCAGGCCCCGTACCCGTTCTTAGAAAAAACAAAAACAAAAAACAACCAATAGAGTTGATAATTAGACAAAGGAACATCAGACAAGTCACCAAAAAAATATGAATGGAAGACACTTCTTTCAAAATGCAAAAAAATTACATTAAAACTACACTGGGGGCTGGGGGATTGCATTTGAATCCCCACTGTTAGTCACAGACCTGCTGCTTTAAGAGACCAGCGGTCAGGGAGAAATGCTGGGCCATCATGCCATGCCCACTGCAGCCCTTCTCACAGGATAAAGGACAAGCCCCAGCCAGGACTACTAGAGCACACGGGTGTGTGGGGAAGATGGGGTAATAAAACCCAGTGCCAGTCCCACCTGTAAAGCACCCAGGCCCTCCCCACAGACGTTTCTTACCAGCTAGCAGCAGCGTGTGAGTGTTCTTGTTTTCCGGCACTTTGTCTGACCTCTCACAAGGATGCATGCCCAAGAACTTCACAATATTGCCCACAGCCTCTGTAGGAAAAAACCCAAGCACATCAAGTCTCGGGGATATGTGTGTTTGTGTGTGTTTATTTTGCTGGGTGCTAGTTAAATCCCGGGCCTCCTACATGCCAAGTGCACTTTCCCACTGAGCCACAAGCCCGCTCCCAAGACTCTGTGCCCCGGCACTCAGCATGTGTGCTCTAGATGTGGCCCTGGATCCTTGGTGGGAAGAGGGGTACACGGCAGCTGCTGTATAGCTGAGGATTCTGAAAGGCAGGCAGGTCAGAGACAGAGCCACCAGCATTTACCTTCAAGTGTCTTGACGGTAGACAGGGTGAATGTTTCCTCCTTCTCAAACTCATCCCCAACCTCATCCCAGGCTGCTTCAAAGTTCACTTTCATGACTTTCTGGATGTGATCAGCCACAGTAACTTCTAGATCCTCCAACTGCAGATAGGGGGACAGAGGTTAGATGTCAGGAAGAGACTTCCTGTTCCATTTTCCAGGCCCCTGCTCTGAACTCATCTGCCTATCTCTGCCTTCCTGCAGCTCACTTAGCAGATACCTGCCAATGAAGGGACATGGTAGAGAACAAGTTATGTCAGGACCCATCCTAAGGTACCCAATAAAAGCACTCCTGTTCAACAGGCAGCAGCCATATCCCCGGCAGATTCTGTACTTTAGCTCTGCCCTCTAGGCCCAACATAGGTTGGACCCTATTGTCTCCTCAACTGTGAACTTGACACTTAGTACTCCCATTCAACCAGCTCGGACCATGTCCACACGGAGGCTCCTCTTTGCATTCTCCCAATAGACCCTCACAGAAATGTTCTTGCCGGTGTTGCGGTACACACGGCCACTGCTACAGTGAGGAGTGCCTCAGCTACGGCTCCCAGAGGAGAAAAGCCTCAAGGCTCAGGACGGCCCTTCTCTACTACGGTTGTTACAATACACACCACAGGACTCTGTGGTCCAGGGTGAAGGAGCCCAGTTTATCTAGAAAGCAATTTGACTACAGCAGTTAAAGTCTTCATGCTTTCCTTTTGAGCCAATAGGATTTTATCCTAAGAAAATAATCAGAAATGCATGTAAAAATTTGTATACAAGTATTAAGTATATATATGTGTGTGTGTGTGT